>NC_138877.1:38645294-39927084 GCF_965194805.1 Balaenoptera borealis | reverse complement strand
ATGATTCATATTCTAGTCCTGGTAATAGCCCAGTGAATGTAAATCTTGGATGAAATAATGTAAGGACAAAGTAACAAAACTAATTATGCACTAACAATTAGAACTATGCTCATATAGATTCACTATTTATTCTGACTGGGGCTAGTTTTTTACCAATGTCAATTATTTCTTTTCATTTTTAATAGAACTCCTGAGTTTTAGGTGGGCGCAAAATTTCCCGGCAATTATTACACTTCTCAGCTCCATTTGGAGCTCGCTGTAAGTGGAGGTTACGTGAACCACTTCTATGTTGTCCCCTTGAAAAGGGATTTTGCCATTTCTTCCCTCTCCCTGAGATACAGACATGATAACAAGAACTGGAGCTTCTTCTTCAGATCCAGAAATTGAAGATGTGTGTTGAGAATGGCAGTGCTGCTGTACTAGCCATATCCTTCTGAAACACTATAAAATATAGAGACAAGGTATTTTAAACTTCTATAATTTTTGGTCTCTTTGTTATAGCAGCTCAGAATATACCATAATATTATACTCACATGTTAAAATTCCACTTCCATTTTATCTCCATTCATTTCCTCAGGTTCTTTCCTCTCGAAGAGGTTATTCAGGGTTTTCAGCTGAGAAAGCCTTAATGAGTCTTCTATTCCTGTGTCATTATTGTCTTCCATCATCTCATCTGGACTGTCTTCTATTTTCCTTAAGCTCTATGGTTCTCCCATTTTCTGCAGTGATTTATAAGTATTTTAAAATCAGCCCATAACCCTTATTAATTTGCATTTTTCTAGAAGTCAGGAATGTAACTTATATTTTTATCTTCGTCCTCAGCCCTTAGCACATTGCTTGGCACACACTAAGATTCAAGAAATGTGTCTTGGATGAATGAACACAGAAAACCTCCAAAAAGAGGAACCCAAACCGGAGAAGATAAGCGTGAGGTCTCTGGGGTGGGGAGGGAGAAGCTGCCTCACTGTGGGTCTTCCCAGAGAACTGAAGAAGACGGCAGACACCAGGAATAAGGCTTGATTGTTATGCATGTGCGCCTCAGGTTGTTTTCTTTCCCTTAATTTTGATTTTAATTTTTTAGTGCCAGCTGGCAGAGCCCACTCCTCCCCTGCCAGCTGCTTGCCTGTGACGCTGGCCAGCTGCCAGCAGCCGTGACTGTGGAAAGAGGCTCCCCCCAGACACTCAAAGGCAGGGCACTGAATATCACTCTAAGTTTTCTTGATGACTTGTATTTTTTAAGCATCTAATCATTAAGCTAGTTATCCTTTGAACAGTCAGCTTTCTTCAAGAATTAAAGTAGTTGTGGTTCTCTAAAGAAATAGTTCATTTCAACTTTATTTTCATGAACTCATTTATGTATTCTAGTCACACTTTAGATTTTTGTTTGTAATTCTCAAGACCTAATATCATAACAAAAATAGGTACTTCAGTTCAAGTGATTTTGTATTTCTCTTATTTCTCAGTGCTTTTCTTGGCGAGTAAGATAATTCAAGAAGTTCTTTTTTTTTCATTCTTGGTGTTAGGTTCGTATTTGTGATTCTATCTGTAGTGACCATAAGTTGTCACCTAATGGAAGCAGTTCAGTGACCTGTACAAACTAAATTAGCAATCTCTATCTAGATTCTTCTGAATATGTGTCTAAATCACAGCTGGCTATCCCTATCATGTTAGTGGCCTGAGTTAAAATTTCAGTGAGAGAATGAACTAACCCAACCTTTCATCCCTAGGGGATGTGCCTTAGCATATTAGAGGCTCATTAACAGAGCTTTTGCGCTGAGATTGACGACAGCATACTTGTTCTAACAGGTTCTCTTACTCTGAGACATGGTAAACATCTATTACAAATCCAACTGACATTTAATTTTTAAATTATCTTCTGTATTTGTTTGTAATTTACTCAGGAAGTATGCATAGTTCCCATCTGTTGAAGTATTGATTCTGATTTATGATTTAGTAAATTCAGGAATGGTTGGTTTGCATGTTAAACTTCACAAGCGACTCATAATATGTTACATTTATATTGCCCTTTAGAGTTCTATAAAGTCCTTCCATAAATGCTATCTGTGAGCATACTGGGGAAACGAATCATGTTTTATTCATCTGTATATCCTTAGCATCTAACCCAGTGCTAGCACATGGAAGCTACATAATACAGGGTTTTTAATGAATTCATTTGAGTCTCTCAACAAGCCAAAGAAGATGATGAATATGATAGTTTTAAGACATATTTGCAAATTCTTTGATACTCTTTATATTAGTTTCCTATTATTGCCACATGGCAAATTACTGCAAAGTTAATGCCTTAAAACAACACAAATTTATTGTCTTACAGTTCTAGAGGTCATGAGTCCAAAATGGGTTGACCTTCAAGGCAGGGCTCCAGTTTTCTGGAGACTCTAGTTGAGGATGTTTCCTTGCCTTGTCTAGCTTTAAGGGGATGCCTTACCTTGGCTTGCCATACTGCCTCACTTTGACCTCTGTTTTTTGTCATCATATCTCCTTCTCTGACTCTTACTCTTCTGCCCCCTCTTATAAGGACTTTTATGATTACACTGATCCCACCCAGATAATCCAGGATAATATTTTCTTTGCAGGATCCTTAATCATGTCTACAAAGTCTTGTTTGCCATGTAAGGTAACTTATATGCAGGTTTCTGAGATTAGGAAATAAACATTTTTGTGAGGGAAGAGAAGTATGTAGCTTACCACACTCTTCAAAAAGAAGTCTAATTACACTTCCTTTGACTGTGGAATGGCATTGGTAACTTGCCTAGAGAATAGAAGGCAATGGAAGCAACAATGCATGACTTTCCAGGCCAGGTCAGATGAGTCAATACAGCTACACAGCTTCTACCTGGCTTTCCATCTTCCATCTTTCTCTCTTGGGAGATGGGTTTTGGAACCCTAAGCTGATATATATGTGTGTGTGTGTATATATATATATATATATATATACACATATATATATGGACTGATTACTCTGAGGTTGCTGTATTAGAAAGATGACCTGTATTTTGCAAGAGGCATGAGTTCTAGAGGTCTCCTTTACAACGTTGTGCTTATAGTTAACAATAACATACTGTGCACTTAAAATTTGTCAAGATGGCATAGTTCATATTAAATGTTTTTAACACACACACACACACACACACACATTTAGAGATAAAATTTGGAGGAAAGCATAAACACAAAAGTTAACCCCTTTGGAAGCCACAGCAAACTGGGGAAGGTTTTTTTTGTTTTTGTTTTTGTTTTTTTATTAATTAATATTTTGTGGCTGCATTGGGTCTTGGTTGCTGCGTGTGGGCTTTCTCTAGTTGCAGTGAGCGGGGGCTACTCTTCATTGTGGTGCACGGGCTTCTCATTGCGGAGCATGGGCTCTAGGCACACAGGCTTCAATAGTTGTAGCATGCGTGCTTCAGTAGTTGTGGTGCATGGGCTTAGTTGCTCTGCGGCATGTGGGATCTTCCATGACCAGGGATTGAACCTGTGTCCCCTGCATTGGCAGGCTGATTCTTAACCACTGCACCACCAGGGAAGCCCTGGGGAAGGTTTCTGACTTTTATAGTTTGTTATATGAGATAGGACCTCTAGCCATTTTCTCTGGATATTGAAAAAAAATGTTAATTCAAGAAGTCTGGAAGAATTTGGTTGTAAGTCCAAATTTTCATCCCAGTCTAGATGTTGCTCCAAAGCAACATCTTGAAATTTAAAAGTTCAGAAACTGAGTTCAAAGTTTTCTTCCATGATTCCTTCCTCCAATATTCCCTATATTAATAGCACCTGTACACACCTGGAAGCCATCTCTCACTTTACCTTCTCATTTCTTACATGTAACTAACTAGTCATCAGATTTGAAAACCTCTGCTTCCTAATAGTTCTCACATCTCTCTCTGTCTCATCACTGCCCCCCCCGCCCCCATCCTTCTATCCACAGTTTTAATTCTCACCTGGCCAACATCGGCAGCCACTAGGTGTTCTTATCACCTCTTGCTTTGACCCTTTCTGAATCATTCTCCATCTTCATTTTAGGGTTATCTTTTTATAGAGAAAATTGGATTATGCTATCTTAGGTATTGATTCAATTTACTGAGTTCTTACCATGTGTCAGCCCCAGTGACTTGCCTTTTACCTATTATATTAGTCTCCTTGGGCTGCTATAACAAAATACCATCAACTGGGTGACTTAAACAACAAATATTTATTTTCTCAGACTTCTAGGTCCAATATCAAGGTTTTAGCCAGGTCAGTTTCTGGTGAAGGATCTTTTCCTGGCTTGTAGAGAGCTGCCTCCTCTCTGTGTCCTCATGTGGCATTTTCTTGGTGTGCACTTGGATAAAGGAAAGAGAGAGCTCTATGGTTTTTCTTCTCATAAGGACACCAGTCTTATCAGATGAGGGCCCTACTCTTAAGACCTCATTTAAACTTAATTAGTTACTTAAAAGCCCTATCTCTATATTCAGCTACCCCAGAGGTTAGGACTTCAAAAATGAATTTTGTGGGAATACAAAATTCTGTCCACTATATACATATAAATTGATTTAAATTTTCATTACAAGTAAGCTGTGTAGTAGATTTTACTAGTACCATTTTTATAAGTATAACAAAACAAAAAGAAGTAACTTTCTCAATTAGTATTAGAATGCAGAATTTCCTTATTATAGGATTCATGATTGCAACCCTGAGAAATAATACCCAACCGTAAAGCATCCTACCATTTGCTGGGTTCCTGTAGATTTCAAAAATATGTCCCTTTATAATTTCTCCCATTGACTATTTGTCTATCCCTGTTTGCCATTCTAATTATCAGCTTATAGACCATGATATGTAAGCTTCTGTGCCTTCATGCATGGTTCTTTGTCTAATCAACTTTCCAGTAATTTTCTAAAGCTTATTATATGTCACCTCTTGCAAGAAACCAACACTTACCCCTCTCAACTACATACCTTCTTGGGAGTAATTCTTTTCCTATGACCTTCCGTAGCACCCCTTGCCTATCTCTTACCTCACTGGGGTGTCATTGTTTTCTCTGCTGCCTCGCCAATTGTTTATGAACTCTGTGATTTTAGTGCCTGTGTCTTGGCATTCTCTAGCAGGTAACACAACACGTGACACATAGTTAAATTTCCATAAATGTTAAATGAATCACTTAAGGTTCTGTATAGTAACTACAGGTCATTCCTTCCTAGCAGTAGGAGCTGTAGTTTCGTTATCCCATCTGTTCCTAGTTACCCTAATGACTGGGAAGTTCAGTGTTTCAAACATTTTTCTTACCTAAAACTTGTAATATCTGTGTATAGATTTAGAAATGTTTTTTTGCATTTTAAGAAACAGGGCCCATTCTTTTGGAACAAATTTTACCTAACCCTCAACATGAGAACGCAAAACTTACAGAAAATTTCATTCTGCTATTAAACTTTGGAAAGTAATTTTTAAAGTGCAAACAGAATCCAGGAGTTATATTTAGTTTCTAAATTGACATTTAGTTGGAGCATAGCATTGAAAATAGTCTTTCAGCTTTCTGTTAGCTTGTCAGCTGGTATATTGTTCAATGACTTCAAGATATAATATCTGCTACCATAGTAGCTTAAGTACCTTAAAAATGATCTGTGACTAGTGGAATTAAATTTTGTATAGAACAGGTGTCTTGTTATATAATAATTATCATAAAATACTGTTCCTTTATATCAAAAATATAATAAGAAAAATTCATTCTGATTTTTTCATTCTTAATGGAATAAAGAGTTTAACAAAAGGCTTTAGGCTTGCAGTGTATTAATAGATAACAATATATTCATTTTGTTTATCTGAATAATAGTTACACATTTATGAATTCAATCATCAACCTTGGAGAATGCATTCAGTAGCAATACCTGGAATCATGTATTTTTCATTTTTCATTAATTAAGTAAAGCCAGTCATAATACAGGTTGGAAGACAAAGAAATCTTTCAGCTGTTAAAGTTCAAACTTGTTTAGACATAAGGTACTTCAATGTTTCTTAACCTGGAGCTCATCATTTAATTGTAAAGACCAAATATCAAGTTGTCTTTACAATGGTATTTAACAAAGCAATTTTTAAAACTTTTGCACCTTATACAGTCTATTTTTGTTTCAATATTCCAGCATAGGTCTTAAAATGAAAGTCTCTCCTTCCCTCATTGTCATGTTTTATTACTAAATAGTTTAGAGATATATTAAATACAGTTATAATTTTTTCACTAATTTTAGTGTAATACACTCAGTTTAGTGTTTCTGTGAGACAGAGGACAGAGTAGATTTGTGTCAAGGTAAAAAGAGAGAGGGAGGGGCTTCCCTGGTGGCGCAGTGGTTGAGAGTCTGCCTGCTAATGCAGGAGACACGGGTTCAACCCCTGGTCTGGGAAGATCCCACATGCCTCGGAGCAACTAGGCCCGTGAGCCACAACTACTGAGCCTGCGCGTCTGGAGCCTGAGCTCCGCAACAAGAGAGGCCGCGACAATGAGAGGCCCGCGCACCGCGATGAAGAGTGGCCCCCACTTGCCACAACTGGAGAAAGCCCTCACACAGAAACGAAGACCCAACACAGCCATAAATAAATAAATTAAAAAATAAAATAAAATAAAATAAAGGCAGAAATCTTGTGAATGGTTTAATTTCCTTAAGCAGTTTCTCATAGGCACTCATCAATATTAAAAAAAAAAAAAAAAAAAGAGAGGGCGGGGGAGGAGAGAGAGAGAAACAGCACTAACACTATTAAGGATAGATCTAACTTATGCATTATTTATAAAACTGCTTCTGAAAAATATGTATAGCGTCAGCAGTTATTTTTTTCTTTCATTTTTCAAAGGGTGAGAAATACATTTTTTTTTTCTATTTTAAGATTGTTGTCTTCATGCCCTTGGTATGTATTAGTTGGGAGTGTATTAGTCAGCTAGGGTGGCTATAACAAAATACCACAGACTGAGTGGCTTGAACAACAGAAACTAATGTTTTCACAGTTCTGGAGGCTGAAAGGTCAAGATCAGCATGCTAAAAGTTTTGGTTTCTCCTGAGGCCTCTCTCCTTGGCTTATAGAAGGTCACCTTCTGGCAGTGTCCCCACAAGTCCTGTACTGTGTGTATGCACATTGCTAGTGCCTCTCTGTCTATCCTAATCTCCTCTTCTTATAAGGACACCAGTCAGATTGGATTAAGACCCTCCCTAATGACCTCATTCTAATTTAATTAAAGCCCTATCTCAAATATACTCACTTTCTGAGTTATTGAGTTTGGGAGGTGTGTAGATATCCATACTGAAAGATTTATTTGTTTTCTTATCCAAAGAACATATAGGTTTGACTTGTTGAGAATAACAGATCTTGTTTAAATAATAATTTTTTGTCATATTACCTAACTTTGTGAAATTGTACCTATTTATTGTAATTCCTGTGCAATTGTTTATGTATTACAAATTGTGTTTATTAAGACTGTCACAGGAAATTAACCTTTCATTATGGTCTAGCATAATAGAAGGGAAAAGAGAAAGAATTCAATGTGATTATTACATTGAATGACACCTGTAAGGAGAATATACATCTTGAGGAGGATAGCAGTAGAACTAGAATGAAAAACTTTCCTCATGGGAGGGCTCAAATATAAATCTGAAAGCTATGAAATCTTTAAAAACTAACTTCCCAGAAAAGTGAAGAAAAACTATAAAGGAATAAGATTTCTTTTAAATGAAATAGAAACTATAATACAGTGGTTTTGTTCACTTTGTAGCACATTTAAAATTAGGTTATTATAAAGTATATAATTATCTATTTACTTAGTAATTGAATTAAATATCTTCCATCAAAAGTGATGACAACAGTTGATTCATTCAAAGAGTATATCCATGTAGAACTATATAGAATTTAGATTTTTGACAATAGCTCAGTGTGAAACAGCATATTATAAAGTGGCATCATGGAAAGCCTGGAAAATATAAAGGTAACTCAGTGCTTGGCCCACCTGCCATGACTAGACAAAGACCTCCTCTTGTTCTTTATTTCCCATCCCTGTAAAGAGATTGTCACATCATGATTTCAGATATTATTTAGTCCATGTTATACATTTTTTCCTCCACCAAGAATTCTAGCTTTTTGCATTAATTAATTTATTAAGATGATGACATCTTAATAAATAATTATCTTCTTAAAAATACATGTGATTCTCTTACAAATTATTGCTCTTGGTTGAACCATTGAATGGGTACAACACACTAGGCCTCTGGGATACAGACAAACTAAAGGGAGACCTCTTGTCTTCAAGTTGCTGAGATCTACTTGGGGACACAAAAAAGCAAGCTAACTTTGTTAGCAATGTGATAACTGAAAAATTAAAGGTAAACACATGGTGCTTAGAGGTAAAGATTATAAATAATTAGACTCAGGAGTTGGGTGGTGTAACAGAAGGTTCACGGAAGATGACAACATCAGAAGTGAATTTTGAAAGGGATAGGAGAGGGTGTAAAATGAGAAAAAGTGAAAAATTTTTCAAAGTTCTGATGTATATCTATTACAGCATGTTCCAGTTTTAAAGAGGGAATTGGAATCTCTCGGTACTAACCAGGAGGGACAACACTTTGAGTATTGAGACGACAGAAGGAAGCAGGTCACCTTTCATTAAAAGCCTTATAATGCCCTGTTAAGATGTTTAAATTGTATCTTGTAAGCAAAGGGAGCTTTGAAGAGGTTGATGCTGGGAATAATATTTTTAGAGGATATTGTACTCAAGTTACCACAAACATAGCAGCTTCAAACAGCACACAATTATAATCTCAGTTTCCTTAGGTCAGGAGTCCAGACATGGCTTATTTAGGTCCCCTGCTTAGGGCTTCACAAGGCTACAAGGAAGGTGCCAGCTGGACTGTGTTTTCATCTGGATACTCAACTGGGATTTTTCCACTTCCAAGCTCATGTAGGTTGTTTACAGAATTTGTCTCCTTGTGGCTGTATGACTGAGGGTCTCAGCTTCCCTCTGTCAGCTAGAGGCCACATTTATATCTCTGCCATGAGCTTCTGTTCAAGGAGTTCACAATCACAAAATAGCTGCTTGTTTCTTCAAGGCCACAGGAGCATTTGTCTGCTTCCTGTCAGCTAATTTATGGAGTCTTGTATATCATAATATAGTCATGGGAGTATTCTATTGGTTAGAAATAAGTCAAGAGGAACTTACTGAATTCCTCCCACACTCAAGAGGAACACATAATACAAAGGTTTGCAATAATGAAAATAACTCACAGTATGGTCTAGATCAGAATTATTCCTATGGCCCACACCAGCGGCATCAGCATTTCTTGTGAACTTGTCAGAAATTCATATTCTCAGGTCCCACCCCAGACCTACTGAGTCAGAAACTCTGGGAGTGGGGCCCAGTATTCTGTGTGTTAACAAGTTCTCCAAGAGATTGAGATGGCTGCTAAATGTTGAGAACCACTGACCTAGGTGGAAGATCTTCTTGCTCTCCTAGGGGTAAGGTTTTATCTATCAACTGATGACACTAGGAATGAGCTGGGGAATGTTTTTAAAAATCAGATTATCATCTCCTTTGGGATTAATAAGAATTGTAGTGGTGAATGAGAGCAAAGACGAGAAACTAAAAAACAAAGAGTCAGGGTGTGAAGCTAGGCTCAAGCAGTTAAGTCATGTACAGCAGTATATGGTTAAAGGATGGGAATTTGATGAATTGGGTGGTGAAAGAAATTCCTAAACTAAAGCACAATAATGTGAATTTTTATAAGTTTTCTATATTTAAAGATGTGGCTTGGGCATTAGCAATACAAAAAGGGAGTAGACAATAGATGTCGGTGTTTTATTGAGTCTATTGAATGAAATGAACAAGGACTGAGGTATATCCAGATTCAAAGGGCAGGTAGAGAAAGAAATCAATAAATTTAGTATTAAAAAATTCAGGAGAGAAGACTAGAGAGACATTTCTTGGAAATTTAGGAACGGGAGAGTTCAAAAAAACAGAGGGAATATTCAAGAGTGCCATATACCACAGGACAGTTAGAACACTTTTAGTTATGAATGACACAAAACTAATTCAAACCATTTAAAGAAGCTAATATCAGCATGAATGAATTTATCTTTTCCTAGTCATGGAGTGTCCAGGGTGATGGCTGACTGTATCAGTCATGGCTGTCTCCAGGGTTTTAAGACATGCTATTAGGAGTTACTTTCTCTCTTTCTCTTTCTCTCTTTTTCTCTCTCTGTTTCATTCTCTCCTTCCCCCCCTCTATCAATTTTTTTTTTCCAGGCAGTTCCAGGCTCATCTTTTATTCCAGTGTAGGGGAAGGGGGACATGACTTTCTCTGTCCCAGTATCCACGTAAATTCTGGAAAAGGACTCTTATTGGCTCTGCTTGGATCACATTACTACTCCAAGAGGATAAAATACATCAACTGGTCAGCCTGCATCATATGCCTGTCCACTCTTACAAAAAGCAGGAAGAACTAAGTGATTAACAGACCACCAGAAACATTGTTATTGCCAGTGAAGTAAGTTCTGAGAAATATCCATTGGTTTAGACAATCAAAAGTTCATTGATGCCAGAGCTATTTTAGTAGCTGGGCTGCTACAAAAGCAAGATTGTGGTAGTTTAACAGGTGTAAAGGAAAGGAGGCAGTGGTGAATGCTCATGTCCTGTCTGTGGGATCATGGTCTCCAAACAGCTTCTCACAGAGAAATTCATCAGTGAGCCCCCAGTCAGAGTTGTCCAGCTTTCAGTTCAGTTTTTATGATGGTAAAAATATAATTTAAAGTTATTCCTATTTTCTCACCTGAAATAACCACCATTATACTAAACAAGAGGTTCTCTGTCCTAGCCTGTTGTTTCCATCTACACCATTATTCAAGGGGCAGGAAGTCCGTGTGGGTCAGGGTCCATGCCCCAATGTCTAGAGTGGGTCCTGCACTCCAAATTCCCTGTCTAAATGGCTCTAAGTCCACTTACAGGTCTTACAAAGTTCTCTTCTCCATGTTGATCCTGCAGAGGAGGGACCATACCACAGCTGGATACCCAACAGGTGACTTTTTGCTGTCTGGAGACAAATAAAGAACTTGGAAATGAGGACTCTGATAAACAAATGAATGGGTGTGAAGGTTCTTACAGTGCTAGGGTTGGGGCAGGAAGCACAAAAGGGTACACTGTGGACCAGCTCTCCTTGGCCTCCATATTGTAGCAAGGATCTTCAAGAAGTCCCAGAACTTTGAACTTTGTCTTCTAGGTCATTATGAAAGTACACCTTTCAAAGTAGGAACTAGTCTATATTTTATTTAAAACTTGTTAGCTTGATTTATAACTTTAAAATATTTAGATATATGTTATATAAACCTCCATTTGCATTCTGACCTCTACGCCACAACTGTTGAGGGCAGATTTTATACCTGCAGAGGACAAGGGATAGTATATATTGTGATTCTGATAGATCAGTTAGTAATAAATTATTTCTAAACAACACATGGCACTCTATGCTGCAAAAGTCTGGTTCCTTGCTCTGGTAGTTTGTTTTTAATAAATGGCCATAATTATGTCACTATTTCCTTAACCATGCTCTTGGGTAATTCCTTCTTACATATATTCTGATCTTAGCTATGTGAATTTGGCTTGTGCGACAATGTTAGTGTAATGTAAGCAGACACTTAAAGTGTTTTTGCATTGGGGCTTACCTTCTCTTGCTACTCTGAGATTTCTATCATGGAAAAAGGCTTAGGCTAGCCTGTTGGATGTTAATGGCCAAGTCATTCTATTACCACAGCTGATATCAAGCCTACTATCAGACATACGAGTCAGGCCATCATAGGCCATCCAACCCCAGCTTAACTGGATCAGTTGAATTAGAACAGATCAGAGCAGTCCAACTGACACAGAAAATCTGAGAAATGATGAGCATTTATTATTTTTAAGTCACTAAGTATTGGGGTGGTTTGTTACGTAGCAAAATTTACTGAAACAGGATTTTCACTCTTAAGTCTTTCCTCATTTCCTTTTGATATATTCTAAACTCACATGATATACAAAAACCCTCTAAGATCTAATCTGTTTGCCTCTTTAGCTTTATCTCTTATACTTCTCCCCATCTCTAATCCTTGCATCCCATCATAATGCCATTAATAGCTGTTTGCAGATCTCCAAACATCCCAAGCTCTCTCGTAAATCATTAAATTTGTTTTTACCTCTTATCCTGCCTGAATTTCTCTTCTGCTCCTTGTGTTGATCCCCTTCAAAAAGTAAATATCTGCTGACTTTTTCAAGGCCCATTTTCCATTTTTGTATTCTTTTTGATCCACTGACATGGAATAGTGCATTCTCATCTTTCTCCTATTGCACCCACTTATTTACATTTATTGCTCTCTTTCTATTACATTATGGGTGAGCCAGCCTCTTGCCACCATGAAACCAGTTGTCTTTGCTTCCTCAACCTCTAATAGAGTTGATAATACATACTTACTGCAGATTTATAGAATGACAGATGAAGGAAGGAAGAGGGGAGGGAAAGGTGGACACAAAAAAAGAGAAATGTGCACAAATTTCTTCTTAGTTTATTCCCAGTACTGAGATGAAAGGAAGGCAGTCACTGAAATCAAGGGAAATATTTTTAACTTATTTAGTTTTCTTTTTGTGATTTTTGGATTTAGGGGGGCTTTTAAAAGTTTTCTTGAGAGGCTATCCTATAGCATGTTTTTTATTATAAGTAGAAAGAGTCACAACAGAAACAGGGGGATTGGCTTTTGGATTAAGTGTCTTAAGAATGGGGGTGTATTAGCCTTCTTAGTGGTCCACATGAAAGGATATTTCTTTTTCTGATATAGGATGTGAGGATATTAGTGTGCATGTGTGTGTGTATGTGTGTGTATACAAGCAAGCAAGTAGTGACATAGAAAATTGAGTGAGTTCTCTACTACATTGTCTCTACTTATTCCATGAAGTTTTAGGCAAAGGAAAGATCAACTGCTGGAAATGAAAAGGAAAGGGGGAGATGGACGAATGGAAGAGTCCAGTAAAGGTCTGGAATACCTAATGAGTTGACCTTGAGAGAGAGTAAGTCAATGATATTCAAGGAATACCTAGGCAACTTGAATTTTTCCAGTATCTTTCTTTTTTGTGTCAAACCTATGTATTGTGTTCTCTCTTTGTTGTTTTTTAAATTAGTATCCTTTTTGCCATTCATACTTTCCCATCTTGTTACAGAACTTTTCTTACTTTTTTAGAGGATAGAATAATGTCTGAGTTATATATAATCCTTATTTGGGTAAAAATGGTTTTAGAGTTGTAAACATTTTGACTTTAATATGATACCCAAACTTCTCATAACTGTTTCACATTTAGTACTTTTATCCATTTTATGAGAGAATAAACAGTGAAGGAGATTTATTCAGTTTGAGTTATTTAACATCTGTGAGAATTAAGTTGACAGAGTTGTTGTGATAGAATTATTCCTTGGCATAGAAAGAGATGAATAATTTGAAGTCTGACCCTTATCCCTCCACTTCAACACAGATATCTTGTGGCTTCTCAAGAAAAGAACTACTTGTTTCAGAAATAGCTTATAAATCTCTCATTAGAGTACGATGTTGGCAATACACCACTCTAGATTAAATGCTTTAGTAAAAAAGTTTTGGAAGAATTGTGGTGAAATGAAAAACATCCAGATGTTGGAGTTAGAAAAAAGCCTGGGCTTAAATCTTGGCTTTGCTTCTTATTAACTTTGTGACCAGGAACATGTTTCACACGCTCTCTTAGGGGCAATTTCTGGGTTTAATATAATAGGATTACTGTTAATATTAACTGCAATAGCACTTCTAAAGTGGCAAGCAAAATGCGTGGCACATAATAGGTTCTTGATAAATACTTTGCTTCCTTTCCCTTTACAACTCCCAACAACAGCAAAATAAAAATTTACAAAAATATAGTCATTTTATTTTGTAAATAAGTATTTCTTTATGAAAAAAACACAGAGGTTTACATGAGTTGTGCCACATGCTGGGGATGTTTAACTTTATAGAGTATATATAAACACAGTACATTTTTTACATTAAAAATGTTAAATGTCTTTGAAACTTCCTTAGAGATATTTGCTATTGTAGTGCCTCATTTATTTTTCTGTTCTATGTCTTAGTAAATTCATAACAGGTATTGGAATCCAGTTGGGGAAGCAAAGTATCCAAAAGTTATGCAAATATGTACACACTCTTCAAATATATTTTGTCCAAAAAGAAATGAGTAGTGAAAATGTGTGCAGAACATTTTTATAGTAAAATCATTATATTTCATATATGTATTTCAACCTCGAAGATGTATGAGAATGGAGTTCCTGGGTATATTCAGCATGCAAAAAAGAGAGAAGAAAGAGCAGGATACAGGAAGAGAGAAAGAGAGAGAGAGAGCAGGTAAGTGTGAGCTGGACCTAATCCCGGAACTTACTTGGCAGTCCTTCCATCAACCACCCTGCTTCTTTCCAGCCTCAGACAGCACACTGCTTTTCAGATCTCCTCTTTGTCCTGAGGGCATAGACAAAGAAATTGTCATATCAGTATCAAGAGGGACCTCTTTAAGAACAGAAAGTCTGGCCAGACCTGGCACATATATTTGGACTGTGTTGGCATGAAAGCCAGTGCATGGTCTTTGGGATCTGTTGGAGCATCTCTCTCTTCCTCAGCCCTGCTCTTCAGTCTCATAAAAGCTGCTGTTCTCTAATTTTGTATTCACTTTCTAGACTTTGATTCTGGATACCTGAGCTACTGCCCAGAGTTGCATGGACTCATATTCTAGAGCAAGAAATTGCTACTAAACGCCTATTATGGCCCACTGACAATAGGAAGGAAGACAGAAAAGGTCTTATACCCAGGAAATTAGAATTTAGTGGGTGAAACAGACTGAAAACCAAATAAATGTAATAAGTTAAAAATAAGAGTTATGAAATAAATGGTATATTAAAATATGAAATAGAGATGCATTTCTAATTTTACTATCTGGATATTTCCATGATTTTGGCTAAGCATAATTTACAACTCTAATCCTATTCCTTAGATGCTTAACCTTATTAATGCTTATATTGGGTTGGCCAAAAAGTTTGTTCAGCTTTTTGGCCAACCCAATTTTTTATTTCCCTGAAAAATCTACTTTTAATGGCCAGAGAGGGAAGCAGATCTAGAGGTCTGGATAAAAATCAGTAGTGAGGATGAAGCCTTCTTCCTTGGTGATAATAACTGCCTCCCTATGTATTTGGACAAATATAGAAAACAGCAGGTCCTGTGAATTTACAGCAATCAATTCAGCAGGAAGAGTAGGGAAAGCTTGATGGTGTAAGACCAGAGATTTCAAGAAACTCAAAACCTGAGTTTGAATTTCAACTCTGTCACTTAAAGGCTGGTGATTTTTGACAAGTTGCTAATCTCCAGTGTCTTCTTTAATGGTTAAAATGGATATTATAATAGTACCTACTCCACAGGACTGAGAATTAAGTAAGGCCATCCACATAAAGCATCTAGCTCACTATATTGTCCATAGGTATTAGTTATTTTTACTAACATGAAATATGCTTTAATAACTGTAGTAGTAAGATTTTTAAAAATTTATTACATCTATAAATATATCTATATGCATATATACCTGAATATATATATAGCTATAGAGAGACTATGATAAAATGTTGGGAATATAAGTAAATTTGTTTTTAAAACCAGACACATTGCTAAATGTATATCAAAAATACAAGTCCATTTTTATTGATGGTTGATGACCTTTTTCTTTGAAGTCTTTACTTCAGACTTTTTTAACCATCACACTTATTTTTCTTTGTTGCTTGCATATAATGTTGTTCCTGGAACAGAGAAAGCAACAAGGAAACCCTTGCTGAATGAATGAATAGATGAATGAATGAATAAATCACTAAAGTATGAGATAGTTTTTGTCACTACAATAGAAATATAGAAAAGGGGTAGATTCCAAATTCTGTAGAGGATAATTCTGTCTAGAATAATATTTGGCATAAATAGGGGTATCTGGAGAACTGTGTTTTCTTCATGATACTTCTCATGCATTATTTACACCATTGTCGTTCACAGAGTAGGTAGTTATTGTGGGGCCTTGTGCAAAGAGTTACAAGCAATTTAACTTAAGAATCTCTTCAGTCTATCGATGGATGAATGAAGAAAGAAAATGTGGTATACACATATACAATGAAATACTATTCAGCCATAAAAAAGAAGGAAATCTTGCCATTTGTGACAATGTGGATGGACCTCAAGGGCATTATGCTAAGTGAAATAAGTCAGACACCGAGAGGCAAATACCATATGATCTCACTTATTCATGGACTCAAGAAGCAAAAACAAAAACACAAAAATTCAAGCTCATAGATACAGAGAACAGATTGGGGGTTGCCAGAGGTGGGGTATGGGGTGGGTGAGATCAGTGAAGTTCAAAAGGTACAAACTTCCAGTTATAAAATAAGTCATGAAGATATAATATATAGAGAGAGATATAATGTCATCGGGATATAATGGGGTGGGCGAGATCAGTGAAGTTCAAAAGATTCAAACTTCCAGTTATAAAATAAGTGATGGAGATATAATGTACAACATGGTGACTATAGTTCATAACACTACATTGCATATTTGAAGTTGCTAAGAGAGTAGATCTTAAAAGTTTTTATCACAAGAAAAAAATATTTTTGTAACTAAGGAAGGCAATGGATGTTAACTAGACATTGTGGTGATCATTTCACAATGTATACAAATATTGAATTATTGTATTGTACAACAGAAACTAATATAATATTTTATATTATTTATACCTAAATTTAAAAATTAAGAGATATAATTAAAAGAAGAATCTCTTTGAAACTTCATAAATACATGTAATTATGAAAACTGAATGTATAATTCATACAGAGGTAGATTGATTACAAAATGACATCAGTTTGTCAGTCCTTCCTGTGTCCATACCCTTTGCAATGTGATTTTGCTGCTCCTCTGAACAAAAGGGAATCTACATCCCCATTTGGGACAGCCTTCATATTTGTTTTTGCTAAAAAAAAAACAAAAACAAAAAACTTGTAAAGAGTGAACTTGTGCTAGGTCTGAGCCTACGCCTTGAATGGCTTTGCAGATTCCCTTTTTCTCTTACAACCCTGACAGTATCATGTGGTCAGATCCAGTCTAACCTCCTGGATGATTACAAACACATGAACCATGCCAGGCACACCTGGGGACTGTCAGCTAATCACCAGATCAGTGAGCCTCCCAGTGAACTGCCAGCTGATGGCAGAAGCAGAAGCAAAATCAGACAAAATCAGCCAAGCCTGGATTACAGCAGCAAAGTTGCCTGGCTGATTTATAAACCTGCATGCAACAGTAAATTCTTACAATTTTAAGACACTGGATTTTGGTGTGGTGCATTTTACAGCAATAAAGAACTGATTCATGTATGGGCTTATATGTAGTCAATTATATAATATATGCATACTCATTCACACATTATACATGAAATATGTTTACAACCTTTATATAGATATATAAATTTATTTGCATACATATAAATATAGTTATATAAATGGAGGGGGAGAGAGAGAGAGAGAGAGAGTGAGAGAGGGAGTGAGAGAATTTGGAGAACTCATTTTTTCACCTCTCCTTCACCAATACCATTGACAACAGAGAGAATTCTAATTTCTAGCTTTGAAATGGAGCAGGACCCTATGGGGCCTTCCCAGGACAGACCCCACCCCCGCCATGTCCTCTGGCTGCCTTTTGTCTGTAGAAAAACTTTAGTCAAAGAATAAATTTAATCAGAGAAGTAAGAAAATGCAGAAGCAAAGGAAAACTGTCAAACAAGTCCAAATAATAATAGTTTAGTCATTAAATAAAGTCAAGGTCCTTTAGTTCCCCCTCAAGGGTTAGAGATAATATTCTGAACCATATCCTTTGAGCTGTTTTTTTTTTTTTTTTAAAGATTTATTTATTTGATTGATTGATTGATTGCTATGTTGGGTCTTCGCTTCTGTGCTAGGGCTTTCTCTAGTTGCAGCAAGAGGGGGCCACTCTTCATCACGGTGCGCGGGCCTCTCACTATCGCGGCCTCTCTTGTTGCGGAGCACAGGCTCCAGATGCGCAGGCTCAGTAGTTGTGGCTCACGGGCCTAGTTGCTCCGCGGCATGTGGGATCTTCCCAGACCAGGGGTTGAACCCGTGTCCCCTGCATTAGCAGGCAGATTCTCAACCACTGCGCCACCAGGGAAGCCCTGAGATGTTTTATAGATTCTGAAACCCCCGCCCCAACCAGGTGGAAGAAGTTAACTATATGATAACCAGACTGTAGCCATGACATCAGCTGCCACATTTCTGAGAACTGGCCTCAAAAAAATGGTAACAAACAGACCCTGGAACTAGAGATTAACTCTATGCAAAACAATCAAGATGATGCTGATTAGACCACCGCATGACCAATTTCAAGATGACTGTCAGAGTTGACTGCTCTCTTCTGCATATACCCCCCTCCCTCCACCTATACATGCCTGAAACTCCTCTTTACAAGCTTTTGCCCACTGATCAGCAGTGAGGCATCAGCCTTTGGACATGAGTTTGTCCTCTCTGCCAGTTTCTGGCCTCCTGAATAGAGCAAACTTTCCTTTCTACCAACCTTGCCTCTCGAGTACTGGCTTTTGAGAGGCAAGCAGCTGGACCCAACTTTTGGAAACAGCTTTAGGTTAGAAATTTGTGACTTTGAATCTCTCTCCATAAGTAGTCTTAGCTCATACGTTTCCTCTAAGTAGTAGCTGCCACTCAGTGGTAGAGTCAACTACAGCAAATACGATAGGAGTAGGAGAAAAGTTTGAACTTCTCTGCAGGCTATCAGTGAAGAATCAGGCTTAAAACTCTACTGGGTAACCTATTCTTGGTCTCAAAAATGTAATCCCTAGAAAATGTCAAACAGGGGGGCCCATGGGATGTCATAATTTTAGACCTTCTTTTTATTCTCTGAGAAAGAGATGGCTGGGTCAAACTTATCAAGGAACTAGTGTAGTTATAAACATGAAAAATCCTCAATTTTTCTTTCTTTGTATTGTGGTATTCATGGTCTAACTCAGATTATTTTTAATATTCCTCTAATATGTGAATGCAAAATGTCCCTATATAATTATAAGATTGTTTAATCATGGGTTTTGGGGTCCTATATGGAAACTTAATTCCTAGTTCTCTTCTTTTACTTCAGTTTACATGTATGAAATACAGAAAATAATATTCTAAACACTGATTTTGTAAAGGTGGGATATTATTGGGAAAAACTTTCAATTCATTATACTAAATCAAATAGAATGCTTGAGAATCATAAAATAGATGAAAAATAGTACATAATTACAAGGCAAGCAATGACAACTGGAGAGGTAGACAGAAAATAGGAAGATCTGAGGGCCCTTGGCCACCAAGACTCAGTCGACTTACAAATTATACCTTAGTTTTGAAGCCCTGCAAAATAAAAGTCAAAACCTAAAGTTTCTGGTAGACCTTTCTGCTCATTAAAATGAGATCAGAGTAAGAATGAATGAGAAGTAAGCCACCTCCTACCCCCTTACCCTCTTATTTCACCCAGGAGACAACAAAGGAGAGTTGCTCAGAGAGAGAGAGAGAGAGAGAGAAAGAGAAGAAGCAGAGGAAAATCTTGGCCGGCCCCGTCAACAGTGTGCAACCCAAAATGTCCATCACTAACGTGGTCTAGGGAACTATCTCGCAGTAAATTGTGTTTAAAGTAATTCTGTTCTAGTCACCTGACAACAGACAGAGCAAATACTAATCCATAATTGGAAAGCTATATCTATTGTAGATCTCCAAAAATACCTGCAAAAATATTTCCAAAGTAGTAAATAGCACAATGGTGGAGATGTTTTAAACTTGCCATTTGAAAAGGGTACATATAAGAACCCTGGGGAGAAAAGGAGATTTTAGGTTTCTGTTCGATTGAGAAGTTGAAAGTAAGGACTAGAGAAGAGATTGAGAATATAAGAGAATCTTCAAATTTTATAATAAAATTCCAAAAGGCACAAAAGGATGTAGGAATTGATGAGAGGTAGGAGACGGGCTCAGGAAAGGAATTAGAGTAGTTAATTTGTGGTGATGATCTGGGAATCATAAGATTCTTATAGGAAGTGACAAAACTCCAGAATATCAAATATTCTGTGATTGATGAATCTTGATGATCTCAAGGTAGAAACCTACAGTGTCTATGCATGTGGAGATTTTTCTAGGAGCATGTGAGTTCCTGCAGTTGGGGGCTCTGGCTTGACTCCTGCAGGACCAAGTTCAGAGCAATCTTATACCTCAAATTTCAGGACTGCCTCTTACCCTCCAATGATAATGGCTGAAGTGAGGGTGGGGGAGAATGGAATGTGGGATGTCTTACTCATACTCTGGGGCCTCTTCCTTACTCCCAAATTTGGAGAAATGGCATGAGACCACACAGTTCTCAAGAGACTCCTAAATAGAACTCTAAAATATATTCTAGATATCTTTTTATTGCTCTTACAAAAAGATTTTTAAATTATATTTTCTACTGTTTTTGCCTATGTCTAAAACTCAATTGATCCTGTACAGTAAAGTTACTCTTACAATCTTTGTAGAGCTTTTTGCGTTTTAAAAATGTATATATATGGTGGTTTAAGAACAATGTCATTTTCATCCTGCCCAGTTATCATAATTCCAATTTCTTGCCATTTTGTGCAGGCTAGCACCATCAGTAAAATGCTGAAAATTAGTGGTGATAATGGATATCTTTGCTTTGTCCCTATTAAGAGAATGTGCCTATCATTTCATCACTATATATAATTTTTTTGGTAGGTGTTTATTTTTGTAGCTACCACTTAACCAGTTAAGGAAATTCCATGCTATTAGGATTCAGCAATCCTTTTGCCATAAACATCATTACATGGTTTAATATTCTCACAAATTCAGGAAAATACACGTTGTTCTACAGACACCAGAATTGGATTTAGCTATTTATTCTACCACAATGTGCCTAAATGAGCATACGTTTCCAGGCCTACCAATCTCTGTCAACCGTTTTCTTCTGCAAATCAGCCAAGCCGGGGAAGACTTACTCAAATAAACTCACTTGTAAGAATCAATCAATCAATCAACAACATTCTCACCTCTGAGTAATCAAATGATGACACCCACCATGTTCACCTCTAAAGTTGACCCACTCCGGAATTCCCCTGATTCTTAAACACTTTCTGTAAGTTTAGCATTCTGCTCTGTCCTGGGAGACTGTGACTGACTAACTTAGGTATTCCTTACTACAGTAAGCAATGAAGTCAGTTTTTCTTTTTATTTCAGACACAGAAATGTCATCATTTGAAAACTGCTTCTGTTGCAATGATCATAATTTAAAAACATCTTTTAACTTGTTAATATAATGAACATAAGATTTGGAGGTTTATTTGTTTGTTTTGGCCTAGTCAATAAGCACATTTACTATCTCTAATCACAAGAAGCATCTTAGAGGGAGGGTGGTGACTGAAGCAGCTGAACAGTCATGTGGCACCCAGCCTTTCTGGGATCCTCTTCTTGGCTGTGTGTCCATGGTCAGAGATGCTCATGGCAGTTCCAAATGTCATAGCCTCATACAATGATGTCCAGAGACAGAAAAGGGAGAGATTTTCCCCACATGTCTCATTGAAAAAGTGAAGAATCATAAGGTTCTTGTTTTTGATGTTAAACTATCCATGTATTTCTGGATTAAATCAAAACTACTATGATAGTGCTTTGTTTTATAAATATAAACTGATGGATTCAACTTGTTAACATTGTAATTAAGAATTTGCAAAATTAGCTTGTGAGATTGGCACGTAATTGTTTTTTCTCATATTCTCCTTGTCAATTTTTGTTATAAAGATGTTTTGGACTTTATAATTTGAGTTTTCTGTATTTTGGAATAAATTATATAAAATTGGAAATATTTGTCACAGGTTACCTGGGCTTGTTTTGCTTGGTAGATTTATAACTATCTACTATGGTTATCTCTTATACACCACTTCAACTTTATCAGTGTACAGTGAACACTCTATGCTGTTGTGATGTTGATTTGCTTTATGCAGGGACAATTGGGCAACCCATCATCTGGAACCACTCCAGGTACCTCTCATTTTCTGCCACCTTCAGAACCACTCTTCACTCATCTCATGCACAAACTGGAAGGGCAGAGAAGTTAACGACTCTTGGGCTACACTTGATCAGTGAGGAATGAGAGCAAATGGATAAGTGCTCCCCCTCCCTTCCCCTGGGTGAAGAATTCTGAGACATATCCTCAGATCCAGCAGTATTTACCTAGAGTTGAGCACAATTTGATTAACCTTTAAGTTGGACGTACGTGTTTTTCAGTTTCATTCCACCTGTCCTGTTCTCCTGTTCCATGGCACCACATTCTCACATAAGTACCACATACAAGACCTTATGTCTAAGGTTTCTAAGGAAACCCAGGCTAAGGCATTTTTATAATATATCTATCTAATTTTTTCTATTTTTTGTGTTAATTGTGCTGTTATATTTTTTGTAAATCAATTTTGTCTTAATTTTCAAATTGGTTGACATAAAATTGCTCATGGTCCTTTCTTATAATGACATTTTATTTAGTCATTTATAAGATGCTCCACAAATTTGTATGCTTTTAAATAAAAAAAAGAAACTTTACCAATTAAACTGTGACATATTCCTGATTGTAATACATCCTGATTTCAGGGATCTTAAAATATAAAAACATGTACATTTTTAGATCTCAAAGCCTCACATTGATATTTGTGTTTTTATCCTTTTATTTTATTTGTCTAGGTATGTTTGAAGACGTTTTAAAAATAAGCTTTTGGTTTTATTGATACAAAATTTTATAGTTTTGTTTTCTATTGTGGTTTTATGTTCATCGATTATTTTCTTAAGATAGTTCTTCAGTTCATTTTCTAGTTTCTCAGGTTGTACTCTAACCTCTTTAATTCTCAGTCATTTTCCCCTAATGTAAGCTTACGGAAAAAAAATGTCTCCTCTAAATACTACCCCAGCTGGATCCAACAAATTTTGGTATGTAATTTTGGTTAAAAATTGGTTCTAGGGGCTTCCCTGATGGCGCAGTGGTTGAGAATCTGCCTGCCAATGCAGGGGACACGGGTTCGAGCCCTGGTCTGGGAAGTTCCCACATGCCGCGGAGCAACTAGGCCCATGAGCCACAATTACTGAGCCTACGCGTCTGGAGCCTGTGCTCCGCAACTAGAGAGGCCGAGATAGTGAGAGGCCCGCGCACCGCGATGAAGAGTGGCCCCCGCTTGCCACAACTAGAGAAAGCCCTCACACAGAAACGAAGACCCAACACAGCCATAAATAAATAAGTTTTTTAAAAAAATGGTTCTAAAGTTTTATCTTTTGTGACTTAGTCTTTGACATATAAGCTATTTATATATTCATTTTAAAACTTCCATATGTATTGGGCTTTTTAAAGTTAGTTTTCAATATGGAATTATAGTATTTATATTGTGATTAGGGAACATGCTCTGAATTATACTGTTTCTTTGTCATTTGTTGAGAGTCACTTTTGTGACATTTAGTATATTGTCATTTTTTGATATTTATAAATGTTCCGTGTAGGCTTAAAAATATGTTTATTACCAAATTTGTGGATTCAGGATTTTACCCTCCTATTTTTTAATGGTCTCCCCTTTTTGAACTTATACTAGATATATATTGGACCTTTCATATTTTCTACCTCTTTGGATGTCTGTTTTTATTTTCTATAATTTCCCTGCTATATCTTCTAATACTTCACTATTTCTCCATTCAGCCATATTTAATATGCTGTTTGCTATTTGATCAATCCATTGAGGGTTTGTGGGGTGTTTTTAGTATATATTTTATTGACAGAGGTTCTATTTTGTTGATTTTTGGTCCTGCTTATTCATTTTCAGTTTTTTATATTTAATATTCATCACTTAAGAGTCTGTATATAATTATTTTATTACATAAAAATCTTGTTTGGGGGACTTCCCTGGTGGTGCAGTGGTTAAGAATCTGCCTGCCGATGCAGGGGACACGGGTTTAATCCCTGGTCCGGGAGGATCCCACATGCTGCGGAGCAACTAAGCCTGTGTGCCACAACTACTGAGCCTGCACTCTAGAGCCCTCGAGCCACAACTACTGAGCCCATGTGCCTAGAGACCGTGCTCTGCAACGAAGAGAAGCCACTGCAATGAGAAGCCCGCACACCACAAGAAGAGTAGCAACCTCTCGCCACAACTAGAGAAAGCCTGCACGCAGCAACAAAGACCCAATGCAGCCAAAAATTAATTAATTAATTTAAAAAAAAATCCACCTCTAAAAAAACCACAAAATCTTGTTTGTCTGCAAATTCTTGCCCTTGAAAGACTGTTTGCACAAGTATTGTGTCATTTTGAGTTGTGAGTTCACATTCAGTTATACTTTATCTGTGGGAATCCTCTCTAATCTGAATTAAACGTTGTCTCTCTAGAATACTTTTGCCGTGTTTCTTTCACTTTTGATTTCACTTGAGATCACTTTTTATATTAAGTTGTTGGCTTGGGTGTTTCTGGATCATGCAAGAGGTGAAATATTTAAACTCACATATGGTTACACCCATTTATTAATTCTCAAGGAAAACTATTTTTATTTACATATTAATCCCAAGCAAAGACAGATAAGTTTCTTCATTTTCTAGCTATCAAATATTGATTTTTTTCTAAGCTAACTTTTCAATGATAGTGAAGTCCTTTGAATGTCCAATTAAGTGATGATGTGATCTTTTAAATGCTTTGATTTTCAGTTACCCACCATATAATGACCAAGCCTTACCTATTGTACGGCTGATAAGACCCCAAATTTTTGTCACTGAGACTGAACTACCCAACCCCAACCCATCAGCTCCTCAAACAGCTTCAGTCTCTGTTTTTTCTGGGATAAAATCCTCAGATGCTTCACATTTTACCTGATGTGGGGGAGAAATATCTTAATCATATGTCCCTATATAGTAGAACTACACAATGGGTTGGACACATAGATCCCCCAAAACTGAGCTACTATAAATCACTGTACAATGTGGAGATCTTCAATAGCTTTGCTGGTAGAAGAGAATATAATTGTAGGCCTTTCTATCCAACCAAAATTAACAGTTGCTATTTTTCTACTCCAGAAAAATGTATCTAATAGCAGTTTACTGAAACTCCATCATTGCAAAATGTCACTAGTATAAGAAAAAAAAACAAAAAAACAACCAACTCATATATTCAGAGAAACACTATGTTTAGCTCATTTCTCCAGCCTATCAACCTCTAAATTTGGTGAGATTTAAGTATAACTACAGCAATGAATTATGAAGTTATGAATAAATGATTCATTACATAGGGCTTTGATTTGTTCCTCACCACTAATGATTGTAGCCACCATTTAAAAGTGTCACTTTGAAAAAAAAATAAATACATAAAATTAAAAAAATAAATAAAAGTGTCACTTTGAAATAAATTTTTAGACAAATATTATAAATGTGTAACATTATAATGTGTTAAAAATCCTTGAATAGAAAACAAATGCTAACTTGATTCAAAATTAAATATACAAATATAGAATTGGTGATTTAAGCAGCTTTAAATATAATTGCTTGTATAATTTTGTTCAAATTAGGTATAAAATCATATTTTTAAAGATATCTACAGTGAATACTTATCATGAGAGTTACCGATTTATTTTCTTTCAGCTCTAAATCCACCTTTTCTTGCCTTGTCTTGTGTAATTGGTGTGGCTCCACCCCAAGGCATTCTTTCTTTGATATCTGGTACAATGTTTATCATCAGATGGCATTAAAAGGAATCTGGAAGGAAAAGTAGAAGGAGGTTTTCTTTTTGGTTCTGGTGTGTTTTTTTTCTCCCTTCCTCTGATGGTCAGTGGCTTGAGGGACTCCTGTTGGGACTGTGCCTTCAGCAAGATTCACCAGTATCCCAATGGGCAGGTTTCTTGCTAATGGTGTGTAGGAGACCCAGTGGTGCATGCCTTTCAGCTAGTTTCACATCACTGCAGAGTAGGGTTGCCATATTTAGCAAATAAAGACATAAGACACCTAGTTAATTTGGAATTTCAGATTAACACTCTTTCTGAAATATTTGGGATATATTTATATTAACCTTTTATTCATTATTTATCTATTATTCTGATTTTGCCCAGCATTCTCTATTTTATCTAGCAACCCTATGTTCAGTGGGAGTTTTCTGCTTGCCAGCCCAGGACAGCTGGCATCCTGGTTGGCAGCCCTCTGCTCAGCAGCTCTGGTCTGCTATAACTCTGCGAATTTTGTTATCCAGTGGGCCACAACCACACTTTCGCCAGCAAAGTCTGAATTTCAGCCTGGGTTGGAGTGGAGAGTAATTCTCCCGAGTTCTTTCTTTAATCCTTGCATACCCTCCCTTGGCCTTAGCTGTAGTACCTGCTCCCTACTTTTGCTATTCCTGTATTTTTAAAAAGTTGTCTTTTGTTTAGTAATCACCCTTAATTAGTAATAATTCTTTATAGTGCATTTTCGCTGTGTCAACTACTGTAATGGATTTTATTTCCTAACAGGATCCTGACTGATGCAGAATTAGTACTGGAAGTGGCCCTAAGAGATAAATCTTTAAAGATGAGATTCAGGAATTGGTTTGGTCCTACCCATGGGCTTGTACACAGTGCTGACATCCTGACCACTGGGACGTAGGATGCTAATAATTCAAGGCAGGCAATGGTGTCACAATTAATCAAACTACCACCTGTGGTTGATTCTGAGTGCCAACTGAAGCCCATGCCTTGGGAGCCTAAGTGGCTGTTTCACTGGACTATTAAGCAATCATGGTACATATAAGCATTGTGTTATGAGAGGAAGCTGCTGAGTGAACTGGAGCACTTAAAAAAATAAATGACAGCTCAAGTCGTTTAACCCTTGGTTCAAATCATGATCTGAAAATCAGAGAGCTTTCATGACAGCCCTCATAAAAATCTCATTTCTTTAGCCATAGAGCTGATATTGCTTAAGAATCAAATATAATAATTGTGCAAGTTGGTAAATAACAACATCACTTGAGTTCACAATAGGAACCAGTCTTGGAAATGAAAACATTTGTTTGGACCTAGATGCAGTGCATACATCAAACTCACAAGTAAATCTGAGCTTCCTTTGCAAGTGGAAGAAGCTTTTCCACTTGTGTCAGAAGTGAATAGTCACCCATTGTTTGAAAACACTGTGATAACCTCACTTTTTGCAGATGCCATAAGAGGATGCTTTTTCTTCTAAGACCACCTGTTGATGTCACTAGACACACAACTAGAGTCAAATATCAGAATTCTTCCAGTGGTATGAAGAAGACCTGGTGGCTATCGCCCTCCAGCATATTCCCAGCATCTGAAGGAGCAGTTTCCTTGCTATTACTTTGTGGAAAACACAATGGTAATCACCAGCCAGCAAGTCTCACTGGCATTTTACTGAGAGGCTACTTAGTGTGTTTTGCTGGAACCCCAGCAGGTGGCTTCCATGGGAGCAGTGTGCTGGGATGTTGTGGTTTTTACCCTCCAGGGAGTTTTGCCAGGCACACACCTTCCAGTGAATGTCATTAACAGCCTAGCAGCCATTTCTTACTCCCAGCTAAAAGGAACTCCTGTAAATAGGTTTTTAGTGATGAGGTGTCGGGGGAAGGGAAGCTTTATAGTCCTACCTATAGGACTTAGGTTTCATCCTTTTAGGAAGCTTCTGCTTCTGGACTATGATCTTCATAAGAGTTTCTCAGTTTCTTTTTTCCAGTTTAGGTGAGACAGAATGACTAGAGTGGGCTGGAATTGGGTACTTCCCTCCCCTCATTTTAAATAGGGCTCTAATTAACACCCCAGCAGGTTAGGCTCTGGTTAACTAGCCTCTCCTGAGGGCAGACATTATTTAGGAAGAACAGAATGGTCTGTAGTATTTCAAAATGGTTCCTTTTGCCCTCCACCTGCCAGAAGCAGGAGGAAATTTTTCTCTGATATTTACTGTTGTGACCTGATTGAGTCCCTGAAGGTAAATCTCACAATAGCGTGGGGACCCCAGATTTGGTCCCTTTGGAGTTTTTAACTTTCAAATTTTGCCTGCGGCACTGATTCCAGAGGAGGTTTCCGCTCATGATATCTGAGTATGGTCTCTGGTAACCCTGACTTCCTGTATTTGCCTGTCTCTCTCCTAAGACTTGGGACAGCAGTTTGCCCTGTGTCACAGGATCTCTTCTAGATCCATGAAGAGTTGTTGATTTTCCAGTTTGTTTAGCTTTTCACTTGTTGTTAGGAAAGAGTGGTGAATTCCAAGCTTCTACATATGAACTGTAAGCTGGAACTCCATACATTTACTACATAAATATAGTGCCTTTTATAATGTGTATCATTTAAAGTTCTCTTTAACTACTTTTAGAATCATTTTTCTTTAATTATTTGCTTTATTTTTATTTTTTTAATTTTATTTATTTATTTATTTATTTATTTATGGCTGTGTTGGGTCTTCATTTCTGTGCGAGGGCCTTCTCTAGTTGTGGCAAGTGGGGGCCACTCTTCATCGCAGTGCGCAGGCCTCTCACTATCGTGGCCTCTCTTGTTGCGGAGCACAGGCTTCAGACGCACAGGCTCAGCAACTGTGGCTCATGGGCCTAGTCGCTCCGCGGCATGTGGGATCTTCCCAGACCAGGGCTCGAACCCGTGTCCCCTGCATTGGCAGGGAGATTCTCAACCACTGCACCACCAGGGAAGCCCTAGAATCATTTTTTACTAGTAATTTTTTTTTTATGTTAAATCTTTCTTTTTCATATAATTGGTGTGTTTTCTTTCTGTTGACTGGATCCTAATGCATTTGTAATTATGCTCTACCCAGATTTAAACACCCTTAATATCTGAGAAGCAATCTGATGGTTATTTCATCACAAATTTACAATATGTAACTTCAGTTAAATAATATATGTGATAGCTGCAGTTTTCAAGGCTCTGTGACTATTGCAGTAGAAAAGTTGTTAATTCACAACAATTGTTGTGGGGATAAGCTTACAGGGTCATAGAAATAGTATCCATAGACCCTCAGAAACTCTTTCTGAAGTAAGTTTATGCCCTAGCATAGTTTTTCAGCCACTCACTGAGTGTATGACCTTTTTGACATGAATTTAATTAATCCCCTTTCCTCTTACATTGACTAAAGTTTGCTTTTATTGTTTGCAGCCAAAACCCTGACTAGTACAGCACCAAATATCAAGGTAAATTACCTGAGACATTCTTTAATAGTTAGTTGAGAAACTTCTTCTAGATCAATGATTTAAATTTGTCATTGATCTGGCATACTTTTAAAATATTGACTCGTGACCAAATAATTTTTACTATCACTGTTTTTTTGTATTTTTGTTTTTTGTTTTTTAAGTAAGATCTGGACACAGAAGTTTTCTTAATGTATGGAAAACCCTACATGGAGAGTTTGGTTTTCAAGTTTCAGCCATCTGACATACCTTGTAAGTGGCAGGAACCAGAAGAAGAGATAGATAAGCTGATCTGTTTAGGAAGTTCTATGTTTGATAGCAGAGTGTTAGACGGTACAGGTGGATGGTGAGGAGGATGGCAATGGTGGAGAGAAACAGAGAACAGGTAGGAAGAGGCCAAGCAACATGGAAGCAAGCAGAGAGGTATATAGTACAAATGTTGGCAAGTGAAAAATTCCTGATGACAGGGAATATTGAAGGATTTTAAGAACAGGTTAATTTTAAAGACAAGGATGATTAGAATCAATTTGTAAGGTTTTTTCTTCTTCGTAACCACTAGTATTTATTTAAAAGTTAATGGTTTGGGGCATATACCCTGAGAAAACCATAATTCCAAAAGACTCATGTACCACAATGTTCATTGCAGCTCTATTTACGATAGCCAGGACATGGAAACAACCTAAGTGTCCATCAACAGATGAATGGATAAAGTTGTGGCACACTTATACAATGGAATATTACTCAGTCATAAAAAGAAAGGAAATTGAGTTATTTGTAATGAGGTTGATGGACCTAGAGACTGTCATACAGTGTGAAGTAAGTCAGAAAGAGAAAAACAAATACTGTATGCAAACACATATATATGGAATCTAAAAAAAAAACAAAAATGGTTCTGAAGAACCTAAGGGCAGGACAGGAATAAAGATGCAGATGTAGAGAATGGACTTGAGGACACGGGGAGGGGGAAGGGTAAGCTGGGACAAAGTGAGAGAGTGGCATGGACATATATACACTACCAAATGTAAAATAGATAACTAGTGGGAAGCAGCCACATAGCACAGGGAGATCAGCTCGGTGCTTTGTGACCACCTAGAGGGGTGGGATAGGGAGGCTGAGAGAGAGATTCAAGAGGGAAGAGATATGGGGATATATGTATATGTATAGCTGATTCACTTTGTTATAAAGCAGAAACTAACATACCATTGTAAAGCAATTTTACTCCAATAAAGATGTTTAAAAAAAAAGTTAATGGTTTTGAATACATTTTATAGTTCTACTTAGAACATTGTAAATTAATTCTCCCAATTTATCTTTTTAAAATTTTGATGTAGTAATATCTCAGATCACTCTGACATATGTAATTTTTACAATATCAATTTTTCTTTCCTGCAGCACAGAACTCCAGTTGGCTCTCCCTCACTCCCATCTTCTCTAACAGAAGCCATTTTGATTTTCCACATGAACATATTTACTGGGTGACCATTTACTTTCCAAATGGTTTCTTCAGTGTGCTTCTCAAAAGTTTGTCTCACCATTTCCAAAATAATAGAAATAAACATTTAGATATGGAAAAGAATTTTAATAAATATAGATGTTCATTAACAATGTATTTACATTCCAAAACTTAGACAAATTAGCATGTTTACAGATATGGCATTGAGAAATTTTGCAATTGCCAAGAAAAGGACACCATAAATCCAGAGTAAAATTAGCCTCACTATCTCCACTGTATTGCATAGTCTGAATTTGTTTCACAAACAAACAGCTCTTAGATGATCAGTGCAGGGAATTCAATAGGAATTTTGCCCAGGAAACAGTGCAGAATATAAAAACTGTTTGTATAATACAGAATAGATTTCAAAATAAAAACAAAGTCCTAAGTATAAAAACACAAAATGATTTTACTATTGTTTATAAAAGATGTGACTTTAAATTCAGAAAGTATAAAAATATATTTTGATCATATTTGAATATGTGGTGTGTCTTCTGAAATAAAACTATGCTTTTCCAGTGACACTAAACTTTTTAAATGAAGTTAATACTTCATTGAAGATGGACCCTTCTGAAGAGGGGCAGAATTTTAGGGAATAATTAATTGATTTATATCATGCATATAGGTGAAGATTCTCAATGCAAATTTTAAAAAGTATATGGAAACTAATTTAGCAATTGTATGATTGCCTGAATGATGGATTTGAGACCAGTAAAAATATTTATATCGTTTAGAAAAAACTAAAAAAAAGAAATGTTAGCTTTGTTAAGAGATGGACAAAAGTGAACGAGAAGCAAAAAAAGAGACTGTCTGCTTATTTAAAATAAGAGGAAAAATTGTCACCTATAAATTAACCTACAAAATCCATGCATAATGGCTGCAATCAAAGTTATCCAAAATCACCTCAAAAAGACTGACTCAATATAAGGCAAAACTTTATGGTAGGAAGGAGGAGAGAAGATGGCGGAAGAGTAAGACACGGAGGTCACCTTCCTTCCCACAGATACAGTAGAAATACATCTACACGTGGAACTGCTCCTACAGAACACCCACTGAACGCTGGCAGAAAACGTCAGACCTCCCAAAAGGCAAGAAACTCCCCCCGTACTTGGGTAGGGCAAAAGAAAAAAGAAATAACAGAGACAAAAGAATAGGGACGGCACCTGCACCAGTGGGAGGGAGCTGTGAAGGAGGAAAGATTTCCACGCACTAGGAAGCCCCTTCGCGGGCGGAGACTGCGGGTGGCAGAGGGGGGAAGCTTCGGAGCCACGGAGGAGAGCGCAGCCACAGGGGTGTGGAGGGCAAAGCGGAGAGATTCCCGCACTTCCCGCATGGAGGCTCGGTGCTGACCAGCACTCACCAGCCCGAGAGGCTTGTCTGCTCAGCCGCCGGGGCGGGCGGGGCTGGGAGCTGAGGCTCGGGCTTCGGTCGGATTGCAGGGAGAGGACTGGGGTTGGTGGCGTGAACACAGCCTGAAGGGGTTAGCGCACCACAAGTAGCTGGGAGGAAGTCCGGGAAAAAGTCTGCAGCTGCCAAAGAGGCAAGAGACTTTTTCTTCCCTGTTTCCTGGTGCGCGAGGAGAGGGGATTCAGAGCGCCGCCTAAACGAACTTCAGAGATGGGCGCGAGCCGCGGCTAACAGCGCGGATCCCACAGCAACAGGGGCGCAGAGGGAAAAACGGAGAGATTCCCGCACAGAGGCTCGGCGCCGAGCAGCACTCACCAGCCTGAGAGGCTTGTCTGCTCCCCCGCCGGGGCGGGCGGGGCTGGGAGCGGAGGCTCGGCTTCGGTCGAATCGCAGGGAGAGGACTGGGGTTGGCGGCGTGAACACAGCCTGAAGGGGTTAGCGCACCACAGCTGGCTGGGAGGGAGACCGGGAAAAAGTCTGCAGCTGCCGAAGAGGCAAGAGACATTTTCTTGCCTCTTGGCAAGAGACATTTTCTTGCCTCTTGGCAAAAGACTTTTTCTTGCCTCTTTGTTTCGCGGCGCGCAAGGAGAGGGGATTCAGAGCGCCGCCTAAACAAGCTACACAGACGGGCACGAGCCGCGGCTATCAGCGCGGACCCCAGAGACGGGCGTGAGACGCTGGGGCTGCTGCTGCCGCCTCCAAAAAGCCTGTGTGCGAGCACAGGTCACTCTCCACACCGCCCCTCCCGGGAGCCCGTGCAGACCGCCACTGCCAGCGTCCCGTGATCCAGGGACAACTTCCCCGGGAGAACGCACTGCGCACCTCAGGCTGGTGCAACGTTACGCCGGCCTCTGACGCCGCAGGCTCGCCCCGCCTCCTCTGTACCCCGCCCTCCCCGCGGCCTGGGTGAGCCAGAGCCCCTGAAGCAGCTGCTCCTTTAACCCCGTCCTGTCTGGGCGGGGAACAGACGCCCTCAGGCGACCTACACGCAGAGGCGGGTCCAAATCCAAAGCTGATCCCCAGGAGCTGTGCGAACAGAGACGAGGAGGGGAAATCTCTCCCAGCAGCCTCAGAAGCAGCGGATTAAAACTCCACAAACAACTTGATGTGCCTGCATCTGTTGAATACCTGAATAGACAATGAATCATCCCAAATTCAGGAGGTGGAATTTGGGAGCAGGATATATTAATTTTTCCCCTTTTCCTTTTTTTTTGTGGGTGTATATGTATATGCTTCTGGGTGAGATTTTGTCTGTATAGCTTTGCTTTATAATAGCTTTATTTTACTTCACTATATTATAGCCTCTTTCTTTCTTTCTTTCTATTTTTTCTCCCTTTTACTCTGAGCCGTGTGGACGAAAGGCTCTTGGTGCTTCAGCCAGGCATCAGGGTCGTACCTCGGAGGTGGGAGAGCCAACTTCAGGACACTGGTCCACAAGAGACCTCCCAGCTCCACGTACTACCAAACGGCAAAAATCTCTCAGAGATCTCCATCTCAACATCAAGACCCAACATAACTCAATGACCAGCAACCTACAGTGCTGGACAACCTGTGCCAAACAACTAGCAAGACAGGAACACAGCCCCATCCATTAGCAGAGAGGCTGCCTAAAATCATAATAAGGCCACAGACACCCCAAAACACACCACCAGACGTGGATGTGCCCACCAGAAAGACAAGATCCAGCCTCATCCACCAGAACACAGGCACTAGTCCCCTCCACCAGGAAGCCTACACAACCCACTGAACCAAACTTAGCCACTGGGGACAGATACCAAAAACAACGGGAACTATGAACCTGCAGCCTGTGAAAAGGAGACCTCAAACACAGTAAGATAAGCAAAATGAGATGACAGAAAAACACACAGCAGATGAAGGAACAGGGTCAAAACACACCAGACCTAACAAATGAAGAGGAAATAGGTAGTCTACCTGAAAAAGAATTCAGAATAATGATAGTAAGGATGATCCAAAATCTTGGAAATAGAATAGACAAAATGCAAGAAACATTTAACAAGGACGTAGAAGAACTAAAGAGGAACCAAGCAATGATGAAAAACACAATAAATGAAATTAAAAATACTCTAGATGGGATCAATAGCAGAATAACTGAGGCAGAAGAAAGGATAAGTGACCTGGAAGATAAAATGGTGGAAATAACTACTGCAGAGCAGGATAAAGAAAAAAGAATGAAAAGAACTGAGGACAGTCTCAGAGACCTCTGGGACAACATTAAATGCACCAACATTCGAATTATAGGGGTACCAGAAGAAGAAGAGAAAAAGAAAGGGACTGAGAAAATATTTGAAGAGATTATAGTTGAAAACTTCCCTAATATGGGAAAGGAAATAGTTAATCAAGTCCTGGAAGCACAGAGAGTCCCATACAGGATAAACCCAAGGAGAAACACGCCAAGACACATATTAATCAAACTGTCAAAAATTAAATATAAGGAAAACATATTAAAGGCAGCTAGGGAAAAAAAAAAACAAATAACACACAAGGGAATCCCCATAAGGTTAACATCTGATCTTTCAGCAGAAACTCTGCAAGCCAGAAGGGAGTGGCAGGATATACTTAAAGTGATGAAGGAGAAAAACCTACAGCCAAGATTACTCTACCCAGCAAGGATCTCATTCAGATGTGATGGAGAAATTAAAACCTTTACAGACAAGCAAAAGCTGAGAGAGTTCAGCACCACCAAACCAGCTTTACAACAAATGCTAAAGGAACTTCTCAAGGCAAGAAACACAAGAGAAGGAAAACACCTGCAATAACAAACTCAAAACATTTAAGAAAATGGGAATAGGAACATACATATCGATAATTACCTTGAATGTAAAAGGATTAAATGCTCCCACCAAAAGACACAGGCTGGCTGAATGGATACAAAAACAAGACCCATATATATGCTGTCTACAAGAGACCCACTTCAGACCTAGAGACACATACAGACTGAAAGTGAGGGGATGGAAAAAGATATTCCATGCAAATGGAAATCAAAAGAAAGCTGGAGTAGCAATTCTCATATCAGACAAAATAGACTTTAAAATAAAGACTATTATAAGAGACAAAGAAGGACACTATATAATGATCAAGGGATCGATCCAAAAGGAAGGTATAACAATTGTAAATATTTATGCACCCAACATAGGAGCACCTCAATACATAAGGCAAATACTAACAGCCATAAAAGGGGAAATCAACAGCAACACAATCATAGTAGGGGACTTTAACACCCCACTTTCACCAATGGACAGATCATCCAAAATGAAAATAAATAAGGAAACACAAGCTTTAAATGATACATTAAACAAGATGGACTTAATTGATATTTATAGGACATTCCACCCAAAAACAACAGAATACACATTTTTCTCAAGTGCTCAGGGAACATTCTCCAGGATAGATCATATCTTGGGTCACAAATCAAGCCTTGGTAAATTTAAGAAAATTAAAATCGTATCAAGTATCTTTTCCGACCACAACGCTATGAGACTAGATATCAATTACAGGAAAAGATCTGTAAAAAATACAAACACATGGAGGCTACACAATACACTACTTAATAACGAAGTGATCACTGAAGAAATCAAAGGGGAAATCAAAAAATACCTAGAAACAAATGACAATGGAGATACGACGACCCAAAACCTATGGGACGCAGCAAAAGCAGTGCTAAGAGGGAAGTTTATAGCAATACAAGCCTACCTCAAGAAACAGGAAACATCTCGAATAAACAACCTAAACTTGCACCTAAAGCAATTAGAGAAAGAAGAACAAAAAAACCCCAAAGCTAGCAGAAGGAAAGAAATTATAAAGATCAGGTCAGAAATAAATGAAAAAGAAATGAAGGAAACAATAGCAAAAATCAATGAAACTAAAAGCTGGTTCTTTGAGAAGATAAACAAAACTGATAAACCATTAGCCAGACTCATCAAGAGAAAAAGGGAGAAGACTCAAATCAATAGAATTAGAAATGAAAAAGGAGAAGTAACCACTGACACTGCAGAAATACAAAAGATCATGAGAGATTACTACAAGCAACTCTATGCCAATAAAATGGACAACCTGGAAGAAATGGACAGATTCTTAGAAATGCACAAACTCCCGAGACTGAACCAGGAAGAAATAGAAAATATGAACAGACCAATCACAAGCACTGAAATTGAAACTGTGATTAAAAACCTTCCAACAAACAAAAGCCCAGGACCAGATGGCTTCACAGGTGAATTCTATCAAACATTTAGAGAAGACCTAACACCTATCCTTCTCAAACTCTTCCAAAATATTGCAGAGGGAGGAACACTCCCAAACTCATTCTACGAGGCCACCATCACCCTGATACCAAAACCAGACAAAGATGTCACAAAGAAAGAAAACTACAGGCCAATATCACTGATGAACATAGATGCAAAAATCCTCAACAAAATACTAGCAAACAGAATCCAACAGCACATTAAAAGGATTATACACCATGATCAAGTGGGGTATATCCCAGGAATGCAAGGATTCTTCAATATACTCAAATCAATCAATGTGATACACCATATTAACAAATTGAAGGAGAAAAACCATATGATCACCTCAATAGATGCAGAGAAAGCTTTCGACAAAATTCAACACCCATTTATGATAAAAGCCCTGCAGAAAGTAGGCATAGAGGGAACTTTCCTCAACATAATAAAGGCCATATATGACAAACCCACAGCCAACATTGTCCTCAATGGTGAAAAACTGAAACCATTTCCACTAAGATCAGGAACAAGACAAGGTTGCCCACTCTCACCACTATTATTCAACATAGTTTTGGAAGTGTTAGCCACAGCAATCAGAGAAGACAAAGAAATAAAAGGAATCCAAATCGGAAAAGAAGAAGTAAAGCTGTCACTGTTTGCAGATGACATTATACTATACATAGAGAATCCTAAAGATGCTACCAGAAAACTCCTAGAGCTAATCAATGAATTCGGTAAAGTAGCAGGATACAAAATTAATGCACAGAAATCTCTTGCATTTCTATACACTAATGACGAAAAATCTGAAAGTGAAATTAAGAAAACACTCCCGTTTACCATTGCAACAAAAAGAATAAAATATCTAGGAATAAACCTACCTAAGGAGACAAAAGACCTGTATGCAGAAAATTATAAGACACTGATGAAAGAAATTAAGGATGATACAAATAGATGGAGAGATATACCATGTTCTTGGATTGGAAGAATCAACATTGTGAAAATGACTCTACTATCCAAAGCAATCTACAGATTCAATGCAATCCCTATCAAACTACCACTGGCATTTTTCACACAACTAGAACAAAAAATTTCACAATTTGTATGGAAACACAAAAGACCCCGAATAGCCAAAGCAATCTTGAGAACGAAAAATGGAGCTGGGGGAATCAGGCTCCCTGACTTCAGACTTTATTACAAAGCTTCAGTAATCAAGACAGTTTGGTACTGGCACAAAAACAGAAATATAGATCAATGGAACAGGATAGAAAGCCCAGAGATAAACCCACACACATATGGTCACCTTATCTTTGATAAAGGAGGCAAGCATATACAGTGGAGAAAAGACAGCCTCTTCAATAAGTGGTGCTGGGAAAATTGGACAGGTACATGTAAAAGTATGAAATTAGAACACTCCCTGACACCATGCACAAAAATAAACTCAAAATGGATTAAAGACCTAAGTGTAAGGGCAGACACTATCAAACTCTTAGAGGAAAACATAGGCAGAACACTCTATGACATACATCACAGCAAAATTCTTTTTGACCCACCTCCCAGAGAAATGGAAATAAGAACACAAATAAACAAATGGGACCTAATGAAACTTAAAAGCTTTTGCACAGCAAAGGAAACCATAAACAAGACCAAAAGACAACCCTCAGAATGGGAGAAAATATTTGCAAATGAAGCAACTGACAAAGGATTAATCTCCAAGATTTACAAGCAGCTCATGCAGCTCAATAACAAAAAAACGAACAACCCAATCCAAAAATGGGCAGAAGACCTAAATAGACATTTCTCCAAAGAAGATATACAGATGGCCTACAGACACATGAAAGAATGCTCAACATCATTAATCATTAGAGAAATGCAAATCAAAACTACAATGAGATATCATCTCACACCCGTCAGAATGGCCATCATCAAAAAATCTAGAAACAATAAATGCTGGAGAGGTTGTGGAGGAAAGGGAACACTCTTGCACTGTTGGTGGGAATGTAAATTGATACAGCCACTATGGAGAACAGTATGGAGGTTCCTTAAAAAACTAAAAATAGAACTACCATACGACCCAGCAATCCCACTACTGGGCATATACCCTGAGAAAACCATAGGTCAAAAAGAGTCATGTACCAAAATGTTCATTGCAGCTCTATTTACAATAGCCAGGACATGGAAGCAACCTAAATGTCCATCGACAGATGAATGGATAAAGAAGATGTGGCACATATATACAATGGAATATTACTCAGCCATAAAAAGAAATGAAATGGAGGTATTTGTAATGAGGTGGATGGAGTTAGAGTCTGTCATACAGAGTGAAGTAAGTCAGAAAGAGAAAAACAAATACAGTATGCTAACACATATATACGGAATCTAAGGAAAAAAAAAAAAAAGGCCATGAAGAACCTAGTGGCAAGACGGGAATAAAGACACAGACCTACTAGAGAATGGACTTGAGGATATGGGGAGGGAGTGGGGTGAGATGTGACAGGGTAAGAGAGTGGCATGGACATATATACACTACCAAATGTAAAATAGATAGCTAGTGGGAAGCAGCCGCATAGCACAGGGAGATCAGTTCGGTGCTTTGTGACCACCTAGAGGGGTGGGATGGGGAGGGTGGGAGGGAGGGAGATGCAAGAGGGAAGAGAAATGGGAACATATTGTATATGTATAACTGATTCACTTTGTTATAAAGCAGAAGCTAACACACCGTTGTAAGGCAATTATACTTCAATAAAGATGTTTAAAAAAAAAAAAACTTTATGGTAGCTTAATGGATGATAATTTATCTGTAGAAGGTTTAAACTTGAAATGAATGTTCGGTTAGAAGAAAGAGAAGAAAAGTGAGTCAGAGAGATTAAGGTCAACAGTGCCAATAATAGCCCTTTTTGCTAAGTCAGTGGTTTTAAACTAGGATGCATTAGTCTTTTCCCAATGTACATGCCAGTTCCCTACATCTAGCCACTGAATCAAATTTCACAGTTTGGGGAAGTGACACTTGGGCATGAGCTTTTGAAACAGCTCCCCAAGTAATTCTGATGTTCACTACTTGAAGAAATTATTCACTTAAACTATTTAAATATTTAGGTGGTGGATTTGAGTATGTTGTAGATTGATTCATTTAGTTAATTGACTAATTTTGCTAATAATTTTTCAAATAATGCTTAGTCTTTGCTCATAAATTTAGTCTACTGCAAAAAAATATTTACTGAGTAACTGCTATGTGAAAAATGAGAACCTATATTTGTAAAACACATTTTGAATTTTCCTCTCAATGTTTGACTTTGAAACTATTTTACTATTTTCTTTTTCCAAAGAGAAGAGGTACAAAAAGGGATTCAAGACCACCTACAGAATTGTCTAGGTTTATTTTAAGATAATAAATGTTTTTTTAAAGAAAAAAATGTATCATGGTACTATTTTTGCCTAAGCAGAAAATTAATAATTACCTTATTGGCATTATTAAATCGATAGTGGGATGATAAGGATTATAATCCCAGCATATAACCCTGGGGATTATGTATTTAAAAATACACTCAATGTGCTCATGAATCCAAGCTTTTATCCTCAAACTCAATTTCTCCTCTGAGCTCTAGCTTCATATCCCCCAGTTTAAATGACAATTCTCTTTGGGTGGTGTTCTCAATGTTATTGTGACCAAAGATTATTTTTCTCAAAGAACACTTTTAGCCCAGTCTTCCCCATCAGAGGAAATGGTACCATCTTCACTCAAGTGGTTAGGTCAAAAAGCTAACCAAAAATGTTGTCAACGTTGACTTCTGTATTTGCCTCAAACCCATAGCCAACTCATCAGGAATTTTCATTTACTTCTCCTTCAAAATATACCAGAAATCCAGCCATTAACTAGCCATCCTAGTCTAAAACACACTCATATCTCTCTAAATTGCTGCAATAATTCCCAAATTTTTCTTCCTGCCTCTACTCTTCCACCTACCTTAAAATCAATCCTGGACTTCCCTGGTGGTGCAGTGGTTAAGAATCCGCCTGCCAATGCAGGGGACACAGGTTCGATCTCTGGTCCGGGAAGATCTCACATTCCGGGGTGCAACTAAGCCCGTTTGCCACAACTACTGAGCCAGTGAACCACAACTAATGAAGCCCAAGCGCCTAAAGCCCATGCTCCACAACAAGAGAAGCCACCACAGTGAGAAGCCCGTGCACCACAATGAAGAGTAACCCCCACTCTCTGCAACTAGAGAAAGCCCACGTGTAGGAATGAAGACCCAATGCAGCCAAAAATAAATAAATTAATTAATTAATTAAAATAAAATAAAATAAATCCTTTAGGCAGTTGCCAGTGTGATCTTATAAATCTTAAAATTAGTTCATGTCACTCCACTGTCCTAAACTCTGCAAATGGTCTCCAAGAATGTTTAGATTAAAACCAAACTCCTTATCAAGGTCTACTGGTCTACTTGACTTTACCTAATCTACTGTGTAGAGGTCTCCAATCTTACTGCCCTACACTCTTTGCTTCCCTCCTGCTGTTCCCTTTACAGTCAAACTTTGATTAAGAGACCTGTACACACTATTCCCTCCGTGTGGAAAGCTGTTTTTTCAGATATTGGTTTGACTCACTTCCTCTTGCCATTTGTAACTCTCTTCAAATGTATTTCATCAGATAGGCTTTTGACCACCCTAAGTAAAATAGTCTTCCCTGAATCCACTATTAACCCTTTATTTTGCTCATTTGGCTTTATTATTCTTTGCATTACCTAAAATTACACGTTTCCTTGGTTACTTGTTTAAAATGTTTCCCTCATGAGAATACGAACCGAGTCAGACTTTTAAAAAAATCAAATTAATTTTAATTTTTTAACTAGAATTTTACTTAATTTCAAAATAATTGCTGTAAACTGAGTTTAGAACAGTACCTATATGTTAAGAAAATAATAAATATATTTTTAAATGAATGAATTGGAAAGGAAAAATGTTCCATAGTACCCCTTTCCCAAAATATTAGTCACCACTTTCACAATGCCTGAATTGCCTAAACCTTGAGACCCTTTGTCTGCTCTGCATTAGTTTTCCTTATTTAATGGCACTTTATTGACTATGAGAGGGCAGATGCCCAAAGTACTATCTTTCAACATTTATTCTTGCCTCTTAAATCCTGCCACCACTCACCTGTTCAAACCTGTGCCATGCCTGATTTCCTAAACATTTTCTCTGCCACTGATGACAGAGCAATTTTTGAAAGATTTACAATTTTTAAATTTTACACATTTTTAGTGTTTTCGTATATTTGTAACTAAATAAAAACGCAACAGCACTTTCCTCACTGTGCCCTCCCCAAACTAGAACATACTAAATTCAACTGAAATTCAAATTTTTTCTAATTCCTGCCTTTCAAGTCTTACCTCTGAATATTCTCATACAGATGTTCTAGAATATTAGATCTGAAACATTCTCATACTGATAAAAAAGAAAAATATTCTCATACATATATTCTAAGATAACATCAGAAATGTTATTTTGGTATCTAGAAGGTAAGAGAACATGCTAGATACAGGATGAGGGATAGATGATAGGAAATAAAAAACATATATTTTTATAATCCACTAAGTTGTGAGGGGAAATTGTGGGGACATATATTGAAAAAGGTGGTTGTGAAATGACAATTCCTGAAGTTAAGTGATAGACATATGAAAGTTTAATATTCTTTTTTTCCTACATATATATATACATATATATGCACACACACACACACACACACACACATGCAATTAACTGATTCTCAGTTTTCTACTTGCTCTAATCACTCGTACATTCTAAATGTTAAGATAGAACATGCTTTAAGGTCACTGTTTACTTATATATATACAATTGACTGAATATTTGTCAATGCATCTGTATGTTTTAAGTTAGGCAGTACTTGCAACACTATTTGTGTGCACATGCTTTTGTGTGCCAGATGGTTTAAGGAGGAAATGTACAAAGGATTACTTTGTAAATATTTTTAGGTGTTTGCCTGAGCATTTCCAGTTACTAAAGAGGAGAGTTAAATCATAAAATTGTCTTAGAATGTTTTAATTTATTTTTTTGTTAGGCAACAATTATTAAGTCACTGAAAGCGTTTCAAAAATAATGAACACATTTTAAGATAAAAGAAAATGCTTGCCTTTATATGATTTATGATGAAAGGAGGGTAAAGTTTAGAGTAGTGTGTTGAGATAAGAGGATAGGTAGAGGAAAGAGAAGGAGGAAAGGGGTATCCATATAATTTTTACAGTATAATACCTATATCAAAACAGGGAATTCATATAGTGGCTGTATAAGCTTCCTGAGGCTTCCTTAACAAAGTACCACACAGCTGGTGGCTTAAAACAACAGAGTTTTGTTTTCTCACATTTCTAGAGGTGAGATGTCTAAAATCAAGGTGCTAGCAGGGCCACATTTCCTCTGAAACCTGTAAGGGAATCCTTCCTTGCCCTTCTGATGGCAGTCTTTTGTGTTCCTTTGCTTGCAGTTACATAACTCCTGTCTCTGCGTTGGTCTTCATTTGTGTTTCTGTGTCTTCCCTTCTAAGGATGTCAGCCATACTGAATTAGGGGTCTACCTTACTCCAGTATTATCTCATCTTAATTTAATTGTATCTGTAAAGACACTATATCCAAATAACGACACCTTCTGAGGCAATGGGAGTAAGGATTTCAACATATCTTTTTTTGTTGGGGGGTGCACAATTCAATAATAACTGTGGCTTATAAGAAATATTAACAAAAGTTTATTAATCAGGTGGAAAGATTACATGACAGTAGAGATATAATGAAAGATGTCCCAAATAAGTAAAACAGTTTAGATGAATCTTGAAAAAAGTGAGAATGTTGACGGTTGGAGGAAGTAGAGATTGTCTTTGGGAAACTGTGAATATACAATTAGACTAAAGAATGAGTTGTATGTGAATATCAAAAAGTAAAAGAATAAAAAACTGAATTGAGTCTATTTTAAGAAGAGGCTTGTTTATCAGGCCAATGAGTTTGTAGTCAATTTTCTAGACAACAGATAGTCAGTCAGCACATGTCAAGTCAGAAGTTGATGTGACTGGATCTGTGCATTAAACTTCAAAGAAGTGGAATTTTCTTTGTTGGACTGGAGTAGAGGCCAGACAGCTGGGGTATAAGTCCCAGGTTAGAGAAATGACACCTGGGCCTGAATGGTAGAAATGAGAATGAAAAGGAGGTACCAGATTTTTTTGTCATCTGTGTTTGAATTTCTTTATAATAGAATACATATAAAGTATAAGATTCATGTTTATTCCAAGCATATTTTCCTTTATGTTTAATGATAAATGACAGAACTCAAAAGTCATCCCCTAACATTTGGTGTTTATATTATCTATGAAAAGTTTTGCACCAAATTGCATCAAGCAGTTAATTTAAAATTATTTCAGATTTACTTTATTTAGAGGGCACATTATTAAAATGAACCAAGTTCCATCTTTGCTTATATTGCTGTACTTCATTTTATAAAAGTAATAGTTTAAAACTATGTCTTTGATTTTTATAAGAAGGAAATTGTATTTCTACTTCCTTTCCTACACCTAAAAGGTTTTCTTCCCAGGAACAAGCATTCCAAAAATATATTTCGGGAACATTTTATCAAGTCAAGAAAAAAAATCTGTTTAGTCATAGCTAAGAATAAACTTGTGCAAATGAAAACCATACACCAGACAAACAAAACTTTATAAATTTATTCATTCACTCAAAAGAGTTTTATTGATTACCTATTATAATTAAACCACTGCATCAAGCAAAATGTGGAATAAAAAAAGCTTTCTGATGTGGTCTCTTCTTTAAAGTTACTTATATTCTATAAATGAATATAAGACTTAAAAAATAGGTATAGTTCAAAGAGAAGAGTGATTATTTCAATAGATGTGGGATAAATAAAGTGTGTATCAGACACTGTGATGCTAATCCAGTGGCATCACCTACATCCCCTTTGTCTTTGCCATTTGAACTCCTCTATTATTTAGGTAGCAGAAAGCCATATGCTAGTTGATCTTAATTTGTCTAAGACCAAGCAATCGTGGTAATTCTGTTCTGTCTTTCCAGAAACAGGCTTGTGAATGGTCATGTGACATGATCCTAGCCTGCAAGATATGACCATGCTCGATACATCTGGGGAAAATGTCCTCACTCATAATAAGAAATGTAAGGAAGTGGCATGCCTCCTCTCATCTTTCTGGCTTTTCAAAGGTGTCATCTTCCTTCTATACCTGGAACAAACAAACCTTAGAATCATGAGGTTCACTAACACTGTAATGATAACAGACTGAAAAGATGAATCCAGATAAATTGGATTCTTGATTGGGGCTGATAAATTTATCAATCATGGAAGCATCCTACCTTGGGATTTCCATTATGTGCAATATTACATTTTTGTTATTTACAAACATTCTATTTTGTGGAGGAGGAATGATGTGGACTTGAACGCAATCTAACTAAGAGGAAATTCAAAGTAGATGGCATTATGGATAGTTCTTAAAGAATCACTGAGATTTTCAAAAATGCTGAAGTGACTGGAGATATAGACTGGCAGCAAAACTGAGATAGGGAAGCAAAAAATCCATCTGAGCCTTACATTAGAAAACCTTTTAATGCCAAATGACTTATGTGGAAATACTGTTCACTTTGCTGTTGTGGTTAATCTCAGTTAATGAGAAGAAATCACTGTCTTCCATTTTTATTTACATATATACTTTTCGGTCTAAAACTTTCAAATTCTTTTAGATTTAAAAACCAAGCATGATCTTTTGTGTTCTTTTATGGTGAATGATATATGTAAACTCTAATAAAAAAATGTATTTTACCTTGTTCTTTCATATTTCTTTAACTACATTTCAACACCTATCATTTAGCCCTTTATAGAACGTATCTAAAACTGCACAAGAAGGCATCACATACAGAGATATGAAGCATACATTTATCATGTAAGAGGATTAAATAAGCAAAAAAGTCAAGCAAAATCTAAACTTTATTTCTGAGGTTAATTTTTATTGACTTTAAAATAGTCATTACTGTCAGGTCAATTGCTTTATTCTGTGCTTAAAAGAAATCTGCATCCATTTATTTGGAACATTAATATTCTTTATATATGGACCTTTGAGATGCCCAGAAATCCAATTAAATTTCAGGAGATTGAAATGGGATATTAACCTAAGCTACTTAAGAAACACAAGGACCAAGCTACACTTTTCTGACAATACTCCCCAACAAAGCTTACCTCTGTAAATAGTAAACATAGCCTGCAGTGAAAACTATTATGGAGCATGAAAGGGGTTTAGGAAGGCTGAGGTGGGGCACACGGGGAAGACTGACATTCTGGTGACATCAGATCAAAGCCGCTGATTATTTTTGCGGACCTTTCAAAGTCTGTTGTGTTTTTAGTGAAGCCATGTGTGCTTGCAAACGATGTATAATATGTGTTATTTCTGGATGAATGCACTTAATTATCTCTAAAAATCTTTTCACCAACAGATGTCTCCTCCTCCTTTTCCTTGTGCTAATCATTCTCTGCAGTGGCAAACTTTTCTTTTTTTTTTTTTTTTTCCTGAGTCCTTGTGTTCCCTCTCTTGGTCTTTCTGAAGGCTTTCTCCTCCAGGGCAATTCTTTCTCTCAAAACCAGAATGTGTAGCAGCATAAAAGGCACCATAAAACTTTGAAAATATTCCCTAGTGAATATTTAATATAACTACCAGATTTGTCCAAATAAAGAAAATGATTTTTTATCATTTTAGTATTTTTTGCAATGGCATAATAATCCAAATTCATCAATTTATCTATTTCTTTTCTTTTTTTTTAACATATTAATTTCTTTTTTATTTATTTATTTATTTATGGCTGTGTTGGGTCTTCGTTTCTGTGCGAGGGCTTTCTCTAGTTGCAGCAAGTGGGGGCCACTCTTCAACGCGGTGCGCGGCCTCTCACTATCGCGACCTCTCTCGTTGCAGAGCACAGGCTCCAGACGCGCAGGCTCAGTAGTTGTGGCTCACGGGCCTAGTTGCTACGCGGCATGTGGGATCTTCCCAGACCACGGCTTGAACCCGTGTCCCCTGCATTGGCAGGCAGATTCTCAACCACTGCACCACCAGGGAAGCCCCTATCTATTTCTTATTTATTTATCCATGTAAGAGCAGTGCAATCATATTTCATTGTTTTGACAGTGATTAGAAAATGAAAAGAACAGTACAAAATTCAAAATTTTATTGTTATTCATTTTCATTTCCATATCTCATTTTGTGAATCACCAATTATGTTGTTTAGGCATTAAGGGCTTATTGGCCTAGTTGTCTACCCCAAGTTCCAAGTCTCTAGAAAAACAAACATATCACCTAGGTTTATAAATGCAGTAACGACCAATTATGGTTACACATATTTAAAGTTTTACTATGTCTTACACCAATATTACTGTAACATTTTAGATTTCATAAGATCTTGGCCCATTTAAAATGATTATTGTAGATATATTTGACTTCTAATTTATTACTCAACTAAGGATTTGATATGGTAAAATCAAATCAAAGCCATTTAAGTGTTCAGAAATTACTGAATGAAAATAGAGGGCTCTTTATGTATAAAAGACCACACATTCTGACCTTCTGGTGACATCGAATGGCACACCTAAGCCTGTCAATTTTTATAGTTGCTTTAATTAAGGGTGAGGTTTTAAATTTCACTAATTTAAATTTTTTCCTTTTAGTCATTACCTCAGGTTTCTGTATTCAATTGGTTCTTAAGTAGAAATGTCTACGCATAGCTCTGAGAAAGTTTCATTTCTGTACCTTCCCATTCTTTTTCTTTTCACACGTCAAGAGCCTACAAGTGATTCTCATCTTAGAAGAAGACTTGGCATTTTGAGTTTGAAAAAATCTCCTGCGATGACGGTCTGATATGTAAGCCTAATGAAGAACCACTAAATTGTTTGGTTATAATAAATTACATTTTGGCCTAGAAAGTGATGAGAAGGGCAGATCTCTATTTCCTCAATGGAACGCTTTCAAAACTTCCATTAGCTTTTGAAAAAGATGCAGTCTTTTCAAATTTGAGTGCATTTAAAAATTATTCCTAAGGTATCAGCCAATTTGAAGAATAAAGATCCAATTGGAAATTCTAAAGAAAATCAGAAATATTGTACTAAGTTTGATGTGACATAAATACAGAGGAATGTGACCTTGAGAACAAAATCTTAAATTTATGTCTTATTTTACATCCCAGTACAATTATAGTGTTTATCTAATTGTTCTTTGAGCTCCAATATTCTGAGATATGTGAATACTCTGTTCAGTGTACTGAATACTTATTTTATAATACTTCATTCCTTTTCAAAAAGAATATAAAAAGACATACAAAAAGGAACATTTTAACAAATTAAAAACAAGTCTTGAGAAAATGAGCATTCAAGCAAAAGACCAACATTGCCAACATCAAGTCAATAAAATTTCTTTCATTGGGCATCACGACTGTCTCCGGGCTTCTCATCAGCCACTAGATATAAGAAATGAAAAGATAATATCGAGAATAATGATCTTCACAGTGGGATACTATAAAATATTAGCATTTCTACTTATATTTTAACTCATCCATATTTTAATGTCCATTTTGTGCATGCTCTATGATATGCATAATATATTAATACAGTGTTAATAAAAATAAGAAATAAAGTGTTAATAAAGCATAAATAAATATAGTCTAGGCATGATTGGTCAAAAAATTTTAATGATACTATAAACATTTGGAACACACTGATGTAAGAAAAAAAAATACCAGTCTTTAGTGAAGACTAAGTTATAGCAGTCTCAAGTGCTTGGAGCAATTCAATGTGAGAAATAACATTTAGGAATATGATAGACAAGGGCAAGAAAACACAAATGCCTTCAAGAGTCAGCCAGGTAACACAGATGCTTAAAGTGGCTTGTTTTGAGATAGCTGGGTGTCATGGCTCTGTTTAGACAGGGACAGTGTCCCACCTAAAAGGATTCAAATGTTAGAGTAATATGTTTTTATGTATACCAAACACATTTGCAGGCTTAAGGCTTAAAATTTGCTACTCCTTGAAATAAATGGTACCTCCAACAATGATTTAAGAACAAATAAAGAAGTCACGTTTTTTAATTTAGTGACTCTTAGTCAAAGTTCAAAGGCTAAGATTAGAACCCAACTTTGTGAACATGATTTTAAAGTATATCTTAAATATTGTTTTTCTCCACTGGGTTTCTGATAGAACCTACAATATAGTTAATTAAAAGTTATGCTCTCGGGGCTTCCCTGGTGGTGCAGGGGTTGGGAGTCTGCCTGCTAATGTAGGGGACACAGGTTCGAGCCCTGGTCTGGGAAGATCCCACATGCCGCGGAGCAGCTGGGCCCGTGAGCCACAAATACTGAGCCTGCGCGTCTGGAGCCTGTGCTCCGCAACAGAGAGAGGCCACGATGGTGGGAGGCCCGTGCACCGCGATGAGGAGTGGCCCCCGCTTGCCGCGACTGGAGGGAGCCCTCGCACGGAAACGAAGACCCAACACAAACAAACAAACAAACAAAAAAAGTTATGCTCTCTATCATGGACTTAAAGTGAAGGTGACTTGTACTCTTATAAAAGAGGAGACTTATAAGGAAACAAGTCAAATAGGAATTAGGAGAAAATTTTTACTGGGAACAGTGAAGATCTTAACCAATATCATTAACTGAATATGTAAGAAAATATGTTCTATTCTTTACAAGAAAATAGGTGGTAATTCTTGTCCTTCAAACAAGAACCTCCTTAAGAAGAAATACTGGAATATGATCTATGAGTTGAATCAAAGTAGGATTGATATAGAAACCATTCCAGGGAATTCCCTGGCCATCCAGTGGTTAGGGCTTGGTGCTTTCACTGCCAGGGCCCGGATTGGATCCCTGGTCGGGGAACTAAGATCCCACATGCTGTGCAACATGGCAAAAAACCAACAACAAAAAACAATCCTTTAAAACAAACAAACAAATAAAACAAAACAACAAAAAAAATAAATTCCACATCATTGGCTATGGCAAAGAGCCTGAACATTTTTCAGGTAAGTGTTGTAGTGCATTGGAAGGGGGTCACAAGCCACAGAATGCAGGCAGATTTTACTAACTGGAAAAAGTAAGGAAATGGATTCTACCCCAGAGCCGCTACAAGTGCATACAGCCATGCTAACATCTTAGTTTTAGCCAGTGTGACATATTTCTGGAGGATTTCTGACTACCAGAACTGTAAGATAATAAATTTATGTTGTTTTAAGCCACAAAATTTGTTCTAATTTGTTAAAGCCACAATAGGGTAGCAGTACAGCATTTTTAAGAACCTCTGGTATAATGTTTTCCTTTCATTTGGATTTCTAAATGAAATCTGTTAAAAGAAACTGTCATATTTTCTATACTGCTATACTGGCAGTATTATCACTATCTGTTCATGGAAAACTGATATCTCCCATTATTACTATTTGGCACACTTTTTGTTTTTTTTTATTTTTTAGTGTTTAAATGGTTGTACATATTTTTCTCTCAAACAGTACATTTTGGTTTTTAGTCACAAAACTTCTTTAGATTTTTATATAGTATTACTTCATTTGTCTGGTAGATTTTTATGTTGCTGCTGTAGAGTACAATGCCCTTTGCTCCCCTATCTTTTCACATGCAGTAATGTGTGTATTCTCTTCTTGGTCATCCAGTTGCCAATAACAGCAAGATGTCCTTTTCAATTCAATTGAGATTTATTGCTTAAGTTAATGTATACTCTCAAAATGAATGAATAAAAATATAAATAGCAATATGAATTCATTGAATATTTTTTTCTGAAATTTGACATAATATTTGTCTTTAATTATTGTATTTGCATATAGACTGAAAATGTCACATATGAGAAGAAAAATAAAAGAAAGTTTATGTGATGTTGGGACTCAAAAAAAGGCTTTCTAGGAATATTTTTAACTCAGGGAAATTGAAATTAGGTTTTGTCAAAGCCATATCACCCTTTATTGAAAAAAATGAAGATTCATTGTATTGTCATAGGAGAGAAGCCTGGAGGTAGTCACCCAGAGCTAATTGTGTGTGCCGTGTTTAATAAGGCTGCTGCCTAATGGACTTCATCAAAGGGAAGTCTTTATTGCCCAAGAGACCTTGACATTAAGAACATTATTGGAAGTGTTTCTGTCTACACGTGTATCCAGCCAGAATTAACATAAGATTTTTCCTAAAGGTTGATTGGATCAGCCATCACTTTGATTTCCTGTCCCCTGTCACTTTTTGCAGTAATCAAATACGTGGTTTTTGTTGTTGTTTTTTAAGCAAACTGGATTAAGGAAAGTTTTTCAGTTGTACTGGGAGGTGTTTTTCATTAAACAGCCTGATCAAAGTTGTTATTTTCAATTTATATGCTAATAAAGTATACTTTAGAACTTATAAACATGAGTTACCCAGTGGGAATTTTTTTTTTTTGAACATTTTTATTTTATTTTATTTTATTTTTTTAAACATCTTTATTGGAGTAAAATTGCTTTACAATGGTGTGTTAATTTCTGCTTTATAACAAAGTGAATCAGCTATACATATACATACATCCCCATATCTCCTCCCTCTTGTATCTCCCTCCCACCCTCCCTATCCCACCCCTCTAGGTGGTCACAAAGCACCAAGCTGATCTCCCTGTGCTATGCGGCTGCTCCCCACTAGCTATCTATTTTACATTTCATAGTGTATATATGTCCATGCCACTCTTTCACCCTGTCACATCTTACTCCTCCCCCTCCCCATATCCTCAAGTCCATTCTCTAGTAGGTCTATGTCTTTATTCCCGTCTTGCCACTAAGTTCTTCATGACCTTTTTTTTTTTTTTCCCCCTTAGATTCCATATATATGTGTTAGCATGCTGTATTTGTTTTTCTCTTTCTGACTTACTTCACTCTGTATGACAGACTCTAACTCCATCCACCTCACTACAAATACCTCCATTTTCTTTCTTTTTATGGCTGAGTAATATTCCATTGTATATATGTGCCACATCTTCTTTATCCATTCATCTGTCGATGGACATTTAGGTTGCTTCCATGTCCTGGCTATTGTAAATAGAGCTGCAATGAACATTTTGGTAAATGACTCTTTTTGATTTATGGTTTTCTCAGGGTATATGCCCAGTAGTGGGATTGCTGGGTGTATGGTAGTTCTATTTTTAGTTTTTTAAGGAACCTCCATACTGTTCCCCATAGTGGGTGTATCAATTTACATTCCCACCAACAGTGCAAGAGGGTTCCCTTTTCTCGACACCCTCTCAGCATTTATTGTTTCTAGATTTTTTGATGATGGCCATTCTGACTGGTGTGAGATGATACCTCATTGTAGTTTTGATTTGCATTTCTCTAATGATTAAGGATGTTGAGCATTCTTTCATGTGTTTGTTGGCAACTGTATATCTTCTTTGGAAAAATGTCTATTTAGGTCTTCTGCCCATTTTTGGATTGGGTTGTTTGTTTTTTTGTTATTGAGCTTCATGAGCTGCTTGTAAATCTTGGAGATTAATCCTTTGTCAGTTGCTTCACTTGCAAATATTTTCTCCCATTCTGAGGGTTGTCTTTTGGTCTTGTTTATGGTTTCCTTTGCTGTGCAACAACTTTTAAGTTTCATTAGGTCCCATTTGTTTATTTGTGTTTTTATTTCCAATTCTCTAGGAGCTGGGTCAAAAAGGATCTTGCTGTGATGTATGTCATAGAGTGTTCTGCCTATGTTTTCCTCTAAGAGTTTGATAGTGTCTGGCCTTACACTTAGGTCTTTAATCCATTTTGAGTTTATTTTTGTGTATGGTGTCAGGGAGTGTTCTAATTTCATACTTTTACATGTACCTGTCCAGTTTTCCCAGCACCACTTATTGAAGAGGCTGTCTTTTCTCCACTGTATATGCTTGCCTCCTTTATCAAAGATAAGGTGACCATATGTGCATGGGTTTATCTCTGGGCTTTCTATCCTGTTCCATTGATCTATGTTTCTGTTTTTGTGCCAGTACCAAACTGTCTTGATTACTGGAGCTTTGTAATATAGTCTGAAGTCAGGGAGCCTGATTCCCCCACCTCCATTTTTCGTTCTCAAGATTGCTTTGGCTATTCGGGGTCTTTTGTGTTTCCATACAAATTGTGAAATTTTTTGTGCTAGTTGTGTGAAAAATGCCAGTGGTAGTTTGATAGGGATTGCATTGAATCTGTAGATTGCTTTGGGTAGTAGAGTCATTTTCACAATGTTGATTCTTCCAATCCAAGAACATGGTATATCTCTCCATCTATTTGTAACATCTTTAATTTCTTTCCTCAGTGTCTTATAATTTTCTGCATACAGGTCTTTTGTCTCCATAGGTAGGTTTATTCCTAGATATTTTATTCTTTTTGTTGCAATGGTAAACGGGAGTGTTTTCTTAATTTCACTTTCAGAGTTTTCATCATTAGTGTATAGGAATGCAAGAGATTTCTGTGCATTAATTTTGTATCCTGCTACTTTACCAAATTCATTGATTAGCTCTAGGAGTTTTCTGGTAGCATCTTTAGGATTCTCTATGTATAGTATCATGTCATCTGCAAACAGTGACAGCTTTACTTCTTCTTTTCCGATTTGGATTCCTTTTATTTCTTTTTCTTCTCTGATTGCTGTGGCTAACACTTCCAAAACTATGTTGAATAATAGTGGTGAGAGTGGGCAACCTTGTCTTGTTCCTGATCTTAGTGGAAATGGTTTCAGTTTTTCACCGTTGAGGACAATGTTGGCTGTGGGTTTGTCATATATGGCCTTTATTATGTTGAGGAAAGTTCCCTCTATGCCTACTTTCTGCAGGGCTTTCATCATATATGGGTGTTGAATTGTGTGGAAAACTTTCTCTGCATCTATTGAGATGATCATATGGTTTTTCTCCTTCAATTTGTTAATATGATGTATCACGTTGATTGATTTGCGTACATACAAGAATCCTTGCGGATTTTTGCGTCTATGTTCATCAGTGATATTGGCCTGTGGTTTTCTTTCTTTGTGACATCTTTGTCTGGTTTTGGTATCAGGGTGATGGTGGCCTCGTAGAATGAGTTGGGGAGTGTTCCTCCCTCTGCAATATTTTGGAAAAGTTTGAGAAGGATAGGTGTTAGCTCTTCTCTAAATGTTGGATATAATTCGCCTGTGAAGCCATCTGGTCCTGGGCTTTTGTTTGTTGCAAGATTTTTAATCACAGTTTCAATTTCAGTGCTTGTGATTGGTCTCTTTATATTTTCTATTTCTTCTGGTTCAGTCTTGGAAGGTTATGTTTTTGTAAGAAAGAATCTGTCCAGTTCTTCCAGGTTGTCCATTTTATTGGCATAGAGGTGCTTGTAGTAATCTCTCATGATCATTTGTATTTCTGCAGTGTCAGTGGTTACTTCTCCTTTTTCATTTCTAATTCTATTGACTTGAGTCTTCTCCCTTTTTCTCTTGATGAGTCTGGCTAATGGTTTATCAATTTTGTTTATCTTCTCAAAGAACCAGCTTTTAGTTTTATTGATGTTTGTTATCATTTTTTTCATTTCTTTTTCATTTATTTCTGATCTGATCTTTATAATTTCTTTCCTTCTGCTAGCTTTGGGGTTTTTTGTTCTTCTTTCCCTAATTGCTTTAGGTGCAAGGTTAGGTTGTTTATTGGAGATGTTTCCTGTTTCTTGAGGTAGGATTGTATTGCTATAACCTTCCCTCTTAGAACTGTGTTTGCTGCATCCCATAGGTTTTGTGTCGTCGTGTCTACATTGTCATTCGTTTCTAGGTATTTTTTGATTTCCCCTTTGATTTCTTCAGTGATCACTTCATTATTAAGTAGTGTATTGTGTAGCCTCCATGTGTTTGTATTTTTTACAGATCTTTTCCTGTAATTGATATCTAGTCTCATAGCGTTGTGGTCGGAAAAGATACTTGATATGATTTCAATTTTCTTAAATTTACCAAGGTTTGATTTGTGACCCAAGATATGATCTATCCTGGAGAATGTTTCATGAGCACTTGAGAAAAATGTGTTTTCTGTTGTTTTTGGGTAGAATGTCCTATAAATATCAATTAAGTCCATCTTGTTTAATGTATCATTTAAAGCTTGTGTTTCCTTATTTACTTTCATTTTGGATGATCTGTCCATTAGTGAAAGTGGGGTGTTAAAGTCCCCTACTATCATTGTGTTACTGTCGATTTCCCCTTTTATGGCTGTTAGTATTTGCCTTATGTATTGAGGTGCTCCTATGTTGGGTGCATAAATATTTACAATCGTTATACCTTCCTCTTGGATCGATCCTTTGATCATTATATAGTGTCCTTCTTTGTCTCTTGTAATAGTCTTTATTTTAAAGTCTATTTTGTCTGATATGAGAATTGCTACTCCAGCTTTCTTTTGATTTCCATTTGCATGGAATATCTTTTTCCATCCCCTTACTTTCAGTCTGTATGTGTCCCTAGGTCTGAAGTGGGTCTCTTGTAGACAGCATATATATGGGTCTTGTTTTTGTGTCCATTCAGCCAGTCAGTGTCTTTTGGTGGGAGCATTTAATCCATTTACATTCAAGGTAATTATCGATCTGTAAGTTCCTTTTCCCATTTTCTTAAGTGTTTTGGGTTTGTTATTGTAGGTGTTTTCCTTCTCTTGTGTTTCTTGCCTAGAGAAGTTCCTTTAGCATTTGTTGTAAAGCTGGTTTGGTGATGCTGAACTCTCTCAGCTTTTGCTTGTCTGTAAAGGTTTTAATTTCTCCATCAAATCTGAATGAGATCCTTGCTGGGTAGAGTAATCTTGGTTGTAGGTTTTTCTCCTTCATCACTTTAAGTATATCCTGCCACTCCCTTCTGGCTTGCAGAGTTTCTGCTGAAAGATCAGCTGTTAACCTTATGGAGATTCCCTTGTGTGTTATTTGTTGCTTTTCCCTTGCTGCTTTTAATATGTTTTCTTTACATTTAATTTTTGATAGTTTGATTAATATGTGTCTTGGCGTGTTTTTCCTTTGATTTATCCTGTATGGGACTCTCTGTGCTTCCAGGACTTGATTAACTATTTCCTTTCCCATATTAGGGAAGTTTTCAACTATAATCTCTTCAAATATTTTCTCAGTCCCTTTCTTTTTCTCTTCTTCTTCTGGGACCCCTATAATTCGAATGTTGGTGCGTTTAATGTTGTCCCAGAGGTCTCTGAGACTGTCCTCAGTTCTTTTCATTCTTTTTTCTTTATTCTGCTCTGCAGTAGTTATTTCCATTATTTTATCTTTCAGGTCACTTCTCCGTTCTTCTGCCTCAGTTTTTCTGCTATTGATCCCTTCTAGAGTATTTTTAATTTCATTTATTTTGTTTTTCATCATTGCTTGCTTCCTCTTTAGTTCTTCTACGTCCTTGTTAAATGTTTCTTGTATTTTGTCTGTTCTATTTCCAAGATTTTGGATCATCTTTACTATCATTATTCTGAATTCTTTTTCAGGTAGACTGCCTATTTCCTCTTCATTTGTTAGGTCTGGTGTGTTTTGACCCTGCTCCGTCATCTGCTGTGTGTTATTCTGTTTTCTCATTTTGCTTGTCTTACTGTGTTTGAGGTCTCCTTTTCACAGGCTGCAGGTTCATAGTTCCCTTTGTTTTTGGTATCTGTCCCCAGTGGCTAAGTTTGGTTCAGTGGGTTGTGTAGGCTTCCTGGTGGAGGGGACTAGTGCCTGTGTTCTGGTGGATGAGGCTGGATCTTGTCTTTCTGGTGGGCACATCCACGTCTGGTGGTGTGTTTTGGGGTGTCTGTGGCCTTATTATGATTTTAGGCAGCCTCTCTGCTAATGGATGGGGCTGTGTTCCTGTCTTGCTAGTTGTTTGGCACAGGGTGTCCAGCACTGTAGGTTGCTGGTCATTGAGTTATGTTGGGTCTTGATGTTGAGATGGAGATCTCTGAGAGATTTTTGCCGTTTGGTATTACGTGGAGCTGGGAGGTCTCTTGTGGACCAATGTCCTGATGTTGACTCTCCCACCTCAGAGGCACAGCCCTGATGCCTGGCTGGAGCACCAAGAGCCTTTCATCCACACGGTTCAGAATAAAAGGGAGAAAAAATAGAAAGAAAGAAAGAAAGAAAGAAAGAAAGAAAGAAAGAAAGAAAGAAAGAAAGAGGATAAAATAAAATAAAATAAAATAAAGCTATTATAATAAAAATTAAGAAAAAAATTATTAAGAAAAAATTTTTTAAGAAAATTTTTTTTTAAATTTTTAAAAATAAATTTATTAATTTTCATAATAAAAAATAAGAAAAAATTATTAAGAAAAAGTTTATTAAGAAAAAACATTGTTTTAAATAAAAAAATATGAAAAAACTTATTAAGAAAAAAAATTTTAATTTTTAAAAATAGAAAATAAGGAAAAAGTTATTAAGAAAACATTTACTAAGAAAAAAATGTTTAAGTTAAAAAACAACAACAACAACAAAAAAAAGGACGGACCGAACCCTAGGACAAATGGTGAAAGCAAAGCTATACAGACAAAATCTCACCCAGAAGCATACACATATACACTCACAAAAAAAGGAAAAGGGGAAAAATTAATATATCCTGCTCCCAAAGTCCACCTCCTGAATTTGGGATGATTCGTTGTCTATTCAGGTATTCAACAGATGCAGGTACATCAAGTTGTTTGTGGAGCTTTAATCCGCTGCTTCTGAGGCTGCTGGGAGAAATTTCCCTTTCTCTTCTTTGTTCATACAGCTCCCGGGGTTCAGCTTTGGATTTGGACCTGCCTCTGCATGTAGGTCGCCTGAGGGCGTCTGTTCTTTGCTCACACAGAACAGGGTTAAAGGAGCAGCTGCTTTGGGGGCTCTGGCTCACTCAGGCGGGGAGGAGGGAAGGGTATGGATGCGGGGTGAGCCTGCGCCGACAGAGACCAGCGTGACATTGCACCTGCCTGAGGCGCACCGTGCGTTCTCTCGGGGAAGTTGTCCCCGGATCATGGGAGCCTGGCCGTGGCGGGCTGCACCGGCTCCCGGGAGGGGCGGTGTGGAGAGTGACCTGTGCTAGCACACAGGCTTCTTGGTGGCTGCAGCAGCAGCCTTAGCATCTCATGCCAGTCTCTGGGGTCCGCGCTGATAGCCGTGGATTGTGCCCGTCTCTGGAGCTCGTTTAGGCGGCACTCTGAATCCCCTCTCCTTGCGCACCGCGAAACAAAGAGGCAAGAAAGTCTCTTGCCTCTTCGTCAGCTGCAGACTTTTTCCCGGACTCCCTCCCAGCTACTTGTGGTGCGCTAACCCCTTCAGGCTGTGTTCATGCAGCCAACTCCATTCCTCTCCCTGCGATCCAACCAAAGCCCAAGCCTCAGCTCCCAGCCCCTGCCCGGCCCGGCAGGTGAGCAGACAAGCCTCTAGGGCTGGTGAGTGCTGTTCGGCACTGATCCTCCGTGTGGGAATCTCTCTGCTTTGCCCTCCACACCCCTGTGGCTGCGCTCTCCTCCGTAGCTTGAAGCTTCCCCCCTCTGCCACCCGCAGTCTCTGCCCGCGAAGGGGCTTCCTAGTGTGAGGAAACCTTTCCTCCTTCACAGCCCCCTCCCACTGGTGCAGGTCCCATCCCTATTATTTTGTCTCTGTTATTTCTTTTTTCTTTTGCCCTACCCAGGTACGTGGGGAGTTTCTTGCCTTTTGGGAGGTCTGACGTCTTCTGCCAGCGTTCAGTGGGTGTTCTGTAGGAGCAGTTCCACGTGTAGATGTATTTCTAATGAATCTGTGGGAAGGAAGGTGATCTCTTTGTCTTACTCTTCCGCCATCTTGCCCAGACCCCCTCCCCAGTGGGATTTTATTCCTGGATCCAACATAATCTATGGCCTCCAAGGATCTCTTTAGGTTATAAGAGCAAGGGAAAAGTGGTTGTCAATTGAAAAGTATGAGTACATATTCAAGGTGAGGTAGAGGATTAGACAAATAAATGATAAATTTAAGATAAGTTAGAAAGAAATGTAGATATAACAAGATCATACAGAGTTCTGGGGCATTAATTATTCAGGGTTATTTTTTCTAAAAGTATTATATGTCATATGATTCTTTTATTGTATGTTTAGCTCTTGAAAATTCCCTTACATTTCTTTGTTTCCAAAATATATATTCTACTCTAAGGCCTAACAGATATTACCTTGGTAATATTGTCTTTTGGCATGCCACTCGAGATCTTAGTTCTCCGACCAGGGACAGAACCCGGGCCCCTGGTAGTGGGAATGTGGAGTCTTAACCACTAGACTACAGGGAAGTCAGGTAATATTAAGTCTTATAAGACTATAATTGCCAAGAGCTATGACTGCTGTTTTCTTTTGAGATGTGGTCACTGATTGTGATCTCTGCTCTCAGTAGTGAACCTAAAGAATTCCTTAAGTATAGAGGATCATGTTTGTTTTTATGTGACTGATCTTCTGAGAAACATCTGATGGGCGCTATGTAAGAAACTGTTTCAAAGAAAACCAATATTTAGGTCAATAAGTTTTGTATGAAGAAGCTTAAAATTAAGGTTCTACCTGAATAAATATAATGAAGTTAGATGGTTAAATTAGATCTTTTCTGAGAAATTTAACTGTGCAACACAGAAAAACACCAGCATTTGATCATGGCAATACCACCCAAGGAGACACACAGAGACTTTGAGATAGTAGAGATGGTGAGTTAGAGAAGGTGGTGGGTTAGAGGAGGCTGTGAGTCAGCAGAATTCATAAGTAAACAGAAATCAGAAGTGATGGGAAATAAGAAACCAAAAGACACATTAAAATTTGAGGTTGTTAGAGTTTGTGCATAGCAGCAGGGATTATAAAAACACAGAAAGAAAGGAGTAGCGTGTCCAGAATAAAGTTCTCCAAACACCTGCTCCTGATAGAATAGGTCTGAGATAGCTCTGGGTTTGGGGGCAGATAAGTGAAAGATGTATTGTATAATGGAGTTCTGTGATTGAAGGCAACTGATGAAACCACTTTACATATGGGTGTCTTACATGGAGCTTTTTCTTCTCAATTTGATGCCTTAATAATTTTGGAGATTAAAATGAGAAGCCTATATATGCTTTCAGATGTAACTGAAAGACCCATCACTGAAGGTATATAATCCACTTTCCTTTTATTCTGGGCTCCCTGTCCTTAGACGATTCTTACTTTATATTGGGTATATTTTCTGTGTATTATTATATAATCTCATCAAAAAAACCTGTTCATTCTGTTGGTTTTTAATTTGTACTGAAGTAGTTTAGTTAACTGAGGCCCTATCTTGCCATCTTCTTGGGTAATTTATGTAATTTGGGCATGGAGTGAGTGCATGTGGTGTATGTGTTTGGGCGTGGTATGTTGAGTGTTATGAGCAGTACTATTAATGATTTTCTAATTTCGGTTACTTATAATAAAAATATTTTCAAAGCATTCTTGTATTAGACCCTCCTACTATTCAATGATATCTGATTTTCTGTATCTTCTGGACAAATAGGTAAATTGCACTCATCTTCTTGAAGAGAGATGAAGTTAAAGGACTTTCTGTGACAGTGACATTTGAGCTGAAATTACATATATTAATTCTAGGTGAAAATATTTAATTATCAAAAATCAACTCTTCAATTTGTTTTTTTCTTCTGCTGCGTGGACATGGAGATACATGTTGACATCTAGGTACAACCCAGCATATGAAAAACAGCTGCACTTGACAGTTGCAATGGACAGTAGCAAGCTGCACAAACAAGAAAGGAAACTTTGTTGTGTTCACCCACTGTGAGTTTCAGTTTGTTTGCTACCATAACGTAATCTAATCTACCCTGACACAGCCATAAATGAGCTATTACATTTTCTAGATGTTGAAGATAGAGAGCTTTAACAGGTAAGGGTTATTCCCCAAAAGTTTCCACATTTCAGGGAGAGAATTCAAAAGATACAGACTCATGTTCTTTTAATCAGGTAAAAAATCTTTAATGACACATTATTTTATAAGTAATGTAATCACTTGTGACTAACCTTTCAGAGCAATTTGTTAAAAAATAATCTCATTTGTCATCAAGTAAAGTCTTTTTTCTACTTAATGTTTATGATTTTATAAATATATTATATACTATTTCTAAAGGAACATTAAATAATTCATTTGCAAATTCAAGTTTTAACAAATCCAATATGTAAAAAGTTTCCATACCCTACTTTGTCACTTAACTTTCTGTTCCATATGACCTCTTAATATTACTGAATGGAAATCTTCAGTAATTAATTTCTGCTTTGTTAAATTTTATTAAATTATTATTTATGTCAGTTAAATTATTTTTATCTACTTTGAATGATCATAAGCTAGCTTCCTTTTCTGTCCACCTGTATCTACTTGTATAATTAAATTGACCAAAATAAAAGGAAAAATGTAACTGCTTTACCTCTTTCTGAAACTGACATGATTCTGATCAAATCTGCGTAAAAAGAAAATGTGGAGCCATGTCCAAACATTACTCTATTTATTAAGAACAGGCTTATAGAAAAACATGTAAGTATGTAAGTAGCCATGTGACTTGCTCTCATTTCATTGGCCAATGCAATTCATAGGCTACTTGCACGATTATATTCAGAATAATAATAAATAATAGTGACAAAAGTGTGTATCGTTGCCTTGTTCTTGAGTTTATTGGAATGGTATATAGGTTTTCAGTTTTGTATGATGTTGGCTGTCAGAATGAGAAAATATTAGTTTAATCACGATTATTTTTCTTACTTTACTAGGATTTTTCATTGGGAAATGCATACTGATTTTACCAAAAGCTTTTTGGGTTCTATTATGAGAATCAGATAAAGTTTTTTCATTTTTGTTGTGATTATGATATAAATAAACATCTTATTATGTACCCATCTTAGCTCTTTTAGGTTCCTGGATCCAATTATGTGTATGTGGAGGGGGTTTCCCACATAAAACCAAGCAATTCTGACACTGTCTACCCAGAGGTAGCATCAGATTCCACAGGCTAAGGGTTCAGTCCTACAAGACTGTCCTCCATCACCCACTATTTCAAATTAATTTGCTAGAGGAGTTCATAGAACTCCGAGAAACATTTTACTTACAGGATTACTGGTTTATTGTAAGAGGATGTAACTCAAGAACAGCCAGATGGAAAAGATGCATAGGGCAAGACGTGGGGAAAGGGCTCGGGGCTCTCATGCCCTCTCCCAGTGTGTCACTCCCCCAATATACAGGTGTTCACCAACCCTGAAAACATGCATTTGGAGTATCTGTTTCTGCTGAAAAACTGACACTGAGATGCTGCTGGCGGGTACAAGAAGCAAACAGAGTGAAGCGTACTCATTCCTCTGCCAGCTGCCCTTCTATACCAGTGATGGCTGAACAGCAGTGAGCTGACAAAGGAGAATGCACTTTTCAGAGGCCCAGCTCCAACAAAGGGAAAATGTATAGAAAGGTAGCTTCGTAGCTGAGAGGCAATAGCTTAGTAAATGATCCGAGTGAATCTGGTTTCTGATTTCTATTTTAAATATTATTAGTATGGTATTAGAGATAGACCAGGTTTGTGAAATCAAAAAGTAAACTTTTCATATCTTCTTTGCACTGAAATCATCTATAATATGAGAATTTTCTGTCCATTGAAAGTGTCAAAGCAATTTGAATGAACTCTCTGGGATCATGGCCATTTTGGAGGAAATTTTGGACAATTTATTTAATTTTCACCATGGTTACTAGCATGTCTATGTCTCTGTCTTTGGTTAATTCTTTGGCTACTTTCTGACACATTCTGGAAAAGCTTTCTGTTGCTGCTCTCAGTTGCGTTCACTATGCTTTGGCAAAACATTGTCACAATATGTATAATGGGTATTGATCTTTGGAATTATGAAATAAGGTGATAATTTAGAACATAGGGATGTTTTACAATGCAATAACAAATATGTACAGAGAGAGGCTTAATCACACATGCCAACATACTTATAAATTCACACAAATAATCAAATTTTGCATAATAAAATCTTAACATAACACTTTTTCAAATATATATGGAAGTGTAGAATAGATTGATCACTAAATCATAGACAACATTTAAAATATAGTAGCCCTATAGATCTTTCTCTAGCAAGTGCTTAAAAAACTTGCTTAATTTGGGTACCTTATGATTTGAAATTCAATATTAAACTACCTTTGAGGTAAACCAATTCTGGTTAGACTTTCATTAGTCAGGGCCATTTATCTACCACTGGACTAGAATAGGGTCTAGTATTGAGATAAAAGGAACATGGGAAAACTTTTGAAAATAATTACTTTCCTTTCTTTATCTTGTAGATCTTTAATGCTCTGTGTCCCTCTGGGGTACTTTCCTTCATTGATCGTTTGGGCCATCTTATCTAGAGATTCCAGGCCACACTACCTTTGAATAACTTACTCCTTTCTTTTTAGTTGGCAGCTTCCTTTTTTTTAAGTTTTCAGTTCTTTGTCAAACAACTGTATTAATTTTACAACCTCAAATATGAAGCCAATGATAGTGGAGTTAAACATTCTTGTATTTTGAGGCTGGTGCATTTAATTCCTCTTAGATTCAGGTGCATTTTCAGAGTACACCAGGAAGGAAAAATTTCTTTATTTCTTTGCAGAAGAGAGAGTGAAAATACATTCATGCTTTATCATCATTTCCCAAACCCTTCCTGGGTAATAGCAGAAAAGCACTGTTTAAAAGATCTTTTATCATGGTAAATGATAATCTAAAATTAAAATATCACATTTATTTAGGTATATAAAATATGGTCCTTAGGGAGATAAATATGGACATATGAAAGGAAGAAATCTTTGTATATTTGATTTTATTAATCTTTACAAAAACATTAAAAACATTTACTTTTAAGCAGTTAAATGTCAAAAGAGGGAATTTGGTTTTACTGAGAGTGTTCTCAGAAGAAAATTTTTCTCCTGACCCTGTCTTTTATAGTCATTTTTTGGATCTGAGAGCATTTTCCCTACTGTACCAATAGAATTATTCTTTTCTCCTGTCTTTACTAGTAGTGCTCCTAAAACATGGCTAACTACAAAGCAAATCTCCCACTGCATGTGTCAGAACAATGTGATACATGCCTGAGTGCAATACCAGAAACAAAGCTTTGGTGATGCTTCTAAAGTAACACTTAATTAAGTTGTTGTTCATGCCATAAATACAACATTAGACTCTCGGGTCCAGCATTCTGAACCAAGGGACAACACAACTTCACAGTCTCTGATAAAAGGACATCCTTTGAACAGAGCAAAAATGGTTGTCTAAAAAGGAAAGCAGGGATTTTAGTAGGTTATCTAATTGAAAACTAGTTTTACAAACCCACTTTATTTTAGAGGCAGGGATAGCAAACAGGAAAATACGGTGATAGTTGACAGAGGAGTAACCTCACTTTTACCATAAAAGATTAAGAGAAAGTGGTTTTAGAATTATTGTTAGAATGGACATAATTTTATTTCTTATTTTGAAATCAAGTTTAACACTTCATAGTAAGATAGGACAATATCAGCCTATGTACAGTTAAAGCATATGCAAAGGAAATAAAATTCTGGTAAAAAAGAATAGAAAAATGAGTTATGCTGGTTTTACAATGCAAATGGTATCTGCTGATTTTTGTTATCATTTTTACTAGCTTGTCTAACAAACTTTAAATCCATGATGCTAAATATATGAGAAAAAAAATTTGTCTGAGTAATAAAAGTCTTATCTCTTAATTTAAAAAGTCAACTTAGGAGCAAGTAAAAATTCAAGATTCTTTTTCTTTCTTTCTTTCTTTCTTTCTTTCTTTCTTTCTTTCTTTCTTTCTTTCTTTCTTCTTTCTTTCTTTCTTTCTTTCTTTCTTTCTTTCTTTCTTTCTTCCTTTACGTTTCAGTTAGTGTATTTATTTTTATTGGGGTATAGTTGTTTTACAATGCTGTGTTAGTTTCTACTGTACAGAGAAGTGGAGTTCCCTGTGCTATACAGCAGGTTCTCATTAGTTATCTATTTTATACATATTAGTGTATATATGTCAATCCCAATCTCCCAATTCATCCCATCCCCCTCTTTACCCCCTTGGAAGACACTTTTCTTTATAATCCACTTTTGATAATATTAATCATTCAATAATTTTACATTTTGATTAGCATATGTATTATATTATAGAAATAACACTTGCTGAAAATAAATATTCTGATGAAGTAATATGACAGTTATCTCTAGGCCCATAGTAAATAAGTAATTGTTTAGGTACATAAGTTTTGATTTAACCTTATAGAGTATTTCTTCCCTAACTTGTAGAAGAGTATTCCATAAGTTAAGTTAATGATACAGCAAATATGCCAGGTAATAGCAATGTTATAGAAACACAGAATTAGCTACCGTACTTACAGAAAAGGACACATATGAGATTTAGCAAGGTTGGGGAGAGGTAAACAGAATATAAGACATAAATTTAATAAAAACCATGAATGATATAAAAGAACAAGTATAGGAAACAGCTGGGAGGTCAACATGCATCACTATACCAGCTTGTCATAGACATTTGATATGGCTCCCCCAAACTCCTGTCCAGCTTCATTCAATTTCATGATGATTGAAAGCTGAAAACAACCTTTCCCACAGTCTCTTACAGGTAGTGTCTGGATGCAAGTAAGGTATCCTAATAGTTGCACACAAACAATGCTTGGAAGGTGGAAGTGAGGCAGAAGCTATCTCCTGCAGCTGTTTTCTCTTGCAAGCAAGATCATGAGAGTTGAAAAAGTATGGTGACCAGACTCACCATACTTTAGTATCCAGCTTCTTGGTCATTGAAAACACTGTTAGGCAGTCTTGGTGGCTGCAGTTTCAACAGCATTTTCTTGCATTCTGGATTGGAGCTAGATGGTGGTACTTCAAATCATTAATAGAATGATGGCCTCCTGGCTGCGGCACGTCCATGCTTTCCCAGGTTTTGATTAACTCTTAATTCTCTGCATTAAATTCATTTCTGATTGAAATAAGTAGAAGGGTTTCTATTTTCTGAACTGAACTTTGAGTGCGAGATGGAAGGCTTAAAGATTTGACTACAGCATTACAGATGATAAGGAATGAAGGAGGAAAAAAAGGTAAAAAGGAAGGAGGTTGAAAAGAAGAGAACAGGGGGAAAAATGAAGCTTGTTATTGATTATTCATCACCTATAATACACTGGTAACTGTCCTTGTCACTTTTTCGTGTTTGAATTGCCTAGATAACAGATGTAACTTGGAAGCAACAGAAATAATTAATCTACCAGTATTCTACTGCTTACCTCATTTATAGGTTCAGGTCAGATAACAGCAGAAGTGTATTTCGTACAATAGGTACTCTGTCCTTCTGAGTGTGTCCCCAAAACACACTCAGACACAGCCAGATCTAGTATAACATCCTTAGAAGCATACAAATCTTGTAAGACAATGAGTCTCTTCTTCATGTATAATTTGAAAATTCTAATTGTTAATAATCCAAAAATTTTCTGACTTTCCCATAATGACTACTTTCATGTTTTCTTGAAGAGTGACATATTAAAAATTCCCTACATCAAAATTTTGAGGTTCCTGCTGGCTAATGTCTTAAGGAAATGCTGATATGCTTATTAGTAATCTAGCACTGCTAGTAAACTCTCACCCTATCTCCAGCTCACTCCAGACCAGTGGGGCCCACTTCATCTCAGTGTCAAACACACTTGAAATTTGTTCTTCCAGAGGTAAATTGAATCACTCTACAGAGTAAAACAAAATTCAGAGTTGCCCCTTTTTTGTTCTCCCTCTTCTCCCTGTTTCTAGTGATAGTTTCATTCAAGGATTAGAATCTTAGCTCAAGTACCTAAGACCCTATTTACCTGCCAAACTTGGCCAGTTCTATTTCCTTTGGAGGGCTCTTTCCCTTATATTATTCAATTAACTGGAATCCCCAACATTTGTACAGCTAATACTACTGCTTCCTGTCAGTCTTCTATCATTCTCTTCATGGTTTCTCTAGTGCCACACTCTGAATAGGTATCGTGAAAACCATCTCTGTCCCCTAATTATGCATAAGCACTGGAAACAACTACTTACAGAGCTAATTAGGAATGTCACAGCCATACTCCCTTCTCTGTACCCTAATATGAAATTCTCAGCTTCCCCCCTGAAATAGTCTTTGTCTACATCTGTGCCTCCTCCTCCATCCTCATCCACTACTCCATCTTCTTCTGTCCCAATAAGTGGATATATATTTTGTTCTAAAATGAAATAAAAATGATATCAATATGTAAATAACCAAGCTATGAAATATTAATAACACCCAAAATTCTTTCCACAAAGTTATTTTATTTTGTACTTTATTTCAATTAGACAAAGAAGCTTACCTCTAGAAGGTAAGCTCCACAGAGATAGATACTCTATTTTAGCAATTACTATATACCCAGATCTCAATGCAATCTTTTATATGAGTTAACACACATTTAATAATTTTAAAAAATTAAGCAAAAGGAATTAATGAATTTATCTTCACTCAGTGATAATTATTATTGACTGTATGTGTTGAGCATAATTTGCTATTTATTTATCCTTCAACATTGTTGCTTACAGGCACATATTCAGCTTCACCACAGGAAATGTAAAATTTTTATTTAGTGCTGAAAATATATTGTACATCCACTAATTGCTACCATTGATCACTTTAAATATGCTTAGTTCAAATAAAAATAATATAGAATAAAAGGAATTATCTAAGTGTCTATGAAAAGAAAATCTGGTCAAAATCAAGGAAACAGGAATGCATCTAATAAAATGAGGTAATAAAATTATTGTGACATATCTATTACCCGTGGATCTGCTTTTTCTTTCTCCCAAAGCCCAACATATTTCTCATCAACTAACCTTGCAGCTCAGCTGGTAAACCATTTCCCATGCACACAGGAAATATAAACTAATTTGAGTTTTTGCTTAAGTAACACAAATTTATAATGTGGTTCTGTTACCAAAAAAGTACATCCCCAAATTGTAGACAAATGCCTTCTGGATTATTCATAGTTTTGGATAATCCATGCTGCTGCTCTCTCATAGTTGAGAAGTATTTGTGAAAACATTCCAAAAATGTGCTAATTACTTAAAATAAAAATAGATCTTTCTATGCTTGTAAGCATAATTTTAATATTTATACTCTGGATATTTATGACATAACATCTGCCTAGAATTTCATGTGCTATTTAAATTAACTATGATAGATTGAATAAATTAGTAGGAAGATTTTTATTCAGCTAGAATAACAAAAATAAGGATTTTTAAAAACAAATAATATCTCTACATTTTGTTTTATACCTTTGAAAATAACATTACATAAATAAAGATATATTCATTACTTTTTCTCCAACACAACCATTGAAAACTCCTTTGACTTCTATGAATAATTTAACTTAATACTATAATCTTTTTTTTACCAAAAGCTGCATTCACTTAATATATGCTCACCTCACTGGAACAAATAGTTGCTCTGATATGTGATATACACAAAGTTAATTTGGAAGAAAGAAGACTCACAACAATATTTCTTACCATTTTATCTTCTTCAGATAGCTGGCTTTGTTCCAGTGGGATGATATAAAGGTTTTCCAGAGAAATATTAAGTATTTCTATAGAAAAAAAACAATTTCAGTGTGATTTAGCAACATATGAAAGGTAAATATGTAAACCATATTAATCACTGTTAGGAATCTCACAGTTCTCTCTCAGACTGATTGACTTTTTATCTCATTCTCTCACTGATCTAGAAGTATATATTGAGTCTATCATATACCCAGTAATGTGCTAGATACCACCTACTTGCAAAAAAATGAGCTTGTTACTTTGCAGTACATTCCATGATGGAGGTGAGCACAGGGTGCCATGGGAGCAAATGTAAGGAACCCTCAGTCTGGGAAACATCCTGAGTGGAATTCTCCATGATTAGCAAGACTAACCCCCTCACCTTGAGTCTCTCAGTCTTCCAATATATTTTTCTCACATTGGTCAATTTTTTTTCCCTAAAAATGAATCTCATGTTATTTTTCAAATTAAAATTCTTCCTAATCCTTCCCTGGTAAAATCCAAACTTCTTTCATGGCTCATAAGACTCTTCATGATTTTCCCTTGCTCACAGCTACAGACTCACCTCTAAATATTCCTTAAGATACTGTACACCATAAAGTGAAACGATGTGAGTTACATTTCCCCAAACTCATCTTTTGATCATTTTTCTGCTTGAAATACATTTATCTAACTTGTTTACTCTTATGCATATCTTTAGACTCGGGTTTCACAAAATGAGGAAAACCTTCCCAAATCCATCATGCTGCTCAAATGGTCCTCTATGGTACTTCCATATTATCTGACACTTTCCTTTGAATATTTTTACCATATTGTACCATAAAAGCCTCTCTGCTAAACTGAGCTGAGAAATATTTGAAGACAAAGACAATTCATTCATTTCTACATTTCCAGTTTAGCACACTGTCAGCACATAGTAGGCAGTCAATGAAAATCTGCTAAATGAATTAAATAATGACTGATTGTGGAGCAGCACTGAAGTGTTTTTTATCTTTTTCCATCAAAACGATTCATCCCAGGGAGACAAGAATGAAAATGTATAAGTTGTGGGGATTAGTGTAGCAATACCTCTCCACTTCCTAAGTGATATCTCCACTTCCAGTCTTTTCCCCATTAAATTTGTCCTCAGATTGTGTTGGGATCCTCTTTTCGATACATATTAACCTGGGCTTAACTGGGTTGGACCTGAACTATCACACTGATGTGTTTATGTGCCCACAGTTTCCATGTAGTTTTTTGCATATCCAATATATAGTACAGTGCCTGGGACATAATATTTTAGAAATAATTTTTTCATTCATCTAACTATTTATTTAGCAATTACATGTTTAGGAGCTTCTATTGAGTGGGGCAGATAAATATTAAACAACCATCAACAGTGTTTGCAGTTATAGGGGTTTATGTAAGACAGAAACCTGACCTAAAAGCTTGGGCACCAAGTAAGGTTGTCCTGAGCATTTAAGTGGGAGAAAAATAGAAATGTTGAATTGGAGTTAACTAGGTGAAGGTGGGCAGAGGGGAGGGCATTCCAAATGGAAGAATAAGACTACACAAAGAAGCAGTAGTAAGAAGGAATGAAAAGAATGACAGTATGTTTGAATCTTAAAGAGCAAATGAATATGTGATATAAGATTAGAGGAAAGAGGTATAAAGGTAGGGGTCATACCAAGGAAGCCTGGTGGCTACAGTAAGGATTTCCATTTTTTTTTCTAGAAGCAATGAGAAAAAAGTAATAAAAGACTTAAACAGGAAATGACATCATGATATTTCATTTAAAAAACAACCTAAGTGTGAGGCACAGAATATAATGAGGCAAGAATAAATACAGAGCGACTAGGAGTCCAAACGAGATGACATAGCAGACCAGGGTAGGAATAATGCATATGGAGACAATGAAATAAATATTAGGAAGTAAAAGTAAAATCAGTATGATTAATGAGAGATGGATGTTGCAGGGGAGGGAGAAAGCTGTTTTGAGTTGGATATTGGGCCATTTTCCAGTAAGACTGGAAAAAGAATAAAGGAATGAGTAAGTGAATGAAATGGTAAAACTAAAAAGGAATACATGCTATGGTAACAGTAATATTAGTAATATTGAAATATTTTAATAGAAATTTGAAGTTGAAAAATGAAGTCAAGTAAAATTTGAAGACAGTTGATGAGAAGGAGTTCATAGTAAGAGTTGAAAGAAACAAATTACATTACATATCATTTTCAGAGGTCATAATAAAGGGTAAGTCCTGTTTAGGTTTTTGAGGTTTGAACTGTGCTATGGGATGACCAAGACAAATGTGAAAATCCTGCCAGGACACTGGAGTGACGTAAAGTTAAAAATCAGTTGGTTATAAAGGACAGAATTGAGTGATAATGGTGACTAGATCCAGGAGTGCAATAAATCGTTGACATTGTTATTAAAGGAACTATAAATGATTAAGCATTAAGGGAAGAAGCAAGTGAGCCAGGTATTGAAGTCTTCAGGGAAGATGGAGAGATGCAAAGTGATATGGCATGACCTCAAAGAAACCACGATAACTCAGTTGGAAGCAGGAGAACTAATGTTTCAGTGTGAGGTGGCAGCAGTTCAACAGTATGGAATTTGTACCGCAGTATATGGGCAAAATGAATACAACTTCACCTTCAACTGGGTGGAGAAGAGTGAGAGAGTGGTAATATTGTCACTTTTGTGCCATTCCAGCTTTATGTGTTAGCACTTTTGATTGCAAGTTACAAGTATACAATTTAAATTAACTTTTTTTTTTTTTTAAAAGGGAAGTTTTTGGCTTTCATAATTGAAAATCTACTTTTGTGCATTTCTTAGTACCGGTGTTCAAGTGATGAGTCAGTCTTCCTTCCTCTTCTTTGCTCTGTGAAAGTGAAATAACTGGAAGGCTCTATAACATGACAGCAAAGACAATTTGGGCAGCTGGAGGTCTACTTAGTACTTAGTTATACCATTCACTCTTCTCAGTACCAACAAAAATTACCAGTTACTGGGAGAACTTCACCTGGCCCTGTTGCATTACATATTATCCTCAAACAAATTGCTGTCAGCAGAGAGATATTGTACTCTGTTTGGTGAGAGCTCATTCATGTGTCCATCCTTCTGCAAGGGGTGAGGAAGGGGTGACCCTTCTAAGACTATGTAAGATGAGGTTCACTTTGAAAAACAGGTTCTATTTTCAGAGGAAGGAAGAGTGTTCCCAAACCCTCAAAAACAATATTTATACACAATGTACTTCAGAGTCAATATTTCTAAACTGAACTCATCTTTCTCTAAAAATCAATTTCTCCTTTTCTACATTATTTCTTAATCAGTGACCCCTTTGTGTTTTTTTCTTCTGTTGCCCAAAGAGATCATCTGGGAGTTATCTAAGACTCTTTCCTCTCACTCAGGGAAAGTAATTTATATTTAGTTAGAAATCATTTGAAGGAAACTATTTAGGTGTAGTTAAGGCTTATGACACCCCAAGGAAGATTTTTGAAGTATGTAAACCCTGCCACGATATTAGTGGTTTTCTTACATTTAGGGACCAATGAGCTCCAGAAATATTTGCTGTTATGATTATGCTTTAATGAAGTTATTTTCACCAAGTGATTAAAATGATAGGATATGCAGCCAACGAACTTGAGTCTGGATCTCAGGGTACTCTGTTTAACATTGGACAAGTTTCTTTATCTGTAAAATGGAGACAATTCAGAACACTATTCAGAGATATGGTGTGAGGATAAAATGACATAATGCATAAAATATGATCTACATGGTGTCTGGCTCATGGTAACTGTTTAATAAATGTTAAAACTTATTGTTTTTTTTAGAACATGCCTCTTCTTTGGGATATGGTCTTTTCTCTTTGTTATAGCTTTAAAATGATGAATATGCTATTATTCTTATTTCTTTCAAGAACAGCATATGCTTCTGATGTGACACTGTGGGGTCAAGGACAGGTTCCTACTTTAATGCTTACTAATTCTAGCTAATCTGCTAGATTATTTATATAGAATCAAAACAATGGAGAATGGAAACACGCCTGGCATCTGACTGTAGACTAAAACTGTCAGGGCATTGCCCTCTCTTCAGACTCAAAGAAGGAAGATAAGAAAAGGAAAAGCTGACATGTTTCAGAGTATAAAAGTAGCAATAAGGGTCAGAAAATGGAAGAATTAAGTAAATTTAGAGACCTCTCTTGAGATCTATAATTTTGCTCCAGCAATCTGAAACTCAATTTTTGTGGTAATTTAAATGACTCTGCCTATCTGCCCTCCTTTTCTGCCTCTCTCCCCTTATTTAAATTTAACACTAGGGTTAATTAAGTGCTTCTGGGACATTGTAATAACTAGTCAAATTCAATTTGAATTGTTTAATCAATAAAAGAAATATGCGTTCTGCAAACTATGTTAGTTTTGCTCTTTTTCTTCCACCTAAGAATAGTGTTATGTATGTACTTCTGTAGAGCTTAAAAAGATTGCATAGGTAAAAATACACATTGCAATTTGTCACTCCTTTCCTGTGTGATAGACCTAAATACAAATAAAATGTTCATTATTCTTCTGAGCATGAATTAAACAAATGTATGATACAAAGTGAAACTGCCTTCGTATTATCTTGGTTCTATGACATTAGAATCGATTTAGAAGATGTGAACAAATCACATTATTTTAATATGCGTTAGAGTTAGTGTTTCTTCTTTGAGGGACAGTAATTAGTGTGACACAGCTTGGCCCTCTTAGCGTCTTCCCTTTTTTCTTACCAGGGCAAGATGTGTGAATTGTCTGATTGATACATTTTGAAGCAGGAACTGGGTTAATGTAGGCAGTATCATCCTTCCCTTACGGATCTGCCTTCTTCCAGAGAAAATGCATTCTACTCTACGCCAGTCCCATTCATAAACTTCACTCAGAGTTTGTCAATCCGAGCACCACTGACATTTTAAACAGATAATTCTTTGTTGCTTCCATTGTCTTGTGCATTGTAGGATGTTTAGCAGCATCCCTCGCTTATTTTACCTACTAGATGCCAATAGCACTCCCCCACTTGTGACAACCAAAAACTTTCTCCAGGTATTGCCAAATGTCATCTGAGAGGGAGATCACTCTCAGTGCAGAACCACTGCTTTGAGGCTTCACAGGGACTACTGCTCTGGACTGAATGGAAGACTCAGCCTAATTCTGATTAACCCAGCCAAATCCTACAGTAACACTGTCAGTAATAGAGGTGGTACTTTAAGCTCCATCTGTGTAACTTGTTTGTTTCTCTTTGAAACAGTCCAAACTCTGGAGGGGGTTGGTTATGGGCCTTCTACAATTTCAATCATAAAGAACACAATTAGGCTTTTTTGTTTGTTTGAAAATATTAACTACAAATGCAGTATGAGTCCATGGATGAGAAGGAAGAAGTAAAATATTTTATAATTTTGACTTCCCTGTCAATATTAATAATTAGTCCAAGAGCCACATTGTTGCTTATTAAGCACATATTATTACTGTAGATATGAAATAAGATGGGAATTTTTTTTTTTTTTTCTTTAAAGTATAGTGTCTGGACTGGGTCCTATCTGTAGACATTCAGATTTAATTGCTGCGGGGTGCGGCTCAGTCATCGGTACTTTTTTTTTTTTTTTTTTTTTTTTATTTATCCATCTCTGGCTGTGTTGGGTCTTCGTTTCTGAGCCAGGGCTTTCTCTAGTTGCGGCGAGCGGGGGCCACTCTTCATCGCGGTGCGCGGACCTCTCACCATCCCGGCCTTTCTTGTTGCGGAGCACAGGCTCCAGACGCGAAGGCTCAGTAATTGTGGCTCACGGGCCCAGTTGCTCCGCGGCATGTGGGATCCTCCCAGACCAGGGCTCGAACCCGTGTCCCCTGCATTGGCAGGCGGACTCCCAACCACTGCACCACCAGGGAAGCCCAGGATGGGAAGTTTTTAAAGAGATCAGAACATGTTCAGAGAAAAGGATATATTTTCCTAGTCTCACTTTGCCTGGGAACTATTTCTCACACTGTTGAGATTAACGGACAAGAGTGTAGACTCTGGCATCAGACAGGCCTGAGTTATTTATTAGATCTGTAACTGTATTTAATATAAACATTTTCAGGACTTCCCTGGCGATGCAGTGATTAAGAATCTGCCTGCCAATGCGGGGGACATGGGTTCGAGCCCTGGCCCGGGAAGATCACACATGATGCAGAGCAACTAAGCCCATGCGCCACAATTACTGAGCCTGTGCTCTAGAGCCCTCGAGACACAACTACTGAGCCCACGTGCTGCAACTACTGAAGCCTGCGTGCCTAGAGCCCATGCTCCACAACAAGAGAAGCCACCACAATGAGAAGCCCACGCATCGCAACGAAGAGTACCCCCCTCGCCGCAACTAGAGAAAGCCCATGTGCAGCAACAAAGACCCAGTGCAGCCAAACATAAATATATAAAATAAATAAATTTGTTTAAAAAACCCATTTTCTCTGATCTTGTTTTCTCACCTCCAAAAGAGGCTAATATTTGTACCTCCTTCACACATTCTTATTTTTGAGGATTACATTAGATAATGTGTGTCAAGTACTTATCACAGTATCTGGCATGTAGGAAACTCTAAAAAAATTACAGCCATTATTCTAATTTGCACTCACAATGATGACAGCAGGACAAGTATCTATGTATGATGTGCTCAGGGCAGAAAGCAAACAGATCATTGAGACTCTGCCATCAGCAGAGATAGAGAGAATAATTAGGACATCAGACCACAGAGTGTAACCCGTTTGCTGAGCAAGCTTAGAAGGATGATGCAATAAAAGAGACCATGAGACTGTAGCTTCAGCGCATAGCGCAGCACAGTGAAACATGAAAACCCAAAGAGCGAGAGAGGGACATTTCCCAATCAATCAAAGGAAAAAAAAATCACAGAAAATGTGGCCATCTTTAGTTGCCTCCGTTGGGAAGAAGAAGTCTTGGTTGTTAGCAGGTATGTTTTGGATTTAAGTGTATGTGGAAGGTGTCAAAGGCCTGCAGGCAGCCAGATTTTGAAGGTCCTTCTATATACTTCATAGGAAGATAACTGGAGAAGAAAGAGAACAGGATGACCCCAAACAGTCAGTGACAGTACTGAAATATTCCCTCTAACCTCAAAATATTTAGCACCCCATTGATTTGGAAATAGTTGTTAAATAAAAATCACAATTGCTGTGCATATTGAAATCATCAACATAGAGAATACATAGCTTAATTTTCCAGTAACCATTTTGGTGGCTCTCACTTAACTCATTTATGAAAGGACCGTGTTCAAAAGTATTGTTAAAATGGAAACAGATGAACACAAGTGGACACAACCAACCATGTGAACACAGGGAATCTGCGTAGAAAACAACTTCTTTCAATTGCATCTGACAACAGTATTCATTCTAGTTGCACAAGCGGTGCCTGAGTCAGGATTGTTACTAGATAACTGATTCTTGCAGTAGCAGGTTAGAGAGACATCTTTACATTGTGCTAAGTGGGTTCAATGACCCTCAGTTACAACTTTTCCCCACCTGCTCAGCTGGTAAGGCATTAAAACAAAGGTGGATAACAAGCGAAGACTCTGGTGGGGGATGTGAAGTAGAAAACTGGTATTCTGCTTTCTTTCTGCCTCCTTAGAGATTTGCTTGATCATGCTTATTTTGAGGGTCCTATTGCGAGGACAGTAGAGAGTTGTCATGGAAAAAAAGTAAAAGAAAAGAAATCATAAAACTTAAGAAAGTTTCCTATACATTCTACCTTTTGGAGAGTTTTCGAGAAGAAAGAGAATAATGTCTTTGATTGTTGAATTTTCAATTTTCCCAGAAGGAGTTCTGCACTCGGTGGAAACAGGAAAACCAATGTGATTAACCATCTCTTTTATCTTAAGAGTCTTCTCACAATTTGAAAAATTCAAGGTACTATAGTTGAAATTTAATATAGTCTCTTCCCTACCTTCATTTCACATGGGAAGAATGTTAAATAGAAATCTAGCAAGAAGCTAAAAGTTAGTCTTTGGAAATATTTTTTATGTTAAACAAAATCCTTAAAAGTATAATGCAATATAACAGTAAGATAGAGATCTTACTTCGTGTGTATATCAATTTCTTCATTGTCCATGTAAATTCATAGTTTTGAGGGAAACTGTCATATTAAACAGCTATTTTGCCATTAGAATGTCCCTGTGATGATACACAGCTATTTAAATATTTTAAAAATATATTTAAATTTATTTATTTATTTATTTTTTGGCTGTGTTGGGTCTTCGTTTCTGTGCGTGGGCTTCCTCTAGTTGCGGTGAGCGGGGGCCACTCTTCATCGCGGTGCGCGGGCCTCTCGCTATCGCGGCCTCTCTTGTTGCGGAGCACAGGCTCCAGACGTGCAGGCTCAGCAATTGTGGCTCACGGGCCCAGTTGCTCCGTGGCATGTGGGATCCTCCCAAACCAGGGCTCGAACCCGTGTCCCCTGCATTGGCAGGTGGATTCTCAACCACTGCACCATCAGGGAAGGCCTAAAAATATATTTAAATACTGCATGGGGAGAAGTGAACTATATTTTTTAAAACTCTAAATAATTTTTGTCATACTTTTCTGAACTGGTTTGATAGTAGAGTTTCTCAAAGGACTTTGAAAAAGTGAAAGTTCTATATCATTATTGTAATATTATTTACACACACTGTAAAATGGAGAAATGAAGTCAAAACTCAAGTTCACATTATGACTTATCTTTTTGATCTTTGGAGATTTGATACCTTGAGTTGATTTTTTTTAAACTCAGAATTTCTTAGATCTACTTCTGGTACAAAGCATACTACATCTTAAGAGTTAGCTGAGCATTGTTCATTTGCTTACAGAGGGAGGAAGAGTTAAGGAAGGCTGGAACCTGGGAATTTGCCTAAATGTAACATGCTCTTTCTGGACTCTATAAGCTTGCAGAGACAGTTTCCTTTAGCTAGAATGTCCACTGCTCAATTCAATGCTACTTGTTCTTCAAGGTCATTTCAAATATCACTCCTCCTTTTGTGAAACCTTAAAAGTGTTTCCATAGCACTTTGTGAATATGTACAGTGTGTCAATATCCCTAGTTTAAATACTATCTGTCTGACTAAATTTCCAGATAGGTCTTATGCATCTTTGCGCCTGTTTGGTTTCTTCTCTTATCACTCATCCAATAAATAGTTGTTAAATAAATGCTGAATGAAAAGTTTATCCATCTTGGATAGTGAAGTTGACAGGGAATAAAACTGAGCCAGTGATGCTGAAAGAAGGTTTCATCTGTGCATCTGAAAGATAGGGCATGACAAAAATAAAATCTTGATTCATGATACTAGCATTGGTTCTGCCATCCATCCCTAAATGTAGAAGTCATTCTATAAAAGCTTCTCCTAATTTATATTTTCTGTCCAATCAGTTATGATTCTGACAGTTCTACTTTGACTCTAATTCTGCCTCCTTCCTTAGCATACCAAATGCTATGGTGTTAGTTCAGAACCTACCTTGCAATTCCACCAAGAAATGTATAGCTGCTGTTACATATAGATTTCCAATATACATAATAAATGTACTTACTGCTTATTTGGTTTAAATTGTAATACTTATCTCACTTTTATCTGCTTATAATTCCATCTTACCTTCTTCTTAAAAAGTTCTTACTAAATTCTCACTTTGTATCCTATACTATGCTGAAGGATATAGGGAATATAAAAACAAATTTATATCACCAAATACTTATCCTTGGGGTTCTTATATCTCAGTAGAAAGAAAAAAGCAAATGTAAGTCAAGGACAACTGGGACATGATGGAGACTTTGTAAATATTTGTGGAATGACTGAGTAAAGTTTAGCTTTGCAAGATAAAGATCATAAGCACAATGGTAATGTAGAAATGAAGGAAATTAATCAATTCTGAAGTACAGGAAGGAGGTGCCAGTAAAAGGACAGCTGGAAGTCAAAGAGTTAGGGTAATTTGTGGAAGTAGATAGTGAAAAACAGTTTAGATGACAAAAACAGTGGCCTCAGATATTAGGACCTTTAAAAAAGAGATGTAAATACAGGTGCAGAGACTAGAATTTTCACAGAAAATTTTCAGAAATGACCATACTGTATAGAAAAGTTTTAGTATCTTTTGAGTTCACATCCTTTGCTTTCTTCATCATGCCAGATGGCCTTGACCTTGGATGTGTCTGTAGATCCTGGCTCCTGTGTGCTCACTAGGAGTGAGAACTGCTTGCCCTGATTTCTCTTTACTTGACACTATCATGTTTCTCACTCATCACTGTTTTTGTGGATTAGATTTTTGGCATGCATTACATGCCTTTGATTGATGTACAATAGGTATACTGTGAATAAATGTTCTAATTTTGATAAGGATTGTAAGCTGGCACATGAACTGCAAGCTGGTGGCTCAATTTGAAAAGCACAAACCTTGTACAATCCAACAAGAAATCTTTCCAGCTAAAAACAAAGCAACAGACCTTTTACTGGCTGGGTCAGAAAATTGCATCTGTTAAGCTCACCTGGTAGAATTGTTGTTTTTGGTCCGCATGGGAGCTGATGAAAAGGAAAGTGCAAAATACACACAGAAAACATGGGCCTTCCTAGATAGAGGTCAGTAATTAGGGGAATTTGCTTGTGTGTTACAGATGGCAAATGCCAGAACCATATAACATGAATGAATCTGCATTGTGTAGTTGGTTTCATAGTAGAAAAACTCTCATTGTTCTCATTTTCTGAGTGTGGCTGTGCCTCTAAGCTTATCCAGTGGTAATGGTCTGCATTCTGATATGAGCGAGAATAGACGTCTGCATTCATAAGTAGGATGGGCTTCCTTCAAAAGTAGAACTGAACTGCCTTTGGCAACACATTTCTAGAAGATGTTCATTTACAGCAAGGGGGAGTTTACGCATGATTGCTGATGTATTCACTTAACACTTGTGGGTGGATATGAGTGGGAAAATTGTCCAATTTTAATTTTCTTTTAAAAACTGACTTTGCTGGATATGATCATCTACAACAGCTAAGTCCGACCATCTGAAATAGTTAAGAGTGAACAGAAGAGTGAAGAGACATCAATGGAAAGTGACTAAACCACCCAAGCAATGAAGAGGAGGGGGGAAAATATTACCCATATCATTCCATCAGTCCAGTTTCTTACCTTTTTTCAAGCTGCAGTTTTGAGAGAACTTTATTCTAGGTCTATGCTCTCTGCTTCATTATACACTATTTGTAAAATGAAAAAACAGACAAAGATGTCTTGGGACCATAATCTTGTTGGAGACACTCACCTTACAGGGATTTGATGTAATCATCAGATTCATTATATCTAAATTTTATATCAAAATGAGAGAACAGGGGAAATAAAGGACAGTAGATAGGGTGAAAAGTAATATATACTTAATATTTATAGAATATATATTTTGGAAGAGTTAAAAACCATTAGAGCCAACAGCTGCATGCAGAATTTAGCAGACTGTTCAAATGGAGAGAGATGGATTTGTACATCTGTATCTACTCTGGCTGCAGTCTGACTGTAGTTATCAGCACTTATGACTGATATCCCTTAGCCTCTAGGGCAACATTCAAACTCATGGGCAGAAACAAAACAGAAATGGTTGAGCTAGGAAGAGAGCATTTATGAGATCATTGCAAACAGTTCATTTAAAAAGTTTTCAAAATATGGTTTTAATATTGCTCAGTGACTTCATTCTGAAGACTTTTAAAGGCACTCGCCTTAAAAATTGTAAGCTCATAAACACTGCTCTTCCTGTTTCTTTCTTTTACCATTCCACAATGTTAGTTTCAACATTGAAAAACAGAGTGCACAGATTGGCTTTTGTGATCATCACAGAGCTCAAATCCTACTTTGGTATCCAGCAACCAAAATCATTAAATGCTAATATGGCTGTCTTAAAAAATAGACATTAACATACCTAAAATGATGTCAAAATTTTTTGTTGATGCTATGGAGATCATTACATTTGTCATTGAGGTCTGCCAGTAAATTTCTCTTGCCAACATCCCTTGGGTTCTATGTACGTGTTTTGCACTTTCCTTTTCTTCAGCTCTCTTGTGGACCAACACTAAAGAATGTGAAAGTTTAAAATAGTTTTAACTGTCAGAGTGCTTAATAGATGTTATCTTCTTAATGCCTGCTTTTACTAGCTCTTCAGCTAGAAGTTTCTATTACAAACATCATCACTAAGAATTACAAAAAGAATAAGAATGGTTCTCAGCTTTAACACTCTGTGAGATTGCTTAGATTTTGTGACTATTTGTAATGCTATATATGGAATTTTTAAATTCTTAATTAAATTGTTGGATAGGTAATCATTAATATGGCTCAAATATATAAATAAAATAAAATGAAAAAGAAAATTTACTCATTTGCCTTCCTCAAAAGAAACTACTGATACTATATTATTTCCATGGGTGACCTTCCAAATAAATACTTTGGGAATTAATAAGCATATGAAAAGAAATAACTAGATTAAAGTCAACTCTTTGCATAAATGCCACTATTATGTAAAACATGCTCTGAATTTTGATATTATTATATTAATACTATAGTTGCAAATAAAGATTTTGATAGACAACTCAAAAAAATGAATATATCTCTTCTGACATATTTTGAAAAGTGCTACAAAGTCATAATTCTGAACTATGTTGCATCAACAATGTCATTGTGATAGATAGACTTTAAGGTGGCCCACTGTGTACCCAGTCTCCTAATATTTATACCTATGTGTAATCCCCTTCCTCCTATGTGTGGGAGGGAATGGTGATTTGCATCTAACTAATAGAGTAGGGAAATGTTAATAGCTTGTCCCTCTTGTGATTATGTTACCTATGTAAGAATACATCTTGTTAGGTGACCTACTCTGGAGACTTTCTTTGCTGGTTTGATGAGGAAAGTAGCTATATTAGGAAAGCTCACATGGGAAGAATCTGCAGGCAGCCTCTCAGAGTTGAGGACATCCTCCAACCAACAGCCATCAAGAAGCCAGACTCTCAGCCTTACAGCTTCAAGAAAATAAATTCTACCAACAATCTGATGGAAATATGGAACAACCCAGAAGTGAGATCTTCCCCAGTCAGACCATCTTGTGAGAATCAGCTTGTCAAACACCAGCATTACAGCCTTGTGAGACCCTAATCAGAGGATCCAGCTAAATAACTATACACATATATATTCATACTGAAAGACTTGCCAATGAACAATAATGAGATGAGATGAAAGTGTAAAATGAAGATGGATGTCAATTAACATGAGAGACAAAAATCATTAACGGGATATATTAGTTTGTATTAAGTAATATAACAAAACACTTGCTGTATTGTCACAAGATGTACCTTCTAAATACAAAATAGTATAATACGGTCTTTCTTGCATAAATGTCAACATCGGAGGGCAACTCAGTTATAAACAAAAACAAACATGTCTCATATGGCATGCACTGTAATTTCTCTTAAAGTTAAAAATAAGAACTATTGCTAAAGATTATGCCATATGTAACTGACATATACCAAATTCATGATCACACTCTATGGGATCTTTAAAAATTGTCATTTTAATATCTATTCTATTTAAAATTTATTTATTTGTTGTTTTAGTGGCACACATAAATGTTGTATTGGTCTTTCAGTATTTCTCTGCTCTACCCACAGGGAAAGAAGTTATGATTCAGATGAAGGACACTGATGATTCTTTGGTGGATAGGGGAAAATGTAGGGAAGAAAATTAAGAAAACATAAAAAGAAATGGGCTTGAGTGAGTTTTCTCTTGGCTTTGACTTCTGTTCTCAGAATTTCTTACACCTGGGCCCCTTACACCGGCACCGCTCTTCTGCTCTTGATAAGCCCACGAAGTTGAAAACCTGATCCAAAGCCTGAAGCAGGACTTATTTTCCCTTGTTTCTCTTTTCATTTTTGTGACTTTTTCTCTAGCTAAATGAAAGAGCCCAATGGTATGGACACGGGAATAATGGCCCAGGGTTGTCACTTCACCGGTTTTTAATTTAAGCCTTATGTTAGTAGGTGAAAAGTAGAAAACATGTAAGGTAGGTCAGCTTGAGGATCCCAAACATAGTTTATTGTTTTTTCAATTAACCTTTTTATTTTAGAATACTTTTTGATTCACAGAAAAGTGTGACTACAGAACAAAGAGTTCCCATATACTCCATACTCATTTTCCCATATTAATTACATCTTACATTATTAGTGTACTGTCACAATTAATGAACTGGTATTGATAATTTGTTATTAACTAAAACCCATACTTTTCCCCCCAGATTTCCTCAGTTTTTACCTAATGCCTTTTATCTATTCCAGAATCCCATCCAGGATGCCACATTGCGATTAGTCATCATGTCTCTTTAGGTTCCTTTTGACCATAGAATCTCTGACTTCCCTTGTATTTAATGACCTCGACGGTTTTGAGGAGTACTGCTCAGGTATCAATGTTTTGTAGAATGTCCCTCAACTGGGATTTGTCTGATGTGTTTCTTTTGATTGGACAGAGGTTATGAGTTTTTGGTTGGAGGACTGGAGAGATAGGTTCTGTTCTCGTTACATCATATTAAGGATATATAAATCAACATGACTAATCATTGTTGATATTAATCATGATCACCAGGCTGAGGGAGTGTTTGCCATGTCTCTCCATTATGAAGTTATGCTTTTTCTTTTCTTTCTATTTCCAAAGTGTACCCTTTGGAAACAAGCCACTATTCATTCCACTCTTAAGGAGAGGAGTGTTCTATATAGAGTTTTAACACTAGTGGGTACCAGGATGGAATTCTGATTTGGGATACAGTAAAATGTTATAATGATAATATAGATGTATTGCTATAGCCATATAATATGTATTCTCAATTTTTTACCCAATTTATTTATGCATTTTATCTATATCTTTCTATCTGATTATCTAAAAACTATTACTTTCTAAATTGTGTACACTTCAGTGGTAGGGATGAACTCCAGAGACCCAAAGAGAAATAGAAAGGTTTTACAAGGCTGTGAGTTTTCAAACTATCCCATGAAACCTTGTTAAGTCAACAATATTGCAGAAGCAGTAGAATTGATTGAAAAGAAAAAACACCATGAAAAGGAAAAAGAAGAAAAGTCATGAAGGAGATCAAGAGCAGAAAAGATTCTCTGGATTGGAGACATCTATATCAAAAGAGCTATAAGAGAAACTTTCTTAGGAGCTGTATATAATTATAATAGCAGGCAGACAAACAAAAGGAACTTGTGGGTTATTTAGAATCAACCAGCAAGGAAAAAAATTTTTAAAGAAAAATGTTATGAATTTTTCACAACCAAAACACACTTTGGTACTTTAAATTTATATGTATGTGCACACACACACACAGACACACACATGCCTGCATATTAGATATAATACGTATAAATATGTATATATTCTAAGGGCTTTGGTGTATAATCATGAATCCATACTATTGTAGAACAAATGTGATTGTACCATTCATACCATTGATCAATTCACACCATTGTAGAGCAGATGTCCAGCTAATATAGCAAAAGATAATCATAAAATTTTACTCACAAACTAGGGGAATTAATACAATTCATCCAATATGAAATCCATCTCAAACGACAGAGGAGATATTCTGGCTCATTTATCTGAGTAATGTAGATGTAAGGAAGGCTTGAGACCTAGTCTGAGAAGAGATTCATCTCTGTTTCTTTAAGATTTCTTCATTTTTGTTCTCTTCCTTTGTCCTTAGGCTGATATCCTCATGATTAAAGGTAATGAGGAATAACAGCTTCATTTTTCCATAGGTGGGGAAGAAACACTTCTAACCTAGCTAGTCAAAGGATAGTACTACAATTCTCTCACAGTTGTACTGATCCTTTTGAGTAGGGGAATGGAATTTGTTGGTTGGTTTAACAGACCTTTCTACCAAACCATTCTAACTCTCAACTAACATCTACCTCCTCAACTCCATTTGCTGGTCTGTTTGTTTCTGAAATGCAAGGACTCTATGCTAGGCCTATGAATACCCAAACAAAAACATGGTGAGTGTTCAGAAGAAGAAAATATAGTGGTCAAATATAACAAATGTTCTACATCCTGACATATTTAGGAACATATTTTTTCCCTATACTAATATGTTGTTAGTTATGAGTTCCTGTGTATGTTCTCTCAGAGAATATGAATATGATCCATGTACTTAACGATAATTTAATGATCAATAGATCACATGATTTCACAATCAAATCTTATATACTAGATATGTAATTATCTTAGGAAATTTTAAGGGGGTCTCAGAACACTGAAAACATAGCAATTTTGATTCTGTTATCATCAGTAATATAGTTACTCTGAATTAAGCAAATGCATGGTTCCATGAGTGGATTGTGAAGCCAGGTATGTGACTTTTTTTCTCCTCAAAGGATTTTAAGCTTTGAATGCAAAAATTACATTTTCATGTTTAGTTTTCTCATAGCCCAAATTTTGAAATGTTTCCTAGTGTATGATTTCTAGGATAAAACTGGAATAAATAGTAACTTAATACTGTCTTTAGATTGGTAAAATATGAATATAAACATTTCAATTTTGGACAAATAATGATTTTGTCAATGAGACAAATATATGTTTATTTAATTTGTTTATCTTTTGTAAGAGTTCATTGATGTACTGCACATTTGATATTATTGTTATCATTGGTACTTAGCATTAATATAACACATTGATATTTCAAAATGCTATAATTATTAATTAGTCATAGCTCATAACACTCCTGTAAGGTAATACGGTGATTAGAGAAAATTAAGTTACAAATAATGCAAGTTGCTACCCTGAAGGAATTATCATTTACAAGTGAATATATTCCAAATTAAAAGTGAGTAATCTGTGGAGTTTTTGAGCTTCTTGACTGATATGTATGCAAGACCAGATAATAAGTTGAAAAGTATGTTTATTACAGTTATGGCATTTGTGCCATTTTATTTAATATTATAACATTTGGATACTCTCTGTTCTGAAAAGCTTGCATATAAATTTGCTTAGACTTTTCCATTCTTCTTGAAATCACAGATTAAAAGTCCTGACAAAAATTTCCGTAAATCGTGTATTTATCCAGCCTCTAGGCCTCACTTTTATTACAGAAGTTATATATGTTGTTATTTATTTTAAAGATTCCTTAGGAGATCTCCAACAATTTCCACTTTGTTAACCTCTTCCAGTATCTCTACTCCATTTCTAACAAAGCCCATGTACTCCAAAAAGTCATATTGTTTATGGCCTTTGAAATTCATCATAATTATTTGCCAAAAAATTCTCCTTAAGTTTAAAAGGCTTCTGTGACCCTTACCTAATTGTCAAGTGACAGAAGGAGAGCAAGGTAGAGTTTCCAAGAAGATTCAAGTAGCATAAAAATAAGGGGGAATTTTCATATTGATTTTAATAATTGTGTTAACACAAACTGTCCTTTTTTATGGCTGTCTGATGCCCTCCTTCTCCATTTCTCACAACAATGGAAAAACGATCCAAGACATAGAAACCATAATTAATTTGCCATTTTAATGGTAATAAAAAGCCTAAATATACTAACATCATTTCTTAATTTTTTCTACTAAGCTCAAGCTTTTTCCCTAGGAATGGAAGATTGTTAAAGAAACTATCCTATATGAACAATGTAGATTAATATTTTCAAATGTGTCTTCTTAAAAAACAAATTGAAAATGTGAATATTGTAATAAAAGAAGAAAATTTCCAAGGAAGGAACTAATTTCGTAGGATGGGAGAAGGATTTTGGAAGAAGAAAAAAGGCATCCTCTAGAAGAGAGACAGTTTCTTGCGGGTAGACACAAAACAGTGTCAACAACTTGATCTTTCTCAGATTGACTCAAGAAATCAATTTTTTTTTTATCAATTAGAACAAATGGTGCAGGAATTGCAAAGAAAGTAATGTGCTTTTCATTTGTTCTCTAATCCCTAACTCAGATGGGAAGTGTGCTTCTGTTGAAATGTGTACATGTATGTGTATATGTGTATTTGTATGTGTATGAATAATTATGTAGAGTTACATAGAGATATATCTATTTACATAGATACATCCATACATATATCTATATATATATAAATAGGTCTATCTATATATCTATCTAGCATCCATATCTATCTATCTACCTATCTTTATAGATGCATATATGTTTAACCATATAAAATTGCTGATATTTTACTATTTTTCACCTACAGAAAAGGCAGTTTCATTGCCCAATCCGATAGTAGCTACTAGGGAAATTTGGTTAGAAATATGGTAGCAATGCTGATGTGATGGAATTAATACTGTCCTTGGCAATTGGACTTCTTGTTTTAATTCTACTATTCACAAGATTAAAGGTTTTGAGAGGGACATCTTTCTAGGACAGTTTGATCATCTGCAATGTAGGAAAGTTCATCTAGGTCGTGGCTCTTTTCTCCTTAGCTTCAAATTTATTTATGCTCATTCATTAATTCACTCAATAAATATTTTGTGGTTTTTTTATACTTAATGTGTTATAGGCAATTTTCTAGGTTTTGAGAGTGCAACAGTGACCAAATTAGGCAAAATACCTTTATGAATTAGAATGAACACTGTGTTATCCTTCATTCTTTAAGAATTACAAAAATATTCTCCCAAGAAAATACACTAAATATACTCTCCAGGACTTATAATTATTCTGAATAGGAAGATCATTCTCTAAATCCTAGGATACCTGCTGGGTACTGGGTGTAGACCACTGTCTATCCTAATACGCTCTATACCATGAAAGTTGGACAATGCCCTCAATTAAAGCCACTTTTGAAAATCTACATTTCAAGATAATTCTAAAATCAGTCCAAAAATGTTATCCGTTTCAATAGGAATGCAATGAGTAGGAGCAACAGTTGTGGTAAAGAGGTAAAACAGCCATTACTAAATTTTCTTTTGTTTTAAATTCAGGGTATGTCTTCTTCTCAGTGATCTCTAAAGATCTATATATAAAATTTCCTGGTTTTACATCCTATTGAAATACTTTACCCTCTTGTGAATATCTGGTAATACCAAGACATTTTTTTCCATAACTACTAAAGTTGTTGAATCTAGGTTTGTATTCTATGGCCTTCTTCTTCCCATAGATCTTTTTGCCTAGCAACCGCATTCATTGCCGGAGGTGTCTAGAGAACTAGCAGAAAACATATTCTCTTCAAAGACTGCATTACAGACACTCACCCTGACTGTTTTCTTCTCACACCAATTCTGACACCAATTAAAGGGTTATTTGTTTTCCTTCCTGGCACCAAATACATGGTGTCTTTTCCACCATCACTTCTCCAACTCTCTGACACCAACTGGGTATCCAGTAATTCAATTCAATTCTAACACTATCTACCTGGAGTTAACATCAGATCCCACAAGTTAAAGGACCCAATCCCACAAGATTGCTCCCACTTCAGATGCTATTCACCAATTCTGGGTCATGAGTATTTCTGGCCAACTACCTAAAAATAAATCAGGGGTTCCCATAATTGCCCTTTAAATTTGATATTTCACCAGAGAGACTCTCAGACATCAAGAAAGCACTTTACTTACCATTACTAGTTTATTATAAAGGTTACAACTTGGGAACAGCCAAATGGAAGAGATTCATAAGACAAGATTTGGCAAGAGGAGTACAGAGTTTAGAGGTCCTGCCCTGGTTCATCATCTTCCCAGCACCCTGATGGATTCACTCAAGAAGCTCTCTGAACCCCACTATTTAGGGTTTTTTATGAAGTTTCATTATGTAGGCATAATTGATTAAGTCACTGGCCATTAGTAATTAAATCAACTTACATTCCCTCTCCCCTCTCTGGAGGTTTAGGGGTGGCAGCGTTGAAAGCTCCAAGCTTCCAATTAATATTTGGTATTTCTGGCAACTAGCTCCCATCCTAAAGATATCTAAGAGCCCACCAAGAGTTTCCTCATTAGAACAAACAAACAAATTCCTATAACCCTTATCACTTGGAAATTCCAAGGATTTTAGCATCTCTGGGTGAGGAACTGGAGACAAAGACTTTCTATGATACCATAACTGTATGTGTATGCAGAAAGCTTTTTAAGACAGCCCAATTAATGCAGTTAGAGCCAAACTAAAAGAGAATAGTTTGGGAATAACTGAGATTCATATTTTTTACCATCAAACGAGGTGTAATTCTAATAATTGTCCAAATTGGTGAAAACAATTAGGGAATTTACAGACTAGTTAATAATCCTGTACAATAAAAAATAGTATGAATATATTTATGTTTTCATTTTTTTAAATAATTATACACTAGTAAGTATACCTTGATAAACTGCAAAAATACTTCGCCTACCATTCTCTGATATCATTCTCAAGGGATCTTTTTTTTTTTTTCCTCTATTCACATTATTATGTCAAATTATTTTATTTGGAAGCATATGGAAAAACTTATTTTAGGGCTTCCTTCCCTGGTGGCGCAGTGGTTGAGAATCTGCCTGCCAATGCAGGGGACACGGGTTCGAGCCCTGGTCTGGGAAAATCCCACATGCCGTGGAGCAACTAAGCCTGTGAGCCACAATTACTGAGCCTGCGCGTCTGGAGCTTGTGCTCCGCAACAAGAGAGGCCGCGATAGTGAGAGGCCCGCGCACCGCGATGAAGAGTGGCCCCCACTTGCTGCAACTAGAGAAAGCCCTCGCACAGAAATGAAGACCCAACACAGCCAAAAATAAAATTAATTAATTAATTAATTAAAAAGAAAACAACAACCTTATTTTAGAATAAGAGGAACTTGTAGTTTTTAATCTAATGAAGAAATGTTGTATTGTAAAAGTGTTTTTGTATAGCTATCAATCTATTCCTACTATTTTATAATAAAATGCTATGTATTTAAAATGTATTATTTATAACTATTCTACATTTAGAATTTTTAAATGTCTGAACTTACTGTTCCAGAAAAAAAATTGGTTTAATTTTGTGAATGTAAGACAATGCATGAAGATTTTCTTGATATGTTAGGTAGGTAAATGCAACCTAACAAAGGCGCTAAGAGTCTTCTTCCTAATAGAGAAGGAGGAACAGTGAAGCCAGATTACATGAATGCTGAGTTTGTTGATAATGGACCCTGAGCCCTAGGAATATTAGTGTACCTATATTGTTTCTGCTGTGAGCACCAAATACTTTGGTTTTAGCCTTGTTAACAGTACTATTTTAAAAAGTTATAAGGCCATGATCTCAGTCACTTGTTTCTAGTGTAGTCATCAGACATTGATTTACTTGTTCATTACAGTTTTAGCACACTCTGCCAAAATTTAAATTTGCATATGTTTGGTGTTTTTTTTTTCTTGAGCTATCAAGGACTCTAGTTAAAATAGGTACTTTAAAGACACCTTTAAAAGAAGAGACACCTTTATCACCCATAAATAAATGTCATCTTCAAGTTATCAAAGGTAGCTTTGCTTTTGGGTGGAGAGTGTTGTAGAGGATGACTTAGAGTACTGAGAGAAGATCCTAAGGTCATGGAAGGGTTTTTCCATCACATAAGACTTTTTGATCTGTGAGAACCTAAAATGGGAACTTCCCAGACCTGGGAAGAGTCTGGAGAACATGAGGGTGTATAGGGTTGAGACTTTGGATACAAGAAACGGTGGTCACCTGAACAAATCGTAATTCAGAATTTCAGTGCTAATGGAGAGCCTTGAAGTGGGCAGTTTTGGGAAAATGAGAAGGTTTTGCAAATGGGCCTTGTGAGAGTACTCATCTCAGTAGCCATTCTAGGGGTTCTAGCCTTCTGTTGTTCTCTGGGCCCAGTTACCAGTTGCTTTTACTGTCTTCAGTGTTCCCCACTGTGGTCACTGAAAGATATAATGCACCTTGAAAAGCTTTTCATATGTGAGTCAGGAAGTTTGCTCTTCTAATATTTTTCAGATAGAATTTAGTTTGTCCTGCTGCCCTCTACCCATTCCCTCATGGTAATTACTATGAGAGTTTACTATAAACTGTAATTCTTCTGGTTGTATTGAATTGGCAACTTACAGGGTAAGCAATAGGATCTGGAGGATAGTCTGGGGCATTTTAGTGGTATCCAGCATTGGAGGCAGGGAAAGTGCTTACTGTGTATCAGAGATATAATGAGGAAGATGAGAGTATTCCAGCCTGTGTGAAATTCACATTATGGTAGAAAAAAGATGTTCTAGTTAGGCTCTTGTGGTTAAAAGGAAGAGAGTCACTCAACTTATTTCTAATAATGAAGAACTTATTTTAAGAGTAACTGTTCAACCCAAGGAAAAATATTGCATAATTAGGCCATAAGCAAATAAAAATCTAGTGTCACAGATGAATGAGAAAATTTAGAAACCTAAGTTTCTTTGGGGATCTAAGGCAGCACTGAGAACATTAGCTGTAGAAGATTGTACAGAATCGTTAATAATTAGGTGCTCTGCTGTAATACCACTCTTGACCCCCCAAATTTTGGTTATTTTCCCCTTTTACTACACTCTCACTTTGTCTTCTCTCCACTGTACATAGATATTTGATTTTCCAAAGTAGATCCTTTTACTTATAACTTTTGCTTCCTCATAACTTTGGCATATCATGAATGTTTATGAACCTGGCTCTTCCTTACCAGTCATAAACTACTTCAAAGTTTCCTTGAATGAATCTTTCTAACTTTATTCCCTGCTGAAAACTACTTTATCAACCCCGCATTTTCCAGTTCAAACTGCTGGAAAATATAATATAAACACCTAGTTCATCTGTGTTTTCTGTTCAGTCTATTGAACAGGTAACCTTGGACTTGGTGCTCATCCATCATCTGGATTTTCTCTGGCTTAAGGAGTCAGAAGTCAAGTGATTAAAAATGTGACTGTTTAGACTTTTCTTTAGTACTTAACAGTGAAAAAAAAAAAATACCTTGAAATAGTCGACTTGTCTCGTACAAAGGAATAATTTCAGAACACTATAAAGAGTACTAATGATAAGATAATGTAAAACATATAATGGGAACACAAGAAGGTAATAAACAACAACAAAAAAATAGGGAATCAGAGACAATATTATACAGACAATATACTTGAGTCAGAGTTAAGTGGTCATTTCCCAGGTCATTAAGTAGGTGAAAGAGCTTTTCAAAATGAGAGAATGTATGCCAAAGCAGATAAATAGAAAACTCTGTTATATATTTGGGAAACCATAGTTTGTTTAGTGGAGAAAAGGTAAATAGAGGAAATATGTTGGCAATCATTTGTAGTAATAGTTTAGGCCAGATAATGGAGATCTTATATATCAATGGACATGATTATGGATTTTATTCTTATATATCAATGGACATGTTTATGGATTTTATTTTATTTATTGTATGGAAACTAAGAAGTGTTTCGTGTAGGTATGTGCTATAATCAGATATACATTTTAGAAAGAGCATTCTGGCAATAAATGAGATAAGGTTGAAGATGGGCTAGGTGAGTGATCCATTAGGAATCATTTACAATGATGCTGTGAAGAGACATCAAGGGAATGAAATGGCACTGATGATTGGAATAAAGATGTAAGGATAAATACTGAAGGTTTTAAAGAAGAATAAATGGTTCTTTTCTCTGTGAAATCACCTTGGCAACTGAGACCCTGAACACCTATCCTGAAAACAGAAGACCTGCAAAACCTTGATTGCAGCTTAGTACAGTGGGGCTCAAGTCTGCATGTTTTCCACACCACCCCACTTCCACTTTGGCCAAACCAGTGGAACCTCTGAGTTTCTCCATAAATTTCCTTCTGGCAAGGTTCCAGCATTTGAGCATCAGTGGATTCTGTGTGTTTGAGAGCAAGGAGGAACCTGTCCTTAATTTAACTCCCTGGAATTTACCTTTGGGGGGTATGGAGGTTTAGGAATCATAAGTCTGGGTTACCTGCATTAAAGAGGATTTATTTTATTTAATTTAGGCTTAGAAAATGATTTTCCACTTAGGGGGTCAGAAACAATTTTCAGGAAATATACAATGGTCTTGTTTTTACCTTTAAATACAAGCCTATTTGAATTTCAGAAGTTCCTACTTTATTTGTTAGAAATTTGAATTTTATGTCCAAAAGCATAATTATCACTAACAATAATGCACAACATCAACTTAGTTTTGTGGTCTCTTACATGTTTCATTTAAATATAGAAGTTTGTATTCATGTTATAATGCAAAATGTTCACTCTGAAGTAGGACCTAACTCAACTGTCTCAGCCACATTCTTCCTGTCTTTAGGTGATTAAACTACATGTGTAAGCTATTTATGTTTTGGATATCAGGAATTTATTTCTTCCTTATAGTGAAAACAATTATTAACATTTTCATTCTCAACAAGAAAAAGGAGTTTCAATTTTTATATTTTAATAATATTTGGATAACTAAAATGCCATATGTGTATGATATAACAGCAATTTATTTTGAATGAAAAGGCAGCTGTCTAGCTTCAGCAATAATCACTATTATAAGCATAATTTTTATGCCTTTAAGTTTTTATTTCAAATGTATGATTGGGGATGTACATGGTATTGTCATAGATCAAAGAATTTTACTATGTCAGAAATGTTTAGAGGCTTCTTTTCCTCCTAATTAATCTCAGAAAGTTCACTGATTCTACATCCTCTCTGACTTTCTCTGCAGGAAAATGGAAGCACTGATAATAAGCTTAGTTTAATTAGAGTAATGAGCTAAGACTGAATTGCTGTAACAGCTGGTAGGATTCGGACTTTGCTTCTTGGAAGTGTGATTCACATAAATACTAACAATAAAGGGTTATATGTATCCAGCATATATCAAAATCACTTTATTTGTAATACATCTCAGCCTGTTGGTCAGAGTTCTAACAGATTGTTTCCCCGAAGAGATCAAAGGACATTTTATTTTTTAAAAGGAGATGAAATTTGCGGTAAAGACAATAAACTTGGATAGTCCCTTGAACTAATTACTAAATGATTAGTTTAAAGAAATTTGAAAATAATTTAAATATTTAACTTAACACTTTTAATTGATTGATTGAGCTCATATTGACATACATAGTAGAGAACAAGATAACTTAAAAAAATATATATATATATATACTAAAGAAATTCAACAAAGTTAAGGACACAAAAGGGAGTTAGCAATGAGGTTATGATAAAAATAGTTATCATAAATTCTATGTTTTTGCCAGAAGTGGGCCGGAATTTTGACATTAACCAGTGAACATGAGAGGAGAAACCTAGTTATTTACAAAACTTACAAAATTCTTAAGATAAATGCAGAACAGTTGTTTAGGAAACGTACAGATATTTCTGATTAAACAAACTTAGAAAGTGATACAATAAAGTTAATGTTCTTAACACTGTAAGAGTATTCTGTATGTAAAATTCATAAATGTAGTATAAAAATGTAATATAAAAATGCAGTATAAAAAAAGCAAAAAAATACTTGTGTAGAGTGATGAATAATGTTTCAAGGCCCAATGCTGAATTTAACAGTATTGTTTATTAGCTTGATGTTTTACCTGTATTATTCCTCTTACAAATTTTAGTCTAAGAATTTAAACTCCAAGATTTGGAATGACAACCAAAGGATATAAGCATTATTCTATTACATGAAGATTTATAACAGGCAAAATGAATCAATAATGATTTAAATTAGAACCATTTTTGCTTCAGAGGAGTTCTGGGGGAGGATCATCTGAGAAAGGGCATGAGGAAAGTTTTTGGATGATAGAAACAGTGCTTGGGATGGTGGTTACATAGATGTATATGTTTGTCAAAACTCATCAAATTATACATTAAATTGGGTACATTTTAATATATGCGAATTATAGCCCAATAAAGTGATTTAAAAACACAATTCCATGTATATTAATTTAATTTATACTTGACTTATTTTCTACTATGGCACACTATTTTACCATATCAAAATGTATTATATTATGTTGTAATTATTTTATCCTCTTCACGTTTAAAAGACAAAGGATGAAAAAAAAAAAGACAAAGTATGTATTTACCTTGTTTACCATCATATTCCTAGTGACTGACTCATATGTTTTTTAAATGAAAATAGATTATATGTTCCCCAAAATTCTATTTTCATAGATAAGCTTGAAACATTTGAGCTATCAAAAGTTTCTTTATTTAAAAACTAGGATGCTATAAATGCCCTGCAACTTAACTTCAAATGTCTCTGATTCCCAGAGGAGTGAAACATTTACAGTAATATGACTACACAGCTGTATGCTTATCTATCTATATTGAATGTATGTGTGTGATAGTGTATCATGGTATTAGCTTAATGAAACAGGTAGGCTTTATGAATATAATTTGATGTACATATGAGCTACCTGGACTAAATTGAAAATTGTGTCAAAATTGCAAATAATTATATCGGTATTTTCAAAATATTTTTGTCACTAGTGTGTGTATTGTTATCAGTTTTTACTTAATAATGAAATGAAAATAATTTATAGCTGAACTCAATGGTACTTTTAAATATTTACCCTCCCTTCACTTCTCCACCATGTAAAGAACTATGATATTACATTTCCAAGGCAACAGGGAGTGGTACATTTCTAGGCAATCCCGGCAGCTACCTTAGACCACAGAGCGGCCCCATTGCATGAGCAACTTTACAACTATGGTTTCACCTAAGAGAGACAGAATGGAATGTCACAGACCTAGAGGGAATTCTTGAGTATCTTAACATGTCTGGGCTTCAGTTATGTTATTTTTAAAATAAAGAAATTGAGCTAAATGTTCTTAAAGACTTCATTCAAATCTAAGTCTCTATAATTCTGCTATTTTATCATAGCTTTCTTTTTTTAAGATGTCAACCTGAGGGTTAGAATATGATATGAAATATGAAGAATGAGATTATCTTTTAAACACTTAGGATGACATAGTAATGACTTTTAAATTTTTTCTCACGTATGTCTCAAAAACGTTGTCTTTACTGAATGCACAAGTAATGACTTAAAAAATGGCCCTTTGAATAATTTTCTTTCAACCTAAAAGACTTTAAGTAATATGAAGAATTATGACATTTTGATCTTACATATTTTCTACTTCATATTATTCTTTTCTTTTAACATCTTTATTGGAGTATAATTGCTTTACAATGGTGTGTTAGTTTCTGCTTTATAACAAAGTGAATCAGCTATACATATACATATATCCCCATATCTCCTCCATCTTGTGTCTCCCTCCCACCCTCCTTATCCCACCCCTCTAGGTGGTCACAAAGCACAGAGCTGATCTCCCTGTGCTATTTGGCTGCTCCCCACTAGCTATCTATTTTATATTTGGTACTGTATATATGTCCATGCCACTCTCTCACTTCGTCCCAGCTTTCCCTTCCCCTTCCCCGTGTCCTCAAATCCATTCTCTATGTCTGCATCTTTATTCCTGTCCTGCCCCTAGGTTCTTCAGAACTTTTTTTTTTAATATTCCATATATATTACTTCATATTATTCTTAAAATCCAGCACAATAACTACAATTTAGTAGTACTTCCTTGATAGCTATACATTATTGTCATAGGAGAAGACATAATTGAGAAAAAAAATCATTGTCATTTGTGCTATAATAATTACCTCTTTTATGACCACTTTATAAGCATTTTATACTAAACATTAAACATTTACTATTAAACAAGAACATTAAAAATGAGAAATTAAAAACCTGTATATTTTAATAGATATTATTGCTTCAACCCCAAAGTCTCTTCCTCATGGTTTTGTGTAAGGCTTTCAATATTAATAGCTTGTACACACACAAAAATTCTTAGCAGATGGATATCCTCTTCAGTATTGAGTAACTTATTAATTATTCAAGAAGTTGTAGGTCTAGTTACAGGATCAAAAATGTCATTAATCATTAATACTGCTTGCTTAAATGCATTAGAATAAGCATTTACTTCTCACAACCGAAACACCAAATGTATAGAGTACCTCTGTTTAAAAATTGCTTTCTCATTTCCACCACTTAAAAGTCAGTTCACATTTAGTCCTCAAAGCTATATTCTACCACAGGAATATTGCCTTCATTCTGTCTTTTCAATAAATCAATTTTAATGGATATTTAAATTACTTTCTAACATTTTATGTATACTTTTAATTGGACATTTTTTCCAAAGATAATATCTTTAAACTATATTTCAAAAAAAGTAGATTTGGTACACCTCTTAGAGTCCTATAAATCTGTAAGCACTTTCAAATATAATAAAACGTTAGGAATTTGAAGGCTATGACCTGGGAACTGAGGTAAATATAAAGTATTAGAAGAAACACTGACACAATTTAGGACAAGTGCTTCATTTTATAGATGAGGAAATTGAGACCAAGTGACAATGTGGCTAGTTCAAGTTCACACATGTAATTAGAATAAAAGCTAACACTAGAAATAAAAGTCCAGACTCCTTGGCAGTGCTCTGCTAAAGCATTAAGATATTATACAATCTGTATAATGTAACTTCAAACCCACTCTGCTTGAATTGTGTAATTATCTAAAATTACTTTGCTTATGAAAACATAACCTTAGGGCAAATTGTTTTGCCGTTTTCTAGAAGTGTAATTGATGCTTCTTAAATGCCAGACCAGACACAAGGAAAACACAGGACTCCTTGTGACCACAAGGAAGAAATTTTGTGCAATTTGTACAGAACTTCAATTTTGGAATTTTATTTTTATTTGCATGGCATTAAAAAAATACAGCAAAATAATTTTGAAAATATCAACTAAGATGAATTATTTAAAAAGTTTTTTCATTAGGTCAATGGTGGGAATAACAAAGTCTACAAGTCTTTGATCAATTTGACTTCCTGGAAAATCATGAGACTGAATATGATTCTGGGAAAAACTAACTAATAAGGTGATTAATTTTTCTCCAGTATCTTTTTTCCACTTATTCTGACTTATTCATACTGCTGGTGGGTTTCTCTAAGGTATTTTTCTCATTACTAACCCATTCCATTCCTTCTTTAATCTCTGCCATATAGTAAAGATCCTAAGGCACATCTCTGTGATTACTGATCCCCTGTAGAAAGAACCAATAAGGGAGCCTCAAGAAATAAGGCAAGCTCTTTAGAAGTTCTGACATTATCATAGGAATTTGGAAAGATGAAATAATTATGAATGGAAAAATCTACATATGTACAGGTAGAAGATGATAAAAATCATATAACTCAGAAGCTGTAAGAAGAAAAAAAAAGTAAATTTGACAGACTACTGGTATTGCATTGTTAGGGTTTAGAAAGACTTGCCTGAGATGCTTTTGCAGAGAAGAGGAATATGACCTGACTTGTAAAAAAGACTTAAGGAAAAACTCCAGAAAGGACCAAGGTATTACACAATACATTTTCACAATATATACGGGTTATCCAGGATATGGCTTACTTCAGCTAGTTAAAAATGATTAAAACTGGGAATTCAGGAACTAATGTTAAATTCTGCTTGAAAGGACCAATTAGATAAACAACATATTAAAATGTTCAGAATCTTCTTGAATTAATCAAATGTGTGAAACATCATCAGATTTTAAAGTACTTAAATTTCTCAGCAAGTGTTCACATAGTAACATAAAAAATCAAGTAAGTTCTTTGAATGATTTTAGGCCTATTGTGATATGGTTGTGTTTTAGCATGGAAATTAAAAAAGCATTCTCCTGATGAATTTTCCTTATTTAATGCCTTGTATATTATCAATAGACATTGAATAAAGGTAACATCTCTTTTACTTCTGGAATTCCCACCAGGCACCAGCAAAGATACTGAAAACTAGTTTTTAAACTAATTAAAGCTTATGTGGGTCTTTCAAGCTTTTACCAACCACATAAACCTAGTTACTATATAGTTACTGGCAATGAGTAAGTAGCATAGAATCAGTTTCCCATCCTTCTTGCTGTCAAAAATAATTTCATTGTCATGTTTTCCTTTTTTTTTTATGTGGTGAGTCTAATGTAGTCTACAAAATAGAAACCCTTAGCTAATGAGTTAAAAACATTTGATTAGTTCTAGTTTACTTTTTCTTGGGAATCAGAAATCATGTTTCTCAGATTATCAGTGTTTCATATTTCAATAAAAGAACTTTTCATTTTTTGGATTGTGCAATAAAATTTTCAGTTATTATTTGATAGACCATTAAATAAGTATATTTCAAAGTTTATGTTTAGTTTTAGCTGTACGCTTTATTATAAAATGAAATGGCAGAGTTGCTGAATTCTAACAGTATGTTTTGAATGTGGGAATAATGAACTGCAGTGATGATGAAGAACTAGAGGTGATGTCCACTGGATAAGGAGATCCTCTGAGTTTTTGCTAAGCGCACTCAGTATGCAGTGGTTCAACTTGCTGAGTTTTAGTCTGCCAGCTTCATTGGACACTGGGGTTAGATAACTGGCACTGTTGGTTACCTTAAGAACCATTACCTGTCAATCCCTAGGTCACAAGGCAGCAAGCAGTAGTGTTCCTTGTACACAGTTGTTATCAAACTAGTAAGTAAAATCTAGGAGTCTAGAGAGTTTCTTTAAATTAAAACACACACACACACACACACACACTCACAGTCAGAGGACATTAAGTACCATGGTTTTTTATTTTGAATTGGAGATGAAGAAAACATTTGCTTACCTAGCAAACCCCTCTGAAAACTTTCCTTTTATGTGTTCCAGAGAGGTAATAGTACACTTACACTTTGCAAAGAAGTGATGTTACTCAAACTTCTAAAACACCTCTATCTGGGCTTCCTTTAAAAAGATAATGGAACAAGGCTTTATTTTGCAATCAATATTCTTGTTAAAAGACATTATGGCTTCATGGAACTCAGTTAAAAGAACCCTTCAGAAAAGTAACTGAACAAGAGCTGATACCTGACTCTTCATTTTCTCTTTATTTAAGACAGAAACATCAAAGTTGCAGACCCTCAAGCAGTAGCAAAAGTCAAGTGCTGCCATTAGACTACAAAGCAGTCTTTGTAAATTATTAACTTTCCAACTGCTGCATCAAGCTAGCTTTTACGTGGAATCATAAATATTAATCAGCCAAGGAATTATTTAAAATACATAAAAATATTTTTAAATACTTTTTTAAGGGACTGCAAATCATGACTTTTGAGATTTTCTAATTTAGAATTATTAACCACTGGAAACATTTGCCACAGGTAACTGAGGCATCCATAGCATCACTGGAGTATGTTTCAGCTTCATTCATTGTTTGAATTTGCAAAAATCAAGGAAGCATTCATACGTGGGAGAGGTAAAGATTCCATCCTCAAAGATTTCCAACTATCAGATCATAAGCTTATGTAACTTGGTGGTAACCTGTGGCATGTGTGGTGAAGTGAATTTTTTTTCAGACATAAAGAATAAAGAGATCTGTATTAGTCTCCTATTCCTGTGAATACTTCTGAGTCCTTAAGAATTTTAGTTATCTCATCACCCTGTTTTGTGGCATTAGACTTAATCTGATACCAGACTTCCTCTTATATTGCATGAAATGGCCCCATTGGGAAGAATAGAGAGCTCCTCATTAAATGAGGCACTAGATCGTCTTCCTCCCATGCTTACTCTGCTTTTTACTTGATTAGCATGGATTTGGATGGTGGCAGAGATTTGCCTTCTCTTCAGGGACATTCACTTTTGTAGGAGCATCTGTCCTTTTGGCTTTCTAGAGCATAGACCGAGGAGTAAGCATCACTGAACAGCATCCCTATACATAAGATTTCTTGAATCTTTTTCTTGTTTCATGACAAACATTTGAGGAATCCAAGAGACCCATAAAAGGTCATTTTCTTACATATTATTTTCCTGTTACATTTTTTGCCCTTTTCTGCATGTGGAAGTGAACATTGACTTCATAAGTTCAGTACTACTTGAAGTTGGTTAACAGGTGAGACTTTGAGAGTTAACGTTATATATAAGAATTAAATATTCTTTCTCTAAGCTTCTTCATTCTTTGTACTATATAACTGGGTCCTTTCTAGACTGGGATTATCAACTTGATGCTTCATTACATTAAGTAAAATTTAGAGATTTATTTTATGATATTAAATATTTATATTTTAAGAGATAATTTTTATAACTCTAGCTAGTAAGAAAATTTGAAAATTTTGTCGATCTGGCTTTCTTGTACAAATAATATGCTGTTAGAGGAATTGGCATAGGGTTTGGGCAATATAACTAAAATTCAGAAAAGCCTGGCTTCTATTTCTAGCGACATTTATTTATCAATTGTTTGACCTTGGATAAATCACTTACCCTTTGAGCTTTTATCTTTAATATTGGACACAGAGTTTTTTATTCTCTCACAGAGCCAGTGAGTGGCTGTATTAAAATTAAAATTAAACCATATTAGTAACATAAAGAGGTAAACACTTTCAAAATGTAGGAAAGTACAGATAAAAGTGTTAATATACCAGATGATATGATATCTGATATATGTGATATTATTAAATGTATTTTTATATTTATAATTTTTTGAAGTTTGAAATGAAAGCAGTTGCTAGTTTCTTCATGTTCAACAGTGTATGACGGGATTGGCATAAATGGTTTCTATGTAATTTGACGGAAGTGGCACTTTGTAAATTAGACCGAATATGATAATGTGAGAGTATACAATGCTTTCCTCTCCTCAGCTAAATCACCTTGAGGAACCACTATTGGAGAATGTATTGGATGAGCACATATTAGGTTAACTAATAAGTAAATAAATGTGTATGGGTATCATTAAAGATAAATGTATCAAATCCCAGACAAAAAAAAATATTTCTGCTTACTTCATACAGCATGATAAATAGTTACACTAGCTCTCAAAATATGTGGAAGAAAAGAATATATATAGATTGCTAAAAAACACATGAAAGTATGCTCAACATCACGAATCATTAGAGAAATGCAAATCAAAACTACAATGAGGTATCACCTCACACCGGTCAGAATGGCCATCAGCAAAAAATCTACAAACAATAAATGCTGGAGAGGGTGTGGAGAAAAGGGAACCCTCTTGCAATGTTGGTGGGAATGTAAATTGATACAGCCACTATGGAGAACAGTATGGAGGTTCCTTAAAAAAATAAAAATAGAACTACCATATGACCCAGCAATCCCACTATTGGGCATATACCTTAAGAAAACCATAATTCAAAAAGAGTCATCCACCCCAATGTTCATTACAGCACTAGTTACAATAGCCAGGGCATGGAAGCAACCTAGGTGTCCATAGACAGATGAATGGATAAAGAAGACGTGGCACATATATGCAATGGAATATTACTCAGCCATAAAAAGAAAGGAAATTGAGTTATTTGTAGTGAGGTGGTTGGACCTAGAGTCTGTCATACAGAGTGAAGTAAGCCAGAAAGAGAAAAAAAATACCATATGCTAACACATATATGGAATCTAAAAAAAAAAAAAAAAAAAGATTCTGATGAACCTAGGGGCAGGACAGTAATAAAGACACAAACGTAGAGAAGGGACTTGAGGACATGGGGAGGGGGAAGAGTAAGCTGGGACGAAGTGAGAGAGTCGCCTTGACATATATATACTACCAAATGTAAAATAGATAGCTATTGGGAAGCAGCTACATAGCAGAGGGAGATCAGCTTGGTGCTTTGTGACCACGTAGAGGGGTGGGACAGGAAGGGTGGGAGGGAGATGCAAGAGGGAGAGGATACGGGGATATATGTGTACATATAGCTGATTCACTTTTTTATACAGCGAAACTATCACAACATTGTAAAGCAATTATACTCCAATAAAGATGTTAAAAATATATATGTGGAAGATAACATATAATTACATATGCAGAGATACTAAAAAACTGTGGGGTACTTGGGATCAACTGATTTTACCACCTTAAATATGAAAATAAATATATAAACCGAGGCTTTGTGTACCATATATATGAACATAAAGGGAAACTTTTTCAGAATCTTATTTTTTTTTGCATTAAGAAAAATTAAAGCCTAGGAGAGAGCTTTAAATCATCTAAATATCTTCTTCAAAGGCAAGGTATAAAAGAATCAGACCAAGATATGCATCGCTTGATAGCATGGTGCATAAAAGAATCAGGCCAAGGTATGCGTTGTTTGATAGCATGATTGCCACCATCGTTATTTCTAATTATTCTTGACATTTTGTCCATTATACAATGAGGCTCCTTGGAGGATGGAATAATAAGCTGGAAGTGAGGGCTAGCTAATTATCTATATTGTATAAAAAAGTTTTGGTATTGTAGATGAAACATCAATTATGTAAATTGGTGATAAACCCTGACAGTAGAAATATATCTTGGAAATGACTCTTAGGCTCAAGTTTAGAAATCTTGTCATCATCTCTTTCTTCTCCTCTATAAACCAGTAAAGTCTCATTTGCAGCAAGAAATATATACAAGAGTAGTTTGAATGAACTGCATCATAAGGAACTACTTTGCAAAATATAATCACCTTTTAAGCTTACAAATATAGTGGTTTTATAAATTGATTTTTTATGTGGGATAATTATATATAATGTTCTTGTCTACCTTGAAAATCAATAATCATTACTTAGGATTTGTTCATATTAAACAAGAAAATGGTAGTTAACTTTATAAACGATTTCATATACATAGTTGTAAATTCTTGTACATGCTTAAACCAGAATTTGGGCCATATTATGCTATTGGGATCTGAATGTGGTTGTTACAAAAGTCATTTGCATTGGAACTTTACCAATATACCCTTAGCCAAAGGTTAACTTATGAAAAGAATTAGCTTACCTATAATGCTGGAAATGAAGTTGGTGTTTTTACATGATCTTATAACAACAAACTAGAAAATGAAGATTATCCTTGTTTCACTGGGAATTTTATCATATTTTGCAATTTTTAACAACAACAGTTTGTAGTTCTTGCTTACAATCTACTCTTGAACTCTTTGTTTTTTGGATTTATAGATTATGTTAATGAATGCAGGAATGTGTCTTTTTTTTGTTTGTTTTTGGTTTGGGGTTTTTTTTGAAGAATTCTGTGAATAAAGGAGAAATTTTTATCAACTGGAACAATCCCATCAACTACCTATACCTACAGCTGGGAAAATATAACAAGCCAAGTGTGGTCAGACTGCCAGGCCCCAGTCTGTCCTCTGGACCTTTCCATCAGTGTTAACATCTCAACCAGATAAGGTACTGCTAGCCTAGGGAGCATATAGACATGGGAGGTGTTTTGGTTGCTCAATGAGTAGGTGGGACAACTTCTGGAATTTAGTTGGGGACAGGAATACTCATTTAGAGAACAGTCTGTAAATGATAATTTGCCCCAAACTGCATACCAGTTTTTGTGGGTTCTCAGGACAGAATTTGGTATACAGAGAAAATTCTGGAAATTCAATTTCTATTAACTTGTATCTAAAAGTGAAAAAAAAAAAACTTTGCAATATTCATATACAGAATAATATAATGTGAATAATTATGTGAATAATTCTTAAAGTGAATAAACATGCATATTCCTCCATATATCCTCAGATTTACCAATAGGGGTTTTCAATAAAATAAAATAAATCAATAAAATAATGTTTGAAGCTCTTTGCTTTAGAAAAGCAAATATATATGAAATTATACATATGTGATAATGAGCATACTCCCAGGATAATCAGTGAAGATTAGTGATGGATTTATCAGGACATTTCTTTGATTAGCTTCAGGATGAAGGTAAAGAGTTTTTGTTGTTGCTGTTGTCGTTGCTGTTTTTGCATTTCTTTTCCTTTTCCTGGAGTCAAAACCCCTTTTGCTTGACTTGTTCAGGAGAATTGCATCAGTGAAGATTCAGTCAGAGAAGTAGACTATATACGTGCATGTATAAACACAAACTTAAAAACAGAAGCAGGGCTTATTAAGAGATTTGACCTTATGCAATTGTGTGATCTGGTTAAGAGTCTCTCTAAGGTTGTTGTCTTCACATCTGATACTGGAGGTTAAAGTTCACAGAGCAGGTTGACACATTACAAAGCCACATCACATAGTCATTGGGACAATGAACTGTGTCTCCCCCTCTGAGGCTTAAATGATGTATCCAATCTATTCTCATAGGATAGGGGTATATTCTGAAGAGGAGTGTGTTGCATGATTTGTAATAGGCCAACAGCAGGCAATGTAAATATGAGTTGTAAATCGTTATACGACTCTGAGGAAATATATTCTCAATTCTCAGGTATACAGTTATCTATAGATATCTATAGATATTCTAGATATAGGTATCTATAGACATCTATAGACTCAATTCCTTAGGGAGTAAATTAATTTAATGTAATATGTTATTTAGATTTATTTAAAATTTCGTGGCTAAAGTAATACGTGGAATACTTAAGCAATAGAACATGACAAGCAATGCAGTACTTCTGATTAATGAACTTCTTTGGTGCTTCCAATCTACATCAGAAAAACATTAATCAACTTTATTTCATGGCTTGCTAGGCCTTGTTGCAATTATAAAATGATTAGTCATTATTAATATTTAAATATATTATATTCAGAAATATTAGTAATAACATTTGCATTCTTATTATTAAAACCATGTCTAACACCTGAAAATGTGCTGTTAAATGCATTATTAGATATATGCATATATTTATCTAGGGTAGAGAGCTCTATTATCAACTATGCAATTCAAGAATTTTAATTGGTAGCGTGTGTTCCATGCAGGCAAGGCTAAAACCTAAACTTGAAATAATAAAAGTAATAAGATTTTGAGCTGAAATACAACACATACACACACACACATAATTGTTATTGTAGATTTTAGTTACAACTATAAAAGGCACACTAGAACTTACTTCTCTTATAGGACTTAAACTGTTATGTAATTGTTTACTTACTTGTATTGGTCCCCACGAAAATGCAGGATATAATAATTGAGGGCAGTTTGTACAAATGATTGGTGTACAAAAACTTTGGTGACAATGTAGTACAGTATTTGGGGGGAAAGAAAAACAGCTTCTCATACCTTCCCTAAAAGTTACCTCTACAGGTTATCAAATCCTTCATTTTAAAAATAGGGGACCTAAAGGAGGTAACCTAAAATTATCTTCCTCTCTAAATTTTTACGAACTGTGATTTTACATGAGTTCTAACTTTCCTTCTCCTTTTTATTAAATAAATGTGGAAGAGACACATAAAATAAATTTCATATTTTTAAAGAGAAGGAGAAGAAAGAAACACAAACAACATGATAGCTCTGCCCACTGGTTCATTTTGTGGATCTGCAGTGATCCTACAATAGGCACCTGAATTTTACTAATTCTCTAGAAGTTTCTCTCAAATGACTGTCACTTTTCTCCTACGTTACAGGTAAAAGCTGCTAAGTAAATCCCTTTTGCATTGTTTGATTAAGTAAAATCTGTAAGGGGAGAGAAAAACCAACTTCCTTCACATGCTTAACTAACCATTAGATTATGTGGAGTTGTTGGCAGAGAATGGTGCTTGTGTCCTCACCAAGGCATTCAATCATAGAATAAATTATATTTTTCCAGATAAAATTGAAGTCAATTGATCCTCTCTTAGAGTTTACTGGACAGGGCTCCTCTCAGCATTTCCCTCTAAACTGACTGAGGAGGAGATTAGCAAGTAGGAGAAAGTTTAGCACACAGATAGAGTTTAACACTAGAAGAGTGGGAGGGGAGGAAGCAGGATTGGACAGATGGTGGAGTTAGGCTGTGATGCAGTCTCAGTGACCACCTCGGATGACTCAGAGACCACTCAGATCTCTGAATCTGGGATGGACCTTTAGAGTTGTTCTGAATAAGAGCAACAGAGTCGGGTGGCTATAACTGCACATGAATCAGCCATTGGTTTCAGGCCATCTTGCGAAGCCAACATGACTTTGAGGAGGATAATGTGATTCAGGCAAGGCAGTCCTGAAGAGGACTGTCAGCTGAGAGCTGTCTGGAGGCAACATTCCCATCAGCTGGAGGAGTATGCCCTTCAGTCCTAAAGGGGTGAGGTGTTAGAGAGCCTACCTCAAAACTTTGTCACCTCTGCCTCATGCACTTCCGCATCTCCTTTTAATACCTATTTTCATTCTCTTTGTTTGGAAGCTGAACAAACTGAGCTAATTGGTAAAGACTACTGAATTTTGGATTCTGTTTACCAAATTAATAAACAATATTTTTATCCATAAAAATATTAGATTAGGAAAATAAATTTTAATAACAATAAAGAAAACAGAAGAACAAGAAAAGGGTCCAAATCAAATCAGATCAAAACAACTAAAAATAATAGAGCAATATGTGACTAAATCATGAGAATATTATCTGATATTCAAGATAAGGGATTTCAAGAAGAAATTGTTTTCTCCTTATTGGTGTTCCTTAAAGATTTTAGAAACATATGATTTGATGGAGCCACATGCAGGAATGCATCCTGAGCAGTATACTGCTGCTGGGCCAGGATTCATGCCAGAATGGACAGTTCCATTTTAATAGTCTAAAAACACTTGAAAATAATTAGACATAGTATTAGAATGAGACCAGGCATGTCACATTTTGAATTACAAGTTAACATTCCATTTTATCTCAATGTAATTTTAAATAAAGATGTTCCACTCATATGAGACAGGAGTGAATTGATTGTTGAAAAAAAGAGAAAAAAGTTAAAACTGAAGTCTTTCTGTAAAATATTTTTTTTTAATATTTGGAAAATAGCCTGTAAATAATCAATAAATGTTAAACTTAGTGGAAATACAGTTTTGGTGGTATCTTTTTACAGTAATGTTGCATTAAAATTAGTCTATGTGTATAAAAGTCATTACAGGCACTTAGGCCTACTATAGAATTTATCAGATCACAGCAAAATTAGTTGCTTTTAGACACCTCATCACAAAACTGTATATTCACTGACGGCAGGAATAATGTCTTTATAAATGTAAGACAAAATAATCTTGTAGAAATCTTGTGCTGATGTTTAAATAATTCCTGGTAAGTAAAAATTTTATTTTTGTAGATGAAGTTGTCCTAGGGTTATTCTTTCTCCCACTAGATCTGAAACCCCGGAGGGCAGGGGCCTATTGGTATTTGTCTAGGTAGCTGTTGAGCCTAGCATAAGACCTATCACACTGTGGGTACCTAGGCAATGTCCATGAAACTATCAATGAGTTAATAAGTATGTTCTGTAATACCTGGACAGAGGAGCAAGATTTCCCACAATACGAAAGAGGAAAGAGTGGTGTTTTACAGCTCTTTTTCAACCAGGAATACTTCAGAACATTGTCTTTCAAGGATGTACCCCTAACCCTCCCAAGAGCATAAGGACAAGACAATGCTGGTTACTATGAACAGTCATAGAAATATCATAGCAACTTTGAGTCTTATCTGAGGTAACAAAAATATTTTTCTATCTATGTAAGCTTGATATATGGAAATAATTTTAAAATATTAAGAAAATAATGGATTCTTGCCAATAGGGAGGCCTTAGCTTATGCCCTCTCTAATAAGGATATAAAAATTTTCTTTAGTATTCTTTCAAGATATTTAACTAAGATACATTTAATTTTCACTCTAACATTGTAAGCTATTTCAGACTATGTAATATAAAGTTGGTGAAGACATAATGTTAAAACCACGTTGTACAAGGGAAGTCCAGTTCAAGGAGAATTAAAAATAAAATACAATATAATAAGAGAAGGGAAATAAGTTGAAAAGATATATTTTTGGAAGACCAAGAAATCAGTCAAGATATAGAACCTGTTCTTCACCTCACATGTTTCCTCATTATTCAATCAAGTTAATCATCTCCATGCCCCATAGATGAACACTCTTGTGATTTCTGTGTTGAATTTTATCTCAATTTACCTCTCTCACACATTAATTTAGAGACGCAAAAGCCATAACATTGATATAACTGAATTTCATATGTGTTAATATAAACAAAAGGAAATTTTAGGATGTAGTAGTTTTTTTTTTTTCTGTGTAGTTGTGTGTGTGTTGTATGTGTATGCATATGCAAACAATCAACACAATTTTTATAAATTTTAAATAAAGGAATAAGACAATTAAAGCTTTATCTAAAAAGCATTTTATTTAAGGGTTAGATTTAATTTTTCAACTATTTTTGTATTCCATGGTCTTATAGAATAAATGCAAATATTTTTAGAAGTAAAATGGGATACATTAATTGAAAGAAATCTTTCAAGGATAAGATGGCTGATAAATTAAAACTATTGAGTGTTGAAGTAGGCATAAATAAATAGAATAATACCAGAGTAAATAATGGAATCTTTGTATATCACAACCACAATGAATTAATAAATACAGTGCAAGGTTGGAAAGATGAAAGCAGCAGAAACTTTCTTATGAAGAGTCACTTATTTTTGCAGTTAGTAGGGAATTATTTTCAGATGTTTTGTTATTTATGTCACTGGCTAAAGCATTTTATTAGCTCTCATATCAATCATGTAAGGGGTTGCTTTTTGTATTTGCTCAAAATGGCAAGTGCTGGAGTCAGAAGACCTGAGTTTTTATCTTGACCCTAGCATTTGCTAAATGTGTAATCTCTCTGTGTTCAGTTTCCTTATCTTAAAACAGGAATAATAATCATACCGCCCTCAGAGGATTGTTTTGAGCATTAAATGAAATAAATAATATATGTAAAGCTATTAGCACAGTGCCTAGCACTAAACACGTCCCAGTAAATGTCTGATGTTTCTGTTGCTGTTGTCATTGCTACAAGGCATGCAATAAAGAATAAAAGAAATATTTTACATGGAAGAATTTATCTTCATGCCTAATCAATGAAAAATTCATTCCTTCCTTCAAAAAGTGTTATTGAGAGCACACTGTGTATGAAGCACTGTGCTAATGGAGTGTCAGACTGGATGCTATATTGTCTCTATTCTGGAGAAGTACCTGGTCTAGTGAGGGAAGCAGGCATGTAAAGTGGTATTACAATATGATGAGATAAATGCTATAATAATAATATATCCCAAGTTCTATATATTGCAACACAATAGATGTTGGCCTTGACTTGTGAGAAAATAAATGTAGAGAAATTTTATTTGGCTAATGTCTTAAAAGATGATCAAGAGACTTCCAAACTTGGGGATGGGAAGGAAGAAGCCAGAAGGAGGATATTGTCACAGGATTCAGTATAGACAAAAGCAATGAGATATAGAAGAGTCTGGTCCACCCAAACAATGTCAAGCGTCATGTGGAGAAGTAGGCACAGAATGAAAGGGAGTGGGAGAAGCAGCTTGGTAACTCATCATAGAGTCTTGGGTGTGAAATTCATCCTGTTGTCCCCTTTATTGTTGTCACAATAAACTCAGTTATCTCTTCTTATATGGTGACTTCAGAGAACGACATTGTATAATTAATTAATACTTGTTTAATTTATAAGAATTTAAGGCTTCTTTTACTCAAACAAGAATGGACATTGAATATAAAGGGATGAGAAAATTATCTACTATTTGACAGCCTTCAACTGTGCTTCTCAAACTGATTAGTTTTGACACAATTTTGACAATTTTAATAATCAATTATGTACAACAAATCACATATTAAAAGCAGCTGAAACTTTCACCAATCTCTTTAAAAATCTATTTTTACTTGCATAATTAAGTAATTATTCACTGCATTTTGAAAAAAAAAAACTCATCCATTGCGAAAATAATTTGTTCAGTGCAGTTTTTTAATGTTTTCAAAAAGTTCTCAGTAGAGTTTACTATCTCAAATGTAAATATCTTCCTTTTCTCAGCATCAAAACAAATGTAAACCATTCTCTTATAGCACTTATGATGTTCCATCATATGTTGGAGTCATTTATTGTATTTGAGAGGGGCCCATGAAACTCTAGGTATATATCACCTCATGCACAAACCCTTTAGGAACTAAGCAGACAGATATTTCCTTGGGAACACACTGGCATGCTTTGTCTCATTTGATCCTGGAATACTTGTCACAGTTGATTTGACCAAGGAAGATTGACACTTAGCCCTAATAATTAAGCAGATTTGAATAAGGACCTAGACTCTACAATTTTAACAAGCTCTGATGCAATGCACCATACTGGTCCAAAGCCATATTTTACAAAGTAAAGACTTAAAGGGGATGTGATTCAGCCAGTTCTTACTGAGGTTTATTTTCAAGTATGGGGATGGGAATGGAAATGTGGAAGGTATTAAATTATAAAGCAATTAATTCCCTCCTTTGTTGAGAATTACTTGTATTAGTGGAGAATGTCAAAGGCAGGAGTGTGTAAATGTAATTCTTATAAACAGTTTACAGGGAAAAAAAAATTGAGAGTCCATAGCAAAGAATAGAAAGCCAAGTTTGTCTGTTGGTTCCACAATGCCCCAGAAGAATAAGACATCAATGAGCCCAAATTAATAAAACTCTGTGATAACTTACATTAGAACAACCATGAGTGAGATAAACAATTATTTTTAAAAATTAGAATTTCATTTATCTATTAGTATCTAGTATTTTGCAGAACTTCTACCTTCTGTTTTTCATCAGGTTTTCTTCTGTAATGGCAATTTCATTAACTACTAAAACCTCTAAAAAATTTGGACATTAAAGATCAAAATGGTTATCTATAGCATTGCTTCTGGAAAGGGGGTTCAAATTGAAAAGAACACATTTAAGTAATATGCAACAATTGTTTAGACGTTTTTTTCTCAAAATTATAAATTTTCCAATTAATTTATCAATTCGATTTCAAGTGTGACAGGATTACATTTTTGTTTTTCATGTAACAAGACAATAGAAAGAAATCTATAAAAGGTAGATAAGCAATGCACTGATTACCTTTCTATAAAGCCAGTTGTAATGCAGACTCAAATAGCTATTCTAGATTTGTTAGTAATAAGGTGTTTTATGTGGGATTAGAATATTTGGTTAAAGTATTCTACAGCTCAGACCTTAAAAATATCACCTTCATATCCCATTCATGCATATACTTTGGAAAATTCAGTTTCATATATATTCATAAAATCAAGATTTTTTAAAAAGCTTTACATGTTGGTTTCTCAATCACTTGTAAATTTATTTCAATCTTCTTTTTCCCCTATATGAACAACATGCCTGATACATAGATAGCTTGTGAGGTGTACATCATTAATATGTGGACCCTCTTTTCTCTAATTGCAGGATGAGGCTCACTGAATCTCTTCTTCATACCCTAAAGAGAGAAAAAAAATCCCACAATTTCAATATATTGTACTTCTTAGTAGATGCTGATATTGGGAAAGAGCACCAGAACTACTTTTATAACTATAGAAACATACTGATTCATCATTTAAGCAGTTCTACTTTAGTTCATTACACACATAAAAGTAAAATCATCTAGTTTAGGAGTTGGAACAGCTTTATAGGTGTATTAGCAATACATGTGCATTAAATTCATGAAAAACTCAAGGTGGTTTTGAGATGACATTTAAAGTTTTGACAAAGTTTGATCAATCTTTCTTACATATTCCTCATGGTCCAATTAGTTTCATTTTAAGTTTTGTATTGACTTCTAGCAAGAGTTTTGTATCTTTGTAGGTGTTTTTACTAAGATTACACATTAGTTCAAATATTTAAACTATTAGTTAAAACAACTACATATACATCCACTGATATCTATATATACAGCATTTTCAGTATTAAAGTACATAGCTATTACATGTCTTGTATTTTTATTACTTTTTTTATTATGTGTTTCCTATTTAGTTACCTCTCAGTGAAACAATTTTGGTGGAAAAATGTTTTTTAATATCATTATGAAATTCTATCAGTTTTGCAGGGAAAATATGTGCATAGATGTTAAGTGCACATTCAAAATTGATGGTACTTAACTATATCCAACAATGGAGATCTGTTTTCAGTGTGCACATCGTAATTATTTAAAGCTCTGTACATTTGGCATGTACTACGTTAGCACATGCCCTTCACAGTGCAAGTGTTTCCTGTGAGTGGTGCATGAGTACTTGTTGATAAATCTTTGGTAGCACTTAAGAACCTAATGGAGGTTTGGGGTACAGAGACTATGAAGTGTTTTAATGAATCATGAGATTTTTAAAAGTAGCATTGATGCCAAGCTCTATATCTGTGAAGTGATTTGCATTCTCATTTTCAGGTAAGAGAACTTGAACCCTGGAGTGGTAAAATGAACCATGAATGACTACTTCAGAGAGTGAATAGAGAGTAAAGTATATTTCCCAGCATACCATTTACATAGACATATTTCTAAAATAACGAATTCAATGGAGTAATTAATACCAAAATGTTCCTGTATTCAGCAAAGCTTTATCAAAAATAGATCAAATAATTCTGGATCAAAACAAATGCTGTCTTGGCGGGTGGTAGATGTCATTAAGTGGCATTTGTTCTGAGTTGACCAGATCCATTTCTTATCTGTTGAGTTAGCTAACATATTAATACTTAATTAACACACTTAATAATGTGTATTGAGGACCAGCATTAGCTAACAGATCTGTTGAGTTATCGCACATTTCTCTTTTGTTAATTATGCATTATTTGTCTCATTCAGGTCTACATTGAGTTCCTTGAGGGAAGGAAGAGGCAATGGTTTATTAATCTTCATGTTCACATAAAGTGCCTCTACATAATAGGTAATTAATAATTATTTGTTGAATATATATCTCGATGTAATTTGACAATTCTGAAAGAAATTCACCTATGGTATAAAAAATCAATGGGTGTGAAGCTTGGATAATTAGAATCTCATAGATATGAGATTCTTAAGTAGTCAGAGTATTAATATGCCCTAGATAATGACCCTGAAAACACTGATAACAATATATGTCCCCTATGGGTGAGTATCTTCTTTGTACTCTTTGATAATCAAGGTCATTTATAGGGGTAAAGGAGTAAGTTGAGTCTCGTCCTCACAAAGAAAAGCATGTTCTTAGCTGATACCCAGTCTAAAAGCCACAAGTGATAACATGCATTTCTTCTTCCCATTACATGGCTACATAGATGTGCCTTGTGTATAAATGCAGTTAGACACCAGTACAGTTTTTTGTTAGCAAGCCATAGCGAACTATAGGTAGTTGCCAAATTATTTCCTCTTGATGAGAAATAAAAGAGAATACTGACAAGAACTTTAGGGAGAATAATAATTTATAGCAATTAAATTTTCATTTTTATGTACTTAATAATGTGTATTGAGGACCAACATTATTTGTTCAGATAAATCAAGGCATAACCTGATGTTACTGTGAAGTTGCTTAGATAATTCATTTAGCATTTCTTTCTTAACCTGCTCCTAAAGTGTGTGTGTGTGTGTGCACGCACACGTGCGTGCACGTGCACGGTATGCTTTAGGCTTGCCCTTAAGTGACAAGTCTACTCTGAATTTTGAAGGGCCAGAACTTTGCGATGCAGTTTTCCCAGGAAAGTCTATGTTCTAGAATTCCTGTTTCAAACAGCACACAGTACAAATAAATGAGTTCTATAAGACAATTCATTTGTAATGGTAGAAGATACTTTTATTTTTTTTATCTTTTTATTATTATTAATTTTTATTGGAGTATGGTTGATATACAATGTTGTGTTAGTTTCTGCTATACAGCAAAGTGAATCAGTTATACATATACATATATCCACTCTTTTTTAGATTCTTTTCCCATATAGGTCATTACAGAGTATTGAGTAGGGTTCCGTATACTATACAGTAGGTTCTTATTAGTTATCTATTTCATATACAGTAGTGTGTATATGTTAATCCCAATCTCCCAATTTATCCCTCTCCCCCTTCTTCCCTGGTAACCATAAGTTTGTTTTCTACATCTGTGACAATTTCTGTTTTGTAAATAAGTTCATTTGTACCATTTTTTTTTTTGATTCCACATATAAATGATATCATATGATATTTGTCTTTTTTTGTCTGACTTACTTCACTCAGTATGACAATCTCTAGGTCCATCCATGTCCTTGCAAATGGCTTTATTTCATTCTTTTTTAAGGCTGAGCAATATTCCATTGTATATATGTACCATACCTTCTTTATCCATTCATCCATCAATGGACATTTAGGTTGCTTCCATGTCCTGGCTATTGTAAATAATGCTGCAATGAACATTGGGGTGCATGTATCTTTTTGAATTATGGTTTTCTCTGGATATATGCCTTGGGATTGCTGGATCATATGGTAGCTCTATTTTTAGTTTTTTAAGGAACCTCCATACTGTTCTTTATAGTGGCTGTACCAATTTACATTCCTACCAACAGTGTAGCAGGGTTCCCTTTTCTTCACACCCTCTCCAGCATTAACTGTTTGTAGATTTTTGATGATGTCCATTCTGACTGGTGTGAGGTGATACCTCATTGTAATTTTGATTTGCATTTCTCTGATAATTAGTGATGCTAAGTATCTTTTCATGTGCTTTTTGGTCATCTGTATGTCTTCTTTGGAGAAAACTGGACAGCTACATGTAAAAGACTGAAGTTAGAACTTCTCTAACACCATACACAAAAATTAACTCAAAATGGATTAAGGACTTACATGTAAGACTGGATACTATAAAACTCTTAGAGGAAAACATAAGCAGAACATTCTCTGACATTAATCGCAGCAAGATCTTTTTTGTTCCGCCTCCTAGAGTAATGAAAATAAAAACAAAAATAAATAAAAGGGACCTAATTAAACTTAAAATCTTTTGCACAGCAAAGGACACCATAAACAAAATGAAACGACAACACACAGAATGGGAGAAAATATTTGCAAATGAAGCGACTGATAAGGTATCAATCTCCAAAATATACAAACAGCTCATGCAGCTTAATATTAAAAAGAAGATACTTTTTAAAAAGACACTAAAGAGTCAATATTTCTACTAGTAGAAATTTAGTATTTACTAGGTGTCAGGAAGTGTGCTTGGATATGGACACCAGGACAATCCCTCCCAGTCTTCAAGAGAACACTTCATTTCTAAAGCAATTTTTCCTTTTCAGATACATGTAAAATAATAATATAAGGTTTTTTGGTCGGCTTTAAATCGGAGTTTCATAGAGTATGAGGTTATTCTGAAAATTTGAGGTATCTATACCCTGACGGACACTTTTTAATCTACTTTGGAATGAACCTTTATATAAATAGATATTCAACTGCCAGATATGTATTTTTACTTAGATAACGTGGAATGAACAAGGACAGGGATTCTCTCAATTTCTTCTAGCTGTGCCCAAATAAATATATTTTAACTGTGGTTAATTATTATCATTCTTTATTACTACTTCATTTCACAATACTTTTGAGCATACCAGTTAAAATTTATTTTTTAAAGGTTTAAATTGTAGCTACTAATGTCACTTGAAGAGTCTCTAAAATCAGCAACAAGTTATAGCCAAGGAAATTTGATTCCACTGTAGGAAAAGAAAATCCTCTGTAGCATGTGCAATTTGCCTCAATGGTTGCTTGTGTTTAGTCTTGCGATCCATTTTATATTTAAGCTTTTAAAGCTTTGTTCATTTACTTATGTACTTATAAAATTATTGGAGTGACTTGTATGAATGCTATATATGATCATCCAGACAATTTTAGTCTTACCATCTAAAAGAAAAGCTGCTAAAATATGCTTGTTTCTGAGACATGTTGGTTTTCCTACTTTTCTTTATGTATGTGTACATACACATACCAAATTTCAATAAGAATCAAGACCCTTAATATGTTGTTATTTTCATGACCTCAGTAACTGAATATTAACTATTTATGTTAAAAATGTCATTAGGTATGAGGCAAAGATTAATGTTCATCTTACAGTTGAATAGTAAAAAAATGAATGTTTAATAATTCATAGTTAAATATATTATGGATATTAATATAATGGAATGTTACATATGGAAGATATTTGTGACAGAATGTTAATTGAGAAAATTTGAATACACATACTTATATACAAATAAATGCACATATGTCCACACACACACACACACACACACACACACACACGCACATGTATGCCTCAAGTTTACAATGTGTGTGTGTAAAAAATGGAAGAAGTATCTCAATACATAAAACAGCTATCTTCTATAGATGGAGAGATTATAGAACTGTCATTCTGGATATGGCACACAACTGCTGCTGCCAAGATCTTAAATATTTAGTGAATTCACATTCAGGAAGAAGAATTATCTTTATATTGTCTCTCTGTCCCCATCTGCTCCACTTTTTCTATAGAGAAAAGCAAGATGACAGATGTATACGTAGGAACCCACTCTAGAAATATTAAATATTTAACAAAAAATGAATGCCAAGTAATTTATATAGAAATTTGCAGTTTATGTAGCTTTAACCACTCTTTATTTCTCAGATACAATTTTTTTGATTTATATAGATAGGCCTTTAATTACACTCATATGAATGTATTTACTTATTATCAAACTTTGTCCTTAAATGACACTAAAATAATTTAAATTTCCCTGGACACCACAGGTTCCTGATCATTACATATTCCACTACAAAGCATATTTTCCAGATCATGAGATGCTATTTATTAAATAGATATTTTTAAATAGTATGGAAATATAAAATTACAATTGAATATTATTTTTAAATTTATATATCACAATTTTCTTGGTCCAGATTTCTTCATCTTTTTTTTCTTCCAACTGTATTGAGATGAAATTGACATACAGCACTGTATAAGTTTAAGGTGTACAGCATATTGATTTGATTTATATACATCATGAAATGATTACTACAACAAGTTTAGTGAACAGCCATTATCTCATATGGATACAATATTAAAGAAATAGAAAAAATATATTTTCCTTGTGTTGACAACTTTTAGGATTTACACGTTTTATATATAAAATGCAGCAGAGTTAATGATATTTATCATGCTGTACATTACCTCCATAGTCCTTATTCATCTTATAACTGGAAGTTTATACCTTTGTCCAGTACCCTGTCCCCGAACCTCCACTTCTGGTAACCACAAATCTGATCTTTTTTTCTTCAGTTTTTTTTTTTTTTTTGAGTGTTTTTGAAGTATAATGGATCTACAACACTATGTTAGTTCCTGTTACACAACATAGTGACTTGATATTTCTATACATTTCAAAATGATCACCACCATAACTATAGTTACCATCTGTCACAGTAAAAAGATATTACCCACTGTACATGTTATACACTGAGTTACTTTCTCATAAATACAAAATGAACTAAATACTTACATGTAAGACCTAAAACCATAAAACTTCTAGAAGAAAACTTAGGCAGTATGCGTTTTGACATTGGTCTTAGTAAATTTATTTGGTTATGTCTCCTCAGGAAAGGGAAACAAAAACAAAAATAAACAAATAGGACTACAGCAAACTAAAAAGTTTTCACACAGTGAAGGAAACTGTCAACAAAACAAAAAGATCACTTACTGAATGGGAGAAGATATTTGCCAATGCTATATCAGATGAAGGGTTAATATTCAAAATATGAAAGAACTCATACAACTCATCAAAAAAGTGAATAACCCAATTACAAAATGGGCAGAGAATATAAATAGACATTTTTCCAAAGAAAACATAGAGATGGCCAACAGGCACATGAAAAGATGCTAACATTACTAATCATCAGGGAAATGCAAATCTAAACCACAATGAGATATCACCTCACACCTGTCAGAATGGCTATTGTCAAAAAGATAACAAGTGTTGGCGAGGATGTGGAGAAAAGAGAACACTAGTGTACTGTTGGTGGGAATGTAAATTGATGCAGCCATTATGAGAAACAGCATGGAGATTCCTCAAAATATTAAAAACAGAGCTACCATACAATCCAGCAATTCCACTCCTGGGTATGAAGAAAATGAAAACGCTAATTCAAAAATATATATGTACCCCTATGTTCATTGCAGCATTATTTACAATTGTCAAGATGTGGAAGCAACCTGTGTGAATGGATAAAGAAGATATGGCATGTAAGTAAATGGAATTGTACTCATCCATACAAAGAATGAAATGTTTCAATTTGCAACAACATGGATGGACCTAGAGGGTATTATGCTAAGTGAAATAAGTCAGATAGAGAAAGACAAATACTTTATGATTTTAATTATATGTGGAATAGAAACAGAAATAAGAACAAACATAACAAAACAGAAACAGAGTCATAGATACAGAGAGCAAACAAGTGGTTGCCAGGAAGGAGAGGGGGAGGGAGAGGAGAGAAATAGGTGAGGGAGATTAAGGGGTACAAACTTCCAGTGCAATACAGAGTTCTTCATTTTTAAACATTCATTTATGTATGTATTTCATATATTATAACCTATTCTACACATATTTACACAGATAACTCTTTTACATGACTTAAAATACACTTGTAAGAAAAAAATTGTAAGGAATAGAAACAAAAAATCAAGGTTAACATGGAAAACAAATGTGCAAATTTTTATGGACAAAAATTTTTTCTCTGAAAAAAACCCCAAATTTGGTATTAAGATTTTTGATAACCAAATGGACTGCAATACATGATCCTGTTACATACTTACATTTTCCAAAATCAAAGTATATCTAAAAAAATATTCTCATGAAACAAGTTTTATAGTGGAAATTTATATATATTGAGGATACTAAATATTATGTTGAATAACATTTTTATGTTAACAATAAACACAGAAACAGACTACATGTAACAGTCTTTACAATTATTATCAATAAAACCTTATATCACTGTTACTTAAAAACATTTACCAAATACAGGGAAAGCAGCATCAAGATTGAAGCCTGTGGTTTCTAATTCCTCTTGCCCAATAAAAATGAGACTATGCCTGGAAGACAAATCCATAACTAATAAAGAAGCTATGGAATACTACTATTACTGACTCTTCACTCTCTGTTAACTCAGGAAATACAACATTGTAGATAAAAGCTGAGGTTGGATATTGAAAGAGCTGGATTTGGGTTTATGTTTTGCTATTTATGTTTTACCTGGATTTTTTAAGGTCCTGAAAACTTTAGTTTCTGTATCTTTAGGATTTCTGTTCATTTATCTACCTCCATATATCTATGTCTATATCCATATCTATTCCTTTATCCATATATATATCTATAATAGTTCATAGTTCATATCTTCAGGATTGAAAAGGGAATACCAATTTACCTGTCATTTTGTATGTTTGATTCCAGAGGTAAATGTTCATTAAAAAAAAATAGTTTCTAGTACCTGCTTGTCAATCAGACATTACTCATATTGCACAAGTATGTTTTAATATCTCACAATATTTTCACAGTGTTATGTATGTGACTATAATTGAAAAAAACTACTTTTTAAAAATAAAAATCCACAAATTAAAAAAGCCATTTTTAACAACTTAAAATTATTGGTTCTTAATTGTTGGTCCTTTAGTTAATTTTGGCTTTTATTATCCTTATTTCTTTAAATAAATATATTATTATTTTTTTTTACAAGTGTATATATTGTACAAGTCTTGCATTACCTATATATAGAAGGCTTATCCTCAGTCACTAGTTTTACTTAAACCATTTCTTAAGATGGAACATGACGTCTCTTCACGCAGCTCCCTATGAGCAAGTGAAACAAGACTGAGTGCAAAGGAATAAAAGGACATCAGAGAGTCCAGGAGTCTGTGTGACCTGGTGGGACCCCTTGCCCAGGATATCCCTTGCCTTGCTTATGCCTGACCGTGTGGCTGACAGGGTATTGGTGCACTGGCCGGGCGTAAGGCCTTAGCCTCTGAGGTGGGAGAGCAGAGTTCAGGACACTGGAACCCCAGAGACCTCCCGGTCACATGTAATATCAATTGGCAAGAACTCTCCAGAGATCTCTGTCTCAATGCTAAGACCCAGTGCCACTCAAGGACCAGGAAGTTCCAGTGCTGGACACCTCATGCCAAACAACTAGCAAGACAGGAACACAACTCCACCTATTAGCAGAGAGGCAGCCTAAAATCATAATAAGTTCACAGACACACTGAAACACAACACTGGAAGCGGTCCTGCCCACGAGAAAGACAAGATCCAGCCTCATCAACCAGAATGCAGGCACCAGTCCTCTCCACCAGGAAGCCTATACACCCACTGAACCAACCTTACCCACTGGGAACAGATAACAAAAACAATGGGAACTACGAACCTGTAGCCTGAAAAAAGGAGACCCCAAACAGAGTAAAGTAAGCAAAATGAGAAGAAAGAGAAATATGAAGCAGATGAAGGAGTAAGGAGTAAGTAAAAACACACCAGACCAAGCAAATGAAGAGGAAATAGGCACTCTACCTGAAAAAGAATTCAGAGTAATGATAGTAAAGAAGATCCAAAATCTTGGAAATAGAATGGAGAAAATACAAGGAATGTTTAAAAAGGACATAGAAGAACTAAAGAGCAAACAAACAGTGATGAAGAACACAATAAATGAAATTAAAAATTCTCTACAAGGAATCAATAGCAGAATAACTGAGGCAGAAGAACACATAAGCGACCTGGAAGAAAAAATAGTCGAAATAACTACTGCAGAGCAGAATAAAGAAAAAAGTATGAAAAGAATTGAGGACAGCCTCAGAGACTACTGGGACAACATTAAACACACCAGCATTCGAATTATAGGGGTCACAGAAGAAGAGAGAAAAAGAAAGGGACTGAGAAAATATTTGAAGAGATTATAGTTGAAAACTTCCCTAATATGGGATAAGAAATAGTCAATCAAGTCCAGGAAGTGCAGAGTCCCATAAATGATAAATCCAAAGAGAAACATGCCAATATACATATTAAACAAACTATCAAAAATTAAATACAAAGAAAAAATATTAAAAGCAGCAAGGGAAAAGCAACAAATAACACACAATGGAATCCCCATAAGGTTAACAGCTGATCTTTAAGCAGAAACACTGCAAGCCAGAAGGGAGTGGCAGGACATATTTAAAGTGATGAAACGGAAAAACCTACAACCAAGATTACGCTACCCAGCAAGGATCTCATTCAGATTCAACAGAGAAAATAAAACCTTTACAGACAAGCAAAGGTAAGAATATTCAGCACCACAAAACCAGCTTTACAACAAATGCTAAAGGAAATTCTCTATGCAGGAAACACAAGAGATGGAAAAGACCTACAATAACAAACCTAAGACAATTAAGAAAATGGTAATAGGAACATACAGATCGATCATTACCTTAAATGTAAGTACGTTAAATGCTCCAACCAAAAGACATAGACTGGCTGAATGGATACAAAAACAAGACCCATATATATGCTGTCTACAAGAGACCCACTTCAGACCTAGGGAAACATACAGACTGAAACTGAGGAGATAGAAAAAGATATTCCATGCAAATGGAAATCAAAAGAAAGCTGAAAAAAACAAAAAAACAAAGCTGGACAGGTAATTCTCATATCACAGACAAAATAGACTTTAAAATTAAGACTATTACAAGAGACAAAGAAGGACACTACCTAATGATCAAGGGACCAATCCAAGAAAAAGATACAACAATTGTAAATATTTATGCACCCAACACAGGAACACCTCAATACATAAGGCAAATGCTAACAGCTGTAAAAGGGGAAATCGACAGTAACACAATCAAAGTAAGGGACTTTAACACCCCACTTTCACCAATGGACAGATCATCCAAAATGAAAATAAATAAGGAAACACAAGCTTTAAATGATACATTAAACAAGATGGACTTAATTGATATTTATAGGACATTGCATCCAAAAACAACAAAATACACTTTCTTCTCAAGTTCTCATTCAACATTCTCTAGGATAGATCATATCTTGGGTCACAAAACAAGCCTTGATAAATTTAAGAAAATTGAAATCATATTAAGTATTTTTTCCGACCACAATGCTATGAGACTAGATATCGATGACAGGAAAAAAATCTGTAAAAAGTAAAAACATATGGAGGCTAAACAATACACTACTTAATAACCAGAGATCACAGAAGAAATCAAAGAGGAAATCAAAAAACACTTAGAAAAAAATGACAACGAAAACACGATGACCCAAAACCTATGGGATGCAGAAAAAACAGTTCTAAGAAGGAAGTTTAGAGCAATACAATCCTACCTCGAGAAACAAGAGAACTCTCAAATAAACAACCTAACCTTACACCTAAAGCAATTAGAGAAAGAAGAAAAAAAAAAAAATCCCCAAAGTTGGCAGAAGGAAATAATAAATGTCAGATCAGAAATAAATGAAAAAGAAGTGAAGAACACAATAGCAAAGATCAATAAAACTAAAAGCTGGCTCTTTGAGAAGATAAATAAAATTGATAAAGCACTAGCCAGACTCATCAAGAAAAAAAAGGGAGAAGACTCAAATCAACAGAATTAGAAATGAAAAAGGAGAAATAACAACTGAAGTGTAGAAATACAAAGGATCATGAGAGATTACTACAAGTAACTATATGCCAATAAAATTGACAACCTGGAAGAAATGGACAAATTCTTTCTTACAAAAACACAACCTTCCAAGACTGAACCAGAAGAAATAGAAAATATAAAGAGACCAATCACAAGCACTGAAATTGAAACTGTGATTAAAAATCTTCGAAGAAACAAAAATCCAGGACCAGACGGCTTCACAGGCGAATTCTATCAAACATTTAGAGAATAGCTAACACCTATCCTTCTCAAACTCTTCCAAATTATAGCAAAGGGAGAAACACTCCCAAACTCATTCTATGAGGCCACTATCACCCTGATATCAAAACCAAAGATGTTACAAAAAAAGGAAAATTACAAGCCATATCATTGATGAATATAGATGCAAAAATCCTCAACAAAATACTAGCAAACAGAATGCAACAGCACCTTAATGGGATCATACACCATGATCAAGTGGGGTTTATCACAGGAATGCAAGGATTCTTCAATATCCACAAATCAATCAATTTGATAAACCATATTAACAAATTGAAGGGGAAAAACCATATGATCATCTCAATAGATGCAGAAAAACTTTCAACAAAATTCAACACCCATTTATGACAAATACCATCCAGAAAGTAAGCATAGAGGGAACTTACCTCAATATAATAAAGGCCATATATGACAAACCCACAGCCAACATCGTCTCCTTGGTGAAAAACTGAAACCATTTCCACTAAGATCAGGAACAAGACTAGGTTGCCCACTCTCACCACTGCTATTCAACATAGTTTTGGAAATTTTGGACACAGCAATCAGACGAGAAAAAGAAATAAAAGGAATCCAAGTCGGAAAAGAAGAAGAAAAACTGTCACTGTTTGCAGATGACATGATACTATACATAGAGAATCCTAAACATGCTACCAGAAAACTACCAGAGCTAATCAATGAATTTGATAAAGTAGCAGGTAAAAAAAATAATGCATATAAATCTCTTGCATTCCTATACACTAATGAAAAATCTGAAAGAGAAATTAAGGAAATACTCCCATTTACCATTGCCACAATAAGAATAAAATACCCAGGAATAAACCTACCTGAGGGGACAAAAGACCTGTATGCAGAAAACTGTAAGACACTGATGAAAGAAATTAAAGATGATACAAATAGATGGAGAGATATACCATGTTCTTGTACTGGAAGAATCAATATTGTGAAAATGACGCTACTACCCAAAGCAATCTACAGATTCAATGCAATCCCTATCAAACTACCACTGGCATTTTTCACAGAACTAGAACAAAATATTTCACAATTTCTATGGAAACACAAAAGACCCTGAATAGAAAAAGCAATCTTGAGAAAGAAAAATGGAGTTGGAAGAATCAGGCTCCATGACTTCAGATGATACTACAAACCTACAGTAATCAAGACAGTATGGTACTGGCACAAAAACAGAAACATAGATCAATGGAACAGGATAGAAAGCCCAGAGATAAACCCATGCACATATGGTCACCTTATCTTTGATAAAGGAGGCAAGAATATACAGTGGAGAAAAGACAGTCTCTTCAATAAGTGGTGCCAGGATAACAGGACAGCTACATGTAAAAGAATGAAATTAGAACACTACCTAACACTATACACAAAAATAAACAAAATGGATTCAAGAGCTAAATGTAAGGCCAAACCCTATAAAATTCTTAGAGGAACAGAGGCAGAAGACACTATGACATAAATCACAGCAAGATCCTTTTTGACCCACCTCCTAGGGAAATGGACATAAACCCAAAAATAAACAAATGCGACCTAGTAAAACTTAAAAGCTTTTGCACAGCAAAGGAAACAATGAACAAGACAAAAAGACAACCTCAGAATGGGTTGAAAATATTTGCCAACGAAGCAACGGACAAAGGATTAATCTCCAAAATATACAAGCAGCTCATGCACCTCAATATGAAAAAAAACAAACAACCCAATCTTAAAGTGGGCAGAAGACCTAAACAGACATTTCTCCAAAGATATGCAGATTGCCAACAAACACATGAAAGGCTGCTCAACATCACTAATCATTACAGAAATGCAAATCAAAACTACAATGAGGTATCACCTCACACCAGTCAGAATGGCCATCATCAAAAAATCTACAGACAATAAATGCAGGAGAGGGTATGGAGAAAAGGGAACCCTCTGGCACTGTTGGTGGGAATGTAAATTGATACAGCCACTATGGAAACAGTAGGAAGGTTTCTTAAAAAACTAAAAATAGAACTACCATACGACCCATCAATCCCAGTACTGGGCATATACCCTGAGAAAACCATAAGTCAAAAAGAGTCATGTACCACAATGTTCATTGCAGCTCTATTTACAATAGCCAGGATATGGAAGCAACCAAAGTGTCCGGCGACAGATGAATAGATAAAGATGTGGCACATATATACAATGGAATATTACTCAGCCACAAAAAGAAATGAAATTGAGTTTTTTTGTAGTGAGGTGTATGGACCTAGACTCTGTCATATAGAGTGAAGTAAGTCAGAAAGGGAAAAACAAATACCATATGCTAACACATATATGGAATTAAAAAAAAAAAAAAAAAAGGTTCTGAAGAATCTAGGAGCAGGACAGGAATAAAGACGTAGACAGAGAATGGACTTGAGGACACGGGAAGGGATAAATGTAAGCTGAGATGAAGTGAGACAGTGACATGGACATATATACAGTATCAAATGTAAAGTAGATAGCAAGTGGGAAGCCAACAAACAAAGCCCTCAAACAAAACACCAGCAAACAGCAAAACACCTCTAACAAAACACCAGCCAAAGTCAGAATATTCAAGCTGTCACTTCTTTTTCTTAAATTTGATAATTAGCAGCCTATTTCTCCCTTTCCACCCTTAACCCCCCAAAACCACTCAAACAGTGTGTTTATACTCCTTGCTATCTATTTCTTCTTGTATAGCATATATAAATAATTAAGCTACACAGAGAGGACATGTTGATGAGGTCTGACTTGTGATGTTATACTGAAAAATACTCATGTATTAGATTAAATAGTGTATTGTACCATCTTATTTTTTAACACCTTTATTGGAGTATAATTGCTTTACAATGGTGTGTTAGTTTCTGCTGTATAACAAAGTGAATCAGCTATACATATACATACATCCCCATATCTCCTCCCTATTGTATCTCCCTCCCACCCTCCCTATCCCACCCCTCTAGGTGGACACAAAGCACTGAGCTGATCTCCCTGTGCTATGTGGCTGCTTCCCACTAGCTATCTATTTTATATTTAGTAGTATTTATGAATCCATGCCACTCTCTCGCTTCATCTCAACTTACCTTTCCCCCTCCCCATGTGCTCAAGTCCATTCTCTATATCTGCATCTCTGTTCCTATCCTGCCCCTGGGTTCTTTAGAAACTTTTTTTTTTAAGCTTTCATATATATGTGTTAGCATACGGTATTTGTTTTTCTCTTTCTGACTTACTTCACTCTGTATGACACACTCTAGGTCCATCAATCTCACTACAAATAACTCAATTTCGTTTCTTTTTATGGCTGAATAATATCCCATTGTATATATGTGCCACATCTTCTTTATCCATTCATTTGTCGATGGACACTTAGGTTGCTTCCATGTCCTGGCTATTGTAAATAGAGCTGCAATGAACATTGTGGTACATGACTCTTTTTGACTTATGGTTTTCTCAGTATATATGCCCAGTAGTGGAATTGCTGGGTCATATGGTAATTCTATTTTTAGTTTTTTAAGGAACCTCCATAATGTTCTCCATAGTGGCTGTTTCAATTTACATTCCCACCAACAGTGCAAGAGGGTTCCCTTATCTCTACACCCTCTCCAGCATTTATTGTTTGTAGATTTTTTGATGATGGCCATTCTGACTGGTGTGAGGTGATACCTCATGGTAGTTTTGACTTGCATTTCTCTAATGTTTAGTGATGTTGAGCATTCTTTCATGTGTTAGTTGGTAATCTGTATTTCTTTTAAGTTGTCAAATTTGTTGGCATATAGTTGTGCAAAGTAGTCTCTTATGATCCTTTGTATTTCAGTGGTATCAATTGGAGTGTCTCCTCTTTCATTTATAATTTTATTTATTTGAGTCTTCTCTCTTTCTTTCTTGGCTAGTCTAGCTAGTGGTTTGTCTACTTTGTTTATCTTTTCAAAGACAAAGTGTTTAATTTTATTTATCTTTTCTATTGTCTTTTAGTCTCTTTTTCATTTATTTTCACTTTGATCTTTGTTATTTCTTTCTAACTTTGGACTTAGTTTGTTCTTCTTTTTCTAGTTCCTTGAGGTATAAATTAGGTTGTTTACCTGAAATATATCTTCATCTTTAATGTACATATTTATTGCTATGAACTTTAGTCCTTGTACTGCTTTTGCTGCATCACTTAAGTTTTAGTACATTGTATTTTCATTTGACTCAAAATATTTTCTAATTTCTCTTTCAATTTCTTCCTTGAATGATTAGTTCATTAAATATATCTTATTTAATTTCCACATGTTTGTGAATTTTCCACTTTTCGTTCTGTTATTTATTTATAGTTTCATTCCATTGTAGTCAGAAAAAATACCTGATATTATTTCAATATTCTTAAGTTTCTTAAGACTTATTTTGTGTCCTAATATGTGATCTACCCTGGAGAATTTTCCTTCTGTGTTTGAGAAGAATGCATCATCTCCTGCTGTTGGAGGTAAAGCTCTGTATGTGTCTGTTAGGTTTAAGTGATCCATAATGTTCAAGTCTGCTGTTTGTTGATTTTCCCCCCTCTGTTTATTTTATTCATTATTGAGAATGAGGTACTGAAGTGTTCTACCATTCTTATACTGCCATCTATTTTCCCCTTCAGTTCTATCAATTCTTGTTTTGCATATTTAGCTGCTCTGATGTGAGTGCTTATACATTTATACATGTTATATCTTCCTGGCTAACTGACACTTTTATCATTATCTAATGTTCCTTTCTGCTACTTTGTGACAGTGTTTGAAATAAAGCCTGTTTTCTCTAACTACAACTACCTTTACTCTCCTTTGGTTTTTATTTCCAGGGAATATATTTTGCATCCCTTCATTTTCAGTGTAGCTGTGTCTATAAATCTATAGTGAGTTTCTTGTAGACAGTTCATAATTGGATCTTGGTTTTTATGTTTGTTTGTTTGTTTGTTTCCATTCACTCTATGTCATTTGATTGGAAAGTTTAGTTCATTTACCTTTAAAGTAATTAATAGAGAAGGTTTTCCTTTGTCCATTTTGTTAACCGTTTCTGTTTGTCTTGTTATTCATTATCCCTCTTTTCCTCTGTTGTTATCTACCATTGTTTCTTCTTGTTGTATTAGAATTGATGTGCTTTGATTTCTTTCTCCTTTTATTTTGTGTATCTACTCTAGGTATTTTCTTTGTGGTTATCATGAGGCTTAGATAAAACATCTTACAGTTTTAACAGTCTATTTTAAGTGGCTAACGACAGTAATCACATACATAAACTACATTTTACATCCCCCTCCTCCACATTTCATGCTATGATGTCACAGTTTGCATGTATTTGTATTGTTTTCATTAACATTTTTAGCTATGGGTATTTTTAATTAACTTTTATATCACAATTAAGAGTACTTTACACAGTACCATTACAATAATACAATATTCTGTATTTTTCTGTATATTTACCTTTACCATTGAGTTTTATACATTCTCATGCTATCATGTTGCTGTTAAGTACACTTTCATTTCAACTTGAAGAGCTCCCTTTAGGATTTCTCATAAACTCCCTAAACTTTTAATTGTCTGGGAAAGTCTTTATCTCTCCTTCATTTTTAATTTATTTTTTTGTAACTTTTTATTTTATATTGGAGTATAGTTGATTAACAATGTTGTGTTAGTTTCAGGTGTATAGCAAAGTGATTCAGTTATACATATACATGTATCTATTCTTTTCCAAATTATTTTGCTATTTAGATTGTTACATAATATTGAGCAGAGTTCAGTGTGCTCTTCAGTAGGCCCTTTTAAAAGTAAAAGTTATCCATTTTAAATATAGCAGTGTGTAAAGGTGGGGGGAAGGGATAGTTAGGGAGTTTGGGATTGACATGTACACTCTCCTTCATTTTTAAAGGACAGTTTACCTGTTATTTTTTCTTAGTTGGCAGGTTTTTCTTTCAGCATTTTGATTATGTCATTCTATTACATTCTACCCTGCAAAGTTACTGTTGAAAAATCTGCTGAGATTTTATGAGGTTCTCTTTTACATAAAAAGTCAATTTTATACTGTTGCTCTCAAACGTCTCTCTTTGTCTTTGACTTTTAACAATTTGATTGTAATGTCTCAGTGTGTATCTCTTTGGGTTCTTTTTTTTTTAGATTGTTTGAGCTTCCTGGATCTAGATGTCCAATTCCTTCCCCCAAATTGGGAAGTTTTTAACCATTATTTCTTTTAAAGCTTCCCAGTCCTTTCTCTCTCTCTTCTCCTTCTGAAACTCCCATAATTGTGTATATTGGTCCCTGATGGTATCTCATAAGTCCCTTAGGTTTCCTCCAGTCTTTTTCATTTCTTTTTCTTCTGTCTGAATAACTTCCAATGACATGTCTTTGAGTTTGCTCATCTTTTCTTCTGCTTGATCTAGACTGTTGTTGAACTCCTGTAGTGAGTTCATTTATTATAGTTTTCTTCTTCTCTATGATCTCCATTTGGTACTATTTAAATTATCTATCTCTTTGTTGAAATTCTCACTTTGTCATGCATTATTCTCCTGACCTCAGTGAGCATTTTTGTGGTGATTATTTTGTATAGCCTGTCAAGTAAATTATATATCTTCATTTCATTAGCATTGGTTTCTGGAGATTATTTTGGTTTGTTGGAGCATATTAATCTGTTTGTTCATTTTCCTTTACTCTGTATTGGTGCCTCTGCATTAGACAAAAGAAACATCTCTCTCAGACTTTACAAACTGACCTTATAGAGGAGAAAGTGATACTGCAGTCAGTTCCTCAGGTGTCCCCAGATAAGTTGAATAATTGGACACACTGTCCGATTCTTTCCTACTCCAGAGAAAAGCTGTTATCTTGGATTTTCACCCATTAATTCTGTGCTGAGTGAGAAAGAGGCTGTGGAGACAAGTTTCACACCAAATCAAACTGCAGTCTTTGTTCTCACTGACTCCCAGGAAGCTGGATTATGCTGGGTCCCATCATGATCGGAGACAGACTAAACAGAAGCCAATCCTCAGGGCAGTCCCTAGTAAAGGTGGGGTGTTGAATGCTTGGCCCACCTCTTTCCCTCCTCCTAATCATATGATGCTGTAGTTTCTCTATTAGCTTCGATGTGATTGGTTTTGTTCTCACCCTGGACGTAAGAGCCTCTCAACTAGTTTCTGGATTTCTCCCAAGGGGAATTTCTTTGTGAATTGTTGTTGAATCAATATATTTGTGGTGGGGGCAGAAAGGGTACATAGCTTCCTATTCTGCCATCTTGCTCACATCATTCTCCGATTCCTAATTTTTTATATACTCATTTATTTCTTCTGCTATCCTTCAGTTTTCTACCTGCCACTCTCCTACATACATACATACATATATATATATGAACATACACAATTTTGTGGGTGTGTGAGTGAAATATATTTGGACGCTTTAAGGGACAATAACAAAATGTGCATCCAGGTACCACCACTAAGACCTTTATTTGTTTCTTACAAATAACAACTATTCTGATTTTGTTAATCATTCTCTAATTTTATTTATAGATTTTTCTATGCATCTCTAAATAATATATTATTTAATTTTCCTTCACACTTCATCATCCAGGTCTGAGAATTTCTCCTCTGAGATAGTATTCCTTTTCTGAAAAGGTAGCACTTCTTTGTAACAGAGCAGTTTTATCAGGCTGTTTGCTGCCTATAGAATTTTCAGCATCTAATAGCCTTCTTTTATTCCCTCCTTTATCTCTCTTTTCAGTTCAAGATAATAATATTTCTACTGGTGTAACATGACTCCAACAAACTCAACAAATCAAGTATAGAGGAAACATACATCAACATAATTAAGGGCCATATATGACAAGCCACAGCTAATATCATACTCAATGGTGAAAAGTTGAAAACTTTTCCTCTAAGATCAGGAATAAGACAAAAATGTCAGCTCTCACCACTTCTTTTCAAAATAGTATTGAAAGTCCTAACCACAGCAATTAGACAAGAAAAAGAAATTAAATGTATCCAAGTTGGGAAGGAAGAAGTAAAAACTGTCACTATTTGCAGATGACATGATATTATATATAGAAAATCCTAAAGGCTTCATCAAAAACCTGTTATAACTAATAAGTTTAGGAAAGTTGCAGGATAAAAATTATTACACAAAATTCTGTTTCATTTCTATGCACTAACAATTAACTATCAGAAAGAGAAATTAAGGAGACAATTCCATTTACATTTGCATCCCAAAAAAATCTAAGAATAAATTTAACCAGTTTGTGAAGATGACACAAATAAATGGAAAGATATTTCATGCTCATGGATTAGAAGAATTAATATTGATAAAATGTCCATACTACTAAAAGCAATCTGCAGATTCAATGCAATCCTTAAAAAAATTCAATGGAATTTTTCACATAAATACCAGAAACAATCCTGAAATGTGTATAGAACCACAAAAGACCCCAAATAGTCAAAGTAATCTTGAGAAAGAAGAACAAAGATGGAGGCATGATGCTCCCCAATTTCAAACTGTAATACAAAGTTATAATAATCAAAACAGACACATAGATCAATGGAACAGAATTGAGAGCCCAGAAGTAAACCCATACATGTATGGTCAATTAATTTACAACAAACGAACCAATAATATACTATGGGGAAAGGACAGTCTTTAATAAATGATGTTGAGAAAACTAAACAGCCACATGCAAAAGAATGGAACTGGACCATTATCTTGCATCATACACAAATGTTAACTCAAAATAGATTAAAGATTTGCATGTGAGACCTAAACCCACAAAACTCCTAGAAGAAATCATAGGCAGCAACCTCCTTGATGTAGGTCTTGGCAATGATTTTTTAGTATCTGACACCAAAAGCAAAAGCAACAAAAGCAAAAAACAAACAAACAAACAAAAAACAATAAAACAAACAAAAAACCCCCACCAAAAACCAAACAAACAAACAACAACAACAAAACTAAAGTGACTACATCAAACTAAAAACCTTCTGCACAGCAATGGAAACCATCAATAAAATGAAAAGGCAACCTACTGAATGGGAGAAAATATTTGCAAACCATGTATATAATAATTATCTAATATCCAAATTATATAAAAATTCATATAACTTTATAGCAAAAAAAAAAACAATCTGATTTTAAAATGGGCAGAATATTTAAAGAGACATTTTTCCAAAGACATACAAATGCTTAACAGGTAAATGAAAAGATGATGTACATTATTAATCATCAGGGAACTGCAAATCAAAACTACAATGAGATATCTCTTCATACCTGTTAGAACGGCTATTATCAAAAAGACTAGAAATAACAAATGTTGGTGAGGATATGGAAAAAAGGTAACTCTTATGTACTGTCATTTGGAATGAAAATTGGTACAGCCACTATGGAAAACAGTATGGAGGTTTCTCAAAAAATTAAAAATAGAACTACCATATGATCCAGCAATTCCACTTCTGGGCATTTACCTGAAGATTATAAAATACTAATTTGAAAAGATGTATACACCCCCATGTTCATTGCAGCATTATTAACAATAACCAAGATATGGAAACAACCTAAAAATGTCCATGGATAGATGAATGGATAAAGAAATTGTGGTATATATATAGAAAATGAAAATTTATTGAGCCATAAAAAAGAATGAAATATTGCCTTTTGTGGCCACATGGATGGACCTCAAGGGCATCATGCTAAGTGAAATAAGTCAGACAGAGAAAGACAAATACCTTAAGATCTCTCTTATATGTGGAATATATATATATATTCTAAGTTCATAGATGCAGAGAGCAGATGGTTACCAGATGCAAGGGTTGGGGTGTGGAATAAATGGATGCATGGTGTTTGTTTTTAGTTTAAATAAATTGAATAATTTAAAAACTTCCTTCAAACCTCATATGTCTCCCTTGTAAGTAACATTATTCCAATAGGTAGGAGGTTCCTCTGCATTGTTTGCAACATAATTCCTTCTCTATTTTTAATTTCAGCTGAGATGACTGAGGGGAACTGAGTCACATGTCTAATTTCTTCAAAGATCCCTCTCTGTGACTGGATGCTGTGAGCTTTATTTCTTTCTGAGACAAAAAGTTTATCCAGCCACATCCCTGGCTTTCTCTCTGAAGCATGTGGTTTTGACAGCGAATCTCCTCATTTTAGTGTCTTTTGCAATCTGAATAGGCTGAAAATACCCTAAATCATCAAGTCCTGGTTTTTTTTTTTTTACTTCACTTCTTCCTGCAATTTATCTCTGCTCCCCCTCATTTTACTATAAACAGCAAGAAGAAATCAGGACACAGCTTCCACACTTTGCTTGGAAAGCTCCTAAACTATGTATCCAAGTTCATGAATTACAGCTTCTGTTTTCCAAATAACTGAGGACACAATTCAGCTAAGTTTTTTGGCCACAATATAATAAGGATTCCCTTTCCTCCAGTTTTCAGTAATTTGTTCCTTATTACCTTCTGAATCATCACCATTAGCACTTTTAATGTATATATTTCCGATATTATTTAGGAATTCTCTAAGATAATAAAGTTTTCTCCATCATGCACCTCACTTTGTTTTCATTCTCATCAGAAGGACTTTAATGCCTATATTTCTAGCAACATTCTGTTTTTGATGACTTAGCTTTTCTCAAGGACAATGTAGAATTTCTCTACCACATTTCTTATTCCTTCTGAGCCCTCACCTGCAGAGAATTTAATATCCTTATTTCTACTAACAGTCTGTTCATGATACTTACTTCTTTTAACCTTTACTCAATACCCAACTCAAAGCCAGTTTCACATTTTTATGTTATTATCACTGTAACACCCCAATTCTAGGTACCTAAACCTGTATTCATTCCCTCTTGCTACTATAACAGATTACCACAAAATTAGTGGCTCAAAACACAAATTTATTATCTTCTGGTGGCCAGAAGTCTAAAATGGTTTCACAGTGTTGCATTCCTTCTGGAGGCCCTAGGGGACAATATATTTCCTTGCCTTTTCAAGTTCTATAGTCTGCCTACATTCCTTGACTTGTGGTCCCTTCTTCCGTCCTCAAAGCCAGCAGTTTAATATCTTTCTTTTCCCCTTGGCTTCCCTTATCACATCACCTTCCTTCTTTTTCTGACTCCTACATCCTTCTTATAAGTACTCTTGTGGTTGGTTACATTGAACCCATTCATTTCAAGATCCTTAACTTAAGTACATCAGCAAAAAGTGTCTTATACCATGTATGACAACATAGTCTTAGGTTTCAGAAATTTGGACATGAGCAAATTTGGGAGTCCTTTATTCATCTTTCCACAAAAGAGGACTTATTGTGATTACTTTATCTCTATTTTATCACTATATTGAGGTGGTGCTGGGCAACAATAAGGATGGATACTAACTTCTTTTATTTGATACATTTCTGGGTCACAACCTGTACTTAAAAGAGAAGCAGCTACATTGCCTAGAGATCTTAAACACTTAAATAAATGCACTGACTTGAAGTTTTTTTTCCCTAAAGAAGGAAGTTGGTGAGTTCAATATATGAAATAAAGGGAAAAAATAGGCACCACAATTATTATAGGACAATCTACTAGATAGCCAGGAATTCCTTTAATCTTTCTGGGCATTTAGGATAATTGCAACTGCAAGACTCTCTTGACATGATATATGTTACTTCCAGGTTTGTCCTGAAACAATCACAGCAATTGTTGCTCTTCCTATTTGCTCATTGCCTGAAAGAATGTAGATTTAGCAGAGAATCCTGAGGAAGTCTTAGAAGGTGATGATGCATGTTTGAAAACGAGGCATGTTTGCAAGGCTACTCATGGAACACCTGACTGAATTATTGCTATTCAATAAATTATTGTTTTAAGCCAGTGTGATTTGGGGGGTTGATTGTTACAGAAGCTAACATTACTTACCCTAAATAATATGCTCTACAGTGTTTTATGTTAGTATCCAATTTTTGATGTTTATACATAAAATATTACTAAGTTTTTACTCTAATTCTAATAATTATATGTAAAAATACTTTGGAATTTCTATGTAAACTATCATATTGAGGATAATGGCAGTTTTGCTTATTTCTTTCCAAGGCTTCTCCCTTTCACTTTTATTTCTTACCTTGTTTTGCTTTCTAGGCACACCAGAACAATGTCGAATAGAAGTTCTGTGTAGTGACAGTAGTCCACTTTGGCTTATTTCTGAGGTTAAATAGAATTAACATCAGTATATAATATCTGACTTAATGTTTTTTGTCCATAGCTTTAATAAGATTTTTTTTTCAGGATAGAGACTCCCTTTCTAATTCTAGTTTTATAAAAATACTTTTTAAAATAATGAATACATATGTATATACATATATATTCTATTGTTTTCTTTAGTATATATTGATATAATTATATGTTTCTTCTTTTATTACCTGTACTGAATTACATTCAGTGATCTTCTAATATTTATCCAACCTGCATTCCAGGAACAAACTTAACTAGGTTATGATGTATTATTTTTTGCAAACATGGCTGGATTTTATTTGCTCATATTTTATTTAGAATTTTTACCTCCAGTAGTGTTTTAAGTTAATAGCATAATTTTTTCATACTATTTTCTTATTAACTTTTAGCACTCTGAGGAGGCTGGCTATATTCCTTTTGTTCATTGTGTCTTCTTAATAACTTTCTAAAGTCTGAAAAATCTGAGTTATATCTCCTGTTTTACTTCTAGTATTGTTTATGTGTGCCTAATCTTTTTTTTTTTTTTTTTTTTCTTTTTCCTGATCTGTCTCACCAGAAACTTGTCAGTTTTATTAGAATTTTCAAGGAAACAACTTTGGCCTTTTTGATAGCAACCATATGTTTGATTTCTGTTTTATTACTTTCTACTCTTATCTTGACTGTTTTCCTCTCATTTCTTTAGGTTTGCTATACAGGTATTTTATCAATTTCTTAGGAAGTATACTCTGCTAAGCTGATTATTTTTCTTTTCTATATAAGCATTTAAGCCAAGGGTCAATAAACATTTTCCTGTAAATGAGCAGATAGTGAATATCTGAAGTTATGTCGGCCACATACAGACTCTGTTGAAAATAAAAATATCTTTGTGTTTTTTCACAACCCTTTAAAAGTGTACCAAAAAAAATTCTTATCTCAATAGTTGTATAAAAATAGCAGCAGGCTAAATTTGTTGACACCTGATTTGTCACAAGTTTCCCTCTAAATAATATTATAGATTCAGCTAACAAGTTTTTAAATATATTTTATTAATTTCAATTTGTAAATATTTTCAATTTCCAGTAGCATTGTGATTTTGGTTCACGAGTATTTGAAAAATGTTTCTTAACATTTTTTCTGGTAATCATTTTGTTTTTACTTTCTAACTTATTCACTTTCTGTGTAATGTTGACTGTAATGATCTGAAAGGAAAACCTTTGGAAAACCTTTGACATTTGTTGTGGCATGCTTTACAGCAAGTGAATATTTAATGTATGTTTAAAAGGAGAGTGTTTTTTCTAGTTGTTGGATTCAGTGTACTATAGAATATTATATAACTATCATTATATTATATATCTATAGATCAACATTTGAAATTTTTTCAATCAAATCTTCTATATATTTATCTAAATCTTTGACTATTTGTTCTATCAATTCCTTAAAGAGGTGTTTTAAAATATCCCACTATATTCATATATTTATTTCTTTCCTCTTGTAATTTCTATAAATTTTGAAGCTGTGCTACCTTTGTATGTAAATTAAATTTTTCTTCATGATGAATTGACATTTTTATCATTATGAACTAATCATACTTATCTCTGGTAATTCTATTTTGCTTTAAAAAAATGATTTTTTAGTTTTTTTCTTTGTTTTTTGCTGCCTGGTGTTGATATTACCACAACAACTTTTGTTGTTGTTTTTAACATTATTTTGCATAGCTTTACTCTTTATATTTTAACCTTCTGGTGTTTTTGATTTTTTCTCTTGAAAATAGCATATATCTAGGCTCTATTCCTTTATCCAATCTCAAATTATTTCAGGATTTAGTTAATTTATATTTATTTTAATTACTGAGGTACATTATTTAAGGCATCTTATTCTGTACTTTTCATTTGTTGGGCTTTTTCTTTAAGTTGTTTCTGGGTGTAGATTTATTCTACTTTATCCCTCTTGGAATTAGCTATACTTGAATATGTAGCTTGGTGTCTTTTAACAGTTCTGGAAAATTTTCAGTCATTATCTCTTCAAAGAAATTTTTGGAGGATAATGAGTAAGAGTATAAATAAAACTAAATTGAATATGAGTTAATTGCTAAACTGAATAATAGATAAATTAGTTTAATACATATATATATGTATATAATAACTCCTTATTTATGTGTAATCTAAACACAGACAGATACAGAAGTTTTAAATATAGAACTCAATGAATTTTACAAACAACACACCCATGTAACCTGGATTAGAGTAAGCACACCAGAAATCCCCCCTGCTCCTGCCCCTTATATATATTAGATCAGTCCTTTCCAAGGGTAACCATTGTCTTGAACTTTAACACTATAGAACTGTTTTGTCTAATTTTAAATTTATTTAAAATGAGTCATGCAGAATATACTCTTTTGTTTCTAGCTTCCTCATTTCAACATGTCTTGATTTGAGTTATTATTTTTAATAATTATATTTTTAATTTCTAGATTTCTGCCTTCTAAAAAAATTTGTTTGCTCTGTACAAATATTTTAAATCTTTTTTTTACTGAAAGATTTTTTTGTGCTAGTCATAATCTCCTACACATTGTTGCAATATTGGGAATTTTTGTGGTTCTGCTTTTGTCGTCTCTTTATTCAGTTGATTTCAATTCATGTTACTTTATTTGTGTGTGTGTGTGTGTGTTTAGTAATATTTATTTATTTATTTACAGTGTATAGTTTATTTCCTAGAAAATTTTAACTATGGAATATACAGGATGTGGGATGAAATTGGGTCACTACAGGAAGGATTTTCACTTTTATTTCTGTAAGACACACAAGGGAAGTACTATTCTGTGACTTTGGATGACATTCTGGGGTTTAGATTTCTCTGGCCACTCAGTCACAGTGAATTTGAGAAATATCCTTTCTAAAGTCTATTTCTTTATTACAAATTCTAACATTGCATTTCATTTGTAGGAACTAGTTGGAGGTAGTGACACTGTTTTTATTTTTAGTTTACCTTTAAACTGAGGGCATGGATATTTGAGATGCTATCTCTTGGTCTCTGTTGGGCTGTATCTCTTCCATAAGTCTTAGGTAGCTAAAAAACATATGCTTATGTTCACTAAGTTTGGAAAATTCCCTCAAGGAAAAATTGACTTTTACGCTCCACTTACTTCTCTGAGTTCCTGTCTTCATGTACATTTTGTCTGAGGATCCTTTATATTTTTTTGCTGGCATATGGCTACATAGAGATGTTTTTACATGATATTGAGGGTTTTTTTAATATCAAGAGCCTCTGTCCAGCCATCTAGTACACCATGTTTATGAAAATGGAAGTCAACACAAATATTTCTTAGGGTTCTTTTTTTTTGATCCTTACAGTAAGTTTTTCTTTGTTTGAAATATCTATTTTTTTATTAATGTCTACTTTTACTTAGAGAATATATGACATTTATTCAAAGAAGAGTCTATATTTATACTTTTTATAAATTATTGATTTTTTTGTGATCTAAAGTGTAATCATCATTTTACAAATCATCCATGGCTGTAATCTCCTCAGAAATTTAATACATTTAATACACATATGGTAGATTCATCTCCCTAATTATGATATTCCAGACTTCGATAGGCTTACACATTTTGTTTTATTTTATTGAAAGCAACACATTATTTATTTCATGGAACCCAAAGAAAACCTGACTGCCTTCAGTTCACAAGAGATTGAATTATTTTACTTTTGAGACACATAAAAATGTATCTTGGTAGAAAAAACAATTAATTCCTCTTGCTACAATTTCAACATCTTCAAGTTCTACTTTCTTCTCTTATCCATTTGCCCTGTGCAGCTCCAAGTTTTTGGCTAACTTCTTGAGAAAGAAAACTATGTGGGGCTATCTGTATATAGAATACTTGAGGTGGGTGAAGGGGGTTAAGTGGGCATATGTGCGTGTATTTTTTATTTTAATTAAGACATTATTTTCTTAGGGCACACATCTTATTTTCACAGCAAAATTGAAGGGGAAGTACAGAGATTTATCATATACCCCTTGTCCCACACATGCATAAGCTTCCTCCATTTTCAACATCCCCTACCAGAGAGGTACATTTGTTATAACTGATGAATTGGCTCACTCATTTTATCTATTTTATCTACATTTCCTGAGAGGAAATATTACAGTCACATACTATATTTGTATTTTCTGTATTTTTGCTAGTTTTTTCTTTATGAATTATGTTATTTAACACTTGATGCATAAAGATTCATGACTGTTCATTAGAGATAGAAAACAGTATCATTATGAGGAACATCAATGTCTTTAACTTTTTATATTGGGACCAACCTTGTCTGGTAATAATAACTTGACCCTCTGATTTTCCTTTCTTGCACCACACATCCAACATTGATCAAATCACTGTGACTAAGTATGATGTACTACTCTGACAAGTCAACTTGAGACTAGTAAAAATAGCTATGATGGTGAAGTAGGAATCTGCAGTGTCTGTAAAAAATAAAATTAAGTTTGATACTAAAAAGATGATGTTTTTCCCAGAAGAATGGTTATGGGATACTTGATAGGTAAAAACGATGCAATGTTTATTAAAGCAAGAGATAGATCAAGGCAGCTAAGTCCAGATCCTGCAACTGAAACTGGGGAATATTTGCAAGTTTTATTGGAAGGAGTACTAAGGAATGCTTAGGAAAGGAATAAGATTGGTCTCTCAAAAAAATGAATAAATACATTTTTAAAAAGTCAATTTCTTAAGACAAGTCACCTATACAAAAATTCAATAAAATCCACTTATTTCTTTAAACTGTTTTATTTTATAATGTTGATTACATCTTCATAACATAATTTTCAGAAAAGTTGATTTTGTCTTTGCCTAAGATTACTGCTCTGCATTGGATAAATGAGGGCAAAATTTTCCCATCTCTTATATATTGAGGGATGGTATATAAGAGATGAAAGACTGCGAGAGGGCTGAGAAAGGGAAATATAGAAAGACACAGAGCCCCTTAGTTTTTTCATCTGTTTCTCCCATCAGTATATCAATATATGACTTTTTTTCTCTTAAGTTTATATCTACATCAGCAGGGCATACTGGTGAACAAAAACTGAACATTTTTCAAAATGTTATTATAAAGTCCAAATGAAATCCAGTTGTAGTTATTAGTATGTTGGATAAGCTGCAATTATAAAGGCCAAAGAGCAGTAGTTAATAAATGTTAAAGTTTAATTTCTCTTTCAATTAATTGTTCACTCATGAAATGACAGTGGCTCCATGATATTAGTTATCCAAGGTCCTTCTATCTTATTAATCTGAGGCCCTCAACATATTGCCTCCATTTCATAGTCAAAGAGAGACCAAGGTCCCATTTATCAACTCTATATTTCAACTATAAGAAAGGACAGAAAAGACATCAAATGGCATGCTCCTGGCCTTTAAAGGTATAGAAGTTGAACTCATCACTTCCTGCTCAATCCCATTAGCCTGGATATAGTCACATGACTCAATATTGCTGAAATTGAGGTTGAGAAATATAGTCTTTAGTTGTGTGACCATGTGTACAGATAAAATTCAGTATCTTTATTAGTGAAAAATAAAGAAGGATACTGTAGGAAAGCCCGTTTCTGATTCACCAAATAAAACTAAATACTGTGGATATATTAGGTGAATTGGTCTGCTTCTAAAGAGCTACAGAATATTTAGAAATTATGTGTGCATAAATGCCTACCTAGTGCATGGGAGGCACACATTTCGAATGAATGAGTTAATGAGTGAGTGGGTTTAAAATGACAATAACAGAGCATACCAGACTCACAAAATCAATTCAGTACATATTTGCTGAAGGACTGCAGGCCAACGTTTGTGTTAGGCATAAGTAAGACATAGAATCTGTTCTTATGTGCTAAAAATTATGGGAAGAAAAAAATGTAAAACTAATTATATTAATATATATAATTTTTTAATATTCTCACCTGTCAATATCACAACCCTTCTGCAGGGTTTAAATCTTATTGGCTCACCTCCAAGAAGTATCACAGATAAGTTTGCTATGATGTATGTGCCTCTTCTCAGCCTGTGTAGATCCATACATATATTATTAACCAAATTCATGAGTCTAATGTACAAGAAGAATGTCAATGTATTTCTTTGCAATAAAACATTTTTGCCACACAGACCGCAACATTCAAGAGTGACATGATGAATGTCTTTTTTCTCTAGGAAACCTTTACATGAAGGCAAGTCACAATAAAAAGTTGCTTGATGAACATGAAATCTCAAAGCTGCATGAGGTAAGTTGAATATTTATTATCTATAATAGCCAAATATATCCATTTTATCATAGAACTTTCCTCACTAATGGAACTGGAATATTTGCAGCATATCAGCAAAAAGCTTCTCCCACAAGTGCTTTGGAAATGGTTTCTGCCTTCATTTAATTCTTATACTCTTATTTTTTAAAATCAGACAAACATTGACCAATACTTACCATCTCAAACTCAGCTCAGAGTTTCTGATTGATTTTTTTTCTTATATCGTTTAATTTTTTTTTTCCTATCAGGTAATTATGGAAACTTCTTATTTCCTTCATGTAATTTTTAATATTTTTTACATCTTACTGTGTTAACCTCATCATAAATAATTATTAAAATTTATTAAGGGGTATATTAGTATACACCTAACTGTTCAAAATGGAAAATTATAATATATCTAATGCTAATTTGTTGCCCTAAGATGTTACATTGCAAAAGCAATCAGTTGTTTAAGATTGGTTTCCAAGCATGGTGGCTCAGAAATATATCATGTGGTATGCTTGAAAAAATATTGGGCTCAAAAGCCCTTATCATTTAAGTAATGTTCCCATAATTCCTCCTTGCCATGCTCCTTGGAGAAAGGTCATAGGTACACGTGATGCCCAGCTCAAGTGGTACGTCCTACAGCTGAACCTCTGCAGGGACTGACAGCAATTAGTTACCATGTCACTTTCTTCCAGTGTCAAACAAACACAGAGGTAAAAGCCCCAGCCAGTAAAACTTTACAAATAGCTCCATTTTGACTTACTTTCCCAATTGTAAGATGACCCACTCTCAGATACTTCAACAAAGTTTTCCTGGCAGGAGCTTAATTCTGGAAGATCTCTATACATAAGGCACAGGTCATTTGTAGTTCGGAAAACTTGAATATAAAAATGGTCTCTAGGCTGGTTTACCGCAGCTTCAGGAATGTCACCCTAAAGTATTCCACTTCCCTGGGAATCTCATTTAGCAAAATACAAACAAAGGACAATTTACTTCAAGTATTAGGGAAAAAAAGTGATTCTACTGAAGAACGGATATTGGTTTCCCAAGTTGCAGGTCTATGTTTATCCACTTGGATACTGAGGATGGAGGAGACCAGGGTCAATACTAAGGAAGGGAGAAATTTCATACATATTCTCATCTTTATATGCCCTGCACCAGTGACTACCTTTCAGAACTGACAAAAAGAAAACTCAAGGAGCAGAAAAATATGTAGAAAACAAAAAGTTAAATAGTAAATAAATTTTAAAAAACATAGTGAAGTTAAAAAAACAAAAAACAAAAAACTGCCGCGTAAATTTGTTCCTAGAATACCAAACAAGTCACCTAAAGTAATTCTGTTTCTTGACTTTTCACCTAAATATTCCAACACTTGCATTAACATAAATGAGATTAGAGAGGTTAGACAAGGGTGTTAGCTGCACATGAGTCTGGAAAAGAAATAAGCAAATGTTATAGAGGTCCTTTAGAGATATGAAGTTTTCCATATTAGCTCTAGATAAGAAATGTTGCATCAGTTCAGCAAAACAATCATATCCAATAATGATTGTATGATTATTTCTTATTTCAATTATAATGACCATAATTTTTCTACTATTAGTTCTTTGGAGACTACACAACAGTTTTCATCACCAATATTTGGACTGCACTTTTAAGTCCTTTCTATTTTTAACAGGTTTACTAATAGCTCTGTAAGAAGTATGTCTAGACAACACCATTGTTTGCTTAGGAGCCAACACCTTTGGTCATACCAACCATGCAGTAAATGAAAATTAAAGGGTGAAATTGCTTCCTTATGTATAGGTTTATGATAGAAAGAGTAGCACTGAACTATTACAGATACTTTAATTAATAATGATAATAAGCAAACATTTATTGAGTAACCATGCATGCTAGGCACAATTCTAAGTGCTTTGTTTTAATTTTTTAAACTTTTTAATTAATTTATTTTTTAAAGTTGAAGTATAGTTGATTTACAATGTTGTGTTAATTTCTGCTGCACAGAAAAGTGATTCAGTTATATATATATATATATTATTTTTTTATATTCTTTTCTATTATGGTTTATCACAGGATATTAAATATAGTTCCCTGTGCTATGCAGTAGGACCTTGTTGTTTATCCATTCTATGTATATAGTTTGCATAAGTGCTTTGTTTTTAGTACTCACAAAAATCCAGTTAGGGACAATTATTATCAAAATCTACAGATTATGAATGTGGTCATTAGGTGTTTATGTAACTTGCTCATAGTCACACAGCTAAGTGAGGAAGCTGAGAAATTAAACCAGAGATTCTGAATCTACAGGCTTTATACCCTACTTCACAGTGAAATTCTCTGACACCCATCACTATTATTTCTGAAGGCAATTTTCTAAATAGAAATACCTTAAGATTTTTCACATATAATACATGTTTTCATTTAGCATACTAATTTAGTCTCAACATAAAGTAGTCTTAATTAATTAATTTCAAGGCAGTAAGTGCCACTAAATTTTAAATTTTGTATGTATATCTATTGTATTTTACCATTTCAAACAATAACTATAAAGCATGCTTTAGGAAAAAAGTATCATCTCTATATGTGACTATGAATACAGTACAACTCGTCTCCTGACCATTTCTTGTTTTTAGATGTCCTTTTTGCAATTGATTTTATTTACTTTCAAAGTGACATTTCAACAAAGGTATTCGCTCTCATTTCTACTCTCCTTTGACATTTCTGTGACTTAGAGTGCAAGGAGCTGCTTGCCAAAGACTTACTAGATTGATGTTGGGAGGAAAAGGAAAAAAATTCTGCACATAGCAGATGTTTCTTTTCTTGTTGTGCCTATTTGAAAAACTGACACTGCTTAAAAACAGATTTCAGATGTTCTGTCTTTTTGGCAGCAAGAGTGAATGTGTTGCTCAACTAGGAGAAGTGTGAGTATTGTTTAAAGAGGCAAATTGAAGATGGAGGATGAAGCAATGAATAAATGCTCAGTAAAGTTTTGCTTTTTTCTCCCTCAGTAAGCAAATTAATACAAGAAATCCCTAAGGTGACTGGGCAAGTACCTTAGCTATACATTTCACTTTGACTATGTCTAGGTATGGCTACTATACTTCATAATACTTAAACTGATTTATTTTCATTCTTTTCTTATTTAATAAATGGCACATGGAATTATTTCAAACCTCACATACAACTACTTAGAGATATTTTCTGTGTGTGTAGTGAGGGCACATTTCCAAAGTCATAGATGAATAATTTAGCCAAAAACCATTATGAGATTGTTACTATCATCACAAAAGACACTAGTCAGTTTTCTGTTAAAACATAAGGGGTCTGGAACAAATTATTAAAAAGATACACCTCTCCCCAGGTAGACTAATTGGAAAAAAGTTTCCCCTATGGGTAAGGACATCTGTGCTTCCAGGCTAAAAGCAAACTTAGGCAGAGCCTTGAACAGCTCAGCGTGGACTGGCTTGAATTCCCTACTTGAGCCCTAATGCATGCATTTGGGTAGGGAACAAAGCACATAACTGAATTTTTTTTTTTTTTTTTAATTGGAGTATAGTTGATTTACACTGTTGTGTTAGTTTCTGCTGCACGGCAAAGTGAATCAGTTATACATATACATATATGCACTCAGTTTTAGATTCTTTTCCCATATAGGTCATTACAGAGTATTGAGTAGAGTTCCCTGTGCTATATAGTACGTCCTTATTAGTTATCTATTTTATATAGAGTAGTGTGTATATGTCAGTCCCAATCTCCCAATTTATCCCTCCCCCTTTCTTTCCCACCTGGTAACCATAAGTTTGTTTTCTACATCTGTGACTCTATTTCTGTTTTGTAAATAAGTTCATTTGTGTCATTTTTTTAGATTCCACATATAAGTGATATCATATGATATTTATCTTGCTCTGTCTGACTTACTTCACTTAGTATGATAATCTCTAGCCTATCCACGTTGCTGCAAATGCCAATATTTCATTCTTTTTTTGAGTCTGAGTAATATTCCAGTATATATATACCATTATCTTCTATATCCATTCATCTGTTGATGGACATTTAGGTTGCTTCCATGTCCTGGCTATTGTAAATAGTGCTGCTATGAACATTGGGGTGCATGTATATTTTAGAATTAGAGTTTTCTCCAGATATATGCCCAGGAATGGGATTGCTGGATCATGTGGTAGCCCTATCTTTAGTTTTTTAAGGAACCGCCATACTGTTCTCCACAAAGGTTGTGCCAATTTACATTCCCACCAGTAGTGTAAGAGGGTTCCCTTTTCTTCACACCCTCTCCAGCATTTATTGTTTGTAGACTTTTTGATGATGGTCATTCTAACCGGTATAAGGTGATACCTTATTGCAGTTTTGATTTGCATTTCTCTGATAATTAATGATGTTGAAGCATATTTTCATGTGCTTTTTGGCCATCTGTATGCCCTCTTTGGAGAAATGCCTATTTAGATCTTTTACAATTTTTTTGATTGGGTTGTTTCTTTTTTTGACATACAGTTGCAGGAGCTGTTTGTATATTTTGGAGATTAATCCCTTGTCCCCTTGTTGGTTGCTTCATTTGCAAATGATTTCTCCCATTCCGTGGGTTGTCTTTGTTTTGTTTATGGTTTCCTTTACAGTGCAGGTTTTAAGTTTAATTAGGTCACATTTGTTTATTTTTGTTGTATTTCCATTACTCTGGGTGATGGATTGAAAAAGATATTGCTGCGATTTATGTTAAAGAGTGTTCAGCCTATGATTTGATTGACTATAAGAGTTTTATAGGTGTCTGGGCAAGATGGCGGAAGAGTAAGACACGGAGATCACCTTCTTTCCCACAGATACATTAGAAATACATCTACACGTGGAACTGCTCCTACAGAACACCCACTGAATGCTGGCAGAAGACGTCAGACCTCCCAAAAGGCAAGAAACTCCCCACGTACTTGGGTAGGGCAAAAGAAAAAAGAAATAACAGAGACAAAAGAATAGGGACGGGACCTGCACCAGTGGGAGGGAGCTGTGAAGGAGGAAAGGTTTCCACGCACTAGGAAACCTCTTCGCGGGCAGAGACTGCGGGTGGCAGAGGGGGGAAGCTTCGGAGCCGCTGAGGAGAACGCAGCCACAGGGGTGCGGAGGGCAAAGCGGAGAGATTCCCGCACGGAGGATCGGTGCCGAGCAGCACTCACCAGCCCGAGAGGCTTGTCTGCTCACCCACCGGGGCGGGCGGGGGATGGGAGCTGAGGCTCGGGCTTCAGTCAGATCGCAGGGAGAGGACTGGGGTTGGCGGCGTGAACACAGCCTGAAGGGGTTAGTGCACCACAGCTAGCTGGGAAGGAGTCCAGGAAAAACTATGCAGCTGCCGAAGCGGCAAGAGACTTTTTCTTGCCTCTTTGTTTCACGGCGCGCAAGGAGAGGTGATTCAGAGCGCCACCTAAATGAGCTCCAGAGACGGGCACAAGCCAAGGCTAACAGCGTGGACCCCAGAGACGGGCATGAGATGCTAAGGCTGCTGCTGCCACCACCAGGAAGCCTGTGTGCAAGCACAGGTCACTTATCCACACCTCCGCTCCCGGGAGACTGTGCAGCCCACCACTGCCAGGCTCCCGTGATCCAGGGACAACTTCCCCAGGAGAACGCACGGCGCACCTCAGGCTGGTGCAACGTCATGCTGGCCTCTACCGCTGCAGGCTTATCCCGCATCCATACCCCTCCCTCCCTGTGGCCTGAGTGAGCCAGAGCCCCCGAAGCAGCTACTCCGTTAACCCCGTCCTGTGTGAATGAAGAACAGACGCCCTTAGGGTACCTACACTCAGAGGTGGGTCCAAATCCAAAGCTGAACCCCAGGAGCTGTACGAACAAAGAAGAGAAAGGGAAATTTCTCCCAGCAGCCTCAGAAGCAGCGGATTAAACATCCACAAACAACTTGATGTACCTGCATCTGTTGAATACCTGAATAGACAACGACTCATCCCAAATTCAGGAGGTGGACTTTGGGAGCAGGATATATTAATTTTTCCCCTTTTCCCTTTTTTTGTGAGTGTATATGTGTAGGCTTCTGGGTGAGATTTTGGCTGTAAAGCTTTGCTTTCACCATTTGTCCTAGGGTTTGGTCCGTCTCTTTTTTTGTTTTGTTTTGTTTTGTTTTACTGAAAAAATATTTTTTCTTAATAAATTATTTCTTAATAATTTTCTCCTTATTTTTTATTTAAAAAAAATTTAAAATTTTTTCTCTTAGTAATTCTTTTTTATTTTTTATTTAAAAAAAATAAAAGAATTTTTTTTCTTGAATAATTTTTTCTTAATAATTTTTTTCTTATTTTTCATTTTAAAAAATTAAAATTTTTTTCTTAATAAATTTTTTTTTTCTTATTTTTTATTATAAAAAATAATAAATTTATTTTAAAAAATTAAAAAAGTTTTTTTCCTAAATAATTTTTTTATTTTTTATTATAATAGCTTTATCTTATTTTATTTTATTTTATTTTTATCCTATTTCTTTCTTTCTTTCTTTCTATTTTTTCTCCCTTTTATTCTGAGCCATGTGGATGAAAGGCTCTTGGTGCTCCAGCCAAGCATCAGGGCTGTGCCTCTGAGGTGGGAGAGCCAACTTCAGGACACTGGTCCACAAGAGACCTCCCAGCTTCATGTAATACCAAATGGCAAAAATCTCTCAGAGATCTCCATCTCAACGTCAAGACCCAGCTTCACTCAATGACCATACAAGCTACAGTGCTGGACACCCTATGCCAAACAAATAGCAAGACAGGAACCAGCCCCATCCATTAGCAGAGAGGTTGCCTAAAATCATAATAAGACCACAGACACCCCAAAACACACCACCAGATGTGGACCTGCCCACCAGAAAGACAAGATCCAACCTCATCCACCAGAACACAGGCACTAGTCCCCTCCACCAGGAAGCCTGCACAACACACTGAACCAACCTTAGCCACTGGGGACAGATACCAAAAACAACGGGAACTACAAACCTGCAGCCTGTGAAAAGGAGACCCCAAACACAGTAAGATAAGCAAAATGAGATGACAGAAAAACACACAGCAGATCAAAGAGTAGGGTCAAAACACACCAGGCATAGCAAATGAAGAGGAAATAGGCAGTGTACCTGAAAAAGAATTCAGAATAATGATAGTAAAGATGATCCAAAATCTTGGAAATAGAACAGACAAAGTACAAGAAACATTTAACAAGGACACAGAAGAACTAAAGAGGAACCAAGCAATGATGAAAAACACAATAAATGAAAGTAAAAATACTCTAAAAGGGATCAATAGCAGAATAACTGAGGCAGAAGAACGGAGAAGTGACCTGAAAGATAAAATAGTGGAAATAACTACTGCAGAGCAGAATACAGAAAAAAGAATGAAAAGAACTGAGGACAGTCTCAGAGACCTCTGGAACAACATTAAACGCACCAACATTCGAATTATAGGGGTACCAGAAGAAGAAGAGAAAAAGAAAGGGACTGAGAAAATATTTGAAGGGATTATAGTTGAAAACTTCCCTAATATGGGAAAGGAAATGTTAATCAAGTCCTGGAAGCACAGAGAGTCCCACACATGATAAATCCAAGGAGAAACACGCTAAGACACATATTAATCAAACTATCAAAAATTAAATATAAAGAAAATATATTAAAAGCAGCAAGGGAAAAACAACAAATAACACACATGGGAATCCCCATAAGGTTAACAGCTGATCTTTCAGCAGAAACTCTGCAAGCCAGAAGGGAGTGGCAGGATATACTTAAAGTGATGAAGGAGAAACACCTACAACCAAGATTACTCTACCCAGCAAGGATCTCATTCAGATTTGATGGAGAAATTAAAACCTTTACAGACAAGCAAAAGCTGAGAGAGTTCAGCACCACCAAACCAGCTTTACAACAAATGCTAAAGGAACTTCTCTAGGCAAGAAACACAAGAGATGGAAAACACCTACAATAACAAACCGAAACCATTTAAGAAAATGGGAATAGGAACATACATATCGATATTTACCTTAAATGTAAATGGATTAAATGCTCCCACCAAAAGACACAGACTAGCTGAATGGATACAAAAACAAGACCCATATATATGCTGTCTATAAGAGACCCAGTTCAGACCTAGGGACACATACAGACTGAAAGTGAGGGGATGGAAAAAGATATTCCATGCAAATGGAAATCAAAAGAAAGCTGGAGTAGCAATTCTCATATCAGACAAAATAGACTTTAAAATAAAGACTATTACAAGAGACAAAGAAGGACACTGTATAATGATCAAGGGATCGATCCCAGAAGAAGGTATAACAATTGGTAAATATTTATGCACCCAACATAGGAGCACCTCAATACATAAGACAAATACAGCAATAAAAGGGGAAATCGAAAGAAACACAATCATAGTAGGGGACTTTCACACCCCACTTTCACCAATGGACAGATCATCCAAAATGAAATAAATAAAGAAACACAAGCTTTAAATGATACATTAAACAAGATGGACTTAAGTGATATTTATAGAACATTCCACCCAAAAACAACAAAATACACTTTCTTCTCAAGTGCTCATGGAACATTGTCCAGGATAGATCATATCTTGGGTCACAAATCAAGCCTTGGTAAATTTAAGAAAATTGAAATCGTATCAAGTATCTTTTCCGACCACAGCGCTATGACACTAGATATCAATTACAGGAAAAGATGTGTAAAAAATACAAACACATGGAGGCTACACAATACACTACTTAATAACGAAGTGATCACTGAAGAAATCAAAGGGGAAATCAAAAAATACCTAGAAACAAATGACAATGGAGATACGACGACCCAAAACCTATGGGATGCAGCAAAAGCAGTTCTAAGAGGGAAGTTTATAGCAATACAAGCCTACATCAAGAAACAGGAAACATCTCGAATAAACAACCTAACCTTGCACCTAAAGCAATTAGAGAAAGAAGAGCAAAAAAACGCCAAAGCTAGCAGAAGGAAAGAAATCATAAAGATCAGATCAGAAATAAATGAAAAAGAAATGAAGGAGACAATAGCAAAGATCAATAAAACTAAAAGCTGGTTCTTTGAGAAGATAAACAAAATTGATAAACCATTAGCCAGACTCATCAAGAGAAAAAGGGAGAAGACTCAAATCAAAAGAATTAGAAATGAAAAAGGAGAAGTAACCACTGACACTGCAGAAATACAAACGATCATGAGAGATTACTACAAGCAACTCTATGCCAATAAAATGGACAACCTGGAAGAAATGGACAGATTCTTAGAAATGCACAACCTGCCGAGACTGAACCAGGAAGAAATAGAAAATATGAACAGACCAATCGCAAGCACTGAAATTGAAACTGTGATTAAAAATCTTCCAAAAAACAAAAGCCCACACCAGATGGCTTCACAGGCGAATTCTATCAAACATTTAGAGAAGAGCTAACACCTATCCTTCTCAAACTCTTCCAAAATATTGCAGAGGGAGGAACACTCCCCAACTCATTCTACGAGGCCACCATCACCCTGATACCAAACCAGACAAAGACGTCACAAAGAAAGAAAAGTACAGGCCAATATCACTGATGAACATAGACGCAAAAATCCTCAACCAAATACTAGCAAACAGAATCCAACAGCACATTAAAAGGATCATACACCATGATCAAGTGGGTTTTATTCCAGGAATGCAAGGATTCTTCAATATGCGCAAATCAATCAACGTGATACATCATATTAACAAATTGAAGGAGAAAAACCGTATCATCATCTCAATAGATGCAGAGAAAGCTTTCGACAAAATTTGACACCCATTTATGATAAAAGCCCTGCAGAAAGTAGGCATAGAGGGAACTTTCCTCAACATAATAAAGGCCATATATGACAAGCCCACAGCCAACATTGTCCTCAATGGTGAAAAACTGAAACCATTTCCACTAAGATCAGGAACAAGACAAGGTTGCCCACTCTCACCACTATTATTCAACATAGTTTTGTAAGTGTTAGCCATAGAAATCAGAGAAGAAAAAGAAATAAAAGGAATCCAAATCAGAAAAGAAGAAGTAAAGCTGTCACTGTTTGCAGATGACATGATACTATACATAGAGAATCCTAAAGATGCTATCAGAAAACTACTAGAGCTAATCAATGAATTCGGTAAAGTAGTAGGATACAAAATTAATGCACAGAAATCTCTTGCATTCCTATACACTAATGATGAAAAATCTGAAAGTGAAATTAAGAGAACACTCCGTTTACCATTGCAACAAAAAGAATAAAATATCTAGGAATAAACCTACCTAAGGGGACAAAAGACCTGTATGCAGAAAATTATAAGACACTGATGAAAGAAATTAAAGATGATACAAATAGATGGAGAGATATACCATGTTCTTGGATTGGAAGAATCAACATTGTGAAAATGACTCTACTACCCAAAGCAATCTACAGGTTCAATGCAATCCCTATCAAACTACCACTGGCATTTTTCACAGAACTAGAACAAAAAATTTCATAATTTGTATGGAAACACAAAGACCCCGCATAGCCAAAGCAATCTTGAGAATGAAAAATGGAGCTGCAGAAATCAGGCTCCCTGACTTCAGACTACACTACAAAGCTACAGTAATCAAGACAGTTTGGTACTGGCACAAAAACAGAAACAGAGATCAATGGAACAGGATAGAAAGCCCAGAGATAAACCCACACACATATGGTCACCTTATCTTTGATAAAGGAGGCAAGCATATACAGTGGAGAAAAGACAGCCTCTTCAATAAGTGGTGCTCGGAAAACTGGACAGGTACATGTGAAAGTATGACATTAGAACACTCTCTAACACCATACACAAAAATAAACTCAGAATGGATTCAAGACCTAAATGTAAGGCCAGACACTATCAAACTCTTAGAGGAAAACATAGGCAGAACACTCTATGACATACATCACAGCAAGTTCCTTTTTGACCCAACTCCTAGAAAAAATGGAAATAAAAACACAAATAAACAAATGGGACCTAATGAAACTTAAAAGCTTTTGCACAGCAAAGGAAACCATAAACAAGACCAAAAGACAGCCCTCAGAATGGGAGAAAATATTTGCAAATGAAGCAACTGACAAAGGATTAATCTCCAAGATTTACTAGCAGCTCATGCAGCTCAATAACAAAAAAACAAACAACCCAATCCAAAAATGGGCAGAAGTCCTAAATAGACATTTCTCCAAAGAAGATATACAGATTGCCAACAGACACATGAAAGAATTCTCAACATCATTAATCATTAGAGAAATGCAAATCAAATCTACAATGAGGTATCATCTCACACCGGTCAGAATGGCCATCATCAAAAAATCTACAAACAATAAATGCTGGAGAGGTTGTGGAGAAAAGGGAACACACTTGCACTCTTGGTGGGAATGTAAATTGATACAGCCACTATGGAGAACAGTATGGAGGTGACTTAAAAAACTAAAAATAGAACTACCATACGACCCAGCAATCCCACTACTGGGCATATACCCTGAGAAAACCATAATTCAAAAAGAGTCATGTAACAAAATGTTCATTGCAGCTCTATTTACAATAACCAGTACATGGAAGCAACCAAAGTGTCCATCATCAGATGAATGGATAAAGAAGATGTGGCACATATATACAATGGAATATTACTCAGCCATTAAAAGAAATGAAATGGAGGTATTTGTAGTGATGTGGATGGAGTTAGAGTCTGTCATACAGAGTGAAGTAAGTCAGAAAGAGAAAAACAAATACAGTATGCTAACACATATATATGGAATCTAAGGAAAAAAAGAAAAGAAAAGGTCATGAAGAACCTAGTGGCAAGACAGGAATAAAGACAAAGACCTACTAGAGAATGGACTTGAGGATTTAGGGAGGGGGAGGGGTAAGATGTGATAGGGTGAGAGAGTGGCATGGACTTATATACACTATCAAATGTAAAATAGATAGCTAGTGGGAAGCAGCCGCATCGCACAGGGAGATCAGCTCGGTGTTTTGTGACCACCTAGAGGGGTGGGATAGGGAGGGTGAGAGGGAGGGAAAAGCAAGAGGGAAGAGATATGGGAACATATGTGTACGTATAACTGATTTACTTTGTTATAAAGCAGAAACTAACACACCATTGTATAGCAATTATACTCCAATAATGATGTTAAAAAAAAAAAAGAGTTTTATAGTGTCTGGCCTTACATTTAGATCTTTGATCCATTTTGAGTTTATCTTCCTGTATGGCATTAGAGAGTATTCTAAGTGCATTTTTCTGCAAGTAGCTGTCTGGTTTTCCCAGCCACACTTATTGAAGAGACTGTCTTTCTGCATTGTATATTCTTGTCTCCTTTGTCATAGATTAGTTGACCATAGGTGCGTGAGCTTATTTCTAGGCTTTCTATCCTGTTCTGTTGATCTATATTTCTGTTTTTGTGCAAGTACCATACAGTTTTCATTACTTTAGCTTTGTAGTATAGTCTAAAATTAGGGCATCTGATTCCTCCAGCTCCATTTTTCTTTCTCAGGATTTCTTTGGCTACTTAGGGTTTTCTATGTTTCCATATAAATTTTAGAAATTTTTGTACTAGCTCTGTGAAAAATGCCATTGGTAATTTGGTAGAGATTGCATTGAATCTGTAGATTGCCTTGGATATTATAGTAATTTTCATAATATTGATTCTTCCATTCTAAGATCATGGTATATCCTTCCATCAGTTTGTGTCATTTCTGATTTCTTTCATCAGTATCTTATAGTTTTTAGAGTAGAGGTCTTTTGCCTCCTTAGGTAGGTTTATTCCTAGGTATTTTATTCATTTTGATGAGATGGTAAACGGGACTGTTTCCTTAATTTCTCTTTCTGATCATTCGTTGTTAGTGTATAGGAATGCAAGAGATTTCTTTGTATTAATTTTTATCCTGCAACTTTACTGAATTCATTGATGAACTCTAGTAGTGTTCTGGTAGTCTCTTTAGGATTTTCTATGTATAGTATCACGTCATCTGCAAACAGTGAGAGTTTTACTTCTTCTTTTCCAATGTGGATTCCTTTTATTTCTTTCTTGTCTCTGATTACTGTGGCTAGGACTTCCAAAACTATGTTGAATAAAAGTGGTGACAATGGACATCCTTGTATTGTTCCTGATCTTAGAGGGAATGCTTTCAGCTTTTCACCATTGAGAATGATGTTAGCTGTAGGTTTGTCATATATGGCTTTTATTATGTTGAGGTAAGTCCTCTCTATTCCCACTTTCTGAGGAACTTTTATCAGAAATCGGTGTTGAACTTTGTCAAAAGCTTTTTCTGCCTCTATTGAGATGATCATATGGTTTTTATTTTCAGTTCGTTAATGTGGTGTATCACAGTGATTGATTTGTGGATATTGAAGAATCCTTGCATCCCTGGGATAAATCCCACTTGATCATGGTGAGTGATACTTTTAATGTATTGTTGGAATCAGTTTGCTAGTATTTTGTTGAGTATTTTTGCCTCTATGTTCATCTGTGATATTGGCCTGTAATTTTCTCTTTCAGTGATATATTTGTCTGGTTTTGGTATCAGGGTGACGGTGGCCTCATAGAATGAGCTTGGGAGTGTTCCTTCTCCTACAATTTTTTGGAAGAGTTTGAGAAGGATAGGTGCTAACTCTTCTCTAAATGTTTGACAGAATTTGCCAGTTAAACCATCTGGTCCTGGACGTTTGTTTGCTTTAAGTTTTTAAATCATTGTTTCAGTTTCAGTACTTGTGAATGATCTGTTCATATTTTCTATCTCTTCCTGGTTCAGTCTTGGAAGGTGATACCTTTCTAAGAATTTGTCTATTTCTTCTAAACTGTCTATTTTATTGGCATATATTGATAGTTGTTAGTAGTTGTCTCTTATGATCCTTTGTATCTCTGTGTTGTCAGTTATAGCTTCTCCTTGTTTATGTCTAATTTTATTGATTTGAGAACTCTCCCTTATTTTCTTGATGTGTCTGACTAAATGGTTACTTATTTTATTTATAATCTCAACCAAGCAGCTTTTAGTTTCATTCATCTTTGCTATCGTTTTCTTCATCTCTATCTCATTTATTTCTGCTCTTATCTTTTCTATTTCTTTCCTTCTACATACTTTGCATTTTGTTTGTTCTTCTTTCTCTAGTTGCTTTGGTTGTAAGGTTAAGTTGTTTACTTGAGATTTTTCTTGTTTCCTCAGGTAAGATTATATTCCTATAAATTTCCCTCTTAGAACTGCTTTTGCTGTGTCCCAAATGTTTTGGACCATCGTGTTTTGATTGTCATTTGTCTATAGGTATTTTTTGTTTCCTCTTTGATTTTTTCAGTAATCCATTGGTTGTTTAGTAACATATTGTTTAGCCTCCATGTGTTTGTGTCTTTTTTCTTCTTATTCTTTTTTTTAAGATCAATATTGGAGCAACATTGCTTTACAATGGCATGTTAGTTTCTGCTGTATAACAAAGAGAATCAGCTATACATATACATATATCACCATATCCCCTCCCTCTTGCATCTCCCACACACCGTCCCTATCCCACCCCTCTAGGTGGACACAAAGCACTGAACTGATCTCCCTGTGCTATGTAGCTGCTTCCAACTAGCTATCTATTTTACATTTGGTAGTGTATATATGTCAATGCCACTTTCTCACTTCATCCCAGCTTACCATTCTCCCTCCCCATGTCCTCAGCTTCATTCTCTACAACTGCATCTCTATTCCTGTCCTGCCCCTAGGTTCTTCAGAAACATTTTTCTTTTTTTTTTTAGATTCCATAAATATGTGTTAGCATATAATATTAGTTTTTCTCTTTCTAGCTTACTTCACTCTATATGACAGACTCTAGATCCATCCACCTCACTACAAATAACTCAATTTCTTTTCTTTTTATGGCTAAGTAATATTCCATTGTATATATGTACCATATCTTCTTATATATTCATCTGTCGCTGGACACTTAGGTTGCTTCCATGCCCTGGCTGTTGTAAATAGGGCAGCAGTGAACATTGTGGTACATGACTCTTTTTGAATTATGACTCTCTCAGGGTATATGCTCAGTAGTGGGATTGGTAGGTCATATGGTAATTCTATTTTTACCTTTTTAAGGAACCTTCATACTGTTCTCCATAGTGGCTGTTTCAATTTACATTCCCACCAACGGTGCAAGAGGGTACCCTTTTCTCCACACCCTCTCCAGCATTTGTAGATTTTTTGATGATGGCCATTCTGACTGGTGTGAGGTGATACCTCATTGTAGTTTTGATTGGCATTTCTCTAATGATTAGTGATGTTAAGCATCCTTTTATATGTTGGTTGCCAAACTGTATATCTTCTTTGGAAATTTTTCTATTAAGGTCTACTGCCCATTTTTGGATTGGGTTGTTTGTATTTTGATATTGAGCTGCATGAGCTGCTTGTATATTTTGGAGATTAATTCTTTGTCAGCTGCTTCGCTTGCAAATAGTTTCTCCCATTCTGAGTGTTGGCCTTTCTTCTTCTTTATGGTTTCCTTTGCTGTGCAAAAGCTTTTAAGTTTCATTAGGTCCCATTTGTTTATTTTTGTTTTTACTTTCATTTCTCTAGGACATGGGTCAAAAAGGATCTTGCAGTGATTTATGTCATAGAGTCTTCTGACTGTGTTTTCCTCTAAGAGTTTGATAGTGTCTGGCCTTACATTTAGGTCTTGAATCCATTTTGAGTTTATTTTTGTGTATGGTGTTAGGGAGTGTTCTAATTTCATTCTTTTACATGTAGTTTTCCAGTTTTCCCAGCAGCACTATTGAAGAGGCTGTCTTTTCTCCATTGTATATTCTTGCCTCCTTTATCAAAAATAGGGTGACCATAGGTGCATGGGTTTATCTCTGGGCTTTCTATCCTGTTCCATTGATCTATATTTCTGTTTTTGTGTCAGTACCATAGTGTCTTGATTACTGTAGCTTTGTAGTGTAGTCTGAAGTCAGGGAGCCTGATTCCTCCAGCTCGTTTTTCTTTCTCAAGATTGCTTTGGCTATTTGGGGTCTTTTGGGTTTCCATACACATTGTGAAATTTTTTGTTCTAGCTCTGTGAAAAATGCTATTGGTAGTTTGATAGGGATTGCATTGAATCTGTAGATTGCTTTGGGTAGTATAGTCATTTCTTCAGTATTGATTATTCCAAACCAAGAACATGGTATATCTCTTCACCTGTTTGTATCATCTTTAATTTCTTTCATCAGTGTCTTACAGTTTTCTGCATACAGGTCTTTTGTCTCCTTGCATAGGTTTACTCCTAGGTATTTTATTCTTTTTGTGGCAATTATAAATGGGAGTTTCTCCTTAATTGCTCTTTCAGATTTTTCATCATTACTGTATAGGAATGCAGAAGAAATTTCTGTGCATTAATTTTGTATCCTGCAGCATTAGCAAATTAATTGATTAGCTGTAGTCATTTTCTGGTAACATCTTTAGGATTATCTGTGTATACTATCATTCATCCACAAACAGGGACAGTTTTACTTCTTCTTTTTTGATTTGGATTCCTTTTATTTCTTTTTCTTCTCTGATTGTTGTGGTTAAAACTTCCAAATCTATGTTGAATAATAGTGGTGATAGCGAGCAACCTTGTCTCATTCCTGATCTTACAGGAAATGGTTTCAATTTTTCACCATTGAGAATGATGTCGGCTGTGGTTTTATCATATATGGCCTTATTATGTTGAGTTAAGTTCCCTCTATGCCTACTTACTGGAGAGTATTTACCATAAATGGGTGTTGAATTTTGTTGAAAGCTTTTTCTGCATCTATTGAGATGATCGTTTTGTTTTTCTCCTTCATTTTGTTAATATGGTTTATCACATTGTTTGATTTGTGGATATTGGAGAAGCCTTGCATTCCTGGCATAAACTCCACTTGATCATGGTGTATGATCCTTTCAATGTGCTGTTGGAGTCTGTTTGCTAGTATTTTGTTGAGGATTTTTGCATCTATGTTCATCAGTGATATTGACCTGTAGTTTTCTTTCTTTGTGGCACCTTTGTCTGGTTTTGGTATCAGGGTGATGGTGGCCTTGTAGAATGAGTTTGGGAGTGTTCCTCCCTGTGCTATATTTTGGATGAGTTTGAGAGGATAGGTGTTAGCTCTTCTATAAATGTTTTATAGAACTTGCTTGTGAAGCCATCTGGTCTTGAGCTTTGGTTTCTTCAAAGATTTTTAATCATAGTTTCAATTTCAGTGCTTGTGATTTCTCTGTTTATATTTTCTATTTCTTCCTGGTTCAGTGTCAGAAGGTTGTGTTTTCCTAGGAATTTGGCCATTTCTTCCAGTTTGTCCATTTTATTGGCATATAGTTGTTTGTGGTAATTTCTCATGATCATTTGTATTTCTACAGTGTCAGTTGTTACTTCTCCTTTTTCATATCTAAATTTGTTGACTTGAGTCTTCTCCCTTTTTTTCTTGATGAGTCTGGGTTGAGGTTTATCAATTTTGTTTATCTTCTCAAAGAACCAACTTTTAGTTTTACTGATGTTTACTATAGTTTCCTTCATTTCTTTTTCATTTATTTCTGTTCTGATATTTATGATTTCTTTCCTTCTGCTAACTTTGATGTGTTTTGTTCTTCTTTCTCAAATTGCTTTAAGTGTAATGTTACATTGTTTATATGAGCTCTTTCTTGTTTCTTGAGGTATGATTAATTGCTATATACTTCCCTTTTAGAATTGCTTTTCCTGCAGCCCGTAGTTCTTGGGCCATTGTGTTTTCATTGTCATTTGTATCTAGGTATTTTTTATTTCCTCTTTAATTTCTTCAGTGATCTCTTGGTTATTTAGTAGTGTATAGTTTAGCCTCCATGTATTTTTATTTTTTACTGATTTTTTCCTCTAACTGATATCTAGTCTCATAGCTTTGTGGTTGGAAAAGATACTTGATACCATTTCAATTTTCTTAAATTTACCAAGGCTTGATTTGTGACTGACGATATGATCTATCCTGGAAAATGTTCCATGAGCACTTGAGAAGAAAGTGTATTCTGTTGTTTTTGGATGGAATGTCCTATAAATATCAATTAAGTCTATCTTCTTTAATGTATCATTTAAAGCTTGTGCTTCCTTTTTTATTTTCATTTTGAATGATTGGTCCATTGGTGAAAGTAGGGTGTTAAAGTCCCCTAGTATAATTGTGTTACTGTTGATTTCCTCTTTATAGCTGTTAGCATTTGCCTTATGTATTGAGGTGCTCCTGTGTTGGGTGCATAAATATTCACAATTGTTGTATCTTCTTCTTGGATTGATCCCTTGATCATTGTGTAGTGTCCTTCTTTGTCTCTTGTAATAGTATTTATTTTAAATCTATTTTGTCTGGTATTAGAATTGCTACTCCAGCTTTCTTTTGATTTCCATTTGCATAGAATATCTTTTTCCATCCCCTCACTCTCAGTTTGTATGTGTCCCTAAGTCTGAAAAATGTATCTTGTAGGCAACATATATACAGGTCTTGTTTTTGTATCTATTGAGCCAGTCTATGTTTTTTGGTTGGAGCATTTAATCTACTTACTTAAGGTAATTATTGATATTTATGTTATTACCATTTTCTTTTTCTTTTTGAATTTTATTTTATTTATTTATTTATTTATTTATTTATTTTTTTATACAGAAGGTTCTTATGAGTTACCCATTTTATGCATAGTAGTATATATATATCAAAACCAATATCCCAGTTCATCACAGCACCACTACCACCCTCACCACTTTCACCCGTTGGTGTCCATACATTTGTTCTCTGCATCTGTGTCTCAGTTTCTGCCCTGCAAACTGGTTCATCTGTACCATTTTTCTAGGTTCCTCATATATACTTTAATATATGGTATTTCTTTTTCTCTTTCTGACTTACTTCACCTTGTATGACAGTCTCTAGATTCATCCACATCTCTGCAAATGACCCAATTTCGTTCCTTTTTATGGCTGAGTAATATTCCATTGTATATATGTACCACACTTTCTTTATCCATTCATCTGTCGATGGGCATTTAGATTGCTTCCATTACCTGGCTATTCTAAAGAATGCTGCAATGAACATTGGGGTGCATGTGTCTTTTTGAATTGTTGTTTTCTCTGGGTATATGCCTGGTACTGGGGTTGCTGGGTCATATGGCAATTCTATTTTTAGTTTTTGTAAGGAACCCCATATTGTTCTCCATAGTGGCTGTATCAAGTTACATTCCCACCAACAATGCAAGAGGGTTCCCTTTTCTCCACACCTTCTCCAGCATTTGTTGTTTGTAGATTTTCTGATGATGCCCATTCTAACTGGTGTGAGGTGATACCTCATTGTAGTTTTGTTTTGTATTTCTCGAATAATTAGTGATGTTGAGCAGCTTTTCATGTGCTTCTTGGCCATCTGTATGTCTTCTTTGGAGAAATGTCTATTTAGGTCTTCTGCCCATTTTTGTATTGGGTTGTTTGTTTTAAAATATTGAGCTGCATGAGCTGTTTATATATTCTGTAGATTAATCCTTTGTCCATTGATTCACTTGCAAATGTTTTCTCCCATTTTGAGGGTTGTCTTTTTGTCTTGTTTGAAGTTTCCTTTGCTGTGCAAAAGCTTTTACGTTTCATTAGGTCCCATTTGTTTATTTTTGTTTTTATTCCCATTAGTCTAGGAGCTGGATCAAAAAAGGCCTTGCTTTGATTTATTTCAAACAGTGTTCTTCCTCTAAGAGTTTTATAGTGTCCAGGCTTACTTTAAGGTCTCTAATACATTTTGAGTTTCTTTTTGTGTATGGTGTTAGGGAGTGTTCTAATTTCATTCTTTTACATGCAGTTGTCCAGTTTTCCCAGCACCACTTACTGAAGAGACTGTCTTTGCTCTGTTGTATATTCTTGCTTTCTTTGTCACAGTTTAGTTGATGATAGGTGCATGGGTTTAATTCTGGGCTTTCTATCCTGTTTCATTGATCTATATCTCTGCTTTTGTGCCAGTAACATATTGTCTTGATTACTGTAGCTTTTCAGTATAGTCTGAAGTCAGAGAGTGTGATTCCTCCAGCTCTGTTTTTTTCCCTCAAGACTTCTTTCACTATTCTGGGTCTTTTGTGTGTCCATAAAAATTTTAAGATTTTTGGCTCTAGTTCTGTAAAAAATGCCATTGGTAATTTGATAGGGATTGCATTGAATCTGTAGATTGTTTTGGGTAATATAGTCATTTTCACATTATTGCTTCTTCTAATCCAAAAACATGGTATATCTCTCCATCTGTTTGTATCATCTTTGATTTCTTTCATCAGTTTCTTAGCTTTCTGCATACAGGTGTTTTGTCTCACTAGGTAGGTTTATTCCTAGGTATTTTATTATTTTTGTTGCAATGGTAAATGGGAGTGTTTCCTTCATTTCTTTTTCAGATTTTTCATCATTAGTGTATAAGAATGCAAGAGATTTCTGTGCTTTAATTTTGTATCCTGCAACTTTAGCAAATTCATTGATCAACTCCAGAAGTTTTCTGGTGGCATCCTTAGGATTTTCTATGTATTTTATCATGTCATCTGCAAACAGTGACCGTTTTACTTCTTCTTTTCCAATTTGTATTCCTTTTATTTCTTTTTCTTCTCTGATTGCCATGGCTACGACTTCCAAAACTATGTTGAATAATAGTGGTGAGAGTGGACATCCTTGTCTTGTTCCTGATCTTAGAGGAAATGCTTTCAGTTTTTCACCATTGAGAATGATGTTTGCTGTGGGTTTGTCTTATATGGCTTTTATTTTGTTGAGGTAGGTTCACTCTATGCAAACTTTCTGGAGAACTTTTTATCATAAATGGGTGTTGAATTTTGTCAAAAGCTTTTTCTGCATCTATTGAGATGATCATATGATTTTTCTTCTTCAGTTTGTTAATACGGTGTATCACATTGTTTTATTTGCGTATGTTGAAGAATCCTTGCATCCCTGTGATAAATCCTACTTGATCATGGTGTATGATCCTTTTAATGTGTTGTTGGATTCTGTTTGCTAGTATTTTGTTGAGGATTTTTGCCTCTATATTCATCAGTGTTATTGGTCTGTAATTTTCTTTTTTTGTAATATCTTTGTCTGGTTTTGGTATCAGCATGATGGCGACCTCATAGAATGAATTTGGGAGTGTTCCTTCCTTTGTAATATTTTGGAAGAGTTTGAGAAGGATGGGTGTTAGCTCTTTTCTAATGTTTTATAGAATTCATCAGTTAATCAATCTGGTCCTGGACTTTTGTTTGTTGGAAGATTTTTAATCACAGTGTCAATTTCATTACTTGTGATTGGTCCTTTCATATTTTCTATTTCTTCCTGGTTCAGTCTTGGAATGTTTTACCTTTCTAAGAATTTGTCTATTTGTTCCAGGTTGTCCATTTTATTAGCATAGAGTTGCTTGTAGTAGTCTCTTAGAATGCTTTGTATTTTTGCGGTGCCTGTTGTAACTTCTCCCTTTTCATTTCTAATTTTATTGATTTGAATCCTCTCCCTCTTTTTCTTGATGAGTCTGGCTAATGGTTTATCAATTTTGTTTACCTTCTCAAAGAACCAGCTTTCAGTTTTATTGATCTTTGCTATTGTTTTCTTTGTTTCTATTGCATTTATTTCTGCTCTGACCTTTATGATTTCTTTCCTTCTACTAACTTTGGGTTTTGTTTGTTCTTCTGTCTCTTGAGATTTTTCTTGTTTCTTGAGGTAGGCTTGTATTGCTATAAACTTCCCTCTTAGAACTGCTTTTGCTGCATACCATAGGTTTTGTATCATCGTGTTTTCATTGTCCCTTGTCTCTAGGTATTTTTTGATTTCCTCTTTTATTTCTTCAGTGATCTCCTGGTTATTTAGTAACGTATTGTTTAGCTTCCATGTGTTTGTGTTTTTTTACGTTTTTTTCCCTGTGATTGATTTCTAATCTCATAACATTGTGGTCTGAAAAGATGCTTGATATGATTTCAGTTTTCTTAAATTTACTGAGGCTTGGTTTGTGACCCAAGATGTGACCTATCCTGCAGAATGTTCTGTGCATACTTGAGAATAAAGTGTAGTCTGCTGTTTTTGGATGATTGTCCTATAAATATCAACTAAATCTATCTGGTCTATTGTGTCATTTAAAGCTTGTGTTTCCTTAGTAATTTTCTGTTTTGGATTATCTTTCCATTGGTGTAAGTGAGGTGTTTAAGTTCCCCAATATTATTTGTGTTACTGTCGATTTCCTCTTTTATAGCTCGTAGCAGTTGCCTTATGTATTGAGTTGCTCCTGTGTTGGGAACATATATATTTATAATTGTTATATATTCTTCTTGGATTGATCCCTTGGTCATTATGTAGTGTCCTTCCTTATCTCTTGTAACATTCTTTATTTTAAAGTCTATTTTATCTCATATGAGTATTGCTTCTCTAGTTTTCTTTTGATTTCCATTTGCATGGAATATCTTTTTCCATCCCCTCACTTTCAGTCTGTGTGTGTCCCTAGGTCTGAAGTGGGTCTCTTGTAGACAGCATATATATGGGTCTTGTTTTTGTGTCCGTTCAGTGAGCCTGTGTCTTTTGGTTGGAGCACATAATCCTTTCACGTTTAAGGTAATTATCGATATGTATGTTTCTATTACCATTTTCTTAATTGTTTTTGGTTTGTTTTTGTTGGTCCTTTTCTTCTCGTGTTTCTCACTTAGTGAAGTTCCTTTAGCATTTGTCGTAGAGCTGGTTTGGTGGTGCTGAATTCTCTTAGCTTTTGCTTGTCTGTAACACTTTTGATTTCTCCATCGAATCTGAATGAGATCCTTGCTGTGTAGAGTAATCTTAGTTGTAGGTTCCTCCTTTTCATCACTTTAAATATATCATGCCACTCCCTTCTGGCTTGTAGAGTTTCTGCTGAGAAATCAACTGTTAACCTTATGGGAGTTCCCTTGTATGTTATTTGTTATTTTTCCCTTGCTGCTTTCGATAGTTTTTCTTTGTCTTTAGTTTTTGCCAATTTGATTACTATGTGTCTTGGTGTGTTTCTCTTTGGGTGTATCCTGTATGGGACTCTCTGTGCTTCCTGGACTTGGGTGGCTATTTCCTTCCCCATGTTAGGGAAGTTTTCGACCGTAATCTCTTCAAATATTTTCTTGGGTCCTTTCTCACTCTCTTCTCGTTCTGGGACCCCTATAATATGAATGTTGTTACGTGTAATGTTCTCCCAGAGGTCTCTTTGGCTGTCTTCATTTCTTTTCATTCTTTTTTCTTTATTCTGTTCTGCAGCAGTGAATTCCATTATTCTGTCTTCCAGGTTACTTAGCCTCTCTTCTGCCTCAGTTATTCTGCTATTGATTCCTTCTAGTGTAGTTTTCATTTCAGTTATTGTATTGTTCGTCTCTGTTTGTTTTTTAATCCTTCTAGGTCTTTGTTAAAAATTTCTTGCATCTTCTTGCTCTTTGCCTCCATTCTTTTTCCGAGGTCCTGGATCATCTTCACTATCATTATTCTGAATTCTTTTTCTGGAACGTTACTTATCTCCACTTCCTTTAGCTGTTTTTCTGGAGTTTTATCTTGTTCCTTCATCTGGTACATAGTCCTCTGCCTTTTCATCTTGTCTATGTTTCTGTGAATGTAATTTATGTTCCACAGGCTGCACGATTGTAATTCTTCTTGCTTCTGCTGTCTGCCCTCTGGTGTATGAGGCTATCCCTATTACCATTTTCTTAATTTTGGGTGGTTTGTTATTGTAGGTCTTTTCCTTCTCTTGTGTTTTCTGCCTAGAGAAGTTCCGTTAGCATTTGTTGTAAAGCTGTGTTTGATGGTGCTGAATTCTCTTAGCTGTTGCTTGTCTGTAAGAGTTTTAATTTCTCCATTGAATCTGAATGAGATCCTTTCTTGGTAGAGTAATCTTTGTTGTAGGTTTTTCCCTTTCATCTCTTTAAAACTGTCCTTCCACTCCCTTCGGGCTTGCAGAGTTTCTGCTGAATGATCAGCTGTTTCCCTTATGGGGTTTCCCTTGTATGCTATTTGTTGCTTTTTCCTTGCTGCTTTTAATATTATTTCTTTGTATTTAATTTTTGATAGTTTGATTAATGTGTATCTTGGCATGTTTCTCATGGATTAATCCTGTATGGGACTCTCAGCACTTCCTGGACTTGATTGAATATTTCTTATCCCATATTAGGGAAGATTTCAACTACAATCTCTTCAAATATTTTCTCAGTCCCTTTCTTTTCCTCTTCTTCTTCTGGGACCCATATAATTCAAATGTTGTTGCATTTAATATTGTCCCAGAAGTCTCTGAAACTGTCCTCAATTCTTTTTATTCTTTTTTCTTTATTCTGCTCTGCAGTAGTTATTTCCACTATTTTATCTTCCAGGTCACTTATCTGTTCTTCTGCCTCAGTTTTTCTGCTATTGATTCCTTCTAGAGAATTTTTAATTTCATTTATTGTGTTCTTCATCATTGTTTGTTTACTCTTTAGTTCTCCTAGGTCCTTGTTACACGTTTCTTTTATTTTCTGCATTCTGTTTCCAAGATTTTGGATCATCTTTACTATCATTACTCTGAATTCTTTTTCAGGTAGACTGCTTATTTCCTCTTCATATTTTTGGTATGGTGGGTTTTTACCTAGCTCCTTCAGCTGCTGTGTATTTCTCTGTCGTCTCATTTTGCTTAACTCACTGTGTTTGGGATCTCCTTTTTGCAGGCTGTAGGTACGTCTTTCCCATTGTTTTTGATGTCTGAACCCAGTGGTTAGGGTTGGTTCAGTGAGTTGTGTAGGCTTCCTGGTGGAGAGGACTGGTGCCTGTGTTCTGGTAGATGAGGCTGGATCTTTTCTTTCTGGTGGGCAGGACTGCATCCGGTGGTGTGTTTTGGCGTGTCTGTGACCTTATTTTGATTTTAAGCAGACTATCTGCAAATGGGTGGGTTTGTGTTCCTGTCTTGCTAGTTGTTTGGCATAGGGTGTCCAGCACTGTAGCTTATTGGTTGGTGAGTGGAGCTGGGTCTTAGTGTTGAGATTGAGATCTCTGGGAGATCTTTCGCTGTTTGATATTACAGGAGTTGGGAGGTCTCTGGTGGTCCAGTGTTCTGAACTCAGCTCTCTCACCTAAGAGGCTCAGGCCTGACACCCGGCCAGAGCACCAAGACCCTCTGAGCCACAAGGTTCAGAAAAGAGGGAGAAAAAAAAGAAGAAAAAAAGAAAAAAAAGAAAATAAGAGAAAATAACATAACATTATTAAAATAAAATATATTGTTAAAAATAAAAAATAAAGAAGTATTAAAAAAAGAAAAAAAAGGAGAGAATGAAAGAAGAGAGCAACCAAACCAATCACAAATCCATCAATGATAACAAGTGCTAAAACTATCCAAAAAAATTAAAAAGTAAAAATAAATGGACAGACAGAAACCTAGGGCAAATGGTAAAGGCAAAGCTATACAGATAAATTCACACAAAGAAGCATACACATAGACACTCACAAAAAGAGCAAAAAAAAAAATTATATATATATATATATATATATATATATATATAAGAGCAACCAAATCAATAAACCAATCTACTAGTGAAAATAAGCTCTAAATACTAAAGTAAGATAAACATAAAACTGGAAACAAATTAGATGCAGAGAGCAAACCCCAAGTCTACAGTTCCTCCCAAAGTCCACTGCCTCAATTTTGTGATGATTCGTTGCCTATTCAGGTATTCCAGAGATACAGGGTACATCAAGTTGATTGTGGAGATTTAAGCCATTGCTCCTACAACTGCTGGGGGTAATTTCCCTTTCTCTTCTTTGTTTGCACAGCTCCTCGTTTTCAGCTTTGTATTTGGCCCTGGCTCTACATGTAGGTTGCCTGAGGGTATCTGTTCCCCTCCCAGACAGGACGGGGTTAAAGTAACAGCTGATTAGGGGGCTCAGGGTCATTCAGGTCTGGGGAAGAATGGGGTACGGAATGCGGGGCAATCCTGTGATGACACAGCCCGACGTGACTTTGCAACAGCCTGAGGCACGCCGTGTGTCCTCCCAGGGAAGTTGTCCCTGGATCACGGGAACCTGGCAGTGGTAGGCTGCACAGCGTCCTGGGAGGGGAGGTGTGGATAGTGACCTGTGCTTGCACACAGGGTTCTTTGTGGCTGCAGCAGCAGCCTTAGCGTTTCATGCCTGTCTCTGGTGTCCTTGCTGATAGTCATGGCTCCTGCCCGTCTCTGGTGCTCGTTTAGGTGGTGCTCTGAATCCCATCTCCTTGAACACCCAAAAACAATGGTCTCTTGTCTCTTAAGCAGTTCCAAACTTTCCCATACTCCTTCCCAGGTAGCTATGGTGCACTAGCTCCCTTCAGGCTGTCTTCACGCAACCAACCCCAGTCCTCTCCCTGGAGTCTGACCTCTGAAGCCCTAGCCTCAGCTCCCAGTCCCCACCTGCCCCTGAGGGTGAGCAGACAAACTTTTTAGGCTGGGAAGTGACAGTGCACACCGATCCTCTGTGCAGGAATCTCTCCGCTTTGCCCTGTACACCCCTGTTGCTGTGCTCTCCTCTATGGATCCAAAGCCTCCCACCCCCCATCTGTGCCCGTGAAGGGGCTTCCTAGTGTGTGGAAACTTCTTCTCCTTCACAGCTCCCTCCCAGAGGTGCAGGTCCCATCCCTATCCTTTGTCTCTGTTTTTCTTTTTTTCTTTTGCTCTACCCAGGTATGTGGGGAGTTTCTTGCCTTTTGGGAAGTCTGAGGTCTTCTGTCAGAATTCAGTAGGTGTTCTGTAGGAGTTGTTCCACATGTAGATGTATTTTTGATGTATTTGTGGGGAGGAAGGTGATCTCCACGTCTTACTCCTCCACCATCTTGAAGGTCCCCCGTGTTTGTGTTTTTAACAGGTTTTTCTCCTGTAATTGATTTCTAATCCCATTGGAAAAGATGCTTGATATGATTTCTATTTTCTTAAATTTACTGTGTCTTGATTTGTGGCTCAAGATATTATCTCTTCTGGAGAATGTTCCATGTGTACTTGAGAAGAAATTGTATTTGGCTGCTTTCAGATGGAATGTTCTATAAATATCAATTAAGGACATCTGGTCTAATGTGTCATTTAAGGCCCATATTTCCTTATTGATTTTCTGTCTGGATCATCTGTCCATTAATGAGAGTGAGCTATTAAAGTCCCCCACTATTATTGTGTTACTGTTGATTTCTCCTTTTATGGCTGTTAGTATTTGCCTTATATATTGAGGTGCTCCTATGTTGGGTTCATATATATTTACAATTGTTATATCTTCTTCTTGTATTGATCCTTTGATCATTATGTAGTGTTCTTCTTTGTCTCTTATAACATTCTTTATTTTGAAGTCTATTTTATCTGATACGAGTACTGCTACTCCAGGTTTCTTTTGATTTCCATTTGCATGGAATGTCTTTATCTATCCTCTCACTTTCAGTCTCTATGTGTCCCTAGATCTGAAGTGGGTCTCTTGTAGACAGCATATATACAGGTTTTGTTTTGGCATCCATTCTGCCAGTCTATGCCTTTTGGTTGGAGCATTTAATCCATTTACATTTAAGGTAATTATTGATATGAATGTCCTTATTGCTATTTTGTTAATTGTTTTGTATTCATTTTTGAAGGTCTTTTTTCTTCCCTTCCTCTTTTTTTCTCTTCTCCTGTGATTTGATATCTATCTTTACTGATGAGTTTGGATTGCTTTTTCTTTTTTGTGTCTATCTATTCTAGACTTTTTGTTTGTGATTCTCATGAGGTTTTGATATAGCAGTCTATATACGTACAGGATTGTTTTAAAAAGCTGATCTCTTAATTTCAAGTGCATTTCCAATATCCTACATTTGTATTTTCCTCTTTTCATAATTGCTGGTTTTGCTAATCATGTTTGTGTGTGGAAGATTTTACTTTATGTTTGTCTTTAGAGTTGAGCTTCCCCATTTGTAATTTTCTTGATTCTAGTTGTGGCCTCTTCTTTTCTGCCTAGAGAATTTCCTTTATGATTTGTTGTAATGCTGGTTTGGTGTTGTTTAATTCTCTTAGCTTTTGCTTGTCTGTAAAGCTTTTGATTTCTCCCTCAAGTCTGAATGAGAGCCTTGCTGGGTAGACTATTCTTGGATGTAGGTTTTTCCCTTTCAACACTTTAAATATATCATGCCATTCCTTTCTGGCCTGTAGAGTTTCTGCTCAAAAATCAGCTGATAACCTTATGGGGGTTCCCTTGCATGTTATTTGTTGCTTTTCCTTAGTTGCTTTTAATACTTTTTCTTCGTCTTTAATCTTTGTTAGTTACATTAATATGTGTCTCAGTGTGTTCCTTCTTGGGATTATGTTGTATGGGACTCTCTGTGCTTCCTGGACTCGAATGAGTGTTTCCTGTCTCATGTTAGAGAAATTTTTGAATATAACCTCTTCAAATATTTTCTCAGGCCCTTTCTCTCTCTCTTCCCTTTCTGGAACCCCTGTAATGCCAATGTTGGTGCATTTAACATTGTCTCAGAAGTCTTTGAGACTGAGCTCATTTGTTTTTATTTTTTGTTCTTTTCCATGTCAGTGATTTCCACCATTCTGTCTTCCAGCTCACTTATCTTTTCTTTTGCCTTAGTTATTTTAGTATTGAATCCTTTTAGTGTATTTTTCATTCCAGTTTTGTATTGTTCATCTATTTGTTCTTTAAATCTTTTAGCTCTTTGTTAAACATCTCTTGTAACTTCTCAGTCTGTGCCTTGTTCTTTTTCCAAGATCTTGGATCATCTTTATTATCATTACTCTAAAATGCTTTCCAGTTAGGTTGCTTATCTCCTCTGCATTTAGTTGTTCTTGTGGGGTTTTATCTTGTTCCTTTGTCTGAAACATATTTATCTGCCATCTCATTTTGTCTCACTTTCTGTGTTTGTTGACTCCTTTCCACTGGCTGGAGTATCGTAGCTCCTCTTGCTTCTGGTGTCTACCCTTTGGTGGGTGAGTTTGGTCCTGAGACTTGTAGAGGCTTCCTTGTAGGAGGGACTGCTGCCCGCCCACTGTTAGGTGGATCTGTGTCTTTTCCCTCTGGTGGTCAGGGCTGTGTCATGGGGTGTGTTTATAGGTGGCTGTGAGCTTAGTATAGCTTTAGGCACCCTGTCTGCTGATGGGTAGGTCTGTATTCTTATCCTGCTGGTTGTTTGGCCTGAAGCTTTCCAGCACTGGAACCTGTAGGCTGTTGGGTAGGGCTAGGTCTTGATGCCAAATGACAACCTCTGGGAGACCTCACGGTGATCAATATTCTCTGGGGCCTCTGCCCCCAGGGTCCTTCCCCCCAACCCCATAGTGAGCCACAGTCAATGCCCACCTCTCCAGGAGACACTCCAATACTCATAGTTAGGTCCAGCCCTGCCTTCTATAGAGTTACTGTTTTGTGCTTGGTCACTGTGTATGTGAAACCTTATGTGCACCCTCCTGGAATGAGTCTCTGTTTCCCCCAGTCCTGTGGATCTCCTGTACTCAAGTCTGCTGGCCTTCAAACCCAAATACTTTGGGGATTTCTCGTCCTGATGCCAGACCCTCAGGCTGGGGAGCCTGACGTGGGGCTCTGGATTCTCACTCTTGTGGGAAAACCTCTGTCATATAATTATTTTCCAGTTTGTAGATTGCCCACCCTGAGGGTATGGGATTTAATTATGCCACAAAAGTGCCCCTCCTGCCAACTTGTTGTGGCATCTTCTTTGTCTTTGAATGGAAAATATCTTTCTTGGTAGGTTCCAGTCTTTCTTGTCAATGGTTGTTCAGCAGTTAGTTGTGATTTTGGTGTTTTTATGAGAGGAGGTGAGCTCAGGCCCTTGTACTCCACTTTTCCAGAACCACAGGGTTGCTTTTAGTTTGGATGTTTGCTGCCTCTTTCATGGCTGTTATCCCCTTGATATGGGGGGGTGCAGGTAAAATGGACCTTGCACACTCCCAGGACGGTGGGAGCAGGGCCTGTTGCCTGCTCTAGGGTCTTCTATGGGCAGCTCCTCTCTGTGCCCTCTGGGAACAGTGGGTGCAGGTCCTGGCACTTGTTCATGGATTTCCTAGGGGTGGATGTGAGCCACTCCCTCCCAGGACAGTGGGTACAGGTTCTGCCACCTGCTCTTGAATTTCCTAGTGGCTGGCACTCTCCATACCCTCCCAGAGCAGCGAGAGCAGAGACTACTGCCTGCCCATGGGTCTCGTAAGGGTGGCCAATTCCCACCTCTGGAGCCCACGATGGTGGTGGCAACTTGTACCCACCTCTGGAGCTCCTGTAGGTGGTGTCCTGTTGCCTGAGAGTTCTCACAGGGAAAGAAGTTCTTATGGTGGTCCTGCTCCCCTCCTGTGTGCTCACAAATAATGGCACCTTGCCTCTTTGGTGGGCTCAGTCTTCTACTGAGTACAACTTCAGCTGCCACAGCCCAGCCTCATCAAGCAGTTTCTGCAGAGCCAACCCTGGCCCTCTCTGAAGCCTGAGCTTCAGCACCCAGCCCTGCACCCATTCCAACAGATGAGTGTCTCAGGCTGGGGAGCACAGGGCAGGAGTGACAATCTTCTATGCAGGTAACTCTCCATTTTGCCTTCCACAAGCCAGTTGCTGTGATCTCCTCCTAGGCTCCAAAGCTCCTCCTCCATCCAGTCTGATCTCCCTGACAGTGGGCAGACGTCCCTGGGTGCAGGAACATTTCCTCCTTCACACCTCCCTCCCTGTGGTGTAAGCCCCATCTTGATTGCTTCCTTTTCTTTTTTTTTTTTCCTACTCAGTTACAAGAAGGTTTTCTTGTCTTTTCAGAAGTCTGAGGTCTTCTGTCAGTGTTCAGTTGCTGTTCTGTGTGAATCATTCCACTTGTAGATGTTTTTTTAATGTTTTGTGGGAGAAGGTGAACTCCATGTCCTACTCCTCCACCATCTTGACCCCCACCCCCACAACTGAATTTTATAACCTTGCAAATAGACTAAAGCATCTATCCAGAGATTTTTCAAAATTTCTTAACATTCTCATGTATATTTCCAACCTCATAGTCTGTTCACCTCAAGATCCAAAAAACCAGGTTTAAAATTGTCTCTGATGGCAAAACCATTGACAGTTCAAGAGTAACTCAAGAAAATGCAAGAATGCTTTAGGAAGAGACATGGTGCACTTTTCATGCATCTTCCTGTGGATTCCGCCATCCTCCCAAAATTATCACCTGAGAGGTATTTTGTCTAATAGATCAAATTGGGTTATGGAAAACATTAAAGCCAAAATGTCATCTGTTTTTAAGAAAAGTTTGTATATATATTCTCCCTTTCCATTTGTCTCATAAGTAACAGTAGCTGGTGAACTAAGACTGTTGATAGTGTTGATATTTGTTATATTCTTTTCCTTCTTCCTCTTCCTCTTCCTTTTCCTCTCCTCCTCCTCATTTGTCTTTTCTTCTTCTCTCTTCTTCTTCTTCTTCTCTCTTCTTCTTCTTCTTCTTCTTCTTCTTCTTCTTCTTCTTCTTCTTCTTATTATTATTATTATTATTATTATTATTTATTAGTCTTCTAAGTCTATATAGTAGGATTAGAATGGCTCTTTTATTTATGCAGTTAGAATCCTGGCAGGTAAAAGTGTTATAAGAAATTTTGAGACACTGGTTACCGTCACAAAAGTTGCCAACCCTTTGGAATGCAAATTTGCTTTTGGGAAATGGTGGCTATTTTTCCATATAGAGCCCAAGATCTTATAGGAAATGTGGAATAGAATCACCAAACATCCTCATATTCAAAGTTAGAGAAACTGATGGGATTTTGGCAACCCTATGCAAAATCTAATGCCAGGAAAAGCATAGGAGTACAGTGAAATAAAATTTTATTGAAGAACAAATAAGTCTAAGTTGGTGAGTTAGTTTTTAAAATATTTTAAGTAATTTTGGTATAGTATTATTTAAATAAAAATGTTTGACTAGTTCTACAACTTGAGCGATGCTGAAAACACCTGCCAGCTTGATGGTATTTGAGTTTTAGGGAAAACTAATGATACATGTAAGAAATAAGAGAATTCCAATTTTGCAGACTAAGAATAGTTTCCAATAGTTCTGCCCAAGGAAATTGACTAGCTGTGCCATACCTAATAGTAGACAAAACATCCATGAAGGTATGTCACTCAACCTCAATACTATGGGATAGGGAAATGAAACAATGGAAGTGGATTTACCAGGCATCAAATGTCTCTCTTCTTGGTGAATTAAGGCAGAATAGACTCATTGTAGATTAAATAACTCAATCTAGATTTTTTAGACAATTGAGCTGGGACAGCTTTGATGAGGGAAATACTACATTTCCTGCTAATAAGACAGGTAATGGCAAATGTGATTATTTGGAAAAACAAGAAATGTGACTATATTTTACCCCAGATTAATGGAGCTAGTCATACCAGCTATATAAAACATCTATCATCTATATAAATTGCTGTGCTCTTCTTCTTATCCTGTTGCAGGATCAGAAGTAATAGCATCTATCTCATACTATTGTATACTGTGTAATTATGAAATAAAATTTAAAAACTAGAAAAATGATATTTCTATCTTTGATAAGGGAACCTCTTATAATGAGATTATACTTTGGTGCAGAGAGGAATTTGACTTGATCCCTTTGGATATTTCATTAACTGCCATCCCTTCCATACACCTCTCTACAAAAATAAATAAATCAACAAATAAAAGATTGAATGGATTCTAATTGTCAGTAGTTTTTTCCTCCAAGTTTCCATTACAAAGCACCTCAAAGTGAAATGCTAAAACATGTATGGTATTCTTGAATTTGGGGTGCCAATTAGTAAAGTGTGATATTCAATTAAAAGACCAAATCATTTATTTAATGATATCACTAGATTTTAAATTTAAGCCTGATAGACCATAAAGTACTGGATATATTTCAAGAAAATATTATATTAACATTACATATATGTTTGTGCACATACGTTTATATAGATGCATTACATTTAATAAATATTATTGCTTTGATATGTTGAATAACAATTGTAAAGTGTAAAACCCATTAGTTTAACACTATTAAACTTTAAACTCAAACAAGTCTGTTGGAGCGCATATATTTTATGAAGTCACAGGTAAAGTTTGCAAGATGGCAATATATGTTTAATGCTATAAAATAAAATAGACTGTCAGAGATATTCCAATTAAAGAGTAAAATATAGCATATGTAAAAATAAATTTAGACTTTTGTGGACCAAATTTCATTTTTTGAGAATTAAAATATTATCCAACTTTGACCTAAACTCACATTATTAACTGAAGCTAATTCTCACACTTGACAAAATGTTATGAATATTAATTTTCCACATGTAAATTGGAAAAAAATCCACTTAAATAACTGTACTATATGTATTGCTAAGGAGAAAACAAGCCATGCATATATTGCTGAAATTAAATATAAATTATATAAAAATAAAATTCATAGATAAATTAAGGATTTCTTTACTTTAGGCAAACAGAAATTGAAAAATACAAACAAATCTCAAATGAAAGAAGTATGGCACTAGATCAAGATACTCTAAGAGTATAGATGCCAAAAAAAGAGTAAACTGAAAGTCTGTGTATTTAAAAAGTATAGTAATTAGAAAAAATGCATTGCATATCACATATCACCAGTCCTTAGCTCAGCAATTAACATATGGTTGATGTACAGTAGATGATGGATGAGTGAATGAGTAATTCTATTGTAACAAAAGATAGCTGAGGTATTTATATATGGTAGAAATCAAAGATGACCATGCTGAGAACTATAAGAAGGAGAGTTAGATATTTTGTGGGAGAAAATAGAAATAGATAATGACAGAAGTATTAATAAAAAAGCTCATTAGGAAATTAGAAGTAAAAAAAAGAAGAGTAAGAAACTAGTGGCATTAGGTGATTAAACATTTTTGAGGGGGTAATAATATAGAATGTTAGGCATTTTTTAAAAAATAAATTTATTTATTTATTTGTTTGTTTATTTATTTATTTATGGCTGCGTTGGGTCTTTGTTGTTGCATGCGGGCTTTCTCTAGTTGCAGTGAGCAGGAGTTACTCTTCATTGCGGTGCACGGGCTTCTCACTGCGGTGGCTTCTCTTGTTGCAGAGCGTGGGCTCTAGGTGCACAGGCTTCAGTAGTTGCAGCACGCAGGCTCAGTAGTTGTGGCTCATGAGAGCTCAGTAGTTGTGGAGCATGGGCTTAGTTGCTCCTTGGCATGTGGGATCTTCCCAGACCAGAGCTTGAACCCATGTCCCCTGCATTGGCAGGCATATTCTTAACCACTTTGCCACCAGGGAAGCCCTAGGCATTTTTAAAAGTCCAAGAAAAAGTTTCCTATGGAGAAGCTGATGTCCAAGGAGAGAGTTAAAAATAAAAATTTATTTGAGCTCAAATATCTTCTAAAATTAATATTTCATGAGTAGTGCAAAGAAAGCTTTTATGTTTATGTCTGTGCATACTGAAAATAACTGTAATCTGACTTCCTGATACCTCGAAAATTATTGGCTTGGGTTTTGAGGTTTGGCTTTTAAGATCATGGAATTTGAGGAAAGCATGAAAGAATTCTGAGAGCGAAATATATATAGAGAAAGGAAGAAAATAACGAAGTCAAAGAATTATTTCAAAGAATATGGAGTGGAAAGACACAAGTTGATTAGTAAGAAGCCAGGAAAGAATGCTTGAAATATACGGTGGGTACTCCATGAATAAACATTGTAAAAAAATTAAGTTAAATGTACTCTTATTAGACTAGCCCACTCAAAACTACACCAACGCCCACTCCCCCCCTCCACACCACCACACACACTTTTTTTAAAAATTTGCTGCTGCTTCCCTTGCTTAGAGAGGTAAGAGTGAGTAAGATGCTAAGAGTTGCAGTAACCAGCTAGCAACTGTGAGGGACAACACCCACAAGCTCATTACATCTATTGGAAGGATGGGAGCATATTGGACTATTAGCAGTTTCTTTCAGTTGCAGAATGAACAACAGGGCCACTAATTTGAAAATTAAGCAAATAAATGTTTTTATGATTTTAGCCAATTTTAATTATGTAGTTCCTGTGTGTAGCCAAATGCTCCAGATAAAATACATGATAATTATATTTGCGTATTATTTGAAATTAAGGGTTTGTGGGACTCTTATGGAAAAATATCTTGAAAATAGTCTAAAATGCAGTGTTGGGAGGAAGACAACATAAAATAATTTAAAATGAAAATTATGAAATTTATCTTAAGGTAATTAAAAACCATTGACAAATTACACATTTAAGTATACATATCCATGAAGTACGTACTTTGAGCCAAGCTCTTCTTTGTTTACTGGACACATTGTACCCCACAAGGAGAGAGACAAAAATCAAGTTAAAAAAATGTATATATTTAGGTAGTGATACACAGTGTATAGAAAATATACTTAAATAACATATACACTAACATATTAAAAGAACAAAACACAACAGTAAAATCAAGTACTGTAGAAAATCAAAAGAAAACCAAAAAAAGTCATTTTTTAAATATCTAGACATCATATGGTTTTAGTAATTTTCAATATTATAGCTGCTATTATAGTGAGCCTTATTTCATTATTATTGCATCAAACATTTGATAGAGTGTTAATATTATTTCAGACTTTGTATCATTATGCAATTCAATGTTTGAACACACACAATGTCAACATGATACATATCTGTAACTATGGAATACAACAAAACACTTATGCTATGAATAATGATAGCACTGAATTGTGTTTTTCAAAATCACTTACTCAGATCATCGCAAAATATATGCTGTAGATCATACCCACAAATACATTGTTGATATATTAAAACACCTAAGAATAATAAACAAAGTAATAAAACTTGACATAAAAGCATTAAGCTTAATAGCAAAAGAATGATTTAAACCATAGTCATTAATCCTTTCATTGGATATTAAATATGAGAATATTAGCTTATTATTAGTGTTATTCACTTTAGTACTTAATATCAATTTTCTAACTTCATTAACCGCAGTGCTAAAATAAATTGAATTTTTTACCTTAGAAGTCATCACTCACAATCACAGTAGTAAAAATGAGAATTACAAAAAAGTGATGCAAAGTAATATGCATATTTTATTCTCACTTTGAATAGATTATCATGAACAACCATGAGAAAGTCCAGCTAGCTAATTAACTGTTCTGTAAGAGTAACTAACTTATTTTTTCTTTTGAAATGATAGTAAAAGTTACCCAAACTGCAAGAAAAGTATGGTAACTACATTTTCCTTACTGATTATCTCAACTAAATGTTGGTCTGTGCCTAGACACTTTTTTGGGGCACTGGAGGGGTGTTGCGGGGAGGTAGAAAAGAGCAACCACTGTCAGCGCACCTAAAATAGAGCCACTGACCAGCTGCACACCTTAGGTGAAAGCTTGACAGAATCACTAGGGCACACAGATGACTCTAGCCACACTGAAATTCTTGAAGGTACTCTTATGCTTGCTTCTCTAAATGATGCTTCCTATGCTAATATTTCTTCCCTCCCTATCTGATAATCTCCTATTTGTCTTTCTAGACTCATCTCATAAATCATTTCTATGAGGCTTTCACTAATTTTTAGCTGAGTTAAATGTGTCTGCTACTATGTTTCCACAGCCCTTTGCTCAGACTCTTTTCACTACTGTGTTTATTACCTTACTCTGCTAAACTTACTCTTCCGTGCTATGCAATGTAAACTCCTCTTTACCTAATTTAAACCTATGAATCTCCCTGCTCCCCACCAAACAAATGAATTATCCTTTGACTCCACTTCCCCCTGAAGGTGCCTTAACACATATTTCACAGAGAAATTAGTTGTTGTCTAATAAGAGTACTCTAATTTTCCTGCAATCAGATAAAACAACCTGTCTACACACTGATTCATCCTCTTTTCCCTGCCTTTTGTAAATTTGAGGTCCTTTCCTTTGACCTCTATAGAAAGGTCAATCTGTACCTGCACCTCAGATCCACCTACTCTCAGTAACCTATACTATCACTTACTTATTTTCCTCTTGTGGGAATTCAACTCTGCCTCTTACCTTGATCATTTTTATCATAACTTAAATATGCTCTTTCACAGATACCATTTATGCCAACCACTATGTTCACATACATATTTTTTCTCTTTATTAATTGACCTCTGAAGAGTATTCAGTATTTTTCAACATTCCTGTATCTTGAAAGATGCCCTTTTGGCTTCTATGGCAATACCATCACACTCCCTTTCCCCACTGATAACCACTAGTTTGTTCTCTATATGAGAGAGTTTCATTGTTTAGATTCTACATGTAGGTGATAAGATAGAGTATTTGTCTTTCTCTGTCTGACTTATTTCACTAAGCATAATCCTCTAGGTCCATCAACATACTTGCAAAGGGCAGAATTTCATTCTTTTTTATGGCTGAGCAGTATTCCTATATATATATGTATACATATATACGTGTGTGTGTATATATATATATATATATATATCACATCTTCTTTATCCATTTATCTGTTGATGGACACTTTGGTTGCTTCCATACCTTGGCTATTGTAAATAATGCTGCTACAAACCTTGGGGTACATATATCTTTTTGATTTAATGTTTTCATTTTCTTCGCTATATACCCAGGAGTGGAATTGCTGGATAATGTGATAGTTCTAATTTTAGTTTTTGAGGAATCTTCATACTGTTTTTCATAGTGGATGCACACATTCACATTCCCAAAAACAGTGTACAAAGGTTCCCTTTTCTCCACATCCTATCCAAGATTTGTTATTTGTAGAATTTTTGATGATAGCCTTTCTGACAGGTGTGAGGTGATATCTCATTGTGGTTTTAATTTGCATTTCCCTGATGATTAGTGATGTTGAGCATCTTTTCATGTTAGCCATCTGTATGTCTTTGGAGAAAAGTCTATGCAGGTCTTCAGCCCATTTTTTAACTGGGTTTTTTTTTTTTTTTTTTTTTTTTTAAGTTGTATGTGCTATTCATATATATTGGATATTAACCCTTTGGTAGTTCTATCATTTGCAAATACTTTCATCCATTCAGTAGGTTGTTTTTTCATTTTGTTGATGGTTTCCTTTGCCTTGAAAAGCTTTCAAGTTTAATTAGGCCCCATTTATTTATTTTTGCTTTTATTTCTTTTGCCTTAGGAGGCATATACCAAAAAAAAAAAAAAAAAAAAGCTATGATATGTCAAAGATTGCTCTGCCTATGTTTTCTTCTAGGAATTTTATGGTTTCAGTCCTTACATTTAGGTATTTAATCCATTTTGAGTCTATTTTTGTATATAATGTGAGGAAATGTTCTAATCTCATTTTGTTATACGTAGCTGTCCAGTTTTCCCAGCACTACTTATTGAAGAGACTTTTTCTCTTTTGTATATTCTTGCTTTCTTGTCATAGATTAATTGACCATAGGTTCATTGGTTTATTTCTGGGCTCTCTATTCTCTTCCATTGATCCATGTGTCTGTTTTTGTGCCAGTTCCATGCTGTTTTGATTACTGTAGCTTTGTAGTATAGTAAACCTAAAGTCTCCACCAAAATACTATTAGAACTAATAAATGAATTCAGTAAAAGTTCAGGATACAAGGCTCATATACAGAAATCTGTTGCTTTTCTATACCCTAAAAATGAGCTATCAGAAAGACTAAGAAAGAAAACAATCCAATCCCATTTAAAATCATATCAAAAAGAATAAAATGTCTAGAAATAAACTTACCCAAGAAAGTCAAAAACCTATACACTGAAAACTATAAAACATTGATGAAGGAATTTGAAATGATACAAAGAAATGAAAAGATATACCATGTTCTTAGATTGGAAGAATTAGTATTTTTTAAATGTCTGTACCACCCAAAGCAATCTACTGATTTAATTCAATTCCTATCAAAGTACCCATGACATTTTTCACAGAACTAGAACAAATGATGCTATAATTTATATAGAACCACAAAAACCCTAAATTGCCAAAGCAATTTTGAGGAAAAAATAACAAAGCTGAAGATATCATGCTTACTGACTTTCATTTTTATAATTTTATCTCCACATTTCAGACACAATGATATTTTTTAAAGCCTGCTAAATTAACCATGTTAGTCCATACTTAAAATCTTTCTGCTTTCTGTGACCCAGGAGAAAGTCCAATATTTGTCAACTGGTGTATTCTGCCTTGTTTGAGCTATGTTTTTATTTTTATTTTATTAATCTTGTCTTTTTTTCTAGCTTTATTGAGGTATATTTAATATACAAAAAACTCTACATATTTAATGTGTACCTTTTATGGAATTTGGACATATGCATACACTCATGATACAGTCACCACAACCAAGGTAATAAACATATCCATCATGTCCAAAAGATTTCTTATGTTCCCTTTTTTTTTTCTTGTGTGTGTGTGGTAAGAACACAATATGAGATCTATCCTCTTAACAAGTTTTTAAGTGTACAACACCGTTTTGTTTGAGCTTGTCTTATCCTGATCTCTGCAGCTTCATCTTGGACCACTATTCTCCAATTTGTCAGAGCTCTAGTCACACTGGAGTCTCTCTGTTCATTAAATATACCATGTCTCCTCCTACTACATGTCTAGAACATATCTCTTCTACCTTTTATTCAGTAAATCCCTACTCATCTCACACATATCAATTCGACTGTTTTGCCTTCATGAAAGTTTTTCCTGACTCAGATTACCAAGTCTCTTTAAAAGTTTGTCTCTTCTCTTCATGACTTTTATCACCTTTGACATTTTATATTTTTCTGTGTAATCATTTCATTTCTATCTGTTTCTTTATATATACCCTAAACTCCAGGAAGGCATGGAATATATATACCTTTCTTCTCTTCTTTGCCAAGTGCAAGAGCCAAGCATAGTGTTTGAAATATAGTAGGTAATCAATTATATTTGTTGCATGAGTATTATTTTGAAATTTTAAATTTCTACTTCTTTCTTTCTTCCTCCTTTAAACTCAGAGATGTTGAAATTATTCATCTTTGAATAAACAGTTCCTCACATCTACTAAGAAAAAAACCACTTTTTCATTAAGGTTGGTTGGAAATGTAAGGGGAAGAATATATTAAGGAAATGAGATAGTTATTGTAAATCCTTCAGAAGATATTGTTTCTTATAATTACAATGACATCTAATAGAACACCACTGAATTTGAAATAGCTCCTTTTTCCATTTGTTTCTACAAGTGCATTATACTTTGGTTTATTTTCCATTACCATTTTTAATTTCTGAAGTAATTTAAATAACTTACATAGGGCTGTTGAGGTGAATAAAAGAAGGAATCACTATACAGAAAGACTCATTTCTGGTATCTGACTCTTGTAAATAACTCATTTTCAAGCTGACAAATGGTAGAGAAGCAGCATTGCCTTGTGTTCTCCTGAGCCTATTAATTAACACCAATCTCTAATAAAATTTTTATAAAAATTGAGGAATTAGTGTATCTAATCTTCAAATTTAAATTCTCTCTTTGAACTTAAAAACAAATGATGATACCTTTGTATGTTTAATAATACAAATTAGAAAATAATTGTGATACTATTGTAAACTTTTATTTAATCCCTGAATTAGAAAAAAACAATATAAATACCTCACCATTATAAAATGAGACCTATAATATGCCAGGTATATACATATTAATATCATGAGAATTGACATTATACTTAAACTAAAACTATTTAATGTTGGAATTGAGACCTTGAATGTCAACATTTTCTCAGATATTTGTAAATAATGCTGGGAAAATATTTTGACAGTCTGGACTGAAATGTCTTCATTAGAAACCAGATACTACTCATGATATAAAATATTATTCTCACTGCTTTCTGTTGCTATTATTCATTCTCTCAAATATAATCTTTATTACAAGTGGAGAATGAACCAACTGCATCATTGCAGTTTGTGTCAGGAAGATAAAAAAATGTTCCCAATTTGGTGTTCCCCAAGTGTGCATTAGTTGGGCAGAATTAATGGAGCTATCTATCACTTCCAGTTCTCCTCTGTGAGCAGGAAGCAGTAGATGACCCAGCTGACTCAGCTCAGCTAGTTTGTTATTCATATGCTGACTGCAGTGTCATTATGATAGATGGGTCACAGATGTCTAAGGCTCAGTTCGGCAAAGGTATCTGAACTACCATGTCAATCTATAGGTGATTTTTGCAGCATAGTTCTTAATTTAAAAGGTGTAGTTGGAAAAAATCATGAATTCAAATTGTGGATAGAAATGAAAATTTCTAGCAGCAAACTCCAAAATGGATTTAGTCACTGCTGTTATAAATGGGAAAAAAATGGGAGAAATAGCCAATAGTTCCAATCAATCTGTGATATAAAAAACCAATCAAACAAGCCAGATAGACAACTAGAGCATAATCAGTACTTGCTGAAAATATCTTGGACCAAATTACTAAGATAAAATTATTAAAAAAGGACAATTACTTCAAAATCTTAGACTCAGGTTGATTAACATTTCCTAATATATTTGTACCACTGATGGTTTACTAATTACCAAAAACTTCATATCAAAAAATATCACTGACTATGGAAGCTAAACGCCAAAAGTTTGCCTTATACATCTTTTTCCATAATTTCCCAAATTTGAGAAGTTCAATAAATGTGGGAAAATGTTGAGAAAAAGATTGAACAGATAAAATGATGTGTACTGCTATATTCTTATCCTCCATACCCAATCCAACCCCATAAGAATTATACCATTTTATACCTTTGAAGTATTTAATTCTTGGGTGTAGGACTTTTTGTCATTTCTTTCCCTTTCCCTAGATTCCATCATTTTTGAATAATGTACAGATCCAGGCATGTACCATCTTTGACATGTCAGAATGATTATTTCTAGAGAACTGTCAAGTTATATCAACTTTCATCCTATGTTAAAGTTTGAACTGGAGTATTTGATTCAAGGACTCCCTTTCTGAATTTGACAGTATGACACTAAGAATCTAGTGATAGATGTGAGATATACACCTGGAATTTGAATGATTTCCTGAATGTTTGGAATCTGAATATAAATGTTAATAAATGTATTAGTTCTAATACTAAATTAATATAAACATTATTTTGGTGTATAGGGAGTGAATTTTTGAAACTTTTCAAATTGACATTTTCATAAAAGTATTTTGAATATGTGTGAGATTATTCCTTTAGTCTATGTTAAAAGCAACACAGAAATTTATATTCTATATTTTATTGTATTTAGTGTTATTTATTTCAAAATATATTTTAAACAAATCAGGCTGTATTAGAACTGTTTAAAATATTCTTTTAAACCTCATATTATTTTTAAAAATCTATAGGCTCACCATTTAAGGGTTTATCTCTCCCTCTCCCAGGACATAATATATGACAGAAATAAATGTTAAATTCAAAGAACACCCAAACCTAGATCACCTTTGGAAGATGTGGGGTAATAAGAGTAAAAGTAGCAATTTTTTCATTCAATGATTTTTTTTTCTTTGAGAAAAAGCTTAACATATTTTTTAAATGATGAATATAGCAACCTAAGCTGACAAACTGGTCAGTGTAGTTCAGAATACTAAAATAGAACATTTGCTAACCAAGTTCCAAATACACTATAGAGATATAATAGCTCAGTCTCACAGCATATATTTATGTTGTAATGATTAGTTTGCATAATAGATTTAAAAAAATGCTCCATAATGCACCCTGCAGAAAACAGTGAAAAATCTAGGGAAAAAAAATAAGTAAAATATTATCCTATAGAACATTTCCCCAGTACTAAATTTAATGAGAAATATATATAGGTTCCCATATTATATCAGGATTAATTAGGTACATTTTCAAGATGCAAAATTTGGATTTTTAAAACTTTTTTGGGGGGGAACTTAGAAAAAATAGATAAACCTAAATGTACAGGTTAGCAAATGAATGTAATGAGAATCCATGAAACTACCATTCAAGTCAAAAAAATAAATATTTCCAGTACTCAGAGGCCCCTATGTGGTTCTCTTCTTGATCACAATAATCCCATATCTTGACTTTTATTGTTATTAATTCTGTGCTCTTCTCTATAGTTTTATTATCTAATTACACCTGCATGATATATGTATGCATCAGTCAGCGTTCAGTCACAGAACCAGGAGCAAAATGAGATGTATATTAAGAGTTTTATTGCAAGAAATTGGCATATGCAATTGTGGGAGATGAATAGGCAAGTCTAAAATCCATAGGGCCGGCCGTGAGGAAGGGCAGGCTGGATGAATTTAAGTTGCTAACAACAGGCATAACTTCTTCCTCATCAGGGAAGCCTCAGTTCTGCTGCTTTTAAGGCTGCCCAACTGATTGAGTCAGGACGTTCAGATTATCTAGGACACTCTCCCTTACGTAAAATCAACAAATTATGGATGCTAACCACATCTACAAAATGCCTTCACAACAATAGCTGGAATAGTGCTTGATTGAATAACTGGGGACTATTGCTTGAGCAAGCTGACATATGAAAAGGTCATCACAGCATGTAAGCCTATGTATGCATGAATTAGTTTTACCTACTTTTTAACTTTATTTGAATTTATTTTTGCAGAATATATTCTTTTCTGTTTACCTACTCCTGCTCAATATTATTCTTCAAAAGTCTGCCATGTTGTTGCTTGTAGTTGTTTTTCTTTTTCTTTTTAGTAAACCATGACACAATTATTTGTTCTATGAATGCATATTTGGGTAATTTTCCATTTGGGGTAATCATAAACAATGCTTCTATGAGTGTTCTTCAATATTAGTATCTTGATACACAAAAGAATACATCTCTGCACCATACATATCTAGAAACGAATCACCAGGTCATAGGGTATGCAGATCTTTTACCTGACCCAGTTAAAGAAAAATTACTTTGACACTTGTTACAATACAATTTATCCAGGGACTGTTGTAATACGAGTCAAATCTATTGCATTTAGGAAGAGAGATTCAGCTTAACTTCGAAGACAGCAAGGACACGGGGTATTGATAGTCAAGGAGTGGAGTGGAGGGGTGAGTGGATGGAAAATTACTAAGAGGAGACATTAAGCATAAGGGGATTCTAGCTAACCTGACCTAAAAGAATTCGTAATAAAGGCAGACCAGGGATTTAGACATCAAGAGTGGAGGATGACGATCAGATATCAAGGGTGAGGGATTCTCACTATAATGATTTAGCAGGATTTTTGCTTAAGGCAGGCCAGTTCAAGGCTTAGTCCAGAAGAGGGCTCAGAGGAGCCTGACTAGAGTTTGGTCAAGGAAAGATTTGTTATCACCAGATAATGTCAAACTCTTTTCCAAAGTAAAGGTACCAATTAACACTACTCTACAGAAGTGCATGAGAATTTATCTTGCTCAACAAACTTGTTAACAATTGGACTTCTCAATGTTAGCCATACTTGTGGGGATCTAAAATCACTGATTTTCTTTTTCTTTCTCTTTTTCTTTTTTTTTTTTTTCTTGATTACTAAAGAGGGGTGTCACATTTCTATATGTTTATAGGCCTTTTGTATTTTCATTTTTATAAAGTGTGTATATAAGTTTTTACCTATTGCTTTGTGTGTCTTTTATTTAATGATTTTTGAGGGTTTCTGTGTGGATATGAGTCCCTTGTCAGTGGTTGGGAATGTCATCTCAGCCTCTCTGTTGTTAAGTTTACATTCTCTTAATGGCTTTTTTTAATGAGAAGTTCTTAGTTTAATGCATTCAAATTTATCAATCATTTTCTTTAAAGTTTCTGCTTTTTCTGTCAGTTTAGGAATCTTTCACTACACAGATGTCATGAAGTTATTTTCATTTATTAGTTAATTTATTTCCTTTTGCTCTGTAAAGACAAGTTTATCATAAGCCTAGCATCCATATCTCTGTAAGCCTGTTTCTAGTTTCTCTTTATTCTGTTTCATTGGTTTACTATACTATCCCTGTACCAATATTATAGGGTCTTGACTAAATAGTTTTATATCTTAATATCTGATAGAACAAGACTTTTCATCCCTTTCTTCTTCTATAATGGGTCTTGACTCTTCTTGATTGTTTGGAATTCCATATAAATCTTACAATTTGTTTAATTCCACAAATAAACTGTTCAGGTTTTGTTTGGATAGCCTTTGATTTATGTCTCAGTTTGAGAATTGACATCGGGTTTGTGGGTGGGTCTCACCATCGACTAAGCAGACTTCCACTATCTAATCATGCTTTTATTCCCTAAACTTCCTCCCTCTGTTGTGCCTCCCTTGACAATACCTGCAAAAAAATAATTTTTAAATAGAATATCTTGTAGCTCTCAGAACCTTTGGGAGGAGTAGAGAGTAATGTTTGCAACCCAGAATCTCTCTGGTTCCATCTACTTAAGGAGTTGAAATACTGGATTTAAAAAGTTTATGTTTAAGCAGTTAAAGAATTAAATCAGGTGTTTGTCTTAAGTAACTATCCCTTCACACTAAGAAATTATAGTTCTTCTCATGGTCTTTGATTCTTTATTTTACTAATGTCATCAAATACAGACTCCAGTGTTCTCCTATGTGATTCAGGTAAACATGAGCCATCAACCTTCCCTCCACTGTTAAATAATTGAAATGTTTTGTACTCTATTTTAGGATTTTCTCTTCAATAATACTGTGACAGACTCCATGGATATTATTAGCTGAAGTTGTTTCAAAAGAGGTCAGTAAGTTCGAATGACAGAGAAGGAAAAAAAGAACAATATTATCACTCAAGGTACAAAGGTAGAAGTAATAAAACAATTTGAGGTTATTGAAAAACTTACCCAAGTGGGTAAAGTGTTAGGGATTACATGCTGTACAATTTTCAAATCAGCAAAAATGAGTAATCCTGCTGTAAATAATTCAAATCTTGAAGCATATGCTTACCTTGAGATTTATTTTGTAAATGGTTTTGCTATTAAGATTTTTAAATATCTGTATAATTATCATTTTCTCTCTAATACATATTTAAATTTTCTACCCTTAATTTTATTATTTAAATTTTCCAGTGGCAGTTTTTACTTTTGATAAAATGGGTCTCACTTTTAATGATGGAAATTGGTATAAAGCAGGATTTGATTAATAGAAATCCACCCTCCATTAAACAATCATGAAAATGTTTCTAATATCTTAATAGAACTTGGAGAAAGCCACTTAGAGATATAACTATGTTTAATATTTATTATAAATTTCTATTTCCTGACTTTCTAACACATATAAAATAACTATAGTAAATTTATTTTAAAAATGGGGAAATAATTATTTTGTTTCAAAGAGAATTATTATTGCTCTTATGAACTATTGTAAATTTAAATGACTCAATAAATGAACATGCCCTGTAGTAACCACTTTTTTCTCATCAACTTTTTAAGAATATTATATTTAGCTGTAATGAGGAAAACAGTCATCATAAGTATTATTTATAAGAAATAGCAATATAATACTTCCAAATGTATGAAAAATGTTCACTATGTCTTATAGTGGGGGATTTCACATTTAATTTAACTGGCAAGTTATCAATTAACTGAAAAAAATGCATTAAATATACATCTTAAATTGCAGAATTACTTTAAAGGTAATTGCATCTCTTCAGGGTGCCTTTAACCATAGTTAATTATTACTGTAATGTGGAGTTGCTATTTCACTGCATTTTTAATAAAGGTCCAAAACCACTTTTGGAATTTGCCCCCTTGTGTGTCTTCACCAGATATTTAAATCGTTTTCTAATGACATGCATTATAAAGGATTTAGCAACTAAGGCAAAAATCATTAAACTTTCCATTTTCATTTACAGGGTTTCTCATTGGTAATCAGTGCTTTAGTTCCTAAACTGTTTAAACCATTTGTTTTCTTTCTACTGACTTTCACACATCCTGGAAAAAACCTTGAGAAAACACTTATGGCTAACATTTTAGTAACAATTTTATAAAAAATTTTCCTCAAGGCTTTATTGTAATAAAGATATTAAAACAGGTGGAAACTATGCTTCCTTTCTAATCACTTAATAAAAGATATTCTCTATGATCACTTGAGCTTTTCCTTTACCTATTGAATAAAAGGAAACAATGGACAAATCTGAGGATAGACTCAGTTTGTGAGTTGCCTCAAGTTTATACAATCTGGGAAGGCATTTTTAAGAAAACTAACAAACAGAAATTGTATGTGTGTCATAAGGACAAGTAAAAATAAAAACTAAGAGAGGATTAATTCTCCTTGTTGAAACTGAGGAAAGAAACTCCTCCACCCCCTTTTTTTCTTAGGGCCTTTATTTTAGAAAACATGTTAGTATTGTCCACTCTCTTTAAAATGTCTATATAGGTTGCTACCAGCGGCATCTGCATATAAAGAGATCCCAAACGCACTGCCGCTGGTGCCTAGTCCCCAGGGAGTTCTGCCTCTTCAGGGACTCTCCCAGACCAGCAGCCGTGTGGCTGACAGGGTCTTCATGCTCTGACCAGGTGTCAGGCCTGTGCCTCTGAGGTGGGAGAGCCAAGTTCAGGACATTTGTCCCCCAGAGACCTCCCAACTCCATGTAATATCAAATGGTGAAAGGTCTCCCAGAGATCTCCATCTCAATGCTAAGACTCAGCTCCACTAAATGACCAGCAAGCTACAGTGCTGGACACCCTATGCCAAACAACTAGCAAGAAAGACAGGAACACAACACTCCACCCATTAGTAGAGAGACTGCCTAAAATCATAATAAGGTCACAGACACCTCAAAACACACCACTGGGTGCGGTCCTGCCTGCCAGAAAGAAAAGATCCAGCCACAAACACCAGAACACAGGCACCAGTCCCTGCCACAAGGAAGCCTACACAACCCACTGAACCACCTTACCCACTGGGGGAGGACACCAAAATCAATGGGAACTACGAACCTGCAGCCTGCGAAAAGAAGACCACAAACCCAGTAAGTTAAGCAAAATGAGAAGACTGAGAAACACACAACAGATGAAGGAGCAAGGAAAAAACCCACCATACCAAACAAATAAAGAGGAAATAGGTAGTCTACCTGAAAAAGGATTCAGAGTAATGATAGTAAAGATGATCCAAAATCTTGAAAATAGAATGCAGAAAATACAAGAAACATTTAAAAAGAAACTAGAAGAACTAAAGAGCAAGCAAACAATGATGAAGAACACAATAAATGAAATTAAAAATTCTCTAGAAGGAATCAATAGCAGAATAACTGAGGCAGAAAAACGGATAAGTGACCTGGAAGATAAAATAGTGGAAGTAACTACCACAGAGCAGAATAAAGAAAGCAGAATGAAAAGAATTGAGGACAGTCTCAGAGACCTCTGGGACAACATTAAACACACCAACATTCTAATTATAGGGGTTCCAGAAGAAGAAGAGGAAAAGAAAGGGACTGAGAAAATATTTGAAGAGATTATAGTTGAAAACTTCCTTAATATGGGATAAGAAATAGTCAAGTCCAGGAAGTGCTGAGAGTCCCATAAGGGATAAATCCATGAGAAACATGCCAAGATACATATTAAACAAACTATCAAAAATTAAATACAAAGAAAAAATATTAAAAGCAGCAAGGGAAAAGCAACAAAAAACATACAAGGGAATCCCCATAAGGTAAACAACTGATCATTAAGCAGAAACTTGGCAAGCCAGAAGGGAGTGGCAGGACATATTTAAAGTGCTGAAAGGGAAAAACCTACAACAGAGATTTCTCTACCTTGCAAGGATCTCATTCAGATATGATGGAGAAATTAAAACATTTATAGACAAGCAAAAGCTAAGAGAATTCAGCACTACCAAATCAGTTTTAGAAAAATGCTAAAGAAACGTCCCTAGGCAGGAAACACAGGAGAAGGAAAAGACCTATAATAACAAACCCCCCAAAATTAAGAAAATGGTCATAGGAACATACATATAAATAACTACCTTAAATGTAAATGGATTAAATGCTCCAACCAAAAGACATAGACTGGCTGAATGGATATGAAAACAAGACCCATATGTATACGGTCTACAAGAAACCCACTTCAGACCTAGGGAGACACATACAGACTGAAAGTGAGGGGATGGAAAAATATATTCTACTCAAATGGAAATCAAAAGAAAGCTGGAGTAGCAATTCTCATATCAGATCAAATAAACTTTAAAATAAAGGATGTTACAAGAGACAAGGAAGGACACTACATAATGATCAAGGGTTCAATCCAAGAAGAAGATATAACAATTATAAATATATATGCACCCAACATAGGAGCACCTCAGTACATAAGGCAAATGCTAACAGCCATAAAAGGGGAAATCGACAGTAACACAATCATAGTAGGGGACTTTAACACCCAACTTTCACCAATGGACAGATCATCCAAAATGAAAATAAATAAGGAAACACAAGCTTTAAATGACACATTAGACAAGATGGACTTAATTGATATTTACAGGACATTCCATCCCAAAACAACAGAATACAATTTCTTCTCAAGTGCTCATGGAACATTCTCCAGATAGATCATATCTTGGGTCACAAATCAAGCCTTGGTAAATTTAAAACAATTGAAATCATATCAAGTAACTTTTCCGACCACAATGCTATGAGACTAGATATCAATTACAGGAAAAAATCTCTAAAAAAATACAACACATGGGGGCAAAACAATATGCTACTAAATAACCAAGAGATCACTGAAGAAATCAAAGAGGAAATAAAAAAATACCTAGAAACAAATGACAATGAAAACACGACGACCCAAAACCTATGGGATTCAGCAAAAGCAGTTCTAAGAGGGAAGTTTATAGCAATATAATCCTACCTCAAGAAACAAGAAACATCTCAAATAAACAGCCTAACCTTATGCCTAAAGCAATTACAGAAAGAAGAACAAAAAACCCCAAAGTTAGCAGAAGGAAAGAAATCATAAAGATCAGATCAGAAATAAAAGAAAAAGAAATGAAGGAAACTATAGTAAACATCAATAAAACTAAAAGCTGGTTCTTTGAGAAGATAAACAAAATCGATAAACCATTAGCCAGACTCATAAAGACAAAAAGGGAGATGACTCAAATCAACAGAATTAGAAATGAAAAAGGAGAAGTAACAACTGACACTGCAGAAATACAAAGGATCATGAGCAATTACTACAAAAAACTATATGCCAATAAAATTGACAACCTGAAAGAAATGGACAAATTCTTAGAAAAGCACAACCTGTTGAGACTGAACCAGGAAGAAATATAGAATATAAATTGGCCAATCACAAGCACTGAAATTAAGACTGTGATTAAAAATTTTCCAACAAACAAAAGCCCAGGAGCAGATGACTTCACAGGCAAATTCTATCAATCATTTAGAGAAGAGCTAACACCTACCCTTCTCAAACTCTTCCAAAATATAGCAGAGGGAGGAACACTCCCAAAGTCATTCTGCAAGGCCATCATCACCCTGGTACCAAAACCAGACAAAGATGTCACAAAGAAAGAAAACTATGGCCTATTATCACTGAGGAACATAGATGCAAAAATCCTCAACAAAATACTAGCAAACAGAATCCAACAGCACATTAAAAGGATCATACAACATGATCAAGTGGGGTTTATCCCAGGAATGCAAGGATTCTTCAATATACGCAAATTAATCAGAGTGATAAACCATATTAACACACTGAAGGATAAAAAAGATATAATCATCTCAATAGATGCAGAAAAAGACTTTGACAAAATTCAACACCGATTTATGGTAAAAACCCCCAGAAAGTAGGCATAGAGGGAACTTACCTCAACATAATAAAGACCATGTATGACAAACCCACAGGCAACATCGTTCTCAATGGTGAAAAATTGAATGCATTTCCTCTAAGATCAGATAGAAGACAAGGTTGTCCATTCTCACCACTATTATTCAACATAGTTTTCGAAGTTTTAGCCACAGCAATCAGAGATGAAAAAGAAATAAATGGAATCCAAATCAGAAAAGAAGTAAAGCTGTCACTGTTTGCAGATGACATGATACTATACATAGAGAATCCTAAAGATGCTACCAGAAAACTACTAGAGCTAATCAATGAATTTGGTAAAGTGGCATGATACAAAATCTGTGCACAGGAATCTCTTGCATTCCTATACACTAAAGATGAAATATCTGAAAGAGAAATTAAGGAAACACTCCAATTTACCATTTCAACAAAAAGAATAAAACACATAGGAATAAAGCTACCTAAGGAGACAAAAGACCTGTATGCAGAAAACTATAAGATACTGATGAAAGAAATTAAAGATGATACAAACAGATGGAGAGATGTACCATGTTCTTGGATTGGAAGAATCAACATTGTGAAAATGACTATACTACCTAAAGCAATCTACAGATTCATTGCAATCTCTATCAAACTACCAATGGCATTTTTTACAGAACTAGAAAAAAAAAATTTCACAATTTGTACAGAAACACAAAAGACCCCAAATAGCCAAAGCAATCTTGAGAGACATAAACGAGCTGGAGGAATCAGGCTCCTGGATTTCAGATTATACTAAAAAGCTACAGTAATCAAGACAGTATGGTACTGACACAAAAACAGAAATATAGATGAATGGAACAGGATAGAAAGCCCAGAGATAAACCCACACACATATGGTCAACTTATTTTTGATAAAGGAGGCAAGAATATACAATGGAGAAAAGACAGCCACTTCACTATGTGGTGCTGGGAAAACTGGACAGCTACATGTAAAAGAATGAAATTAGAACACTCCCTAATACCATACATAAAAATAAACCCAAAATGGATTCAAGACCTAAATGTAAGGCTAGACATTATAAAACTCTTAGAGGAAAACATAGGCAGAACATTCTATGACATAAATCACAGCAAGATCCTTTTTGATCCACCTCCTAGAGTAATGGCAATAAAAACAAAAATAAAGAAATGGGACCTACTGAAACTTAAAAGCTTTTGCACAGCAAAGGAAAACATAGCCCAGATGAAAAGACAACCCTCAGAATGGGAGAAAATATTTGCAAATGAAGCAACTGACAAAGGATTAATCTCTAAAATTTACAAGCAGCTCATGCAGCTCAATAACAAAAAAACAAACAACCCAACCAAAAACTGGGCAGAAGACGTAAACAGACATTTCTCCAAAGAAGATTACCAACAAACTTATGAAAGGATGTTCAACATCACTAATCATTAGAGAAATGCAAATCAAAACTACAATGAGGAATCACCTCACACCGGTCAGAATTGCCATCATTAAAAATCTACAAACAATAAATGCTGGAGAGGGTGTGGAGGAAAGGGAACCCTCTTCCACTGTTGGTGGGAATGTAAATTGATACAGCCACTATGGAGAACAGTATGGAGGTTCCTTAAAAACCTAAAAATAAGAGTACTGTACAACCCAGCATCCGACTACTGGGCATATACCCTGAGAAAACCATAATTCAGAAAGAGTCACATACCACAATGTTCATTGCAGCTCTATTTACAATAGCCAGGACATGGAAGCAAACTAAGTGTCCATCAACAGATGAATGGGTAAAGAAGATGTGGCCATATATACAATGGACTATTACTCAGCTATAAAAAGAAATGAAATTGAGTTATTTGTGAGGTGGATGGACCTAGAATCTGTCATACAGAGTGAAGTAATTCAGAAAGAGAAAAACAAATACCATATGCTAACACGTATATATGGAATCAAAAAGAAAAAAAAAAAAAAAAAGGTTCTGAAGACCCTAGGGTCAGGACAGCAATAAAGACACAGACAAAGAGAATGGACTTTTAGGGCATGGGGAAGGGGAAGGGTAAACTGGGACAAAGTGAGAGAGTGGCATGGACATATGTACACTACCAAATGTAAAATAGATAGCTAGTGGGAAGCAGCCACATAGCACTGGGAGATCAGCTTGGTGCTTGGTGACCACCTAGAGGGGTGGGGTAAGGAGGTGGGAGGGAGACGCAAGAGGGAGGATATATGGAGATATATGTATAGCTGATTCACTTTGTTCTAAAGCAGAAACTAACACACCATTGTAACGCAATTATACTCCAATAAAGATGTTAAAAAAAATGTCTATATAACCTTTTGAGTACTAGATAGGCCTTTTGCCAGCTTTATGACCCAGGAATGTCTTTCTCAAGGACCTGAGAGACATCTCTTTCAAGTGTAAAGAAGACAACACCCCTATCTCCCAGTATCTGTGTAAGATTAGGAGCCTAACTTCCTGATTCCCTTGTTCCAAGTCTCAATACAACATCCTGTCATGAAGATGAGAAGTTTATTTGTTCTCTGAATAAATTCTCTTAGCTAACATAGATGACCACCCCAATTACTGGGTAAATTTAGGGTGAACTATGTGTTACATAGAGAGCTGTCAAGATTTCATACACGAGGACTACTTATTGTTTATCTTGAAAATATGTTTGTAATGGGTTGTGTCTCCTTGGCTACATAAAAGGGTGAAATTTCTGTGTTTACAATCTCTTTAGTGAATTTCCTGTAATGTGCATCACATTCTGTTTTAATGCTTATTCAGCAATAAAAGTGGAAACAATTTCTGGGTTGGGATAAGATTTTTTTCTTTATTTATATTTTCCTAAAAGTGTCTAGAGCAATCTTTTCCCAAACTGGACACACACACACATCATCAGCAACAAGATGGAGAAATATAACACATCTTCAAAGACCCTGCATGCTTCCTTCCATTTACCATAACCCTCTCCAAGGAGGAATCAGGCAAAACTGAGTCTTTAGATATGGGAATTCAGGAAACATTGATTCTAAAAATATATCCAAGCAACAATCCTGCACAATAATAAGTCCATACTTTAAAAAGCTGTTTAAAGGTAGTTGGGGAAAGGGGTGGGGAGTTTTCCATTTTGTATAAATTATAACTGTGATGTGGCTAATAGTAGGATTTGTTGAAGGCATTTTTTTAAATCAACAATAAAAAATAATTAGACACTTCTACAAAAGCAAACAACTGAAGAAAAACATTCAACATTTAGTAAACTGGAGTATGGCAAATTTTTGAGCAATTGATGGAGAATAGGAAAATATATTACATTTGATCTTGATGCTTGAAATATTCACGTACACAGTATTTATGACATGAAATTTGAAGCTAGTAAATTATATTAGCCTGAAAGACCCCTGAGGACAGGGGCATTTTTGTTTCTTTGTTTACCTGTTTTTTCTCTGCTGAACCCTCTTTGACTAAACAGTGCTTGGCATATGGTAGATACTCAATACATATTTATTGACTAAGAAATGACAGGCAATCTTATCCTTCTATAGAGATCTTTAAATAAAGATTTATATAAACTTTATGGAATGAGAAATCAAATTTTAATAGTATTGTGTATTGTTACAAGAGTAATCAATAAAACAATTAAAAAATCATACCATAGTATAATGTTAAAACACTTTAAATGTGAGATGAATGAGGACTATTATTTGGGTAGATTAGAGGTTAAACATTTTTTCCTTATAGAGCACCAATAGTTAAATCCGGAATCATTGCCATAGTAATGTTTTTAGAGCTAGGACCTTATCTACCTCTAAATATGTAAAAAGCATGTAAACAGACAGTGTTTAGGGCACTAGACAGGGTGTAGGGCACTATATAAAATGAGAAGTTGTTTTTCATTACAAACTTTTATTATTTGATTTTTCCTCCATGTGTGTCTAATATTTTGGTATAAATTAGTAAAACAAGAAAAGAAATTAGGTAAATGGAGGTAATAAAAGCAGACAATCATTGCTAAAAATTCTTAACTGGGCTTTTTCCTTGTATAAATGTATATATTTAAGCATTATTTGGTCTTTACCATAATGGTTGTCTTTATGGCTTGAATTAATTTTTAACTCAACATTTAAAAATTACTTTAAACATTTTTCATTTTCCTATTTAGACTTGTAGTTTTAAGAAGTTAAGCTATTAGTCCCTTTGAAATATTACCTGTTCTACCCTACAAATTCTCACTTTTCCTTTTCAGAGTCCCATAAAGAGACATCAGTGCAAAAAAGAACAATAGGGAAAGAAATTATTCATTTGTTAATGAAGACCCAATAACATTCATTGAACCTAGAGTTTCTCTGACTTTTGATGTTGAGTTTGAGCTTAGGATAGAAACCTACATGAGTTGTTTATTGCTCCTTCACATTCTACCTTGCTCCCTTGAAAGCAGACTTCAGTTCACCTAAGCAAGAAAGAACATAGGTGAGGAACTGAAACTGACAGATCAGGTCAATGAGACCATGCACAGTCCAGGGACTGCTTACATCATGGAAGACAAAGGCCTCTGCCTCTGTGACCAGGAAAAGAAAAGGTTGTGTATGGCCTATGTTTGTCCAGTGAAGGCAGAATATTTCATACTCTTTGCCACATAAAATGGAAATGAGCCCACTCAAAGAACAGTATCATTCTTTTTTTTTTTTTTTAATTTTTATTTATTATTTATTTATTATGTTTATTTTTGGCTGTGTTGGGTCTTCATTTCTGTGTGAGGGCTTTCTCCAGTTGCGGCAAGTGGGGGCCATCTTCATCGCGGTGCGCGGGCCTCTCACTATTGCGGCCTCTCTTGTTGCGGAGCAGAGGCTCCAGACGCTCAGGCTCAATAGTTGTGGCTCACGGGCCCAGTTGCTCCGCGGCATGTGGGATCTTCCCAGACCAGGGCTCGAACCCGTGTCTCCTGCATTGGCAGGCAGATTCTCAACCACTGCGCCACCAGGGAAGTCCCCAGTATCATTCTTAAATGCAGAATTTCTTCTTACTGAAAGTGAGACCTAACAGTTGGCATGCTGAGACTTAGAATTGCAACTCTCTGTGATAGCACTGAAATGGAGGTAAAGAAAGATAAAAAACTTGAATGGATGCATGTCAACCCTGCTAGCTGTGTTGGAAATAAGAATACAGGAGTAGAAATATCCACCCTCTTATTAAAACTTAGGACATATTATGTGCCTAGGTCTCTGAGTTAGTCAAAGTTTCCCAACCCCCCACCACAACCCTGTAAGATAATATCTATTCCTAAAGAAAAAAAAACAAAAAACAAAAAAAAACACTCTATCTAGTTGGTGAAACAAATACTTAAGAAACAATGGTAGGCAAGATTGACAAAGTATAGTGGAAGTGGTACCTCAACTAGATTTTTAAAAATCACCAAGATATGGAAACAACCCAAGTGTTTCTTAATGGATGAATGGATAAACGGAATATTATTAAACCATGAGAAATAAGGAAATCATGCTATTTGCAACAGCATGGATGGAACTTGAAGGCATTATGCTTAGTGAAATAAGGCTGACAAAGAAAGAAAAATACTGTGTGGTATAACTTATATGTAGAATCTGAGGAAATAAAAGTCAAACTCCTAGACACAGAGAGTAGAAAAGTAGTCGGCAGAGGCTGGGTTGGGAGTGGATCTAATGTAAAACACAATGAGTGTAGTTGATAACACTATATTTCATAATTGAAATTTGCCAAGAGAGTAGAACTTAAATGTTCTCACCCAAAAAATAAATAAATATTTGAGGTGATGGATGTATTAATTAACGCAGTGAGGGGAGTCCTTTCACAACGTATGTGTATATGAAATCGCCACGACACATACTTAAAGTAGTTTAAAATTTAATTTGTCAATTATACCTCAATAAAGCTGAAATTTAAAAAACAATAGTTAAGATATGAAAAGGGAGAGGGAAGGAAAATGTAGTACATAAATTTAGGGCAATAACACAGAAAAAGAGCTTAGAGTTGAAAATGAGCATAATATATTCATAAGGAGCAAGAGGCTCTATCTCAGCTCATGCTGGGAAGCAGTGAGATCTGAAATTGCACATGTAGAGCAGAGACAGGATTCTGAAGAGATGAGTCGTGGCAGTGAATACGCTATGGGTTCCTGTCTGCTCTGAGAGCCACTCATCTGTTATGATGAAAATGTTCTGCATGTTTGTTTTCGTATAATCCTGCTTGTTATGTTTTGCAGATTGATGTTAGGTTTAAAAACAGGCTCTTTGTGAGAAGGAAGAGCATTATGAATCCAAGTGTTAAACTGCCGGTACTTTTCAGTAAAATTAAAATGCTAATCCACACTCTGAATTTTGTAACTCTTAGTAAACCCTAAAGTGGGTGATTTAAGAAGGAAATTTGAAAATAATTAAGGAGAACATACCAAAAGTGTGATCATCTATTCTCATAGTAGCTGCATAGTCTCCACATTTCAGGAAATAGCAGTTTAAACAAGTGTGGAAAGGTGTGATTAGAAGTCAGTAGCTGGTTAAAGGAAGAAAGGGCATTATTGTAAGTTCTGTGGCCAACCTATAATGTAGGAACCAAGGGCTGTGAGTCCCAGCCCTCTTCCCTGAGCAATCAAAAGGCCTTCAGGGAAGGAAGTGATCAGTCCCACACAGTGCAGGTCTAGACCAGAGGTCACAGGATCAATTATAATTAAAGGACTTTTCACAGTACTGAAAGGGAATTCTTATAACTCCAAGTAAACCTGGAAAAGCAAGAATAGTTTTCTTGAGGTTAACAATAATTGAAAAATGCTTTAGCAGGAAGCAGATTATTCTCAGAAGTATTTTAATTCTTATGTTTTTCTTTTTTTCAGGAGGCAATCTATCCAGCCAGAAGAAATATTTTTCATTACGAGGTACCACTGGGATATCGTAGGATTCAGCAATATTATAGTCACCACCATGACAATGATAATTGTTTTGCAAATAGATGATGAAACCATTTGAATTATGTTTAATTTCAATAAATATTAAGAACCTGTATATTTTCTCACATAAACCATGAGTTATTTTAAATTTCAAAGAGACTAGAAAACATTTTTATAAATACATCAGAGCCACTTCCTATTCTGAAATAACAATCTTTGCAAAGAATTTCATAAGTAACTTTTAAACTTAATAGTTATATGAACATAAAACAGTTTATATTAAGATAAAATTTATATTAACAAAGTATATAATAACATGTAATTAATCATTTTTTTTAAATCATAAAGTAGAACACATAGCATTCTTCAGTAATAAAGAGACAGACATGCTATAACTCTACAGTACCTAACTGCAAACTAATTAGCTGCAAATAAAAACTTAATTAAGCAAAATCTTAGGGCATGTTACCCTCCAAAGAGTAGGTAAGAATTTAATTGTCAAAAACGCTCAACAGAATTAGAAACGTATACTTTATTCAAATGTGAAAATATTTAGATATATTTTAGTAACTTCTGAGTGTCTTCACATGGCAATAGTATGTATATGTATATTATTACTGGAACATAATTTCTAATAGGACTCTAATAAGATCTTAGAAATGAGAGCAATAATGGGACAATAACAACATGTATTTATTTACACATCCAATTCTGTACATTCATTTATTTCATCGTGATAAAAATCTTAAAAACAAGACATAAGTATTTTAGCATTTAACCCACTCTCTGGCATAGAGAAATAGCTCAATAAGTATATACTAAATCACTCTCCATTTTACTATTGATAAAGCCAAGACTCAGATGATGCCACAGAACTAGTATTCAATAAATGGTAGAGTTGGAATAAGAATGCAGGTCTATCAGATTTCCAAATCCCATGAACTTTCCATTATGAAATATTTCCTTTCTCTTTTCTTTTTATCCACTTTGAAGAGTTATTCAATTATTTTCTACTAAGGGCCATTTTCTTGGCTGTCACTTCTGTCAGATGGGCTATAATACCTCTCTTGGTTATCCATTTTATTTGGAGCACTTCTCACACTGAGAAACAATCTTAATTCTTTTTGGATGACTTCAAGATTCAGTCCCCTAGCCTTTCAGTTTTGTGATTTTGTTTCACCTTTAATGTCTTTTTATCAACATTCTCCTACACTGGATCTTATCATCACTAGGAAACTCTTAACCAATTAAAATGAGTTGAAACATTCCTTTTCCAAATCAAAAAAACAGCTTATATTTATCTCAGTTAATATCAAGATACATTTTCTTCAGCGTCATACAGTCCTCCTATTCCTTGAACGCTCTATTTTCTCTCTTTATTCCCCTTCTCATGCTCTTTTTCTTCCTCATCTCTAAAATTCTTGATCTATCGTTTCAAACATTCTCTGATTCTTCTTTTTACTAATTCCTTTTTTTTATTGTTTTTTAATCACACTACCTGAGGAATATTTCCCCATCTTCTCTATGGACACATCTGGCTACTATGCACTGCTGGAGATGCCTGAAAACGATGTGAATTTGTGACACTATGGATTTATGACACCCAGCCTCACCTGGAACCTTAGTCATGACTTGTCTTCTTTTCACCATTCCTTCTTCAGTTCTTGCTCCTGTTCTTTAAAACAGATATTTAAATATTTTGCATAAATCTCCCTAAACTCTCCTTAAATTCCCCTCTTCCCTTTTTTCCCACATTCAGTAATATCTTCAATAGTGTAGATAACATATTCACTGAATTAATAAATCTTCGAATTAAAACAGAAATTATTTAATAGATCAGGCTCTACTTCTGCCACCTGACCAATATTCTAATCTACATCTAGACTGTTCTTTAGCCCTCCTCTACCAACTTCTCAGTTTTATGTCTTCTTTCCCCTCTATCTATCCTTTGTATTTTCTTTCTTGCCCTCCCTGCTGACCCCTTTCCTTTAGTGTATAAACATCAAGTTACCGAGTTGTCCCATTAAACCCCCTCAATCTGTTGGCTCTCTAGCCCCTATCATAGCTTTCTTCTCTTCAAAACACCTCAAAAGTTTTCAACACCATGGCTTTCTCCATTTCCTCACAGCCCTCACTCAGATGACAGCAACTTGATAGTTGCCTCACCATTGCAGTAAAACTTCTTCCAGTAAAGTTCCCCCACACTGTCTTACTACCACTAGAGACAAATTAATATTCTTTTTACCTGACCTATTAGCAGTATTTGAAATTGCTGGAGACTTTTTATATGATGAATTATTTGCCTTCCTTCTACATTTCTTTCTGATTATTTCCCAATTTCCTCTGTCAGCTCTTCATTCTGTGCATTCTGTAAATGATTCTAAGGACCTCTTTTTGGAATTTTCATTGATGTTTTTAATTTTCAACATATAATATTTACTGCTACATTCACATCAAATAGCACAGTGCCTGGCATATGGGAAGTGCATGGTAAATATTTGTTGAATAAATGAATGAAAGATATTTTTGTCTGGTAGGAGTTGCTGTGTGCAATGTTAATCTAGTTCAGAAAATTTCTAATGCTTAAAGTTATAGTTTGGAGATGAGTTTTTTTCATTAGAGTATATGAGAAACTGTTTCTCAGACTACTTTGATATTTTCTGCTTTATTTTCTCCTTTTGTCCAGTAGGAAAAAAAGGAATATAAGTATCACAAAAAATTATTTCTTATACATAAAAAATTATACAAAAATATTAAATGAGTATTAGAACTTGATTTTGTTAACATGTAAATAAATGAGTGCATGGATTTTATATTTTGACCTAATCACATTTATCTAAACTCAATTGAATCTATTTTCTTTAATATCTTTATAGGGAGACATCTGTTAGTGAACATTTATAAGGACCAAATCCATGAAACCAATGTAGAATTCATTATCCATCTTTTGATGAGATTAAAAAATATATGTGTGGGACTTCCCTGGTGATGCAGTGGTTAAGAATCCGCCTGTCAATGCAGGGGACACGGGTTCGATCCCTGGTCCGAGAAGATCCCAGATGCCACAGAGCAACTAAGCCTGTGTGCCACAACCACTGAGCCTGTGCTCTAGAGCCCACGAGCCACAACTACTGAGCCTGTGCACCTAGAGCCCATGTTCCACAACAAAAGAAACCATCGCAGTGAGAAGCCTGCGCAGCACAACAAGGAGTAGCCCCCGCTTGCTGCAACTAGAGAAAGCCCGCACACAGCAACGAAGACCCAACAGAGCCAAAAATAAATAAATAAATAAATAATTTTTTAAAAAAATGTAAGTATATTTAATTTTACCACAAAACTAGAAACAAAGGTAAACTCGATCCCTCAGGTACAGGGGGATTTTCTGAAATGCTGATATTCTGTCACATAATAAGTATTATCAATATATTTCTCAAATATCTTATGAATTAAATTACCATGAGATGGAAAACAAAACAAGAACAAAAGAAATGGCTCCAGCATATAAATGTCTTCTTCAAATGAGTCTTTGTTCTTCTACAAGGCCGTGGATTAATTACCAGCCTTATTCTAAGCATCTGGTTCACTGCTTTGCTTTAATGAAGAGTTAGTTTGACCCCACGCTCAAACCATCTTTATGAAGTGGTAGAAGTAATTATTATTACTTGGAGATTATTTATCAAAAGCAGGATTTTCAAGGATGAAGTGATCACTACTTATCAAAAAATTGACCTTGACAAGCTAGATAAAGTTGATCTGAACTTTAGCTAGTATAGATATGTTAAGGATAATAAATTTTCCCCTTCAAAATGAATGCTAAATTGCCCAATAGAAACATACATCATTCCTTTAAAGTGCTTACATATTAATTTGATAAAGTGAAAGCTTGAAGGTCCTGAATATAGACTCTAAGAGTTCCTTATTTCCCCAGATTAATATTTATATAGTAAATGCCATGTTATTACTTCTTTAATGTCATGTTAATGCCTTAGGCATATCTGAGAAAGAGAAGTTGTGGGTTAGAGATGCCTAAAGAGAAAACTGAGAAAACTTTACCATTAACTGTTCAAGATTTGTCTGTATGTGTACATATCTATGTACTGCTACGTATATATATACACAAGTATGTGTATGTGTGTGTTAGAAATAGATTTGAAAAGATTAGTGGGAAAGCATCACATTAGAAGAGGAAAGGAATCAAAATAACATTGATTGAAATTACCTCCTGTAATGAAGAGATATGCTTACTACCATTACCCACCCCAACAAAAGGGAGAGAAACAAACAGGTTCGAAAGTTCATGAAAAGGCTCTTTCTCATACTATTGATATTATAATCTGATCGTGATTACTCAGGAAATATCATAAAGCTGGATCAGGCTTACATAAACTATAGAGTAAGGAGACCTTGCATCTTTTCTACAACCCCTCCCCACCCCATCCCTCGCCAACCCCAGCCCACATCATTTTTGCTTAGTCTGGAAGGAGAAGGATTGAGGGATCAAGGTTTGGCAGGGAGAAGCCACGAGTAAGGTACTGTCCCTTGTATCATGCCAGTGTAAGCAGAAGGTATTCTCAGATAAGAGTGTTAGCTAAGGTGTTAGGATAATCAGCTAATTAACAATTTCGTGTGTAATGGAAGGACGCAGAGTCTTACCAAGCCCTCAAGTGCAGGAATAGTGAAGCTTCCAAGTCCTGAAACACCAGAGGTTATCTATCAACGAAACTGCCAGCAGCTAAAGGGACTGTTTGCAACTCTAAGTCCCAGAGTAAATATTGCAGTTATGGAATGGTGGGAGCTAGTGTTCTTATTCTAAATGAGAAAAGAATGGCTAAAAATATAAATGGACTGAAAATGCCCCAGAGGTTGAAAAATCTATTTATTTGGTCATGTTTTAGGCAAATGTTTCAAAATCTGTTTCAGAATATGTTGCTCTAAAGGGAAAGCTCTATTTCTAGTAACAATTAAGAGCTGATTTTCTAACTTGTCCTTTTATATTTTCCCACTAGCAGTATGATTTCTAAAGGCAGTGGTAGTCCTACATTCTCCAGACATCACTCATAAGCAAAGCATGCTGTGAAGCTACCAAATTATCTGTCTGTATCAAAACACAGGCAGCAGGGCTAGGTACTAACAGAGTCCACAGAATCCTCTTTAGACAGGCACCATTCTGATAGTCAAGCATTCCTTCTTTAATCAGCAAATGTGCATTGAAGGCCTACTAAATGCTAGTCACTGCTATCACTCACAGAGATACCTCCTAAGCTGTTACCTCAGCCTGATTTCATTATGTGAGTTTAACAGCTTCTCCTCCATTGTTGCTGTTTATCCTGGCACTGGGTCCTGTATGAAGGACACTGGAAGTGGAGAAGGATTCTCAAAATACAGATATGATTTAAGCAATAAACATACAATATGAACATCTATAAAAAGTTTCATATTTCATATCTCCATTACATACATTGTGATAGCTAAACCATTGTCTATGCAAATGTGTATATTTCAGAAATTTTATTAATACTCTTGTTTACATTCCTAATGAAATATTAAGGGTATAAAATGCAAAAAATCAAAGTTTTTTGTTGAATAATATTTGTATAGGCTTTTAAGCAGAATCAATTGCAAACATTTATTTTTATAGATCTAAATTTGTGGCTATGATAGCACTATATGCCTTGTAGGACTTGGATGGAACAATAAAATCTTTCTGGAAAATGTTTCAAGAGACTATTGTGATTATCAGATTTCCTCTCTTTTGTGACTCTAGCACATAGCATAAAACCTGTCTTTTGTAACTTAGTATTTCTTGAATAACTGAATGAACCGTGTCTCTTTATATGAAATATATATTTTGGTGGAATTATTAGCTCAGGAGAGAGTTAGAAAATTATCAACAGGTTTTTTTTTGAATGCATACTACATGCCACACACTGATATAACTTAAATCTATTTTCTAATCAACCCCCAAATAGAGTAAACTGATCCACTATTATTGATTTTTTTTTAAATTTAGTAGTTTTTTAAGTGCAAAGGAACAAAGATGTTTTAATATGGGGTTACTCAATTTGAATGAATGAGACAGGCTGCATAATAATCCAGCAGGCATCCTTTTTTGGTAACTCATACTTACAGTTTGGAAGTAAATGCAAGTAATTAAATGATGTATAAGGGTTCAGATCTCAGTGGTTCTCAATCAGGAGGCATTTTGACCCCCAGAGGGCATTTGGTAATATCTCACATCTGAAGACATTTTTGGTTCTCACAAATGGCAGGATGTTATGGGCATTTTTGCAGTAGAGACCAGGAATGCTGATAAACATCCTGCAATATGTAAGACAATCTCCTACAACAAAGAATTATCGGACCCAAAATGTCAATGATACTGAAGCTTAGAAACTGTGAGTTAGAAGAGGTATTCACACAATTTGGGGTCTCAAAGTAGGCATGTAAGAACTGGTATCTAATAGTAGAGCCTTAATAATTCTCTTTCATAGTTACTGATGCAGTGACTAAACAAGAGTATTTCCATATATGTATATCTATGTGAGAAAAATCTAGAATGGCTCATACAACTGCAGATGCTAGTACATGAAAGGATTTCAGTCCATATTCGATAAGTACTCACTGACTTTCCCCTACTGAAAGATCACATTATCTTAGAAAATTAACTTACATATTCTATATTTTGGGAGTGATCTTTGCCTTTGTTGTGGTTATGTTAGCTGTTTTAACAAATAAACTCCAAAATCTCAATGGCCTAATCCAATAAATCGTTTCCTGCTCAGCCAAGAGACAAATGTGGCAGTTCTACTTAGAAGTAAATTTACTCCATGTGGTGATCCAGTGACCTAGGTCTGTTCCATTGTATGGCTGCACCATCTCTACGATCTCAGAATATCTACTTCATATATTCAGGAGAGAGCACAATCCTCTTGCTTTTCAAAAGCCCTTGCCCAGGAATTTACGCATCATTTCTGTTCATGTTCCATTGATGAGAAGTGGTGACCTAACCACACCTGGATTTAAGAATTACTGAGCAGCCATGTTGCACTTCATATATCATTAGTTTTATTTTATGCAAAGGAGAGAATAATTTTTTATACAGCTGACTTTCACTACTAGAATCCAATTCCTTTATTCCATTCTCAAATTTTAAAAGCCTATTAATTGCTGAGCACTCTACCAGATTCTAGAGACACACACAAAAAAATGAATTTTCTTGTCTACCAGGGATGTACAATCTAGAAAGGGCCTTTAATCATCTCAGAGGTAATTCCTCTGAACTGAAACCCTGTATTTGAAGAAACTCAGCAGAACACCCTGAAACATTTCTATACCTTGCTTAGTGTAAACATTTTCTCAGTGCCTGTTGTAGACTGAATGTTTATGGTCCCTGCAAAATTCTTAATTTGAAATCTTTCCCTCAGATATGATAGCATTAGGAGGTGGGGCATTTGGAAGATAATTAGGATCAAATGAGGTCATGTGGGTGGATCCCACATGGATGGGATTTGTATCCTCTTAAGAGACAGAGAGAGCTTGCTTCCTCTCTCTGCTCTTTGCCATGTGAAGTTACCAAGAGAAATCAGCAATCTGCAACCTGGAAAAGATTTTTTAGCAGAGCTATTTCTTACCAGACCATGCTAGCATGGACTTCCAGCTTCCAGCACTGTGAGAAATAAATTTCTGTTGTTTAGATGCCACCCAGTCTGTATTATTTTTATAGCAGTCCAAGCTAACTAAGGCAGTACCATTTATAGTTATCCTTAAGCCTATTTAATTTTAGGGAAATCCTATATGGCAAAATTGCCCTAATCAGTATCTCTAAGGGAAAGATGTGGCAAGAATGTCTAAAAACAAGACTCTTATCATAAATAGTGGTTCCCTCCTTAAAGGGGCAACTTTGGATTCTAAGGTATTTCAAAGCATGTATAAAAGTGACATTCAAATGTTCAGATAGCAACTATCAAATAAAATGTGTTTTTGTCTAGTTATTTCTCCTTTTCTTTGGACATGGGTACATAAAAGAAAATAAAAATTGAAATAAGACTTGAAAATATGGCCACTTAAACATGTGTTCCACAAAGACACATACCACATTTTACTGTCTTCTATGATTACAGGTGCATTTATTCCTTTAATCCAAAATCAGTTCTACTCTTCCAAACTGGTGTCTCACAAAGGTAGATCCTTAGTGATAACCAGTCTGTTTTCCACTGTGGCAGAGAAATTTAACTGCCTAAAACAAACTTTTTAAATCCTGTTTCAATTAATAACAGACTCTCATTTTTAACTCAGTATGTTACCTATCAGAGGGAAAGATTGCATTTTCCAGCTTCATCACAAGATAAGTGTGAACACACGACTAATGATATATAAATGGGACTGTCCCTCCTGTTAGACAATGTTTTGAAGGGAGCTGACTAACCCTAAAAATCCTCTTTTTTTTTTTTTTTTTTTTTGCCTTTCGCTTTGCTTCTTTCTTCCAGTCAATAACTTGGCTCTGATAGCTGCATCTCCAGTAGTCTTAACGGACCAGGATGAACCTGAAAATATAGCCATACACCAACATGATGCAGCGAAAAGATGGGAGCCTGGGTGTCTGGTGAATACTTTGGATCTACCATAACTTACCTGGACATATCTCTAAACTTCTTTTTTAGTGAGAGAGAAATACATTTCTATCTTGTTTAAGCTATCCTGATTTATTTGTTCTTTTTTTTTTTTCCTCTTGTCTGTTATTTTTAGCTAAACTTCATTCTAACATTCTACCAAGGTGAGTTATGAGGAATTACTCTTATACTTCGTTCAAGACTCCATTTAATCTTCATGTTTTCCACAAGCCCAGGCTCAACCACTCTGGGATTGAGTGAACCCTTCTGTGAACTCATGCAGAAGTTACCATTTTTAATACTCCACTTTATGACTCTTTTTCAGGTTTAGGTAAACTATTTATTGAAAGATAACATAAGACCTGAAAAATACACATATCATCATTGGCCAGCTCAATGAACTATCAGAAAGTAAATATACCCATGTAACCATTATCAGTACTCTAGAAGGGTACTGTAGTACTCTACAATTTCTACATGTCACTGAAGGATAACCATTATCCTAGTTTTTAACAAAATAGATTGGTTTTGTCTGAACCTTATATAAATAGAGCTATACTGTACACATATTTTTTAGATCTGAGTTTTTTCCCTCAATATTATGTAAGTGAATCTCATTTATGTTTTTGCATGTTATATTTATTTTTTCATTGTCATTATTTATAGTATTTTCTAGCATAGTGTGTCCCAATTTATTTTTTAAATTTTACTCTGATTAAACCATTGTGGTTGTTTCCAGTTGGGAGATATTATAACTCTACTACTGCAAAGTACCACCACTTTGGCATAATTGTTTATTTCTTTTTTGCTGTATAGCTAGAAGAGAAATTGCTGGATCCTGGGATATAAAAAGTCTATCTTTAGTAGTAATGCCAAATAGTGTTTCAAAGTGGTTATGCCAACTTAGCCTCCTACCAGCAGTCTCTAAGTCCCTTGTTTGACTGTTTATCCTGAAATGCTTATAGGAAGTTAACTAACTCAAATATTATCTGTGTTTACTTCCTATTACTTAAAACTTAATGATAAAAATGTCTATAATTTCTATCTGGCGTGTTTCTAACCTGCCACTTTTGAGGTATTTATCTGTGATGATAGTCACTGTGTCTCACTGAAAAAAAAGTATTAAACTCTTAACCACAAAGACATTTCTAAATTTCATAAGTAAAAATGAATTAGATAATTTTCTTGACACTCCAAGATTATTTAATACAGTCTGTTATTGACTATACAGATATATTTTAGTTTATTAATTGTAATATAGTTTTATAAATAAGTATATTAAATTACTAGAAGAAACAGTATTATTTCAGATAATGGATGTTTTGACATAGTATACGTGCTAACTAAAAATACGTTGCCAACACTTAGGAGGTTGGTTTGCTGATGAAAACTTTTCTGTGACTAAAACCAAAGGAGAATCTCCTACAATATAAACCATTCTTCAATGAACTTAGATCATAACTGACTTCAACTGACATAACTTGTCACTGGCAACTTTCTAGGCTTTACCTCAGCCCCTGAGACACAAGGTAGGTTTATATTGCCTAGCCGCCTTTGCCCTTAACACTTCTAGCTTTATATGTACTATAAACTCATGGCTTTGTGTTGATAGCACGACCTGAGGTATGTGTACGTGGTGTGTGCTGGGGACAGGTGTGGCTCTCTGGAGCAGGAAGAGTTATCTTGGCACTAGCAATAAGGAATATGGATTGACAATAGAAGTGACCATTCATGAGTAATCAAGTTTAATAGGCCCAAAGTAGAGAGATCCATACCAGTTCTATGCTGGAAATTTAGAATCATGGACAATATGGGCCCATGGGCAATCTTTGAGGAACATTTCAAGGGCAATGAAGATTGGAGAGGTGTGAGCTATAGATATGAAGCTGAGTTATATCAGAAACTCTATACAAAATCCAAACCAATGAGAACAGATACAATATCACCTGCATGAAATAGAACCTGCAAGAATAAAGTGAGGAGGACTTCTCAGGCCATAGGGAAAAAGAGCAAATATGGTTCTTCCTTAGGTAACAATATTCTGTGGAGGCAGGGAAATTTGGGTAGCCAAGAGACACAGACTGAATCATTTCAGGTAGATTGCATGGCTCTTGCACATGGGTATTTGACCTGGGAAGAGTTGAAGGAGAGGAAGGAGGAACATGTACACTGCCAAGCACTCAGTTTAGCCAAAAGAATTTAATATGGTTACTACCCTCACAAAATTTATAACTAGCAGAGGACACAGATCCTTATATAATAAACAATAATATAGTGAGATATGTTTCATATTAACATTATGAGAGGTAGCCTGATAAAAAGAAAAGAACATAAGTATCAGATGCAAACAAACCTGGAAATCAGTGCTGGAACTACAACTTCTTCAGTTCATTTTCCTTATTGGTGAAATGAGAAGAATAAAGGTAACTTGATATGGATTTTTGTTATGATTAAAGATAGTAAGCAATTTAAGTGGCCTTGATAAAGCCTAATATTATTTTATTATTGTTGTTGTTATTATCCTGTGTCAGGGACTAGTACATACACGAATTCATTTAACCTTCACTGTATTCCATAAGGTAGGTATACTTATTACCTAATTTATATAAAGGGGCTGAATCACAGAGATTTAGACACTTGACCAAGATACTCTACCAAGGAAATGGTTGAGTTCATTTTCAAATGCAAGTTCTAGGCATCTTGGCCAATTAATATCAATACATAGTAGCTTAACAAAGTAAAAAAAAAATAGTGGAGAGGGTGTGGAGAAAAGGGAACCCTCTTGCACTGTTGGTGGGAATGTAAATTGATACAGCCACTATGGAGAACAGTATGGAGATTCTTTAAAAAACTAAAAATAGAACTACCATACAACCCAGAAATCCCACTATTGGGCATACACCCTGAGAAAACCATAATTCAAATGGAGTCATGTACCACAATGTTCATTGCAGCTCTATTTACAATAGCCAGGACATGGAAGAAACCTAAGTGTCCATCAACAGATGAATGGGTAAAGAAGATGTAGCACATATATATAATGGAATATTACTCAGATATAAAAAGAAACGAAACTGAGTTATTTGAGGTGGATGGACCTAGAGACTGTCCTACAGAGTGAAGTAAGTCAGAAAGAGAAAAACAAATACCATATGCTAACACATATATATAGAATATAAAAAAAAGAAAAAAAGGTTCTGAAGAACCTAGGGGCAGGACAGGAATAAAGATGCAGTCGTAGAGAATGGACAGGAGGACACGGGGAGGGGGAAGGGTAAGCTGGGACGAAGTGAGAGAGTAGCATGGACATATATACACTACCAAATGTAAAACAGATAGCTAGTGGGAAGCAGCTGCATAGCACAGGAAGATCAGCTCGGTGCTTTGTGTCCACCTGGTGGGGTGGGATAAGGAGGGTGGGAGGGAGAAACAAGAGGGAGGAGATATGGTGATATATGTATATGTATAGCTGATTCACTTTGTTATACAGCAGAAACTAACACACCATTGTAAAGCAATTATACTCCAATAAAGATGCTCAAAAAAAAAAAAAAGAATAGTGGGTCAAGGGCAAATTTAAAAAAAAATAGTGGGAACACAGATGCATTTACCACATTTCCTTTGTTTATGAGTATAAATACCTAAAGTATCATAGACTAGAAGGAGTTGATAATTAGTGCATCTAACTCTGGAAAGCCTTGGGGATAACTTGAAACTTGAATACCATCAGATTCCCATCTCTTGCTCTTACCTCTGCTTCCCTCTATGTGTTCATTTCTCAGGGATACTTGAAACTCAGCCAGCATCAGCCGGGTGCTTGCAGTATTATTGCCTTGTGGCCAGACAGGAAAAATACACTTATTTTCCCCAAGTTTTATGTGAACAATACCTAGGAAGGGCTGTCGAAGATTGGGCTAATGTGCAGTGGAAATTATGCTTAGAAAAGAGCAGGTGGGAGGAGAAACCCAAGCAAGGTTACTGGGCTTATGGGTGTTGAGGTACATAGCTATTAAAATTTGTGTCTTACAAAGGATAACCAAGTACATTTGTGTAGGAAGAGAGAAAAGGGCTGATGATGTCTAGGATAGCTTTCATATCCTGAAAACCATATAAACTTCATTTTATCCTATCACGTAACTTTAAATGATTTCATTATATCACTAATTATAGTTTTATTTGATACATTTTGGAAGACTTCAATATATTATATATGACATCTGATGGAACGAATTTGACTAAAATGAATATTTCTGTGTAGAAGATAGATAGGCACAAAGATGTAAAATACCATGAAAGAAAGTCTTAATCCTTCACAAAGGTTATCTGAATGATTTTCCTGATTATTTCTATCTTTTAAAAAGGTACATATTATGTGGTAATTGTTCTTTTAACTACTGACACAATTAATGCTTAATGCATGAGAAATATAATTTATGGTTTTATTTGGCATGTACTTAAGCACCTGCATAGCAATTACTGGTGTGACATTTTTGTCTGCACTATAAAGCACTGCACATCTTCCCTTTCATCAGTTTAAAATTGAAACAAAGAGGTTGGCTCCTTGGGTAGTACCTGCCCTGATCTTATCTAGTAGAATGAAAATATGATTGCCTTCCTGACACTATAAATTACACTTTCCCAACTCTAGCACCCTTCTGCAACAGAAATCTATACCATTAGTGTGACTCTTTCATGCTATAGGAAGTTGTTTTACCTTTACAATACTAACATAGAAAATCTTCATCTCTTTTTTTCATCTCAAATTATATGGCAATTGAACATCAGAAAGGAGTATTTTTTATGAAACACACTATGTAAAATTTCTTCCTACTGTAATGACAAATATAAGGATATGATTCCAATGGTAAGTGAATATCAAAACTCCAAAGTTGAATGAAATTATATCAATTTCTTCCTTCAAAATAAGTAGTTATATGGCTCTCATGGGTGAACTTTTTCTTTAACTTTTTCCATTTACAATGAATTGGAAACACAAACAGTCAATAACTGTCACTGCCTTGAAAGTCAAGGTGAAATTCTTGTCTGTGTGGTCTCTGTAGACATCTTCATGCCGAAGGTTGTGATTTCTCCAAAGTTCTTGTTATACCCAATAACCTCAAATGTTTTTTGGATGACACTCTGCTCTGGTATCTGGTTTTTCTCTTTAACTGATACCATTCAACTTCTTTTATTGTATATATTTTCCTTTTTCCTGCCTTTCTGTAATGTCACTTGCTTTTGCTTCTATTCATTTTTTTTTTTTTTTTTGGAACTAAAAGGAAAAAAAAAAGATGCTTTAAAATTCTCCTCAAAATACTTTCCTATCAAACTGCTCTTGAAAAAAAACTATTTTTCATGACACAATTGAAGAATAAACCATGCTTAATACCTTATTTACACAAACTGAAGGCTGTTGTATCTGTGTTTGGTGACCTTGAAACAGTATTGTGCTCAGTGCCCTTTTTATAACCTTAATTACTGGGGAATACAGAGCTTTAAAGAAAGACTAACATTTCACTTTAACATCCACAATAATCTATTATAAAGCCAGCTAAGCCAGTCCCCAAATACAGAGAAATGTTATTACATGCTCAGCTAGCTGTCAAGGGGCCGTGAGTCAGTGGCTTACAGTTATCCAAAGTAACAAGGTTGTTCAGAATTTCCTCCAACAAAGCGAGCCAGCTTATGGAAGGATTAAGCTCCCTTTGATTAGAACAACTGGAACATGTCCTACCCTTTTAATTAGCATTCCCTTTTGCTTGGTGGAGGCTGGTAATTTGACACTCACATTAGGCATCTCAAGAAATGATTAGGTATTTTGTCCCACTCATGAGAATTAAAGCCATGGTATATACTTCTGCATCAAATAAAATTTGAGCTGCTGAAGGATTTATGTTCAAAACCCTGTAAAATCCCAAGGGCACTATGCCTCTAATAGACAAAATGTAATAACACTCCAATATAATGTGTGGCAGGAGGCTTGGTTAGCCTTCAGGCATAGTATATTACCCTAAGGCCATGCTCTTTATGCTTTCTATCTTTAGGAACAAAAACTTTTATGTCAGCTTTATTGATATTTTACAGGTTTACATTTTAATTCATACCTTAAGGCAATTCAGAGAGAGAAGACCTCTATATATGCTGCTGGATTACTTAGTTGGTGAGTAAATATAATTTTTCAGTGACCACACTAAACAGAGCAGAGCTGAGACTATGTGGAGTAGAAAAAGGAGATGGCCTGCTGCCATTTGTCAAGAAGCACACCTTCTATTTGAAAACAAATATAAAAATAAATATCTCCCTTCCCCAATTTACAGGCTGCCTTTACTTACACCCTTCTGGTATTTTTATGTATCCCTATTTTCTGGTCTTAATTTGAATTTCCTTTTCCATTTTCCTTATCGTATATCTTTTCTCCTCTCTCTCTCTCACCCTCCTGTCCCCGTTTGAATGGATAAATATCAAAGAAGTCATTTCCCATTGTGAAAATTGCCCTGCGTTTCTCCTCATTTATGTGTAGCAAAAATGGTGAAACTTAAAATCAACTTGTGGAAAAGAAGACTCTGTTAAATACTTCATGTAGCTCTCAATACGACTTGGGAAAAGTAAGAATATTAAAAAAGAAACAATTCAATTAGAAAAAGATGATGTAATTCGATTTTTTCATCTTTAGTACCTTCTCTTCTAAAATTGAGTAGCTATTGCATCTACTTTATTTCCAAGCTACCAAATTTAGATTCAAATTTCAGAATTTTTTTCAAATTATTTTCAGAGAATTATATATCAATGAAAGACCCTTGTTTATTTTAGGCTTTCAAAATGTATCTAAGTATTTCTGGTGCTTATACCTGTACAGTAATCTATTTAGTCAAACCACTATGAGGTGTGACTATTGTAAGAGACACAGAAGATATTAGAGAAGTAAAATGAAATTTCTGTCTAGCTCAAGGAACAGATAGGATAATGGTAACTTCTATTTAAGCAGCAGCTACTAAACTTGCAACTGAAAAAGAAGTTTTGTTATGACCAGTTTATTCAGAAGCCATAGCCTTTCTTTATCTTCAGTTGTTTTTGTGTGTTTCCTTATGTTTTAAGGTGGGTTAGAAGGACTGTGTTGTGTGAGAAACAGGGGGCTTGATTTATTTGCCTTATGAAAGTGAATGGAGTTGACTATTCTTGTCTGAGAGCTTCTTCTGTCTTTGAGAAGTAGAAGGTGAAATCTTTAGCTCAGAGTAGAGAGATGGGTTTAGAGATATGATGAAAGAAGGTTTGAAAAGGCTGTTGTAGATAATGGGAAAGAAACTGACTTTGGAAGTAGAGAAGGTTGGATGGGCCACACTGAGGGCCTAGTTTTCTAGTTGTGAAATTTTCTAGCAACAGCTCTCAGCAAACCAGAGGTACACAACAAAAGATTGCTTGAGTAAGGATTAAAAATTTTCCAGGCTTATCTAATAGAAGGAGAAATTGCCTATGGGTTGACTAGATTAGATGTATATGAGTTTAAACAAACACTAAGAGCAAACTCATTTTCCTGTAATAAAGGAAACATCAAAAATTGTTTTCTAATACATGTACACTTTTGATATTTGAGTAATACATGGACAGTACATGTCCTCATCATGTTAGGGCAAGCATATATTTTTGCTGCTTTCCATGCTTTTTCTTTAGTCTTGAATTAAGATTGGCCTCAGAGGAACATAAAATAATTCTTTGAAGTGACAAGTATATATGTTTGTATGTTTGTATGTAACTCCTACTGCAAAAAAAAAAAAAAAAGGTATAAATCACCTACTAACAATAGTTCTTCCAAAAGTTATTATATGGATTTAGAATCATTAGATGTGTGATTTCTGAAATTATTTTTCAAACTCCAGGGCCACACATCTTTGAAGAATATACAATCTAAATACTAACACATGGAAGCATTTTCTCTGGGCCAAAAAACATTCTACAGAGAACAAAGATATTTGTTTCACGCCCTCACTCCCTTAACATGCAACACGTTAAGCCACTTATTATGAGACCAAAGGGGCCAGATTAATCCGATGAGTTCTATTTGTTTGGTCAAAATAGTATTTAAAACTTTTTCAATATGAAAAGATTCCTAGTGGGCACACACTTTCCAGTTTACACATTCTCCATCCCTTTTTATATTATTTTGTACTTCAGATTCACCTATTTATATTGCATGCCTCTGTAGGCATCTAGAATTGGAACTGCTGCTTTAAGACCACATTCTTCTTCATTACACCGTAAGAGAATAGTAGAATTACACTGTTATTCTTAGCAATAGTAAGGATAAAAGAGAGTGAAGAAAGCTGCTTTGTTTTAATTGAATAATAATAGTGGTCACAATTTAATGTGTGTAGATTATCTACAGATTAAAAAAAAAAAACATTCTTCACTATAACTATATAAGAAAAATGCTTTTATCTCCATTTTACAGGTGAGAAAACTGAAGCTCATTGACGTTCAGGACGGCAAAAGTAATCATTGTGAAATACACCTAGTCCTCTCTATAACAAAGGCCTACTCTGAGTTGCCTTAATAGACATGAAGACTAAATGTAATGTTGTATTCTTGATGGGATCCTAGAAATAAAAAAGGAAGTTACGTTAAAACTAAGGAAATATGAATTAAGCACAGGCTTTAGTTAATATAAATAGTCAATGCTGGTTTGTTAATTGTGAGAAATGTTCCATACTAATACAAATGTTGATAACAGGGAAACTGAGTGAGGGGTATTTGAAACTTTGTACCATATTTGCAAATTTCTGTAGGCCAACAACTATTCTAAAATGAAAATTATATTTAAAAAATTGAGGAAACATCAGGAACAGAAGTCAGATATAAGTGGTCCAGAGACCATGATAATATTGTTTTCCAGAATGAACTGTTTCATTTATACATAGATTTAAGTCCTTAACTATTTAATAGTGGAAAGTTCATTTTCTCTTTTTTCTAAGAAAATTCCAGTAGCAAGAGAGTAAGGGAGACTAAAGAGTAGTTTCCTTTTCTTCCTTCTTTTCTTCCTTTCTTTTTCTTTCTTTCTTTCCATTTCTTTCTTTCTTTCTTTCATCTTCTTTCCTTTTTTTGTATGAAAAATAAATTTCATGTTGTTGAGAGACTGAAAGATCCCCAAAAGTGACCATATCTGTCTCTTTCACTGTTGTAAATTCAAGCCCTAGAAGAATGCCTTCTGCATGGCAAGTACCCAAACCTTCCTCATATATTTGTTTCATGAAAAAATTAAATGATTAATAAAGAATATTAAGGGTGACTACCTACAATAAGTGCAATGCATCTATAAAAATTAATATTCTCTCCAGATAATTTTATTTGTCTTTAGATATTTGTGGGTTTTTTTCCTACTCTTTCTCAACAGTCCTACCATTTCTAAAAACTTAATCAGTATATATGTTTAAAAATAATTGTTTTAAATAAATGAGGGCAAAGAAGCCAAAAGAGGTTAATGGATTCCCTCAAAGTTTCATAGCTACTTACTGAAAGAATACAAACTAGTATATTGGCATTCAGAGATTTTTTTCCTATTATGTAACAGTCCTTATTCTTTAGAATTAGTTATATAATAAGAACCTGGTGATATCTAATGAAATATTTTGATATAAATTATTGTTAGATAAAGCAATACAGGTATAGCTCTTGGAAATAGACCTCAATTAACACTAGAGGAAGTTGTTAATGGACATAAGAAACTGTGCTAAAACTAAAACATAATGAGTAACCAGGAAGGCTATAGGAGTATTCTTTTTTCACTAAAATCTTTAAAGAAAGGATATTTTTAGTCCATTTTTGAGTCATGGTTTAGGTAAAAATCATGCACAATGATTCATTGTTTCTACTTTTTCTTGTTGAAGAGAAATAAATATTATATACTTATATGAAACAATAATTTTAGCCATTCATAAAAGCAATAATACATTTAAAAAAAATCTTTAGGATTGTTTCATTTCTCTATGTATAATGTGGTGTGTTCTGACATTGAGTTAATACTAAAGATTTTAGAAAAATAAAAAATCATGTTTCAAAAAGAAGTAGATTGTTATAAGTGAATACTGGAATCTAAACTGTTTATGACATTAAACACTTAATCCAAAATATTGGTTGAATTACCCAAACTTGGGCTCTGATGATTTGTGTTACCTGAGAAATTTTTCTTATTGTTAAAAATTACAAATAGGGTATAAATCAGGTATTTTTTTTTTTTTTGATGATGTTTTGATATTGTGGTGTTCCACCTCTCACAGTTAATGTTTTCTTATCATTTTATTTAGTCATTCAACAAATATTAATTATGCCCCTACTATGTGCCAGGTACTGGGGATAAAAAAGTGAAAATAACTGGCAGATATCACTGACCTTATGGCTCTTAAATTCTATGAGGGAGACAAACAATACACAATATTAAAAAAGTAAAATATATAGAATGTCAGATACTGATATGTGCTAATGAGGAAAAATAATGTAGGAAGAAAAATTGAAATTTTAGACAAGGAGCCCAGAGAAGTTATGTATGAGAAAGTGCCTTTTGTAAAGAACTAATCTGGAGGAGAACAATTTAGGAAGAGAAAAGATTAAAAAAATAAAAGAAGAAAAATAAAAAGAAAGGCCCAGTGATTGGAGTATTCCTTGCTTTTGGGATAAACTGTAAGATAGTCATAATTATGGTTAAAGGGAGTAAATGATGGGGACAGTAAGAGATGAGATCCCAGATGCAATGAGAGGGGTAAATCATGTAGGTACTTCAAGGTCATTGTAAGAAATCTGGTTTTTCCTTTGAGTGATGTGGAAAGATATTAGATGGTTTTGAGCAGTGAGCAAAATATCAGCTGCCTTATATTTTAATAGGATCACAGTGACTGCTATGTTGAGAGGAAACTAAAAAAGGCAGAAGAAGAAAGACTATCTAGAAGGCTCTTTCAGTAGTCCACATAAGAGAAGTTGTTGGCTTGGCTCAGAGTATTGGCAGTTGTGGTGTGAAAAGTGGTCTAATCTTGAAGTGATTTTGAAGAAGAACCTAATGGATATCCTAATGGGTTGGAGGAGCAAGTCAAAGGTGAGTCAAAAATACTCAAATATTTTTGCTTACATAACTATAAAAAGAAGGTTGCTATTGACTAAGATATAAATATCATGGGAGAAGAAGGAGTTAGGAAGGAATGTTAAGGCTATACGTTACATTTGTCAAAATTATTACACATTTAAGTGCAGGTAATAAGTAGATAGTTGAATATTTGGATTTGAAATGCATAGTAGGGACTAGAATAGAAATAGAAATTATGAATTTATCAGTATATAGATATTATTTAAAACCACAAGATTGAATGCATTACCCTAGTTAATATAAATATTTAAGATGAAATTCAAAGAGCAAGTCATAGAGAAATCTAAATTATAGAAATTGAGGAGATAGAAAGTAAGCAGTAAAAATAGGGTTGATGGAAAATTGGTGAGTGAGATGCCCTGGAAGCTAAGTGGAGAAATTATTTAAGGGAGGAGAGAGTGATCCCCTGTGTCAAAGGCTGTCCATAGGTCAAGTAAGATAAGGACTGAGAAATGAAAATTGGATTTAGAATCTATTTGTTGAGGTCTTTGGTAACTTCAGTAAGAGCAGTTTCTTGTAGTGATGTGGGAAAAAGAAAAACCTGATTGGAATGTGTTCATGAAAAAAGGAGAAGAAAAAAAATTGGAAGCAGCAGGGAAAGACAATTATTTCAAGGACATTCATAGTAAAAGGAAAGAGAAAAGGGACAGTAACTGGGGTAAGATAAAATTTGTCATTTTTGTATTTTTTTTAATATGGGAGAGTAATATCGTGTTTGGATACTTTATTAGTTTCCTATGGCTGCTGCAACAAATTACCACAAACTGGTTGTCTTAAAACTATAGAAATTTATCCCCTCATGGTTCTGGAGAGCAGAAGTCTAAAATCAAGGTCTCAGCAGGACTACACCACCTCTGGATGTTCTGGGGACAATTCTTCTTTGCCTTTTCCAGCTTCTGGTGGGTCCAGGCATTCCTTGGTTTCCCTGGCTTTGTCACTCCAATTTCTGTTTCTTTGGTCACATTTCCTCTTCTTGTTCCTTTGTCTCCATCTTCTCGTCAGTCTCTTTTAAAGATACTTGTCATTGGAATTAGGGCACACCTGGGTAATCCATGATGATCTCATCTCAAGGTCCTTAGTTATGTCTGCACAGACTCTTTTTCAAAATAAAGTAACATTCACAGGGTCTGGGTTCCAGGGTACAGACATATCTGGGGGGCATCATTCAACCCACTAGTGATACTGATGAAATGATACATTAGAGAGGAAAAAACTGATCATGTGGAAGAGAAGTAGAGATTTGCTAAATCAATATTCATGAGAAAGTAATGAGATGGGAATTAGTGAATGAGTTGAGTACATGATAGTCCTCCTATTGTAACTGGAAAAATCCTAAGATATAGGGGTAGACAGATGAGTAGATGAAATGATAGTTTATAGAACTCTTCTGATTTATTCAATTTTCTCAGGCAAGACACAAATACATAACTTTAGGTAATTTTTTTTTCTTTCCAGAAGAGGACTTGAGCTGAGGATTTTTCTGCAAGCAATTTATTAAGAAAGTACTCTCAGAAGAGACCATTAAGAGAAAGGGCAGGAGAATGGTAAAGAAGGAGAGGAAGTCAAGAAGGAAGGCAATTTCAGGCACAGTAAATCTTTAGCCTGATCTTGGAGGGGAATTCTGAATGTAAATTGTACCTAAGAGTTGTACTGACCAAAGACAAGTGAGCTAGACTTTCACACAACAATATGTATCAGTCATTGTTTAAATGTTTCCCAGGGGTGGCAAATTCTCAGAACTATTCTTACAAACAGAATCCATTACCCTGAGATAGTCCTCTGACAAAAAAAAAAAAAAAAAAACCCAGGTGCTAGCTATTTGAGGTAAAAACACTCTTGAAGCCAAGGGCTAAACAACAACAAAAACAAATAAAAACTAAAAAGAAATCAGAATGTTTCTCAGAGGATAATGACATTGTTAAATATAATCATTGATTGAAAGTGAAAATGAGAGAGAAGATATTGGAAATTGAGGAGAGAGAAGAAAGAATGAAATAGTTATTTAAGAGGGTAGATGTGAAATTGGACTTAGGTAATAGAGTATGACTATTGGAAGAAACTAAGAATATGCTACATTTACAGTGAGACCAGTCACCAAATTGTGACTTTTCCTCAACCACTTTCCACAGTAGGGAGAAAGATGGATTTAGCCAAGGTTGTGGTTTGACCAAAAGAGTATGGCAAAAACAGAGAGAGGAGATGCAGTGGATGGTATAGGCAAAAAAGATTTACCATAGAACTTAAGTTGGGTAAGGTCGGAAGAGAGGATGTGGAGAATGAGGGATCATGAATAAGTCAGTCATATAAACTTGGATCATGAATAAGTTAGATAAACTGAAAGTGGGTTGAAAAAATTGTTGGTGTTGGAGTGTTAGTGGAAGTAAGCTAGAAAGACAGGAAATGGCAATAGAAGAGCTGAATATTTTAAATTGTAATTAGAAAGGTGATGGAATTATGTACCGTATGATGGAGTTAGATGTAGGATCACAGAAAGGTATGGCTAAGATAGAATGGAAGACAGAATAACTGAAAGAGAGGTCAGTAAATCAAGATACCAAGATTTCAAAAAGGAACATGTATGTGGATATTGAAATCACCAAAAATTACAATAAGAATAGTGTTGGAGAACATGACACTAAGCCTATAGCTAAAATCTTCAAGGAATAAGAGGGAGTAACTAGTCCCTCTTAGATGACTGAAATTCAAGGAACTGTAATGGGAGGTATCATTTGATTATGTGGGGTTCAAAGCTAGATATTATAAGGAGGAGATAGGAAAAATATTATAGGTACTTTAATGAGATATGAGAACAGCAGTTACCCCACCTCCAAACCCAGCAGTATGAGGACTTTGGGGAAAGCACTCAGTTCTTTCTTGAAATGGCTTCAGGAGAAGCAGTGTGATCAGAGAAAGCCAGGCTTCAGCTAATTAAGAAACAGTGGGGAGAAAAGAATTTGGTGATGATTTACCTTGAATTTCAGAGGATACAGTGAGATATTTAAGAGTTGGGAGGGGGTTTGTTCAGAAATAGTAGGATAGTTAGGATTTGGGGAATGAGGGATGATCTGAGGGGCTTGGGCTACTTGTATGATTGTCATGGACAAGTAAGAGCAGCATGATAGCTTTACTCCAGAAAAAAAAACAAAAACAAAACACCAGACAGATAGTGATGAAGGGAGTAAGAAGATAATGCTGAGTTGGGGAAGGGTCTTACCAGTATAAGGAAGAGATCCAGGTTTCCACTTTACTTCTGCTAATGGAGATGTAGACAGATGTGCAAAGGGGCTATTGTGCTAGGCAGGGGTTGGCTCCAGTACTGGTGTGAGGGCTCCTCTGGATGTCTGATGACAATTGTGAGGATCTTACCCTAAACACTGACTCTCTCTTGGACTTGGCCATCTATCTATAATTTGGAAAAAATTGAAACATGTTAAATTTATAAAACTTTTTTTTACTGAGAAAACAACATGTTTTAATATGTTGTAACAAAAAGGTACTTAAGTTTTATTCTTGCTAACAAATTTCTTTTAAATAATACATTTATATGTTATAAATGGTATGGTAAATTTATATATATTTATAAATACATATTTACTACATATGGTAAACATATATATTTAAATAAATATAGCTTATATATTTATATGTAAACTATGTATTTATACTTCACATGTATGTCCTGTATTTTTTACTTTTTTTCCTATTTTAATGAACTGGGAGGTCATTTAAATTTACCATACAATTGATTGTATATCCTGACTTTTCCAAATCCTGATCTGGCTGTTTCTTCTATAGCTAGAACATTACCCAATGTCATTAATTCCTCTAAGTATGTAATTAGAGGAAATCATCATCTTTTCTGCTTGCTCTATTAATTTTGATTCCTCAAGTGTTAGTTCTTGTGTTGGCTGAGTTGTCTCTCAGTGCTGGCTATCAAGTGTACTTATTTTCCTAGCTGAGATTTATGTTAGACTGCCTATAGCATCCTATGCACAGCCTGCTTGTGGGTAAAGACCTGGCAGCAGGTGTTGCAGCTTTTGTTTGATCTATTTTCCAGGAGAGTGGCAGACGTGTGGGAGAGGAAGCAGGCAGAGTACTTTAGAAGCAAATTTGGGTGTAAGTACCCCATTTCTTCCAGTGTGTAGCCAGCTGCCTTGGGCATTTCCCTGTCACTCCAACTCAGTTCCTAAACCCTGTGATCTTGCCTGTAGGTACCTGCCTCCTTGGATATTGCCTGACACAAGTTAGCAATGTACAGGGGAAAATTTTCCTGGTTGCCTCTGTGGGGGTAATCAAACTAATAACACCTTTCTTTGGCAGCCACTGCATTGCCTCCTGTCTTTTCTGTCTGTTTCTCTCCATGAACCCTTAATAAGAAAAGTATACAATGGCACACATTTTAAGCTATGCATTCCTTCTTTATATAGATTTTGTCTGCTGTCTGTGTTTGAAGGATTATGAATAGTTTATGAGATACTAGTTTTCCCTTTCTGGTTTTCAGTGCACTTTTGAATTTTTTTTATTGTTTCTAGAAATTTAGTGTTGGTTAAGCAGGCTTAATATGTCATTTTTAGTCTTTGAATAGAAACGGAGATTGTCTCTCAAGAAAAGTGTAGGAACATTTGTGAAGCTAAGGAAAGGGGAAGGTTTTGTATACAGGGAAAAATCCTACAAGTGTGCACAATTTCAGCTATTCTTCATATGGATTTGAGGGAATTTCTATAACAAATAGACATAAGCAGAGTTTTGTAAACATATATCCGCTATTATCAACCTCTATCAATGTTCTTTATAGTATAACTTAGCAGTATTTTACTTTTCACAAAAATATTATTAAACGAGCATGAGAGAGAGAGAGAAAAGAAGGCATTTGTGATTATTTCCAGCCACTACTGTGTAAATTGTTCAGGCCACACTTGGGTAAAAGGAAATTGAGGTCTTTATTTGAAGGAGATATTTTAAAAATATAAGTAATAGAGAAAAAAACCTTAAATTATTAACCCTTTGTTTCTTGACCAGTATAGAGGAGTGATGGAAAGCAATTAGGCTGCTCACCTGTCTGAAGCATTGCCTATCATATTAACTTGAGGAAATGTTTTCACTACGTAAATAGCCACCTTGTGAATATATTTCTGGTGCCTGCTACTACTCTAGGAACAATAACAACAATAAGATAAGTCATAGAAACAAATGTATTTAAGAAGTTATATGGAATCGATTTTGAAAAATCAGTCACCTTTCACAAAAATAGAGCAGATTTGGGAAAAGTATATTTTCAGTGCTTACTCACTTATTTGCAGTGTTCTTAGAACTCCAGATTCCGTGCATCAAGACCTCATATCCTAGAAAAAGTAATAAATGTGAGACTGAAGAAGCTGTCGGCTTAAAAAAAGTGCACAACGTTGAGAGTTGTGAATTAAGTTTTATTTGGTGCAAGATGAGGAGTGCTGCCCAGGAGACAGCATCCCAGATAGCTCTGAGAAACTGCTCCAAAGAGGCAGAGGGGAAGGTCAGTATATACGTGATTTTGGTGAAGGTGGAATACATGCAATCAAGCACATGTTTTTTACAGAATGTTTCTGCTAGTCTCGTGCAGGTTACTGCTAGTCACGAGGAACAGACGTCACCATGAAGGATTTTAGTGCTTTTCTAGATATGAGAAGATACAAGGCTCATAAAATTGGCTCCTGAAAATATCTATCTGAAGAACTGTTCTGCCAGTTTTTCCCAGAGCACAGAGTGCCTCATTTCAGCTCTCCACCCTGAACTCCTTTCAGGGGGCGTTGAAAGTCAGCAGCTGCTGCAGCTCATGATTTAATCCTTGTAGAGGTAGATGGCAAGTGCCAAAGGAAAATGCCAATTTGTAGTTGACAAAGCCAACCAAAAAAGTGCATGTTGGGGAACCAAGAGGAAAGGCTCTAAGAGAGAAGAGAAGAAGGGAAGAAAGAAGAGGAAAAAACAAAAAAAAAACTACTGAGCACATACATGTTTGTGACAGAGCACTTATATATACCATCTAACATAATTCAGAGTGTCTCTGAATAGAACACGCACTGTGTTGAGTTTGCCTTTCTGGCAATAGTATCTCTCATTTGGCAGGCCATCTTTAAATATTGATGGCAACTTTTGCTTTATGAAGAGAAAGTATAGGGATTTTGAAAGATTCTATGAGAGCAAAACAATTTGTTTATTTTAAAAGCTATTTACAATTTGAGCTGGTTGGCTTAGAAGAATAGAAAAAAAAATCTTCTTTTGCCTCAGAAAAATATTAATGGGACTATTTATCTAACAATGCCATGGTTGTGACAATAGAATATAGATGGGAAAAGTTTAACTAAAAATAAGTGTTAAAATAATATGCAAAAATCATGGTTATGTGAATATTGGAAGCAGCTGTGGTGTTGTATGGAGTGAGAAGAAGCAAAAAAGAAAAAGGTCCCAGAAATATGATGGGGAACAAGGGCTCATGAAACTTGATATTGAATTGAGAGCCTTGTTATATAGAATACTGTTATCTAACATTCAATTTTCCATTTTTTCTTGTATTTTCGCTTTTTTTTTATTGGGGTATAGTTGTTTTACAATGTTGTGTTAGTTTCTACTGTACAGTGAAGTGAAATAGAGTTCACTGTGCTATACAGCAGGTTCTCATTAGTTATCTATTTTATAAATATTAGTGTATATATGTTAGTCCCAATCTCCCAATTCAATCCATCACCCCTTTCCCCCCTTGGTGTCCATATGTTTGTTCTCTACATCTGTGTCTCTATTTCTGCCTTGCAAACTGGTTCATCTGTACCATTTTTCTAGATTCTACAAATATGCATTAATATACAATATTTGTTTTTCTCTTTCTGACTTACTTCAATCTGTATGATAGTTTCTAGGTCCATCCACATCTCTACTAATGACCCAATTTCATTCTTTTTTATGACTGAGTAATATTCCATTATATATATGTACCACCTTCTTTATCCATTCCTCTGTCGATGGACATTTAGGTTGCTTCCATAACCTGGTTATTGTAAATGGTGCTTCAGTGAACATTGGGGTGCATGACTCTTTTTGAATATGGTTTTCTTTAGGTATATGCCCAGTAGTGCGATTGCTGGGTCATATGGTAATTCTATTTTTAGAATTCCATACTGTTCTCCATAATAGCTGTATGAATTTACATTCCCACCAACAGTGCAAGAGGGTTCCCTTTTCTCCACACCCTCTCCAGCATTTATTGTTTGTAGATTTTTTGATGATGCCCATTCTAACCAGTGTGAGGTGATACCTCATTGTGGTTTTGATTTGCATTTCTCTAATAATTAGTGACGTTGAGCAGCTTTGGGTTTTCTTTGTTCTTCTTTCTCTAGCTCCTTTAGGTGTAAGGTTAGATTGTTTATTTGAGATTTTTCTAGTTACTTGAAGTATGATTGTATTGCTATAAACTTCCCTCTTAGAACTGCTTTTGCTGCATCCCATAGGTTTTGGGTCACAGTGTTTTCATTGTCATTTGTCTCTAGGTATTTTTTTATTTCCTCTTTGATTTCTTAGTTATCTTTTCATTATTTATTTCGTTATTTCGTTATAGTTATGCTACTATATATTAGTAGCATATTGTTTAGCCTCCATGTGTTTGTATTTTTTACAGTTTTTTTCCTGTAATTGATCTCTAATCTCATAGCATTGTGGTCAGAAAAGATGCTTGACACGATTTCAATTTTCTTAAATTTACTGAGCTTGTTTGTGACCCCAAATGTGATCTATCTTGGAGAATGTTCCATGAGCACTTGAAAAGAAAGTGTAATCTGCTGTGTTTGGATGGAATGTCCTAGAAATATCAATTAAGTCTATCTGGTCTATTGTGTCATTTAAAGCTCATGTTTCCTTATTAATTTTCTGTCTGGATGACCTGTTCATTAGCATAAGTGAGGTGTTAAAGTCCCCCATTATTATTGTATTGCTGTTGATTTCCCCTTTTATAGCTGTTAGTCTTTGCCTTATGTATTGAGGTGATCCTATGGTGGGTGTATATATATTTATAATTGTTATATCTTGTTCTTGAATTGATCCCTTGATCACTATGTAGTGTCCTTCCTTGTCTCTTGTAACATCCTTTATTTTAAGTCTATTTTACCTGATATGAGTATTGTTACTTCAGCTTTCTTTTGATTTCCGTTTGCATGGAGTATCTTTTTCCATCCCCTCACTTTCAGTCTGTATGTGTCCCTAGGTCTGAAGTGGGTCTCTTGTAGACAGCATATATACAGGTCTTGTTTTTGGATCCATTCAGCCAGTCTGTGTCTTTTGGTTGGAGTATTGAATCCATTCACATTTAAGGTAATTATTGATTTGTATGTTAGTATTACCATTTTCTTAATTGTTTTGGGTTTGTTTTTGTAGCTCATTTTCTTCTCTCATGTTTCCCACTTAGAGAAGTTCCTTTAGCATTTGCTGTAGAGTCAGTTTGGTGGTGTTGAATTCTCTTAGGTTTTGCTTGTCTGTAAAGCTTCTGATTTATACATTGAATCTAAATGAGATCGTTGCTGGGTAGGATAATATTGGCTGTAGGTTTTTCCCTTTCATCACTTTAAATATATCCTGCCACTCCCTTCTGGTCTTCAGAGTTTCTGCTTAGAAATCAGCTGATAACCTCATGGGGATTCCCTTGTATGTTATTTGCTGCTTTTCCCTTGCTGCTTTTAATATTTTTTTCTTTGTACTTAATTTTTAATAGTTAGATTAATATGTGTCTCGGTGTGTTTCTCCTTGGGTTCAAGCTGTGTGGGAATCTCTGCACTTCCTGGACTTGATTGACTATTTCCTTTCCCATGTTAGGCAAGTTCTCAACTATAATCTCTTCAAATATTTTCTCATACCCTTTTTATTTCTCTTCTTTTTTTCTGGGCCCCCTATAATTTGAATGTTGGTGCATTTAATATTGTCCCAGAGGTCTCTGAGACTGTCCTCAATTCTTTTTATTCTTTTTTCTTTACTCTCTTCTGCAGCAGTTGTTTCCACCATTTTATCTTCCATCCCACTTATCTGTTCTTCTGCCTCAGGTATTCTGCTATTGATTTCTTCTAGAGTATTTTTAATTTCAGTTATTGTGTTGTTCATTACTGTTTGTTTGCTCTTTAGTTCTTCTAGGTGCTTGTTAAACATTTCTTGTATTTTCTCCATTCTTTTCCCAAGATTTTGGATCATCTTTACTATCTTTACTCTGAATGTTTTTCAGTTAGACTGCCTATTTCCTCTTCATTTTTTTGGTCTTGTGGGTCTTTACCTTACTCCTTCATCTGCTGCATATTTCTCTGTCTTCTCATTTTAACTTACTGTGTTTGGTACCTCCTTTACACAGGCTGCAGTGTTGTAGTTCCTCTTACTTGTGATGTCTACCTCCAGTGGGCGATGTTGGTCTAGTGGCTTGTGTAGGCTTCCTGTTGGGGGAGACTGATGCCTGTTTTCTGGTGCATGGAGCTGGATCTTGTCCCTCTGATGGGCAATGCCATGTCCGGTGGTGTGTTTTGGGGTATCTGTCAGCTTAGTATGACTTTAAGCAGTCTGTCTGCTAATGGTGAGGTTGTGTTCCTGTCTTGATAGTTGTTTGGCATGAGGTATCCAGCACTGGAGCTTGCTGGCCATTGGGTGGAGCCAGGTCTTAATGTTGAGATGGAGACTTCTGGGAGAGCTCTTACCAATTAATATTCCATGGGGCCAGGATTTCTCTCATGGTCCAACATCCTGGACTTGGTTCTCCCACCTTGGATGCACAGGTCCAACTACTGGCCGGAGCTCCAAAACTCCGCAAGCCACATGGTGTGGAAGAAAAGAGAAAAAAAAAAAAAAAAAAGAAAAAAAAGAAGAACCGACAAACGAAACCCTGAGACAAATGGTAAATGCAAAACTGAACAGACAAAAACACAAAGAAACACACACTCACAAAAAGAAAATAAAAAAAAAGAGAAAACAAAAAAAGAAGAGAGCAACCAAACCAATAAACCCTAAAACGAAAACAAACACAAAAAACTAAACTCACCAAAAGAAAGAAAAACAACAACAACAAAAATGAAACACAGAGAGCAAACTAAAAAATGCAAAGAAAGCATAAAACAAACACACAAATAGGATTAAAAATAATAAAACAAAAGAAAGATGGAAGCAAAAGGGAAAAGTACAAAACGACAAAGAAGTAAAGTAAAAGTAGAAAAATATAAAATATAGTTAAAAATAAGACAAAAATTAAGAAAAACAAAGAAAAAAACAAGGAAAAAACATAATATAACAAAAAATACAGTAGAAATAGGAAAAAAGATAAAAAATGTATTAAAAATAAAAGCATAAAAAAGAAAAAAGTAAATAAAAATTAAAAGAATAACAAAAAAAGAACAACAATAGAGAAAAATGAAAAAAAAAAAAATATATATATATAATAGTAATACTACTGGTATTTTCCCATGGCCTCAGCTGTCATTGTCCTTGCCTCAAAGTGAGCCACTGCTATTCCCTGCCTAACCAGGAAGTCCTCCAATACTTTTAGGTAGGTCTCTGGACCTGCTGTCAGCTCTGTGGGACAGCTCAAACTCCAATCTGCCCTTACTCCCACGTGTACTTGCCTCCAAAATCCATAGTTGCCACCAACGTCCACAGCCTTGATTGTGGGAACACTCATTGTCTATTCATATATTTCACAGATTCAGGGTTTACCAAGCCGATTGAGGGGATTTCATCTGCTGTTCCTGTGGCTGCACAGAGAGATTTTCCTTTGGTCGCACTTCCCCAGGAGTTCAGCTTTGATTTTGGTCCTGCCTCTGCCTGTTGGCTACCCTCAGGTGTCTGTTCCCCACCCAGGCAAGAGGGGGTGAAAGCAACAGCTGATTAGGGCTCACTTGCTCTCTCAAGCAGAGGAGAGGTGGGGGGAATACAGAAGTCACAATTGTGATGTGCAGGGAGTGCCTACGGAGGCAGCATCAGCAGGAAGTTGCTACAGACTGAGGCACACAGTGCATTCTCCTGGGGAAGTTGGTCCCAGATAGTGGGACCCTCGGCAGTGGTGGGCTGGACAGACTCCTGGGAATGTGTAGGCAGTGACCTGTGCTTGCACACAACCCTTGGTGGCAGCAGTGGCAGCATCGCCCACCCCTGAGGTCCAAGATAACAGCCGGGGCTTGCACCCACCTCTGGAGCTCATGTAGGCGGTGCCCTGCTGTCTGTGAGTACTTGGAGCAGGAAGCTTTTCTACTCGCTCAGCCCACAACAATGGTCTCTTACTTCTCTGGTGGTCCAGGCTTTTTCCCAGATGCCTTCCTGTCTAGCCGTGGCATACTAGCCCCCTCAGGCTGTCTTCACACTGCCAACCCCAGTCCTCTCCCTAGAGGGAGGAAGCCCAAACATCAGCAACCTGCTGCCACCCGCCCCAGGAAGTGAGCTGACAAGCATCTCAAGGCTGGGGAGTGCTGGTTGGCACCAATCCTCTGTGCAGTATTCTCTCCACTTTCCCTCCATAGCCCTGTTGCTGCCCTCTCCTTTGAAGCTCCCAAGCTCCCTCCCATCCCCGCCAGTGAGGGGACTTCCTAGGGCACAAAAACTTTTCCTCCTTCACAGCTCCCTCCCAGAGGCACATGTCCTGTCTCTATTCTTTTCTCTCTCTTTCTCTCTCTTTTTTTTTTCTTTTGCTCTACCCAGTTATGTAGAGAATTTCTTGCCTTTTTGGAAGTCGGAGGTCTGCCAGCATTCAGTAGGTGTTCTGTAGGAGTTGTTATACATGTAGATGTATTTGTGGAGAGAAAGGTGATCTCCACATCTTACCCCTCTGCCATCTTGAAGCTCCTCCTCATGTATTTTCCATGATTACTCTCAGAAGCACATACTATTTAGATCTTATCAATCTCTTTTTCTTCTTGGAAACACATGAAAACTACATTTCCACCCTTCTTTGAACTTAAGATGGGAACTGTCACTGTTCAGCAATGTGGGTGGAAGTGAAGTATACCTTTCTTATCCTGGTTATAAAGTGTTTTATGTCTTCCTCCATGTTTTCCTTGTTTTGCTTTTTGGGCAGCTGCATGCAGATGATACATATATAAGAAAGTGTATATATATTATATATATATATATATATATATATATATATATATATAGTCCTGTATATAAAATTTGTCGTAAGGAGATAGTAAGATTCTTCTGGGGAACATTTAAAAGAGACAGACGCTGAGCCCCATACTCAGAAAATCTGGTTTAATTGGTCAAGACAGCAGGGTATTTTAAACCTCTATACGTAAATTCTAATGTGTAGCAAGGTAAGATTTTGGGCTTGGAGACAATGTGGTATAATGTGGTATAAGTGGGACTTGAGGAAAATTTATATCCCTTTAAGAGACAACTATCCTCAAGAGTGGTCATTACAGAATTTTTAGGAAGAGAATCATTCAATATTACAAGAAGGACTGTTTCTACTGAGAAGGGAAGCTCAGTAAATTTGTCCATTTCATGTATTCAGAGGCAACTGAATGTCTCCAGTGCATTTCTTAATTCCTCAATATTCCTGAACAATGATGTCCCAATTTTCACATAAAAACTCTCGACATGCTGTGAATATATCTTATTGTATATTTCAGTACCACTCAAGTTCAGATTCTACATCTGATATTAAACTACATAAACTTTGTTACCATGAGAAGAAACCCAGTGGTTCTCTAACCCATGCTTTTATCTAACAATTTAATTAAGTGAATAGTTTTCTTTAAGCTCTCCATTAAATTTAGAAGCAGTCAACTCATATCAGTCTTTCAAAAGTGTCCACTGCAGCAGCCACTCAACATTTTGCTTTCAATAAGCATTTCATTCCAAGTACCCATGCTAAATAGTTTCAATAATGTTTCACCATTGTGTGCTAGAGATTACCAGTGTTTCTTCAAATTATGTTAAGCAGATCTCCGTTGCCTTCAAGCCCTAGGTCAGAAAAACAATTTAGATTCTCATTTCTTTTAGCTTACTTTTTCCTGAAACCATTTCTTTAACCAATTACTATATTCGTCACTGTTGTTAGTTGCAGACAATATAATTCCCTCAAGCTAGGTTTTTAAAGAAAATAATAGGTAGGGTACAGAATTTGTAGGAGTGCCTTAGAATTTTAATAATACATAGGATAATACACCTAGGATAAATGTCCAAACACATATAGGATTTTTCTTGTTAGTCAAGAAAAGAATTTTGCGTCCGTCTGAAAGACATCTTCCCATCTATACTGACATCTATGCCCACATAGATGCCTACACCTAGGGATATCCCTAGGAAATTGACAGTGGCTCCTGTTTCACTGGTATTCTATAATTTCTTGAACTTGAATAGAAACGTTTCCCTGTTCTGTAATTGAAATTTAGCGTTTTATTAAGTTTTGAATGTAAACTACAAACTGCAATAGTATTAACGCTACTTAAGACTACCAAAGAAGTCAATGGCACAAAAATAGTTAAGAACTCCTGCTTTAGAAGAACTAAATGTTTCTGCCTCAAACCCTGATTTCCCTGAGTGAAGACTCAAAACTTGCTCCTTTTTGCCTTTTACATCTTGAGTAGGTGACTGTTGGTGGAACCTAGATCACATGAGAAAAAAAAAAAAAAAAAAAACTATAAGTGGATATAGGAAATATAGAGCATTCTAGTATTTATAAGAAGGCATTTAGGAATTGAAGTAGGTATGGAGTAAGCAAGTTGCTATGTACTAAAAGGGCATAAATTTCCATTTTCCTCTCACAAATATTAAAAAACAATTACAAAATGCTATTTAAATAATTTATGAACACTTCCTAGCTGTATAAATTAAAACGTTTTAATGGCAGGCAACAGAAACTAAGAAAATCTTTAACAAAAGTGGATTTACTGGCAAGATAATTAGAAAACTCACTGAATTGAAAGAAGTGATTAAAAAAAAAAAAACCCTGAAGAATAGAAGAAGTACCCTATTACACCTGACATTTCCCTTAGATAATAATTTTGCACTTTTTAAAATAATTATTTGCTTTAAGAGTATGAAATACCAAGGCATTTTGGTGTCTCTGAGTCCTCAGGCTCTGAGGGGTAAGAGGGCACTGTTATTGCTCCCCGTATGATCACCACAGACTCCAGGGGAGGGATGTAGCCTGGTTACTTTTGGGTAATGTGGAAAGTTCTCTCTTCTCTGACACCACATCTGCAAGCGTGAGAAGGGTTGCTTCATTACTGGTGGGCAGAGATGGAAGTCCACCCTTCCCATGTGGTCTCTATCCATATGTTAGGTGGTGAGGAGGGGTCTTGTTACCATTTGGAGAGGATGAAATTTTCATGACTCTCTACTCAGCCTTTTTTGACATTGCCCTGGCAGTTGTGTTGGGGTACCTCCTTACAGCCTCTCCAGTGTGGAATTCTAAGCTTCCCACTAAGATTTTTTTCTGGTTTGGATGAGGATAAGGCCACATTTTTTTCTGTGATGTTGGTTGCAGCAGAATAGTTACTGTCTGAGTTTTCCATCCTCTGAGGCTATTCCTTTCCTCTCCCTTGGTTAGATAGAATAGTTGTTTTTCTAATTTCATAGGCATTTCTAAATTACCAGTTTCTCCATTGTTTATTCCATAGTATCTGAGGTAAATAGAAAATCTTGGAGACTCACCATTGTGATATTTCTTAGATGCCAAGGTCCCTAGCTGGTCTGCCTTCTTCTCTCTATCTTTCAGAATCTTCTTTTGTTCATTTTATATATAATATCTAAGGGATTTAATTGTATTTAGCAGGAGAAATAAGAAAAATTATTGTTTTCTCCACCTTCCCAGAAACATAAATAATTTATATTTTTGTCTTTATATAATTTTAAATGTCACTCTGACTTCAAGGCGATAAGTAAGAAATGTTACTTTGTTTATTAATATTTACTGAATGCTTTTTAAAGGAATACTATTCCATACCTATTGTTTACTAGCTCACTTAAACTTCCCAGTTGTAGAAACTGAGCTACAGAGAAGTTCACTTACTTGAACTAAGTCACACAGCTAATAAGGATCATAAGCAGGATGTGAAACTGGAAAATTTGGCTCCAGATCCCTTTTAAATGCTTCTCTATACTGTCCCTCCCATCATGAAATGGATTACTATTGGTCTAACAAGGGTCAGGTGCCCACCTTGGACTGTTCACTGTTACTTGAAAAGTTGCATCTGTTACAGAATGAAGAAAGGAAGAGTTGCTTGGAAACCAAACACAAGAAAAGACACCAAGGTTTCATGTTTAATTGGTGCCATGATTGGATCATAAACTTCCATATTCTTGACCAATAACTCAGCTATAGACTAATGTCTCCTGTATTCCATAAAGCACATTCTTCTCATATAATTTACTGCCCTTTATTTAATTTCCTTTGCAATTTATCATTGCATCAACTTCTAACACAAAGTTTAAAAATCTTATCTATGTACATCTGATATCACTAAACTATTTTAGATTAAAAGTGGCTATATTCTACTCTACTATTTTCTTTAAAGATTTTCAGATCAATTTTCAAAACTGAATAGAAGTAGAGAGAACATTTGAACATTTGGAAAACCACTTTGAGTTTCACCAAGGATGACATCTACCTGTTATAGCTACTTGTTTGCGGAAGTAGCTGTCACTATTCCAATGTTATGTCTTAGGTATTACACTGTATTATTTGTAACAAAAGCTGAATGTTTAATACATTTTAGGGGTAATTGACATTACTTTTCTTCATAGTTTATTTTCTGAATTTAATTGTATAAGTTTATTTTTTATCCAAAGTCTTTGTTATCTTTTCTTAATAATTGTGCCTAAATTGACTTTAACATTTCCTTAAAGATCCAACAATATAACTCACATATGCCCTTAATTGAGTACTAACTATATCAAGTACTATATTGTGTTATAAGATAAAGGGAAAGAAGGCATATTTCCTTCAGGTAAGCCAACACTACTTTGACTATATATTTTATTAACACAAGACACATACATATGTATGTGAAATAAAATAAAACAAATAATTAGTAGAGTGTTAGCTTGCCATAAAACACATCTTTTTGTATATATATATATATGTATGTATATCTATATCTATATCTATCTGTATATACATACATAATCTTTTGGAGATTTTATATATATGTGTATATAAATATACATATATATATATATATATATATATATATCCAAGCATAAATGTATGTGTGTGTGTATATATATATACACATACATATGTAATGTTCTTAAATATGCATATATATATGATAAATGAAATATATATTAATTGATATAGCTACTTATATAGATACATATGTGAAATAAACAAAATATATATGGTATATATCTATATCTACAACTTTATTTATACCTATCTACCTCCAAGAAACAGAATGGAGAGGTTACATCTTCTGTTCATTGGAGATTTTATACATATATATATATATATATATATATATATATATATACATATCGCAAGTGTGTATGAAAAAAATAAGAGCGATAGTTATAGCATGCCAGGAGAACACACAATACATACATATATATATAAACAAAGAACAAAATATTCTAAAAACATGTATGGTAACCAATTTATGGTACATCTTGAAAAACACTTTTGCATTTTTCCTCTCACATAGCCTGCTTTTTGTTTAAAAGTCAAAACACTATTAGGCATACCTGTGTTTCCCCTGATGGAGAAATTTTTTGTGAAGGGTGATGATAGGCCTTTGAATCAGTTTGATGTGTTAGAGTACAAACAAAGAACATCTAATGGTGTCTTAGCTCATAAGGGTACATGTTGTTCACATCACAAAAAATCTAGAGTAAGCACTTCCAGGTTTCATTCAATAGCTCAAAAATGTTGCTAAGAACACAGAAAAAAATTTTCCAACCTGCAACAACTTGTTCTCCTACCTGTTGGCTTTTCAACATAATAGAAGCAGCATGGCTCTCACAGCTCCCAGAGTCATGTCTTTATAGCATCCCAAGCTGAAAGGAAGCAAGCATACAGAAAATATGAGGTCTGATATTATCAGTTAAAAATAATTCCCCTAAGTGGGCATAGAGGGAACCTACCTCAACATAATAAAGGTCATATACAACAAACCCACAGCAAACATCATTCTCAATGCTGAAAAACTGAAAGCATTTCCTCTAAGATCAGGAACAAGACAAGGATGTCCACTCTTGCCACTCTTATTCAACATAGCTTTGGAAGTCCTAGAAACAGCAATCAAAGAAGAAAAAGAAATAAAAAGGAATACAAATTGGAAAAGAAGAAGTAAAACTGTCACTGTTTGCAGATGACATGATACTATACAAAGAGAATCCTAAAGATGCCACCAGAAAACTACTAGAGCTAATCAATGGATTTGGTAAAGTGGCAGGATACAAAATTAATGCACAGAAATCTCTTGCATTCCTATACACTAACAATGAAAGTTCAGAAAGAGAAATTAAGGAAACAATCCCATTCACCATTGCAATAAAAAGAACAAAACACCTAGGAATAAACCTATCTAAGTAGGTAAAACACCTGTACTCAGAAAACTATACAACACTGATGAAAGAAATCAAAGATGACACAAACATATAGAGAGATATACCATGTTCTTGGATTGGAAGAATCAATATTGTGAAAATGACTATACTACCCAAAGCAACCTACAGATTCAATGTGATCCCTATCAAATTACCAGAGGCATATTTTACAGAACTAGAACGAAAAATCTTAAAATTTGTATGGAGACACAAAAGACCCTAAATAACCAAAGCAGTCTTGAGGGAAAAATACTGAACTGGAGGGATCGGACTCCCTGACTTCAGACTATACTACAAAGCTACAGTAATCAAGACAATATGGTACAGGCACAAAAACAGAAGTATTGATCAATGGAACAGGATAGAAAGCCCAGAGATAAACCCACACACCTATGGTCAACTAATCTATGACAAAGGAGGCAAGGATATACAATGGAGAAAAGACAGTCTCTTCAATAAGTTGTGGTGGGAAAACTGGACAGCCACATGTAAAAGAATGAAATCAGAACACTCCCTAACATCATACACAAAAATAAATTCAAAATGGATTAAAGACCTAAATGTAAGACTGAACATTATAAAACTCTTAGAAGAAAACATAGGTAGAACACTCTTTGACATAAATCACAGCAAGATCTTTTATGACCCACTTCCTAGAGTAATGGAAATAAAACCAAAACTAAACAAATGGGACCTAATGAAACAAAAGCTTTTGCACAGCAAAGGAAACCATAAACAAGATGAAAAGACAACCCTCAGAATGGGAGAAAATATTTGCAAATGAATCAACGGCCAAAGGATTAATCTCCAAATTATATAAACAGCTCATGCAACTCAATATTAAAAAAACAAACAACCCAGTAAAAAAATGGGCAGAAGACCTAAATAGACATTTCTCCAAAGAAGACATACAGATGGTGAAGAAAATATATAAAAGTATATGCATACAGGAGATGCCTGATTTGTGCATAAGGTCCAAAGATTAAAATAGGAATAAATATAGTTTACAGCCTTATTTTAAGAATGAATGTGAGACAATGTACATAAAATACCTAATACAGCACCTGCCTCATTTTGGGGACTAAATGAACTGGTAGTTATTCTTATCTTTATTAATAATATTGTTGGCATTAATGAATTTCAATGTCATGAGAAGACATTGAAAACCTGTATTTTCAAATACAGGTTTACTCTGGAATGAGAATCTTAAAACTTACTAAATGTCTTTTAAAGCGCATTTATTAGCCATTTAGAAAAATTCACTTTAGCATTCGTTTCAAGTAAGCTACCCTGGTGCATTTAACATACTATTAATTTGCAAAGCTGATGAGCAAGAGCAAGTAATTTGAGTAGTAAAATTGTAAAAGAAGTGTGTGGACATTTAGTAATTGTACTGAGAAATTAAGGCAATTATAGAAAAAAATTCAGGCTAAAAGTGCCATTGAAGAGGATTTTTTTAAGCATTTATTATTCAGATGACTCATCTAAAATGGCTAACTGCTCTGATTATTGCTCAAGACTATTTAATTTCTTTAAATGACTTAATCACTGAAAACTTCATGTAGAAGTTTGGATTTCAGGTAATTATTGAAGGAGAAAGAAAAGTTGCTTGGTAGTAGACCTCAGTCTGAAATTAGAAATAAAATGAGAACAATAAAACATGCACCATGAAATTTCTCTCAAGGTTAATGATAATTCACTTTTAGGAACTATATATTCAGATATTGCTGGCTCTTTGCAAGACTAAAGTAAGTGAAGTTTGTCTTCGATGCATGCAGTCATTACTTATTACCCTTCGTTTTACTATGGAAACCCTCATACCCTTACTCTCAGCCCCCTCCACTTTATGCTACCAGTGACCACCTTCTGCTAAATCCTGCTATGAACATGTCCATGCTAATCAGTGTGTTATCCAAGAATATTTTCATTTTAAGTCTAAACTCCAATAGTGGTATGAAAGTCTGTATTTATATCAAATGTATTTTAAGCAAAGAAAGGCAGGTTGTTTTTGTTTTTGTTTGGCTTTATTTTTCAGGAGGAAGAAGAGAGGAAAGGAAGATGGAGGTACCTTCCAGTGCTTTGAAAAACTTCTAGGGAGGGTGATCATATTTCCTAGTTTTCCCAGAAGAGTCCTAATTTACATTAGTTGTTCTGGAATAATTATTAATTGTGTTCCATTTAACCTTTAAAAAATGGCATGATTTGGAGGATAATTACAGAAACATATCTATTGATATTTATTTTATGTCTAAAATTAATAGATCATTCAGACAAAAAAATTTTAAACACACTTCACATAAAAATTTTAAAATATTTTATAAGTAAGTAATAGATACATTTGTAAAACTAATGTCCTAATTAATATGTAATGCATATTCCTTGCAGGCTTGTTTGTGGGAAAACTTCCTTCCCTCTGACATCTTGTTCCCATATAGCAAGACTTCTATAAGAATACATATCCTGATTTCTCAACTCTGCAAGGAAAAGTGAATCACTCAATTTGTAGGTGTTTTCCACTGGTCTATATTTTTATATGTATAGGCTTAACTTTATTTAAATCATGGCATTGTATATATGACATATAGATATATCAGATAGCATAAAAGTTAGAGCTCAATAACAAAAATTAAATCACGGGGGGACCTTCAAGTTGGTGGAGGAGTAAGACGTGGAGATCACCTTACTCCTCACAAATACATCAAAAATACATCTACATGTGGAACAGCTCCTACAGAACACCTACTGAATGCTGGCAGAAGAACTCAGACTTCCCAAAAGGCAAGAAAATCCCCATGTACCTGGGAAGGGCAAAAGAAAAAAAAAACAGAGACAAAAGAATAGGGACAGGACCTGCACCTCTGGGAGGGAACTGTGAAGGAGGAAGTTTCCATGCACTAGGAAGCCCCTTCACTGGTGGGAAATGGGGAGTGGGAAGCTTCGGAGACACAGAGGAGAGCACAGCAACAGGCGTGCAGCGGGCAAAACGGAGAGATTCCCGCACAGAGGATTGGTGCCAACCAGCACTCACCAGCCTGAGAGGCTTGTCTGCTCACCCGCTGGGACAGGTTGGGGCTGGGAGCTGAAGCTCAGGCTTCAGAGGTCAGATCCCAGGGAGAGGACTGGGGTTGGCTGCATGAACACAGACTGAAGGGGGTTAGTGTACCACAGCTAGCTGAGAGGGAGTCTGGGAAAAACTCTCGACCTGCCTAAGAGACAAGAGACCACCGTTTCAGGGTGCACCAGGAGAGGGGATTCCTTCTCTTTCTGCCCACAGCAGACAGAGCACCACCTAAACGAGCTCCAGAGATGGGCGCAAGTCATGGCTATCAGTTTGGACACCAGAGACAGGCATGAAACGTTAATGCTGCTGCTGCAGCCACCAAGAATTCTGTATGCAAGCACAGGTCACTATCCACATCAGCTTGGGAACTGGTGCAGCCCGCCACTGCCAGGGTCCCGTGATACAGGGATAATTTCCCTGGGAAAACACACGGTATGCCTCAGCCTGTTGCAACATCATGCCAGCCTCTGCCGCTACAGGCTCACCCTGCTTTCCAATTATAACTACGGTACCCCTCCCTCACCCTGGCCTGAGTGAGCCAGAGCCCCCAAATCAGCCGCAGCTTTAACCCCATCCTGTCTGGGCAGGAACAGAAGACTGAGGGCAACCTACATGCAGAGGCGGGGTGAAAACCAAAGCTGAACGCCAGTAGCTGTGCAAACAAAGAAGAGAAAGGGAACTTTCTACATGCAGCCTCAGGAGCAGCAGATTAAATGCCCACAATCAACTTGATGTACCCTGCATCTGTGGAATACCTGAATAGACAACGAATCAACCCAGAATTGAGGTGGTGGACTTTGGGAGCAACTGTAGACTTGGGGTTTGCTGTCTGCAACTGACTTGTTTCTGATTTTTATGTTTAACTTAGTATAGTTTTTAGCACTTGTTGTCATTGGTGGATTAGTTTATTCGTTTGGTTCCTCTCTTTGTTTTTTTAATTATTTTTAATTTAATAATTCTTTTACTTTTTATTTTAATTATTATATTTTATTTACTTATCTATTTTTCTTTCTTTTTTTCTCCTTTTTATTCTGAGCTGTGGGGCTAACAGGATCTTGGTGCTCTGGCCAGGTTTCAGGCATGAGCCTCTGAGGTGGGACAGCTGAGTTCAGGATATTAGACCACCAGAAACGTCCCAGCCCCACATAATATCAATCAGTGAGAGCTCTCCCAGAGATCTCCATCTCAACACTAAGACTCAGCTCCAACCAACAGCCAGCAAGCTCCAGTGCTGGAAACCCCATGCAAACAATGAGCAAGACAGGAGCACAACCCCAACCATTAGCAGAGAGACTGCCTGAAATCATATTAAGTTAACAGACACCCCAAAACACACCACCAGACGCAGCCCTGCCCACCAGACAGACAAGATTCAGCTCACCAGAACACAGGCACCAGTCCCCTCCACCAAGAAGCCTACACAAGCCACTGAACCAAACTTAAACACTGGGGACAGACACCAAAAAACAATGGGAATTACGAACTTTCAGCCTGAGAAAAGGAGACCTCAAAAACAGTAAGTTAAGCAAAATGGGAAGACAGAGGAATACGCAGCAGCTGAAGGAGCAAGGTAAAAAACCACCTGACCAAACAAATGAAGAGGAAATAAGCAGTCTACCTGAAAAAGAATTCAGAGTAATGATAGTAAAAATCATCCAAAATCTTGGAAATAGAATAGAGAAAATAAAATAAACATTTAAAAGGAACTAGAAGAACTAAAGAGCAAACAAACAATGATGAAGAACACAATAAGTTAAATTAAAAATTCCCTAGAAAAAATCAATAGCAGAATAACTAAGGCAGAAGAATGGATAAGTGACCTGGAAGATAAAATAGTGGAAATAACTACCACAGAGGAGAAGAAAGAAAAAAAGAATGAAAAGAATTGAGGACAGTCTCAGAGACCTCTGACAACATTAAATGAACCAAAATGCGAATTATATGGATCCCAGAAAAAGAGAAAAAGAAAGGGACTGAGAAAATATTTGAAGAGATTATAGTTGAAAACTTCCCTAATATGGGAAAGGAAATAGTCAGTCAAGTCCAGGAAGCACAAAGAGTCCATACAGGATAAATCCAAGGAGAAACACACCAAGACATATATTAATCAAACTATAAAAAATTAAATACAAAGAAAAATTATTAAAAGTAGCAAAAGAAAAGAAACAAATAGCATACAAGGAAATCACCATAAGGTTAACAGCTGATCTTTCAGCAGAAACTCTGCAAGCCAGAAGGGAGTGGCAGGACATATTTAAAGTGATGAAATGGAAAAACCTACCACCAAGATTACACTACCCAGCAAGAATCTCATTCAGATTCGAAGAGAAATAAAAAACTTAACACACAAGCCAAAGTTAAGAGAATTCAGCACCACCAAACCAGCTTTACAACAAATGCTAAAGGAACTTCTCTAGGCAGGAAACACAAGAGAAGGAAATGACCCACAATAACAAACCCTAAACAGTTAGGAAAACGGTAATAGGAACATACATGTCAATAATTACCTTAAATGTAAATGGATTAAATTCTCCAACCAAAAGACATAGACTGGCTGAATGGATATGAAAACAAGATCCATATGTATACAGTCTACAAGAAACCCACTTCAGACCTAGGGAGACACATACAGACTGAAAGTGAGGGGATGGAAAAATATATTCTACTCAAATGGAAATCAAAAGAAAGCTGGAGTAGCAACTCTCATATCAGATAAAATAGACTTTAAAATAAAGGATGTTACAAGCGACAAGGAAGGACACTACATAATGATCAAGGGTTCAATCCAAGAAGAAGATATAACAATTATAAATATTTATGCACCCAACATAGGAGCACCTCAGTACATTAGACAAATGCTAACAGCCATAAAAGGGGAAATTGACAGTAACACAATCATAGTAGGGGACTTTAACACCCAACTTTCACCAATGGACAGGTCATCCAAAATGAAAATAAATAAGGAAACACAAGCTTTAAATGACACATTAGACAAGATGGACTTAATTGATATTTACAGGACATTCCATCCCAAAACAACAGAATACAATTTCTTCTTAAGTGCTCATGGAACATTCTCCAGATAGATCATATCTTGGGTCACAAATCAAGCCTTGGTAAATTTAAAACAATTGAAATCATATCAAGTATCTTTTCTGACCACAACACTGTGAGACTAGATATCAATTACAGGGAAAAATCTGTAAAAAATACAAACACATGGGGGCTAAACAATATGCTACTAAATAACCAAGAGATCACTGAAGAAATCAAAGAGGAAATAAAAAAATACCTAGAAACAAATGACAATGAAAACACGACGACCCGAAACCTATGGGATGCAGCAAAAGCAGTTCTAAGAGGGAAGTTTAGAGCAATACAATACTACCTCGAGAAACAAGAGAAATCTCAAATAAACAACCTAACCTTACACCTAAAGCAATTAGAAAAAGAAGAACAAAAAATCCCCAAAGTTGGCAGAAGGAAAGAAATCATAAAGATCAGATCAGAAATAAATGAAAATGAAATGAAGAAAACAATAGCAAAGATCAATAAAACTAAAAGCTGGCTCTTTGAGAAGATAAATAAAATCGATAAACTACTAGCCAGACTCATCAAGAAAAAAAGATAGAAGACTCAAATCAACAGAATTTGAAATGAAAAGGAAGTAACTACTGACACTGCAGAAATACAAAGGATCTTGAGAGATTACTACAAGCAACTTTATGCCAGTAAAAAGGACAACCTGGAAGAAATGGACACATTCTAAGAAAATCACAACCTTCTGATTCTGAATCAGGAAGAAATAGAAAATATAAGCAGACCAATCACAAGCACTAAAATTGAAACTGTGATTAAAAATTTTCCAACAAACAAAAGCCCAGGACCAGATGGCTTCACAGGAGAATTCTATCAAACATTTAGGGAAGAGCTAACACCTGTCCTTCTCAAACTCTTCCAAAATATAGCAGAGGGAGGAACACTCCCAAACTCACTCTAGGAGGCCACCATCACCCTGCTACCAAAACCAGACAAAGATGTCACAAAAAACCAAAACTACAGACCAATATCACTGATGAACATAGATGCAAAAATCCTCAGCAAATCACTAGCAAATAGAACCCAACTGAACATTAAAAGGATCATACACCATGATTAAGTGGGGTTTATCTCAGGAATGCAAGGATTCTTTAATATACACAAATCAATCCATGTGATAAACCATGTTAACAGATTGAAGGAGAAAATGCATATCATCATCTCAATAGATGCAGAAAAAGTTTTCAACAAAATTCAACACCCATTTATGATAAAACTCTCCAGAAAGTAGGCATAGAGGGAACTTACCTCCACATAATAAAGGCCATATATGCAAACACAAAGTCAATATCATTCTCAATGGTGAAAAAATGGAACCATTTCCACTAAAAACATGAACAAGACAAGGATGCCCACTCTTACCACTATTATTCAACATAGTTTTGGAAGTTTTAGCCACAGCAATCAGAGAAGGAAAAGAAATAAAAAGAATCCAAATTGGAAAAGAAGAAGTAAAGCTGTCACTGTTTGCAGATGACATGATGTTATACATAGAGAATCATAAAGATGCTACCAGAAAACTACCACAGCTAATCAATGAATGTGGTAAAGTAGCAGGATACAAAATTAATGCACAGAAATCTCTTGCATTACTATACACTAATGATGAAAAATCTGAAAGAGAAATTAAGGAAGCACATCCGTTTATCATTGCAACAAAAAGAATAAACCTACCTAAGGAGACAAAAGACCTGTATGCAGAAAACTATAAGACACTGATGAAAGAAATTAAAGATGATACAAACAGATGGAGAGCTATACCACGTTCTTGGATTAGAAGAATCAACATTGTGAAAATGACTATACTACCCATAGCAATCTATAGATTCAATGCAATCCCTGTCAAACTACCAATGGCATTTTTCACAGAACTAGAACAAAAATTTCACAACTTGTATGGAAACACAAAAGACCCAGAATAGCCAAAGCAATCTTGAGAAAGAAAAACGGAGCTGGAGGAAGTCAGACTCCCTGACTTCAGACAATACTTTAGACAATACTAAAAACCTACAGTAATCAAGACAGTATGGTACTGGCACAAAAACAGGAATATAGATCAATGGAACAGGATAGAAAGCCCAGAGATAAACCCATGCACATATCATCACCTTATCTTTGATAAAGGAAGCAAGAATATACAATGGAGAAAAGATAGTCTCTTCAATAAGTGGTGCTAGGAAAACTGGACAGTTACATGTAATAGAACACTTCCTAACACCATACACAAAAATAAACTCAAAATGGATTAAAAACCTAAATGTAAGGCCAGACACTATAAAACTCTTCAAGGAAAACATAGGAAGAACACTCTTTGACATAAATCACAGCAAGATCCTTTTTGACCCACCTCCCAAAGAAATGGAAATAAAAACAAAAATAAACAAATGGATTCTAATGAAATTTAAAAGCTTTTGCACAGCAAAGGAAACCATAAACAAGATGAAAAGACAACTCTCAGAATGGGAAAAAAAATATTTGCAAACAAAGCAACTGACAAAGGATTAATCTCCAATATACACAATTAGCACATGCAGCTCAATATCAGAAAAAGAAAAAACCTAATCCAAAAATGGACAGAAGATCTAAATAGACATTTCTCCAAAGAAGATATACAGATTTCCAACAAACACATGAAAGGATGGTCAACATCACTAATTATTAGAGAAATGCAAATCAAAACTACAATGAGGTATCACCTCACACTAGTTAGAATGGGCATCATCAGAAAATCTACAAACAATAAATGCTGGAGAGGGTGTGGAGAAAAGGGAACCCTCTTGCACTGTTGGTGGGAATGTAAATTGACAGTCACTATGGAGGATAGTATGGAGGTTCCTTAAAAAACTAAAAATAGAACTACCATATGACCCACCCATCCCACTATTGGGCATGCACTCTGAAAAAAACATAATTGGAAAAGACACATGCACCCCAATGTTCATTGTAGCACTATTTACAATAGCCAGGATGTAGAAGCAACCTGTGTCCATCAACAGATGAATGGATAAAGAAGATGTGGCAATATATATACAATGGCATATTACTCAACCATTAAAAAAACAAAATTGAGGTTTTTGTAATGAGGTGGATGGACCTAGAGTCTGTCATACACAGTGGGAGTAAGTCAGAAAGAGTAAAATAAGTACCGTATGCTAACACATATAAATGGAATAAAAAAAAAATGGTTCTGATGAACTTAAGGGCAGGACAGGAATAAAGACACAGAGTTAGAAAATGGACTTGAGGACACGGACGGGGAAGGGTAAGCTGGGACGAAGTGAGAGCGTAGCATTGACATATATACACTACCAAATGTAAAATAGATAGCTAGTAGGAAGCAGCTACATAGCACAAGGAGATCGGCTCGGTGCTTTGTGACCACTTAGCGGGGTAGGTTGGGAGGGTGGGAGGGAGACGCTAGAGGGAGAGGGGATATGGGGATATATGTATACGTATAGCTGATTCAGTTTGTTTACAGCAGAAACTAACACATTATAAAGCAATTATACTCCAATAAAGATGTCAAAACAAATTTTTAATCACGAAATTTCAGGATTTTAACTTCATAGAGGTTTGTTTTCCATTCAAAGAAATTCTGAAATAGTTTGGGAAACTCTCTATGACAGCTCCTTGTAACTCGCTATTTAAGAATCTTGTCTGCCTTTATATGGTGCCTTCATAATCTCAACATGAGTGTTTTAAGATTACTTCAAGAGAGAGAATAAGAGAACATGGACCATTATGCAGGGTGTTTTTATTACTTCAGCCCAGAAATGACACTTGTCACTTTCACCCATGACCTGTTTGCTAGAAGTTGCCACAATTTTGATCATAAAAATCTCCTTTCTTTCTTATTACCGTGAAAGAAAACACTCATCCCATCCGCATGAAAGTTCCAACCCATCACTGCATCCAGCTCAAAAGTCCAGAATCTCTGGTGATACACAGCAGTCTCTACATTAAGTCAGATGTGACTCCATCAAGTAATCAGCCTCTGTTCACCAAGTATTCAGTGGTAAAAAAAGGTGGAATAATTGCAAAGAACACTTCTATTCAGAAAGGAGAAGGGAAAATACTTCACGGTCATTGATCCATAGAAATTTTAAAATCCCACTGGGGAAGCATTACACGGGTCTTTGATTTGTAGATGCACTAGGTACTTTCATTAATCCTTAATTCTGCTCTCAGGAAAGTACCTGCTTGCCCACTGTTTTCTGTTACCTCTGACCTCAGGCTCTGGGAGTTTCTTTTCCTTTTATTATCTCTCTTAAGATGAGATTTTGGAAATATGGCTTTCCTTGGCTATATAGCTTTCTAAGACTGCTTCATATTGGTCTAGATTTTTTGACTTAATGGAGTTAAGCTATTAAAAAACAATTAGCAGGTGGAGTAGAAAAATGGGTAAGACTGTTTTCTGTAAAATTCATTTTCGTTATCAAGCCATTATCAACTTTTGATCAACAGTTCTAAGGCTACACTTCCAAATCTATGTATCAGTTAAAAGCTGACATTTTGATCCCTGCTTTTGGATGTTCTATATGTTTTAATTTTAACTTTGTTCTAAACTGAGAATGAAAGAAATATTAATTACTAATTTCTAAAATCTCACCAGCATTAACTATTTATATTGTATTCTAAAGGTATTAAATTTTACTTGTGTGTCCAATAAAAATGGTTTTGTAAATCATGTCTCCTCAGGCTGGTTAAACTACTCTGAAGTAAGAATGTCTATCTTAGTGGAAATCTTTTGACAAGACATTTTTGAACGTTACAGTAGATTAGGCTCATTATTTTTATTATTCACAGGGAACTTTACAAAACTAAAATATTTTATGCATGTTAAAGTAATTTTTTGTCCATAATTCTGACTAAAACTGTATATGTATGTAGATATTAAGTTTTGGAGGAAATAACATTGAAGACAAAATTTAAAGACATTAAGATATAAGCAGCATATAGTAAGTATCTTTTTATTATGAGTTTTACTAGTCTTGATCTAGTATTTCAGTTAATTTTTAATACACAATTTCTTTGAGTTCCTTTCTGGAGACCATATAAGATAAGTATCTTGCTTAGCTAATAGTATCACTTTTGCCTTGTAGAGTCTTTATTGGTGATGTAAACTAGTTTTTGGTGATATCTTTCTGCCCATTTCATGACTCAATAATTATGATCACTGGCTTCTTTTCTGGTTTATATCATGAGTGAATATTACTGTTAGTTTTTACTATTTCTCTCCCATAAAGGAAAAGCCTGATCTTTTACTTAATTTGGTATAGCTACCTGTCTCATTCAATTAATTCTTTTTTAAACATAATTTTCCATAAATGTTTCAATAGCATCCAAATTCCATCTACATAAATGTATTTCCTGTATAAATATACAAGAATATATTTATAAATCACCTCAATTTCAGTTCACATTTATAATCTATTTTAATCTTTACTAAGGATATTTTAAGATATACTTCTCTGGATTTTTCCTTTTAAACATGTTAAGAACTTCTCAGACAGGAAGAAAAGTAACACCTATATAACCGTGTCTTCACAGTTGATACTAACAGATTTTTGATAGTACAATAATAGTAATGACTTACATTCATTCAGTGCTTTTTCTAGAGTGATAACTGGGCTACTGCGCTGAGACCTTAAAACAGATTATAAAAATTAATCATCATAACCTCTCAAGGAATTAGGCAATACACCTCCATTTTATACTAAAAACTCTAACTTTTAAGGAGATTATGTAGTTCAACAAAAAGAATACAGCCAAAAGGCAAAGACAGGATTCTATTGTAATGCTTTTTAACTTCAAACCTATTCCTCTTAAACCTTATTTATAAAAATTTATATTGTGCAGACCCATTGGACCAAGCATAGTGCTCAGTGCATGCTGAGTAATCAGTGGAGTTTGGTTTACCAGAACTGAGCAGGTCATATATATCAGTTAGTATGATTGTCAACCTACAGCTTAGCAACATGTTGACTGTATTGTCTTTTAAATAATATTAAAAACAAATGATGACTTTGCCAAAGTCTTTGGAATGAAAAGAACTGTATAAATGAGAGCTAATATTTTTCTGTATTCTTTAATGTCCTTCCTGTAACAGTCAAGGGAATAATTGCTTCTACAGAGCTACTGTTCTAAGGCTTTCCTCTGCCTATAGACAGGCATCAACAGATGACTGTCTGCAGGTATTTGCCTGGGGGAAGCTATTGCATGTCAGTGCAAATCAGGGCAGTTTCCTCAACTGCAGGAAGTTACTGGCAGGAACCTTGCAGGCATAGGTATATTTTAAGACAGTGGAACTGCACATTGTGTCAATAACTTTATATCCCCAAATAACTAATTTTTTACCTCGATCAGCTGTTTTATAATTTCTTTATAATACATTTTATTTTAAAGCACATTAACAGGAAATTATCAATGTCAGTGATTGTGGATATGGTTTAAAACATACCTATGTGATTGTTAACTTTCTTGACCAATGTGAACACACAAAATTTGAAATAATACTCATAATAATAATTACAGCCTAACGTGCTAAATGTTTGAATGGTAAATTTAGACAATCTTTTTGTAAGATTACATTTTATAAGTGCATTTTGATTTTTAAAAAAAATTCAAAAACAGAATCCTAAACTAACATTATCATTGACATTATCATTTACATATTTTATCTGTTACTTTTTGTTCTTCAAAAGAAATGGTATAAATTTCCAATGACTTTGGACCCTGCCACCTGCCATTCTAAAGAATGTTTTCTTCTTCACAAGTAACATGATGTGCTAATTAAGTGTTAAAATTTGGGATAAGGGGTTGAGGAATCAAAATGATAATGTGTTATGGTGAAAAAAACAAACAATTTTCTATTTAGATGCATTCATTTTACTATTTCTAGTGGGACAAAAATTGGTGAAATTGCTACACTGAGAAGAAACAATGCCACCTTTTAAATTACAATCTGGATAAGGATGTATAAAACACAGGCAGTCACACTAAAATAGACTTTACTATTCTTGAAGAAAATCAATATTGGAGCCAAATGAACAGCATCAGAAATATATCTATGTATTCCATGAACTATGGTAGAGTTATTTCAATTTAAACTTAAACTTTTATATCATGAGTATTTCCTCCTTATTTTGTAAAAGAAAATAATAATAAAGTTAAAATTTTAGTTTAAAATAGTGTCTAATTAGCTCTTTGACTTTGTCTCTTCATGCTAAATAGTTATCAAGACATAGAAACAAAAACTCACAACTCTGGAAACTAACAGTGGTTGACAACTCATTGCCAGAATATGAAATATATATGAGCATTGCACAAGTTTGAAAGCAGTCATGAAACATAGACCAAGGGAAGAATTAGACATACAGTAGTTATCCCTTATCCATGCAGGATATGTTCCAAGACCCCCAGCAGATGCCTGAATCCTCGAATAGTACCAAACCCTATAAACATTGTGCTTTGTCCTATACAGACATACCTATGATAAAGTTTAACTTATAATTGGGCACAGTAAGAGATTAACAATAATAACTAATAATAAAATAGAATGATTATAAAAATATACTGTAATAAAAGTTACGTGAATATGATCTCTCTCAAAATATCTCATTGAACAAATTTAGTGCCTTTATCATCTTAATTAAACACTTAGCACCAAAAGTTACTGTGGCAGTAACTTTTGCAGTTCAAGGTGTGACAGTAAAACTAGCATGACTTTCTTTTTCCTTCTGCACAATTTCTTGAATAGAAGTTTCATTCTTATTGTAGATCTTAGCCACCTCAACACACAGCTTTTTTCTTTCCTTATTAAGTCAAAAACTTTCACATTTTCATTTAAAGGAGCTAAAATGCTTCTCTTTGGCAGATCCAAATTGCCAGCATCACTATTCTTGTGCTTTGGGACCTTTATTAAGTAAATAAGGGTGACTTGAACACGGCACTGCAATACCACAACAGTCGATCTGATAACAAAGATGGCTACCAAGCAGCTAATGGGCAGAATAAACTGGACAGAGTGATGATTCACATCCTAGGTGGCAAGGAGCAGGTCGGCCAGAGATTTCATCAGGCTACTCAGAATGGCCTGCAATTTAAAACTTATGAATTATTTCTGGAAATTAACAGCAACTCTTTGGGCAATAAGTAACATAAGGAAAGCCTCTATATCCTTTTAATTGGCAAAGATCATGCCTGGATTTAACTCTTCTTATCAAAGAATGATTAACAATAAAAATCAATATGTGGCATATAAAAAATTCTTCCAAGTAAAAAATAAAAAGACAATGTCATACTAAAAACTCAAAGGAAGAATATAACTCTGAAAACAGTATAATAAGTACATGGGAATTTTAAAACAATTATTTAGACTTCTTAAAAGATCTATATCCTGTGAACAGAAACAGGATGCCAGAAAGTATAGGATTGACAGTAAATGTGAGTTTATTGAGAGATATATTTCAAGGAATCTAAAAACATAAATTAACAATAAAAATCTCTAATGGAGGCAGCAAAAAATAAAGTTAATCTATTGGATCACCATATCATTGTAAAAGACAAGTTTGAGAAAGAACTCAAAAATTGGGAAACTCCTTTACAAGTTACAAGCACTGAGTGCTGATACTAGGAAGCCACTGTAAATTATAAAAAATAAAATTGTAAATATGGTTATAAAACAATACAATCTTAATAAAACTATTGAAATATATAATTTAGAAATAAAATAATATACAATTAAGATATGTAAGAATATTTATACCTTTTCACCAGCCTCTCCATATTTCCTCTAGCCCTCCCCGCCAAGTCCCTGGCAACCACCTTCTACTCTCTGTTTCTATGAATTTGACAGTTTTTTTAGATTCCATGTATAAGTGATACTATGCAGTATTTGTCTTTCTCTGTCTGGCTTATTTTATTTAGCATAATGCCCTCAGGGAATTTACATATATATTTATAAACATATATTCATATATAACTATATATTTACATATCTTTTCATATATCATATATTTTAATGTTTATATATACATACATATTTTACAATGCAAAGAAGATTTATTTGCATGCACAACGAGGATTAGGATACTAGAAAAAAAGAAAGTAGTCTTCTGGCAAATGGAGAAGACAAAGACGTTTAAGTAGCTAACTTTAAGACTTACTACAAAGGAACACTTGCAGTGCTGCCTTCAGAAGTTAAGTTTTCACCTGATGCTTCAGCAGGCCTCTCAAACAGGACTTTTTTGCTGGACCACCTCTTCTAGTTCCTTCTGATAGTCAAGATGGTATTCCAGATAGTCTGTATTCTTCATCTCTTTATCCAGAAAATCTCCCATGAAGGCTAGGAGGTCAGTTTTACTATTCTCAGAAGATAAGATTTTTAGGTCTTGCAAGAACCTGCTTAACATGTTCTCCACCTGCAGAGCTGACTTGAGAGTTTTATGCCACTTTCCCAAATTTCACCTATAAGAGGAATAAGGTCTGAGGATCTAAAATATAACTTGGTGACTAGAATTGATAACACTGTACTGTATAATTGAAATTTGCCAAGATAGTAGAACTTAAATGTTCTCACCAAAAAAAAAAGGTAAATGGGAGCTGATGGATGTGCTAATTAACATGACTGGGGGGTGGGATGGGGAGTCCTTTCCTTTCACAATGCATATGTATATCAAACCACCAGGACATATACTTTAAACATCTTAAAATTTTATTTGTCAATTATAACCCAATAAAAGCTGAAAAAAATTAATTAAACCTGAATTTTAAAATACATAAGAATAATTTTCAAATGAACAAAAAGAAAAATAAAGTCCGATCCTGGACAGTGCAGGGTCATAGAATCATGCTAAATTACTTAGCTTGGAATTGGGGTCATGTTTGTGGGAGAATTAGATTATAATAACATTGTAAATAATCATATGTATTAATATATGTAAATAAATTTTGAAATCTTAGTGAGGCAGGTGGTACCCTGGGTTGGGGGTAAATACTGATTCAAAAAACAGGACTTAACTTGATTAGGCAAGCAATCATTGAATAACTGGGAAAAAAAGTCAAGGAATAACCTACTAAATTAGTTCAGCGCTAAACAAGCTTCAAACATTTCAGTAAAATGTAATCAGCAAGCAAAATTTTCCCTGGCATAGAACAAAAGAGAAAACTACAACATTCATTTCTGTGAAGCACAATCATCATATCATAACTTGATAAAGATTGCAACCACAAAGAAAAGTATAGCTTAAACTGTACTTTCTCTGGCAAGTAGTGTCTAAGATGGTCTTCAATGATTGTCATCTCCTGGAATTTATGTCCTTGTTTAATCCCTCCCCTTGAGGGTGGGCTGGATTAATGGGTTAGTGACTCAATTCTAATGGAAAGGATAGAGCAGAAGTGATAGGTTGTCACTTCTGAGATTAGGTTATATAAACACTATGGCTTCTCTCTTAGATTCTCAGCCTATCTCTCTCTCTCTCTTTCTCTCTCTCTCTCTTTCTCATTCCTCACTCTGGGGAAAGCACATGAGCCTAGGGAGAGGCCCAAGTCGTGAGAAACTGATATCTGATATCATCAGCCTACAGCCAGCAAGATCCTGAGTCCTGCTAACAACCACATGAGAGAGCTCAGAGTGAATATTCCTCCAGTGAAGTCTGGAGGTGACCGAAGCTGCTGCTGACACCTTGTTTGTAGCCTCCTGAGAAACTCAGAACCAGACACATCTAGCTAAGCTGCTCCTGGAATTCTGACCCACAAAAACGAGATAATAAATATATATATTTTGTCACTGTGTTTTGAGTACTTTGTTACATGGTAATTGAAAACTATTAGACTTAGCAAATGCTAATTAAAATATAAATAGCACTAAATAGAAAGTATATGTTAAAAAAAAATCCATGTTATATACAGAAGTCATAATGAAAAGAGAAAAAAAAAAGGCAAAAAATAATAAGACAAAAACTTGAAAATACATATATAATTACTATCCTTAGAGGGTAAGAGAGTAAAGCCATAAAAAGCAAACAGAATGATATAAAAACCAATTATTCATTTAAAACAATGACATTGAATATTAATATATAATATAAACTGAATAAGTATATTATATATACTGTATACATGCTTATATATATATTGTACGTATGTATGTGTATATAAGGAATGGAGAATTGGAAAATAAAATTGAACCAATATCCTAGGGACAAAAAAAAGATAAAGGAATGAATAATAGGAGATAATTTATAAAATAGGAGATAGGAAAAGATCAGCCCAGAAGACCCAATTTCTGAAAGAAAAGAATTGCAGCAAGGGATAACAGGAAACATAAGGGAAAAAATTACCAAAGGAGTATTTCAGAGAAGCTTCTCCGAATTGAAGGACATAAATTACCAGATTGGAAAACAAAACAACAACAACTAAAAACTGAGATCTCTGTAAATTAAGAAGTTCCACAGCAAGACACATCATTTTGAAATTTCAGAGCTCTTGAGAAAATATAATATCTTAACTTACAGAGAAGAAAACAACCACGAGAGATAGTTAAAATGTTACTAGACCTTTCAAAAACAGCTCTGGGCACTAGAAGACAGTGGATAACACTTTCATCACCCACCTGAGTAAAATTTTGAGGAAAATTTGAGAAAATGTGATTTCCAACCTAAAAATACATAATTAGCTAAACTGTAAGTTAGGTCTAAGAGTAGAATAAAGACATCTTCAACTACAAACCTTTCAAAATGATTCCATCTCATGCCCCACCAATAGGCTGTTGCAGTGGTCAACAACCTTTTCCTGTAAAGACTCAGACAATAAATATTTTACACTCTGTGGACCATAATGTCTTTATTGCAACCACTCAGATCTGCCCTGACAGTGTAAAAACAGTGGTAGACAATATGTAAATGAGTGTGACTGTGTTCCAATTAGATTTACTTATGAATATTGAAATGTGACTTTCATAAAATATCATATATGTGCCTTGAAATAGTATTATTTTTTTCTCAACCATTTAAAAATACGAAAATCTTTTTTTTCGAGGCCAAGCATTTAAAAACAATTATTAGAAAATTGGTCTTACATATGAGTCATATATATTTTTATTATTATGTATTTTTAAAGCATCAAACAGCCTTCTAGCTCCTATAGTGCAAAGGAAGTCCCCTCTAGCCTCCCACCCGAGGCCCTGAAACGCGGCTCATATTTCAATTAATTTTTTCCTGCCTTCTGCAGTAGAGAATTTCAAAGTGAAGATTTCGGGACCACCTGAATCAGAACCACCTGGGGAGGATTGCAGGTGCCCATGCCCCACTTTATCCAAAGCTCCTGTGATAGAGCCCAGGGATATGCACAACCTCCTGAGTGATTTGAAACATACCAAAGTCTGTCACCCCTCCTTTAAAGGCAAGTTTTTCATCTCCCAGGACAAAGGAAACACAAGCTAGGAGTGGAAATACGACACCGGTAGGGCGCAATTCCAAATCTTAAAGAGACACCAACATGTCTACACTGGAGCGGTTGGACAGAGGCAGAAACTGAGGCCGGGAGAAGGGAACAGGGACGGAAGCTAAAACAGATGCGAAGACAAGAGCCAGCCTCGGACTCCCACTGCCTCATCTCCTGACATTGAGGCAGGGTTACTGGAGACGTTTGGAGTGGGAAAGGTAGCAAGGCGGCCCTTGGGCTGAGAGGCTAGGTCTGCGGACGCTACTGAGGAACCCAGGGCCCACTTGTATGTCCGGCTTCAGAGACACTAGAGAGATGTGTGTGGACCCGCAACAGTGCTGTGAAGGTGCCGAGGCTGCTGGTAGGGAGGAGGTCCGGGCAGCGGCCTGAGTCCCCAGTGGCAACCAGTTCCCTGCACGCCGGGAAAATCATTCTTAACTTCCGAGTTGTCCAATGATAGTGGACCAGATCTGGCCTGAGGCCCATAGTTTGCTGTCACCTGGACTATTGGAAGGTAAACTTCCCACACACAGAGTCAAGCAAGAAAGACGAAATTATAGACTCAAGGGTATAAAGGATCCAACACAGGAAACGGGCAAAGTGAACCCGCAGGATGAAGGTGAAGGGAGATCCTGGACCAGAGATCTAGCTGCCACGAGATCTCAAGATCCACCAGTCCAGGTTGAAGCAGGACGGGAGAGGGCTCTAGAGAGATTTCACCTAGGAAAACAAAATGAAACAAAGCCAAATAAAACTGTTAGATTTTCTCAGTGTGTTCATTGTATTTAGAAAAACTTTAAAGGTGTGTTGGAATCTTGGAGAGAAGGAATCATGATGATTACAGAAAAAGAAGGACAAACAAATAAATGAACTGATTATTCATAGGTTAAGAAAAACAAAAATGTCATTCAAGAGAGAAAATTTAAGCATCATAACTATGTTGTACAGATCTGAATAGTTAGTTATAACCTAACCACAGAATATTGATTTAATAAAAACCATAATACAACTATATAGGATACACTGTTAGTATGTATGAAGGTGGTGATTGGAGAAGGTGGGTAAGTAGCTAAAGCTAAAAGTTCAATAAATAGCACTAAAAACATATTATTTCAAAACATGGATGCAACCGCTAAAAGAAATAGGTAACAGTAGTAAGTTCCTACTTCTGGGGTACATGAAATAGTGGATAAGGAGGGCCAAGCACGACCACTGTTTTTACTGACATGTCATGAAAATTTATTGGAAATGATGTTTTAATATCAGTAAATTTTAATTTACCAAAAATTAAATAGAAAGTAGGAAAAAAACCTATTTCTGTTCTATAAATGGCAGTAACTCACATGATATAATAATAATGATACTAATTATACAATAATTACTTTTTTAGCAATATAAAATATAAAATGCATTAAAGCAACTCTGCAAGAAAGGAGTGGAGACAATCTACAGAAGACAAACTTGAAGGAATCTTATGGTTTTTAAAATGTTTTGAAATAGCTGTTCCCTCTGCCTAGAATGCCCTTCCCCCAGATATTTGACTGACTTGTGACTTTCCCAGCTTCAGGCCCCTGCTAAAACGTTACTTTCTCACTGAGGTCTTTCCTTATTACCCAGTGCACACACACACACACACACACACACACACACACTTCCTGCCCTCCTACCTTGCTTTGTTCTTTTCCATAGGTTTGATAAATGTATGACATTATTTTTAAATTTTTGTTCTTATGGTTTGTTTGTTTTTTCAATGTCTCTCTGTTCTCTTTAGAATGTAAACCACGTGATGCCAGGGATTTTAATCTGTTTTTCCACTTCTGTATTCCTAAAATTTAAAGCAGTATCTGGCACATAGTTGGTACTCAATAAATATATATTCTAAAAAAATGAAAACTGCATTTTAATCAATTAGACACAATAAGCAAAATTGAATAGTGTAAGAATTTCAAAATTTCTCAAATTAATTCATAGACATAACAAAATATGTATCATTTCTCTACAAGGATTTTTATTGGAACTTGACAAAATAATTCCAACTTCAGCATAACCAGGAAGCATTGTAGGAGAGGTAGCAGGGAACTATGGCTATTACCATTGTCAGTGAGAATAAAAATTCTTTGAAAAATAGAATAATGTAAAAAGTAAGTTTGCATAAAAGTCAACAGGTAAATGGAACAGAATATTCCACCTTGAAAGTGACTGCCATTTGACCATTCCTGATGGGTGAGTCTTAAAAAGTTGTTGGAAATAGTGGATATTTGGAAATTCTTAGGTTGGAATATTTGCTTACAACACATACCCAAAAGTGTCCCAGAGGTTTAAAAGAAGTTAAATAACAATTATATAAACAAAATAATACAAATACTATAAAAATATAGGTGAATATCCCATGCACACAGAAATAATTTGAATAATGTTTTACCTGGTTTTTAAAGCTGATAACTCAAAAGTCATTACAAATAAAACCAATAGACAAATGATTAATAAAAATATTTTTGAATCTGTATTTTTCTCAAAAGTTTAAAGAATTCTTCCAAATATAAAGTATAGTGGCATTCCAATTTTTAAAAGGACTAAAACAGAAAAAAAATTCAGCTTTACAAATAATTTTTAAATGTAGATTAAAAAGAACAATAGTATAACATATCCCTCTTTCTAATTATCTAAGCCTAAGATGAATAATTAACACAATTAGGTATTCTCATATACCTGTGGTGGAAATGAAAATTGGTTCAAACTTTTTAGAGGAAAATTTGGCTCTCTGATCAGTATTTTTACTTCAAAGAATAAATCCTAAGGAAAAAATCAAGAATCAAACCATTTTATGTTCTAGAAAGGTCTTCAAAGCATAGATTGAGAGTGAAAAATAATAGAAACAACCTAACATTCAGCAATAGAGGAATAGTTTAATAAGTAAAATAATTTAATACATTTCAGGTAAGTAAATGATAGTATCCTGATATGGTAACATTTTCTGCCACCACTAAAAGTCATGTGTTCAGAGCACGTTGACAGAAAAGGAAAAAGTCCTCATGATATAATGTCAATGAAAACCATTCATTTACTATGATATGAGCATTTTTTTTTTAGCATGATCTCAATTGCTTTTTTCCCCATTTATATTACATATATAATGCATTCTATCCCTATCTATCTATCTACCTATCTATCTATTGTATTGCATGTGCATGAAGTGTGAAAATCAGTTCTCTCTCTCACACACACATTTTTTTAAAGTAGCTGCCTCTGGTTATTGGATTGCAGATGACTTTTAATTCTTCTATATACTCTTCTGCATTTTATATTTTGTACAGTAAAGATAAAACATTTTTTTTATACAATAAAAGAGTTGAATAGAAGTACCCATAAACTTTTCCTGAAACCTATTGAAATACCATCATCAATGCTCACAATTTAAATCATGGCATTTTCATTACTGTCTCAAATAAGGTATTCAGAAAATGGAACATGGCAACTAAGGGTTGGATGTCACTGCTTCCCTTTGCTGAAAAGCTCTTACTTCATAGCTATTCACTGTTTATAAATGACAGTGCCAAAGAATAATTGGGAAGAGTTCCCTTGTACAAAGAAAAGGTAAAAGTCCCTGAAAGTCTTCTGCCGGAGAGTTATTTTTGGAGATTTTTAGTGGGCAGAACAGCCCTTCAGCAAGGCTTGAGCCAACAAAATTCATTTGTCTCCATCAGTTTTCTCAGAAAGGCTGCAATAACTATCACCCAACAAACAAACCAAAACACACATAACATATAACATTTTATACTTTTACTGCGCAACAATTTTAGTTTAAAATACCACAATTTACCATTGTCCTTGAAAGGATGGAGAATTGTGAGCAGTGTTGTGGGGAAAAATGCTTTTCATGACCCAGAGGTGCCAGATTTAGGCACAGATTGTCTCGGGAATAGTGGCAAGACTTTATCTACTTTTTTTTTTCTGCATACCTGTCTACTCTCTTCTTTCTCTTTTCATCCCTTGTGGTATGATATGCTTATAGTAGCTACTATTACAAGGTGTCCCTATGTATAGTTGAATATGACAGACTTGTGAAACAAACCTATGCCCAGGTAAGAAAATTATTTATAGAGCATTTATTATATGCAGGCACTATTTTTCACATTTTTAATACATTATTATTTTTTTTCTATCTTCATAACAGCCCTGTGCTACACTGCTAAAAAAAAAAACCCTTTTTTTCCTCTCAGATTAAGATACTAAGGCACAGAGAAGGCAAACGTCTTGCCCAAGGTCACACAGATAATAAATAATGAGCTGAGATACAGACCAAAGAATCTGGCTCTTAACCACTATAATAAATCTACTGACATTTTTGCAATGATCTATTGAGTCCCTGTGTGAAAAACTATCCCTAATGTGTGAGGTAGAGTTGTTTTTTGTTTTTTGTTTTTTTCTTTAAAATGAATGTAAACTCCTACTGGGAATCAATCTGGCTGATAGTTTATCCTGAGGCAAAAAAAAAAAAAAAAAGACTTGAGACTGAACGAGGAGAAAGGCTCTTTCTTCCCTCTCTAAGTCCTGGTTCTGAAAGATGAGGAGTTTTAGGGTAGGTTTGGTGGTGAAGGTAGCTTCGGTTCATACAGAGCCAGCAAAACCATTGAGTCCCTGCAACACTTTCCTTCCTTTTCTGGCAATAGTGTTTGCATATGCAGTAATGGCTGTGATTTTCATCAGTTGTCTGGAAAAGCAGGGATTCTTGGCAAGGTTAACGTCCCGCTCCACTTCAAAACATGCATCTGAGTTCTAGACCCACTGGCAAGAAGTGAGATAAATTCCTTCTGACATTTTGGATGTGAGGAAATTATTATACCTTAATCTATTGTCCGGGAGGACAATAGATTCTGGGCATGCAGTCCAAGTTTTCTTATTATTCCAATTATTCCTTCTGCCCCTGCACACAGTTGTTCTGCCTTTGGGAAAACGGTTGTGTGTAAATTCTAAGAGTTATTCCCTGCGACTTGGTCTCTTTATGGTCCTGAACCTTTTGCTCTGTTTTTTCACAGACTGGGCTCAACATTGAAGGTTTATCCACTCCTTGGTGAAGTAAAAGTCACCCAGGTGTGGGTCAATCAAAAAGAACCCTGCATTTACTGTTTGTGAAAGCAGCGTACCAGGGGACTGCCCCAGTTGTTGCCAGCAGCAGTTTTTTTATTCAGGTCCAACGGTCAAAGCTGACCTCCATGTTACTGATGGCATCATGGCTGCTGTGAATGCAGCCCAGCCAGTGGGCTATTCAGAGGGCAGCATTTACACTGTTGGGCACAAGCGATTACATCTGAGTTTCTGTTTTCTTGTCACAGCAAGGTAAACTTTTTAATGAGCCAATGTAAACATCCTCAGGGGTTCTTCAGAACGTTTGAGGAGATCTCGCAATAAACTGGATTTCTTGCTCATCAGTCATCATGATTTGAATATCTTTGTGTTGTGTGATCTTATTGTAAGATGTCTAGTGACGTCTTTGAATTGACAATGATTGCCAATCTGGAATTGTTTAGTACAAAGTGTGTCCTTATTGCAAAGGCATTGTCTTTATGTAAAACTCCTAATGTCCACAGGGGTCTGACTTCCCAATTTTTCCAGCCTATGTTTGGTGATCTCTCTCTCTTTAAGAGCTACTGATTGATGAATTTTGCTTGTTGATTTCCACTGGCGAAGACCATTTCTAAGGTTGGAAATGCCAATGAAGAGGTCTCTAACAGAGACAGAACAAGAGGGAAGAGTCCCCACAGTCTGGCAGTATCCCGACCTACTCAGATCTACCCAAGAGTCAGACAAATCTTGAATGAAGTCAAGTAGGCTTGAGATCCACAGGTACTTATCATTTTTAGGATCTATGTAAAATCATATGCTCTACTTATTTATATTCTCCCTTGCTATCTTTACACAATGGAATTCGACAAATAACACTTGAGAGTGGGTGGTAAATGAAGTTATAGCTTTAGCACTGTACTAATTTTCTTTTCTTAAAATCTGCTTTTTTGGAATGATATTCACTCCCACAAAGGCTGTAAGCAAAAATATTCGAGATAAAGGAATTATTCTTCTTTCTCCCTCCCTTCTTACTTTGTGTTTAAAGAAATGAGCATTTCTGGAGTACTGCCTTGTTATTTGCAAAGCCATGGACAAGGCACTTCCTACATATGTTACCCCTGGACAAAAACTTTAAAGCAAGAATTACAATAAATATTTCAGTAGAAGCAGCACCTTGCCTAAAATCTCACAGCTGGTATCTGTAAGAGACAGAGCTAAAATATGAAATCTGAAATTCTGGCACTAAACCTAGAAACTTTTGTTTGTTTTCGTATAAAAATATTCTTAAATATAAATAATAGTTGTAAATAATTCAAATACTACAGTATTTAAATTAAAAGAATGTTTTTTTTATTTTTACTTTGTACTAAACCTATGACACACAGGTAACCATACATAACAGTAAGATAGTCACACCTCTAGGAATCTTTGATTAATATATATAAAATGTACAAAAATACTTACATGCATAAGAATATCCACATGTAGTTTTTTTCTTCAAAATTTGTTAAATATATTCATTTGTAATAATGCTTTTCTCATTATCTCAAGGCTTTCAAGTTGTAGGCATACTTTGATAATTGCACAATGTTAAGTAAAGTAATACATATATATGAATACACACACTTCAATATTACTTATAATACAGATATATGTATACTTATTTCTGTATATTTTAATTTAGTTTTTAAATATTATTTTTCCAGTTTTATTGAAATATAATTGGCCTATAGCACTGTATAAGTGTAAGGTGTACAGTGAAATGATTTGACTTACATACATCATGAAATGATTATCACAATTTAGTGATATTAGTGAATATTCATTTAGTGATATTTAGTGAAAGTTAGTGATATTTAGTGAAATTTATTGAATATTCATCTCATAAAGGTATAAAAATTAAAGAAATGGAAAAAAATTTTTCTTGTACTGAGAACATTTAAGACTTACTCTCTTAACAATTTTCATATATAACACACAGCAGTGTTAATTATATATATCATGTGGTACATTACATCCCTAGGACTTATTTATATTATAACTGGAAGTTTGTACCTTTTGATCACCTTTATCCAATTCCCCCCACCCCCCATTTCTGGTAACCACAAATCTGATCTCTTGTTCTATGAATTTGTTTGTTTGTGTGTTTGTTTGTTTTTGAAGTATAATTGACCTACAACACTACATCAGTTCCTTTTACACAAGATAGTGATTTGATATTTCAGTACATTTCGAAAGATCACCAAGATAAGTCTAGTTGCAATATGTTATCATAGAAGTTAGTACATTGTTATTGATTATATTCCCCACATTGCATATTTCATACTCTTGGCTCATTTCTTTTATAACTGGGATTTTGTACCTCTTAATCCTCCTCACCTTTTTCTTTCCTCTTCCCATCAACCTCCCCTCTGGCCACCACCAGTTTGTTCTCTGTGTCTATAAATCTGTTTCTGTTTGTTACATTTGATCACTTGTTTTGTTTTTTAGAACCCACTTATATGTGTTCTATTTAATATTTTTTGAGGAATTCCCATACTGTTTTCCACAGTGGCTGCACCAGTTTGCATTCCCAATAACAGTACCTGAGGGTTCCAAATCCTTGCCACCAACACTTGTTATTTGTTGTCTTTTTGATAATTGCCATTCTGATAGGTATGAGGTAGTATCTCACTGTGGTTTTGATTTGCATTTTCCTGATGATTAGTGATGTTGAGCATCTTTTCATGTGTCTGTTGCCATGTGTATGTCTTCTTTGGAAAAATGTCTATTCAGGCCTCTGCCCAATTTTTAATCTTTTTTTTTTTTTTTTTTTTGATGTTGAGTTTATGTACACTTTGTATATTTTGGATGTTAACCCCTTAACAGATATATCATTTATAAATAGATTCTCCAGTTCAGTAGGCAGCCTTTTCATTTTGTTAATAGTTTCCTTTGCTGTACAAAAGCTTTTTTATTTGATGTAGTCTTGTCTGTTTATTTTTGCTTCATTTCCCTTGCCTAGGGAGACATATCCAAAAAAACATTACTAAGATTAATGTCACAGAGCATACTCCCTCTGTCTTCTAGGAGTTTTATGGTTTCAGGCCTTACATTTAAGTCTTTAATCCAATTTGAGGTTTTTTTGTTTTGTTTTGTTTTTTAATATGGTATGAAAAAGTGGTCCAGTTTGATTCTTTTGCATGTAACTCTACAGTTTTCCCAAAAGCATTTATTGAAGAAGCTGTCTTTTCCCCATTGTATACTCTTGTCTACTTTGTTGTAGATTAATTGATCATATAAACATTGGTTTTTTTGTGGGCTCTCCATTTTGTTCCATTGGTCTATGGGTCTGTATTTGCATCAGCAGTATACTGTATTGATTACTGCAGCTTTGTAGTATATTTTGAAATCAGGAAGCATTTGAAATCCAGCTTTGTTCTTCATTCTCAAGATGATTTTTGCTATGCAGTGTCTTTTGTCTTCCCATACAAAGTTTAGAATTATTTTTTCTAGTTCTATGAAAAATGCCATTGGTATTTTGATGGGGATTGCATTGAATCTGTAGATTACCTTGGGTAGTATGGTAATTTTAATAATATTATTTCTTCCAAAACATGAACACAGTATATCTTTCAATTTGATTGTGTCATCTTCAATTTCTTTCATCAATGTCTTATAGTTTTCTTAATCTTTTACTTTTTGGCTAGAATTATTCCTAAGTATATTTTTATGCAATTGTAAATGGAATTGTTTTCATAATACCTCTTCTGATAGTTTGTTATTAGTATATAGAAATGCAACAGATTTCTGCATATAAACTTTGTATCCTGAAACTTTACTTAATTCATTTATAAGTTCTAATAGTTTTTGGTGGTATCCTTACAATTTTCTATGTATAGTATCATGTCATCTGTAAATAGTGAAAGTTTTACTTCTTCCTTTCCAATTTGGATTTCTTTTGTCTCTTATTTTTGTCTGAATGCTATGGGTGGAACTTGTAATACTATGCTGAATAAAAGTGGTAAGAGTGGGCATCCTTGTCTTATAAGTGATATTAGAAGAAATGCTTTCAACTTTTCACAATTGAGAATAATGTTGGCCATACATTTGTCATAAATAGCGTTTATTACATTGAGGTATGTTCCTTTTATGCACACTTTTTTGGAGAGTTTTTATCATAAAGGATGTTGAATTTTGTCAAAAGTTTTTTCTGCATTTATTGGGATGATCATATGATTTTTATTCTTCAATTTGTTAATGTGTTTTGTTAACATTGGCTGATTTGCAGATAGTGAATCATGCTCGTATTTCTGGGACAAATCACACTTGATGGTGGTATATCTTACTTTTAATGTATTTTTGAATTTGGTTTGCTAATATCTGGCTGAGGATTTTTACATCTATATTCATCAGTGATATTGCTCTATATGTAGTTGTATGGTTTTGGTATCAGGGTGATGCTGGCATTTTAGAATGAATTTGGAAGAGTTCTTTGCTTTGCAATTTTTTGGAATACTTTGAGAAGTATAGGTGTTAACTCTTCTTTTAATGTTTGGTAGATTTTGTCTCTGAAGACTCCTGTTTTTTGTTTGTTTAGTTGGTTGGTTGGTTGGTTTTATTTCTTGGCCAGGCTGCATGTCATGCGGGATCTTAGTTCCCCAACCAGGGATCGAACATTTGCTCCCTGCTGTGGAAGTGCAGAGTCTTAACCACTGGACTGCCAGGGAAGTCCCTAAAGTTAGATTCTTTAGTTTCTTGTGTCCTGAAGTAGGCTTCTATTGTTATAAACTTCCCTCTTTATATTCCTTTCACTTTTTCCCAGAGATTTTTCTATTGTTATGTTTTCATTTAATTTGTCTTCAGGTATTTTCATATTTCCTCTAGATTGTTACATGACTTATGTTTTGTTTAGTAGCATGTCGTTTACACACCACGTGTTTGTGTTTTTTGCAGTTTTTTTTTTTTTTTCTGGGAGTTGATTTCTTGTCTTATAATGTTGTGGTTGGAAAAGATGTTTGATATGATTTCAATATTCTTAAATTTATTGAGACTTGTTTTGTAGCTTAGCATGAGATCTATCCTGGAGAATGTTCCACGTGCACTTGAAAATAATGTATATTCTGCAGGTTTTGGATGAAATGTTCTGTATATATCTATTAAGTCCACCTGATCTAAAGTGTCAGTTAAGTCCAGTGTTTCCTCATTCCTTTTATGCCAGGATGATTTACACATTGGTGTAACTGGGGTGTTAAAGTTCCCTACTATTTTTGTGTTATTGTAAATTTCTCCCTTTATGTCTGTTAATATTTGCTTTATGTATTTAAGTGCTTTTATGGTGGGTGCATATATTTTCACAATTGTTATACCTTCCTGTTTGATCCTTTGATCATTATGTAATGTCCTTCTTTACTGCCTTGACACCAACCAGGCCAAGGGCAAGACCATTATCATGTGATTTCATTTATATGTGGAATTTGAAAAACAAATCAAATGAACAAAAGGACAGACACAGTCATAGATACAGAAAACAAACAGGTCATTGTCCTAGATGTTTGGGGTGGGCAGATGAGTGAATAAGTGAGGAAGATTAAGAGTTACAAACTTCCAGTTACAAAATAAATGAGCCAAGGGTATGAAATGTACAGCATGGGCAGTATAGTCAGTAATATTTGTATTATTACATCTTTGCATGTTGACAGATGATAACTAGATTTATCATGATGGTCACTTTGTAATGTACAGAAATAGTGAATCACTTTTTTGTGCACCAAAAACTAACATAGTGTTGAAGCTCAATTATACTTCAAAAACACACAAACACAGAGAAAAAGAGATCAGAAGCAGGGTTTGGGGAGAGGGGGAATAGGGTGAAGGTGGTCAAAAGTTACAAACTTCCAGTCATAATATAAGTACTAGGGATGTAATGTACAACATAATTAATATAATTAGCACTGCCATATGTGATATATGAAAGTTAAGAGAGTAAATCCTAAGAGTTCTCATCATAAAGAAAAATATTTTTTCTTTTTCTTTTCTTTTGTATCTGTATGAAATGATGATCATTAAACTTATTGTGACAATCATTTTATGATGTATATAAGTCAAATCATTAGTCTGTATACCTTATACAGTGCTGTATGTTGATTATATCTCAATAAAACTAAGTAAAAAAGGTGGCACTAGCCAGAGTTTGTGTTATTGTGGTTGAGTGGTTGAATGAACTCCCAAATGTGGCTGCCACCAGCAATTCCATCCCCATATAGAGTCTCAGTTGCCTCCTGACTCTCCAGGAGGCTCTCCAAGATCAGCAAGTGCATCAGACCTAGCTCCTTTCAAACTGCTGCCTCTGTTCTGGGACTGTGAGCTTGTCAGATTTTTGTGCATGCCGTTTAAGAGGGAGTCTCTGTTTCCTATAGCTCTCTAAATATAAACCCCTCTGATTTTCAAAGCCAGATGATCTGGTGCCCTATCTTTCAGGTGCAGGACTCCCAAGCTGGGGAGCCCAATGTGGGGCTCAAACCTCTTGCTGGTAAGGAGGACCTCTACAATTGTGAAATTTCCTCCATTTGTGGGTCACTGACCCACTATGGATCCTGACTACATCATCACTCTGCCCCTCCTACCCATCTCATTGTAGTTACTTCTTTATGTCTTTAGTTGTGAAAATAGTTTTCTGCTGGTATTTAGTTTGTTCTCATAAGTAGTTGCTGTGTAAGTAGTTGCAATTTTGGTGTCTCCATGGGAAGAGGTGAGTTCAGGGTTTTCTTACTTCACCATCTTGGCTACATTTCCCTAACTGTATCCCTTTCATGAAAGGCATTTGAGGTAAAAAAAAACATACTTGTATAACATGTTTAATTTTAAATCTCTGGCTTTATTTACACTTTGTCTTAGTCATATCTAGCTTCCATAACAAAATACCACAACAGTGTGGTTTAAACATCAGAATTTATTTTCTGGAGGCTAGAAGTCTAAGATTTGTATGCCAGCATGTTTGGGTTCTAGTGAGAAGTCTCTTACAGGCTTGCAGATGGCTGTCTTCTTGCTGTGTCTTCACTTGGTGGAGAGATAGACAGTCTCTGGGGTCTCTTCTTATAAGGAAACTAATCCTATCAAATCAGAGATCTACCCTTAGGACCTCATTTAACTGTAATTCCATAAAGGAGCTAACTCTAAATACAGTCATATTGGGAGTTAGGGTTTCAACATATGAATTTTGGGTGGACACAATTCAGACCATATCACAATTTTATATATATTTTTTATCCTTTACTTTTCATCTTCAATATAGGAATCCAGTGTCTTCCTGCTGTATCAAGACTACTGACTTCTTTCTCAGTCCCTCTCTCTTGCTTTGCTTTAAAAATTTTCCCCTTTCAACATACAACCTCTTGGAAATTTTCCTAATGTTGATCTCTCCCTCTTCTAACTTTCACGAACAGCTACCCTCTTTTCCAGTACCCTTGGCTAGGGAAAGTAAATTAGTCTCAAGTCTTACTCATTTAGACAATAATGACTAAATCTAATTGAAATGCAAATGCAGATTAAAAACACCATAGATTTTTACCAACACATATGTGTCAAATTAGTGCTATATGACAAATACTATTCAAGAGCTAAGAATATATAAATAAGGAAACTAAGATTCCAGCTCACAGTAAGTTTATACTAATGAGGGGAAATTGAAGCTCTTTGGTTGTAAGACCTGGGATTAAACACTCATTAAATCACATCACATAGTCAGAGGCTCCTTGGTTTTTGGCAAGCAGACCATGTATTTTCCAATTACAATAAAGACTCTGAGCTTAGACCCTGTGTTGTTGAGTGTGGATTTGATCCCAATATCTGTGGCAGATAATAAGGGTGTCTAATACTTTCACTTACAAGCAATCTGTCTAGTAAATATGCTAATATCATTAATAGTAGGCAAGCATTATTGAGTAACTAGCTTATATTCATAGGGGAAATGAACCATAAAGGCAAAAGCAAAATAACCTGTTAACTTTTGTAAAAATTTGATATGATTAGAAATATTGCTGACTGTTTTTTCTTCATCGTTTTTTCATTGAGTTTAGCATGCAAACTGAGAGACAGAATAGCTGACTTTTTGTTCATTTCCATTTGATTCAAAGATACTAAATATTTTTTTGATATTTTGTAGCTTAAATATTTTCATTAAATTGCACTCTAATGTTACTGCTAAAAATAAGCATATTTTAAAGGTGTGGAAAATGAATGTTAATTTTAAGTTAAAAGAAAAAAGAGATAAGTAGCTTGTTTGTTGCTCAGTTTCTATTAACAAGAGGATCCATGTCTACATGGGCCACCTACATATCCCCTGCATTTCATTCAATACTAGGCACAGAGTTGATATTAATAATTATTTGATTAATAAATAAATAGGTTAGTGACAGTCATAGAATATAAGCATCCTTCCCAAGAAAACTAATTGTATTTTTAAAACTTTTCTCAAAATATGTTATGAAAGTTATTCTCTCAGGGATGCTTCCATTAACTATTTTTTTCCTATTACATAAAATATAAATTTATTATAGACAGCTGTATTTATGAATATTTTTATTCAAATATAGAATTATACAGTACATACTAATTGGCAACCTGCTCCTTTTTACTATCAATTTATTCTATATATCTTTTGTGATCATTTAATATTCTTCCACAATCTCATTTTCTATTGGCTTTATAATATTCTGCTGTATGACTTAAATAATTTACTTAACAGTTATTTGTAAAGCTGAACAATACCGTGAGGATGACTTTTAGTTTGAGTTGCTTAAAAATATTTTTTGCTCAGATTGACTTAAAACTTGAAGTAACAATATTTTGGATTTAGTGGGAAAATGTATACTATGAAAAAGATAAGAAAATTTTAGTTTACTATATATAGAAGTGTCCCAAAATTATTATCTGAAATGTCTGTTTTTGAGAAATCAGGATCACCAGCGGGTTTAATGAAGTTTGATGGAGTAAGTCTTGGAAAATCAGTTGGAGACTGACTGTAGGGGGTCTTGGACACCAAGAGTGTACTTTTACTTACAGGAAACCATCAAATGTTTTTGAGCAAGGGATTAATATAAGTAAAAATGTTTGTTTGTTTGCTTTTTAGAATAATTTGCTGACAAGGTTGATTTAGTAATGGTAATTTGGATGTATTAAGCTCATATATGAATTCAGATAGGAGTCTGTTACAGAAGGTCTAGAGCAGTAAGAAACTGAGAAGTTAAATAAGAAAAACATTCTCAAATATGACAAATTCTCTGCAAAATGTCACAAAATATCATAGAGTGTTGGTTGCCAATTTAGATAAGTGTGCATTAATTTTGTTAAGCATTTTCTGGAAACAGAATTATGTGTTTCTGGCCATAAATGGAATCATCAGCCTTTTTCTAACTTATAGACACATTAAGGAAGAATTAACTCCATAGACTAATGGATTTCAATGGAAAGGAATCAACAGATTTCTATTGACCAGTACCATATTCTCATTCTTTCTGTGAATGAAGAATGTTGCCTGTCATATCAGTAAACAAAAGATGCTGTGGCCATCAAGCCATCAGCCACTGCAACCACATCTGACTGTGCACCCTGAGAAGATTCAGGATGGGAAAAAACAAACAAACAAACAAAAAACATGATAATGGGCCAAGATAGTTAAGGAGCACAACAAAGGAATTATTCTAATGAGCCCAGAATCTTGTGTCTTCACATGTATAGAAAATTGCTAAACTCATGAATTTGAAATCTCTGGTTTTTCTTTAAATAACAGTAATCTTTTGATTTTCCAATGACCTGGTTATTGTTGCAAAAACTGCTATATATCCTGGCTCTTCTCCTACCTCTTTGGGACAGTCCCTCAGAGCTATCTGAGAGGCTGTCTTCTGGATTTAAGTTAACAGTATGTCTGCTGAATAAAACATAATTCTCAACTTTTAGATTGTGTTTTTTTTTCCCAGTCAACATTTCCCTACCAAACCCTAGAAGACTGAATAATTTAAAGAACTAAGTAAGACAAGGACTTAGCATGCCTTCTTCTTCTTCAGAATTTTTACATTTTCTATTTAAAAAGACAAAGCTTTACTTATAGAAAATATTAATGTAACAATACTAATTATTTTAAAACAAGTAAAAAATGCCACTGCACACTGTCAAATGTTGTTTCTATGACAAGGGCCACAAGGAAAATTTGGCTGTATTTATGTAAATATATAGAGAATAGAAGGAGTTGCTTAGATTGTCATGATTGTCATGAGAGTCAGAACTGACTTTACAATCACTCCACTTCCATTTCCATTTTGGTTATGTGTTTACATGGTTAGAAAAAGGTTGTTTTTGATAAATATTACACTCTAACATGTTGGTAAAGTATCAGAAGTGTTAGTCAGCCATTTGTATTCCAATACCATGAAAATATATTTTGTCAATTTAAAAAAAAAAAATGTTCTGCATGGTATTAAAGAATAGTTTTGGGAATTCTTCTGCTAAAGTTCATAGGCACAATCTTTGCATACATAAATTTGATTCAGGGATAGGAAAGAGGAGAATGGGTGAAAGAGAAAGAGAGAGAGAGAGAGACCTGATTTCCTTAAAAAAAGGAAATTTCTTATCAAAAGATAGGGGTAACATATAAGAAATTAAATTGCAAATTTCAAAGAAAATGGAATGTGAGTTACTACTGTACTTTGTCAATGAGGACTTCATCCTTATTCCTTTGAATGCTGTAAGGATATTTATATCACAAGAAACTGATTATATTGAATAGAATGAATGACAACTTGCAGCTGTAACATGTATTGGAAGTTTTTTGTACTTAGAGGAATCTGGATGGTCTTTTCTAAATGATCTTGTGCATACGGCTTTTCTGAAAATTTTAAATAAAATTAGTAATATAAAAATCATGTTATTACTTTACCCACAATTTTTTTTCAAAAACCAAAATACTTTTGAAATCCTCTGTTAGCAGCAGAGACATTATCTACCTCTAAACAAAAGTTAAAGAACACATGCTCCTCAGAAGTAGTGACTATTGAAATAAAACTATTATGATGAGTAGTTGTTTATTTCTTTGTACAACAGTCTTAAGAAGATTAAGTTTAAAAGTATAGAACCATAATTGTACAGGAGACAAAATGGCAGAATAGAAGGACTTGAGTTCACCTCCTCTCATAAAAACACCCAAATCATAACTAACTGCTGAACAACCATCAACAAAAAAGACAGGAACCTATCAAAAAATATATTTTACATCCAAAGACAAAGAAGAAACCACAGTAAGATGGTAGGAGAGGCACATTAGAGATGCAATCAAATCCCATTCCCACCAGGTGGGTGACCCACTGGAAAATAATTATATCTCATAGGTTCTCCCACAGGAGTGAGAGTTCTTAGCCCCACATCTAGCTTCCCAGTCTGGGGGTCTGATTGAGAGGAGGAGCCCTGAGAGCATTTGGCTTTGAAGGTCAGTGGGACTTCATCACTGAAGAACTCCACAGGACTGGGGGAAAGAGAAACTCCACTCTTGGAGGGTGCACACAAGATTTCGCATGTACCAGGACCCAGGGAAAAAACAGTGGCTTCATAGGAGCCTGGGGCAGACGTATCTGTTGGTCTTAGAGGGTCTCCTGGGGAGGTAGGGGGGTAGCTGTGACTCACTGTGGGGACAAGGACACTGGTGACAGAGACACCAGGGAGTACTCATTGGCATGAACTCTCCTGGAAGCTACAATTTTGAAAACAAACATGGCCCCACCCAACAGGCTGTAGGTTCCAGTGCTGGGATGCCTCAGACCAAACAACCAACAGGGTGGGAAAACAGCCTCACCATTAGCAGACAGACTGCCTAAAGTCTGCCTGAGCCCTCAGCTGCCTTGAAACATACCCCCTGATACAGCACTGCCCACCAGAGGGACAAGACCAAACTCCACCCACCAGTGGGCAAGCATCAGTTCCTCCCACCAGGAAGCCAACACAAGTCTCTTAGACCACCCTCACCCACAAGGGGGCAGACACCAGAAGCAAGAGGAACTACAATCCTGCAGCCTGAGCAAAGGAGCCACAAACAAAGAAAGTTAGACAAAATAAGATGGCAGAGGAATATGTTCCAGACAAAGGAATAAGGTAAAACCCCAGAAGAACAACTAAGTGAAAGGGAGATAGGCAATCTACCAGAGAAATAATTCAGAGTAATGACAGTAAAGATGTTGCAAGACCTTGGAAAAAGAATTGAGGCACAGACTGAGAAGATACAAGAAATGTTTAACAAAGAGATAGAAGATATAAAGAACAAACAGACAGAGTTGAATAATACAAAAGCGGAAATGAAAAATACACTTTCTCAGAAAGATAAATTAAAGAAACAATCCCATTTACCATTGCATCAAAAGGAATAAAATACCTAGTAATAAATCTATATAAGGAGGTAAAAAACCTGTTCTCCAAAAATTGTAAGATGCTGATGAAAGAAATCAGGGATGACACAAACAGATAGAAAGTTATGCCATGTTCTTGTATTGGAAGACTCAAAATTGTCATAATGACTGTACTACCCAAGGCAATCTACAGTCAATGCAATCCCTATCAAATTACCAATGGCATTTTTTTCAGATCTAGAACAAAAAAGTCTTAAAATTTGTATTGAAACACACAATACCCTGAATAGTCAAAGCAATATTGAGAAAGAAAAATGAGCTAGAGGAATCAGGCTCCCTGACTTCAGGCTGTACTATAAAACAACAGTAATCAAAACAGTATGGTATTGGCACAAAGACAGAAATATAGATCAGTGGCACAGAATGGAAAGCCCAGAAATAAACACATACACTTATGGTTAATCAATCTAGAACAAAGGAGGCAAGAATATACAAGAGAGAAAGTGGTGCTGGGAAAACTGGACAGCCACATGTAAAGGAATGAAATTAGAACACTTTCTAACACAACACACAAAAATAAACTCAAAATGGATTAGAGACCTAAACTTAAGACTGGACAATATAAAACTATTAGAGAAAATCATAGGCAGAACACTCTTTGACAGAAATGGCTGCAATATCTTTTTGGATCTCTCTCCTAGAGTAATAAAAATAAAAATAAATAAACAGGACCTAATTAAACTTAAAAGCTTGTGCACAGCAAAGGAAGCCATAAACAAAACAAAAAGACAACCCAGAGAATGGGAGAAGATATTTGCAAATGATGCGACCAATGAGGGATTAAAATCCAAAATATACAAACAGCCCATGAAGCTCAGTATCAAATAAAATAAACAACCTAATCAAAAAATGTGCAGAAGATCTAAATAGACATTACTCCAAAGAAGACAGATGGCCAAAAATCACATGAAAAGATGCTCAACATCTCTAATTATTAGAGAAATGCAAATCAAAACTACAATGAGGTATCACCTCACACCAGTAAGAATGGGCATCAAAATGTCTACAAACAATAAATGATGGAGAGACCAAAAGGGGACCCTCCTACACTGTTGGTGGGAATGTAAGTTGGTACAGCCACTATGGAAAACAGTATGGAGCTTCCTTAAAAAACTAAAAATAGAGTTACAATATGATCCAGCAATCCCACTCTTGGGTGTATATCCTGAGAAAACCATTATTGGAAAAGACACATGCACCCCAATGTTCATTGCAACACTATTTACAATAGCCAAGACACAGAAGCAATCTAAATATTCATTGATAGATGAATGGATAAAGAATATGTGGTACATATGTAAAATGGAATATTTGCCATAAAAAGGAATGAAATAATGCTATTTGTAGCAACATGGATGGGCCTAGAGATTATCATGCTAAGTAAAGTAAGTCAGACAGAGAAAGACAAATATCATATGATATCACTTATGTGTTGGATCTTTTAAAATGAAACAAATGAACTTATTTGCAAAACAGAAACAGACTCACAGACTTAGAAAACAAACTTATGGTTACCAAAGGGGAAAGGTGGGGGAAGGGATAAATTAAGAGGTTGGGATTAACATATACACACACTGCATACAAAATAAATAATCAACAAGACCTTCCACGTGACACAAGGAACTCTACTTCGTACTCTGTAATAACCTATATGGGAAAATAATCTGAAAGAAATAAATTATGTATATGTATAACTGAATCACTGTGTTGTGCACCTGCCACTAACACAACATTGTAAATCAACTATAATATAAAATAAAAATTCAAAAAATGTATAGCACCATATTAAAACATGTTCATTCTTTTTATTCCATATTTGAAGACATTACTAATCTTTGTGATAAATTTATAGTTTCCTAATCTTAATATATAACTCCTTGGCACAAAATCATGTTCTTTAATTTAAAAAAAGGTGTATGTGTGTTTTTTTTTTTTTTAACATCTTTATTGGAGTATAATTGCCTTACAATAGTGTGTTAGTTTCTGCTTTATAACAAAGTTAATCAGTTATACATATACATATGTTCCCATATCTCTTCCCTCTTGCGTCTCCCTCCCTCTCACCCTCCCTATCCCACCCCTCTAGGTGGTCACAAAGGACCGAGCTGATCTCCCTGTGCTATGCGGCTGCTTCCCACTAGCTATCTATTTTAAATTTGGTAGTGTATATATGTCCATGCCACTCTTTCACCCTGTTACATCTTACCCCACCCCCTCCCCATATCCTCAAGTCCATTCTCTAGTAGGTCTGTGTCTTTATTCCTGTCTTGCCACTAGGTTCTTCATGACCTTTTTTTTTTTTCCCTTACATTCCATATATATGTGTTAGCATACTGTATTTGTTTTTCTCTTTCTGACTTACTTCACTCGTATGACAGACTCTAACTCCATCCACCTCACTACAAATACCTCCATTTCATTTCTTTTTATGGCTGAGTAATATTCCATTGTATATATGTGCCACATCTTCTTTTTCCATTCATCCGATGATGGACACTTAGGTTGCTTCCATGTCCTGGCTATTGTAAATAGAGCTGCAATGAACATTTTGGTACATGACTCTTTTTGAATTATGGTTTTCTCAGGGTATATGCCCAGTAGTGGGATTGCTAGGTCATATGGTAGTTCTATTTTTAATTTTTTAAGGAACCTCCATACTGTTCTCCATAGTGGCTGTATCAATTTACATTCCCACCAACAGTGCAAGAGGGTTCCCTTTTCTCCACACCCTCTCCAGCATTAATTGTTTCTAGATTTTTTGATGATGGCCATTCTGACCGGTGTGAGATGATACCTCATTGTAGTTTTGATTTGCATTTCTCTACTGATTAATGATGTTGAGCATTCTTTCATGTGTCTGTTGGCAATCTGTATATCTTCTTTGGAGAAATGTCTATTTAGGTCTTCTGCCCATTTTTGGATTGGGTTGTTTGGTTTTTTGTTATTGAGCTGCATGAGCTGCTTGTAAATCTTGGAGATTAATCCTTTGTCAGTTGCTTCATTTGCAAATATTTTCTCCCATTCTGAGGGTTGTCTTTTGGTCTTGTTTATGGTTTCCTTTGCTGTGCAAAAGCTTTTAAGTTTCATTAGGTCCCATTTGTTTATTTGTGTTTTTATTTCCATTTCTTTAGGAGTTGGGTCAAAAAGGATCTTGCTGTGATTTATGTCATAGAGTGTTCCGCCTATGTTTTCCTCTAAGAGTTTGATAGTGTCTGGCCTTACATTTAGGTCTTTAATCCATTTTGAGTTTATTTTTGTGTATGGTGTTAGGGAGTGTTCTAATTTAATTCTTTTACATGTAGCTGTCCAGTTTTCCCAGCACCACTTATTGAAGAGGCTGTCTTTTCTCCACTGTATATGCTTGCTTCCTTTATCAAAGAGAAGGTGACCATATGTGCGTGGGTTTATCTCTGGGCTTTCTATCCTGTTCCATTGATCTATGCTTCTGTTTTTGTGCCAGTACCAAACTGTCTTGATTACTGTAGATTTGTAATATAGTCTGAAGTCAGGGAGCCTGACTCTTCCAGCTCCATTTTTCTTTTACTTTTTTTTTTTTTTTTTTAATTTTATTTTTATTTATTTTTTATTTTTGGCTGCTTTTGGGTGTTTGTTGCTGCACACGGGCTTTTCTCTGGTTGTGACGAGCAGGGGCCACTCTTTGTTGCAGTGTGCAGGACTCTCACTGCGGTGGCTTCTCTTGCTGTGGAGCACGGGCCCTAGGCACGTGGGCTTCAGTAGCCGAGGCACGCATGCTTCAGCAGTTGTGGCTCGTGGGTTCTGGAGCGCAGGCTCAGAAGTTGTGGCACACGGGCCTAGTTGTTCCGCGGCATGTGGGATCCTCTGGGACCAAGGCTCGAACCCATGTCTCCTGCATTGGCAGGCGGACCCTCAACCACTGCGCCACCAGGGAAGCCCCCCAGCTCCATTTTTCGTTCTCAAGATTGCTTTGGTTATTCGGGGTCTTTTGTGTTTCCATACAAATTGTGAAATTTTTTGTTCTAGTTCTGTGAAAAATGCCATTGGTAGTTTGATAGGGATTGCATTGAATCTGTAGATTCCTTTGGGTAGTAGAGTCATTTTCACAATGTTGATTCTTCCAATCCAAGAACATGGTATATAACTCCATCTATTTATATCATCTTTAATTTCTTTCATCAGAATCTTATAATTTTCTGCATACAGGTCTTTTGTCTCCTTAGGTAGGTTTATTCATAGATATTTTATTCTTTTTGTTGCAATGGTAAACGGGAGTGTTTTCTTAATTTTTCCTTCAGATTTTTCATCATTAGTGTATAGGAATGCAAGAGATTTCTGTGCATTAATTTTGTATCCTGCAACTTTACCAAATTCATTGATTGGCTCTAGGAGTTTTCTGGTAGCATCTTTAGGATTCTCTATGTATAGTATCACATCATCTGCAAACAGTGACAGCTTTACTTCTTCTTTTCTGATTTGGATTCCTTTTATTTCTTTTTCTTCTATGATTGCTATGGCTAACACTTCCAAAACTATGTTGAATAATAGTGGTGAGAGTGGGCAACCTTGTCTTGTTCCTGATCTTAGTGGAAATGGTTTCAGTTTTTCACCATTGAGGACAATGTTGGCTGTGGGTTTGTCATACATGGTCTTTATTATGTTGAGGAAAGTTCCCTCTATGCCTACTTTCTGCAGGGCTTTTATCATAAATGGGTGTTGAATTTTGTCAAAAGCTTCCTCTGCATCTGTTGAGATGATCATTTGGTTTTTCTCCTTCAATTTTTTAATATGATGTATCACGTTGATTGATTTGCGCATATTGAAGAATCCTTGCATTCCTGGAATAAACCCCACTTGATCATGGTGTATGATCCTTTTAATGTGCTGTTGGATTCTGTTTGCTAGTATTTTGTTGAGGATTTTTGCATCTATGTTTATCAGTGATATTGGCCTGTAGTTTTCTTTCTTTGTGACATCTTTGTCTGCTTTTGGTATCAGGGTGATGGTGGCCTCATAGAATGAGTTTGGGAGTGTTCTTTCCTCTGCAATTTTTTGGAAGAGTTTGAGAAGGATAGGTGTTAGCTCTTCTCTAAATATTTGATAGAATTCCCCTGTGAAGCCATCTGGTCCTGGGCTTTTGTTTGTTGCAAGATTTTCAATCACAGTTTCAATTTCAGTGCTTGTGATTGGTCTGTTCATATTTTCTATTTCTTCCTGGTTCAGTCTCGGCAGCTAGTGCATTTCTAAGAATTTGTCCATTTCTTCCAGGTTGTCCATTTTATTGGCATAGAGTTGCTTGTAGTAATCTCTCATGATCGTTTGTATTTCTGCATTGTCAGTGGTTACTTCTCCTTTTTCATTTCTAATTCTATTGATTTGAGTCTTCTCCCTTTTTCTCTTGATGAGTCTGGCTAATGGTTTATCAATTTTGTTTATCTTCTCAAAGAACCAGCTTTTAGTTTTATTGATCTTTGCTATAGTTTCCTTCATTTCTTTTTCATTTATTTCTGATCTGATCTTTATGATTTCTTTCCTTCTGCTAGCTTTGGGGTTTTTTTGTTCTGCTTTCTCTAATTGCTTTAGGTGCAAGGTTAGGTTGTTTATTCGAGATGTTTCCTGTTTCTTGAAGAAGGCTTGTATTGCTATAAACGTCCCTCTTAGAACTGCTTTTGCTGCATCCCATAGGTTTTGGGTCATCGTGTCTCCATTGTCATTCGTTTCTAGGTATTTTTTGATTTCCTCTTTGATTTCTTCAGTGATCAATACGTTATTAAGTGGTGTATTGGGTAGCCTCCATGTGTTTGTATTTTTTACAGATCTTTTCCTGTAATTGATATCTAGTCTCATAGCGTTGTGGTCGGAAAAGATACTTGATACGATTTCAGTTTTCTTAAATTTACCAAGGCTTGATTTGTGACCCAAGATATGAGCTACCCTGGAGAATGTTCCATGAGCACTTGAGAAAAACGTGTATTCTGTTGTTTTTGGGTGGAATGTCCTATAAATATCAATTAAGTCCATTTGTTTAATGTATCATTTAAAGCTTGTGTTTCCTTATTTACTTTCATTTTGGATGATCTGTCCATTGGTGAAAGTGGGGTGTTAAAGTCCCCTACTATGATTGTGTTACTGTCAATTTCCCCTTTTATGGCTGTTAGTATTTGCATTATGTATTGAGGTGCTCCTAGGTTGGGTGCATAAATATTTACAATTGTTATACCTTCTTCTTGGATTGATCCCTTGATCATTATGTAGTGTCCTTCTTTGTCTCTTGTAATAGTCTTTATTTTAAAGTCTCTATTATCTGATATGAGAATTGCTACTCCAGCTTTCTTTTGATATCCATTTGCATGGAATATCTTTTTCCATCCCCTCACTTTCAGTCTGTGTGTGTCGCTAGGTCTGAAGTGGGTCTCTTGTAGACAGCATATATATGGGTCTTTTTTGTATCCATTCAGCCAGTCTGTGTCTTTTGGTGGGAGCATTTAATCCATTTACATTGAAGCTAATTATCGATATGTATGTGCCTATTCCCATTTTCTTAAATGTTTTGGGTTTGTTATTGTAGGTGATTTCCTTCTCTTATGTTTCTTGCCTAGAAAAGTTCCTTTAGCATTTGTTGTAAGGCTAGTTTGGTGGTGCTGAACTCTCTCTGCTTTTGCTTGTCTGTAAAGGTTTTAATTTCTCCATCAAATCTGAATGACATCGTTGCTGGGTAGAGTAATCTTGATTGTAGGTTTTTCTCCTTCATCACTTTAAGTATATCCTGCCACTCCCTTCTGGCTTGCAGAGTTTCTGCTGAAAGATCAGCTGTTAACCTGATGGGGATTCCCTTGTGTGTTATTTGTTGTTTTTCCCTTGCTGCTTTTAATATGTTTTCTTTATATTTATTTTTGATAGTTTATTAATATGTGTCTTGGCATGTTTTTCCTTGGATTTATCCTGTATGGGACTCTCTGTGCTTCCAGGACTTGATTAACTATTTCCTTTCCCATATTAGGGAAGTTTTCAACTATAATCTCTTCAAATATTTTCTCAGTCCCTTTCTTTTTCTCTTCTTCTTCTGGGACCCCTATAATTCAAATGTTGGTGCGTTTAATGTTGTCCCAGAGGTCTCTGAGACTGTCCTCAGTTCTTTTCATTCTTTTTCCTTTATTCTGCTCTGCAGTAGTTATTGCCACTATTTTATCTTCCAGGTCACTTATCCGTTCTTCTGCCTCAGTAGTTCTGCTATTGATCCCTTCTAGAGTATTTTTAATTTCATTTATTGTGTTTTTCATCGTTGCTTGGTTCCTCTTTAGTTCTACATCCTTGTTAAATGTTTCTTGCATTTTGTCTATTCTATTTCCAAGATTTTGGATCATCTTTACTATCATTATTCTGAATTCTTTTTCAGGTAGACTGCCTATTTCCTCTTCATTTGTTAGGTCTGGTTTGATTTGACCCTGCTCCTTCATGTGCTGTGTGTTTTTCTGTCTTCTCATTTTGCTTATCTTACTGTGTTTGGGGGTCTCCTTTTCACAGGCTGCAGGTTCGTAGTTCCTGTTGTTTTTGGTATCTGTCCCCAGTGGCTAAGTTTGGTTCAGTGGGTTGTGTAGGCTTCCTGGTGGAGGGGACTAGTGCCTGTGTTCTGGTGGATGAGGCTGGATCTTGTCTTCCTGGTGGGCACGTCCACATCTGGTGGTGTGTTTTGGGGTGTTTGTGGCCTTATTATGATTTTAGCCAGCCTCTCTGCTAATGGTTGGGGCTGTGTTCTTGTCTTGCTATTTGTTTGGCATAGGGTGTCCAGCACTGTGGCTTGCTGGTCATTGAGTGAAGCTGGGTCTTGATGCTGAGATGGAAATCTCTGAGAGATTTTTGGCGTTTGGTATTACATGGAGCTGGGAGGTCTCTTTTGGACCAGTGTCCTGAAGTTGGCTCTCCCACCTCAGAGGCACAGCCCTGATGCCAAGCTGGAGCACCAAGAGCCTTTCATCCACATGGCTCAGAATAAAAGGAGAAAAAAGAGAAAGAAAGAAAGAAAGAAGATAAAATAAAATAAAGCTATTATAATAAAAAATAAGAAAAAAAATTAAGAAAAAATTTATTAAGAAAATTTTTTTTTAATTTTTTTAAAAAAAATTATTCATTTTTTATAATAAAAATAAGAAAAAATTAAGAAAAAAATTATTAAGAAAGAAGATATTTAATTTTTTAAAATGAAAAATAAGAAAAAATTTATTAAGAAAATTTTTTTATAATTTTTTAAAATAAAAAATTTAAAAAATTATTAAAATATAATTTTTTCAAATAAAAAATATGGAAAATATTATTAAGAAAAAAGTTATTAATAAAAAAAAAATTTTTAAGTAAAAAAACAAACAAACAAACAAAAAAACGGATGGACCAAACCCTAGGACAAATGGTGAAAGCAAAGCTATACAGACAAAATCTCACCCAGAAGCATACACATATACACTCAGAAAAAAAGGAAAAGGGGAAAAATTAATATATCCTGCTCCCAAAGTCCACCTCCTGAATTTGGGATGATTCGTTGTCTATTCATGTATTCAACAGATGCAGCTACATCAAGTTGTTTGTGGAGCTTTAATCCGCTGCTTCTGAGGCTGCTGGGAGAAATTTCCCTTTCTCTTCTTTGTTCGTACATCTCCCGGGGTTCAGCTTTGGATTTGGACCTGCCTCTGCGTGTAGGTCGCCTGAGGGTGTCTGTTCTTCGCTCAGACAGGGCGGGGTTAAAGGGCAGCCGCTTCGGGGGCTCTGGCTCACTCAGGCCGGGGGGAGGGAGGGCTACGGATGCAGGGCGAGCCTGCGGCTGCAGAGGCCGCATGACGTTGCAGCAGCCTGAGGCGCACCGTGTGTTCTCCTGGGGAAGTTGTCCCTGGATCACGAGAGCCTGGCTGTGGTGGGCTGCACAGGTTCCCGGGAGGGTTGGTGTGGATAGTGACCTGTGCTCGCACACAGGCTTCTTGTTGGTGGCAGAAGCAGCCTTAGTATCTCATGCCTGTCTCTGGGGTCCGTGCTGATAGCCGCGGCTTGCGCCCATTTCTGGAGCTCGTTTAGGAGGCGGTCTGAATCCCCTCTCCTTACGCACCGCGAAACAAAGAGGCAAGAAAAATTCTCTTGCCTCTTTGGCAGCTGCAGACCTTTTCCTGGGCTCCCTCCCAGCTAGCTGTGGTGCGCTAACCCCTTCAGGCTGTGTTCACGCCGCCAACCCCAGTCGTCTCCATGGGATCTGACTGAAGCCGGAGCCTCAGCTCCCAGCCCCCACCTGCCCTGGCAGGTGAGCAGACAAGCCTCTCAGGCTGGTGAGTGCTGCTTGGCGCCGAGCCTCTGTGTGGGAATCTCTCCGCTTTGCTGTCTGCACCCCTGTGGCTGCGCTCTCCTCCGTGGCTCTGAAGCTTTCACCCCTCCACCACCCGCAGTCTCTGCCTGTGAAGGGGCTTCCTAGTGTGTGGAAACCTTTCCTCCTTCACAGCTCCCTCCCACTGGTGCAGGTCCCATCCCTATTCTTTTGTCTCTGTTGTTTCTTTTTTCTTTTGCCCTACCCAGGTACGTGGGGAGTTTCTTGCCTTTTGGGAGGTCTGACGTCTTCTGCCAGCGTTCAGTGGGTGTTCTGTAGGAGTAGTTCCACGTGTAGATGTATTTCTAATGTATCTGTGCCTGCACACAATGCAGAAGATCTATAAATTTGTAGCCAAATCCAAGAGAAATCTCTCGCCGGGGCCGCGGGCTGCAGCCTCCACCCGCCTCACGCTCCGGGACTCGTCTCCCAAGCTCAGGTGTATGTGTTTATATTCAGGAACTAAAATCACAATAGAAACGTGGACCCATGCTTCTATATCAACAATATCTATCAGCATAACTGCATGAAGTGTGATAATGATCTTTAAAGAAAAATATTTTTAAAAAAGACTCCTTAGGGCCAGTGATAATAAAATAATTAAATAAAATTGAGGAGATTTAGGACAATTGAATTGTTTAAAAGTATTATATTTTCATGATTAACATCACAACTGCTAGAATAAGCCCTCAGTCTTCCATGCTTTGTTTTATGATAGATTATTTCCCTACAGTGTATGAAGTAGATTAGCATTGTGTCTTAATTTAACACTTTAATTCCTAAAATGTTACATTCTCAGTATAAATGTATGGCAGTTATTCAAACAGTATATGCATTGCAGTTCAGATTTATGGAACTATTAGGCAAAATATCCCCTAAATTCATTTTTTGCCTACATGATGATAATATAGCTGTAATTAATAAATATAATCACAAGTAATCAAAATTTGAGCAACAAAAATAATTTAAGAAGGGAATAATTCTAATATTTTATTTGCAGGCTACTTTTCTAAGCATTATCAATGACATATAACACATTTCATAAGGTTTTAAAATAGATCTAAATATATTTGCCTTTATCATAACAATTCACTTTTCAACAAATGAGATGGACTATATAAAGAATTTTAATGCACACCATCTTTTACATGTTTCTTTAACATAGTTGCCAGAAAGGCAGATATTTAAAAAAAAAAATGAATTTAGTCAGTGTTGTTGCTTTTTCTTGTCTTAACAGTATCTGGAAATAAGGGGCTACACCCACACATCCACACATTCTACTATTTAGTATGTATTTATTATATATATTTATCCTTTTTTTTTTTTTTTCCAAAAGTGGCTATAATGTTGATAAATGTCTCTTCCAGACTTCCCTAGAGGCAGGGTCTTGGAGGAAATTTATGAGCTAACGAATTAGGTGGTAGATGTGGGAAGTCACAGGAAGCACACATGAAGAAAGAGGTAAGTGATGCAAGGGAAAAAGGAAGAGCAAATATAGAGTTTATTACTGAGCTGACCTCTGTTTCATAAGCACATATGATTTTTCAGTCTGGCTGAACATCTTCCAAGGGGGTTTGTGACACCTATGCATCTGCAAACAGTTCATCTAAGGGGGCATCTGAGAGAGAATTTATTTGCAGATCCTTCCCATCTCCTGCCTCCATTTGGTCAAAGTTTCCTTCAAAGGGAGTTAATGCTCCTGTACTTTTAGACTCCCTCATCTAAACTCTTCAAATCCTCTGGGGAACCAGGTGCTCCTCTAAATGAGTTTGTGCTTCACCTTAGTGTGTACATTGTGAAAGTGGTCAGGGATTTCTTCTCGAGAGCTCAGTCCTTCTCTGTCTGGATATTCATGGAATTTTTATGTCTTGGAATTCATATTCCATACTGATATCATAATGTACTACAAGCCTCCCAGGTAATATGAAGACAGATGTGTCTGCTTTTCTAAGAATTTGACTTACATAAATATTCAAATACAAAGCTGAGAAGCAATTCTCCAGAAGATTGGTTGTATCATTCCTATTAAAACAAAAATCTGATAAGTACAGCAATGAAAAATTGATGTGTGTAAAAAAAAATCACATTTATTTATTTAAATCAATTTTAATTTGTTCCTGACTTTCAACCAAACTGTGGGCAATTGTATTTCTGTCATAATTAGCATTTGTTTTCCACCAATCCTATAGAGCATAAGAACTTTTTACTTCAGGGAATCCCCCTGATCCTGAGTCATGGTTACACACTGGAATACATAAGGGGTCAGACAGCATGATCATTTCAGGCCCTATGGGTTGGCTTTCTTGTTCTTTGCTTAGGGAATGGGAATCAAGGCTTTGTGCTGAATTGTTAGATCCCACAGATGTCAGCTATTTCGTGTAATGTCATGAACTTTCCTGAGGTGAGGTCATAGAATAAGAGGCATATCACTCCATCTCTCTGTGCTTCCCAAGGAACATTGCTATTTCTCAGCATACATGAATTCTCTACTCTTTTTAACTCTAGTCTCAAATCACTTCTCTATTTCTCTTCTCTATGTGGGATACTTGCATTTTATCTTCAGAGAATTTATGAAAGGTAGAAAGAGACTTCAACACATACATTTGTTAAAATTTTTCTACAAATTAAAAAAAAATCAACTTTATGCATGAATTCTAGGAGACTTAAAATTTCATTCCAATCTCAAAAAATTCATCCAGAGATTTGGAGAAAAACAAGGAATATTATTTGCTGACATCAGTATAAGCTTGTCTGATACTAGACAAGGACAGTTTGAGAAATGAAAATTATTGATGAGTCTTATTTATGAATATTGATAAATGCTGACACATTGTATTCTTCAGGATAGGGCAGGTAATGCTGTGGCACAAGAAGTTCCTAAATCTCAATGTTTAAAAGAAAAAAAGTTTATTTCCTTTATATCCATTGTTTTCTGTCAAAAGAAATCTGCTTAAGGAAGCACTAAGTGAACCAGGAGCTCACAAGCTCCATGCCAACATGAACTTGGAAGGAGGAAAATAATTCTGAACAATCCAAACGTTTAATTATATATTGTAGCCCAGAAGCAGCATATATGTCTTTCATTCATAATGCATTGGGCAAATCTAGAGCTGGGCAGAAAGGAGATAAAAAACAACTATCAATAATTAGCACTAATGACTAGACAGCTAGCTAGAAATGTCTACAAAGATAATGACCAAGTTGCATGTATTTCAGGAACAAAGATAGTTAAACATTAAAAAAATCTATAAATGAGACTAATAATATTAAAATATAAATAGGACATTAAAAGATAAATGGAATAAAAGATTATCCCAATAGATGAAAATAATTAGGCAAAATTCAACATCCATTCATGATTTTAAAATACGGAAATAAATAAACAAACAAAAACAAAAGGAAACAAAATAAAAATTAAAGAAAATCACAATAAGTTAAAAGTTATCTATAAAAATATACCTCAATTATAATATCACAAAAAACTATAGAGCACATGATATTAAATTTTAAAAACTGCATTAATAATTATTAAAAGCTATATAGAGGATCAAAATAAGTGAAGAAAGATACCATAGTCCTACATTGAAACTATCAGTAAGTCACAGTTCTTGATTCTTCTAATGTAGTTATGTAGTTTAAATGCAATTCCAATCAAAATCACGTTTTTAAAAATAAAAATCTGAATTTAACATTAATATGAAAATGTAAAGTTCAGTGGAATGGAGGAAGGAAACTTTCCTTAACAGGCATCAAAATTTACTACATAGCTAAGTGAATAAGATAGTAGGTACTGGTATAGTGACAGAAAAATTGGCACATTGATCAGATTTCACAATACAAAACCAGACATATCTGTGTATGAACACTTGGTAGATGATGGAAGTGGTATTGCAGATCAATTGGGAAACAATGAGGTTTTCAATGCATTGACAATTGTTTATCCATAGGGGAAAAATGAATAAGTATTCACATAATTAAAAAATTAACCCTTGGTAGATAAGACAGCCAAATTCTATAAGCAAAATTGAACTTTAGAGGAGAGTGTAGAAGAATATATTAAGACCATAATGTAGGAAGAGATTTTTAAAAAAAACAAGCATAGAGTGTTAACTTAAAAGATTGATTAATTTGGCTGCATTAAAATTTAAAAGTTCTGCTCATCCAAAAAATAACAAGAGAAAAGTCAAACCACAAACTGGGAGTCAATATTTAAAACACACAGAACCAAAAAATAAAGCACTTCTATAAATTAATGTAAAAAGATAAATAACAATCCAATTGAAAAACAGCCATTACTCAAAGGAAAAAGCACATTTGAGGAATATGTATCTAAAAAGATGCTCAAAATTGTTATTCATTAAGAAAAAGCAATACAATTATGTTACCTCCACTATAGACTGTAAAAAATTAAAATGCTGGAGAATGCCAAGTGTTAGAGAAGATGTGTATCTAGGGGATGCTTATACATTGCTGTTTGAAATGTAAATTGGTATAATCACTTTAGAAAACAAGTCAGTGTTATTATGTAAAGTTGACTTATCACATATAGTACATTCCAGAAATTTCACTCCAACATATTTACCTGAGAGAAAATCTTGCTCATGTGCCACAGAGCAGATACACAAGAATATCTATAACATCATGGTTTGTAATAACAAAATTTTTTTAAAAAAAGGAAATAACCAAATTTAAAAAGTATGGGTAAGTGAACAAATTGTACTATAGTCAATTTTACAAGACTGGATTAGGAGAGTGACATCATCAATATGGTGACATAGGTCACTCCTGACTTCAGTCCTTCTCACAAAAGACAATCTAGCAACTATCCATAAACTAGTCATTGCTGAGAAAATCCCAGAACCTGAAAGTGAGGCTGAAGCATCTCTCTGGACAAGAACGATCAAGAAGGATGCATTAGAAAGATAAGAGGACCAGCTACACTTTGACTGTATTGTCCCTCCTCCCAGGCCAGCACAGTGTCCCAATGGGAAAGCTCCCTGAGTCTACAATTTCTCCAATGGGAAACAGAGAACCCAAGGTGGTTATCCAGCTTCCCCAGCATGGAGGACCCTTCAGAGGCCCACTTGGGTCTTATCTCATGAAGATCACTGGGGAATCTGCAGAGCTTAAGTGCTGGGGATCATATAGAAACAATAAGGTGGCATGGCTTACAGCAACTGTTACTCAGATCTTGGCAGACCATATTCCTGCTTGCAGTGGGGACTGAGCAGAGATCTCGGACAGTGGCTTTGCATATCTGCAGAGCCCAGCCAGTGGCCCTGTCTGGTTAGGGAGCTTGGTTGGCAGCTCTGCCTGGTTTGGATCTCTAGCCAATGTGTTGTACCATCCATGGAACCCTTTCTTCAGTTCATCCCGACTGCTGAGCCAATCTCATCCCCATGGGATGTGTGGCAACAGATGCCCTGTGCTATGGCACACATGGAACATTTTCTAAGATAGATCATATGACAGACCACAAAACAAATCACAACAAATTTAAAAAGATAGAAATTATGCTAAATATCTTTTCTGAACACAATGGTAAGAAACTAGAAATGAACGGATGAAAGCCGAAAAATTCAGAAATACATGGAAATTAAAAATAAAGAAAAATCCTGAATAGGTTAAAGAAGAAAACAAAAGGAAAGTAAAAAAATGCCTTGAGACAAATTAAAGTAACATACCAAATCTGAGAAGCAGCAAAAACTTTCCTAATTTATAATTTATAATGTTTATAATGATGTAACATTATACATTGCTAAGGTTTATAACGTTTATAATGATAAATGCCTACATTAACAAAGAAGAAAGATCACAAATAAAAAATAACTTTACTTCTCAAGGAACTAGAAAAGAAGAACATATTAAGCTCAAAGTTATCAGAGGGAGGAAGATAATAAAGATCAGAGCAGAAATACATGAAATAGAGAAGAGGAAAAAAATAGAGAAGGTCAACAAAACAAAAGCTGTTTTTGGAAAAGATACACACAGTTGACAAACCCTTAGCTAGACTAGCTAGGAAACAAAAAGAAGACTCAAATAAATAAAATCAGAAATGAAAGAGAAGCCATTACAAACAACACTACAGAAATAAAAATGATCATAAGAGATTACCAGAAACAATTGTAGACCAACAAATTGGATAAACTTATAGAAATGGATAAATTTCTAGAAATATACAACCTACTAAGACTGAATCAGGAAGAATTAGAAAATTTGAACATATTAATAAGTGAACAGGTTGTATCCATAACTGAAAACCTGCCAACAAAGCAAAGCCCAGGAACAGATGGTTTCACTGGTGAATTCTACCAAACACTTAAAGATGAATTAACATCAATCTTTCTCAAACTACCCTAAAATATGCAAGAGCAGAGAACACTCTCAAACACATTTTATGAAACCAGCATTACCCCCATACTAAAGCCAGGAAAGGACACTATGAGAAGAGAAAACTGTAGACCAGTATAACTTATGAATAAACATATACAAAATTCTCAATAAAATATTAGCAAACTGAGTTCAGTAGCACATTTAAACTATCGTACACCATGATCAAGTGGGATTTACCTCTGAGATGCAAAAATGGTTTAACATAGGCAAATCAGTAATTGTGATACACCACATTAACAAAATGAGAGATAAGAATTGTATGATCATCTCAGGAGACACAGAGAAAGCATTTGATAAAATACAATATCCTTTTATGATAAAACTGTACAACAAATTGGGGATAGAAGGAACATACCTCAACATAACCAAGGCCACATATGACAAAGCCACAGCTAACATCATACTCTGTGATGAAAGGTTGAAAACTTTTCCTCTAAGGTCAGGAAGGAGACAAGGGTGCCCAGTCTTACCACTCCTTTTTAACATAGTATTGGAAGTCTTAGCCAGAGCAATCAGGCAAGAAAAAGAAATAAAAAGCATCAAAGTCATAAAGGAAAAATAGATGTTCTGTTTGCAGATGACATGATTTTATATATTAAAAAATCCTAAAGGCACCACCAAAGAGGAGTTAGAACTAATAAATTCAGTAAAGTTCCAGGATACAAAATCAACATACAAAACTCAGTTGCATTTCTATACACTAATAATAGAAAATCTGAAAAAAATAGGAAAACAATCCCATTCATGATAGCATCAAAAATAATAAAATATTTTGTAATAAATGTAAGCAGGGCTGCAATAAACCATACATTGAAAACTATAAGATATTTATGAAATAAATTGAAGAGAACAGAAATAAATGAAAAGATTTCCTGTGTCCATGGACTGGAAAAATTATTGTTGAAGTGTCCATACTACTCAAAGCCATCCATATATTCAATACAATCCCTATCAAAATTCCAATTTATTTACAAAAATAGATAAAACAATCTTAAAATTTATATGGGACCACTAAAGTTCCCAAATATCCAAAGCAATCATGAGAAAGAAGAAGAAAGCTGGAGACATCACACTTCCTGATTTTAAACTATATTACAAAGCTATAGTAATAAACAAAAGTGTGACACTGACATAAAAACAGATTCATATACCAATGGAACAGAATCAAAAGCCCAGAAATAAACTTAAATATATATGGTAAAATAACATTTGACAAGGGAGCCAAAAATACTCAACCAGAAAAATAAAGTCTCTTCAATAAATGGGGTTGGGAAAATTGAATATTTATATGCAAGAAATTAAAACTGTATATCACACTGCTCACAAAAATAAAATTTAAATAGATTAAATATCTAAATGTATTACCTGGAACTGTAAATCTTCTAGAGGAAAACAGGGAAAAATCTTCTTAACATTGATCTTGACAATGACTTTTAGAAATGACACCAAAAGCCCAAGCAAAAGCAAAAAAAAAAGGGGTGGGGGGAGACTACATACTTGGTTAAAACTAAATGTTCCTCCATAGCAAAAGAAACCATTAACAAAATGAAAACTTTGGAATGGAAGAAAATATTTGTTAATCATATATTTCTTAAAGGGTTAATATCCAAAGTATTATGATTTGTGATTTATATTTATGATTCTCATAAATCTCAATAGTAAAAACAAAGTCTGGTTAGAAAATGGGCAAATATCTGAATAGACACTTTGCTAAAGGTGATATGCAAACTGCCAATAGATACATGAAAAGATATTCAGCATCATTTATCATCAGGAAATTGCAAATCAAAACCACAATGAGTTATCACCTCACACTTGTTAGAATGGACCCTTGTTATTACTTTGGGGCCACACAGATAATCCAGGCTATCTCCAGATTTTAATACCAGCTATTTAACAACCTAATTCCATCTGCTACCATCATTCCCCTTTACCGTGTAACATAATATTCATAGACTTCAGGGGTTAGTAAATGACATCTTTGGAGGGGCATTATTTTGCCTACCATAATATCTTTTTTATAAAACTCCAAATCAGATTGAGCTACAATGTATACTTCAGGCATAAATAGTCAGATGATACAACTACAGCACAAGAAGGAAAGGATGTTAGACACAAGGTTTAAAATAGGGGTTGCCTTTTGGTAAAACAGGTGATGAGCTATGGAAGAAATTCCTAAGTAGATGAAAGTTATTGTTCATGTTTTTGGGTTGGATATTTGCTTAAGGATGTTTATTAGTGATGCATGAACAATAATCTCTATAAATATTACTTATATTTTAGAATGTGACAAATATTTTAAAAACATAAAATGGAAAAACATAACCAAAATTTTAGAGCAAATCACATGAATATCTGAGTAAGAAATGAGTGTTCCATGATAAGGGAACAATAAGTGCAAACGTCCTAAGAGGGAATTGGAATGTTCAAGAAACTCATTTAATACAACATAAATTATTCAGTCTTATATAGTTATATTCATATATTACATACAATATATGCAGTATTAATAAAGAATATATGTAAAAATATGCATAAATTAAAAGAATTTTAAAATAACTCAACAGTACTATGTTTTCATTCTTGTTTTGCCTCCAACGTAAGTTATGGATAATAATTTTGTGTTCCATTGGTCTAATTTCCCACCTCAAAAGTATGAGGTAATAGTGTAGAATAGTATCTAAGCTTTGTCTCATATAATTTTTTACTCAGCCATAAAAAGGAACGAAATTGGGTCATTTGTAGAGACGTGGATGGACTTAGAGTCTGTCATACAGAGTGAAGTAAGTCAAAAAGAGAAAAACAAATATTGTATATTAATGCATATATGTGGAATCTAGAAAAATGGTACAGATGAACCTATTTACAGGACAGGAATAGTAACTCAGATGTAGAGAATGGACTTGTGGACACAGGGTGGGGTGAGAAATTGGGAGATTGGGATTGACATATATACACTACTATGTGTAAAACAGATAGCTAGTGGGCACCCTCTGTATAGCAGGGAGTTCAGCTCGGTGCTCTGTGGTGACCTAAATGGGTGAGATGAGAGGGTGGGTGGGATGGGGGGGTTGGGTGGGAGGGAGGTCCAAGAGGGAGGGGATATATGTATACATATAGCTGATTCACCTTGTTGTACAGCAGAAACTAACACAACATTGTAAAGCAACTATACCCCAATTAAAAAATTTTTTTTTCTTTAAATTTAATACTAATATCTAGTTAGACTCATGCTAGGCACTATCAAGAATCCAACAGATATCCTTTCTTTTTTTATAGAAAAAAAATTCTTCACATTAAATTACTTTTTGGTATGGAGTGGGTAAAAATCAATATAGGCTGATTTATTATTTAATATATTAACTGCTATATGGTAGATAATAATCTATATTCTAGTTTCACATAATTCACTCTCCAACAGACAAAATAACTGATATTTAACTTTCATAAAGTAGTCAATCTATTCATTTTCTACTGTTTTATCCCCCCAGATATTATGATCATTTTATTATTTATTTCAGGTTGTTCTACTCCAAAGATTTTGCCATGGTTTTGCTTATGCAAATATTACAAGTTTGTTAGGGTTCTTCTTGCAATAGTGGAGCCTGGAGGTCTTTTATTGAAATAACTAATTGCAATATTTAATTGGGTCCTACGGTGATTTCTTACCTGTATATACGCTTGAGAAAAAGTGTTTCCAAGTCAGGATTTAATTTTCTTTTGACTGTATTATGTACTTTTAAAACAAGTACAAAATAATGATAAAAATCATAAAATTATTTATGTAATTCAAAATTTGTTGGAATAGCTTAATATACTTGTTAATGAGTTAGCAAGATTTCTAGTAGTGAGAACAAAAGTAAATGCTTTAGTTATATTGTAGAATCTAAAATAAAGGAAAAGGAGAAGAGGAGAAAAGGAACTAGCAGAAGAGTAAGGAAAAAGAGTAGAGGAAAGAAAGATTAAAAATAACAAGTTATATGAGCAGGAAAGTGAAGTAATCCACAATGTATTTCTGTAGTAGCAAATTATTAATGGATTCACACCACAAATTTTCTTCTACCCTCATATCTCAATTCAACCACTTTGTTAAGGAATTTTTAGAACTGGAAACAAGAATATTTATTTCTCTGGATTTTTCAAAAAGGGCCTAGAAAATTCCATGTGAAGAATTTTTCTTGATGTAATTAACTCATAACTCAATTTTAGCACATAAAATTACATTTAAATTGTCTACTTACTTATTGGTTGCTCCTTCTAATTTGCAAACTTTTTAGGAAGAATAAATATATTTTAATTTTTCTGCATAGTCCATTGCAGTACATAGTAGGTGTTAATAAATGATAATTTACTGAATGATTTACAGTGCCAACTGCAACATATAACACAAGTAAAATGATGAAAATTCAGTCAGGTTTCTTTTTTTTAAATTTTGGACATGGATCATTACTTAAAAGTTCATATCATCCAATAACCTCAATTTTATCAGCAAGTAAACAGTTACAAAGGGAAAAAAAAATATCATGCCCATATTTGTACAACCAGGTGAAATACAAAGCTAGAAATACCATGATCCCTTTAATGAAAAAATTGAGGAATTGAAAGCTTTTAAATAGAAATCTTTTGCCATAATATTATCAATTAATTAGATAAGCATACCACTTAAGGAAAGTATATATTATTGGAGAGATAATAATAATTTCAATGTAATTATTGTTAACCTGTGCATGAATCACGGTTAGAGTTCTATAGTGAAAACGCAAAATAGATATAAAATTTGAGAACTACTAATTTATATAACATGATTTATTATCTAAAATATTTATGCTACATGGTAGGTGATTCCCTATATTCTAGGTCTGCATAGAAAGTAGTGGTATTATCTAGTGAGTAGTAGTTTGAAGTTCCATTTTGCAAAAGGGTTGACAGCTTCATCCTATGTGGCAATATCATGTCATTAGTTTTCCTATTTCTATATTTACCTTAAATAATCACATCTATTTCACACACTCAGAATATATTTTTGTTGTTGTTGTTGTCTGTTTAAGACTTCCACTGGTGAACACCTAAGGCATTTGGTTGAAATCCTAGAAAGTTCTTTTATACCCTAGGACTAAGTACAAAACCAAAATAATTCCCCTTTGTTCAAGCCTCAATATTATAAAAGTAACCCACAATCCATAACTACCTGCCAAAATAAAGCAATATACTCTATAAAGGTATATAACACAAACCAAACTCTCTAAAATATACTTTTTAAAAAATGTCCAGAAAATTTAGAAAACAAACCAAAGTTAAATATAAAAAGAAGCAAGAAGAAAAAATGTCTTGTAATCAAGGGAAAGGATAGTCAATGTAAGGAGATCTCATAGATCATCTATACAGTGATATTAGTAGACAAGAACATTAAAATAGCTATTAAAATATATTCAAAATTTTTCAGAAAAAGTGGAAAAGTGAATGAAGATGGATTATTTTGGTAAGAAATATTGAAAAGTTGAAGTAGAGCCAACTTTTATATGAACGAAGAAGAACCAAATTTTTATAGCTGAAAAATGAGATATCTTATTTTAAAATTACCGAAATTTAAAACAAAGGCATAGAGGAAAAAAAAAACAAAAACAAAAAGAAAACTAACAAAGTCTAAGGCCAGTGGGATAATATCAGACAGTTTACCATATATACCAGTAGAATCCAGAAGGAAATAGGAGAGAGAAAGATGCAGAAATTAACTGAAGAGATCATAGTTAATTTTTCTCATGAATTTTGAAAGACCAATCTTTATGTTCAAGAGACTTAGCAAACCCTAGAAACTCACACATAGGCACATCACAGCCAAACTGATGAAACTAAAGATAAGGGAAACAATCATAAAAAATGAGTGTAATATAAATAAATACTACGTATAGTATAATAACAAAATAAAGATGATGCCTCTAGTCAGAACAATATAATACAGAGCAAAATGGGATTACATTTTTTTTTTGTTAGCTTCTGCTTTATAACAAAGTTAATCAGTTATACATATACAATATGTTCCCATATCTCTTCCCTCTTGCATCTCCCTCCCTCCCACCCTCCCCATCCCACCCCTCTAGGTGGTCACAAAGCACAGAGCTGATCTCCCTGTGCTATGCAGCTGCTTCCCACTAGCTATCTATTTTACATTTGGTAGTGTATATATGTCTATGACACTCTCTCACCCTGTCACATCTCACCCCACCCCCTCCCCATATCCTCAAGTCCATTCTCTAGTAAGTCTGTGTCTTTATTCCCATCTTGCCACTAGGTTCTTCATGGCCTTTTTTTTTTTTTTTTTCTTAGATTCCGTATATATGTGTTAGCATACTGTATTTGTTTTTCTCTTTCTGACTTACTTCACTCTGTATGACAGACTCTAACTCCATCCACCTCATAACAAATACCTCCATTTCATTACTTTTTATGGCTGAGTAATATTCCATTGTATATATGTGCCACATCTTCTTTATCCATTCATCTGTCGATGGACATTTAGGTTGCTTCCATGTCCTGGCTATTGTAAATAGAGCTGCAATGAACATTTTGGTACATGACTCTTTTTGACCTATGGTTTTCTCAGGGTATATGCCCAGTAGTGGGATTGCTGGATCGTATGGTAGTTCTATTTGTAGTTTTTTAAGGAACCTCCATACTGTTCTCCATAGTGGCTGTATCAATTTACATTCCCACCAACAGTGCAAGAGAGTTCCCTTTCCTCCACACCCTCTCCAGCATTTATTGTTTCTAGATTTTTTGATGATGGCCATTCTGACCGGTGTGAGATGATATCTCATTGTAGTTTTGATTTGCATTTCTCTAATGATTAATGATGTTGAGCATTCTTTCATGTGTCTGTAGGCCATCTGTATATCTTCTTTGGAGAAATGTCTATTTAGGTCTTCTGCCCATTTTTGGATTGGGTTGTTCGTTTTTTTATTATTGAGCTGCATGAGCTGCTTGTAAATCTTGGAGATTAATCCTTTGTCAGTTGCTTCATTTGCAAATATTTTCTCCCATTCTGATGGTTGTCTTTTGGTCTTGTTTACGGTTTCCTTTGCTGTGCAAAAGCTTTTAAGTTTCATTAGGTCCCATTTGTTTATTTGTGTTCTTATTTCCATTTCTCTGGGAGCTGGGTCAAAAAGAATCTTGCTGTGATGTATGTCATAGAGTGTTCTGCCTATGTTTTCCTCTAAGAGTTTGATAGTGTCTGCCCTTACACTTAGGTCTTTAATCCATTTTGAGTTTATTTTTGTGCATGGTGTCAGGGAGTGTTCTAATTTCATACTTTTACATGTATCTATCCAATTTTCCCAGCACCACTTATTGAAGAGGCTGTCTTTTCTCCACTGTATATGCTTGCCTCCTTTATCAAAGATAAGGTGACCATATGTGCGTGGGTTTATCTCTGGGCTTTCTATCCTGTTCCATTGATCTATATTTCTGTTTTTGTGCCAGTACCAAACTGTCTTGATTACTGTAGCTTTGTAATATAGTCTGAAATCAGGGAGCCTGATTCCCCCAGCTCCATTTTTCGTTCTCAAGATTGCTTTGGCTATTCGGGGTCTTTTGTGTTTTCATACAAATTGTGAAATATTTTGTTCTAGTTCTGTGAAAAATGCCAGTGATAGTTTGATAGGGATTGCATTGAATCTGTAGATTGCTTTGGGTAGTAGAGTCATTTTCGCAATGTTGATTCTTCCAATCCAGGAACATGGTATATCTTTCCATCTATTTATGTCATCTTTAATTTCTTTCATCAGTATCTTATAATTTTCTGCATACAGGTCTTTTGTCTCCTTAGGTAGGTTTATTCCTAGATATTTTATTCTTTTTGTTGCAATGGTAAACAGGAGTGTTTTCTTAATTTCACTTTCAGATTTTTCGTCATTAGTGTATAGAAATGCAAGAGATTTCTGTGCATTAATTTTGTATCCTTCTACTTTACCAAATTCATTGATTAGCTCTAGGAGTTTTCTGGTAGCATCTTTAGGATTCTCTATGTATAGTATCACATCATCTGCAAACAGTGACATCTTTACTTCTTCTTTTCCGATTTGGATTTCTTTTATTTCTTTGTCTTCTCTGATTGCTGTGGCTAACACTTCCAAAACTATGTTGAATAATAGTGGTGAGAGTGGGCAACCTTGTCTTGTTCCTGATCTTAGTGGAAATGGTTTCAGTTTTTCACCATTGAGGACAATGTTGGCTGTGGGTTTGTCATATATGGCCTTTATTATGTTGAGGAAAGTTCCCTCTATGCCTACTTTCTGCAGGGCTTTTATCATAAATGGGTGTTGAATTTTGTCAAAAGCTTTCTCTGCATCTATTGAGATGATCATATGGTTTTTCTCCTTCAATTTGTTAATATGGTGTATCACATTGATTGATTTGCGTATATTGAAGAATCTTTGCATTCCTGGGATAAACCCCACTTGATCATGGTGTATGATCCTTTTAATGTGCTGTTGGATTCTGTTTGCTAGTATTTTGTTGAGGATTTTTGCATCTATGTTCATCAGTGATATTGGCCTGTAGTTTTCTTTCTTTGTGACATCTTTGTCTGGTTTTGGTATCAGGGTGATGGTGGCCTCGTAGAATGAGTTTGGGAGTGTTCCTCCCTCTGCAATATTTTGGAAGAGTTTGAGAAGGATAGGTGTTAGCTCTTCTCTAAATGTTTGATAGAATTCACCTGTGAAGCCATCTGGTCCTGGGCTTTTGTTTGTTGGAAGGTTTTTAATCACAGTTTCAATTTCAGTGCTTGTGATTGGTCTGTTCATATTTTCTATTTCTTCCTGGTTCAGTCTCGGCAGTTTGTGCATTTCTAAGAATCTGTCCATTTCTTCCAGGTTGTCCATTTTATTGGCGTAGAGTTGCTTGTAGTAATCTCTCATGATCTTTTGTATTTCTGCAGTGTCAGTGGTTACTTCTCCTTTTTCATTTCTAATTCTATTGATTTGAGTCTTCTCCCTTTTTCTCTTGATGAGTCTGGCTAATGGTTTATCAATTTTGTTTATCTTCTCAAAGAACCAGATTTTAGTTTTATTGATTTTTGCTATTGTTTCCTTCATTTCTTTTTCATTTATTTCTGATCTGATCTTTATGATTACTTTCCTTCTGCTAGCTTTGGGGTTTTTTTGTTCTTCTTTCTCTAATTGCTTTAGGTGCAAGGTTAGGTTGTTTATTCGAGATGTTTCCTGTTTCTTGAGGTAGGCTTGTATTGCTATAAACTTCCCTCTTAGCACTGCTTTTGCTGCGTCCCATAGGTTTTGGGTCATCGTATCTCCATTGTCATTTGTTTCTAGGTATTTTTTGATTTCCCCTTTGATTTCTTCAGTGATCACTTCGTTATTAAGTAGTGTATTGTGTAGCCTCCATGTGTTTGTATTTTTTACAGATCTTTTCCTGTAATTGATATCTAGTCTCATAGCGTTGTGGTCGGAAAAGATACTTGATACGATTTCAATTTTCTTAAATTTACCAAGTCTTGATTTGTGACCCAAGATATGATCTATCCTGGAGAATATTCCATGCGCACTTGAGAAAAATGTGTATTCTGTTGTTTTTGTGTGGAATGTCCTATAAATATCAATTAAGTCCATCTTGTTTAATGTATCATTTAAAACTTGTGTTTCCTTATTTATTTTCATTTTGGATGATCTGTCCATTGGTGAAAGTGGGGTGTTAAAGTCCCCTACTATGATTGTGTTGCTGTCGATTTCCCCTTTTATGGCTGGTAGTATTTGCCTTATGTATTGAGGTGCTCCTATGTTGGGTGCATAAATATTTACAATTGTTATACCTTCCTCTTGGATCGATCCCTTGATCATTATATAGTGTCCTTCTTTGTCTCTTATAATATTCTTTATTTTAAAGTCTATTTTGTCTGATATGAGAATTGCTACTCCAGCTTTCTTTTGATTTCCATTTGCATGGAATATCTTTTTCCATCCCCTCACTTTCAGTCTGTATGTGTCCCTAGGTCTGAAGTGGGTCTCTAGTAGACAGCATATATATGGGTCTTGTTTTTGTATCCATTCAGCCAGTCTGTGTCTTTTGGTGGGAGCATTTAATCCATTTACATTCAAGGTAATTATCGATATGTATGTTCCTATTCCCATTTTCTTAAACGTTTTGCGTTTGTTATTGTAGGTGTTTTCCTTCTCTTGTGTTTCTTGCCAAGAGAAGTTCCTTTAGCATTTGTTGTAAAGCTGGTTTGGTGGTGCTGAACTCTCTCAGCTTTTGCTTGTCTGTAAAGGTTTTAATTTCTCCATCACATCTGAATGAGATCCTTGCTGGGTAGAGTAATCTTGGTTGTAGGTTTTTCTCCTTCATCACTTTAAGTATATCCTGCCACTCCCTTCTGGCTTGCAGAGTTTCTGCTGAAAGATCAGATGTTAACCTTATGGGGATTCCCTTGTGTGTTATTTGTTGTTTTTCCCTTGCTGCTTTTAATATGTTTTCTTTATATTTAATTTTTGACAGTTTGATTAATATGTGTCTTGGTGTGTTTCTTCTTGAGTTTATCCTGTATGGGACTCTCTGTGCTTCCAGGACTTGATTAACTATTTCCTTTCCCATATTAGGGAAGTTTTCAACTATAATCTCTTCAAATATTTTCTCAGTCCCTTTCTTTTTCTCTTCTTCTTCTGGGACCCCTATAATTCGAATGTTGGTGCGTTTAATGTTGTCCCAGAGGTCTCTGAGACTGTCCTCAGTTCTTTTCATTCTTTTTTCTTTATCCTGCTCTGCAGTAGTTATTTCCACCATTTTATCTTCCAGGTCACTTATCCTTTCTTCTGCCTCAGTTATTCTGCTATTGATCCCATCTAGAGTATTTTTAATTTCATTTATTGTGTTTTTCATCATTGCTTGGTTCCTCTTTAGTTCTTCTACGTCCTTGTTAAATGTTTCTTGCATTTTGTCTATTCTATTTCCAAGATGTTGGATCATCCTTACTATCATTATTCTGAATTCTTTTTCAGGTAGACTACCTATTTCCTCTTCATTTGTTAGGTCTGGTGTGTTTTGACCCTGCTCCTTCATCTGTTGTGTTTTTCTGTCATCTCATTTTGCTTATCTTACTGTGTTTGGGGTCTCCTTTTCACAGGCTGCAGGTTCATAGTTCCCGTTGTTTTTGGTATCTGTCCCCAGTGGGTAAGGTTGGTTCAGTGGGTTGTGTAGGCTTCCTGGTGGAGGGGACTATTGCCTGTGTTCTGGTGGATGAGGCTGGATCTTGTCTTTCTGGTGGGCACGTCCACATCTGGTGGTGTGTTTTGGGGTGTCTGTGGCCTTATGATTTTAGGCAGCCTCCCTGCTAATGGATGGGGCTGTGTTCCTGTCTTGCTAGTTGTTTGGCATAGGGTGTCCAGCACTGTAGCTTGCTGGTCGTTGAGTGAAGCTGGGTCTTGATGTTGAGATGGAGATCTCTAAGAGATTTTTGCCGTTTGGTATTACGTGGAGCTGGTAGGTCTCTTGTGGACCAGTGTCCTGAAGTTGGCTCTCCCACCTCAGAGGCACAGCCCTGATGCCTGGCTGGAGCACCAAGAGCCTTTCATCCACACAGCTCAGAATATAAGGGAGAAAAAAATAGAAAGAAAGAAAGAGGATAAAATAACATAAAATAAAGCTATTATAATAAAAAATTAAAAAAAAATTATTAAGAGTAAATGTATTCAGAAAATTTTTTTTTAATTTTTAAAAATAGATTTATTAATTTTTTATAGTAAAAAATAAGAAAAAAATTTTTTAAAAAAATTTATTAAGAAAAAAAAATTTAATTTTTTAAAATAAAAAATATGAAAAAACTTATTAAAAATTTTTTTTTAATTTCTAAAAATAGAAAATACGGAAAAAAATTATTAAGAAAACATATATTAGGAAAAAAAAAATTTTTTAAATAAAAAAAAAAAAAATGGACGGACCTAACCCTAGGACTAATGGTGAAAACAAAGCTATACAGACAAAATCTCACCCAGAAGCATACACATATCCACTCACAAAAAAAGGAAAAGGGGAAATTAATATATCCTGCTCCTAAAGTCCACCTTTTGAATTTGGGATGATTCGTTGTCTATTCAGGTATTCAACAGATGCAGGCACATCAAGTTGTTTGTGGAGCTTTAATCCGCTGCTTCTGAGGCTGCTGGGAGAGATTTCCCTTTCTCTTCTTTGTTCGTACAGCTCCCAGCGTTCAGCTTTGGATTTGGACCCGCCTCTGCATGTACGTCGCCTGAGGGTGTCCGTTCCCCGCCCAGACAGAACGGGGTTAAAGGAGCAGCTGCTTCGGGGGCTCTGGCTCACTCAGGCCGGGGGAGGGAGCGGTATGGAGGAGGCGGGGTGAGCCTGCGGCGTCAGAGGCGTCCTGACATCGCAGCAGCCTGAGGCGCGCTGTGTGTTCTCCCGGGGAAGTTGTCCCCGGATCACAGGAGCCTGGCAGTGGCGAGCTGCACCGTCTCCCGGGAGGGGCAGTGTGGAGAATGACCTGTGCTCGCACACAGGCTTCTTGGTGGCGGCAGCAGCAGCCTTAGCATCTCTTTCCAGTCTCTGGGGTCCGCGCTGTTAGCCGCGGCTCACGCCCGCCTCTGGAGTTCGTCTAGGCGGTGCTCTGAATCCCCTCTCCTTGCGCGCCGCAAAACAAAGAGGCAAGAAAAAGTCTCTTGCCTCTTTGGCAGCTGCAGACTTTTTCTCGGGCTCCCTCCCGGCTAGCTGTGGTGTGCCAACCGCTTCAGGCTGTGTTCACGTCCCCAACCCCAGTCCTCTCCCTGCGATCCGACCGAAGCCCGCGCCTCAGCTCCCAGCCCCGCCTGCCCCAGCGGGTGAGCAAACAAGCCTCTCGGGCTGGTGAGCGCTGCTCGGCGCTGAGCCTCTGTGCGGGAATCTCCCCGTTTTTCCCTCTGCGCCCCTGTTGCTGTGGGATCCGCGCTGATAGCCGCGGCTCGCACCCGTCTCTGGATTTCGTTTAGGCAGCGCTCTGAATCCCCTCTCCTTGCGCGCCGCGAAACAAAGAGGCAAGAAAAAGTCTCTTGCCTCTTCGGCAGCTGCAAACTTTTTCCCGGACTCCCTCCCAGCTAGCCCCAAAGCCCGAGCCTCAGCTCCCAGCCCCCGCCCGCCCCGGCGGGTGAGCAGACAAGCCTCTCGGGCTGGTGAGTGCTGGTTGGCGCCGAGCCTCTGTGCGGGAGTCTCTCCGCTTTGCCCTCCGCACCCCTGTGGCTGCGCTCTCCTCCGCGGCTCCGAAGCTTCCCCCCTCTGCCACCCGCAGTCTCTGCCCGCGAAGGGGCTTCCTAGTGCCTGGAAACCTTTCCTCCTTCACGGCTCCCTCCCACTGGCGCTGGTCCCATCCCTATTCTTTTGTCTCTGTTATTTCTTTTTTCTTTTACCCTACCCAAGTACGTGGGGATTTTCTTGCCTTTTGGGAGGTCTGACATCTTCTGCCAGCATTCAGTGGGTGTTCTGTAGGAGCAGTTCCACGTGTAGATGTATTTCTACTGTATCTGTGGGAAGGAAGGTGATCTCCGCGTCTTACTCTTCCGCCATCTTGCCCCTACCCGGGATTACATTTTTTAAACGTTTTTTTTTTTTTTTGTAATTTTATTTATTTATTTATTTATTTATTTATTTATTTATTTATTTATTTATTTATGGCTGTGTTGGGTCTTTGTTTCTGTGCGAGGGCTTTCTCTAGTTGCAGCAAGTGGGGGCCACTCTTCATCGTGGTGTGCAGGCCTCTCACTGTCACGGCCTCTCTTGTTGTGGAGCACAGGCTCCAAATGTTCAGGCTCAGCAATTGTGGCTCACGGGCCTAGTTGCTCCGCGGCATGTGGGATCTTCCCAGACGAGGGCTCGACCCCGTGTCCCCTGCATTGGCAGGCAGATTCTCAACCACTGCGCCACCAGGGAAGCCCTAAACGTTTTTTAAAGGAAAAAAAAAAAAAAAAAAACCTGTCAACCTATAATTCTATAACCAGTGAAAATATACCCTTAAAAATAAAGGCAAATTAATACATTTTCAACAACAAAAAGCTGTGTGCCACCAGTAGATATTCACAACAAGAAATAGTAAAGAGAATTTCTTCTGGCTGAAGATAAATAGTCGCAGATAAAAGCCAACATCTGACTAAAGAAAAGAACATCACTCGAAATGGTAAATATGTGAGTAAATATAAAAGGAACATGTCAAGAATTATTAGAAGGCTATGGATTATTTAAATAAAATATAATATGTATGTGGGTTTTATAACATATGCAATAATAAAATATATACAACAGTAGTATAAAGTATGGGATAATTTGAACTATACTGTTAACAATTTATTTTATTGTACATAAAATAGTATATCAATTTGAGGTAGATTGTGATAAGTTAATGGTATATACTTTAATCTTTAGAGAAGCCAGTAAAAATAATAATCATACAAAGAGGTGGAGCTAAACCCAATAGTGGAGAAAACATATTTTTCAATCTAAAACTATAGTGAATTAACAACAAAGCAAATGGAAAATAAATACTAAAACAGTATACTCATACACAACTATATCACAAATTACATTAAGTAAATGGATCTAACAATTTAATTAAAGGACAGGGATTGTCTGAATGAATAAAAACAAAACAAACAAAAAAACTGTTTGATAAGAGACTGAAATTAAAAATAAGGACACAGGCTAGAAATAAAATGTTGGAAAAAATATGCTAGTCAAATACTAGTCATAAGAACATGTGCTTATATTAATATCATAAAAAATAGAATTTAAAGCAAAATTGATTGCTAGAGACAAAGAGGGAGATCATAATTACAAAATTATTAATTCCTCAGAATGACATAACAAAAATAAATTAAAAGGTGAATAAATTAAAAGATGAATTTATCAAATAACATTACTTCAAAATATATGTAGCAAATATTGACAAAACTGAAAAAGAATAGTTGTCACATTAACTTCCTTCAATCTCTTCTCACAGGGTATAAATGCCTACATATTTCATTTTGATAAAATATTGAGTCTTTGGAGAAAATTTTTAACATTTTTACTGTCAATTTCTAGCAATATTTTAATGGTAAGTAATGATTTTAGCTGCTTGGTGTCTACTATAGAAGCATAGGTATTCTTTGAACTAATCAATATTAATAAGTCTATAAAACCAAGCTCAAATTTGCAAAAATTAGAAATTTATTTTGTGAAGAAAAAGATAAAAATTAAGATGTTCTGTATTATTTATGTGCCTTTGATGGAACAGGGAAATGACCATAAGCTGCATGAGGGTTGGGGACATTTTCTATTAATTTCTTAGTATATTCCTAGTGCTGGTGGAGTACTTAGCACATAGTGGAAAAATCAATAAATAATTCTTGAATAAATGAATAGATCTTTTAATCAATGTGCTAGTTTCACAAGCTTCTTAAGTTCTTCAACAATCTGATTTTTTGTAGTGTGTATGTGTGGCTATAAATACATAATATGCAAATATACTAAATCACAAGAATATAAATTATGTCCTAAAGGTAAGATACAAATGTATACTTCTAGCCTGAAGTTATGCTGAAAGAGAAGCTTAAATAACCTGAAAGAAAAAAAAACAGAAGAGTTAATGGGAATACATGTAAAACTGATGCATAATTAAGTTGTATTCCATAGAGAGTTATACAATTCAAACTTCACTCTTGAAAAGATGAAGTACTTACTATGTAATTATTATGCTGTTATTTACACCATGATTATTTTACCATATTACACCATGATTATTTGTGGCAGCACTAACATATAGAATGTATGCGTATATATATATATATATATATATATATATATATATATATATGTGTGTGTGTGTGTGTGTGTGTATATATATATTCATATATACATATAAAACATATATGATAGTCAATCTTATGTGACTTTAGATGAGATTGAACCGTGGAATCATTTCAAACTTCGCAAGGTTATTTGTGTCAAGAATCTACTTCAAGTAAGAGAATTGGATCATTTCAAAATTTGGACTAAAATGTGACTCAAAAAAAAAAAAAAAGCCAAAAAATACAAGCAAATCCGTGATATTTTTCTACTCTATTGGGTTAAGAGGGAGAGATTTTCCAATATCTTATTCTTAACTTATTTTTTCCCCATAGTTGATTAAGATGTTTTGGAAAAAAATAAACAAAATAAACTAACCAATAATATCTTGCCCTTCTTTTTCTTACATACTTACTGTTCCCAGAATGGAATAACAGAATAATATAAGGACTCTATCAGAATATTTCTTCTATGATGTCCAGTAAGGCTTAAAGAAATGGAATACTTGGACAAAATGGAGATTAAAATCACAAAGTTTAGGGGCAGATTGAGAACTATAGTAGCCAAGGAAAGAGACACTAAATAATATTCACTGATCATAGTGTTATCACAGATGGATACTGACACCTTTATATAGGGGTTGGGTAGTTTGAGGTGATAATAACATTTCAGAAGGGGAAGAAGGGGCTCTGAAACTATATTGTTGTTTTTCAAATCCTGACTCCTTTATTAATTAGCTCTGTGACCTTGGGCAACTCACACTATATACATATAGTGTGAGTATATATATATATATCTCAGTAATTGTACCTATTTCATGGGTTCGTTTTGAGAGTTAAATGAATAAGTCCACATCCATAATCTCTTACTTGAAACCCTCAAGCCCAGAGGTGTTTTAGAATTTTTCTAATTTTAGAAAGGTGAAATGGTATTTACACTGAAATATTCCCAGTGGGTTATAAAGCACTTTGACATTTTTGTAGTGAAAGTTTCCTATATCCACATCAAGTGGGATTAAAAAAATTATGAACTACCTCTTGATGGATCAAATCAGGTTTTGCAGTAAACAAATTTGCACCAAACGTGAAATAACTTTCAGTTTTCAGAGCTTTGTGGATCAGAACTGCAGAAAAACAATCTGTATATGGAAAGCATACAGAACTGTGCCTAGAGAATGAATGTATTTGTTAATAAAAAGGAATATGTTAACTCTACTGCACTATGTATGGATCAGGTCATATTTGGAGTATTGTATTTAGTTTTAGATGCTTCATTTTCTATGTAGCATGACACACTAGCAAATGCCACATGGGATATTTTTATAACTGTATATGTTAGCTGAACGGGAGAAAGCACAGTTGTATTCATTCTACACCTGTCTCCTTAAACTAGGCTAAACCACATTCATATTTCAACCTGGCTCTCTAATGAAATGAGTCAAAAACTGTGTTCAGTTCCGTGGGAAACTGCTTTCCATCTTTGATGCAGACTTTGTTGGGCTTGCTCCCTGTATAACTGCCACCTCTGGCTCTGTACTCCATTCACTACCTCCATCTGGCACTCCTTGAAGTAGTATCGGCCTGATCCTTTCCTGCCTAGATTTTAGCTTTGTCTTCTACTACTGCCTCAGTTTCCATACTGATAGAGAGGAAGAGTCCTTTCAAAACCACCCTCCACCACTTCTTCCTGTGTCTTTAAGTAAGAGTTGTTGGTTAGAATATGGAGTAGCTCAAACTGTGTGCTCATGAGACTAGAACCAGCACCAGAGTTGACATAATGGTAATGAACAGGTAGACTGCCGCTAATATAAGTAAGGATGTAAAGTTGTTAACAATACTACAGACTGTTTCACCAAATGATGCGCCTCTTTCAATGCTGAATGACCATCAAAGATTTTGATTATTGGCAAAGTGCTTGGTTAATGGAAAGAAGTTTAGCTGTCAGATTCTTTACACTGTGAATATTCTATTGCTCTAGTAATGAACTACTGCATTATATAATTCAGGTTTTGATGAACAATCTCTGAAATATTTCATTGAAACACTTTGTAAATATGTATATTTAAAATGTGTACATATTTCATATTTGCATAAAGGCAGACAATTTCAAGCTAAGTAAATTTATAAAATCTAGGCTGAACCTAGTTTTTACATTTGTTTGGGGTGGGGGGGTGGGCAGAGAACAAGAGAAAAGTGTAGATCAATAGTGTTTCTAAAATATGAGGTGGTGCTGTTTTGGCATAACTTCTGTGTATGTTCAGCTATTTTTGGACAGTATTGATTTATTAGTGAAATAAATACCTAAAAAATTTATTTTGACCCTGCTGAGAATATTAAGATTCCTGAGAAAGGTACATGCTGAACCTCCAGTGAGATCTCTGTGGGAGAAATAAAGTGAATTTCCTTCAAGGAAGTAAGGCACTGCTGTGAATTTCTTTTCTGCCAACTTGGCTAAACATGTTAAGTAAAATTTAGTGAATAAGGTATCAAAAAAAAAAAAAGTAGCAGGTGGTTGAAAATTGATTCAAATAATGAATTGCTTTTAATATTTGAAACATGTTAAGGTAATTAGAGTAAATTTTGTTAATATCTGCAACCATTCAAATATGAGATTCTTGTCAAATATAGTTTGCCTTTTCTACTGTTGAAACAATTCAGAAAATAAAATAGAAAATTCTTAAAAGGAGACTAGATTAATATTAATTTTCTATAACATAGGACTCTGAAAGAAATTCTGTAAATTGATACTCATTATGCCCATCATGTAATGTACTTAATTATTTGAAACATATTTGAGTGAGGAGATAAAATGTCTTTTGTTGTTTTTGTTGTTATGTTCCAGAAGAACAATGATGAATGCCTTTCTTTACTCACCATATAACATGACAACAGGAGACACACATTATTAGAAAGGCAACTATGTCCTGCCTTCTAAATTCTTCAGGAAGAACAGGTGTGTTGATTGTTAAACCTACTAAGAGATTAAAATATTAAGCTATACTTTTTAAATCAGCCATTCAAATCACGTTCTCCTCTTTCCTCATGAGATAAGGGATGCATAGTGAGCTGCCAGAAATATGACTATAAAATAATGTGTTGTTTTTGTGAGACTCATGCTACAAACCCTGTTTCGAATAGTGCACAACAGCTCTAGACCCTCATTTATAATAGCCACATATTTCCAGTTAAATGAAACTCATCTAAAATGCAATGTTAAAATCAAATTGTATAAGATTTACTTGTTTTCATTTTATATATCCTCATATAATAAAATTAGTTGGAGCATTTTAGATGGTTTGGGTAAGTCAGTAAGAAATTATTTCATGCTTGTTTAGGGACTAATGTAAAGCCAGTCCCTTTTACAGTTTAGAACCTGTGGGAAATGTGAGAAGAGAGAAAGCTGAGGAGAAAGCAGAAGATTTAGAACTACCTAATCTAACCACAGATCAAGAGGAAAGAATGGGGAATAATCCATTTCCACAGCAGAGGGGAACCTTACTTTTGTTGGACAGCATCGTTAGTAGTTCTCTCAAAAAGCTGGAATGACAAAAACTATATAATGGCATCACTGTGTAATTGATGATATTTTAAAGAGAAAAACAGAAATGCAACTTAGAGTAAGAAGATGGTCAGCTCAAGGAGCTTCATGTAGTTGGTTTTTGAGTCCTGCAACCATTATGATAAGAAATTAAACTCCATGTATACATATATATTTAATGTTTGTTAAGTGTGAAAACGTCAATACTTCATTGGGTTTTCAGAATTAAACAAGAAAAGTCTATTACATTACATATTATGGAGAGAATTTGCTTAAAGCTAATTGTATGTCTGTTAACAAAACCAACATTGACAAAGGCAATATCCACCATTTTTCATTTGTACAATAAATGGATGTATTGTAAATTCCACAAGTACAGGAATAATTTCTGATTTCAATTTCTGCACTAAACCTAGTATAATACTATATAGAGGATGACTACCATTAACTTAAGCTACCTTATCATGTGACTTTGTTCCTTTCATTTTGATTTAATGGCAAATTAATAATATTTTTATTAAAATGTTTATTATAAAGTGATTACTCTCTTTATTTGATGCATATGTCTTGTTTAAGGAAGGAAATTGGTGGTCTTCTTCCACTCTATGCTTGTAATGTTTCATTGCCATTTCTCTGAAAGACTAAGTAAGCTTCACTTTAATTGTCTAGCAACTAGTAAGTAGAGGGACAAATAAAAGAAAAGATCACTTTATTTCACTTATGCTGATCAACTCTGTATTAGCAAATAATGTAGTGCTTAAAATTTTATTGCCAAGAGATTTGACCTTGATATTATGAGTCAGTTATAGGATCCTGATGCTTGTGTACATTACGGTAATAACAGACTTTGGGACCAAAATTAGCCTTTAAACAAGTCAATAAGACATGGGATTTAATGACTTATCAAGATGTCCCACAAGGCTAAATATTAACTAGAATGAAGGATGATAATTATCAGTAAAGTACTTTCATTTTTTATTTATATTCTTTTTTGCATGCTCTTTTTCTCCTTTTCTCTCTTTGTAATTATTATTTCAGTCAAAAAAGGATTTGTGGACAGATATATAGATGATAAATAGAAAGAAAGACTGCTTTTCTTTTTTCCTTCTTGTTACCAGATTACCAGAGTAGAGTAGCTGAACTCACCTGGTTTTACAATACTGCTGTTTCCATTTCCCTTAAACTTTGTTACACATTTTCATGGCTTTGTTCACGTGGCATCAGGCATACCTTTATATCTTTATTTATCTGGAAAATTCTTATTCATCCTTTATCACTAATATCAGTCGTCTCCTCTAAGACGAGAGTCCTAGAGAGTCCTCCTCCTCTATTTCCTGAAAGCCACGTTGTGTTGAATGATTTGCTTGCACATCACACTATACATACATCCGTCCTATCACAACATTTCCAAATGGCATTATCTCTTTGGAAGTGCCTTAAGGGAAAGGACTGTATCTCTTTCATCTTTGAGACACATGTACCCAGCAGCACTTGAGCATAGCAGGTAGTTAACATATACACTGAATTCACTGGTTTTGAACGCACTCTCTTGCAACTTACTAATATTTATTTAAAATTTATTCATAGATTTTGAAGTTTCTTGTGTTCTCTCGAGTTTCTTATTAATTGCTTTGTTAACGGCAATTTAGTGTTCAATCATAGGATTTCAATCATGTATTTGTAAAAGTTTTGATGCTTTATTTTGATGTTAATAAATTTATAAATCATTAAAAATGACTCAAGAAGAATGACAAATTGTGAAAGGTCTTATAAACGCAGCAAAAAAAAGAGGTAAAGGAAAAATTAATATAAATGACATTTAGATGATTATGATACTTTTGGGAAAAAAATCAAGCACTGATTAATTCTCTGCACAAAACTTAATGCTAAATAAATACTTTTTAGTTAAATAACAAATGTATTAAAAACTGAAGAAATATGGGTGAATATTTGTTTTGTCTATAAAAAAGATATTTCTAAATATAAAATTTATATAATGTTATAATGACAAAAAAGATGGAAAGATTTGTCAACATAAACTATTACATACATATCCCAAATCATCATATACAATATTAACAGTCAAATTACCTGTAATAAAATATTTATATCAAACATAACTGAGAATTGATATCCTCATTTTATTAAATTCTTACAAACAAACCAAAAATATATAAACATCCTAAAAAAGGAAAGAACATATAAAAGGACAGGTCACCAAAGATATACATTGTATTAGCAATAAAAAGAGATTTGCTGAATCATACATATTATATCCAGTTGATGAAAGTCTATGTAAACATTCCAAGAAATATTACTTATCTTTTAAAATGTTAATAATAAAATAAAAGAGCAGGCAGTAAAAAAAAAGTGCACGGGGTAATTCTAATTTGTGTCTGTATTTAAGCATTTGCATAATTAAGTTGATAATAATTAATGAGGATAAGGGAGTTAGAGATTTTACTATTCAATTTTTTTCATATCTTTATATTTAACCTTCCCACAATAAACACTGATAATAAGAAAAAATATAGAATTGAGTACATTTCAAAATATAAAATTTCTTATTCTCTATAAAACCTTATTTCAATCTAAATGTCATTAGATACCTAACTGATACATTAACATTTACCTTCTGGAGACAATAACCATTATTTTTGTATGCTTTATAAGCAACTGAAACACTCTTGTAAAAATTATTGATGTCTTTCTGTGTCTACTTAACTCATTATTTTCACTATTTTATTATAACCTTCTGTCAATGAAGTACACAAAAACTAGAAACTTCTCAAAGCAAAGAAGATATCTCCAGAACAAGAAAGATCACATCTAGAACTTGTCATTTCACTTCAGGATTGAGCATCATAGAGAATCAAAGATAAAATGCCCAATGCAAGGATGTGAAATGTAGTTTGGTAAACAAGATATCCTTCAGGTTATTATAAATTCAACATTAATTACATTACTTTCTTGCTAGTGTGACATTTTTAATGTCCTCTTTCACAAACCAGTTTTCAAAAAACTTGTTTCAACAATGTTCAGCTAGATAATAGGTCCCTTAGCAAGTAAAAATGAAGTGGTACAAATATTGAAAGCATTCTGTGCCCTTTGAAAATATTATGAAAGTAACTGCACAGATGGGCTGAAAGTTTAATTACCTCAAAAGAAGAGTGTCAGAGTCATCATTGCTGCTGCAACTGGAAATTTAGCAACCAAAATATACATCAGGACATTACTCTGTGAATATATTTCAAATATACTGAAGAAACAGCTGCCATTCCATTTATGTCTCCCAGACACGACAGTTGCAGGGATGGAGTAACATGGAGATGCCACATGGGTTTTTTCTTAATTTGACATTTTCTAGGCATTTCTCAAATATGCCAAACTGGAAGAAATATATGAAATACAGTAACATGCAGCAATTAAAATAACACCGGTTTGATTTCATGTATTTCTGGTGGGGATTTTTGTGTAAAAGTTTATAGTTTTATTACAGGATGTAATGTTATTTTGGGCTCATTTTTATTACAGAGCTAAGGCAACTAACATTATTTATATAGAATGACTAAGCTTCCTTTAACTGAAAATATTATGCTACTTAGGCCTTTGTAAATAATCTTTAATAATTTTGTGTACTTTAATATATCATCTTCTAAATGGTGATAAGAAATCCTACTTCAGTATCATAGCTGTGTGGCAAGATGTCAGAAACTGTGAGAAGAAAAAAAACTACTCAACAGAGATTAATTTTTCAGAGTAAATATTCATCCTTTTGCATCAAAAAAGAGTAAGTGCATAAGAAAATAGTAAGAATATTTGAAACTGCTCTTAAAACAATTTACTATAGGTCATAAGGCCCATTGTGGCATCTTGCCATTCTCTTCATCTTTGTTTCTGGCAAGGTTTTGGACGGAATTCTTTGAGCCTAACTTATTATCGATAACGGTAACTATGTACTTAACGAAAGACAACATAGTCTAAAGCTATAAAAGAAATGTGTGTTCATTTATATTTACCAAAGCAAGTTTTACAAGTACAAGAAGCAGTGTGACATAGTCTGGAAAATATTGAGAAACCATGACATTATAAAGCGTTGTGTATCATTAATAACATCAATTTCTGAGAAGCAATACAATCTGTAGTTACTCAAACCCCAATATACCGAATCCCAACTGAATTAATGATAACTCATTTTTACCTCCCAAACATGCATTTCATATTAGCCAAGTCTTACTTTAGGTCTTGGGAACAAGAATACAACTGGGACCATAGTTACCTATAGAGTATTAGTTAACAAATAATTGGTATCTTCTGTAATTTAGGCATGCATGTGAGTTCCTATGACCAAAAAGTTTCCAAAACTTTATATACAAGAGAATATGCAAAAAATCATAAAGTATTTTCAAGGCAATTAAAGATCTTGAAGGTGTTATACATTTCTTGAAATAATTGTTTTGTCTTAAAATTTTATCATGACCCAATGGAATTTCATCTCAATGGGTCAAGAAACTTAGATTTTAGAAAGTCATTCTTTAACAAATAAACCTAGATCAGAGATTTATAAGATATTATGTTAGATATGTGCATCCAAGAGTGGCAAGTGAATAGATGTAGGACACATAAAGACTTTTTAAACTTCAGTTAAATGAAGAATACATATATAATCAATGGCATCTTGTGTGCATGGCACCCCATTATTTGTCTGACCTCATGATCTATCACCTGACTCCACTCCTGGCCCACTGTACTGTTGTTCCTCTAACACACTGGAGGTGCTCCTGTCTCAGAGCCTTGGACATGCTGACCTTTGCCTAGAATTCTCTCATGTTAGAGGCATGCTTCCTCTCCTCATTCCTTCAATTCTTGATTCGATAACTACTTCTTTAAGAAGCTTTTCCTGGTCAATGTATCCAAATTTCACCTCCCCGTCCTAACTCCCATCAACTTACTCTCTACTTTTCTTGCTTTATTTTGTGTTCTTCTTATCACTTATTATCTAACATACTGTAGTACATACAGATGTTACTTTATTTAAATTTTTGACTGTTTTCCTCACTAGAATATAAATTTCTTGAGAGCAGGGATTCTTGTTTGTCTTATTTGCTGTATTTCAGGCTCACAATAATAGTTGTTGCATGAATAAATGAATGAACTAACTGCAATACAAAGCAAAGTGAATGAAGTGCTGAAAAATTTGATCCAAAGAATAAATATTCTAATTTTTTCAAAAAAGAGGGCAGATAAGCTAATGTTCCTTTTCAGACTTAGAATTCTATGATTCTATAAGGCATATATTTAATAAAGTTATTTTATGCACATACACACATATTTTTTATCATGTCACTATAAGGGAATTAAGATTCTCAATATTAGAAAGGAGGGAGGCAAACATATACATCTGGGAAGGAAAGATTAAAGGGTCTGGCTTTTGATCTATTTCTCTCCCAATTACTGGTGACGTATTCCTGGGGAAAAAAGAAAAGTCATCTTGTCTAATATCCGTGTAGTCATGCTGGTAACTGGATCATTTTGTACTGATAAATAGACTAATTCTATTTGCTAAGGGAAGAGCTCTTACACACGAAATACACTTAGCATGATGTCCCTGACATTTATTTATGGTAAACCAACCTATGCGGTTATGAGTTATTAAGCCCCAGAAAATGTCTCATAAGCTATAACACACCTCACTTAGAGATAACATCTACTACTTGGACCAGAGAAAGAATGTCAGATGTAGAAAGGAAGAACCTGGGTAGCCCTGAAGAATGTCCCTGATTCTCACTGTTCCCTTTGGACCTCTTGTCTGCTGGTTTCCTTCAAATTATAATAACGCCCGATAGCTCAGCATCAAACAGCTAAAATATCTTCAGAGGTTGATTCTGGAGCATAGTTCAAAAGGACTTCTTAAGTATTAAAAGCTTGAAATTAAGAGACCTAAAGTTCAGGTTTGTTCCTTACCAGAATATCTTGAGGAATTTACTTAATATCTTTAAGCCTGGATTCTTTATTTGTAAAATAAAGATAATACTTCAAAGGTTTGAGATGAGACATAAAAAAGGTAGTGCATTTGAAATAGTTGTCAAGGAAATACTGAGTGTATATTTTTACGTGTGTGCATATGTTAGACTCCTGTCTTTAATTGGAATAACAGATAAACGTATCAGAGATCTCATCTCATATCTTGAGCTTTTCATTTTTCATCAATAAGAAATAGTTATTGGAAAAACATGATTCATAGTTAATAGGATGAAATAGAGATGTGATTTCATTCACTCATGATGGCTTAGAGATAAAGATATCAAGTTTATTAATCATCAACTCTGCAGCTGGCAATGAACTAGGTGCTTTCCATACACTAGTTCATCTAATTCCCAGAACAACTTTCTGATGTATTGTAATCCTGTTTTATAGAAGGGAAAATTGGGGTTCAAACAGGTTGCATAATGGAAGTAGAAGATTGATTTACATTGTGCATTTGTCTTTGACCTCAGTCCTTAACAGAGAGACTTGAACTTACTAATTAAATTTAATACATTATATAAGCAAACTCTAACAACTGATTTATGATAAGACAGAAAGGAATTTTATATATATACACACACACACATATACATATATATGCATATATATATTGATATATATGAAGCAGGAGACTGAAGGAAGAGAGCAGAAGTAGTAAAACATTGCAAAAGGCTAAACTCCTAAAGGGTGTGATTGATGCTAAGTTGGGATTTATGGAAAATTTCAAAGTAAAGCAAAAAGCACAAATAACAAACCTAGCAAATATCAGTTAAACTTGCACAGAAAATTTCAGAATTTCTCAATTTACGAAAGGAAGAGGACCAGTCATGACATTTTCCTGTGAATACAAAGACTTTCACAAGTTTGCAGTCTAAAACCTGACGTTATGTATATTGCATAATTAGATAACTTAGAACATATACGATGCACACCTGGAAATTCAAACAATAAAATAAAAACAAAGAGTAGTTTTCACCATTGTATTCCTGATTTCATTCTTTGGTAAAGTTTCACAATTCTGCTATATTTTGATGTCATCTTATTTCTTTGAAGAGTCCAGAAGATAAAATTATTTAAAAATTATTTTTATTTCCAAATGATATAATGACAAGTTACACTTGTCATTGGGTCTCTATTGTTTTTTTTCTGGTGCTATTAACAATTTAATTGTTCTTATTTAAATGTTTGCATTCAATGCAATATAGTTTTAAGGAAAAATTGCTCTAAATGAGTCTCTCTAGAGTTCACCTTCTCGAAACAATCTATTCTGAAGTCATGCGGCAACTTAGACAGCAACTTTCTGCCTTAAATATCGTCCGTGAGAGGAGAAAAAAAAATGTCTTGAGCAAATGTCTCTCCTCAAATGGGAGAAAGTGACATTGCCGTGAATAGAGGTGCTGCTTCTTATCTGTGCTTAATAACCTCTCTCACTGGCACCCATTCAGCTGCCACGTAGCACAAAGACACTTCTGCATGTCATTTAACAGCGCTGCATTAATACACCTAACCAATCAAAGGGTTCTACCCATTCCACAAGGACACCAGTCTGTTACGATTACTAGACACTGTCAACAGAAAATGACACCAGAGCTGCAAAAGGCAAAATGTCAGTTTAATCAGAGAGCAGACAAAAAGGCAAACAATGCTACCCAGGATATAAGTGTAACAAGGAGACTCAGAGGTTGGCATAAGCCACTCTTGGCAGGTCCCAGTGAAACCAGCTTGAAATTCAATGATATAAAATCCAATAGAATGACATAGACCATCAGGACTGCTTTTTTCCCCCATTCAATTAAAATTGGGGACTGCTGCTGGCAGAAGGAAGATCAGTAACAAAATATTGGAAGACGGTTCAACTTGAATAGACATTATAGGAAATCAAACTATTTTTCCTTCTAAGAAAAGGACCAGCAACCTAAATTGTATTAAGATTTGTTTAATCAATTACTTAAGTTTCCTTTCCATGGAAAATTAAACAGATGTGTTTTAAAAGTCTTATTATATTAGGCCAGCAGTTTTGAATTGGTGTACGTGTACACTGACAAGATAGCTGTTCACATTAAGTAGTGATAATAATGATGGATTTGTACAATTATGCATGTGGAATAGGCCTCAGAGATGATCTGGCCCAACCTGCTCATTTTACAGATGAGAGAGCTGAATCTGAGACAGGATGAGTGAAGTGCCTGAGAGCACAAGGGCAGTGCCGGGCTCCTGGCTCTCAGTCCAGCTCTTCTTCCATAGCACTGTTTAAGGTTCATGTTTTACAATAATAATTCAATTTTTATCTAGAAAAAAAGGATTTCATTAATTTTCGATATACATGTAATGTGTGTTATTTGTGAAGCAGTGAAAGGGAATTATTTTAATTATGTCACTTCAAATAGAAGAGTCGTAAACAATGAAGTATGCTTCTACTGACCCTGTAAACCTTGTAAGATTCCTCTTCCACTCTCCTTTAAAGACTTGGGGATGTGCGGTGCCTTTAAAATACACTAGAGACAAGGGCCACAACTAGGCCAATAAGAGCTGGCTGAGAGCAGAAAGTACACTGGCAAAATGTCAGAGATGCCATATCCAATCCCTCACTGCATTAATCTGAGTTATTTGGCTGGCTCATGACCCAGTTTTCACAGGGTTCAGTATTTTGGACTCGTCTTTGACATTGTCTGCAGTGTCTCTTTTTGTAGAAGTCCAGTGTTGACTGTTCTGCCCACTTGAAATGCCTCTTTTGGCCAAGTCTGGCCCATCCTTTCCTCCAACTCAATTTCCCCCAGTTCAGTTTCTGCTAAGTCCTGTAGCTCTGGGATGGGTTATACATATGGAGAGCCAGGTGGATAAGCCTTTTCCCCTGGAAACATTCCAGAGAGTTCCCTGCCTTGGGCAGACAGCTTTTCCGGGTAGCTAAAATTGAAATTTGGTTTCAAAGCTTACTCTTCATTTATTATCTAAAGACGTCTATCTCAGCCTTTCAAAATCCATGTACCTTTTTAATAAATAAGAAATATCTCAAGGATTCTCTGCCTCCAATACTGATATAAGCATTTAATGGTTATATGTGACAATAAGAGTTAGTGTTTGCACTACCTGTGAAGAATGTGTCAGGCATAGATATACGGAGTTGGAGTTCTGTTATAAAAAAATATTTCTTTATATTTTTAAAATTTAAAATTATAAAATATTTAATATGTTTATTTGAGTTTCACATACCTTCCCGTAAGCTTCTAATGTCCTTATTTCCTTTTCCCCGTACCTCAACATGGGCCTTTCTAGTTTAGAGTGTGAATGCATACACAGTACTGTAATATCTTTCTCTTTCTCCTTGTCTCTCTGCCTTTCATCTCTCCCAACTCAGGTAATTTCACCATGAAACGATTGTTTTCTCACGTCTTCTCATATTTTCTTCCTCTCAGCTTCCTCTGCCAACACCCATACTCTGCACCATTATCTCAGAAAAGTTTTCCTTTTGTTTGTCCCCTTAATTTCATGATTAAACGTGCACACACACACACACACACACACACACACACACAGAGGGAGAGAGAAAGAGAGATAATTATAATTATCATGGTTAATTAGTGTAAGGATAGTCCCAGTTTAAAAAAAAGAAAGATAGTATCCTTTCCTTGATATTAGGAAGAATAATCACTAAGTGGTATCAACTTCTGGATTCCTTTAACATTTCTAGAAATTGTAGCAAAATGCCTCCCTATTTCTGCTTTGATTCTATAGTCAGTCAGATTTAAAGATATTATTTCCCATGTAAATTTTCATTCTGCTTTGTGTAATTATAATACTGAAATGTTGGTAATCTTTTTCGCTAAAGTTATGCAACTACACATTTTGGGTTAAACATAAACCTTGTATGTAAAGTAAATGCATCCAAAATAATCAACATATAATAGTTTCTGGAACCCACCATTTTGTAAACTGAGAATAGTCTGTATAGGGCAATTTTTTAAAATTTCAAAAACAGTGTTAAAAAATGGCATTTCAAGATGTTGGCTATGGAAGCAACTCAAATGTCCAGTGACAGACAAATGGATAAAGAATATATATATTTATATATATATATATATATATATATATATATCTCACATATACTTAGTGTTAAAAAAGAAGGAAATTCTACTATTTACAAAAACATGGATGGACCTGGAAAAAATATGCTAAGTGAGGTAAGCCAGTCACAGAAGGACAAATATCACATTATTCCACTTGTATGAGGTACTAAAAATAGTCAAACCTATAGAAGTAGAAATAGAATGGTGGCTGACAGAGTATGGGAGGAGGGAGAAATGAGAGTTGTTGTTCAATGGGTATAAAGTTAAAGTTATACAAGATGAATGAGTTCTAGACATCTGCCATAAAACATAGTGCCTACAGTTAATAATATGGTATTTTGCACTGAAAAATTTGCTGAGGGTAGATTTTATGTTGTGTTCCTATCACCAGAAAATAACTAAATAAATAAAAAAGCAAAGGGACATAGGAAACTCTTGGAGGTGATGAACATATTTATTACCTTGATTGTGGTGATGGTATCAGAGATGTATGTGTTTGTTCAAACTCATTGAATTGCATACATTAAATATATGAAGTTATTTGTTTATCAGTTATGCCTCAATGAAGCTGTAAAAAACAATACACTTTGTTAAAGAGTGAGGCTATGGAGAGTAAGCATGAGTCAGATATTAATTAGTAAATAAATAAGACTTAAAATAGTGATTTTTCCCCTGTGCATCAGAATGGGGTAGAGGTTAAGAGGTTTTGTGGGGTCTAAAGTCAAGACTGACAAGTTCAAAACCTTGTTCCACTGTTAACTACAATGAACAAATTGCTCAGTTTTCTCTTCCTTTCTTTCTTAATCTACAAAATAAAGACAATATTAATACCTCTTTCCTAGAGCTGTTAGAAAGGACAAATGAGAGAATACACATTAAGCATTTGGAGCCATGCCCGGCATTCACTAAGGGTTAGCAACTATGATTATAATAATAAATAGTGATACTCTCTAGCTCTGAAGGACTGTTCTAATTTCAGTGATGTCTCCCCTCTCCTGCACTCCTGCTGCTGTTCTACACAGGGAATGGAGGTAATCATTCAATTCCTGATACATGAACAGACATGTACTGGTTACCTGATTCCTTTACTGGCTTACTTTGCAACTCCTGCAAACAATTATGGTCTTTCATATCAGTTACTATTTTGAATTCAAAAGGATAAATACTTATCATAAAGTGTATTGTAAATTATTTCTATTAAGACCCCATTAATAATTCAAATCTTCCAGGCCTTAGTTTTGTCTGCTTATCTCTGGATCATTCTGTAATCTCAACTAATCCATCCATTATAGGTAAATTATATTCATGTTTCAAAATCATGTAATTCCTAAGGGCCACAGGGTAATAGTAGTGTTCTTCTACAAATACAATAATATTTAATTTTATGAGTAAGCATATTGGATTTAGTTTACAGCAGTGCATTTCAAAATTTGATTTGCCTGTGAAAGATCTGGCTATCTTATTGATATCCAGTGTATCTTGGGTAAGGTCCAAGAGTCTCCATTTCCAATAAGCTCCCAAAAGATGCTAATTTTGCAGGTCAATGTCAGCACACTTTGATCCACACATAATTTATAGAAAATTATTATGATCTTTAATACTTAAATTAAAATAACATATCTAATTTTAACTTTCAGAATTTAGATTTTGGGTTAGGGAGTCAATATAACAAATTCTAGTTTGCAATTATTTGATGCCACAGGAATTTGAGTTGATATTGTTTTTGTCCGCATGTATATTGAATTTTAAATAATTATATTTTCAGTATCATAATTCTAATACTTTGATTGAATTCATCAACATAGAGGATAGTTTCCAAAAGAGAATAAGAGAATTGATGTGACAATAAAATCAAAACATGGATTTTAAACCAATGTTACCAAGTCTTGTCTTTCTGTGACAAGCTTTAAGATTTAAAGTACAGCAAAGTTTAAAAAATACCTTTGGTTCTTCTAGTAGTATACACTACAGTTCAGGAGCAGTCAAACTGATATTTCACTGCAAATCTTCTACTTTAAATAGCACTGGTATAAAGGCTGGGGGAAAAAACATGCAATATTAACAATATGACAAGAAGAGAAGAGTAGAGAGGGAAGAGAAATGTCAAATTGTGAAAATACATTCGAGTGGAAAAGAAGCATGTTCTTGGTGAGGGTACATCATGTTGGGCTTATATACTGCAATATAGATGAATAAGGTATGAGAAAGAAAGATCCTACTCATAATTAATTGAGCTTATGAAGTCCTGTTTTTTTTTTCTGATTCAACACATTGATACATTTTTAAAATATAAAAGTTTTGAAAGAGAAAAATGATACCAATAGCTATCATCATTCTTTCTATCTGTAATCCTAAGAAAGATAAAAGAGAAATAGAAATGCAAGTGAATTTTTATAAAATTCCATTAGATATGACAGTAGGGGGATTAAATGATTACTGCTCTTCTTTTGAATTTTTCATTTTGAAATAATTTTAGATTTTCAGAGAATTGCAAGGATAATACAGAGTTTTTACACATCTACTCAGCTTCCCCTAAAGTTAACATTTTACCAAACCATGGTGCATTTATCAAAACTAAGAAATTAACATTGGTATAATACTTCGCACTACACCGTTTAGTGTTCATCAGTTTTTACAATAATATCCTTTTTCTGTCCCAGAATCCAATCTAATTTACCACATTGCATTTATTCATGTGTTTCCTTAAGTCTCCTCTAACTTGTGATAGTTTCTTAAGTCTTCCTCTGTTTGAATGTCATTGACAATTTTGAAAAGTACTGGAGAGGTATTTTATAGATTGGCCCTCAGTTTGGGTTTTCTCATCATTAGATTGCAGTTATGGGTTTTTTAAAAAGAATACCACAGAAGTGTAGTTACCTTCTCATTGTATCAGATCAGAGGGTACATGATATCAACATGTCTTATTACTGTTGATGTTAAGTTTGATCATTTGGTTAAGATGGTTTCTGCATGATTTCTCCACTGTGAAGTAACTTTTTTTCCATTTCCACACTATAGACATAAATGAGTCACTGAATCTAGTCCATCCTTAAAGAGGGGGAATCAATTAAGATCTATCTCCTACAGGAAGGAGTACTGTGATAAGTAAAGTAATATCTCCTCAATATCCTTTTCCTAATCCCCAGAACCTGAGAATACGTTTTTCACTGGCTATCTTCAAGATTTTCTCCTTGTTTTCAACAGTTTGAAGATGATATACCTAGATATGCATTTTGTATTTATCCTTTTCGGTCTTATCTGAGCTTCTGAGATCTGTGGTTCAATGATATCACCAATTTTGGAAATTATCAACCCTTATTTCTTCATATAATTCTGTTTTGTTCTTTCTTTTTTCTTCTTCCAGAATTCCACTTATGTGTTTTTTAGATCATTTGGATGTGTACCACAACTACGGGATCTCTGCTGTGTTTTCTTTCTTTTCCACTAGTTTTTCTCTTTGGTTTTCATCTGGGTGATACCTACTGAACTATCTTCATTTTCACGGATTCTTTCCTTGGTTGTGTTCGGTCTGCAGATGAATCTTTCAGAGGCATTCATTCGTTCTGTTACTATGTTTTTGATTTGTAGCATTTCCAATTAAACTTTTCTTATAGTTTCCATCTCTGCAGAAATTATCTACCCTATCTTGTATGTGTTCATGTTTTTCATTAAAACTTTAAATATTAATTGTGCCTTTTTAACTCCCCTAACTGCAAGTTCCAGGATTTGTGTCCTATACGAATCTTGATCTGATGGTTGCTTCGTTTCTTCAAACTGTGTTTTTTCTTACCTTTTTGGATGCACTGTAACTTTTTTTGGAAGTGTGATATGTTGTATAGGACTATAAATCCTGATGTATTTTATTTTTATGTCTGGAAATAAGTATGCTTTTCTTTCTGGTAGACCTTTATTTGGGGGCAGGGGGCAGTGGTTGTGCTAATCTGACCAGGAGTTGGCCTGGGTTTGAAGTGTATTGTTGCTATGCTTAACCTCAGTGCACCAGAGGCTTTAAACTCTTCTAGTGATGCCTTTTGTTTACGGTATTGGCTTATTTGCTAGATGTTTTTTCTCTGTTTGTGCCCTACAAGGTTTTAAATCTTCCTTTGCTCCTTAGAGAGATTACAGTACTGTAGCTTTTTAGCTTTGTTCTACTGTCATTATTACCTGACAGTTGTTAGTGTGCTGAAGGTGGGGTGGGGAATGCATTCTCTTGTATTGATTAAGCCTTAATATTAAGCAATTTATTGAGGCAATTAACCTTGATCTTCAACCTGAATGTCCAGGTATAGCTTGCACAAGTGTTCTAGCTTCTCTTCCACCCTAGACCTGGACCCAGCATGAATTACTGCCACCCCAACACCCACTCCGGTCCCCACATAAAGGTTTTTTTTTTTTGGTTCATATTCCCTTCTTCAGCTGCTGTGAGTATCCACCAGGGCCTTCAGCTTTATTTCCCTCCCTTTTACTGATTAAGGCTTTTGTTTCCTGGGTGATATGAGGGAGATAGGTCTGGGAAGGATTTCTCTCCCCTCTTCCAGCTACAGAAGATTTCTACCACAGCCCTCAGGCTACAGATTTTGTTTTCCTTCTTAGGGTTTTTAAATTTTTTTTCCTGGAGGGGAGATTGATCTAGGCAGGGCTTCTGCAGTGGCTGCTTTTCCCCTGCCCAGCCAGCACCATCAGGAAAGCTTTCTTAGAGTTCTCCTTGATTTCCTCACTGAGCAGCTGGTGGAATTCCTAGGAGGGAGAGCTTGAAAGTGGATGGGAATCCTATGTATGTCTGTGGCCCTTGGGTGCCTTACACTGTCATGAGAGCCCATACTTGGGGGCTTAGCAATTTATTAAAAATTTCTCACTGAATCTTATTCCCAGTTCTTTGATGATTTTCCAAAAATTATTAATTTTAAGTTTGTTCAGCATTTTCACTTGTAAAGGTGGGAGTGACACTCTTTTCAATTCTTTATATTTCTGAACTAAAATTGGAAAAGGATTATTCAAAAGTGAAGCATAAGTCAGGAACAATCTTTTCTAAATTTCTTCAGCTCCTACTCCATGGGGGAGGAAACAATAGGGTGCTCATAAGTATTTTTTTAAAAATGTAAAAGAGATGCATTTGTTAAATGCATTTGGAAAAAATAACTGCTTTAACCCCATTACACAACATTTCCTACTGTGACTTTCCCAAAGTCTTTGATATGTAAATATGTCTGGTCATTCAACAACAGAATGATGGTATGCTGGTTTTCAAACTTATTTCAATGAGAAATGCATTTCTCCCCTCTGAAAATATCAGGGAAGCTATCTGTAGTCAGAATACACTTTGTAACACCTGCTTATTTTAATTAAATAGTATACAAAGTATACTTGCTTCTCATGTTTCCACATTGTGAAACTTCTTATCCACTCCTGCTGTGATGGGTCTTCTTCCTCTGAATAGACACCTGACATTCCAGGTAGCCCAGAGAGACACGGGACACCTTTGAACAACACCTCTTTGGATTGGCCTAAGAGTTGGGGGCTTTCCTAGAAACCAGTGGTTAGACAACATAATCACTAATTACTCCGGCTATACCTAAATTTGACTATGAAGAGAATGGTCAAGTTATTATATGTTATGTAAGAAAAGGGTAGAAAATAGGGCATTGAAAATTGGAAAAGAGTAATTTTTTCTTCTCACATTAAGCTGTTTCATTGTCCCAGCCACAGCATCTGCGACTGTGCATAAAAAACTGACTCCCTTTTGAAAAAAACTCAATAATGTACATTTTTATGTTGACCATTTTCCTTAACATTTCTTAGCCATTTAGTTACAGTGAATTCTTCCTAGGTTTTGATATTTAGAATATAAGAAAAAAAAACAATTTTTTTTTTTTTTTTTAGTAAGTATATAGGTTAGATGCTTCCTCAACTTCACTTTCATAAGAAATTGACAAATAAAACTGGATTTAAAAATTGGTCAACCAGTATTAAAGAATCCATTAATGTCATGATAGCTTAAAAAAAAGTCATTACAAAAGGCAACAATTTTTTTTTTTTTTTCCTGGAAGTTGAGAAAGTTTACAATCAAGAATTCCTATCTCAGGGACCCTAGAACATGAGGAGATGCTTAACTAATGGTTAAGTTCTGGTCGTTCAAGGTTAAAAGCTATTTTTTATAGTCATTGATTCATTTCAAACTGGTTTCCTGCAAATGTCAATTAAGTCAGAAGGCCAGGACAAATTAAAAATCCAAAATCCAAATGATCACACACTCTGGTTTTTTTTTTCGCTTTTAATTAAATCAGCTGTTTTCTGTTAAAAAAAAAAAAAGTATACGTTTTATTTTATGGTCACTTCTGAAGCATTTTGGAGATGTCACGTAGACATGATCTCAGGAGAATTTCTTTCCTGGTGCAGGCAACCTCTGTAGTTGGCTGTGTAGTCTTATATTACTTTGAGTGTGTAACTTTTGAGTCAGAGTTTCCTATGGCATGAAAAGCCTGGGTTGCCCTCAGGGATTTGTCACACTTTATTTAGCTCAAGCAGGGACTCAGAAACCTGGAAAATGTACTCTACTTGGCAGCCCAGCTCTTCTTGCAAGTAGTGAAGTTCAAGCTATCAAAGAACTTTTCAAGGTGACAATTATATGACACAGTACGTGACCTTTACATGAGATTTAAGCTGGGAAATTTAAGCTGAGGGGTTTCCCTCCTGCTGGCATGAACCCTGTCTCCTCTATTAAACATACAGTTTGGACAAAAACCAGTTTGGCTATATGTAAACCATTTTTTCTATGCCATACTAGCTAAGGGAAGGAGTTTAACATTACAAAGATAGCAACACACATGTTACCTTCCTGCTACCTTACCTGATAATTTGAAATAATTACAACATCCTTAGACCTCCCTTCTGGTTTGTAAGAGATGATAGTGGTCCCAGATTTACTCACAAAGAAGGGGTTCTTCAAAAGAATTACACTGACAACTATGATAATTGGACTGTTACAGAGGCATTAAGCTGGCTTAATCGTTAAGAATCTAAGATGAAATAGAAGAAATGGAGTCTCTACTTAGTAGGGGAGGTGATCTGGGAGAATGAATCCAGTTTTGATTAAGAGAAGTTGAACTAATCTTTTGTAGTCCCCGCCGCAGTGGGATTTCATAAGTATAAATTAAGTGCATCAGATAATATGGAATTATGTCTTATATATAAAAATATTATGTTTTTTGTTGATTTTTTATTTAGTTTTTAACATCTTCTTTGTTATGAAAAGAACATTAAGGCATTTGATGTTAAAACAATATCAGGCTTAGAGTGGCAATCATTTGTCATCTATCTTTTAGTGATTAGAAGGTAGAAGAACCATGGACATGTATCTTTTCTCTTAATTTATATTTATTGAGTACCTCATATATTCAAGAAAAGTTTCTGAACCACAGTACAGCAGTGGGGAAAGAAAGATTAAAAAACCCTTTACTTTCTATTTTGATTTTTCCAGGCAATATTATATAACAATTTGTTTCTGCTCTTTTAGTGAAACCCATAGAAGCTCCACTCTCTTGCTGTGAAACCACAGCAGAGTCTACGAACTACAACCAAGAGTAGCAAGAGAAAAAGCAGAGGTCACATGAGTTAACAACAGAGTAAAGGAAGTTCCACAGAGAGCTTGTAGAGCTCTTTCTTCAGCGCAGTCAAAGGCAACCCCCAAGAAGTGGGAAGGGAAGAGGTAAAGAGAGTGCTTTCTGTTAAATAAGCCCAGGGGACTGTGGTTCAGTCCTACAGTTTGAGGTCCATGCAGTAGTATTTCACAGGATCGGGGTTAGAACAGAGTTGTTTCTTAACAGAAAACACTCTATTTTTGAAGAAAGCCCTATTTTTTCTCTTTTTTTACTTTTTGACCTATCAGCCCGCATAGTGTCTTTGACTGAAATGACACTTTTATTCTTTTATACCATGAAACAAAACCAGCAAACAAACAAAAATCAACTGAAATAGAGCAAAACTACTCCTAGGAACTTGAGTCATAAATTGAATACAGTTTGTGTTCTAATTTTTGAGGTTACTTCACTTTTAAAAATTGTTTCTTCAGGCATGTTGAGGGTTTTAAAATGACAGCACATTTTATTGAAATATACTGATATATTTTCATTCTAGTACTTAACACGATAGAGGCATTCATCCCTACTTCAATTAACATGTATTGACTGTACATAATTTAAATTTCTCACTGTGAATCAATATTCTGTAAAAAAAAATTTTGTTTCTAGTATAAATGTTTTCCTTTTCTCAACATTACATTTTGGGGCAGTTCTTAATGATATATGCAGAGAGCTCTTGTGTGTGAAGTTCATAATGAAAACAATAAGATTTTTCTTGAGAGAACAAAAATCTGACATACTATAGGTCCAAAAAACTCCTACATGAATACATACAATAAAAGTAAAATTAAAGGAACTTATTTTAGCATTAATATTTCTAAAAAATGAAGGAAACACTCTTCATCATCAGGTCCTGATGAAGCACAAAATACATATATTCTAGACTAGTTTTGACATCCAAACCTCCTGTCAAGCTACACAGGCTTCATTTTCTTGGAAATTCATTGATCTTCTAAAGACTTTTCAAGGTCTAGTATGTTGAAAAAAATAAGTCCTATTCAATAGTGTAGCTCTTCTCAGTCCTGGAAATCTGGGATATAATAAGGAGTGAGAGTGTCTTTGAGATCTGAGATGATGGCATTTAAGTGCATAAGCCTCAGAATCATGAACCTCCAATTTGCCCTGAGCCCATGCAAAAACTCACTCAAAATAGTTACCTCAAAATGATGTTAGTTTTTTTTTTTTTTTTAATACCTGCCTTTGCCACTTCTAATTGACTCTGCATGTTACTATAGTGATGTCTCAGCTGTATGTGTAGGGAAACCTGGTTAGGAGAAAATAGCATATGCCTCCCAAATTGCAGATTCTGGATAAGTATGGTTGAAAATCATGAGAACATGTGTGGGAGTGAATTGTAGATTACAGTATAAGGAAAATTTAAAGATATAGAGGTCATTTTTAACCCGGATTCACTGTTCTAATAATAAATAAATAATAAAGTGCTTGAAGCTGGTTCTAATAATTTGTCTGTATTCTTTAATTAAGGCATATAAATAACGATGACTTTATATCAATATGATGGAGTTGCTGAAACTTCTTTGACATTTTATTAGGAAGAGGCAGAAGGCTAAGGGAGGTGGTTGTATCAAAATAGATCAATATATATGAACTGAGACTCCATCATTTGCCTATATTCTACTGGAGGGCCCACAAGACATTTCTATCTCTAAGACAATAAGAAATATGCTGATGAGGAGAACACCACTCTTTTATTTGATTAAATCAACACAGTCTATGCCAATTGTCATGAAACTGTTGATTTGGTATATGTGTTCTTTTGAATTTCACTAATATGCAGGATGAAAATCTGTTTTGTTCTCATATGGCAAGGACAGAAACATACATGCATTGTTTTGCCTGTGGGTCAAGTTAACTCTCCTGATCTCCTGCAGATACTTTAATTGTATTAGTATTCAGTAAAGCATCAACTGACCCAGAATATTTTTTTTTAATAAATTTATTTATTTATTTATTTATTTTTGGCTGTGTTGGGTCTTTGTTGATGTTCACGGGCTTTCTCTAGTTGCGGTGAGCATGGGTTACTCTTCGCTGCGGTGCGTGGGCTTCTCATTTCAGTGGTTTCTCTTGTTGCAGAGCATGGGCTCTAGGCACTTGGGCTTCAGTAGTTGTGGCATGCAGGCTCAGTAGTTGTGGCTTGCGGGCTCTAGAGCATAGGCTCAGTAGTTGTGGTGCACGGGCTTAGTTGCTCCGCAGCATGTGGGATCTTCCCAGACCAGGGCTCGAACCTATGTTCCCTGCATTGGCAGGTGGATTCTTAACCACTGTGCTACCAGGGAAGCCCGACACAGAATATTTTTGACGTAATGCTAATTGGACCTGCCAAGCAGGAAGTAGTAAATAATCTAGGTGCCTTAGTAACAAACACACATGTCAGAAGCTGTGAAATAAACCTTTCAATGATTCAGGAATCTGCTAAATAAGTAAAATCCAATAGTATAGATGTTGCTGAGACAAGATCTAGAGTAAAGGAAACTTATCCTCTAGAGTAAAGGAAAGTTATTTGAACCAAACCTTATACCACTAAAAAAATCCTCTTTGGTTTTGGTCCTTTTTGTGGACCTCTTTAGATTGCAGTGTCAGCATTTATCTTTTGGAAGTCCTGCTCCAAATCACTGATCGATTGATACAGACTTGTCCTGGGGATGACAGCCAGTCTTTCTTCTCAGTCACACCTGTGCTAGTGCAATAGGTACGTCAATACAGAAGCATAAGGGCAGAGATAGGTATTATGCATTGGCTCAGATACATGGAATTAACTTCACTAAGAATCTTCTGTTTACTCTTATGATGGATCTGAACAGCAGTAGCATAGAATGTGGCTGGGCTTTGATCTGACATCATTAATTAGTGAGATTGGCCAGCAGATTGATTACATAGGTTCCTTTTCTCATTGGAAGGTCCATGATTTTGTCTTTATTGAAACTGACAAGTACTATGAATATAGGTTTGCATTCCCTACTTGCAGTATCTCAGACTACAGTACCACTCAAGAGCCTATAGAACACTGAATAACACAGTAAATATATATCCTAGTGAAGGTCCACTTGTGGAAAAATAGACATGAACAATGATTTTATTGTATAACTCAATGTATTTATATATCATTTGGGAATCTGTAAATAATTTATGGCATATTAATACAATGGAGTAGTATGCTTTATTTAAAATAAATATATTAGATCCGTACCTATCAATAAAAATGTGAGTAAATATATTATCCTTTGTACATTTCAGCCTTCTTTTATTTAACATTTTGAAAACTAAATATATGTGTATATTTTCCCCTAAAATTGTCTGAAATTATTACTGTTTTTAAACCAAACCCGCATATTCTCACTAGGGCCAAAAAAATATGAGGGATGTAAAAATGTTTCTCTGGTATAGCTTCTTTTGAATTTGAAGCTGATACCCAATCAGGGCTGAGAATAATTACATTAGTACAGCAATTACCAAACTTACATGATAAGAAGAATTAGGCGAGGAATGTGTTAAATTATAGAATCCCAAGTCCTTCACCTGGATATTGATCTTTATTTAGTTCTCTGGGGTAAAGCTAAGGGTTTTTGCCTTTGTAACTAAACTAAGGCTGTTCATAACATCATACTAATTGGAAAACAATACTCTAAAATGTAATGTTAGGGCAGCCTCAACAGCAAATCGAGGGCATTAATATAAGACTTTAAGCACAGAACCGATATTTTTGTGACAGGAATGTTTGATTACAGTGTTACTGCATTGGCTTTTTAGTCTCTTGATTCTAATTTGTTAGAACTCATTTTTATAACTAAGCTGTAAGGTCAATTTGTATTCTGCTTCTCAACAATTAAACACTGTCCTATGTAAAATTTGAACCTTGAATCACTGTTTATTCCTGAAGTCTAACATATGGTTTGCAAATAATAGGAGAGTGTCACCAAATTACTCACCTGGCCAAAAGGTATGTTATAAATGGTGAAATATATCTGCTTAGATATTGAAAATAGTTTTCATTATATTTAATTAATTTGATTATAGACAAATCATTTCATTTTTTTCTAAACATGAAGAGTGGATATAGTCATCTTTAAAACTAGAACATATGGTTGACCTATGATACTTTATTTTGTATAACTGAAAGTGAAATGGAGGAAATAGATATATTCATACTTATGTTGATATTTTTAAAGCAGAAAATAATTTCCATGGGCACCTGGGAACTGTTAGGGTAGTTAGCACTAAATTTCAAAGTGATAAACCATATATATTGTTGTGTTATGAAGTAATAGATTGTGTCATATAAACATAGGAAAAAATAGACATTAGATGCTTATTTGGCTCTCCTTTATATGAACGGCTATAGAGTTTTCCGGCTCTTGAGAATAACGGTGTATCTTTCATAGAAATTTAAAGCTATATCTTTTGACACTGTTTCTTTTTCGGTACACAAGTTAATATCTCTTGATGATCCAGCATATACTATTCCCACAATACATATATTTTCAACCTGAAAAGGTGCCGTCTCTATACAATACTATTAGTACAAAAATAGATTTATATCCTGTGATTTCAGGTTGTAAATTTTATAGAAAATGACTATCTTGTTTGTTGTTAAAACAGAAGTTAAGTAATCATTTGAGCAAGGTTAATAACAAACTGAAGGCAGCAAAATATTTTTTAACTATTTTATTTGCTAATCAAGACTTTCTTAAAACTGTATTCCTAGAATTTTTATATGGGCAAAAAAAAAGGTTATTGTTCTAATCTGGCATGTAACTTTCAAAGCAAGCAAATTTTGCTTATGATCTGACAAAATGATTACATGTGGTGTATCCCATATCTCTTCAATACTGTTTTCTTCAGACAATTAAGGAACACTAATTGTGTTCAGAGTATACAGCACGAGTTGGTTTAATATCTGTAAGAAAATTAATGTTCAGTATTTATTAAATTGCAAGTTTAGGTAAATGTTCAGTATTTTAAGTTCTCATGCTGAACCACTATGACACTTTAACCAAATGATAAAACACTTTTGCAACAGATCTTTGTAACTAGATAGGTCCTAAGTGTATTTCATGAACAATTATAATTCACAACTCTGATCCTGGTTATATTCTACTTCTTCAATTATGACTTTCTTTTTCTTGGGTGTTGTTTTCCATTTCTGAGATATTATCTGCTTTGGGATAATAAAGAAGCCATTGTCTTATATTCAAAGGATTTTGAAATGATACAGTACCCATAAATACTTGAAAATCCTTCATCAAATCTTAAAAGGCTTTTTTCATAAATTGAAGTATAAAACAGGTTATTCGGGTGGAAAAAAATGAAATTGGATCCCTGCCTCAGACCATATATGTCTTCAGATAGGTTAAAGACTAAATGTCAAAATACAAAACCGTAAATTTGTCAGTAAAAATAAAAATTTGTAAATATCTTTTGGATATTGTGTAGGAAAAGACTTACTGAATAAGATATCAAAAAAGCTTTTTTTTTCTATAAAAGCTTAACAAATTTGATTCTATTAAAATTGAGAAAGATATGTTAAAAGAAAATGAAAAAGCATGCTATACCAGTGTATAGAATATATCTATAATTGCTTTCTATCAAAAAATATAAAGAAAACCTACAAGTCAGTGAAAAGTACACACACACAAGAACAGAAAAAAATGGACAAAAGACATGAATAGGCATTTTACATACGGCCAGTAAACAGAACAAGATGATGTGACTGGCGAAATACACATCAACAACTTTATGATGTTCTGTCTTATTCCTATTACATTGGCAAAATGTAAATCTGGCAATACCAGTGTTAGATACTATGATGATGGACAGGATCCCTTATACACTTATAGTTGGAGAGTTAATTGATTTACAACTGAAGCAGTTTGCATTATTTTCTTACGTTGATTATTCCCATGTCTTCTGACCCAGAAAACCCATTTCTAGGTATTTACACATGAGATTCTCTTGCATCTGTGCATCAATGACAGGTTCAGAAATATTGTATCACTGATGTTCACAATAACAACTGATTGGAAGCAACTCAAATGCCCATCAATAACCCTACGTACAAGGAATAAATTGTGATGGTGTATTTGGAAAATTGCATATTATATAGTTTAAGATGAATCCAAGACTATTAATGAATCTCAACAATATCCTACCAAGTGATAAACTTTCAAAGGTTGCTGATAACCCTTTTTTAGTGAAAGAAAATGAAAAGTATACTTTTTAGAAATACATGTAGCTGAAAATTTAGAATAGTCGAGGGAGGAAGTGGTAAAAGAAGAGCAAGAGGCCATTTGGTTAGATGGAATTTATTTTCAATGTACTAGATTTTATTTTGGATGATGTGTAAGTTTGTTTATTATACAATTAAAATACAGAAGTACATAAATAAGTACATAGAAGCTTACCTTATATAGATTATTGATTACAATATTTCAAAAATCAAAGAGTACGTTAACCAATAGTGTACAATTGGCATCCATTGAAAATTAATAACTGTGGGGCAGTAGCTGTCTCATCCCATGTCTCAATAATATTTTAAAATTATTTTTTATTCCACACCATATCTTGGCATTCCATATACAAAATGGGTGTTCCTCATTTTATATGGACTTTAAATTCTTTCTCTATCCCTTTTCTCTCTCTATTTTGATGGTTTTATTCTAGGCTTCTATATTGACATTACACACTTGAACATGGCATGAAGGAGTATAAGTAATACATGGTGTTATATCTTTCCCCCCACAAGTCTTCCGTGCAGGTCAGTGCATGCAATTACACCATATACTGCAACAGCCTCTCTTCCTCTATGTTATAGATACAAGAGGCTTGTGGAAGGTTCACAGAAAAATTGAGCAGAAGGTACAGAGAGTTTCCATACACCCCCTGCTCCTATCCAGGTTTGGGCTTGTCCCGCTATCAACATATCTTACCATACTAGGACATTTGTTACAATTGATGAAACTCATTGACACGTCATTGTCACTCAAAGTCCAGAATTTCCATAGGGTTCACTCTGGGTGTTGTACTTTCTATGGGTTTTAACATTTGTGTAATGACATGTATCCACTGTTTGTTGATATCTTTTAATTACCCTTTTAAAGTCTTTTGGATTCTTCCATGTTAGGTTATAATCTCTACTATTATAGTATGTACAGCATTGTCTTGATCATTTTTTTAATTAAGTATATGTCTTCCTACTACTATGTTGATAAATATAGGAAATAGCCTAAGTCTTACACTTTTTCATAGCCTGAGATCTATCAGAGTGCCTTAAAGATAGTAGAAACCCTATTAATTAATACTTATTAATTAACTAATCAAAACCCTATTAATGCTTATTGAATAAGTGAAATCTGGATATACAATTCATATTATGCCCATTTTTTTTTTTGATCAACTTCATCTGAGTGCCCTGATGATTTCTGATTTAAAAAAAAAAAAGCCAGGACAAAGTTTTCATATATAGTGTCTTGTTTTTGATATCAAAGCAGAGGTGATTTTTCTCATAACGAAGCAATAAGGACACCAAAATGGAAAGACTGCTCCTTGAAAGAAAAATATGTCCATAGTTGAGTGTAAAAATTGTTGAGAACAACTTGTTCCAACAATGGTGAATGGTGATGTGGAGGTAGATGGAAGTAGGCAGCACACACATAAACAGTGAAAAGAGTTTCCAGCACTTTGTCATGAGTCAACACTGAGAAAACTGAAGGCAGAGCAGGCAGGCTTGCTGCAATCAGAAGCTGGGGAGTTTTTAGAGCTGAGGATTTGGGCCTAAGGTGAGCACAAGAAGCAGAGTTGCAAATCCTGACAAGCTCTGCAAGTAGCAGCTGCAAATCAAAGAGCAACATCCATGTGTGCACAGTGTGGAAGGGACTGGAGGTTACAGACTGGTCTCTTCCGCTTCACCCACACACACAAAGAGCAATCACTGACAAGAACATCACTTTTGAAGGGCCCAGTGAAGTTCTATTTATTTATTTATTTATTTATTTATTTATTCATTTATTCATTCATTTATTTATTTGTATCCTTTGTACTTACTGTGAGGCAGTTTTATCAGGAAGCATCCAGTGTAATAAATCTAATACATAAAAGTGGAAGTAAGACTATTTATGTTGTAAGAACAAATTTCTGTGGCTGATTTTGACTTCTAACAAAGGCATTTCAATCTGATCCATTTCAAAGTGATAACTGCTCCCAGTATATAGGCCCAAAAGTATAGTATAATTATATGTGTGTATTTTTGAAACCGTAGGATGCTGAATCAAAGTTGTCATCTCTGGGGAACACTCTGACATGTAACCTGTGTTATGCATCACCTTCCCTGAGAGTATGAGGAAAACTAATTCCATTCCTGGAAGGATAGACCGACTCAGATGCAATTCACATTCAGAGTTCCTGTAAAAAGAAGATAATGAAACTATCTATATGGTATCCACGCATTTTCAGTGTCTGAAAAATAAAAGTAATTAGATATTCTTAATAAGCTGGTGCTCTCCATTCTTTTTAGAAATACTAGGGGGCAAAAAAGAGAATGAAGGATCCATGTCCAGAAAGTGATTACTCAGAATTGAAATTATTTTTACTCAGCTTCAGTGTAAAATTTCCCTTAGGTACATTCTATTTGTGGGAGCTAGAAAGGAGAAAGAAACACCACAAACTTCAAATTCATTTTTGGCTTCTATCTGTATGCAAGTGAATTAGTTAAATATTTTCTTTTATGCAACAGAACGTGTAACAAGAAAAATTCATTTAGTCATTAGCAGGCATTTGTTAGGCACTCTTGTACTGCTCATATTGTTAGTCACTAAAGACAAAGAGACATGAATAAACCAGCATGCCTGCCCTTGTAGAGGTCACAGCCTAGTAGAGGAAGAAAGAAGTGTTAACAAGTAAGTACAATGTATTAAGGTATGCTGTCATGTAGAAATGTCCTGCATTTTAGGGCCACAGAGGAAGCATCCAATGTTTTGTGTGAATTGGGAAGAGATAGGAGTTGAATAAATAAGGATTCATAGAAGAGGCAATATTAAATCCCAGTTTGAAAGATGAATAAGAATTTTTATGGCTGAAAAGGAGGCCAAAAGGAAGGGCAGGAACACTTTGGGCTTTGGGAATATAACTCAAAACCAAAAAGGAACATTTCTCATGCTGAATGTGTGTATTTCCTGGAGACTGAAGCTTAGATCACAAGAATGAACTTTGCAAGTAGGTGTATCCTTGAAACACTAAAACTTCTTTAAAAATAATATATTCCCCTGTCGGGTTGTGAAAATATAGTAGTTCTTGCTCTTTGAACATAGAGGCATCATGAATAGTGGAAAGAGCATCAACTTTGAGGTCTGGTGATCTTGAGTTGAGATACTACTTCAGCCACTTATGAGCTAAGTTACTCTCAGCCTGAATTTCCTCAGGTGTAAAGTTGTAGTGAAATTTCTACTTTGCAAGGTTTGGGATGGAGTAGAGGAGGCATTTATCTGAGAACTGAGAGCCCAGACCATGGGCAAAAAGACTCACTATGGCCTTTTGTTTTCCCCATCTGTTTTCTCACTTCTGAAAACATCATTTTACTGTGGTTGTATAATTTTGCTTTAAAGCTTCAAGATAAGTGTGGCTTTTGGTTTTGTTGGCCAAGATAATACTTTTAATCCTCATTAATTTAGAGGGTAAGCAATAAAGAAATATGTGAAATAATTATGTCAACCATCTTAGAAAATGTATGTGCATCTAGTTAATATTTTTACTGATCCGAAAACTTAAGATAAATGTTACTAGGGTGGGAGAAAATGCCTTGAAATGAGTCTTACTGAATAAGCCTTGGAGAAAACATATGGCATTTAAACAATCTGGATGTCCTCTGAAATATGATTTTCTTGTTTAGGATTTTCTTGTTTAGGGAATGTTGATTATTTTACTTCTCATTTTACTGAAAGAAATGACATCATTGATATTTGCAGTAGTAGCAATAATTGAATATCTATTTCTCCTTATATTATCAAATTTAAGCATTACAAAATTGTTATGAGGTAGCTCCCATTATCCACATTTTGCAAGTAAAAACATTCTGAATTCACACAGGGAGTAGGTGGTGGAGCCAGTATTAGAATGCAGGTTTGTCTGACTCCAGTCTAGAGAATGTCTTCAGTGATGTAGTGCCTCTTACTCTCCCTGGATTGTTAGAATGAAAGGAAATAATGTTCCTAAATTCTTCCTTTTTAGTACTCAAGATTGTGCAATATTTCAAAAGTTCTCTTGAAATTCTTCTTCTACCTAGTGGATCTATTTTCATTTTCCCCAAAGAGACTCACTGAAGTTTTCCCAGATACTAAGTTTCTGTACCTTCTCCTGGCTACAGACTTTTCTACTATTGTGTTCTTGCCTCTTTTCCTTCCATGTAATCTATGCTGGCATACCCCAGCCCCTTCTCTGCTCCAGTGGTTGCCCCAGACAAGTGGAAGATGAGACAATATTTAGCCAGTGTTGAGCACCAACATTGGCCTTATGTTCTCTTATTCTTACATAAGATTAAAATCTTTCACTAGACCTTTGACTTAGTATGCTTCTTCCTCTCTGGAAGACTATTAGAAAACTATTCCAGATAACTTGAGAGACATCATATCATTTCAGTCTCAAGAATATTCCTTCTTATAAATCATTAACCTTGGATTAAATTCATACACACCAATTCTTAGTAAATCATTTCTCCTAGTCTCCTTAATGCCTAAGTATTTTTAAAGAGAACATGTTTTTATAAACCGGATGTTTTTAGATTTGGGCCCTATAGGCTGACCACTAGCCTCAACTGTTCTTTTATTGCTAGCTTATTGGGGCTGAGAATATAACAGATATAATCCTCAATCTCACATTTTATATTCCTGAATATTTTTATGATCTGTGTATACACATTTCATGAAAATTATACAACAATCTTTCCTCAAGAGGTCTAGCAGAGAGATTGGGTCTTGGATCATTTTACCCACAAAAGATGAGATGTAGAATAATATATATTTCACAGTTTTATAGAACTCTTAGTCTCTTTAAAGGCACTTTTATCTAATCTTCATTTTTTTTACATTGAGACAACTAATACCAGGATCATTTAGGGGAAATACTGAATACAGATAATTAGTATGAAAAAATTGGTAACTACTTCTAGCCCTATTTTCTTCTTAAAATTAGAGGATGGTGGTTTTCTAAGAAGTATCATATAGTGTTGAACAACATTTGTATGCCATATCCACATTAGATTCTTTGAATTCAATATCCACCCAAATCAGTATGTATTTAATTCTTAAAAGTCAACTGAAAAACAAAATTCACCTAAATATGCTTTACACATTACCTTTTAGAAACTTTTAACCTAAGTTCTGCAATTCTACTAGAAGGATAGTAAAATAACTTTGCACAAAGGTACAATGAACAGTATTATTGGATATGTATATAAATAAAGATTAAATTAATGATAGATTGACTCTTGGAACTAGTTGTTTGCACTTTGCTTTATTATTAGAGAGTTTTAGGTTAGGAAAGACCTATTCATCAAAGGCTTTTTTGGAGTCAGGTTTCTTTGGAGTCCCTCATATCAATGTTTTCAAATTTCTTTCCAGTTGTATTATTGTAGATATTTGCTTCTTGATAGTTGTAGGGTTCTATGGCCAATGTTTACTATGATTTCCTAATTTTAATCACTACTTGTAGTTAAACATTACCTTTCTACATACGGCAAGATAGGTATCCTGAATAAAATGACACAATATGGCCTCTGAAATATATATTGGTACTTACTAATGTATAAATTAGAAAGAACCAGAAAATTGTAAGAACTTGAATTATACCATGTTCTTTAACAATTAAATGGCAAATATCACTAACATTTAGATAAATATTGTAATGTAAACAATAATAATTAATTGGAATAGAATAGATACTAACTTTGCAAGGTTTTTAATTTTTTGACATCAGAAAATAAATGTAACATGTATGTACATTTCTAAAGATATATAAACTATCTTTAAGCTCCTATTTGAGTGAAAGATTTTACTAGAACTGGCAATAATTTTTACTTGCCTCTGTTAACCTGTGAAATTTACCTGCATAATAGACCTAAAGGAACTTTTTTTTCCACTTACCTTGGTTTTTTTGATGGTAGTAAATTTAATGAGACTGATTTTCTGCTCCAGTTTATTTAGGTATTTTCTCTATAAGAAGAAAATACAGCAAACTAACTTAAAGGTGATTCTATTTTGGAACTGTCTTTTAAGTCACATATTGAATTTTATTTAATTTTAGTAGTGCTCTCAAACTGTACCATTCATAAGTCTCAGTAATTTGATAAACCAAAATGTATTAACTAAATCGAGTTTATTTTCAGACAATGACATTCCAAATCCCATACAAGAATGCCATTCTCAAAAAATTTGTTATAGGAAAGCAGTTTACTCTTACCTTAGTCTGCTTCATTTCATGTAACATTTTTGGGTTTGGAAAAGCAATTAAAATCCTACCTCAAGAAATAAGAAGCATCTCAAATAAACAATCTAACCTTACACCTAAAGTAATTAGAGAAAGAAGAACAAAAAACCCCCAAACTTAGCAGAATGAAAGAAATCATAAAGAAAGGATCAGAAATAAATGAAAAAGAAATGAAGGAAACAATAGCAAAGATCAATAAAACTAAAAGCTGGTTCTTTGAGAAGATAAACAAAATTGATAAACCACTAGTCAGACTCATCAAGAAAAAAAGGGAGATGACTCAAATCAAGATAAGTAGAAATGAAAAAGGAGAAGTAACAACTGACACTGCAGAAATACAAAGGATCATGAGAGATTACTACAAGCAACTACATGCCAATAAAATGGACAACCTGGAAGAAATGGAGAAATTCTTAGAAAAGCACAACCATCTGAGACTGAACCAGGAAGAAATGGAAAATATAAACAGACCAATCACAAGCACTGAAATTGAGAATGTGATTGAAAATCTTGCAACAAACAAAAGCCAAGAACCAGATGGCTTCACACGTGAATTCTATCAAACATTTAGAGATGAGCTAACACCTACCCTTCTCAAACTCTTCCAAAATATAGAAGAGGAAGGAACACTCCCAAACTTATTCTACGAGGCCACTATCACCCTGATACCAAAACAAGACAAAGATGTCACAAAAAAAGAAAACTACAGGCCGATATCACTGATGTACAGAGATGCAAAGATCCTCAACAAACTACTAGCAAACAGAATACAATGGCACATTAAAAGGATTATACACTATGATCAAGTGGGGTTTATGCCAGGAATACAAGGATTCTTCAATATACTCAAATCAATGAATGTGATAAACCATATTAACAAACTGAAGGATAAAAACCATATGATCATTTCAATAGATGCAGAAAAAGCTTTTGACAAAATTCAACACCCATTTATGATAATAACTCTCCAGAAAGTAGGCATACAGGGAACTTACCTCAACATAATAAAGGCCATATATGAGAAACCCACAGCCAACATCATTCTCAATGGTGAAAAACTGAAACCATTTCCTCCAAGATCAGGAACAAGACAAGGTTGTCCACTCTCACCACTATTTTTCCACATAGTTTTTGAAGTTTTAGCTAAAACAATGAGAGAAGAAAAAGAAATAAAAGGAATCCAAATCAGAAAATAAGAAGTAAAACTGTCACTGTTTGCAGATGACATGATACTATACATAGAGAATCCTAAAGATGCTACCAGAAAACTACTAGAGCTAATCAATGAATTTGGTAAAGTAGCAGGTTACAAAATTAATCTCTTGCATTCCTATACATTAATGATGAAAAATCTGAAAGAGAAATTAAGGAAACACTCACATTTACCATCACAACAAAATGAATAAAATACCTAGGAATAAACCTACCTAAGGAGACAAAAGACCTGCATGCAGAAAGCTATAAGACACTGATGAAAGAAATTAAAGGTGATACAAACAGGTAGAGAGATATACCATGTTCTTGGATTGGAAGAATCAACACTGTGAAAATGACTCTACTACCCAAAGCAACCTACAGATTCAGTGCAATACCTATCAAGCTGCCAATGGCATTTTTCAGAGAACTAGAACAAAAAATTTCACAATTTGTATGGAAACACAAAAGACCCTAAATAGCCAAAGCCATCTTGGGAAAGAAAAATGGAGCTGGAGGAATCAGGCTCCCTGACTTCAGACTATACTACAAAGCTACAGTAATCAAGACAGTATGGTACTGGCACAAAAACAGACATAAAGATCAGTGGAACAGAATAGAAAGCCCAGAGATAAACCCACGCACATATGGTCACCTTATCTTTGATAAAGGAGGCAAGAACATACAATGGAGAAAGGACAGCCTCTTCAAGAATTTGTGCTGGGAAAACTGGACAGCTACATGTAAAAGAATGAAATCAGAACACTTCCTAACAGCATACACAAAAATAAACTCAAAATGGATTAAAGACCTAAGTGTAAGGCGAGACACTATAAAACTCTTAGAGGAAAATATAGGCTGAACACTCTATGACATAAATCACACCAAGATCGTTTTTGATCCACCTCCTAGAGAAATGGAATTAAAAACAAAAATAAACAAATGGGACCTAATGAAACTTAAAAGCTTTTGCACAGCAAAGTAAACCATAAACAAGACAAAAAGGCAATTCTCAGAATGGGAGAAAATATTTGCAAAAGAAGCAAATGACAAGGATTCAACTCCAAAATTTACCAGCAGCACATGCAGCTCAATATCAAAACAAAACAAAACAAAACAAAAACAGCCCAATCCAAAAATGGGCAGAAGACCTAAATAGACATTTCTCCAAAGAAAATATACAGATTGCCAACAAACACATGAAAGGATGATCAACATCACTAATCATTAGAAAAATGCAGATCAAAACTACAATGAGGTATCACCTCACACCTGTCAGAATGGCCATCATCAAAAAATCTAGAAACAATAAATGCTGGAGAGGGTGTGGAGAAAAGGGAACCCTCTTGCACTGTTGGTGGGAATGTAAATTGGTACAGCCACTATGGAGAACAGTATGGAAGTTCCTTAAAAATCTAAAAATAGAACTACCATACGACCCAGCAATCTCACTACTGGGCATATACACTGAGAAAACCATAATTCAAAAAGAGTCATGTACCACAATGTTCACTGCAGCTCTATTTACAATAGCCAGGACATGGAAGCAACCTAAGTGTCCATTGACAGGTGAATGGATAAAGAAGATGTGGCACATGTATACAATGGATATTACTCCGCCATAAAAAAAAATGAAATTGAGGTATTTATAGTGAGGTGGATGGACCTAGAGTCTCTCATACAGAGTGAAATAAGTCAGAAAGAGAAAAACAAATACTGTATGCTAATACATACATATGGAATCAAAAAAAAAAAAAAAAATATATATATATATATATATATATATGTTTCCGAGGAGCCTAGGGGCAGGACAGGAATTAAGACGCTCATGTAGAGAATGGAGTTGAGGACATGGGGAAGGGGAAGGGTAAGCTGGGATGAAGTTCAAGAGTGGGCATGGACATATATACACTACCAAATGTAAAATAGATAGCTAGTGAGAAGCAGCCACATAGCACAGGGAGATCAACTAGATACTTTGTGACCACCTAGAGGGGTGGGATAGGGAGGGTAGGAGGGAGACGCAAGATGGAGGAGATATGGGGATATATGTATATGTATAGCTGGTTCACTTTGTTATAAAGCAGAAAGCATTTTAAAGCAATTATACTCCAATAAAGATGTTAAAAAAAAAAAATGAAAGTGTGTCTTCATGCATTCCATCTGGATATGTGTATTGCATTCCATGTGATATGTGTATTTCACACAAATTGGCATGAAGGCATAATTCCATATTTATGTAATAAGCACAATTGAAAATTAGTCAATGTAATAATGTTTATCTCTTGAAATAATATATGCAATAAGTCTTAAATTTATGAACTCTCTCTAATGTATGAACCTGTATTATGTAAGTACTAAACTATCTAATGATAAATTTTATGATTGATTCATTTCCTCTCTAATATGGTAATATAAATTAAACTCAGTTAGGATCAAGAGATATTTAATCAACAACTACTATTTTTCAAAACGCTCTTCAAGTACACAAGGCACTCTTTAAACATATAATTCTACACAGACACAAATTTGGTTATAGCCATACCGTCAAAACCTGTTTAGAACATTCTATGCATTAGGCCCTGCATTTCCTATTGGGAATAATATGATCACTGTTCTTATGAAATTTATAATCTGGGAAATTCTTCTCCTTCAAGAATCTTCCATTTTAATTACAAAGTCTAAAATAAAAGAACTTGAAAGACTAGAAAATATTAAATGGGTTCTTAGCTATGAAAAAAGATATTTATTAGCAATTAACTCTTATCATGATTTAACTTTTGAATTGCAGTCAATATGGAATGTGGCATGTTTTCAAGTCACATTCAGCTAACATAAATTGCATTTGTTATGATAAAAAAATATTTTATCTTTTACTTCCATGTTGGCCAATAGCACGTAAATATAACAAACCATTGACTACTTACTTGGACAAGATTCATTTGAATTTTTCCATTGATATTTCAACTGAAATATTATTGTTAATTCACCTGAAGAGCAGTTGGAAAGTTTAGATTTGTACGTTTTAGATTAACAGATTTAAACCATTGAACTTCTCCTCTAGGACCTCAGCAAGTTAGATTTTTGTTAGTAAAATATGTATTTTGAGCATTGGTAGTATATATGCTATACACAGTATGTGTACAATACATTCTACATATTAACTATGTATGCATATATTCATGTATCCTATGTTGTGACACACATAGTAGAACAATTGAAGATCATAAAATATTTTTTATTATCCAGCTATTATGGGAAATTTATTTAATAATTTAATTTAAAATTCATTACACATCCATTAGGTCAATACTGAAATATTGATGTGCACACAAATCTTCAGGGGATCTTTTTAAAATGCAGATTCTTGAACCCAACTTCCAAGGATTTTTATCCAGTATGTTTGGAGGCCTGCATTTCTAACTCTCAGGTAACACTGATGCATAGACTTCAGTGTGAGGAGCATTACACTAGATTTAAAAGTCTCTATTAGATTATAATCTACTTGGAAGCCTTGTACCTTAGTATTTTTCTTCCTCAAACTGCATGTTTTATCAAAGAAAAACATCTGAGACACAGGAATGCTTACATCAAGATTACGTATGCAAAAAATAAAAATAAAAAAAAGATTACGTATGCAACTATGAGGGCAAATCTAAGAGATTTATAGTGTAATGAAACATGTCTTACTGGTTAAAAAAAAAAAAAAAAAGAAAGAAAGAAAGTAAAAAGAGGCATCACCAGAGACACTGTATGGTGATCCTACCTTAATCGGTATTCTCATATTATTCCCATATTATTAAACATGAGTAGTCCTACATTCAGAGCTGTATCCACTAGAAGTTTAAAAGTATTCTGGGAGGAAAAAAAAAGATTTCTATAGAATTCATTTGAATAAGACACTACTTACAAATTTTATTTTGAAAAAAACAAGTTAGTGGAAAAACAAAGTACATAAAATAATGGGTATTTTATATAATTCTTGATACAAAAAGCCAAATAGACAAGAACACTGTTAGTTTCTCAGAATTTAATTAATATCAGAACATAGTCTATTATTTTGTTGGCCACCAGGAGAGGGGTTCTGACAGATGTTTTAGTGAGGAGGAAGTGGAATTTTATAACAGAAGTCATTAAATAAGCTTTATAGTTAGTTGTAAATGAATTTGTAGAAAATGCATACAGTTCTCAGTTTAAGAAAGCATTTAGATATTATTTGTAAGCTCTTTGACATCAAAGTGTTTTAGAAGTTTTCAGATATGATTTTGAACTTTGTTTTGGAGAATTCTACATTACAGTTATAATGAGGATTCCAGCAACAAAATAAACAAATACATTTAAAAGCACATTGTATAGAATTCTGTATTAACAAGGATTGTTTCTCTGGGTACTCTATAACTTATGAATCACGGTGAATTCATGGCTATTTTGTCCCTTTCCTTTGTCAGCTGTGTAAAATAGTAGCCATGATTTCTGAGTATTGAAAATCATCTTAGTAATATATATTTTGCTGTTCTATTCTACTATTCATTTTCCTTTTAAATAAAAACAGGCTAAAACAAAACACTTGTAATGATAGCCAGATCTTGTTTTTCTCTATTCTCATTTTTGACCAAACCAGTTTCTTTTACAATGAATATGAAGACTTTTAAAAGGTAAAACTATAACACAATGATGTTTTATTTAATAGATGTCTGTTTCCATTTCCTAATATTTCTGGCAACCAATGTAGAAAAACTGTAAAATTGCAGTGATTTTGAACTTGATATCTACTCTAAAATCTGTTTAAAAATACATTTCTACTGAAAAACCAAACCACTAATGTTTCAGAATGATATCTGAGTGCTTTTATTTTAAAAATGGAGTAGTTATTAGAAAAGTATGTAAAAGTAAATAGAAAAAAAGGGTATCAAAATATCAAAGGTGTCTGTATTATCACAGTCCTGGGTTTGATGCAGAAGTGCAATTTAACATTTATTCCTACAGGAGAGAGCCATTCAGGAAACCCTGGAAAATTATCCAGTCCATGTTAGTCATATGCCATGCAGGGGTATGTCTGAGCAAAATCCTAGAGACCCTATACCTGATTACAAGTTGAGCTGTTTTCAATCCCCATAACCCTCTATTAGTTTATAACCTCCCAGTGTCAGAAAATTTTCTTGCTATAAATCCACTGAATCATTTCAACAACCTCTGGGTAAAAGCTACACCTGTCCATATATAAATGGTCTAACAGGCTTTATTGTTAATGTATGAGCTATACAGAGTCAAAATAAATGCTATTGTTAATGATATTCAAAGTTTGTGATGCTAACCAAGAACCATGATAATATACTTTCTTCATTTTTGGCAAAAGGAAAATGGAAGACTGAACAAACCAGTTAAGATGATAGCAAAAGTTCAGTTAGGACTCTTAAAATATTCATGCTCCAAAAGACCCCAAACTTATTGTAGCTGGAAAAATTTTTTATAGAGCAAAGGAAAGGGTGTCAATTTCACACCCTAATGCCATCTCTTCTTGCATTCAACTCCTAACATAAAATCCAGATTTATTTTCTATGTTCATTATTCATAATTTCTTCTTTCTCTCACTCTATCTCAACTCCTGCTGTGGACTGACAAATTCATCAGATTTGTGGGTGGCCAGTGTCCAAATGTTATAACTACGTGTTGATTAGGTCAAAGTATTAGTCAAAATTATTTGAAGTTTTATAACTTCTCTACTAACTTTTTGTTTTAGAAATAATGAAGAGACAGGTCTGTACTCTTTTTGAATTTCTTCACCCCTTGCACCTTTTATACAAAACTGGACTTTTCTCATTAAGTTAGACTTCCGTGTTCATGAAGACTCAAGGATTTATAAAATTATTTCTTCCTAGGGAAGAGATATCATTTATATATACATGGGAAATGCTTAGATAAGACTATGCCGTGAGCTCTATGATCATTTTAGTAAACTATTAAGAATTATATACTATCATTTTATATATAAGAAAATACATTGATTTGTAAATTTTCTTTCGTCATGACTTATCAAATCAACTATTCTTATTAGCAACTAGCTTAGTGTTTGTTTTTGTTTTGCTTTCTTTACAATTGTTGCCATAATTTTATGTGTCAGCAGATTGGCCATCTTTGTAATTGATGAAAAATTACGTATTATTTCAACTTTGCTAATAATGACAGATGAAGAATTGAAATACATTATAGCAGAACGTTAATATATCAGTCCTTAAATGAGCAACATTATTAACTGAAAAATAAAATGACACACTATAGAACTCTGTACATTTTAATGAATCTCAAAAAAGTTTGGAAGTCATTTGCAGTGTTTTACTTCTTACGGTTTTATAATAAGCTGTTCAACAAGAATAGGAAAATATAGTTAGTGTTTAAGTTTAAAGAAATCTAATTTTATACTGCTACAAATAGGCCTCTAGGTTTTAATCTAATCCATTATTTAATGGAGTGTTAAATTTTTATTTTTGAACATGTAAGAAAGTGTTGTCTCCGAGTATTTACTCCCAAAGGTAATCCTTTTCGACTGAGAAGGTCATTGGGGAATTAGGATCTGAGCTCTTATTAGGATAAACACGTTATCTATTTTTTGCAGTATGTTTTATTTGTCGTGATCACTGTGACTGCTTAGATAACGTTTCCATTTTTATGCTTTGCTTAGATATCTATGTGTCACCCTCTCCATAGAATGTCAGTGGCTGAGAAATCGGAAATGGAGGAATCAAAAATTTTCAGACCATTCTGTTATAGTATTAGTGACTGTAAAAGATTATGTTTGAACTTAGTGGTATAAATTTAGAGTAAGCAATAGAAGGCAGGAGAAGCTGTATTAGCTAGGGCTTATCTAGCCTAAGATTTACACACAAAGGTGGTCAAGCTGAATGTTAATATCAGACAATCCAAGATTTGGTAGAAGGAAATAAGAAATGCTTACGCTGTTCCCATTAGATAAGGAAAAGAATGAGGAAAGCAAGGTAGAAGATAACGTGTCTCCTGTGTTCTTTCTCCAACTAGTTTTTTCTGTCAGTATTTTCATGAAACTTGAAGAAAAACAGTTTAGTATTTCCTAAAACACCTTGATTTCATGAGTCAGTTTCCATTATTGCAAAGGAGAATGAGGATTGTTTTCCATGTTAGTTAATCTGTCATCATGGGTCCACAGATGCAGAAAACTATCTGTGATTTAATATATTCATCAGCAGAAGAAATATTTTTAAATAAGGCTTTAATTTTAAGCAAACACAAACTAAAATCTCTTTTTTATTCTCCAGATGACAGTTGGGAAATGTTTGCCTGGAAATAGTTATGATTATAAATACTCCCCACCCGGGTTCACTTTGTTGTTTACAAACCGACCGGCTTTGCTATGTGCTGATTTACACATGCTTTGGGGAGTATTTTCTTACCTTTTAAAAATGGCCACTTTTGAAAGTTTTCTTCAAAATGATGATAGTATTCAGTATGATATACAATAATATAAAATCATTATGATAAAATTAATAATTCTAAGGGGGACCTTCAAGAAGGTGGAGGAGTAAGAGGTGGAGATCACCTTCCACCCCACAATTACATCAAAAATACATCTACATGTGGAACAACTCCTACAGAACACCTACTGAATGCTGACAGAAGACCTCAGACTTCCCAAAAGGCAAGAAACTCCCCATGTACCTGGGTAGGGCAAAATTAAAAAGAAAAAACAGAGATAATAGAATAGGGATGGGACCTGCACCTCGGGGAGGGAGCAGTGAAGGAGGAAAAGTTTCCACACACTAGGAAACCCCTTCACTGGTGGAGATGGGGGGTGGGTGGGGGGAAGCTTCAGAGCCACAGAAGAGAGCACAGAAATGGGAGCAGAGGACAAAATGGAGAGATTCCCACACAGAGGATTGGTGCCGACAAGCACTCATCAACCTGAGAGACTTGTCTGCTCACCCGCTGGGGCAGGTGGGGACTGGGAGATGAGGCTCCAGCTTTGGAGTTCAGATCCCAGGAAGAGGACTAAGGTTGGCTGTGTGAACACAGCCAGAAGGGAGCTAGTGTGCCACAGCTAGCCTGGAGGAAGTCCAGAAAATAGTCTGGAACTGCCTAAGAGGCAAGAGACCATTGTTTCAGGGTGCTCAAGGAGAGGGGATTCTCCGAAGCGAGCCCCAGAGACAGGCACGAGCTGTGGCTATCAGCACAGACACAAGAGACGGGCATGAAATGCTAAGGCTGCTGCTGCAGCTACCTAGAATCTTGTGTGCAAACACAGGTCACTATCCATACCTCCCCTCCCAGAACCCTGTGCAGCCCGCCACTGCCAGGGTCCCATGATACAGGGACAACTTCCCCAGGAGAGCACATGGTGCACCTCAGGCAGTTACAACGTCGTGCTGGTCTCTGAAGCTGCAGGCTCACCCTGCATTCCATATCCCCCCCTCCCCCAGCCTGAGTGAGCCAGAGCTCCCTAATCAGCTGCTATTTTAACCCCATCCTGTCTGGGCAGGGAACAGACGCCCTCAGGTGATATACATGCGTGGGTGGGGGGGCATGATAATCCAAAGCTGAACCCCAGGAACTGGGCGGACAAAGAAGAGAAAGGGAAATTTCTCTCAGCAGCCGCACAAGCAGCAGATTGAATCTCCACAATCAACTTGATGTACACTGCATCTGTGGAATACCTAAATAGACAGCAAATCATCCCAAAACTGAGGCAGCGAACTTTGGGAGCAACTGTGGACTTGATGTTTGTTCTCTGTATCTAATTTGTTTCTGGTTTTATGTTTATCTTAGTTTAGTATTTAGACATTATTATCATTGGTAGATTTGTGTATTGGTTTGGTTGCTCTCTTCCTTCATTTTATATATGTGTATATATATATTTTTTTTCTTTTTCTCTTTTCGTGAGTGTGTATGTGTATGTTTCGTTGCGTGATTTTGTCTGTATAGCTTTGCTTTTACCATTTGTCCTAGGGTTCTCTCTGTCCGTTTTTCATTTTTAGTATAGTTTTTAGTGCTTGTTATCATTTGTGCATTTGTTTTTTGGTTTGGTTGCTCTCTTCTTTCTTTCTTTTTTTTTATTACTTTTAATTTTTTACTTTTATTTTTTATTTTAATAACTTTATTTTATTTTTCTTTCTTTCATTCTCTCTTTTTTTTCTCCCTTTTCTTCTGAGCCATGTGGCTGACACAGTCTTACTGCTCTGGCCGGGTGTCAGGCCTGAGCATCTAAGGTGGGGGAGCTGAGTTCAGGACATTGGACCACCAGAGACCTCCTGGCACCATGTAATATCAAATGAAGAAAGCTTTCCCAGTGATCTCCATCTCAATGCTAAAACCCAGCTCCACTCAAAGACCAGCTAGCTCCAGTGGTGGACACCCTATGCCAAACAACTAGCGAGACAGGAACACAACACCTTCCATTACCAGAGAGGCCGCCTAAAACCATAATAAGGTCAAAGACACCCGAAAACACATCACCAGCTGTGGTCCTATTCACCAGAAAGACAAGATCCAGTCTTAACCACCAAAACACAGGCACCACTCCCCTCCACCAGGAAGCCTACACAACCCACTGAACCAACTGTACCCACTGGTAACAGAAACCAAAAACAATGAGAACTACAAACCTGCAGCTGGTGAAAAGGAGACCCCAAACATAGTAAGTTAAGCAAAATGAGAAGACAGAGAAATACATAGCAGATGAAGGAGCAAGGTAAAAACACACAAGACCAAACAAATGAAGAGGAAATAGGCAGTCTACCTGAAAAATAATTTAGAATAATGATACTAAAGTTGATATAAAATCTTGGAAATAGAATGGAGAAAATACAAGAAACGTTTAACAAGGATTTAGAAGAATTAAACAGCAAACAAACAATGATGAACAACACAATAAATGAAATTTTTAAAATCTCTAGAAGGAATCAATAGCAGAATAACTGAGGCAGAAGAATGGATAAATCATGTGGAAGATAAAATAGTGGAAATAACTACCACAGAAGAGAATAAAGAAAAAAGAGTGAAAAGAATTGACGACAGTCTCAGAGACCTCTGGGACAACATTAAACACACCAACATTCGAATTATAGGCGACCCAGAAGAAAAAGAGAAAAAGAAAGGGACTGAGAAAATATTTCAAGAGATTATAGTTGAAAACTTCCCTAATATGGGAAAGGAAATAGTCAATCAAGTCCAGGAAGCACAGAGTCCCATATAGGATAAATCCAAGGAGAATCCGCCAAGACACATATTAAACAAATTATCAAAAATAAAATACAAAGAAAAATTATTTAAAGCAGCAGGGAAAAGCAACAAATAACATACAGAGGATCCCCATAAGTTTGACAGCTGATCTTTCAACAGAAACACTGCAAGCAAGAAGGGAGTGGCAGGACATATTTAAACTGATGAAAGGGAAAAACATACAACCAAGATTACTTTTTCCAGCAAGGATCTCATTCAGATTCAAAAGAGAAATTAAAAAGTTTACACACAAGCAAAAACTAAGAGGATTCAGCACCACCATACCAGCTTTACAACAAATGCTAAAGGAAATTCTCTAGGCAGGAAACACAAGAAAAGGAAAAGATGTACAATTACAAGCCCAAACCAATTAAGAAAATGGTAATAGGAACATACATATAGGTAACTACCTTAAATGTAAATGGATTAAATGCTCCAACCAAAAGACATAGACTGGCTGAATGGAAATGAAAACAAGACCCATATATACACTGTCTACAAGAGTCCCACTTCAGACCTAGGGACACATACAGACTGAAAGTGAGGGGATGGAAAAAGACATGCCATGCAAATGGAAATCAACATAAAGCTGGAATAGCAATTCTCATATCAGACGAAACAGGCTTTAAAATAAAGACTATTACAAGAGAAAAAGAAAGGCATTACATAATGATCAAGGGATCAATCCAGGAAGAAGAGAGAACAATTGTAAATATTTATGCACCCAACATAGAAGCACCTCAATACATAAAGTAAATGATAACAGCCATAAAAGGGTAAATCGACAGTAACACAGTAATAGTAAGGGATTTTAACACCCCACTTTCACCAATGGACAGAACATCCTAAATGAAAATAAATAAGGAAACACAAGCTTTAAATAATGTATTATACAAGATGGACTTAATTGATATTTATGGGACATTCCATCCAAATACAACAGAATAAACTTTCTTCTCAAGTGCTCATGGAACATTCTCCAGGATAGATCATATCTTGGACCACAAATCAAGCCTTGGTAAATTTAAGAAAATTGAAATCGTATCAAGTATCTTTTCCGACCACAACGCTATGAGACTAGATATCAATTACAGGAAAAAAAACTGTAAAAAATACAAACATAGGGAGGCTAAACAATACGCTAGTAAATAACCAAGAGATCACTGAAGAAAGCAAAGAGGAAATCAAAAATTACCTAGAAACAAACGACAATGAAAAAACAATGGCCCAGAAACTATGGAATACAACAAAAGCAGTTCGAAGAGGGAACATTATAGCAATACAATTCTACCTTAAAAACAAGAGAAATCTCATATAAACAACCTAACCTTACATCTAAAGCGATTAGAGAAAGAAAAAAAAAAACCCCAAAGTTAGCAAAAGGAAAGAAATCATAAACATCAGAACAGAAATAAATGAAAGAAACAATGGCAAATATCAATGAAACTAAATGCTGGTTCTTTGAAAAGATAAACAAAGTTGATAGACCATTAGCCAGACTGATCAAGAAAAAAAGGGAGAAGACTCAAATCAATAGAATTAGAAATGAAAAAGAGAAGTAAAAATTGACACTGCATAAATACAAAGGATCATGTGAGGTTACTACAAGTAACTCTATGCCAATAAAATGGACAGCCTGGAAGAAATGGACACATTGTTATAAAAGCAAAACCTTCTGTGACTGAACCAGGAAGAAATAGAAAATATAAACAGACCAATCACAAGCACTGAAATTGAGACTGTGATTAAAAATCTTCCAACAAAAACCCAGGACCAGATGGCTTAACAGGTGAATTCTATCAAACATTTAGAGAAGAGCTAACACCTATCCTTCTCAAACTCTTCAAAAATATAGCAGAGCGAGGAACACTCCGAAACTCATTCTACAAGGCCACCATCACCCTGATACCAAAACCAGACAAAGATATCACAAAAAAAGAAAACTACAGGCCAATATCACTGATGAACAGAGATGCAAAAATCCTCAACAAAATACCAGGAAACAGAATCCAACAGCACATTAAAAGGATCATACAACATGATCATATGGGGTTTATCTCAGAAATTCAAGGATTCTTCAATATATGCAAATCAATCAATGTGATAAACCATATTAACAAACTGAAGGAGAAAAATGATATGATCTTCTCAACAGATGCAGAAAAAGCTTTTGACAAAATTCAACACCCATTTATGATAAAAAACCCTCCAGAAAGTAGGAATAGAGGGAAGTTGCCTCAACATAATAAAGGCCATGTATGAGAAACCCACAGCCAGCATCATTCTCAATGGTGAAAAACTGCCACCATTTCCTCTAAGATCAGGAAGAAGACAAGGTTGGCCACTCTTACCACTATTTTTCCACATAGTTTTGGAAGTTTTAGCCACAGCAATCAGAGAAGAAAAAGAAATAAAAGGAATCCAAACCGGAAAAGATGTAAAACTGTCACTGTTTGCAGATGACATGATACTATACATAGAGAATCCCATAGATGCTACCAGAAAACTACTAGGACTAATCAGTGAATTTAGTAAAGTAGCAAGATACAAAATTAATGCATAGAAATATCTTGCATCCCTATACACTAATGATGAAAAATCTGAAAGAGAAATTAAGGGAACACTCCCATTTACCATTGCAACAAAGTGAATAAAATACCTACTAGTAAATCTACCTAAGGAGACAAAAGACCTGTATGCAGAAAGCTATAAGACACTGATGAAAGAAATTAAAGATGATACCAACAGATGGAGAGATATACCATGTTCTTGGATTGGAAGATTCAACATTGTGAAAATGACTATACTACCCACAGCAATCTACAGATTCAGTGCAATCCCTACCAAACTCCCAATGGCATTTTTCACAGAACTAGAACAAAATATTTCATAATTTGTATGGAAACACAAAAGACCCGAATAGCCAATGCAATCTTGAGAAAGGAAAATGGAGCTAGAGGTGTCATGCTCCCATACTTCAGACTATACTACAAAGCTACTGTAATCAAGACATATGGTACTGGCACAAAAACAGAAATACAGATCAGTGGAACAGAATAGAAAACCCTGAGATAAACACATGTGTCACCTTATCTTTGATAAAGGAGGCAAGACTATACAATGGAGAAAAGACAGCCTCTTCAAAAAATGGTGCTGGGAAACCTAGACAGCTACATGTAAAAGAATGAAATCAGAACATTCCCTAACACCATACACAAAAATAAACTCAAAATGGATTAAAGACCGAAATGTAAGGCCAGACACTATAAAACTCTTAGAGGAAAATATAGGCAGAACACTCTATGACATAAATCACAGCAAGATCCTTGTTGACCCACCTCCTAGAGAAATGGAAATTAAAAAAAAAACAAAAAACAAATGGGACCCAATGAAACATAAAAGCTGTTGCACAGCAAAGGAAACCATAAGCAAGACAAAAAGACAATTCTCAGAATGGGAGAAAATGTTTGCAAATGAAGCAACTGACAAAGGATTGTTCTCCAAAATATACAAGAAGCTCATGCAGCTCAATATCAAAAAACGAAACAACCCAATCCAAAAATGGGCAGAAGGCCTAAATAGACATTTCTCCAAAGAAGATATACAGATGACCAACAAACACATAAAAGGATGCTCAACATCACTAATCATTAGAGAAATGCAGATCAAAACTACAATGAGGTATCACCTCACACAGGTGAGAATGGCCATCATCAAAAAATCTACAAACAATACATGTCAGAGAGGGTGTGGAGAAAAGGGAACCCTCCTGCACTGTTGGTGGGAATGTAAATTGGTACAGCCACTATGGAAAACAGTATGGAAGTTCCTTAAAAAACTAGAAATAGAAGTACCATACGACCCAGCAATCTGACTGCTGGGCCTATACCCTGAGAAAACCATAATTCAAAAAGAGTCATGTACCACAATTTTCAATTGCAGCTCTATTTACAATAGCCAGCAACCTAAGTGTCCATCGACAGATGAATGGATAAAGAAGATTTGGCACATATATACAATGGAATATTACTCAGCCATAAAAAGAAATGAAATTGAGTTATTTGTAGTGAGGTGGATGGACCTAGAGACTATCATACAGAGTGAAATCTGTCAGAGAGGGAAAAATAAATACCTTATGCTAACACATATATATGGAATCTAAAAAATAAATAAAAATCGTTCAAAGAACCTAGGGGCAGGACAGGAATAAAGATGCAGACATATAGAATGGACTTGAGGACATGGGGAGGGGGAAGGGTAAGCTGGGACTAAGTGAGAGAGTGGCATGGACATATATACACTGTTTTGATTTATGTCATAGAGTGTTCTGTCTGTTTTCCTCCAAGAGTTTTATAGTGTCTGGCCTTACATTTAGTTCTTTAATCCATTTTGAATTTATTTTTGTTTATGGTATTAAGAAGTGTTCTAAATTCATTCTTTTACTTATAGCTGTCCAGAATACTACTCAGCCATAAAAAGAAATGAAATTGAGTTACTTACAGTGAGGTGGATGGACCTAGAGTCTGTCATACAGAGTGAAGTAACTCAGAAAGAGAAAAACAAAAACCATATGCTAACACATATATATGGATTCTAAAAAAAAAAAAAAAAAAAAAAATGGTTCTGATGAACCTAGGGGCATGATAGGAATAAAGATGCAGACATAAAGAATGGACTTGAGGATGTGGGGAGGGGGAAGGGTAAGCTGGGACAAAAAGAGAGAGTGACATGAACATATATACACTACCAAATATAAAATAGGTAGCTAGTAGAAAGCAGCCACATAGTACAGGGAGATCAGCTTGGTGCTTTGTGCCCACCTAGAGAGGTGGGATAGGGAGGGTGGGAGGGAGGGAGATGCAAGAGGGAAGAGATATGGGGATATATGTATACATATAGCTGATTCACTTTGTTATACCGCAGCAGCTAACACAACATTGTAAAGCAATTATACTCCAATAAAGATGTTAAAAAAAATTAATAATTCTAGACAATTAAACAAACATATGAATCAATCAAATGAAAAATGTTATTTTCTTCTTAATAACCAAAATTATTTTAATGGTATAGTTGCTTTGAGTACACATCTCTGCGTTTCTTTTTCTCCTACTTTGAACAATGAAAACACTGTTTGTAGTGCAACCATGATTACTTTCAACTTCATGTTAAACTAGTCTATGCATTAAAAATGTATAAGCTGCATCTTTCCCTTGAGGAAGCGATTGTAGATTAGGGTTTAGTTCTGTGTGGCACCTTACTTTCCTTAAGAAATCACTGTACTGGATTTTCTTCCAATTTATAGGCTTCTATCCCTGCAGAGTGGGGAAGCAGATGCCTTGCTCCCCCATGCTGTACACTCCTGTCACATTGTGCTTTGAGGAAGTGAAAGACACAGCCCAGCAATGTGCTGCCTGTCCAGCTGCTTTGAGGAAGAATGCAGCCCTCCTCCAACTCCCAGTTTCTCTTCCTCTTTGCATCTGCACTTGTTAGTGAAGAGGGCGGGGCATCCATCAAACGTTCAAAAAAATGGTTTCTAAGGGGGACACATAAAAAGTCGCCTGGGCTTCTGCCATTTGAAGTTATAAAAATTCTGAGTATTTTCTATTTATAACTACACCAATATATAAGCATCATTAGCATATGAATTCATGAAGGGTTTTAATGAAGAAGAGTTATATATTTGTTTATTAATTTTAAAGAAACCTTATTTTCCTATTCACAGGTAATTTATCTCCTATCTTTGAATATTGTTGAGTATTGTCACAGAGATTAGAAAAAAAGAGAAAAGAAAGGACATTATAAGAGGCAACTCATGCCAAAGCAGAAAGCTAAATGTAAGGAGTCCCTGAAAAGGGAGAAAAAAATAAAATTACTATTTAATAAAAATCATGTTCTAGTCTTCTGGTGTATTATTCATCTTGTCTCCCTATTTGACAGATTTTTCAGTTTAGCTCCTGTTGAATTCTTTGTATGCAGTTAAATATGCTGAATTTTAAACTATATAAATTCCATATAATTTAGGCTAGCATTTATGCTCCTCCATAATGTGCCCCTAATTTTATCATGTATCTTTCCTTATACGGAATTCTCCACCTGAAATTCTTTTATCTGTCTTTACAAATATAAGTTCTGAGAGTCAAAGCTTTGATAAAATGCCTCTTCTAACACTGAGATTTCCTTGATTCTTGAAATTTTCTTGGTATTTTCTCTGCTCTATCTGTCCTCAATGGAGTAGGAGAAAGAGAGAAAGTGGAGAATAACTTTTATTTCTTTGAACATTTATAGGACATTGACATCTTCTGGAAAGGAACTGAACTGAACTGAACCGTTATTGACTTAACTTCTATATTAGAACCTAAATGTTTTAAGATGATGTTCAGGTCTGATTAATCTTTGTAGTACCCAATGGCATTACATGGTATTTGCTCATAGTAAATGTTGATTCTATGTACAATAATTGCATGACATATTTTTTGAAAAATAAGTAAATAAATCTTTATTACTTAATGTCTTATTTTATTAAATATTCAAAATACATTTATTCCATCAGTATTTCTTTTGAATTATTACAAATAATTCTCCACTTGCCTGAAGAGGGTAAATGACTTATATTTTCCCCATCTCTGCAGTTCCCTGCCTTTCTCATCAACTTGAGAATCATCATAGTCAATGGTACCATGTGTATGTGGGTGGTGTAAATAAAAGTGGAGAATTTTATGGACGATTATGGATGGTATATTTGAGATATTTGATCTAGAATTTACTATTATATTTAAGGATTAATGGTATGGAGTATTTGAAATTATGATTATCATAGAAAATCTAGTAAGTATGGTACTATGTTTATTCAAAGCTTCCATCATCGATAGGGGAGGGTGAGATGGGAAAAGAATCACCTCACTTCAAGATCATATATAGTGACATGGAATAGAAAACTATATGCCTGTAGATTATAATGATAAATATTTTATGAGATTCTAATCTTGACTATGCACTAAGTAGTGAGATCTGAATTTAATCCATCCAATTCTAATTAAATTAATACATTTGCCCCATGTAATTTCTGTTATATTTATTAAGGTGCACTGGATTTTATTAGGACTCATAACTGCCCTCTAAGTTTTGTCTTTTCATGGTGTGATATCTACTGTTGGTGTTCTACCTCTCCTTTCTGGCTAAAAGAGTTATGCGGTTTGTTCTGGAGTTTGTCAAATACTGGACGATATCTTTAGAGAATGAACTCACTCATTTTGCTAATGATTCATTTAGAAATGGTTATATAACCAGGTTTGGCAAAAATATATAAGAGGAGGTTTTATAGTAAAGAGAATTTCTTCAAAATACTTAACTATTTAATAGAAAGAAATGCTACTCAAGCTATCTCACTATCCCTTCATCTCATAATTCTTTCTTCTTTTTGGACATTTTTATGCTTCTTAGACATACTAAAAGCCATCTTGTAACCATAAAGAGATGGTCAAGAGCTCCACAGAGAAGCTGACCCAGATCCCTGACATTATGGAGTCACTAAACAAACTCTGGAACTTCCAACCTAAGTATATTTATTATGTTAGAATAATAAATATTTTACACTTAAAAAAAGTGTATTCTATTTCTTGTAGCAAAAAATCATAATTGACATAAATATTAATTTTGGTATGTCCACATCATCATATAAATGATCATTGCATTAAAGAGTATTTAATACTACTTGAGGAAATCTGTAGCCTCCTGGCAATTAACCTTTAGAAACAATTTTTACTATAGTACAAACAATATATGATGTCTTCAAAATACCAAAGCCAGTTGAAAAACAATGCTAGTTGATATTATGGCAGAGGCTACCATTCAACCAAGAGCGGCACCTCACAGAAACTTTGGCTCTCTACCACCATTTAATGGAACTTCAAGCTCAGGAGGCATGTGATCTGCCTACCAAGGTATTTATAATGATGAGTTGCCAAATAGTTTTTCATCACCTGACAAAGATCTCTAGCTTTCCAATCTCTGATATTACTTTTCTCACACTGCCTGACCCTTATGCTAGTGCAACAATTTCTTTTTATATTACAGAGTAACTCCAGTTATACTACCAATACAGATGACTGAAGACTGAAGGAATAGGCCTTGAGTGGCAAAGGTCTTGTAAGACTTCATTTAAGCAAATGACAGCATCATTAGCATTAGAGCTCTAATCTGTAACAATAGGCTTTAATCTTTTCTGTGATGTTAAAGATCTGAGCCTTTTGTTTTGGATTGCCTTAAGGTAGCTGTCAGAAAATTAAAAGGGACAGGGACCATGGATGCAGGGAAGCCAAACACAAAAACAACAAAAAAAGGGCTTAAAAAATATTTACAGGAAGGGACTCTGAGTATGGTTACTTTACATGGAACAGACTTGAAAACATATATCACATATACTATTTCTAAAATTTTTAATTTTGAAATTATTATAGATGCACCAGAAGTTGCAAATATAGTGAAATAGGTCCCATGTACTCTGCATCCAGTTTCTCCCGATGGTAACTTCTTCCATAATTATAGTACAATATCAAAACCGGGATTTTGACATTGGTATAATGTCTGTGTATAATTTTATATCACTTTATCACTTGTGTAGATTTGAATAATCACCACTGCAATCAAGATAACAAGCTATATTCCATTACCAAAAGATCTCCCTCATGTTATCTCTTTATAGTCAGGCTAACACCCTACTCCCCACCATCACAAACCATTGGCAAACATTAATATGTTTTCCACCTCTATAATTCTGTAATTTCAAGAATTTTATAGAAATAGAATCTTCTACTATGTAACCTTTAAGGATTGGCTTTTTTCACTTAGTATACTTTTCTGGAGATGTATCATGTTGTTATGTATGTTAATAGTTCTTTTTATTGCTCAATATCATTTATTGTATGGATATACCTTGTTTGTCTAACCATTTGCTCATTGAAGAGCATTTGAGTTGTTTCCAGATTTTGGAAAATCTATTTTCGCTATTATGAATAAAACTGTTATAATTATTTCTGTACAGATTTTTGTGTGGACATAAGTTGTAATTTCTCTGGGATAAATGTTCAGGAATGCAAGCACTGGGCCAAATGAAAGTTACATGTTTAGTTTCTAAAGAAGCTGACAATCTGTTTTCCAGAGGGGCTGTGTAATTTTACACTCTGACATGCAATGTATGAATGATCCAGTTTCCATCCTTGCCAAAATTTGATGTCACTATGTTTTTTATTTTTTTAATTTTAAGTATTCTAATAGGTGTGTAATGATATTTCATTGTGTTTAATTTACATTTCCCTAATGGTTAATAATGCTGAACATCTTTTCATGTACTTATTTGCCATCTGCATATACACTTTTGTGAAATATCTCTTCATGTCTTTTGCCCATTTTCTAATTGGATTTTGTTAACTTTTGAGTTTCCAAAATTATATTTTAAATTCTAGTCTTTTGTTTGATTTGTGCTTGTGATTTGCAAATATCTTTTTTCCTGTCTGTAGCTTGAGTTTTCATCCTCTTAACAGAGTTTTTCATAGAGCAAAAGTTTCTAATTTTGTTAAGGGGAAATTTATTGATTTTTCTTTTTATAGATTACATTTTTGGTGGCAAAATTCACTACAATGTTGTTCTCAGGACCTGAGGTCACCAGGTACTCTTTCTTCTTCTCTTTAACATTGAGTCATTAAACATCTGTTTATACATAATGGACAAGGTTTTCTGTTGTGCTTCTTTAGCAGGAGGAATAGGGAAAAGTATGAAATCAGCCTATACTAAGTTTTTGAGACAATTTTTCCTAAAAGAAACCACCTACATGGTCTTAAAAAAAAGCAGCCTGCAATAGTTTGACAAGCATTAAAACAACTTTCATAGGAAACAGACTAAGATCCTGTCCATTCTCCCCTGTGTCCAATTCAGATGTGTCCATAGAAGATAATGCATGCCCAAGTTGTCAACTCAAGGATTACTAAGAGATAATCCTCCTACAAAAGAGCATCCATTTCTTTCTTTGTCTTTCTTCATTATTTTTTTTTTTTTTGGCCAGCTTTATTGTGATAAAATTGACATATAATATTGTATATGTTTAATGCATACAATTGATGATTTGATATGTGTATATACTGTGAAATACCACAATAAGGTTAGTTAAAACATTGTTTACCTCACATAATTACCATTTTGTTGTTGTTGTAGTTATGGTAAGAACATTAAACCTCTAACCTCATAGCAGCTTTCAATACAATATAGTATTGTTACTCTAATCACCATACTGTGCATTAGATCCCTGGAACTTATTTCTCTTTGAACTGGAAGTTTGTAACCTTACCACCATCTCCCCATTTCCCCCACCCCTCAGCCCTAGAAACTACCATTCTACTCTCTGTTTATATGAGTTCAGTGTTTTCCACTTCTGCAAACATACAGTATTTGTCTTTGTCTGATTAGTTTGCTTATCATAATCCCCTCAAAGTCCATTCACGTTGTCACAAATGGAGTGATTTCATTCTTTTTTTAATGACTGAATAATATTCCATTGTACATTTATACCAAAGGATACCAAATCTTTACTTGGTGAGGATACCAAATTCCTACTTTATCCCTTCATCTATGCTTGGAACTTTAGGATGTTTTCATGCCTTGGCTATTGTGAATAATGCTGAAATGAACACAGAAGTGCAGATGTCTCTTTGAGATAGTGATTTCATCTTCTTCAGCTACTTATGCAGAAGTAGGATTGCTGGATCATATGGCAGTTCTATTTTTAATTTTTTGAGGAACCTCCATACTGTTTTCCATAGTGGGCATACCATTGTACATTTCTCCCAAAAGTACACTGGATTTCCCTTTTCTCTACATCCTCACCAGTATTTATTACCTCTTGTCTTTTTGATTACCATTCTAATGGATGTGAAATGATACCTCACTGTGATTTTGATTTTCATTATCTCAATGATTAGTGATATTTAGCACTTTTCCATGTACCTGTTGGCCATTTGTATATCTACTTTGGAAAAAAGTTTATTCAGGTCCACCTTGTAACTTTATTTTTGGCCCACTTTTTTTTTTTTTTTTTTTTTAAAGAATTTCACTTTATTTATTTTTTGGCTGTGTTGGGTTTTTGTTTCTGTGCGAGGGCTTTCTCTAGTTGTGGCAAGCTGGGGCTACTCTTCATTGTGGTGTGCGGGCCTCTCACTATCGCAGCCTCTCGTTGCGGAGCACAGGCTCCAGACGCGCAAGCTCAGTAGTTGTGGCACACGGGCTTAGTTGCTCCGCGGCATGTGGGATCCTCCCAGACCAGGGCCCGAACCCGTGTCCCCTGCATTGGCAGGCAGATTCTCAACCACTGCGTCACCAGGGAAGCCCCTGGCCCCTTTTTAATTGGATTTTTTTGTTGTTGTTTTTTGTTTTTGCTGTTGAATTGTCTAAGTTCCTTATATATTTTAGATATCAACCTCTTATCAGATGCATGGTTTGCAAATATTTTCTCCCATGCTATAGGCTGCCTTTTTAGTTTGTTGACTGCTTCTTTTGCTGTGCAGAAGCTTTTAGTTTGATGTAGTCACACTTTGTTTTGTTTTGTTTTGCTTTCTTAGCTTGTGCTTTTGGTGTCGTATCAAAAAGTCATTGCAAAACCCTGGTCAAGGAGCTTTTCCCCCGTGTTTTCTTCTAGGAGTTTTATGGTTTTAGGTCTTGCATTTAAGTCCTAAATCCTTATATTAAGCCCTTAATTTTTATGAATGTTATAAGTTAGGGGTCCAATTTCATTCTTTTTCATGTGGATTTCCAGTTTTCCCAACCTCATTAACTGGAGAGACTCTATTTTCTCCATTGAGTATTCCTGGAAACCTTTGCAAATATTAATTTACCATACATGTGTGGATTTATTTCTGAGCTCTTGATTCTATCCTATTGGTCTATGTGTTTGTTTTTATGTCAATAGTATACTCTTTTGATAATAAAAGCTTTGTGGTATAGTTTGAAATCAGGAAGTGTTATCTCTCCAGCTTTGTTCTTTCTCAAGATTGTTTTGGTAATTTGGGTTTTTTTGTGGTTTCATGCAAATTTAATTTTTTTTTTCTATTTCTGTGAAAAATGCCACTGAAATTTTGATAGTGATTGCATGGGCTCTATATGGCTTTTGGTAGTATAGACATTTTAACAATATTAACTTTTCCAGTCCTTTCATTTATTTGTGTCTTCAATTTCTTTCATCAATATCTTGTAGTTTTCAGTGATGGACACTTCACTTCCTCGGATAAATTTATTTCTAAGTACTTTATTGTTTTTATGCTATTGTGAACGGGATTGTTTTCTTCATTTCTTCTTCAAATAGTTCATTGTTATTGTATAGAAATGTTACTGAGTTTGTATGTTGATTTTGTATCTTGCAGCTTTACTGAAATTGTTTATTAGTTCTAACAGTTATTTTTGTGGAGTCTTTAGGATTTTCTATACATATAAAATCATGTCATATTCAAACAAGAGAATTTTACTTCTCCCTTTCTGATTTGGATGACTTTTATTTCTCTTCTTGTCTAATTGCTCTGGCTAGGACTTCCATCACCCTCTTGAATAGGAGTGGTGAGAGTGTTCATTCTTGTCATGTTCTTGATCTTAGAGGGAAAGCTTTTCAGCTTTTCACCTTTGAGTATGATGTTAACTGTTGGTTTGCCATCTATTGTCTTTATTATGCTCAATTTTGGGGAAGTTTTTATCAAGAAAGGGTCTCAAATATTGTCAAATGCTCTTTCTGTAACCATTGAGATGATTATATGATTTTTGTCTTCCATGCTATTAATGTGGTGTATCATATTTACTGATATGCATATATTGAATCATCCTTGTATTGCAGGAATAAATCCCACTTGATCACAGTGTATGATACTTTTAGTATGCTGTTGAATTCAATTTAATAGTATATTACTGAGAATTTTGGCATCTATATTCATCAGGGATATTGGCCCATAGTTTCCTTTCTTGTAGTTATCTTGTCTAGATTTGGTATCATGGTAATGCTGGCCTCATCAAATGGTAAGCGTTCCCTCATCTTTTTGGAAGAGTTTGAGAAGAATTATAAGAATTGACATCAATTCTCATTTAAATATTCAGTAGAATTAACCCATGAAATGATCTGGTGCTAGTTTTTTTTGTTTTGTTTTTAATTGGGAGGTTCTTTTTTTTATTATTAATTCAATCTCCTTATTTGTTACTGCTCTGTTCAGATTTTCTAGTTCTTCGTGATTCAGACTTGATAGGTTATATGGTTCTAGAGATGTATTTATTTCTTCTAGGTTTTCCATGTTGTTAGCATATAATTTTTCACAGAATTCTCTTTTGAGCTTTTGTATTTCTATGGTAAAAGTTGTAATGCAGTGTAACATTTTTTTTTTTTTCACTTATAATTTTAACTATTTGAATCCTCTCTCTTTTTCTTGGTAAGTTAGCTAAAGGTTGGCCAATTGTTTTATCCTTTCAAAATACCATCTGTTAATTTTGTTGATCTTTTCTATTATTTTTCTCTTCTCTATTTCGTGTATTTCTGCTTTGATATTTGTTAATTCCTTCTCTCTGATAATTCTGGGCTTTTTTTTTCTAGTTCCTTGAGGAGCAAAGTTAGATTTTATTTGATATCTTTCTTTTTTTCTTAATGTAGGTATTTATCACTATAAACTCCCCTTTAGTACTCCTTTGCTGCCCCCCCATTAGTTTTGGTGTGCTGTATTTTCATTTTCATTTATTTCAATATATTTTTAAATTTCTCTTCTGATTTCATTTTTCACCCAATGGATGTTCAGGAGTGTGTTATTTAATTTCCACAAATTCATTAATTTTCCAGTTTTCCTCCTCTTTTTGATTTATAGTTTTATACCATTGTGTTTAGAATAGATACTTAAGATAATTTTAATCTTCTTAAATTTGCTGAGGCTTGTTTTGTGACTACATATGTTCTTTCTTGGAGTAGGTTCTGTGTGCACTTGGGAGAACGTGTATTCTGCTGCTGTTGGATGGAATGTTTTAATTATCTGTCTTCAATTCCTGGATATCCATTTCTTTGGGCCCAGTTACTAAAAGTGTTCCATATTCCTTTCATGAAGAATTATTTCCTTGGTTCTTCATAATCCCTGTAACCTTGTACCTCTGCATTTGAAGACACTGTTACCTCTTCCAAATTTTATAAACTGTCTCCAATAAGAGGATCTCCACCTGTGGACAGGGGGATGCTGAAGTTTGTTATGCTTAGTGAAGGAAACCAAGTGTGGAAGCCTGTTCAAACCAGGTCTCAGGGCATGGTGACTCATTGGCTTAGGTCATTGTAGTCCTCAGCATCAACAATCATATGGTCCTTGGCAAACACTGTGGGATGATCCACAGAGACTGCAAGGGCTTTTATGGTCCTCAATGGTGCCTCCTAGTCCAGCATCTAAGATCATGACAAGCAGTGGTATTGCCTGGAGCCAGTGGTGTGTACAAGCTCAGTTGTGGGGGCCAGCTGCAGGTGTTTGTGTAGTAGCAGGGGCCAGTTACAAAAACATGTAGTGGTGAGAACTAAGGTATGCAGCAAGGGCTGGGGCCAACTGAGCACAATAGAAGCTGTAGGGGCCCTGGCTGTCAGTGTGCACTGCCATGACTGCTGGGTGTCTCTGTGAGTGGACAGCATTGGAGGCTGGTGATGGGAGTTGGGGAAGGGTTGTCAGGTGTGCAGCTGGAAGAGTGAACACAGTGGTGCAGACCAGTGTCAGAAGAGAGGGGAGAGCTGATGAAATCTACAGGGGTCTATGGCAGCTCTGCTGGCTGTTGATTTCTTCAGTGGCAAAGACTGCTGCAGTTGTCTACAGAGCATGTTACTGGGAACACTCTTGCTCCTGCTGTGTGGCTGGTATTGGTAGCTTCTTCTTTTCTTTCTTGTTATTGGCCATCTCTATGAATCTTAGCTTTGCTGACCTCTTAGTGGGGGGTGAAACTGAAGCAGATCTGCAGGAGGTAAGCAAAAAAGCTGGGGCAACACCTTGCTCACTCAGTTCTTAGTTTCCCAGGAAGGAGAACTCTTTCTAGGTGGGGAGTTTCCTCTTGCTGCTGAGCAATGACAGCTTTTGGGATGGGATAATGCAACCAAAATAAAGCTGTTCTTCCTTCTCTTTCTGTGTGGTTATTCTCAAGTTTTTTGTTCCTCTGTGTTGTCGAAGCTTCTGAAGTAGACTCCAGAGTTCTCCCAGAGTTGTTTTGGTATAGCTGTGTGTATAGCTGTCTAATTGTTTTGTTTTGTTTTGTTTATTGGGGTATAGTTGCTTTACAATGTTGTGTTAGTTTCTGCTGTACAACAGAGTGAATCAGCTATATGTATACATATAACCCCTCCCTCTTGGACCTCCCTCCAAGAGGCAAAGGAAAAGATGCCCAAAATCACTAGTGATTAGAGAAATGCAGATCAAAACTACAATGAGGGATCACCTCACACCAGTCAGAATGGCCATCATAAAAATCTACAAACAATAAATGCTGGAGAGAGTGTGGAGAAAAGGGAACCCTCTTGCACTGTTGGTGGGAATGTAAATTGATACAGCCACTGTGGAGAATGGTATGGAGGGTCCTTAAAAAACTAAAAATATATGTCTAATTGTTAATCTTTTGGGGAGGATGGAAGCTGGAGCACCAGTTTATGACAGTCTGTGGAAAGCATCCTGGGAGGTCTTCAGTCACTCAGTCTATCCCCCTTGGGCTGGCTGGGTTCTGGTGGCACTTTCTTCATCCCTTTCTTCCCTTCATCCTTCCTCTGTCCTCACCTCCTCCAGGCATGTGGCACCTCCATGCCCTATGCCTGTGCCAGGAGAGGCACAAAGAACGAGTAGGGACACTAGAATGGACTCAGCGATGCCACCATCAAGAGAGCAGGATGTGTGTGTCATTTTGGTGCTGAAGTTGTTAAGAAATGAGCCTACCTTTCTCATGTTTACTTACTCCTTAAATAGTGACTTTTGAGGAAACATGTTGATGATGCAGACAAAATTTGGAAGGAACTTGACTCCCTGAATTGCTTCCTAGAAAGTTTCTTAATGAAAACCCACATTGGACTGCTCAGTGAGTGAGAAGGAAAATTTCACTAGAGTTTATCCCTTAGAATGATCATTATTATCCTAACAATTACAGGACCTACAGAAACTATTACAGTAAGTAGCCATATAATTCCAAAATTCTCACTTTTTTCTCATGACTCTGAAGCTCCAGGAAGTAGAGAGACACCACAAAATAGAAAGCAGAGTTAGTTTTCATGAAGTCTAGAGTTTCTCTTTCTGTTACCTTAAATTTTCTTATGTTTTCTACTTCATTTATAAAGTAAGTGTTTTAACCCCCAAACAGATAATAGAGTACTATAGGTACTAACAAAATTCAGCACGTTTTTATTGCCCAAGTGAGCTAGGATGTGAGTAAATATGCATGAATAGTACATAAACACAAGTACTTTTTTTTCCTCCTAGCATGAGTATAAAATGTGTTATCTTACTCACTAGAAAAGCAAACAAAGACTATAATTTTCTATCTAAATGTTATGGTTCATACCAACTGGTGAAACTGCAGTGAGGGAAACTACTGTTCTATGATGGGTTATCCTTGTCTATTTCAGGAAGAATAGAGCCTGATGTTGAAAGACTTTATCTCATTCCCAGAGTTTAAATATGTATGAAGGAAGGTATTTGTTTTGATATACTGTACTAATAGTGTTAATATTTAAATGGTTCCTCTTTTATTCCTAAAGTAACGCTTCATTAATATGTGAAATATAATATCAGCTTTGGTCATATTGTTTCAGTCTGTTTGGCTGCAGGCCTTGTGTGACAACCTTGCATCGATTTACATAGTGAAGACTATTTTTTGCTGCTGAAGGGGACTAAAACTTCATGTTTAAACATAGGCTTTTTACAAGGAATAGGATTTGTGGATTTCAAATGACTGTTGTATTTGAAATATGTTAGTATGTCTAAAGGTTCTTCTCTTTGATTAAGTAATATATGTTGGCTTCTTAATCGTTAGAGATCATCATTAAACTGACAGAGATTGAAAATTTATATTCTCAAACTCTTTTAAGATTAGTAATATTTAACAACTTTCTTTCAAAAGTCAAACCCAGAAGTATTACTGATATACATTTCTTAATATTTTTTATGAGTAACACTTCTGTATTTAACTTTTTATTATGGAAAATTTTAGACATTTAAAAATGTATGAATAGTTTAATTAACCTCCAATTATCAATTCATGACCAATACTTTTCCATTTATATTCCCACCTATTTCTCCTCCCTCTGAATTGATATGAAGTAAATCCCAGATATCATAAAATTTCCTTAAATCAACAGCTTAAGCAGAATTAGCATTATGGTAAACAACAAAGACTATCAGTCCAAAAATGTTTATATATGTATATATATAAATAGATATATATTCCACAATAATATACTGTTTGTACATATATACTGTTTCCTTTCCTTAGAATAATTAATTAATTGAGAGCAGTTATCACCATCCCAATCTACTATAACTCATTTTCATTATTAACATTTCCTTAGCAACTTACTATTTTTGTTAGTTGAAAAATACATTGTAAGACAACTCTTGCCATCCTGGAGCTTACATTATAGAAAGGTAGATAGAAATGGATAAGAAAACAACAGTGATGATAAGCCATATGTCAAACACACACTGTGACATTTTAAAATACTAATACTAAGACAAGAGGAATGGAATAGAAAACTTTCAACTCCCTGTTTATTATCATCTTCTTACTCATCTGTGAGTAGATGTGTTCAGAGTTACTGGCTCAAGATGTAGCAGTAAATGTCTGTAGGGGAGCAAAATTTGCCACCCCAAAGTGTGTCTCCTTGGCATGAGGATTAATTTAGGTTCATCATTTTAAACGCCTGACTCAGGAAAAACCTTCGACCTTCCCCCTAACTGCTTAAAAGAATGTAGATAGAGGAAGTGTTACAGGATGGGAGCTATCCCCACAGATAACCATAGTAAGAGCTAGGTGTATAGAGAGGGAGGAACCTAGCGAAGTCTGCTTGTTAAAATTCCTTTCTGTGTCCCATTGTCTCTAGGTGTCCCAGAAAACATTTGCTTACCAAACATTTGCTTTTTCATCTCCATGTGAATTACATTCCACCCCTTTGAAGTCCCAAACCACTACCCACAACATCCTCTTTAGTCTTTAACTGAAGATGGTATTGTATTTATGGTAGGACTTTGGCCATTTTGGTGAATTACTCATTTTACCCCAGTCTCTCCCATGTATTAAAAATGTTATCAAGTTTTTGTTTGATTGTTGTCCTGTTAATCTGTCTCATGTCAATTTAATTCTTAGAGGGCTTCCCTGGTGATGCAGTGGTTAAGAATCCACCTACCAATGCAGGGGACATGGGTTTGATCCCTAATCCAGGAAGATCCCACATGCTGCAGAGCAACTAAGCCCATGTGTAACAACTTCTGAGCCTGTACTCTAGAACCTGCAAGCCACAACCACTGAAGCCTGTGCACCTAGAGCCTGTGCTCTGCAACAAGAGAAGCCACTGCAGTGAGAAGCCCGCGCACCGCAACGAAAAGTAGCCTCTGATCACCACAACTAGAGAAAGCCTGCAGGCAGCAACAAAGAACTAATGCAGCCAAAAATAAAATAAATAAATTTAAAAAACTTTTTGATTTTTAAATGAATCAGAAGAACCAAGGAGGGTAAAGAAAAATTTCTTCCTCCCCAAAATACCCATGCCTATTTTTAAGAAGCACTGCCCATAGATATATCTAATGTACTTTAAAAAATGAATTAGGCAGCCTTTGGATATGATTTTAAATTGTGAGCTATTCCTGATGTTTTGATGTTGGCATCTTTAAACTGATGATTACCTGAATATATGTTAACATAAGTAAGAGATAGGTACAAATATTACAGAATGTATATATAGTACTTTGGAGATGGCTTCATATTCTTGGACAATCCTCCACCAAAATGTGGGATTTGTGGTCCCTTCCTTTGAATCTATGAGGGCCTCGTGATTAATTAACCAAAAGGAATATAGAAGAAGTGGATTGTGCCCATTTCTGGGCCAATGCCTTACAGAACGGGCAGCTTCTACTTCCTGTCTCTTAGAATACTTATTCTTGGAACTCAGCCACCACCTTGTGAGGAAGCTCAAGCTTCCCCACACAAAGGGGCTCATGTAAAGGGGAACCCAGGTCCTACTACTAGCTGCAGCTATGCTTCCAGCTGACTGCCTGTACCAATTTACTTGCTATGTGAACTTATCTTCTTAGAAATTGTCCTCCAGCCCAAAAGGAGGTGCTGCATTTCAAATTGATTAAAACAGAGATGACTGATTTAAATTGCAGATTCAGAAGCAAAATAATTGATTGCTGTTGTTTTAAGCCACTAGGTTTTATTTGCTATGAAACATTAGATGATCTTAAAAGAATAAAACTCCATGTAAGTTACCTTTTTAAGTAATGGACTTTATGAAGGAGGGCTATTTCTGAGGTTTATTCTGTATTCTCAGACAATTACCATCATCATTAAAACATCAAGTTGTTTGTTTGCTGAATGATCTGTGTCCTCCTTGATGCCTCCACTGATATTATATACTACTCTTCAAATTTATTTCATTCCCCTTCTCCATATGTCCTGCATTCCTCTTACACTGGAATTTTTAAAAAGTCATAGTGTATGTTTGATATATTTTCAATATCATATGATCTGTCAAGCTCTCCTCTTCATGGGGTATAAAATCTTTGAAAATAAGAACCAATTTTTTCATGCCTTGAAGGATCATGTTTGTCACATAATCAATGTTTATTTTTGAATGAATGAATGATTTAAACATTACCTTGCTCAGTGTTCTTATTCCGTGGGTTTATATTGTTTTTGCCTACTTAAATATATCTCACTATAGTAACTTTATAAACTCTATCCTTTTCCAAATACAATTACTTCAAGTAGGTTGTAATGAAAATGATTCTTTTTTTTTTAATAAAAATGATATATGTGGAAATAAAACCCAGTAAGGTACCTGTAGGATACAGCTTTTTTGCCAGAGGAAAATACTATAAATCAGTCTTATGATCCAGTGTTTTCTAAGGGGAAACTGTACATGCAAAGGAATTAAGGAGGGAAATTAACTTTGAATTTTTATCTTCTACTCAACTACTAGTAGCTAGGTGCTAATTGCCAAAATTAAAAATAGTATATCAAGCAAGGTCCATTCAAGAGATTAGAGGCAACATCATTATTTTAACAAAGAAAATTTAATATAAGGAATTGCTAACCAAGTATTAGAGAAATTAAAAGACAAAAGGGGACAGTAAGATGGTAACTGTTTGAAGTATCTACCACATCTAGAGTGGGAAGAGGTAAAAATTATTATACTTCACATACTGGGAGGAGGGACACTGGATTTCTGAAAAAGGGGCTCAACAGGCTACAAGTTGTTCTTCTGAAGGAAGATGAGGGGCTTCTTCTGGGAATATAGGAAACTCAAACTGAAGCCAGCTGCTACTGGAGGAGCCAACAGCCACAGTCAAGGTGAAGAACCGCTGGTGGACCTTCACAGGAAGTGGAGTGCCCCTTCTTCCTCCTCTGGTAGCTAGGTCTCCTTCAGAGTTTTCTGCTGGCAGAGTTTAACAAGGGTCTTCTGGGAAAGCTGAATGTGTTTTCCAGAGTCCCAGCCTCAGCATTACATAGCAAAGAGTAAAAGGGTTGCTTTGAAGCTGAGGGGAAATAGCTTAAAACTCAACCCATAAGGGGGGGTTAAAAACAATTGTACAGCTTTGGTTCCTGTACATTCTCATTCACCAGGGTCTCTGCTTTACATTATAGTCATTTAATGCTCCTCTTTTAGAAGTTTTCTCATATAGGAAGGATATTGAATATTTTTCCCATAAGTAAAGGAAGGAATGTGGATTACTGATATAATAAGTGAATATACAATTACTCTGGATTAGTCAGGATTCAATAAGCTTGGACTAAATTAATAATAAAATTGGATGCAGATACAGGTGGAAGTATGGTTATATGTGCATGTATGCCTATTTGCATTGCTTAGCAATTACAGGTGGAGCAATGCATGAAAAAGACAGAGGTAAAGGATGAAAAAATAAATAAAAACAAGGATCAAGTAGGAATAAGAAGCAGATAAAAGAATGAATAAGAAAATAATGATACTGACTGATTAGTCAAAAGGAAACCAATTGAAAACTAGTGCAGGACCAATCTTTTGTAATCTAAGTGCAAAACATATTCCTAGCCTAAAGTAATTTTAAGAAGTGAGGTGAGGAAAGAGCGTAATCACTTTGACTTTTTCAGAATAGATTACTCTACCTCTGCTTCTCTGTTCCCAGAACCTCAATAAACTATTCCTGTACTTAGCATGTTGTAGCTTTGTATTCTTCCCATTTTGGCATCTGTAAGAATGGGCATATCTTAGGCATTTTTGTTTCACAACAAAAAGCAACATTACCAGTTTAGTAGAACTTGCTTATTACTTACAGAATTTCACTCTGAGTAAGAGATGCAGTACATTTTGTAAATCTATTAAGTATTGGGACATTATTTAAGATTGAGAAAGGTAAGAACTGAATATGGTGTAAGTTCTACAAATGTGACAAAGGAAAAGTCATTCTCTTATTCATTATCTATCTATATTTATCTATCTGCATCTATCTTTATTCATATATTTTATGTTTATATATGTTAAATTTATGTTTAATAACTATTCACATACTTTGAAGAATGTTTCTGTAAACATGATAGACTATCACACATCCAGGGAACAGTGCTTATATTTCCTAATTAGATTTTCTAGGATGAGTTGACCGTGTGATGCAGCATGACCCTTGAGCCCTCTGTTCATTTCAGCCTGGACAGTGGCTCAGGGGATAAGAATTTTGACTGGCAACTAGTGGCAGTCCTATGGCAACATAATCAACAATATTTGTATTTTGTCTCTGTCTCCACCACCATCCGTGCGTGAGTTTATGTTGTCATTAGATAACATTTTCAGAATCCTTACTAATATTTTCTTGCCTTATGTTAATACCTTTCCTTACTGTAATTTGCCTGTATAAAAATATCAAAAGAAGAATAAACACGCATCTCACTTAGTTATTTTCTTGGGCCATTATTATTCGAAGGTTGGTGTCTATCCCAAATGTATAAAACAAACACAACCTTCCTTCTCTACTACATATTATGACTTTAGTCCATAAAGTACCCAATAGTGTTTATATTCTTTTCCATTTGGATACTGAATTGTCATGGTACTTTGATAAGAAAGAGTAAAGTATTAGAAGAGTGTTCCTTTACAGCTTCAATATTTATCATTTAAAATAGAAGGACCTAACTTAATATTTATGATTTTAATTAGATGGACTTTATTCAGTGAAACAATGAAACAGAATCTATAAATTTGCATCAATTTGGTCTGTTAGTTTGGTATTTGCCAAAAAATACATAGGTGAAGATACATATACAATGCCCAGGTAGCTCCATTGCTTATCTTAATTGCATCTAAAACATTAAGATATTTCATAAATAAAACACTCCAAAATATTAACTACTTCAATGTGGGAGATAACAGAGAGGGTGAATAGGCTCTCATTATCAAGTTTATTCTTTCATTAGGGACACAATTAAAATATTTGAAATTTAAAAAAGGTAAGAAACAGTAAAAAAGAAGAGGGAGAGCAGAAAGAAAAAGAGAGAAGGAAAATTAAAAAACAGGAAATAAAAGAGTGAAATGAGAATTGAAGAGAGAGGAGATAGAGAATGGAAAGGGAAAGTGAGAGTGAGAGCAAGCAGGTGAAAGAGAAAGATGTAAAATAGTACTGCTAAACGATGTCTGAGATTATACCTGATTCACTAGTGAAAAGAGACTGCAGAGTCATAGAAAATCGGCTAGTTTAGAAGCTGTTTTTTTATAACTGAATTTTCTAATGATCTTAATCAGGATATGATTTTATGTGCATTATGCTTTACATAAGCATTTCTATTTTTTTCAGATTCCAAAATTTCACTAAAGCTTAGAATTTTCCACTTTTAAAATACTCCACACATAGTAAAATAATGCATGATTTTCTTGTTAAGATCAGCCTTGCCTAAAACGATCTGTAGCTGAACAGGAGCAATAGCAAAGGTGTGAACTACTTCAGGGAAGTGCTAACTTCAGAGCCCAAATGAGAACATTTAAATGCTAAAATATTTCAGCAACAGCAAACAAATATTTCTGCAAAATATCATTTTTTTCATGTTTTCCAAACTGCTTTTTCTATGTACATTTACTTCTTCATTCTTCAAACTTGGACTTTCCTGCCACTTTACCAATTTTCTGTGCCCATTCATCCTTGAAATGTTTCATTTTTACTTCTCAATCTCTCCTCCTCTGCAGTAATTGCAATGGAAGATGGGTGTATGGTTCTGCTCTAAAAAATGAATTCAGTATTAGTGACATGTACCAGGCTGATGGCACTGCAAACTGAAGGCCATTGTTTTAATCACAGTAACCCAGGCACCAAACAACATTATCTAACAGTTGCCTGAACAACTATTCTCAATTCTATTCTGAAAGAAGGGACAATGATTAAACCTTTGGCTTAAAACATAATTTGTGTTAATTTTTAAAATTACTCTGCATGATATAGGTTTCTGCTTGAAAAGACATATTGTATTGATGATGCCAATCAAATAGCCATTAGATGCTATTGAATTTGAATGGCTCACTAAGGCAGACACCTGCCTACTAATCTTAAGTTCCAATTAAGTTTGTGATTGCATAGAAATTAACTCTCAAAAAGAGATAAACACATATTTCAAAGGTAACTTGGATGATTCTAATGTCATCGTAAGCAAATATTTTATTCCACGGGGCATATACATTTCTAGTAATGTGTCTTCTAAAATATGAAGGAATTAAAACTCCTCTCTCCCTGCATAAGCATATATAACAACTGCGGACAAAATGTTAACTCCAGAATAAGTTTCCTACTATCCAAAACAACACCTTATCCCCACAAACATCAACTGATAGTGGTTTCGTGGGGCTAAGACAACAAAAATAGACTAAGATGTAGGATGACTAGATTTACTAGATTTAAGATATAGATATAGGGTAGAGTAGATAATCACAAAGGTCTCGTACTCATCTAATAGTTTCCAACTGAAATAGGCATGGTCTTTTGAATCTAAAGCAAAGCCCTATGGAAATGTAAAGAAATCTAGGAGTTTGTCTCAATGAATTTTTAAAAGTATGACTTCTTTTGGGTAGTTAGAATCTTTCTCAATATTACAATTTGATGTAGCCTTAAACTCTTTCTAAAATGTAATCCCATCACATAACGTCACCCCACCATTAGGACTTATTTACTTTAATGGATTTTGCTCATCAAGATTCCCCTTAGGGGGCTTCCCTAGTGGCGCAGTGGTTGAGAACCTGCCTGCCAATGCAGGGGACACGGGTTCGAGCCCCGGTCTGGGAAGATCCCACATGCCGTGGAGCAACTAGGCCTGTGAGCCACAACTACTGAGCCTGCGCGTCTGGAGCCTGTGCTTCGCAACAAGAGAGGCCGCGACAGTGAGAGGCCCGCGCACCGCGATGAAGAGTGGCCCCCACTCGCCGCAACTAGAGAAAGCTCTTGCACAGAAACAAAGACCCAACACAGCCAAAAATAAATAAATAAATAAATTAATTAATTAAAAAAAAAAAAGATTCCCCTTAAAAAGCAAATAACCTTTAGGATACACAATACTTTATGTTTGTTATTAGCTAATATAAAAACCCAGGTGGGTTTATAGCTTAAAACTGCGAGGGGATAGGACATAAACAAAAGACATGGGGCTTAAACCTTGTCTTTGAGAAAGGGAAGGGGATCAGAAAAGGAAAGAACAATTCCTAACTGCTAACTTAAGGATTTAGGAGACTAGCTAGGTTACATTTAATGGAGTAATGTGATTAGGAAATGACAAATTCTAATTATGAGAGGTAAAAATGAATTAGAAGGATTTCGTTTAAAAAAAAAGCTAAAGAGTGAAGCTTGATAACATCTTCAAATATTAGAATGACTATCAGGGGATCAAGAGATTAAAATCTAAGGTCATAACCAGCACAAATGAATAGAAATTACATGAAGTAAATTACAATTAAATATCAGCATAAACTTCTTAATATTTATAACTGTATAGTTAAAAAATCATGTGTCTACAAAGGTAATAGTTTCTTCATCCTTGGAATTTAAGTAGTGTTTAAACAGCCATTGCCAGAAAAATATGCAATGTTCTTGACTAAAATGAGCATTTAGGCATTTGGTAAAAAGTTTTCCACAAAATGTTAATTCCAAAGGATATTAATTGTTACCTCTAAAGGGGAAAAGAGTCTATTGTCAAATAGGTATGGTAAATACCACTGAAGTAAAGTTAATCATGCAACTTTAATGCACATCTTCTCCCAATCTTCAGTATAATAATGCACTATTCAAATCCCCAGTGGGAAATAGTCAGTGCTTATTAAACATGGAAGACCATGAAATCCCTTATTCATTAATGATCATATGGTATGATGCTTTACATAATATATTTTGGGAAGTGTAATATATTTCACAAATTAGAAAAGATCTTATGTTCTTTCAGAATTTAATCTGGTTCAAACTATTAATAGGCCCTGTTGAAGTATGATGTGGCAATTATGATTTAAGTATGAAATATTTCTAAGCCATACCACTTTTTCCTTAAATCACACCTCATAGATAAATGCCCAGCTTACCTATATGAAAGATTGATTGACTTCATACATTTAGAAAGTTAATATTTAGCAATCTTTATTGGAAAAGCTATGGCAATACTATAAATATATATACTTTTTAAGAACTCAATATGAATCATGGCTGTTAATTCTTAGAATAAACATATGAGAGTGTATTATTTTTGTCATTTTACAAATGAGAAAACTGAGTATCAGATAATTGAAATAACTTGTCCAAGACTATAAACTTAAAAAATGAGTAGGACTCAGTGTTTTTGTCTTCAGAGTCTTTGTCCTAAAATTCTTACTACTTTATATATTAAATAAAATATGTGTGATTTTTTTCAGCAAGCTTTTAAGCAAAGATCTTTAAAAATAGAATAGACCATGAGTCATCTTAATGATTCAAATACTTTCTTATATGAAAACAACAGGGTGGATAAATTATCTCTGTAACTTCTTTTCTGGCTTTGTGACAGTAGACATAAATTGAAAAATAATTTTCATACAATAAAGAAATTTGCACACTGTTATTAGATAAAAAGGTCTCACAGTCACTTGTTATAAACTTCTGTGAAAAACAGGATTGATTTTTTATCAGTCTGAAATTTTTCAGTGGAAACAGTCATTGCTTAACACAGAAGAATGAACTAAATTGCTAAATGCCATTGCTAAATGCAATTTACATCCTATATGAATGTAGGAGGCAAATTTTAACTACTTTTCCTGGAAAAGATACATATGATGAACATTAAAAGAAAAGATACATGGTCTTTTCTGAGACTTAATAAGTTTTTAAGCCAGTAACACTACCAATTTGCTAAGAAACATAAAAAATTTTAAGAAAATTAAGCTTTAAATTCAAGGCTATGAGGGAAAGTCTAGCATTACCATACGTATGTCAAGATGGTTTTTAATTCTTTGGATTGAGTATTTTAATTTTTTGAAAGTGCCAACTTTGTTAGGAGATAAACTAAATTAGTAGTTACTGCAAGAAAAAAAAGATTGCATTTTCCCATTCATGGACATGGTTGAACATTAAATCTGCATTAATTAAAAAGCCATGAAATATGTAGTTTCAGCTATTTTTTTCCTATTGTGGAAAAATAGTAAAAATACAAAATATAAGCAGAAAAATTCTATCCTCAATAGTATGAGGCAAGAATAAATCAGAGATAAATAGTCTAGACCTATTCTTGTCCATTTTTCAGACTTTTGCTTTTCTGCTGACAGGTATATAATGTAAACCTTATCCTGAATCCACATGTAAATGAGCTTTCAGGATTTATTAGATCAACTCAAGCTGTCTTTTCCAAAAAAAAAAAAAAAAAAAAAAAATTACACTGTCCATGATTCTTAATTGCTAACATGGTCAGAATCCATAAACAAAAAGACCACTAAATTCATCTATGGCTATCTAATTTTCTTTGGTAAAGATACTGTAAAGCTCAGTGACTTTGGTTTATCTAAGATATCCTGGTAAGACACTCATGACTGAAGCATTGAAACCCATTATGTTGTTTCCTTCTATCACTGTAGTTTGTGGAGATGTTCTGAGGGAATGTCATATGCTTGTGAACATTCTGAAATGAACGATGCCTAGTTAACTAGGGAGTAGACCTCTAAAGTATTGTTTTTGTCTGCTGTCTTTTCCTTGATTTCTCTGTTTTGCATCTCAAATATAGAAGCAAACAAATTGTAAGAGTAGAAAAAATTTGAAGGAAAAAATTATCTCTCTCCTCCCTAATATATGTATATGGAAATATTTAATTTTCCCATAATTCTGTAAAGTTATACAAAAATTTACTAGACAATTATATTGCTGAAAACTCAGATAACTTCTCTCACCCTGCATTGTTCACATTCAGTAAGAACTGAATATTTTCTTTTCTAAAATCTGCAATTTGATCAGAGAACTCAGTTCTTTATTTTGATGAACAAATTTTTTTCATATATGACACATATTGAAAATAATACTTTAGTATTTTCCTTGTCACAATTAGCTACTGATAATGCATGTTCTATAAATATATGTCCTATGAATATATTAAGGATTGTGGGTAGAGGTAATAATATCTTCATGGAACAAGAATAAGATTTTCTCCAACTTTAAATTTAAAAACAAACTGTTCAACAAAAATTTAGAAAAAATACAAAGATTAGCCAAATTTTATACCATCTGGAAACTACAGTCATTCTCTGGATATTTAGAATGATGCAGGAGATCCCAATTGCTGGATACATGCCAGTAGTCACAAGGAACAGCTGATAATAGGTGAGTCTATTTCTACCCAGTTCTTCAGCATGTTTATGGGAGTCATTTAAGGTTTGAGATAATATCTTTTGTTTCTGTCTTTCTTTCTTCCTCCTTCCACCCTTCCACTCTTCCTCCCTTCCTTCTTTCTTTCCTTCCCTCCTTCAATGATGATTGCTATTTTATTGCTAGACCCTATGCTAAGATATGGGATTCATTGGACAGTGCAGTAATGTGGTAGTTCCCTTCATAGAGCTTAGAGTCAAGGGGGGAGATAGTAAACTATCAAAATTGTATATAAATAAATATAAATATGAAATTTTGTATATTGTGTATTATGACAAGTATGATGAAGTCAATGGCCAAAGATTTTGAAATCAATTAATAGTGGTAGGGAGTATAACTACAGCATTAGATAGCACAGTTAAGGAAAGATTCTCTGAGAAAGTAGCACTTAATGATATTTGAACAATGAAGAGGAGACATCCCTGAAAAAGAATGTGTTTAAGGGAGAGAATAATTCACTCAAGAGACTAGCATAAACAGTTAGACTCTTCATGTGAAAGATGGGTCTTGTGGACAAATGGTATTGAGTAAGCACGAGTCATTTGCCTTGAAGTTAGAGGAATAAGCATAGGCTGTATCAGACAGGTCTTACAATCTACATTAAGCACTTTGAATTATTGTCTAAGTGCAATGGAGAAACGTTGAAAATGCTAAGTGAAGGGATTATAAGCTGAATTTCATATTTATAAAATATCTCTGTAATTTGTACAGAAATATAGCAAGCAAGAAAGAGGTAGACAAATTAGTGGTCTATTAAAATTATCCAGGTTAGTGTGGGTGATGGTGCGGACTAGTGCAAAGAGAAGTAGGAAACTGGAAAGAATGTAAGTTTGATTTTTGAGGCAATTTTGCAGAATTAGTGATGATATGGAGTTCTCTGGGACATAATGAGGAGAATCTAGTGTTATTCCTCAATTTTCAACTTGAATGACTCAGCAAATAGTAATACGATTCACTGAAATGTGAATGCCTGGTGTTTTGGGGGAGGGAAGGAGAGGGGAAAGGTGACAGTTTGTTATTGCATATGTTACATTTAAAAGTAGATTTTGTTTGCTTTTCTATACATTAAATGAGAGAACTGTGCGAATGAAAAATATTGTCTGTGTTTGGAGACCTTCAAGATGGCTGAAGAGTAAGATGTGGAGATCACCTTCCTCCCCACAAATACATCAGAAATACATCTACTTGTGGAACAACTCCTACAGAACACCTACTGAACACTGGCAGAAGACCTCAGACTTCCCAAAAGGCAAGAAACACCCCATGTACCTGGGTAGGGCAAAAGAAAAAAGAAAAAAGAATAAGGATGGGACCTTCACCACTGGGAGGGAGCTGTGAAGTAGGAAATGTTTCCACAAACTAGGAAGCCCCTTCACTGGTGGAGACGGAGGTGGTGGTGGGGAAGCTTCGGAGCCATGGAGGAGAGCTCAGCAACAGGGATGCAGAGAGCAAAGCGTAGAGATTCCTGCACAGAGGATGGATGTCGACCAGCACTCACCAGCCGGAGAGGCTTGTCTGCTCACCTGCCAGCTGGGATGGGTGGGGGCTGGGATCTGAGGCTCGGGGTTCGGAGGTCAGATCCCAGGGAGAGGACTGGGGTTGGCTGTGTGAACCGAGCCTGAAGGGGGCTAGTGTGCCACAGCTAGCTGGGAAAGAGTCCAGAAAAAAGTCTGGACCTGCCTAAGAGGCAAGAGACCATTGTTTTGGGGTGAAGGAGGAGAGGGGATTCAGAGCACCACCTAAACGAGCTCCAGAGACAGGCGCGAGCCACGACTATCAGCACAGACACCAGAGACGGGCATGAAACGCTAAGGCTGCTGTTGCATCCACAAAGAATCCTGTGTGCAAGCACAGGTCACTATCCATACTTCCCCTCCGGGACTCTATACACCCTGCCACTGCCAGGGTCCCTTGATCCAGGGACAACTTCCCCAGGAGAACACACGGCATGCCTCAGGCTGGTGCAATGTCATGCTGGCCACTGCTGTCAAAGGCTCGCCCTGCATTCCATAACCCTCCCTCCCCCTGGCCTGAGTGAGCCAGAGCCCCCTAATCAGAGGCTACTTTAACCCTGTCCTGTCTGAGCAAAGAACAGACAACCTCAGGTGACCTACACTCAGAGACGGGGCCAAGTCCAAAGCTGAACCCCAGGAGCTGTGCCAACAAAGAAGAGAAAGGGAAATCTCTCCCAGCAGTCTCAGGAGCAGCAGATTAAACCTCCACAATCAACTTGCTGTACCCTGCATCTGTGGAATACCTGTATAGACAACAAATCATCCCAAAATTGAGGTGGTGCTCTTTGGTAGCAACAATATATATATTTTTTTCCTTTTTCTCTTTTTGTGAGGGTGCATGTGTATGCTTCTTTGTATGATTTTGTCTCAATAGTTTTGCTTTTACCATTTGTCCTAGGGTTCTCTCTGTCCAATTTTTTTTTTTTTTTTTTAGTATAGATTTTAGTGCTGGTTATCATTGGTGGATTAGTTTTTCGGTTTGGTTGCTCACTTCTTTCTTACTTTTTTTATCTTTTATTATTACTTTTAATTTTTTATTATTAATAATAATTTTTTATTTTTTATTATAATAAATTTATTTTATTTTATGTTTTTTCTCTCTTTCTTTCTTTTTTTCTCCCTTTTCTTCTGAGCCATGTGGCTGACAGGGTCTTGGTGCTCTGCCCAGGTGTCAGACCTGTGCCTCTAAAGTGGGAGAGCCAAGTTCAGGAAATTGGTCCACCAGACACCTCCCGACTCCACGATCTCCAAGAGATCTCCATCTCAAAGTTAAGACCCAGGTCCACTCAACGACCAGCAAGTTACAGTGCTGGACACCCTATGCCAAACAACTAGTGAAACAGGAACACAACCCACCCTTTAGCAGAAGGGCTGCCTAAAATAATAATAAGGTCACAGACACCCCAAAACACACCACTGGATGTGATACTGCCACCAGAAAGACAAGATCAAGCTTCATCCACCCGAACACAGGCACAAGACCCTTCCAGCAGGAAGCCTACACAACCCACTGAACCAAATTTTCCCACTGGGGGCAGACACCAAAAAAAACGGGAACTAGGAACCTGCAGCCTGCAAAAAGGAGGCCCCAAACACAGTAAATTAAGCAAAATGAGAAGAGAGAAGAAACACACAGCAGGTGAAGGAGCAAGGTAAAAACCTACCAGACTAAACGAATGAAGAGGAAATACGCAGTCTACCTAAAAAAGAATTCGAAGTAATGATAGTAAAGATGATCCAAAATCTTGGAAATAGAATGGAGAAAATAAAAGAAACATTTAACAAGAAACCAGAAGAACTAAAGAGCAAACAAACAATGATGAACAACACAATAAATGAAATTAAAAATTCCCTAAAAGAAATCAATAGCAGAATAACTGAGGCAAAAGAATGGATAAGTGATCTGGAAGACAAAATAGTGGAAATAACTACCACAGAACAGAATAAAGAAGAAAGAGTGAAAAGAATTGAGAGCAGTCTCAGGGACCTCTGGGACAACATTAAATGCACCAGCATTCAAATTATAGGAGTCCCAGAGAAGAGAGAAAGAAAGGGACTGAGAAAATATATGAAGAGATTATAGTTGAAACTTCCCTAATATGGGAAAGGAAAGAGTCAATCAAGTACAGGAAGTGCCGAGAGACCCATTAAGAATAAATCCAAGGAGAAACACGCCAAGACACATATAAATCAAACTATCAAAAATTAAATACAAAGAAAAAATATTAAAAGCAGCAAGAGAAAAACAACAAATAACATACAAGGGAATCCCCATAAGGTTAACAGCTGATCTTTCAGCAGAAACTGTGCAAGCCAGAAGGGAGTGGCAGGACATATTTAAAGTGATGAAAGGGAAAAATCTACAACCAAGACTACTCTACCCAGCAAGGATATCATTCAGATTTGACGGAAAAATTAAAATCTTTACAGACAAGCAAAAGCTAAGAGAATTCAGCACCACCAAACCCACTTTACAACAAATGCTAAAGGAACTTCTCTAGGCAGAAAACACAAGAGAAGGAAAAGACCTAAACTAGCAAACCCAAAACAATTAAGAAAATGGTGATAGGAACATATATATCGATAATTTCCTTAAATGTAAGTGGATTAAATGCTCCAACTAAAAGACATAAACTGGCTGAATGGATACAAAAACAAGACCCATATATATGTTGTCTACAAGAGATCCACTTCAGACCTAGGGACACATACAGACTGAAAGTGAGGGGATGGAAAAAGATATTCCATGCAAAGGGAAATCAAAAGAAAGCTGGAGTAGAAATTCTCATATCAGACAAAATAGACTTTAAAAGAAAGACTATTACAAGATGCAAAGAAGGAAACTACATAATGATCAAGGGATCAATCCAAGAAGAAGGTATAACAACTGTAAATATTTATGCACCCAACATAGGAGTACCTCAATACATAAGGCAAATGCTAACAGTCATAAAAGAGGAAATCGACAGTAACACAATCATAATAGAGGACTTTATCACCCCACTTTCACCAATGGACAGATCATCCAAAATGAAAATAAATAAGGAAAACAAAGCTTTAAATGATATGTTAAACAAGATGGACTTAAGTGATATTTATAGGACATTCCATCCAATAACAACAGAATACACTTTCTTCTCATGTGCTCATGGAACATTCTCCAGGATAGATAATATCTTGGGTCAAAAATCAAGCCTTGGCAAATTTAAGAAAATTGAAATCATATCAGGTATCTTTTCTGAACACAACACTATGAGACTAGATATCAATTACAAGAAAAGATCTGTAAAAAATACAAACACATGGAGACTAAACAGTACACTACTTAGTAAGCAAGTGATCACTGAAGAAATCAAAAAAGAAATAAAAAAATACCTAGAAACAAATGACAATGATAACACGATTACCCAAAATCTATGGGATGAAGCAAAAGCAGTTCTAAGAGGGAAGTTTATAGAAATACAATCCTACCTCAACAAACAGGAAACATCTCCAGTAAGCAACCTAATCTTACAATTAAAGCAATTAGAGAAAGAAGAACAAAAAAAACCCAAAGTTAGCAGAAGGAATGAAATCATAAACATCACATCAGAAATAAATGAAAAAGTAATGAAGGAAACAATAACAAAGATCAATAAAACTAAAAGCTGGTTCTTTGAGAAGATAAACAAAATTGATGAACCACTAGCCAGAGTCATCAAGAAAAAAAGGAAGAAGACTCAAATAAATAGAATTGGAAATGAAAGAGGAGAAGTAACAACTGACACTGCAGACATACAAAGGATCATGAGAGATTACTACAAGCAACTATATGCCAATAAAATGGACAACCTGAAATAAATGGACAAATTCTTAGAAAAGCACAACCTTCCAAGATTGAACCAGGAAGAAATAGGAAATATAAACAGAACAATCACAAGAACTGAAATTGAGACTGGATTAAAAATCTGCCAACAAACAGAAGCCCAGGACCAGATGTCTTCACAGGTGAATTCTAACAAACATTTAGATAAGAGCTAACACCTGTCCTTCTCAAACTCTTCCAAAACATAGCAGAGGGAGGAACACTCCCAGATTAATGCTACAAAGCCACCATCACTCTGATACATCAACCAGACAAAGAAGGCATAAAGAAAGAAAACTACAGGCCAATAACACTGATGAACATAGATGCAAAAATCTTCAACAAATAACTAGCAAACAGAATCCAACAGCACATTAAAAGGATCATACACTATGATCAAGTGAGGTTTATCCCTGGAATGCAAGAATTCTTCAATATATGCAAATCAATCCATGTGATACACCATATTAACTATTTGGAGGAGAAAAACTTTATCATCTTCTCAATACATGCAGAAAAAGCTTTTGACAACATTCAACACCCGCTTATGATAAAAACCCTCCAGAAAATAGGCATAGAGGGGACTTACCTCAACATTATAAAGGTCATATATGACAAACCCACAGCCAACATCATTCTCAATGGTGAAAACTTGAAACCATTTCCACTAAGATAAGGAACAAGAGAAGGTTGTCCACTCTCACCACTATTATTCAAAATAGTTTTGGAAGTTTCAGCTACAGCAATCAGAGAAGAAAAAGGAATCCAAATTGGAAAAGATGAAGAAAAGCTGTCACTGTTTGCAGATGACAGGATACTATACATAGAGAATCCTAAAGATGCTACCAGAAAACTACTAGAGCTAACCAATGAATTTGGTAAAGTAGCAGGATATGAAATTAATGCACAGAAATCTCTTGCATTCCTATACACTAATAATGAAAAATCTGAAAGAGAAATTAAGGAAACACTCCCATTTACCATTGCAACAAAACAAATAAAATACCTAGAAATAAACCTACCTAAGGAGACAAAAGACCTGTATGCAGAAAACTATAAGACACTGAACAAAAAAATTAAAGTTGATACAAACAGATGGAGAGATATACCATGTTTTTGGATTGGAAGAATCAACATTGTGAAAATGACTATACTATCCAAAGCTATCTACAGATTCAATGCAATCCCTATCAAACTACCAATGGCGTTTTTCACAGAACTAGAACAAAAAAAATTTCACAATTTGTATGGAAACACAAGAGACCCCGAATAGCCAAAGGAATCTTGAGAAAGAAAAATGGAGCTGGAGGAATCAGGCTCCCAGACTTCAGACTATACTACAAAGCTACAGTAATGAAGACTGTATGGTACTAGCACAAAATCAGAAATGTAGATCAATGGAACAGGATGGAAAGCCCAGAGATAAACCCATGCACATATGGCCACCTTATTTTGGATAAAGGAGGCTAGTATATACAGTGGAGAAAGACATTCTCTTCAATAAGTGGTGTTGGGACAACTGGACAGCTACATGTAAAAGAATGAAATTAGAACACTCCCTAACACCATACACAAAAATAAACTCTAAATGGATAAAAGACCTAAATATAAGGCCAGACACTATAAAACTCTTAGAGGAAAACATAGGCAGAACACTCTTCGACATTAATCATAGTAAGGTCCCTTTTGACCCAGTCTATGACATAAATCCCAACAAGATCTTTTTTGTCCCAGCTTCTAGAGAAATGGAAATAAACACAAAAATAAACAAACGGGACCTAATGAAACTTAAAAGCTTTTGCACAGCAAAGGAATCCATAAACAAGATGAAAAGATAACCCTCAGAATGGGAGAAAATATTTGCAAATGAAGCAACTGACAAAGGATTGATCTCCAAAATATACAAGCAGCTCATGCAGCTCGATATGAAAAAAACATAGAACCCAATCCAAAAATGGGCAGAAGACCTAAATAGACATTTCTCCAAAGAAGATATACAGATTGCCAACAGACACATGAAAGAATGCTCAACATCATTAATCATTAGAGAAATGCAAGTCAAAACTACAATGAGGTATCACCTCACACCGGTCAGAATAGCCATTATCAAAAAATTTACAAACAATAAATGCTGGAGTGGGTGTGGAGAAAAGAGAACCCTCTTGCACTGTTGGTGGGAATGTAAATTGATACAGCCACTATGGAGAACAGTATGGAAGTTCCTTAAAAAACTAAAAATAGAACTACCATATGACCCAGCAATTCTTCTACTGGACATATACCCTGAGAAAACTATAATTCAATAGGAGACATGTACCACAATGTTCATTGTAGCTCTCTTTACAATAGCCAGGACATGGAAGCAACCTAAGTGTCCATCAGATGAATGGATAATGAAGACATGGCACATACATACAATGGAATATTACTCAGCCATAAAAAGAAACGAAATTGAGTTATTTGTAGTGAGGTGGATGGACCTAGAGTCTGTCTTGGAGAGTGAAGTAAGTCAGAAATAGAAAAACAAATACCATATGCTAACACATATATGTGGAATCTAAAAACAAAAAACAACCAAAAAAAAAAAACGTTATTAAGAACCTAGGGCAGGACGGGAAACAGACACAGATGTAGAGAATGGACTTGAGGACACAGGGAGGGGGAAGGGTAAGCTGGGATGAGGTGAGAGAGTGGCATGGACTTATATACGCTACAAAGTGTACAATATATAGCTAGTGGGAGGCAGCAGCATAGCACAGGGAGATGAGCTCAGTGCTTTGTGACCACCTAGAGGGGTGGGATAGGGAAGGTGGGAGGGACACACAAGAGGGAGGAGATATGGGGACATATGTGTATGTATAGCTGGTTCACTTTGTTGTAGGGCAGAAAGTAGCACACCATTGTGGAGTAATTATACTCCAATAAAGATGTTAAAAAGAAGAAAGAAAGAAAAAGAAAGAAAGAAAGAAAGAAAGAAAGAAAGAAAGAAAGAAAGAAAGAAAGAAAGAAAGAAAGAAAGAAAGAAAGAAAGAAAGAAAGAGAAAGGAAGGAAGGAAGAAAGAAAGAAGGAAAGAAAGAAAGAGAAAGAAAGAAAAACAATACATTTTGAAAAATAAATAAATAAATAAAAGCCCCCCTCCCCAAAAAATATATATGGTCTGCCATATCAATAAAAAAAGGATGTTGCAGCCATCAAGCCATCATATTACAGCAGCCCTGATGGTGAGCCCTGAGGGAACTCAGGATGGAGACATTATGCCCATCTAGCAGTCAGCTGCTCCAGCCACCCCTAATGGTGTACCCTGAGGAACTCAGGATGAGAAAACACAGGATAGTGACCCCAGATAGCTGAGGTGCATATCAAAGGGATGATTTCAGTGATCCCAGACTCTTGCATCTTCCTGTACATAGAAAAGCGCTAAATGCCTTAACTTGAAATACCTGGTTTTCTTTAATTAACAGTGATCTTTAGATGTTCCTACTACCTTGTCTTTGTTGCAAAACTTCTATATGTCCCGGGTCCCCCTTGCCCCTGCCCTTGCCTCTTGGGAACAGTCCCTTAGAGTTATCTGAGAGTCGTGTCTCCCAGGCTTGAAGTCCTTAGATTGTCCACCAAATAAAACATAGCTCTCAACTTTTAGGTTGTGCATTTTTTCAGTTGACACTTGCATTGATGATGTAAATTTGAGTGGAATTTAATCTTGGGGAGAGAATAGGTCACTCTATTAGTTTCCTAGGACTGCTGTAACAGAGTACAACAAACTGAGTGACTTAAAACAATAAAATTGTTTTCTCATGGTGCTGGAGGTTTTAAGAAATAAATCAAGGTGTCTGCTGAATCATGCTCCCTCTGAAGTCTCTAAAGGGAGACATTAAGCTTTTTTTCTTGCAGCTTCTGTAAGGACTAGGTGTTCTTTGGGTGGCAGTATAACTATTATCTAGGTTCCCATATTTATATGGCCATCTTCCCTCTGTGTCTCCGTGTCTTCATATGATGTCTGCTCTTTGTGTATATCTCTCACTTCTTCTTGTAAGGACACATTATATTTGATGAAAGTCCCAGATTACTCCAGTATGATCTCATCTTAACTAATCACATCTGTGATGACACTATTTCCAAATGAGGTAACATTCTGAGGTATTGGGGATCAGGACTCCAACATATCTTTTTGTGAAACACAATTCAGCCCATAACTGTCACCTATAAAGAGAGTGTAGAGAAAGAAGAAACAAACTTAGCAATGAACACCTGAGGAATTTAGATTTCTTGTGGTGAAGGCCCTGATGGAAGGTCTGGAGTGTTAGTTAGGAGGAAGTCAGGCATGTATTTCCACCACATTAAGTGAAGAGAGTAATTAAGGCAGGAGTGGTAAAAAGCATTCAATTCTATTATGAGGAGTAAGATGAAGGCAGAAAATGGCTAAGTTCATCAATGAGCAATGGAATTGCTGATGTTTGTAATGATTATCCTGGCCATGAGTAAAACATTAAATTATGTCAAGTCAGCATTACTCAACAAAGCAAGAATATGTGAAGTGTCTTTTAGAAAGATTTACATTGAAGTTAGTACTAATATTATTATGTAATTTAGGTGTTGATGTTCTCTGGAAACTCTATGATGAATAACAGCTAATTTCCAAGATTAAAAGGATTTTGTATGGCTAATTAGTCTTATGTTCTCTATGCATGTTTTCTATGTATATGATGAAATAGGGGAACATTCCTTTCAGCTCACTGTAGAAGAACATATATTTGGACTTTTTACACAGAACAAAAAGAAATTTTATCTTCATAAGTGACATGAATGTAGAAAATAAAACCAACAAAAATTTGAAAATATAGAATCTGAGGGATTTTAAAAATTTGGAAAGCTAAAAGTTATAGAAGAATATATAAAAATATTTGGTTATATATATACATATATATGCAAAATATCACAAGATATATCATAAGCCAAGTCAAGAAAACTAATCAAAAAATTATTTCTAATGCTAACATTTATAATAAATGACTCTTTTATATATTAATTTTACAAACACCAAAAATGAAAAGTCTACAGTAGGAGTGGAGTAAGAGAAAGGAAAACATTGAAAACAAATATGCATATGGTAAAAGTAACACTACATTGTCTTATTTAAGTAAAAGTACATGTGTGTATGTATATATGCATAGCATATATATCTGTGTAAAGAGATGCATGCATTTATAGTCTCTCAATGGAGTCTATTTTAAGGAGGTGAGAATTTAGGTGATATTTATTCCCTTTCACGTACTAATATTTGTAAATTTAATATAATGCAAAGAAAAGCAACAAATACTTTCTCGTGGATAAATGAGTGGACTCAGCTTTCCTTGATATTTTTGGTGTCTACAATTCTATCATGTACATTTTTAATGATTTACTGAATGGACGTTTATGACTGTCTTCTCTGAGTAAGGAATTAGGAATGAAAACTATATTCATGCCCTCATAAGATTGGTATTTTACTGGATTAAATCTCAAAATAAGTGCATTCTTTTAATTTTTTTTTTAACTTTTTACTTTACAAGCTCTGTAACACAGGCCAAGAATTTTATATATTAAGATTTATTTTGTATAAGTATCTCTTGTTCCTTTTTCCTGTCCTTAAATATCTCAGCTCTAGACAATTTTTACCCTGGAGTGCTTATCTTGCCTAGTCTCAAAATTAATGAACAAGAGTTGGCTAAAGAGGTCAAAGTAGCAATAAAAAATAACTTTCATAAAAATGTGAATAAAATATGGAAATCACAAGAATATATGTACTTTAACATGTGAATTTTCATTTTATTAAAAAAGTACCCTCATGTTTCTCATGATAATGCATAAAGGTGATGCAGTTCAGCAATGGTAAGATGTAATTCATTATGAGACAGGTAAATGCAATGTTCTAGTGAGCCCAAGGTTAATCATATTAATTTGTGTGCCATTGTTTAGGAGAGAAAAAGGTCAAATTAATCCCATAAGCAAACTGGGAAATATTCCTAGTCCTCCTCCAAAACTTTCAAATGAAGAAACAACATTGCAGTCTCTATATTACACTCAATGAAATAAACAGAAATTAATGAAAATCTAGGGAAATGTAGGTTCATATTTATCGAGTATTTTTCTGAAATACTCCACAAGAAAATTTCTAGAACTGAGGCAGCGGAAAATATTCTCCCATCATTTTCCTGTACTCTCTCCATAAAGCTGGTTTGAAGGAGGAATTGCTCAGTTAATAGTTTCTATAGAAGCAGTTTAACCAGTTTCCTAGGGAGCACAGTTGCTTAGGAAACTCAAATATATTAGAGCACAGAGGCTGTGATGAGACACCTGCTGGTGCCCTTTTTCATTTTTTACCAGCTTCTTCTCACTCTCCTGGCTGTGCTCTCATATGGCAGAAATGCAGAGTTGGAAAACCAGTGTGGTTCTTGGCACAAGGTGGGGTTCATATAATTGCTTACAGGCTTACCATAAAGACCACCTTTGGTAGACAAGTTGTTTTTGAGGGCAGATTGGGTGACATTTTCTTACCCTGCAAGCACATTCCATTGGCCAATGGGATAATCTCTGAGGATTTACTATAATCATATTCTCTGAAAACCCTGGCACATTAAGAAATGGTAATTGAATTTCATGAGAGCTATTTTCAAAATCTACCCAATTAAGAAAAAAAAACAAAGACATAGTTATACAAGACACATTCTAAACCTTAGGCTGGTTTACTGAAAATAGCAGTGATGTTTTCCCTTTGAAATGCTTAATGATATATAAAAATAGAATACATGTTATAGAATCACTTTGGGATTTCTTAATCAATGAATAATTCTGGTGTTAATGAACTGTTTCTGTTTTTTATTAAAAATAAAGGTTGTATGAACGTTAAATTTTATGCCTGTTTTTCTACCTACTATCTATCTAAACTAGTTTTGTAATGCTTTTGAAATTGGACCACTCATTTTCAGTTGATATCCTTTAAAAATGTGAAATGATGATGGCAACGTGGGGACAAGTGCTGCAAATGTGACTCGGGGTCTCAGCACACCAGGCTGCCACATTTCGCAGCTGTTTGGTAGACATGAGGAACTAAGCTACAGGACCCATGCCAGTGGGCTGGGAACCTCTAGATGACGCAGCGTTATAAAAAGAGAAAAAAAATAAACTTTGCAATTAACCAACAGCAATCCCTGAGGTTTGAGGCTCAGCATTATTCCCTGCCATCTGCATTCTCTCTGTGAAACTCTTAGAGAGAGGCCATCACAACTTTTTCTCAAAAATGTTTCATAACAGATTATGGTAAAGCTACTCATATTTTAACAGTCCTAGATATTCAGAGGGAGAGAGAGAGAAGAGAGAAGAATTTCCTAAAACCTAATTCAATTTACCCCAGAGTTAAAGTGAGCTTTAAATTGTTTTATAAATGTTTAATTTTCCAATTAACTTTGTGTGCTTTGATGGTGAATGGAACCCTGAGACTCTATTGTTCAGACACTACCTGCTTAGGGTCAAGATCATACTTCTGTTTTTCATCTTCCTTTTGTGTCAAGGTTTCCCTGGGCATAAAAGAGATAAATGCCAAATGTTTTTATCCACAAATAACAGTCAATGGCATGATATTCTTAAAAAAAAGTCCTCTAATTCAGGCACCCCTCCATGATCCCTGGCTCTCCAAATTGGAATGAACTCCCAGCCTCACTACAGCTCATGCTCCATCTTGGACTTCTAGGAACATATGCCTGTTAGTGACCTGTTAAGTGCTGGGCTGGTCTTTCCGGAGTAAAGATAAATAGCACAAACTGTGTCTTCTCTAAGACAGCAGCTCAGAGATCCGAAATTCTTCTCTTGCTTCTTCTACCTTTATTTTTTCAGTTGCAGTCAATACTTACTAGACACTAACTTTGTGCTTAATTGTGCCAGGTACCGTATATATATCTATATCTATATCTATATAGATATAGAATTAGCTAGACAGATAAAAATATGACTCACCATCTTTGTGGAACTCACTTTCTCCCATCACTAGTTGCGGGACCACACCCTCTTGAGGAACACTGGCTACGTCCAGGGCAATCTGTTGATGTTGACCTGATTGCACACCCTGGACCTTCTTGGTCTTTATGGCTATTTGACAACATCCTTGGGGCCTTTCTTTAAGCAGAAGCAAATAGCTTCTTTAGGGAAACATTTTACTCCTGCTGATTATCTTGGTGTCTTCTGTTAAAAGGCAAGAAGATCATAGTGGAGGGTTACTATGAATGGGGAAAAAGAGCAAGAGGAAGAAATATCCAAAAGCTTATTAAATCATTTTATATATAACAAATATCTACATGTCTAAACTAACGAAATGACTCTAGGTCTATGGACATTTCCAACAAGGCAATGTAATCATTTTTATTTATCCTCAAGTTTTCCATTTTCTTTGCAGGATTTCATATTTTTAAAAAAATACAATTTTACTTGGTTCAATAAAGATGTATTTTCCACTGAACAGTCAAAAGGAGCCATTTCAAACTTTTTTTTCAGATCCCATGCCCCTGCTCAAAACACCTCAGTGTCCTTCCATTACACCAAGGAAAATCCTCAAAAGTCATGCAATGGCCTACAAGCCCCTCCATGATCTGCCCCCTGATTACCTCCCTCCCCTTTGCACCCAGCACTGGCCTTTGCACTCTTCCTCTGTGTGCCCTGTATGCTCCTGTCTTAGGTCTTTTTCCTCATTATTCCCTCTGCCTTGAAAACTTGTTCCCAGATTGTTGATGGCCCATTCCCTCAATTCCTTTAGGACACTAAAAGTGCCTGCTTCTCAGGATGTTCTTTTCTAGCCCCATATCTAAATGTCAATACTTATCCCTCTTTATTCCTTTACTCTCCTAATTATTTTATTCTTAGCCTGCTTTACAACACTATGTACTATATATCTATTATTTCATTCTGTTTACCAAACAGAGTGTAAGTTCCATGAAACAGAGATTATCTTGTTAACTGTTGCATTCTAAGCATCTAGAAAACTACTTGGAAAACAGCTGAGCTTAAAAAAAAAATTAGTGATCTGAATGAAAGAATGAAAGAATGATTGTAAAGGTCTCTATAAGCAACAAGTAGAATATTGTTCATGGTTCTCTTGAGTTACCTCAGAAAAACTCCTCAGAGTGCCACTTTTCCAGATTCTTCTGGCTGTCTCTTCATGAGCAAAAAACAAAGAACATGCTTTGAAATACTTCTTTCAGTGATGGGTATGCAGCTTTCAGATGACCACTCATTATATTATAAAGGACAGATTATCAACCCTTCTTGAGAACTTCAAAAGCAAACACATACGATTCTATGTCTTATTAATTAATATTGATATTTTATTGTGAAAAACATGAAAGTATGTTAGTCTACGTGTTAGTAGTTTGTGCTATGGGACACATTCTGCTTTTGTAGTTTGTTACATTTTACAATCAGGTGTTACAGTGAATACAATTTTGTGACGATGATTCAAATACCAAAAGGAACAGAAAAAATGGTCTCCTGTGTTAGCTTAGGTGTCCTCAAAATAGGGTTGAGACAATGACTTGTGTGCAGATAGTTTGAGAAGCAATGCCAGAGAGTAAGTGGGAAGAACAGAAAGAGTGAGGCAGAGAGGGAAGAAAACCAGTGTAAAGGCACATTATCAATTCCACTGCTGTATGTAAGAGATGCTTCTAGGAAGCACAGGGAATGCCTTCCAGGATTGTCTACTTAAAGCATTTTTCCAACATTTCTCATGTCAGTTAATCAAAAGTTGCTTACTTCAGAGTGCTTACACCTGTACTGCTGACCTGCCCACACTGTGAGCACTTCCTACTTCTACCCTGCAGAAACCCTGGGAAAGGCCAAGAGGATGTGAGGCTGGAGCATTAGCAATAAAGGGGTGAAAAGTCCACCCTTCACTCCATCCACAAGTGCCCTGCATGAAGTTCACTCTGTTATTGAGTCTTCAAGGTCTCTACTGATGACTTATTATGCAAGGGTTAGTGGGATAAGCTACAGTCCTCTTTTCTGAAACAGCTTAAGGCTGTTAGTGATATTTATCGTGTCCCTTCTCCACCACCAATTCTAGATATGCCTCCTCTTCAAGCAGCATTTCATCTGTTCTTGGTTGCTTGTCTGATGGAATCACCCAAAACTTCATCTCTGAGAAGTCTAAGCCTGGAAATCCTTGACCCTAACAGTAATTGCTGCAAAAGTCCTTTCACCATAGTACTAGGTATATAAGCACCAGGAGAGGCCCAAGTAGATCCCCTGATGTCCACACATACTCCCTGCCCCCAGAGAACCTAGTTCTACTATGTTCCTGAGTACAAATGCCCTCACCCTTCTACCCCCAAGAACCAGAACATCTAATCCAGCAGAAGCTAGGGTATTGGTCAAGGAAGCATAAATTCCTCATAGGTCACAGGCAGTGATGGTGAGAGAAGCCACACCTACTTGATCTCTGCACTGCATGTTCTAGTTATTGGATACTAAGCTCCATATTTCAAGAAATCAGTTCAAGGCATACACTGCATCCAGACAGACAACATCTCAACCCTGAGAAGTGTTTTGTCAAAAACATGTGCCTTGGTTGAATCTTTAGTAAGATATTCTGTTATGCCAGATGGTTCTGGATAATACTGCATAGGGTAGAATCAGAGGGTCTCATAGTCTTGTGCCCATCATCACACTACCTTCCCTGTTAAATCGACCTTTTAGACTGAGGTGACGCCACATGCTATAAGTCTTAGATGTTGATGTTGGCAAAACCTATGGGCAGGGAAGGCAAGTCAGTACTAACATAAGATTCAATTCTGTTTGGGATGAAATACTGCCTTCCAAGATGGAAGGGCCTGATGTAATTAGCTTGCCATGAAGTGACTGAACAAGTCTCCTTGAAGGACAGGACCACTTCATGGGCTCAACATTGGTCTCTGCAATGAAAATTTCAGACGTTCAAGCATCAGTAGAAGGTAGACCTGGCTTTTTGAGAAGAAGCTCAAACCATTAGGCCCGTGCATAGCCTCCATCCCTGCTACAAGGAGTCTACTCATGACTTCTTCCACAAACAAAAGTGGTAAAGAGCAGAAGTTGGCTAATGTCCGCTGGTTGGCTCATCCTGTCCACTGATTTCTGAAGGTGTCCTTTTTGTCATATCAACATTACTGGGCATTAATTTGAGATTCAAAACTCTTGACTCCTGTAAGTCTATCTGTGCACTATTTCCCAGACCTCTTTGACTCTGAACTTCTAATCTCACTCATCTCAGGCCCCTCATCAACTGTCCAGACAACTTGTGTAACCTGGCCTCACTTCAAATCTTTCTTTAGGACAAGTGACTGACCAAGTATACTCCTCCCAGTTCCACTCACAGAGAAGAGTCCCCTTGTCATTGCCCTTTAGTGCCACTCCTTGTTGTCTTGAAATGTGTCTCCCAAAGATCTGTTGAAGTCTTAACTCTTGGTACCTATGAATGTGACCTTACTTGGAAAGTTGGCAGATGTAATCAAGTTAAGATGAGATCATAATGAATTAGGGTGACCCCTGATCCAATAATGGGCATCGTTATAGGAGAAGGGAGAGGGAGATTTGGACACAGAAACACACACACAGAAAATGTCGTGAGGCAATCAAGGCAGAGATTGGGGTGGTGCAGCTGCAAGACAAAGAAAAACAGATTTGTGGCAACCACCAAAAGCTAGGAAGAGGCAGGAAAAGATTCTTCCCTGGAGCCTTGGAGTCAGCCTTCTCGTTTCCAGAACTGTGAGAGAACACATTTCTGTTGTGTTAAGCTGCCCAGCCTGTGGTGCATTTTTATGACAGTCCAAGGAAACAGATAAACTCCTCATTGTCTGTCCTGTGGTGGTTTTACATTTTCACCTTGCATCAAGTTCTGAAGCCAGCCCATTTGTGAACTGTGCTTTTGTAAGCCATGTGACCAGAGTTGGGAGCTGAGGAAGACACACTAGTAAAACAGAGGCCAGGCTACCTGCCTATGCAACTTTCTTGTGTCCTTCAGCTCTGTTCAGACCAGTTCCAGGATGTACTATTTCCATTACACAATTGATTACTTCTGCAACCACCTGACCTTATGATTTGGTAACCTGACAATACGGGGATGATGTTGGGCTGCTCTGATAAAGTGTCCCTTACTGTTTTTTGGTCAGGCATTCATCCATATAATAGGAGCTATTTTTCACACAAAGAGTAGCTCTTTGTTGCTGAAGACAGGGCTTTGCTGTAGAACACGAGCATCTGTGCCAGGATTCTCTAATTAGGGCTTTCTAGAGACCACATACAGCTTCTCCATCTCACACGGGGGCCTTTAGTATCATCGTGTTCACTGAGTAAGATCCTCAAGCTACAGGGCCTCTTGCACAACAGCTTGGACCTATTTGCAAAGACTTCTCTTTGCCCCTTGAGCTATATTTTACTAACCAGGACAGGTTTTATGCTTTAAAGTCAGGAATTCACTCTTTTTCTTGAGCCACATGCCCCTATGTGGTAAGTAGACCTATGAAAAGTTTCATTCTTTGGGCTGACTGAGTTTTCAGGGTCAGATTTCTTTCTCTTATTTTGGAAATTCTGCAAGCATACTGTTATGTGAGTTTAATCAAGCCAAGGCTATCACTGCAGATTTCTCTATTTCTCTCTCACCATTAGCCTGATAACAGGTGTCCCAAAATACTGCTGAGAGAGGAAGGACATTGAGATGATTAGGGTCTCATTTAGCCTTCGATTCTAACCCTGTGTTACAGTGCAGACTTTTCTTGAGTTTGATGGTGTGTAGGGGGTATAAATGCTATTTATAAAGTGGTAGCTTAATTGACTCTGCAATATTCCTTTTGAATAAATCTCCATCTAGGGCAAGATTTGAGTGTTTTTGCATCTCTGGACATAAAAACCATCAAACTCCATTAGAAATTAACCTTTATCTATAGCAATGCCATTCAATTTTCTGTTTTTAGATAAGTAGATGTCTAAAGTACCCTAAAGAGATGTTTATAGCTTTCTCCAACAATTAGGTCTGAACCAGGTATGTCGACAACAATAGTCTCTGAATTTGACTTTTAATGTCCCAAGGGATTAGTTTAATTACTGTAACCCCAAGTAAATTTTCAGAAAAGGCCTCCTTACTTATTATTAAGTAAAAGCATACAAAAATTTTTTCCATTTCATTCTTAGGCCTTGTAACCTTATATTAGCCTCCTCCAGCAGAACCCAATCTTCATGCCATACACACTTAGCTGTTCAGTGTGGAATTATGCCAGTATATGCTTACATGGACTAAACTTTTCACCATCACTTCAGAGTTTTACAGGGAACATGCCCAAGAAATGAACCCATTTAATATACTGCAAATGTGAAGCTAATTAGAAAAAAATATTTCCTCAACTTTTGCTTCTGAGAAATGATATCCAAAAAATGCAAAATTTGGCCCAAATCCATTCCTGTATACCACAGAAGAAATGCAAAACAAATGTGTCCATTTGTTAATAAGAATCTTTTGTTTGCTTCTAGAGTATGTGGGCAGCAGTTATGCAAGGTGTGATGTTTCTGAAGTTTAAAAATAATGTTGAAATAATTTCATGATCTAAGCTTCTTTTTGTTTAAAAAAGTTTGATTCCTAAAATTTAGTAATAAATTATAATTAGTTATATAATTTCTTTCTGAATATTTTCCTGATTAATTTTCTATGTAATTGTCTGGATATATTTTAAAATTTTGGTTTTAGGTCACTTTCTTGATGCTCATTTTCATCTCTTTTTGTCTTTATTGTGGTGAAGGGAACAGAATGAGGTACTCCTTTTCCTCCATTCTCGTCTCTCTCTCCCTCTCTCTCTCTTTCTCTGGCTCTTTCTTCCTCTCTCTCCCCCTCTTCTCGCTTTCTTTCTCCCTCTCTCTCCCCATTCCTCCCTCTTTCTCTCTCTTTCATTCTCTTCAAACACTCATTGATTATCCTATTTGTGCTGTTCAAAGAACATTCAATGACTTGCTGACCAAAATGAATGCTTTTCCTTACTGTACTATATATATATATATATATATATATATATATATATATACATTTTTTTTTTTTTTACTAGAATCCTCTATCCTCACTAATTAAAAAGTAGAACATTAGTTTGTCTTTATCCTGAAGTTTTATGATTATCTTAGGTGGGCCTGATGTAGCCAGTTAAGCCTTATTTTAAAAAGGTGAAACATTAGAGAGATGCTCTCCTGCTGACCTTGAATATACAGCCTCCATGAGTTTTATAGTTGCAAGGAGGTAAATTCTTCCAAAACCCTGCAAGCTTGGGAAAGGACCTTAAACCTCAGATGAGACTCTGATCCAGGCTGACACTTGATGCAGCCTTATGAGAACCAGAGTAGAGACCCCTGCTGAGCCTCGACCTACAGACTGTAAGAAATGAAAAGCTGTTGTTTTAAGTCACTAAGTTTGTGGCATTTGTTACACAGCAATAGAAAATGAACATACTGAACGAGGGTTAGAAGGAGACAGCTCACAAGTGCTATGATTGTATTTGTTCATCATTTTAACTAAATTGATTTCCATTAAAAAGAGCTATTATTAAAATATTAACAATAACAATTGTAATATATGGAATACCTGAGCTCTTTATATGTATTAGCTAATGTAATTATTATTAAAAACTCTATGAGGTAAGCATTAGAGTTCTGAATTCATAGGCAGTAAAGGGAGTATTAGGGAACCAAGCTCTCTTATCAGAAGTGGCAGAAGTCGTGTGTAAACTGCTGACTGGGAGGGATGTGGAAAAGCCCTCTGGCAGACAAGTCCTCTCATGTGATTTCCTAGCCCACACCATTTCCACTTCAGTACACTGCACTGTATTATTTATAGGAAATTACATACAAGGTATCCTGTACCAGCTTGCTAAGATCAATAAGGTATGAGCTTATAATGAAGAGCTGTAAAATCTAGTGGGGAAAACAGATATGAATTACACAGTATCTCCCAAGATCTAATGAAGTACTTGCACACTGGGGTTATATTCTGGCGGGATTAGAAAATGCTTAGAGAAGTCATGGCAACTGAGCTAAGCCTTAAATACTCTAAATAATCTCTCTGGGAGAAAAATTGGGGCAGCAATTATTTGAGTGAAGAAATAAACTGCTGCATTTGGAATTGTGACTGTATGGAACATGTTCACAGAATATTGAGTAGACAGGAGCACAGGGGAGTCAAAGGTATAAATAGTTTTTATCCTAAATGTATGCTTCCTACATTGTTTACATGTTTTCTTTATTCATCTCTGTCTGTTTCTTTCTCTCAATCTCCACACTCCCAGTCTAAGTGGTTTTTGCCTAGTAAACTGCAAATGCTTGGATCACGGTGTTAGCACCACATTTTGGAAAATACCTCAGTCAAAACTTCATTTTAAGACCCAGCAACACACGCACACATACTCATTCACACACACACATGCACACAGGCACACACACCTTATATGTGTTTGTAGTTTATTGTCAGAATCATGGTTGATGCTTACAATATGTCGTATATATGTTACTTATTTATCCTTTGTCCTCAATATCTAGAAGTATTTTTTTCAAGTTATATTCCTGATTCCTAGTGGTGCATGGCTAAATCCTTGGTATTAAGGACAAAGAAATTAATCAGTTTGGCAAGCACACTGATATTTTAATGTGTGGGAATGATGGCGGTTGGGGAAAATATACCAGGACAAAAATAAATGAAGATGTGTCAGAGAACAGTAAATCTTAGAGAATGAAACAGAATAATATGTAGGAAGTGACTGAGGAAACTATATTAGAACAGGTGGTCAGAGAAGAGCTTTCTAAAGAGATAACACCTGAGCATGTATAAATTCTCTGATCCATCAAATATATAGTTTACAATGAACTATTTCTGACTAGGAAGAACTTTTGTTGAATTAAGTATAGCTTCCAACAGAAGGAAAATATCGTAGAAAAACCTGACTTCTGTATAAGGAAAATATACATGTCTAATACTAAGAAAAAATAAATATAAAATACTGTAGAAGTCACTATTAATGTATTATAAAAATAAAAACTGCCAAAAATACGTGATCATGGACAATTTTAACAAGCAGAGTTAAATATATCAAATTAATTTCCCTGTTATATTAATATTACCAATAACAAATAAATTAGATAAACTGAACTGAACTGAAAGGCACCTATCAAATTTTCCAGAATTATCATTCAGGGATTCTTATATTTCAAACATTTTATATAGAGGAGGTGTAAGTTTTACATGCTCTTTAATTTCACAAACTCAGTTATGTTTCCTCTTTATGGGCTTTTTCTTTTTTAACCTTCGAAGAAAAAAATGAAAGAATAAAAAGCCCCTCACAAAACAGTTAATCACTTCACTTGTGGGAAAAGCCAGAGTAATATACATCTAGCAGAAACTGAGAAGAATGCAGGAGACGCTATTTTTGTACTCATTGGAGAAATATATATCTTCAAAATTTTTTTCCACTTATCATTTCTTGTATTCTATCTATTTGGTATATTAAATTCATATACAATAAACTTGAAAACCAGTCATTTTACATGAAACTAATTACATTCAGTGGAGACCCAGAGGACAGATTCATCCTGACAGAGTACTTTCAACACCATTTACTTGTATGTAGCTTGCTGTACACAGCACAATGCCTCAGCTGGAATCATAGCTAGTGACCTACTCTTCCTAACTCACTGGCAGTTATTTTGATGTTGTTGTTATTTATTTAATTCTTTTTTGAAAGACTCATGAAAAATGCTTCCCAGATGTGTATGGGTTAAAGGAAGCATTGATTTTGAAATTATAATTTATATACACACAGAATAATAACTGATTTCACAGTTCATTAATTCAATTGATGAACAACAATAAAAGAGGTACAGCAAAATATAACCAGGGGAAAAGGTGGGAGAGGAAGTGTATAATTTTACCCACTCACTATTCAAAAGAAATAAATGATCAGATGTACTTTATATAAAATGGTAAATTCACTATAGAAAAAGATTAACTTTAATTAAGATAGAGTTTTAAAACTGTACTTCAAGTATGAAATTGGAGGGATAATTCTTTTGGAAATATGCAATTCGGACATAATTGAAGAAGATTTAAATTTCTGCTATGGGGAATAAAGTCTACTTTTTACAGTGAATTACATAAGATGCCCATTTTTCCTTCTGAGTTAATTTGTGTTTGATAGTTGCAGAAAATATAGATGTTGTATGAACTACGTATATGTGATATTTTGTACTCACAGTAGGGCTGTATTTTTTTTTTCCTAGTGCTGTATTTTTTAATGCTAAATGCACATTTCTCTCTTTTCTCAATGAAAATGGACAGGTTTTATTTTTCAAATATAGATCATATTAATGGGAGGATATGGCATATTTTTCTAAAACTCTGTTTCCAAATGAAAATAAATTTCACCATATGTAAACTTTCATGTTTGTGGATAAAAATATATATAGTGAAAAATGTGTGTATATATATATATATATATATACATATATGTATATATATGTATAGCATGATGAGAATAGGGGAAACATGTTAGATAATTTCTGCATTTTATTACTTTACCATCATGTAAATCTTCACTAGTTTAAATAATTCCAATGGTATAGATGGACTTAAATATATATATATATAGGTTAATAAATGTCATAACTTTTTTATGTTGTTATAAAAAATATTAATTTTGTATGTGGGTATGTAAATAAAATTCCCACTCTAATGAACCTGGAGAGATGAAGTAAAAGGAGCATTTTCTTCTTCTCATCATGGGAAGAAAGGTCAGTAAAGTACTTTTTAAATGCCAGGATAAAGTAGCCATCCATAAGCTAGTCCAACAAGTGATTATATTAACATTATTCTACAATTAGAAATGCTGTCTCATAACCGGAACTTTATTATTTCCAAATGAATGTTCAAGAGAATAAAATAAGTTTATTTTAAAGGTTAAGTGTATTCAAGTCTGAACACTATGGTGCACAAATAAAGATTAAAAATGGAGGGTCTGCAGCATGAAGTCTTTAGAATTAATATAACATGACTGAGGTAGTGACAGAGCCGATGAGTCACTGCCCACTCTGAATAAATACTTGAAGCAGCTACAGAGAAACTGCCAAGGTCAAAGCTCAGTGCTATTTCAGACGGATGTTATTCTCTATACAGCAGTCACTCTCTCCTGCCTCCAGCTTTCCAAAAGGAGCTGGTGCACTGCAGGCACTCAGGATGAATCAGCCAGGTTTAATAATAATCAAGAACACTCAAATAAATGTCTCCAGAAAGAGAAGCTATTGAAAAACTTAAAAATAAAGACTATTTGAACTGTGGCTCATCTCAGAAGGCACACCTTTCTTGACTCATTTCAGAACAAAGCTACTAAAGAAAAATAGGGATGAAACTCCTGGAGAGTCTTTCCTTGCAGCCAAAAGGATCAGCATACGTGTGTCAATTACCTCGGTCATTCTAATAACCACACAGCAAACATTCTTGGGCAATGCAAAGGTGGACAGGAGCAAGCCACTTTGAGTCAATATTCATTGGTGGAGATTTGTTTTTATTTTAATGGAACTGTAGGGCAGGTACGTAGTTCAGCCTTCTAAAATTTAGAGTGAAAGATTTAGCAAATCTGTGATGTTGAAGAGAAAATAGGAAACAAGTATATTCTGAGAACTATTTGAGTGCTTCATAGTATCAGTGTTTGAGTAATTTTTTTCCTTGCTACTATATTATTTTCTTCTTTTGGGATGGTAGGTGTATTCTTAACTTTGGCTGTCACTTAGCCTATCACATAAAATGTTTCCAAGTGGAAATTGTGACATCTTGTGTGTATTTTGGCTATAAATACAATTTTGACATTGCAGCAGAATAAATAGAATCTTTGAAACTTCTAAACAGTAAAAGTTAATTAGGAAATACCTCAAGCCTAGTCAAGAAAGTAATCACCTCACCACATTTCACTACTGTGACAGCCACCACTTCTCAGAGCAATTTTCATACAACATCATTACTAATGTAATAGAGTGTCTATGAGAGATGCAGATATTTTATCTAAGAGTAATCTTTTAATCACATTAGTCATACATAGCTTACAAGGTATTCTGAAACAATGGGCACGTTCTAGTTACTATTTATGTGTAACAAATATCCAAGATTGCACAATTCTGCATTGACCATTCATTGGATGCAGGTTGACCACAGAACAAGTCATGACTTTGGGTGAGGTGGCTGTCTTCTGGAAGGCAATTTCCAGGTAGGCAATCAGTTGAGAACTGACAGCTTCCAACTGACAATCCCTAGAAGTTGTGGGATTGCTTCATTTCTGAAAGAGGTGGGTCTGGGTCTGGATCTTGCACAACAGCATCTTCTTTCACTACTTCCTAATTTTTTTTTTCAAATCCCTCTACTTCTTTCCAGTCTACTGCCACCATTCTAATCAAGGCTACATCTAGGTTATTTCCATGGCTCTTCTTTGTTTTCAGCCTATTTACATTGCATAGTGAGTTAATGTTATCAACAAAAAATCTCTTCCTATCAGATACTTCTTTCTTAATACACTTTGATATTTTCTCACTCATTGCTCTATGTAAAATAAAACACTCTAAGAATTGTTTACAAAGCTCATCATGGCATTGCTATTTCACTACATTTATATACTTATGCTCGCCCACATTTTTCCTTCACTCTGTCTCCAGATTGAAAGGGTTTTTTAAAGATCTAGCAGGCCTTGTGATTTCCACATAAGCACTTTCAGACTGTTATTTCTTCATCCTAAAACATCCTCCAACTTCACCTTTCTCCCTTGCCCTTGGAATAACAAATGTTTACCAATCTTTGAAAATCCACTTAATAAAGGCTCCCAGATGTGCTTAGGAACCAATAACATTTTGTCTACAGCCAGACCATCAGTCAAATATTGAACCTTACAGGACTAAAATAGAGGCATGAAAAACTTCTTGAAAATTGATATTGATATATTAACTCACATTGTTTTTGATCCCAACACCAGACACTGCCTGACTATAAGTAGATTTTCAATAAATATTTGTGAATAAGTAAATAAGCCAGATAAGAATACACTTAATTATTAGAAACCATCCATTTATATCTGTTCATTTTATCCCAAATAATATCATGAATGACTCTGTCAAATGCTTGGAAAATTTTCAGATACATTATATCTATAACAATTGTTCTCAACCATGTGAAATTTTACCCACCAGGGAAGAGACAGTTTGTTACAACACCAGGAAGTTGAGAGGGAAGGAAAGATCCTTCTAGCATCTAGTTGATTGAAGCCAGGAACACTGCTAGACATCCTAGAAGACAACCTCCCTCTCCCAACAAAAGAATATCAGACTCAGGATAATAACAATGCAATGCCAACACTGAGAAACCTAATCTATATCATTTCTTCAATTAGCTATGGCACGTGCAAATAAAGAAGGAAAGAATGAAAGAACGAAGGAAGGAAGCATGGGGGAAAGAGAAAGAAAAAGGAAAGGAAGGACGGAAGAGAAGAGGAAAGGAGGTATGCTGTTGAGATTTGATCTTTGTTTGTTCTTTGTGGTTTTATTCTGTTAACCATGACCTCTTCCCTTCTTGCCTTTCTAAGTTCTCAGAGGCATCTACTTGATAAAGCCTTCTTAAGCTGTGTCTGTCATTTTCCACAAATTAGCCAGCCTGACAACTTCTGGGACTGTGTTATTTTCAACACAGTTCCTCAGATATCATTAACTGTAGTTCTGTGATATCAGTGCATATCTTACAGTACCTCAGAAAATAATTTGTCAGACTCAGGACACCCAAAATTACTTAGAGTACCAAGGTGCTCACCTGTTATCTCCTAATGTATCTTGGACTTGTATTATCCTCTGTCAAAGATGGTTCTGCCTCTCTCATATGATAATCATTAGACTTGAAAGGGAAGTTGGAGGTGATATATTCCTCATCAGTTTCTACATTTAATGGACATTTCCAAGCCTCTGCACCTTGTTCCATTATGTTTCTTCAGATTTTATAGCTCTTCCTCTTTCTTGCATATTTGAAAAGGCATCTTCTAACCATAAAGTCTTCCATAACCATACATAAGCATCTCTCAACTCCTATTTCAGCACCATATTCTATTCCATTTTTTGTCTCTCAAATCACTGAACACTGTATCTTGTACAAGTGTTTACTAGTGTTCCTAGAATCAAGGATTCAGAATACAAAGGAAATTAACCTATGTATATTTTGTACATAGGTTTGTTAATATGTTAATGTGTTAATACTCATACTTAATTTATACCTTGACATTTCCAACTTTGTTAGGTCCCTTTAAAAGAATAAAAAACAAAATTTAGAATTTAATTACATTCTTATAATTTTTAAACTTATTTGGTAAATGGTTTGACTATCCATATTTTATTAATGTATAATATTTCATACTGATTTATTTCTGCTTCTTAAATGTATCATTCTCTTTCACCTTAAAAAAACTGCTTTATTCTCTTGAAATTTTACTTTCTTTCTTGGATGTCACTCTTGTGATTACATGTAGCTTTATCCCACAGAATGGCATATTAAACACTTGTTTTGTATTTGATATAAATCTCACTTTTAAACTTTATTATAAATATTTTCCATGTATTTTTATTTTTACATATTCTTGAACATTTATATTTTAACCAAGTTTACCTGTTCTGCTTTCAGAAATATTGTGTGTATCATTCTGAGGATATTATCAGGTACCCTATAGAACAGATGCTAAAAGGCCTTCTAGTGACATTCTTCCTGGAAAATATCTCTTTTATCCCAATACTCAGAATGCACATAGAAGGTAAAAGTGAATAAATCAAAATGTTAGCATCTATAACTCATCGGCTTACAGCTTAGCATCACGCTGCATTTAGTACTAAACCAGAATGACTTATGGGATCTGTTAGAATGGAAAGATTTAATGGTCAGTGTGGAGCCAGTCTTGACTGCAACAGTACAACTTGTAGAGTCAAAGACAGGATCACTTTCCTTTGAAGATGGCAGTGGTGGGAGATAAAGACCAATGAGAGCAATGATATGCTACAATGACAAGGCACCTGCAGCTCGATTGGAACAAGTGACAGTTACAAAAATTATGTTATGCTAAGAGTTATGGGAACAGACCGCAATAGGTACAGTGTTTAAGGTAATGCTACACATGGTTGCACAGGAACCAAGAGAAGGTAATGTAAAATTGACAGCAGTAAAATTGTAACAGCAGCTGAGAAGTATTTTAATAAGGATAGGAAAACCTTACTGGAATTATGGAGGCCATGTTTAGCAAAATAAACTCATTACCAGAAGTCTACCAGAGGATTATTTTTAACTTGTGAAATCATTTATATGAACAACCTTACAAATAATTTAAAAATTATGTTAAACGATTTGTTAAAAGTATGTAAAATCAAGCTGACCTGTATGGTCCTAGCTATATGGTTATTTTAACTACAGCAGGCAGACATTGAGAATCTGCAAAGGAAATCTTTGAGACACAGAATTAATGGTTGAGTAATTTACCATCAGGTGGTGGAATAAGAAATAACATTCCAGAGATAAATGGAACTTGGTCACAAGGAATTTTTCATTAAACAAAACAATCAATAATGGTTCCCTTCACACTTTTGAAAATGTAAATCCTACATAAGTTTAGAGAATAGACAATTCTAGAAAAAAAATACTATTAGTAATATGAAATGATATGAAGTTCAAGATTTGAAAAGCTAACCTCTGCTAGATGCCCATTCCACCATAACTCTTTTATACTTAGGTCAAACCTGGTATTTATCATTATTAGATACACTCTTTCACTGAAATATTTTTAAGTTGATTAAATTGACCCAATTAAAAAAAAAACTTTCTAAAAATCCTGTCAAGGAATTTTATCATTGTTCTCATGACAGAGCTTAATTGAATTAAATTTAAACCTCTCCCTCCCAAAAAAACCTAGATTATCTGGACATGTATCTAGTCATTATTCTATGAAGGAGACAGTACATTGATTCATTTTGTATGTCATTGAAAAGGAACTTAAATTTAAACAGAGCATGTAAAAATTGGCCCTAAGTCCTAAGATCCCTAAATAAGATATTAGCTAATAAGGAAAAAAGTTGCAATAAATAAGCAATAGATAAATTATCTTGCTTATGGACAATGAATTCAAGAGTCTAATAGGAGATTTTATAATCCTTAATCATACTTTTGCAATATTTGACTAATAATTTAGTGAAGTATTTACCTCAATGAATTATTTGAGCACGTGCCCAACTTTGTGTCAGCACATATACTCTGAAGGTTCTGAGACAAAAAAGAAATGGGGAAAGCAAAGCATAACTAGGCAAATTTACCTGCTTAATTAATTTGCCAAAGGTTCATTTTTCAGACATCCTTGCCTTAGTTAAAAAAAATTATTGTGTGTGAGTGAGCATGTGTTTACGTTTGACCCTAAGGAAGGGTCAAAAACGTGTGTTGAGATAAAGCATAGGGTGGGAGACTTTGAATAAACTTTCTTCCCTGTCAGCCTAGGGAAGTACTTCTCTTAAAAATTTTTATGTTGTTAAATACAACTGTACCATTCTCAAAAAAAAAAAAAAAAAATGTGATATAGCATTTTTTAAAGTGGTAGTAAATACTAGAGGGAACTCAATTAGAATAATTCTCCAAATTGTGCTCTGAATACCTAGATGTTAAAGTATCCTTTGTAGGGCTTCCCTGGTGGCACAGTGGTTGAGAGTCTGCCTGCCAACGCAGGGGACACGGGTTTGAGCCCTGGTCTGAGAAGATCCCACATGCCGCGGAGCGACTGGGCCCGTGAGCCACAATTACTGAGCCTGCGCGTCTGGAGCTTGTCCTCCCAACAGGAGAGGCCGCAATAGTGAGAGGCCCGCGCACCGCGATGAAGAGTGGCCCCCGCTCGCTGCAACTAGAGAAAGCCCTCGCACAGAAACGAAGACCCAACGCAGCCAAAAATAAATAAATAAATAAATAAATAAATGGATCATCACATTAAAAAAAAAATAAAAATAAATAAATAAATAAATAAAGTATCCTTTATAAATATATACAAAAATAAAACAGACATTTCAAATGTGGCTGCCAACTCTGACCTGCCATGCTGTCTCCATCAATAGAATATCATTTTGCCCTTGGAGCCTTCTCTTTCATTTATTTAAGGAGGAACAGGAGATAAATGAATACATTAAATAAAACCAAAAAAGTATAATTTCACTTTGCAAACTTTTGTGTTCTTGTCAGCTAACTTATTTAGATATCTCAGTTATTAACTGTATTCCACCCATTGCTTTGCAATATATATACTGCATCTCAAAGACCTGGTTCTACTTCCCTGATATACTTTATTATTTCTTCCTCTTTCTAGCTTGCTATATGTTTTTATTCTATCTTAAAATTCACCCCCAACATGGGTAGATATTTTGATTTGTTCATGTCAAGGCCTAGAAAAGCCTTGCACCTGCAGCCCACCTGTGGCTTTTTCTCTCAACTCTAGTTGGAATCTGGGATTCAAGCCTTTAAAAATGGATTCTAGACAACAAGAATAATTTAACTTCTATGTGAGACCTCATTACCATAACACAAGGAATGTCCTTATTCCAAGGAACAGGTTTACCAGTATGACACAGTAATACAATACAGTAAAATGCTGTTTGTATTACTTAAGGCATCTCAGGTTGCAAGTGATGGAAAATGAACTCAACCTAGCTTAATCAAAAGATTATATTGGCTTAGAGTACATCCTCCAATTACTTAAATTAATATGTATATGTACTTATATATGTATACTTATATTTATACTTAAAAAACATAGATGGAAGGGCAGGAATGAAGGTTGACTTCAAAAGAACTGCAAAGAGTATCTTGAAATCTACCTTTCTCGTTTCTGTTTCTCTTTGGATATAGGTTCATAACTTCACTGCAGATTATTTTCCTTCATTAGGTAGAAACCAGAGTCAACCAACAATAGCACAGTCCTACCTAAAACTTCTAAAAGAAGTAATTTTTTCTTTTTCTCTTCTCCTCCTCCTGTTTCTTATTCTTCTTCTTCCTCCTCCCCATTCTCCCCCCTAACCCCTCCTCCTCTTCCTCCTCTTCTCCTTCTCCTTCCTCTTCCCCTTCTTCTCCTTCTCCTCCTCCTCCTCCCCTCCCCTTCCTCCCCTCCCCCTCCCCCCCCCCCTCCTCCTCCTCCTCCTCCTCCTCCTCCTCCTCCTCCTCCTCCTCCTCCTCCTCCTCCTTCTTCTTCTTCTTCTTCTTCTTCTTCTTCTTCTTCTTCTTCTTCTTCTTCTTCTTCTTCTTCTTCTTCTTCTTCTTCTTCGTCTTCGTCTTTGTCTTCTTCATCTTCTTCACCTGCTTGGACCAATCAAATATGGGAGATTGAATTTGTGGTAAAAACAAGCAACTCCTGTGAGAACAGTATGGAAGAGGTAAGTAGGAGAAAACTACCGAGAAAGGTGGTTTGCTTTCATAAAATGAGGAAGTGTTCTGGAAAGAGGAACGATTTACTAAAATTTATCAAGTATTAACCACACTGAAATAAGAAAGCCTTGCCTTCTAGAACATTTATATAAATGTCCAACTTAAAATCTGGAAATGGAGGGACTTCCCTGGCAGTCCAGTGGTTGGGAATCTGCCTTCCAGTGCAGGGGGCGTGGGTTCAGTCCCTGGTTGAGAGAACTAAGATCCTGCATGCCATGGAGCAGCAAAGCTGGTGCACCGCAGCTAGAGAGCCTGCGTGCTGCAACTACTGAGCCCGTGAGCTCTGGAGGCCACATGCCACAGCTAGAGAGAAGCCCGCACACTGCAACAAAGAGCCTGCTCACCGCAACGAGGATTCTGCATACTGCAGCTAAGACCCAATGCAGCCAAATAAATTTAATAAAAAATTGGAAATGGAAAATAATATAGAAATATGTAATTATGACCAGATTTATGAGAAGACTATATTTCAATGTAGCCATCAAAGCATTTTAATATTGCATATATGTATAGAATAGATAAAATATTGCTGTATTCTTCAAGTTTTAACTAAGAAAATGAAACCAACAATTTTAAAGCAGAGAGAACTTAATAAAGAAAATTGGTTGCACTGGCAATGGAAAAACTGAGCAAGAAAATGGGGACAATGATATGTTGCAGATATCGGCAACAATGGGGAACCAATAGTACTTTTTGGCTAGAGGTACAAAGGAAAGAGGCCATGTTACCTGTGTTCAGGGGAAAGGTTTATCTGCAACAGCTGGATTCAGGCAGTCCAGTTTAGTGGGATTTGGAGCCTCAGAGGAGATATAGACATTGCTGGAGTTATCACTGGCAGAGTAGTAAAAAATTTGGTAAAGGGAAAGAAATCCTTTGCTTCTTCCTTCCTCCCATTCCCTGTCTCCTACCAGGACCTCCCATTGGCCAGAGTCAGATGTCTGCTGCCTTGAGAGCTCAGGAAATGAACCCCTCGAAGGTCAGGAACCTTATCATATAAGCAGAGAAAGCAAAGAGTGAGGAATTGATCTTAAGGGAGTATATTTCTGTTTTTCTTTTCAGAGTAATAGAATTGCTTTACTACCTTTTTTTTTTCCTTTGTAGCTTGTTTTTACTGAGAGATTACTATAACATCATCCGAAGTATACTAAATATTGTCTATTTCTGACCTCCAAGAAAATGAAATCTAGTTTTTAAATGTAAAGATTTAAAACAGTCTACTTATATAAATTTACTTCATATTTGTTCAAATTGTATTTATTTTTAGTTTATGCATCATAATATTATTTCAGGAAAAGCAGTTTTCCCGGTATGCTTAAGATTCTAGAAGTTCACAATGGCAGCAATCAAAAATGAACAGATTGAGTGTGTACAAGACATAAGGATGTGTACTGAAAGGCGACATACAAAGAAATGAGTATTGGAAACATGACAGTCCTTGAGGATAGGAGAAAGATCCAAACAACACTGTTGTACTTGATGATGTTTATTTCCTCTGCCTGAGGCTGAATAATTTTTCCTGCTGATTTGTTCAGTGAAAAAGGCAACAATATTCCTTTCAGGATTTTTTTCATTTATAATACAAAAGATCTGCTTACTGGTTATTTCCTATCTAAATTGCTCTGGTATGAGAAATGCATGTCATAGCAATTGTTTCCCCTTAAACATGGGTTCAGTTTAATACCCTGTCTTCCTTTCCAGCAAATACTTTGTATTAACCTTGGTGGTTTAAAAAGAGAAGGTTCTGTTTCTTTTCTTTCTTGTTTTAAATTTTTGTGAGTTTTTACTTCGTGGAGGATGAATGACCAGCAATCATGAAAGACTTTTTCTTCTTCAGACTTTGAACAGTAAAAACATTGTGTCCTTCTGAATTGAGAAAGAAAAGGGTAGCTTTTCACCTTTTTTTCCAGCTGCCTTGATATCACACTTTCCCATTGCCTTCTAGTAGTTTTTTTTTAACATCTTTATTGAAGTATAATTGCTTTACAATGGTGTGTTAGTTTCTGCTTTATAACAAAGTGAATCAGTTATACATATACATATGTTCCCATATCTCTTCCCTCTTGCATCTCCCTCCCTCCCACCCTCCCCATCCCACCCCTCTAGGTGGTCACAAAGCACCGAGCTGATCTCCCTGTGCTATGCGGCTGCTTCCCACTAGCTATCTATTTTACATTTGGTAGTGTATATATGTCCATGACACTCTCTCACCCTGTCACATCTCACCCCGTCCCCTCCCCATATCCTCAAGTCCATTCTCTAGTAGGTCTGTGTCTTTATTCCCGTCTTGCCACTAGGTTCTTCATGGCCTTTTTTTTTTTTTTTTTCCTTAGATTCCATATATATGTGTTAGCATACTGTATTTGTTTTTCTCTTTCTGACTTACTTCACTCTGTATGACAGACTCTAACTCCATCCAACTCATTACAAATACCTCCATTTCCTTTCTTTTTATGGCTGAGTAATATTCCATTGTATATATGTGCCACATCTTCTTTATCCATTCATCTGTCGATGGACATTTAGGTTGCTTCCATGTCCTGGCTATTGTAAATAGAGCTGCAATGAACATTTTGGTACATGACTCTTTTTGAACTATGGTTTTCTCAGGGTATATGCCCAGTAGTGGGATTGTTGGGTCGTATGGTAGTTCTCATTTTAGTTTTTTAAGGAACCTCCATACTGTTCTCCATAGTGGCTGTATCAATTTACATTCCCACCAACAGTGCAAGAGGGTTCCCTTTCCTCCACACACTCTCCAGCATTTATTGTTTCTAGATTTTTTGATGATGGCCATTCTGACCGGTGTGAGATGATATCTCATTGTAGTTTTGATTTGCACTTCTCTAATGATTAATGATATTGAGCATTCTTTCATATGTCTGTTGGAAATCTGTACATCTTCTTCGGAGAAATGTCTATTTAGGTCTTCTGCCCATTTTTGGATTGGGTTGTTCGTTTTTTTGTTATTGAGCTGCATGAGCTGCTTGTAAATCTTGGAGATTAATCCTTTGTCAGTTGCTTCATTTGCAAATATTTTCTCCCATTCTGATGGTTGTCTTTTGGTCTTGTTTATGGTTTCCTTTGCTGTGCAAAAGCATTTAAGTTTCATTAGGTCCCATTTGTTTATTTGTGTTTTTATTTCCATTTCTCTAGGAGCTGGGTCAAAAAGAATCTTGCTGTGATGTATGTCATAGAGTGTTCTCCCTATGTTTTCCTCTAAGAGTTTGATAGTGTCTCGCCTTACACTTAGGTCTTTAATCCATTTGGAGTTTATTTTTGTGCATGGTGTCAGGGAGTGTCCTAATTTCATACTTTTACATGTATCTGTCCAATTTTCCCAGCACCACTTATTGAAGAGGCTGTCTTTTCTCCACTGTATATGCTTGCCTCCTTTATCAAAGATAAGGTGACCATATGTGTGTGGGTTTATCTCTGGGCTTTCTATCCTGTTCCATTGATCTATATTGCTGTTTTTGTGCCAGTACCAAACTGTCTTGATTACTGTAGCTTTGTAATATAGTCTGAAGTCAGGGAGCCTGATTCCCCCGGCTCCATTTTTCGTTCTCAAGATTGCTTTGGCTATTCGGGGTCTTTTGTGTTTCCATACAAATTGTGAAATTTTTTGTTTTAGTTCTGTGAAAAATGCCAGTGGTAGTTTGATAGGGATTGCATTAAACCTGTAGATTGCTTTGGGTAGTAGAGTCATTTTCACAATGTTGATTCTTCCAATCCAAGAACATTGTATATCTATTTGTATCATCTTTAATTTCTTTCATCAGTGTCTTATAATTTTCTGCATACAGGTCTTTTGTCTCCTTAGGTAGATTTATTCCTAGATATTTTGTTGTTTTTGTTGCAATGGTAAAAGGGAGTGTTTTCTTAAGTTCACTTTCAGATTTTTCATCATTAGTGTATAGAAATGCAAGAGATTTCTGTGCATTAATTTTGTATCCTGCTACTTTACCAAATTCATTGATTAGCTGTACGAGTTTTCTGGTAGCATCTTTAGGATTCTCTATGTATAGTATCATGTCATCTGCAAACAGTGACAGCTTTACTTCTTCTTTTCCGATTTGGATTCCTTTTATTGCTTTTTCTACTCTGATTGCTGTGGCTAACACTTCCAAAACTATGTTGAATAATAGTGGTGAGAGTGGGCAACCTTGTCTTGTTCCTGATCTTAGTGGAAATGGTTTCAGTTTTTCACAATTGAGGACAATGTTGGCTTTGGGTTTGTCATATACGACCTTTATTATATTGAGGTAGGTTCCCTCTATACCCACTTTCTGGAGAGATTTTATCATAAATGGGTGTTGAATTTTGTCGAAAGCTTTCTCTGTATCTATTGAGATGATCATATGGTTTTTCTCCTTCAATTTGTTACTATGGTGTATCACATTGATTGATTTGCGTATATTGAAGAATCCTTGCATTTCTGGGATAAACCCCACTTGATCATGGTGTTTGATCCTTTTAATGTGCTGTTGGATTCTGTTTGCTAGTATTCTGTTGAGGATTTTTGCATCTATGTTCATCAGTGATATTGGCCTGTAGTTTTCTTTCTTTGTGACATCTTTGTCTGGTTTTGGTATCAGGGTGATGGTGGCCTTGTAGAATGAGTTTGGGAGTGTTCCTCCCTCTGCAATACTTTGGAAGAGTTTGAGAAGGATAGGTGTTAGCTCTTCTCTAAATGTTTGATAGAATTCACCTGTGAAGCCATCTGGTCCTGGGCTTTTGTTTGTTGGAAGGGTTTTAATCACAGTTTCAATTTCAGTGCTTGTGATTGGTCTGTTCATATTTTCTATTTCTTCCTGGTTCAGTCTCAGCAGGTTGTACATTTCTAAGAATCTGCCCATTTCTTCCAGGTTGTCCATTTTATTGGCATAGAGTTGCTTGTAGTAATCTCTCATGATCTTTTGTATTTCTGCAGTGTCAGTGGTTACTTCTCCTTTTTCATTTCTAATTCTATTGATTTGAGTCTTCTCCCTTTTTCTCTTGATGAATCTGGCTAATGGTTTATCAATTTTGTTTATCTTCTCAAAGAACCAGCTTTTAGTTTCATTGATATTTGCTATTGTTTCCTTCATTTCTTTTTCATTTATTTCTGACCTGATCTTTATGATTTCTTTCCTTCTGCTAGGTTTGGGGTTTTTGTTCTTCTTTCTCTAATTGCTTTAGGTTCAAGGTTAGGTTGTTTAGTTGAGATGTTTCCTGTTTCTTGAGGTAGGCTTCTATTGCTATAAACTTCCCTCTTAGCACTGCTTTTGCTGTGTCCCATAGGTTTTGGGTCTTCGTGTCTCCATTGTCATTTGTTACTAGGTATTTTTTGATTTCCCCTTTGATTTCTTCAGTGATCACTTCGTTATTAAGTAGTGTATTGTGTAGCCTCCATGTGTTTGTATTTTTTACAGATCTTTTCCTGTAATTGATATCTAGTCTCATAGCGTTGTGGTCGGAAAAGATACCTGATACGATTTCAATTTTCTTAAATTTACCAAGGCTTGATTTGTGGTCCAAGATATGATCTATCCTGGAGAATGTTCCATGAGCACTTGAGAAAAATGTGTATTCTGTTGTTTTTGGGTGGAATGTCCTATAAATATCAATTAAGTCCATCTTGTTTAATGTATCATTTAAAGCTTGTGTTTCCTTGTTTATTTTCATTTTGGATGATCTGTCCATTGGTGAAAGTTGGATGTTAAAGTCCCCTACTATGATTGTGTTGCTGTCGATTTCCCCTTTTATGGCTGTTAGTATTTGCCTTATGTATTGAGGTGCTCCTATGTTGGGTGCATAAATATTTATAATTGTTATACCTTCCTCTTGGATCGATCCCTTGATCATTATATAGTGTCCTTCTTTGTCTCTTGTAATAGTCTTTATTTTAAAGTCTATTTTGTCTGATATGAGAATTGCTACTCCAGCTTTCTTTTGATTTCCATTTGCATGGAATATCTTTTTCCATCCCCTCACTTTCAGTCTGTATGTTTCTCTAGGTCTGAAGTGGGTCTCTTGTAGACAGCATATATATGGGTCTTGTTTTTGCATCCATTCAGCCAGTCTGTGTCTTTTGCTGGGAGCATTTAATCCATTTACATTCAAGGTAATTATCGATATGTATGTTCCTATTCCCATTTTCTTAAATGTTTTGGGTTTGTTATTGTAGGTGTTTTCCTTCTCTTGTGTTTCTTGCCTAGAGAAGTTCCTTTAGCATTTGTTGTAAAGCTGGTTTGGTGGTGCTGAACTCTCAGCTTTTGCTTGTCTGTAAAAGTTTTAATTTCTCCATCACATCTGAATGAGATCCTTGCTGGGTAGAGTAATCTTGGCTGTAGGTTTTCCTCCTTCATCTCTTTAAGTATATCCTGCCACTCCCTTCTGGCTTGCAGAGTTTCTGCTGAAAGATCAGATGTTAACCTTATGGGGATTCCCTTGTGTGTTATTTGTTGTTCTTCCCTTGCTGCTTTTAATATGTTTTCTTTATATTTATTTTTGACAGTTTGATTAATATGTGTCTTGGCGTGTTTCTCCTTGGATTCATCCTGTATGGGACTCTCTGTGCTTCCAGGACTTGATTAACTATTTCCTTTCCCATATTAGGGAAGTTTTCAACTATTATCTCTTCAAATATTTTCCCAGTCCCTTTCTTTTTGTCTTCTTCTTCTGGGACCCCTATAATTCGAATGTTGGTGTGTTTAATGTTGTCCCAGAGGTCTCTGAGACTGTCCTCAGTTCTTTTCATTCTTTTTCCTTTATCTTGCCCTGCAGTAGTTATTTCCACCATTTTATCTTCCAGGTCACTTATCCGTTCTTCTGCCTCAGTTATTCTGCTATTGATCCCATCTAGAGTATTTTAATTTTCATTTATTGTGTTTTTCATCATTTCTTGGTTCCTCTTTAGTTCTTCTACGTCCTTGTTAAATGTTTCTTGCATTTTGTCTATTCTATTTCCAAGATTTTGGATCATCTTTACTATCATTATTCTGAATTCTTTTTCAGGTACACTGCCTATTTCCTCTTCATTTGTTAGGTCTGGTGTGTTTTGACCCTGTTCCTTCATCTGCTGTGTGTTTTTCTGTCTTCTCATTTTGCTTATCTTATTGTGTTTGGGGTGTCCTTTTCACAGGCTGCAGATTCATAGTTCCCGTTGTTTTTGGTATCTGCCCCCAGTGGCTAAGGTTGGTTCAGTGGGTTGTGTTGGCTTCCTGGTGGAGGGAACTAGTGCCTGTGTTCTGGTGGATGAAGCTGGATCTTGTCTTTCTGGTGGGCACGTCCACGTCTGGTGGTGTATTTTGGGGTGTCTGTGGCCTTATTATGATTTTAGGCAGCCTCTCTGCTAATGGATGGGGCTGTGTTCCTGTCTTGCTAGTTGTTTGGCATAGGTTGTCCAGCACTGTAGCTTGCTGGTCGTTGAGTGAAGCTGAGTCTTGATGTTGAGATGGAGATCTCTGAGATTTTTGCCATTTGGTATTACGTGGAGCTGGGAGGTCTCTTGTGGACCAGTGTCCTGAAGTTGGCTCTCCCACCTCAGAGGTACGGCCCTCATGCCTGGCTGGAGCACCAAGAGCCTTTCATCCACATGGCTCAGAGTAAAAGGGAGAAAAAATTGAAAGAAAGAAAGAAAGAAAGAAAGAAAGAGGATATAATATAGTGAAGTAAAATAAAGCTATTATAAAGCAAAGCTATACAGACAAAATCTCACCCAGAAGCATATACATATACACTCAGAAAAAAAGGAAAAGGGGAAAAATTAATTTATCCTGCTTCCAAAGTCCACCTCCTGAATTTGGGATGATTCGTTGTCTATTCTGGTATTCAACAGAAGCAGGCACATCAAGTTGTTTGTGGAATTTTAATCTGCTGCTTCTGAGGCTGCTGGGAGAGATTTCCCTTTCTCTTCTTTGTTCGCACAGCTCCTGGGTTCAGCTTTGGATTTGGACCCGCCTCTGCATGTAGGTCACCTGTGGGCATCTGTTCCCCGCCCAGACAGAACGGGGTTAAAGGAGCAGCTGCTTCAGGGGCTCTGGCTCACTCAGGCCGGGGGGAGGGAGGGGTACAGAGGAGGCGGGGCAAGCCCGCAGTGGCAGAGGCTGGCGTGACGTTGCACCAGCCTGAGGTGCACCATGCGTTCTTCCGGGGATGTTGTCCCTGGATCACGGGACCCTGGCAGTGGCGGGCTGCACCGGCTCCCGGGAGGGGCCGTGTGGAGAGTGACCTGTGCTCGCACACAGGCTTTTTGGTGGTGGCAGCAGCAGCCTTAGCATCTCACACCCATCTCTGGGGCCCGCGCTGATAGCCGCGGCTCGCGCCCATCTCTGGAGTTCGTTTAGGCGGCGCTCTGAATCCCCTCTCCTTGCGCACCGCAAAACAAAGAGGCAAGAAAAAGTCTCCTGCCTCTTCGGCAGCTGCAGACTTTTTCCCGGTCTCCCTCCCAGCCAACTGTGGTGCGCTAACCCCTTCAGGCTGTGTTCATGCCGCCAACCCCAGTCCTCTCCCTGCGATCTGACTGAAGCCCGAGCCTTAGCTCCCAGCCCTGCCCGCCCCAGCAGGTGAGCAGACAAGCCTCTCGGGCTGGTGAGTGCTGCTTGGCTCCGAGCCTCCGTGCGGGAATCTCTCCGCTTTGCCCTCTGCACCCCTGTGGCTGCGCTCTCCTCCTTGGCTCTGAAGCTTCCCCCCTCTGCCACTCTCAGTCTCCGCCCACGAAGGGGCTTCCTAGTGCGTGGAAACCTTTCCTCCTTCACGGCTCCCTCCCACTGGTGCAGGTCCCGTCCCTATTCTTTTGTCTCTGTTATTTCTTTTTTCTTTTGCCCTACCCAAGTACATGGGGAGTTTCTTGCCTTTTGGGAGGTCTGACGTTTTCTGCCAGCGTTCATTGGGTGTTCTGTAGGAGCAGTTCCACGTGTAGATGTATTTCTACTGTATCTGTGGGAAGGAAGATGATCTCTGCGTCTTACTCTTCCACCATCTTCTCTCCGGTCCTTCTAGTAGTTTTTAAAAGTAGAACTCTCTCTTTCTTCTAACCTTCCCTCTCCTCCCATATCATTCTCTCTTCACCATGTTTTATTTCTTCATAGTATCTAATGCTAGTTACTTTTTCTTATTTGTCTATTTGTTTATATTGTGTTTCTATTCTGCCCCACTGAACTGTGAGCTCCTTGAAATTATGGAATTTTTCTTGCTTGTCATTCCATCTCCCAGGCCTAGAACAATGCAACACGTTCCACGTTCTCTTTAAATATTTATTGACTGATGGACAAGGAACAAATTAATATGCATGTCACATAAGTGCTCCATATATAGCAAGGGATAGGTATTAATCTATTATTTAATATTCCACTAGTTCAGGAGATTCTCAAAAATAAGGACTTGGTTTGAATCAATTGTATAATGTAACAGGAACAGGCAGTGACTAACATATGGTTATTCATCAGATGGTTACTGAGTGAGAGACTACATGAATGAATAAAGGTCTACTAAGCCTCTTTCAAATATTCACTGATTCCCTGATTGACTCATTCAACAAGTATTTGATGCCTGTTATGTGCCAGCATCTGTCTAGACACAAGAGCTACATCAATTAATAAAACAAATTATCTGCTCTCATGTATCTTACAAATAGATTTTAGAAAAAAGCAACAGCTAGAAGATTTATTAATAATAACTGTCCTATGAACTGGTGACCAAATGGTATTAGTTCATATCTTCTTAACCTCTGTTGGAAGGCATGCATATTTATTTGAAACTTGGTCAGCAGTTCCTAAATTTGAGGTCAAAGACTTTGGCAGCCTGGTGAGCAGCAGATATTATCCTTTGGGTAAATGTTTTCCTGGGAGGAACACTACTAGCAAGGTACAGCATTGCTTTATCAAATTGTGGGCCATGGCCCATTTAGCAAATTATAAACTCACTTTATTTTATTTTGATCAGTTTATCATTGATCATTTATTTAGATTAAATGAGAGAGAAGACTAGAATAAAAAGTAGACTAGGATAGAATAAAATAGGAAAAAAATAGAAAATTCAGAATGCTGACACTTGCCAATTCACTTGCAAAGGGTTAGTATTATTTAATACATGTATTTAAGTGTGTTTGTGTGTGTGTGAATTTTTGTAGTACCTCATTAGGTTATACATTATTTGATGTAGGTTGAAGTAAAAAAAAAAAAAAAAAAAGAAAAGAAAGGAAGAAAAAAGATTGGAGCTATTAGCTGCTAGATAAACAAGAAGAGGGTCCAAACCCTAAGATAAAGAATGGGCAGTAAAATAAGGTTAGGACTCAGAGAAGGATTAGTGGCCTTGGAAGTGGGAGTGGTTTGAGTAAATCTCCTACCCACCACAGGAAAAACTGTCCAAAGGCAAGGAAGTGAGGCAGCAGTGATGAAGTGGTGGCTAGTCCTGTGAATAGGAGACACAAGGGGATGACTAAATATGATGTGTGTGTGGGCAAGTGCGTGAACAAGGTGGTGGTGGATTGGGGTGTAGTGGGATGGAGTTGTCCAGTGGGATTACTGGTTTACAAAGGAGATAAAAGGGGATAGGTAATTACTTTAATAAGGCAGGGTCTATGAGGGTGTTCAGATATTGAACCAGACATGCTGAATTGCAGTTTCAGATACATAAAATAGATGATACATAATAGACTAAAGCAAAGCAAAAGTTTCCTGTATTCTAAAATGGGGGTGAGAAAGTGCTGAGAATATGAGAATAGCTGCTGTTCTCATTGAATGCAATTGGCTCAGAACCTGGTAGAAGTTTCTGCATTTGTAGAAGTTTCTCTGTGTGTTTCATGGGGAAAGGCTTGATAAGCCTGAGAAGCTGGAAATAAACTAGCAACTGCAGATTCACAGTGTTGCTAAAGTTTATTTACTAATGTTTCAAATGAAGACAAGAAGGCTTGACTTATCTACCTCCAGGACTACTGAGAGCATCAACTGAGATAACATATGTACAAAGCCCTGATTGTTTAGGAATAGGCATTTTTACTGTTGTTGTTGTTGTTGTTATTATTATTATTTCTTCTTAGTGGGTGGGTTAGCTACCATACAGCAGAGATTGGAGAAATAGCTTTAGAGCAGGAGAATAAAGCCCTGACTGAAGTAAGACGGTAGAGAGGAAGGTTATAATAGAGCAAGCCTTCAGTACTGAAGACTATTAGAAGGGACAACAATAATAATAAGAGCAGAGGAAGAGAACATTTAGTTGAAGGGGATTATTTTTTCTAATTGCTTCAGATTCTCAAAGATAAATATACATATGTGATCTGTGTGATTCTTGTACTTGGTGATCACATTGCAATTCACATTCTTTCTATCCATTTAGATATGCCAACTCAGTTTCCGGGTTTTTATTTATTTCTTCTACACTTGGTTAGTTTGCTATTGATCTTAGAATTTTTAATTTTTCTATTTTTAATTTGAATTTTCTTCATTATATGGAAAACCATTTTTAGCCTCACGGAAGAAATAGTGACTTTTCTTAAAAACTTATCATAAGTGATTTTTCTTAAAGAGAGTGTAAATGGATATGGTGAGGCCCAAATGAAGAGGACCTGTCACTTTTTCTTTGGATGTTTAAAGGAACCAGTGAATACTAGTAAAAATATAAAACTAGGAATTTGTCTTTTCTTTGCTCTAAGCTACTCTATAGCTCTATAGCTCTAAGCTATAGGCCTTGACCAAGGGAATGAGTTGCACTTAATAAATATCTGTTGAATTTAATTACTTGGATGTGGCAAAATTGTCCTACAAAGGTTTAAAATTTGTGTTTTTTCTAAAAAATTCAAAATCAGAAAAATATTTTTGGACATTCATGCTTAATAAATCAAACTGGATTTCTTGCTTCATATTTCACAGACACGAATAAAACAGTTCTAAATTGAATGTTAGCCCATGAAGTCAGCATCTGTTTAGCAAGCAAATATTTGGTAAGGATAACTTTCAACCATGCGAAAAGGAGTCACACTGGACTTTTCAGGTCGCTACTGATTCCAAATCTAGTTCATATGCTGCCAAAGCAAGCTAAATTCTACACTCAATTGGACAAAGTTCACGACGCTTGGAATAAATTACATTAAAATAGTCCCTTACCTTTATCTGTCATCTAATGGAATAAAAGAAAAAATCTATTATTTTCTTCAAGTTTTAAAATCAAAGTTAGTAGAAGTTTAAGTGTTAATTTTGTGGGTTGCTAAGAATAACCTTCTAAATTTGGGTTTCTTAGATGTTAAATTTCTTTTGCTGTGACTGATGTGTATGCTTAAAAGTTATTTCTTTGGAAAATGTCCACTCCTATTTAAAATCTATTAAGATTTTTAAATAGAAATTTTTAGATTTGTCATCTTAGCAATGTAGTTTTATTAAACAAAAATCCTCAAAGCTTAAAGCCAATTGAAACTTCAAAGTTTCCAAGCTGAAGAAGAGATCATCTTAGGTCATTCTGAGGTCCTCAGTGGAGCACATTTATTTATTTTATTATACAGATCATCTATCATCCAGAATAGTAGTTTTCTCAGAATATCCCAGTGACACAAAAAATAACTTAAGTTTGAAGAGTCATAAGACATACTTAGAACTGCATTACATCTTTGAACTCCTTATGGAAATCTGGATGAAATCTCCTTTCTGGAATGCTGCACTTAGCAGTCTACAACAGCAACACATTTGTGTGTGTCTCTTAAATGGTCATTACCTGGTGAACTCTAAAGAAGTTTCAGTTCCAGCAGTAATCCCATTAAAAGTTTGTTATCCTCTTAAGGATTTACAGTTTGGGGAAAGATAAAAAATCACCCCATGATTTTGCACACAGGACAGCAATCCAAGGAAAACTTAATTTAAATCATTTCCCTGTGGTTCTGAACATAAAGTTTGGTTATTTATATCTTATAAGAAGAATTCAAAATAAAAATTTCTTGTATTTTCTGATTCTTTATTTCAATAAATGGGAAACATTGCCATTGTATAGGATAATTACTTCTGCAGAATATAATGTAAGAAATCTCTTACTGTTTTTTAAATTACATATATATATTCCACAGGTAATAATAAAACTGATGAGGATTCTAACAATTGGAAATTGTCAGGTCAAAAATATCACACTTCAATATACAATGATATTTTATTATATTGAAACCCAATTTATATCTTAAAATTGTATTTCTTATTAAACTGATATAAGTACACATCAGAATAACTAAAAGCAAAGTTGAATGGCTAATAATTTTCCTTCTTTCAAAAATATATCTGGTAGAATATTACACTGAGATATTAAACTAGGTCATCTTCCATATATTACAATGTACCCCTTGACCTCCCTCAAAATAGTTAATTTCAAAAGCCAAGGCTAGAAAGTTGGATTTAAGAAATATTAATTTTATAAACAAAGATTAAGAAGAGTATATTGAGTCAAGACTAAAATTAACTAGATAAGAATGCCCTAGATTGAGAAAAAGTAAATGATTGAACCAGATGCTAAGAAGCTTATTCCTACTTGACTCTAAGAAAGAGTGTTGTTAGAATATCCAGATAATTTGGGCAATTGAGAGTAGGGTCCTTTGCCTGAGCCCTCCAGCACCCAAGTCTCCAAGTGTCCCTGCACCAATGTGGTAAGAGATGAGCAGAAATGTCTTCATGAACTGTCTACACAAGTGTGTCTGAGGCAGCCTACACAGTTTTTTCTGACTCCAGTGTGCTTTCCATGTACCTAAGAGTACCATGGACACAGTGCCGAGAACCAATAAACTTGATGGATTTTGCAGTCTGGATGAGGTGGAAACATCCATGAAATACACGGACCTCTAAAGATCAGTTACAAAAGTAGGTCTCTGTGTAAATCAGTGAAATTAGATGTTAATACCTCTTAACATACAATAGTCTTCTAATGTCTTAAGCCCTTGCAACTCTGATTCAACCACAGGAAACTGAAGCAAGTGGGGACAGGAGATGGGAAGAAGCTGAATTGACTGAAAATCAATATCTTCTGTGTGCGGAACAGAAAAACAAAGCCCTTTGCATGTTTGAAAGGTGGCAATAAATGTTTTGTACAATTGAATTTATGGAATAAGATGCTTACCAGTTACATATGTGTAACCTATATAAACAGTCCCTGACTTAAGATGGTTTCACTTACAATTTTTCAACTTTGAGACTTGATGATGGTGCAAAAGCATACCCTTTTAGTAGAAACTGTACTTCAAATTTTTAATTTTGATCTTTTCCCAGGTTAGCAATTTGTGGTATGCTACTCTCGTGATGCTGGGCTGCAGCAGCGAGCTGCAGCTCCCACTCAGTGAAGGGATCACAAGGGTAAACAATCTTTTTTTTTTTTTTTTAAGTGTATGTCTGCATTATTTTACATTTTTATTTATTTATTTATTTATATTTGGCTGTGTTGGGTTTTCGTTTCTGTGCGAGGGCTTTCTCTAGTTGTGGCAAGCGGGGGCCACTCTTCATCGCAGTGCGCGGGCCTCTCACTATCGCGGCCTCTCTTGTTGCGGAGCACAGGCTCCAGACGCGCAGGCTCAGTAGTTGTGGTTCACGGGCCTAGTTGCTCCGCGGCATGTGGGATCTTCCCAGACCAGGGCTTGAGCCCGTGTCCCCTGCATTGACAGGCAGATTCTCAACCACTGTGCCACCAGGGAAGCCCGAGGGTAAACAATCTTTACTCTCACAACCATTCTGTTCCCATAGTGCCATTCTGTTTTTCAGTTTCAGTACAGTATTAAATAAGCTACAGTAGTCAACACTTTATTATAAAATAGGCTTTGTGTTAGATGGTTTTGCCCAACTGTAGGCTAATGTAAGTGTTCTGAGCACGTTTAAAATGGGTTAAGCTAAGCTCTGATGTTTGGTAGATGAAGTGTATTAAATGCAATCTCAACTTAGGAAATTTTCAATTTTCTATGGGTTTATCGAGAGGCAACCCCATCGTATGTCAAGGAAGATCTGTACTCCAGTTAACACTATCCATTTTTAACTACGTATTATAATTTTTAAATCATTTTCGATATATACATCAAATATTGGCATACCTCATACTGGAATTATACCATGGTGATGTGACATGGTTAGGTGGTGTAGAAAGAAGTAGGGAAAGGGCTCTAACAGAATAAAGAGTGATACTGTGGTACAATGCACAAAACAACAGACTGGGATTCTTGTTTTATCATTGTATAGGTGTTTGAAAATGTTCTCTATAGTGTGCCTTAGTGTCCTTGGACAATTTGCTTTGACAAAGAGAAAAAGAGCCACTGAAAGCTAAGAGATGGTCTGACACTATCATTTATGATAATGATCTCAACTAATGATCTCACTTTTATGTATTTAGCTATTTCACGTTAACTATAATTTAAGAGTATGTTATGTAGAAGTGTGTGGAAACTGAATATCAAGTCAGCTGTGGAATCATTTATGCATCAAGGTAGCTCAAAGAGTAAAAATTTTTCGATATTTTGCTATGTTTGAAGCTCAAAATAATACACAGACCAATATCTTAAACTTATTAGTGATTAGATCATAGTTTTTTATAAATATCAGGTTTCTTACTGATATTTATAAAAAATAGCTTTCCAAAATTTAGGCTGTTGTTCTGAACATTTTTCCATATCTTATGGGAAGTTTATGACAATGTTTGTGGTTCTACAGGTATTTTGTCTGGTGCAACCTTAATATTTCCTAGAGACTGCTGATGATTATAATTTTTTTTGCACAATTGCACATTACAAAATTTCTGAATAATTCACCAGATATTGATTAACATATAACCTAAAATACAGCATGTAAGGTCAAGGTAACTGCATCACTTTTTCAAATTTCTAATGTATTAATAATGTTGTATTTAAGTCATTCTAAAAAGATTATGTTATCAACTAAATAAATGAATATTTTGATTAATGAAAAAAAATATTTAGAGTGGAAAGGTATGGAGATGTTTACTAACACACTATAATTTCAAAATGAACAGCATATTGGTCTTTATGTTTAACATTAGCATCACAAGTAGGGACATATTCACCAACACACAATCCTGGAATACAGCCAACCCAGCAGCAGTGAGGTTATATTTGTCACAATGCAGCTCCACTGGACTGCAAAAGTGTAAAAAATGGATGGCAGCAGGATACCTGGCCAGTTCTTGTATGGTGAGCTGAAGTGGGGAGATATCAAATAGGGCAAGCTGAAGGAACATGATCCAGACACATTGAAGAACAATTTCAAGTAATGAAGCATGGCTGCAGAATACTAGGAAATAATATCAGGGGAAAGACCAACCCAGTGTGGAGAAATCAGAGTGGCAAAGGTGGTGTGTAGCCAGGTGAAGAAGCAGTGCTTCAGATTGCAGCAGCTTTTGCAAAGAGCAGTCACTCCCCCAAAGAACTCTGGCCACCAGTATTCATTGAGTATCATGGCTGATTTCTTACCAAATATTTTAGTAGTATTACCAATAAACAAAAATATTATATTCTTATGAAGAAAATTCCTGTCAAAGCTATCTTCCCAATTATGTACAATGATGTCTAGTTTCCAAACGTTGTTGCAGAAAGACTAGTACTATATGCAAGCAAAACATATAGCATGTTTAGATACGTGTTTGCAGGTGTCCAATCATACAGCAGTCCAATAATTGCTGTATAATTGTGTTAAGGAATTTTCACATACAAGCAGATTTTTGCTTTGGGAACTTTCCTGGAAGGTCAGTTAATCTGTGACTGGTAGGATATAGTGAAGTAGTTAAGATCAGTCTCGGGAGTCAGGCCATCTGAGAGTTGGAATCATATACCTGACAATTTACCCAATTTTTGCCCTGGGCAAGTTGTGAACTTCTCTTAGCTTCAGTTACTGTATCTGTATAAAGGGGCACTCAGATGGCTATTGGGAATAAAATGCACAGAAAATGTTCAGCACTGTGCCTGACCACATGTTATTACCAGCAGATGTATAATTTTTTTCTTAATGGTCTATATAAAACCAGTGACAATTCAGTAGTTCCCATTCACAGTGTTGGTGCCTGAAGGATGTGTAGAATCCATCCAGAATGAGGTGTGTTTTCCAGCCAATATTACTGTACATTTTTTATGTGAAAAGAAACTAAAAGTGGTTAAAAAAAAAAATGGTTTCAGAAGGCATGCTTAAATGAAAGTGAATAAAATTTCCATATGAATTATGTTTGAAACTGACTTGTGACTGAATTCTAGGAAGATCTTGCATTTTTCATCTTCATATATCTGGTGCCCAGCACAGTGCCTGGGAAAATTATTTAGTAAGGAAATAGTTGTAGTTGGAATGAATGTGTGTGCACATAAATCAACTTCTAGGGCATGATTTAGTTACAAATCTAATAGATATTATTTAATTTTAATAAATCTTTGGCAAGAGCTTATGTCTTCTTGTCTTCAAATATCAGAAGATGTGCTATTAAAAAAATAACATTATTTGGTCCCCCGACAATTGAATGAAATTGGGCTTCCTTTTCTGAATTGTATATCTAAAGCACAATAAAACTTAAAATAATTGAATAATTCTTATTTTTTCCTTTACTTTGTGAAGGACAGGACCAACCACAATATATTTTTTTTAAATTATTTCTCTCTTTTAGTGAACATCCTCATATCCTTAAAGGATCCATCTTTGATCTGATTAAATTTTCTTTATTTTAATTCCTCTGTATTTGCCTTATTAAACTGTCTAATCATTTTTTCCAAATGTATGGTTTGCAGATTATATAATATGTGATTTACAATTTTCCACATTGGTATAGCAATAATCTATGGCCATTTCCTGCTATTTTTCATAAGTAAAGTAGAAATTTATCTTGATCCTAACATATGTCAAATAATAATCTCTCTTGTCAAAAAGCAATTTTTAAAAAAGATATGTTTTGAGTTGCATCTATATGTTGTATAATACTTTCTACCAGATATTTGGAAACTGTTAGAAATTCAGTCGTGGAGATTAAATAATTTACCTTAAATTTTACATTGGTTTGTTTTTTGTGCCCAATTTCCCATGTTACATTTTGTGCCTGTTGCAAACCAAGATTTTTAATCTTTGGCTTCAAGGTTCCCATTGTTCTTAATAGGGGCCTTGGATCCCCTGAGGTAGACAGGAAGATTAAGAACTGTCATTGAAAATGCCAGTTAACTGGAGACTGGTAGCATACGGAAAATTTTAGGTGGTAAGGTTGGAAGCAAATTCAATGATTGGAAGAAATGTATAGTCCAAACAAGAGCTCTCCTACCATTTCCAGTAATATGGCTAAACTATTTAAAGACATTTAGTGTCTTTGCCATATCTACCTCATTAGTAAAACTTTCTACAGACATATCTTTATGTCTTTGCCATATCTACTTCATTAATAAAACTTTTCTACAGTTTGATTGACCTTACTGTCAAAAAGTTTTTCAAATATCTAAGATAAATATAACTTTCTTCAATTTCAGTCCAGCATGGGTAGTTTTAACAGTGGCATCTGTTGTTAGTATTTCTTCCTCATCTTTGCCAGAAACCTTAATGTCACCAGAATGTCACCAGAAACCTTAATTACCTATCACATTTTATTTCTAAATTATTTTCCTGATTTTTTAAAGTGAAAAATCAATGTAGTTTTATTGTTTTTATGATGTATCCATTCAAAATTCACAGTAGTTTTGTCTTTCAAAGAGCTAAGCACTTGTAGAGATCACCCCATAGATCTTCACTACTTTCCTGTGAAGCAAAACAAAGCATTATACCATATAGGGAGATATCTTATAATTCTGATTTCCAACTACTTAACTAGAAAAGATTTACCACACCACAGTACAATTCAGGATTGCTCCTTCATTTATCAATCTATATATTCTTTTCATTTTACCTTATGCATTTAAATATAGCATTTGTCTGAATAGTTGACTAAATTGCTCTCTTTGAAATATTGTGTAATCTTTTGGCATTATATTCTTAATATCAGTAAAAACTTTTTATCACAGAATAAAAGTACCTAGAAAACAGGTTCTTAATATCTCTTCTAAGCAATTTTGATTCCCAGTGCACCTTTGGCAGTGAGCTAGAAAGGATGGTTAAACAGGGTTACTAGGAAGAAGATTCACAGTCATTTTGAAAGGCTACTAAAAAGCACAGGTTGTACATAATTGGTAATCAAATTACATTAATCTATTCTCTAGGATACATATATTCAAGTAATATTATTTAATGTATATCAGAGAATTCTTAGATTTTTTAAAACAGTAGATAGGTGACTTTAAAAAATGTTTCCATCAGGAAAAGAAAATGTAAAAATTTTAATAACAGTAACTACATTACACAACCAAAAATTTTAGTTCTACATCCACGCTAAGAAATTAGTTTTCCTTTCCTAATATTGGAATTAGTTAATCATTATGCTCTAAATCCATTCAGCATTTGCTGACCAGCTATAAAAAAAACCTGGGGGGTAGGGGCGGGGATGAAGACATACAAAGAAATACATCCTCCCAAAAAGATTTTTCATAAAATTTTAGTAATTCTTTTTTAAATAGGAAATAATAATTGTTAAATTCTTTAAAATGAATTTAATAATAGAAGTCTTATTTCCTTAATGCTTATTCTCAGCTTCCACTTAAACTTCCTCCAGTTCTTTAATTCTAGCCATTTTAGAGGTTCTACCTTGTTCTTAGTGACTTTGTTTAAAATCCATATTGCTCATCAATTACTCCTAAATATTCATCTCCAACCCTGACTGATTTCCTGAGTTCTAATCTTCAGTTTTCAGTGGTCTGCTAGAGAACTTCACAAAGATGCCTTGGTTTAATGTTAGTTCAACAAATACTATTTAGATGCAACAGGTGACATCTAAGGCAATGAGGACAGCTGGGAATTCAATAGAACATAATCAGTCTTTATGAAAGTAATATTCCAATATGTGGGACTGAAATAAATACAGTTAGAGGGTATTGTATGTTAAAAAAATAATAATTACTTTTGGAAAAAAAATCAGGCCATGTAAGGGGTGTGTGGGTGTCAGGGTGTTGCAGTAAACCTTATCGAGAATTTGACATTTGAATAAAAACAAAAAGGTAGGGAAGCAACTCATGCATATGTCTGGGGTGTGGACGGTGAACATTCCAGGTATAGGAAACAGCTAATGCAAAGATGGTGTTGCAAGAATATTCCTGGTACAATTAAAGAACAACAAAAAGGTCATTGTGACAATAATATGGGGGATTAGTAGAAGAATAGATAAATAATAGAAGGTCAGAACCTGTAGGTCATCAAAGGCTATTGTTAGCTTTTACTATTAAAGAAAAATCGGACCATTATAAGGCTTTTTTAAAATGTGACAATTCATGTTTTAAAACTATCACTCTGTCTTCTCTATTAATAAAAGAGACACATATCCAAACATAAAATAATGGTGGTTTAGACAAAGATAGTAGGTAGCACTGCTGATGGAAGAAGTTTTCAGCCATTATTTCTTCTATTTCTAGTTTTCTGGTCCTTTCTCTCTTTCTTCTCCTTCTGGGACCCCTATTATATTCCATAAGTCTGTTGGGTCTTTTCATTCTTTTCCTTTTTTTCTCTTCTGATTGGTTAATTTTCACTGCTCTGTCTTCTTGTTTGTTTGCTTGTTTGTTTGGCTGCACTGCACAGCATGCAGGATCTTAGTTCCCCAACCAGGGATCAAACCCGGGTGCCCTGTAGTGGAAGTGTGGAGTCTTAACCACTGGACCACCAGGGATGTCCCCCACTGCTCTGTCTTCAAGTTTGCTGATCCTTCCTTTTGCTTGACCTAGACTGATTTAAACCCCTCTATTGAATTTTTCAGTTTAGTTATTGTATTCTCTGTGATTTGTCTTTGGTACTTTTTTTACTCTTTTCTATCTTTTTGTTGAAATTCTCACTTTATTCATGCTTTGCTCTCCTGACCTCAGTGAGCACCATTATTTTGCATTTTCTATCAGGTAAATCACTTATCCCTGTTTCATTACATTGGTTTCTGAAGATTTATGTTGTTTTTTCATTCAAAACATATTATCTTATTTTTTCCTTTTCCTTGACCCTCTGTGTTGGTTTCTGCATAGTAGATAAAGTAGCCACCTCTCCTTGTCTTGACAGATTGGCCTCATATAGGAAAGGAACCTTGTCAATCAGCCGGCCCCAAGTTCCTGGTTGCCTTTCAAACCTTTGTGATCATCCAAGCATCCAACTTTGTTCTTAGTGGCTACCCATAGTTGAGGGTGTGCCAAGACCTATCTGTGTCCCCAAAACTTGGGAAATGCCCATTAGTGTGTTCAGGCCCCAAAGGACTGCAAATTGCCTGCCCCTTCAGTTACCCACTGCAGGCTAATTGGAAGCCCCACCTTCAGGCAGCAGTTGGGAAAACCAAGATATTAGATATGCAGTCTAACCCCTATCAGGGAGAAACTGGGGGCTGGATGTTTTTGCTTATACTCACTCTGTGCTGAGCCAGAGGAACAGCCATTGGGAGTGCCTATGTGCCCAGATAGAACCGCATCTTTGTTGTGTGGTACGGGGGGAAGTCATGAATGTCAATCTCTGCCAGTTCTCTGTCAGAGCTAGTTGATTGGGAGCCAGTCCCTTAAGTGGCAGCCGTAGCAGTTCGAGTGCTTGATGTGTGGACAAGCTCTTTCCAGGGAGAAGCTGGAGGCTTGGTGTGACTGTTGGAGGCAGCTGGGGGGAGACATGGGAGACATGTCACCAGCTCTGCCAGACTCTGTAGGATCCTGGTCATCTCCTACATGCAGCAGGCAGGTTAAAAGCTGGAACATCAAGCATCATCTGGGAATGATGCAGTAAAATCCCTTCCAGGGAGAAACTAGGAGGTGGGTGTTTTTGCCTGCTCCTTATTTGTTGAACCCTGGGAAGGAACTGTTGGAAGTGCTTGTGTGCCCATTTGAAAATTGTTTTTTTTTGTTTAATATGTTCCTGTGGGACTTGTGAATGCAAAGCCCTGCTGGTTATCAGAGCTAGGTGATTTGAGGGTCTATCTTTCAGGTAGCAGCTGCAAAATTTGGGGTTGTAGCTGTATTGGCAAGTTGCTTCCAGGGAGAAGCTGGAGACTTGGTTTTGTTGTTGGAACTAGCCAGGGGGAGAAGGTAGGGGAAAAGCCCGCTGGCTCTTTCAGGTTCCAGAGAGGATCCCATTCAGCACCTAGATGTGGGCTAATTAGGAGCCAGACCCTCAGGCAACATCTGACAAATCATAAAGTTAAATCTCTTCCAGGGAAAATCTGAGAGATGGGTGTTTTTGTCTTCTCCGTCCAGACTGAGCCTGGAGAGTGTAGCCACGAGTGTGCTCACACACCAACTTGATAACCCCCTCTTTGTCTTCTGTAGTCCTGTGGGATTCATAAACACAAGCCCTGTTGGCTCTCAGAGCTAGATGATTTGGGGGCCCTTTCTTCAGCTAGCAGCTTTAAAAGTTGGGGTGCTAAATGTTAAGTCCAAATCCTTCACTCCTCAGGGAGAAGCTGGGAGTTGGAAGTTCCCTCCTGACTGCAACGTTCTGTGGCTGTGTCGGTGGGGAAGTTTATGGTTGAGAGTGTCTCAGCCTTTCCTATCCGTTTCAATGTGGGTATTTTCTGTTGCTCAATGTGTAGTTTCTGGAATTCTCTCAGAGAGGATTGATCTATGGGTAGTTGTATGCCTTCATGGGAGGAGGGAATTTCAGGAGCATACTTGTTGACATCCCTTTTAGGTTTTCTTTTTTGTTTTTTTCCAGTTTTATTGAGATATAATTGACATACAGCATTGTATAAGTTTAGGTAGAACAGCATAATGATTTGACTTACGTACATCATGAAATGATTACCACAATAAATTTAGTAAACATCCATCATCTTATATAGATACAAAATTAAAGAAATAGAAAAAAAAATTTTCCTTCTAATGAGAACTCTTAGGATTTACACTCTTAACTTTCATATGTAGCATAAAGCAGTGTTAATTATATTTATCATGTTGTACAGTACAGCCCTAGTACTGATTTATCTTATAACTGGAAATTTGTACCTTTTGTCAGCCTTCATCCAATTCCCCCTCCCTCCAGTCTCTAGCTCTAGTACCACATATCTCATCTCCTTTTTTCTATGAGTTTGTTTTCTTGCTTTTGAAGTATAATTAAACTACAACACTATGTTAGTTCCTGGTACACAACATGGCGATTTGATACTTCTATACATTACAAAATGATCACCATAATAAGTCTAGTCACCCTCTGCCACCATACACATATATTACATAATTATTGACTATATTCCCCATACCATATGTTTATATCCATGACTCATTTATTTTGCAACTGAAAGTTTGTAACTCAGTCTCCCTCACCTATTTCTTTCGTCCCCCAACCTGTCTCCCCTCTGTCAACTACTTGTTTGTTCTCTGTATCAATGACGGTTTCTGTTTTGTCATGTTTGTCCATTTGTTTTGTTTTTTTTTCTTTTAGGTAAAGATACCTTTCTTAATAGGATTGAATATACTAGACACTCAAGTTTTATTAAAAAAATGTATAAATGCATGCACCCATTTTATTTGGTTTTCTCACACAGCACAAATCAAGCAGAAAACTAAGCTATTTTTGCATGACTCAACAACTAGGCTGTCTGCTAATTCAAAGACAATAGATAAGGGACATAAGTGAAAAAGAAGGTTAGATTAGATCTTAAATATCAAGATATAATGTGATGTCAAATGATACAAATTACTTTACCAATTTTTTAAAAAAATCTATTAATGTGTATGTGTGTTTACTCTTTTTTATGTGAATGCTAAGGCAATGTACAGGTTCATTTTTTCACAATGAAAATATCAATATTATATGTGTCCTTTACATAGTTTACCTCTAGTAATTACCAGCATACAATTGGTACTTAATAAAGTTCCTGATTTTTACTTTTTCAAATTCTTTCCCATTTTTTATGACAGTAAGTGGTAATAACACATATGTGATAAAAATATCTTTGATAGTGTGCTTCATTGAATCAGAGATACCTATTGCTTTGTTATTCTAGTTTTAAAGAGGGGGAGCCTAGATAAAAAAATAAATACTCTTTGGTATTATTTCTTTCTCTGCTTGCTTCTTTGTATCTATAAAGTCTTCAGTAAATATTATAATCTTTTAATTTTTCAGTGTAAATTCTTTTCATTGTATCATTTTTGATAAGAAGTCTCTATATTTATAAGTATAATAAAATTTCATTTTACCATTTATACATAAAATCTTGTACCAGTTAGATTCCACATGAGATAATCTAATAAAATCAAAATTTCTGTGACCAAAGAAATGCTAGCAAACTGCCTCTGCTCAGTTGTTTACAGCTAAGCATGCTACTCATTTTCAATGCAATCGGTAATCTATCTTTTTTCTATTTATTCCTACTATGAGACACAGTAATTAAATTCCCCTTTGCCCAATTCTTTTTGTGTACCACATGAATAGCAGGTAAAGTCAATTTGTGAACTTATTGTCCTTGACACAGTGTAGAAGTGTTTCCAGCTGGAACTGATTATGTTTATTCTTCTGTGTTACCCAGGTAAAAAATAACGTAAAAGATAACAATAAATAATTGCAGCTCTAACTGTATTTAAATTTATTCTGCTACTGTTATGGGACAATGCAGATAAATAGCAAAGGGTCTTTCACACTGTCCAAAGAATGTCGCCATAGCTGTAATTATCTTCTTGCACGTGACCATGTGCTCTTTGCAGCAGGTGACAGGTAAATGATTTTAAAATAAAGAAAATCAAATTGAGATACTCATTATCCTTTGAGGAAATAGATTTAGCACTAGGATATGCAAGTCTTATATTCCATCTTCCTGAGCAAGGCAATATTATACACATTTTATAAGGTAAACTTTTAAAAAATTTTACCATTTTTTAAAATTGTGGTAAGAACAGATAATGTGAGATCTACACTCCCCATAAATTTTAAATACACAATATAGTATCCTTAACTATAGGCACAATGTTGTACAGTAGATCTCTAGAATGTATTCATCTTGTACAACTGAAACTTTTTATCCATTAAGCAGCAACTCCTCATTCCCCCTCCCCAGAGCCCTGGTAATCACCCTTCTACTTTCTGCTTCTATGAGTTTGACTACTTTAGATACCTCACATAAGTGGAATCATGCAGTATTTGTCTTTCTGTGTCTTGCTTTTTTCACTTAGCATAATGCTCTCAGAGTTCATCCAAGATATTTCATATGGCAGTGTCTCCTTTTTTATGGTTAAATAATATTCCTTTTTATGTATATACCACATCTTCTTATCCATTTTTCTGTCAATGAGCATTTAGGTTGTTTCCACATTTTGACTATTCTGAATAATGCCACAATATACCTGGGGATGCATATATCTCTTCAAGATCCAGACTTTAATTCTTTTGATTAAATACCCTGAAATGGGATTCTTGAATCATATCATAATTATATTTTCAATTTTTTTAGGTAAACTTTTATGTATATCTGAAAGAAACATTTGGGCTTTCTCCTATAACATACTCTTAAAGAAGTGATTCTTGCAGGCTTATCACAGTGATTATTTTCAACATGCCAAAGGTTGGTATACAAATATGACAGAACCTTTAAACTATATTTTGGACAATGTGAGAGTATGTATACATATTATGTAAATATTATTCAAGTAATATAAATGCATTATATTAATACATAAAATATATAATACTCATATATCATACATTATAATTTTATGTAATATTTAAAAACCTTAGTGACACAACTAATTTATAAGTGCCAAATTTCATAAATTGAATTTTTAAAAAGAAATAATCTAGATTTTACTTGCATAATATTTTAAATTTCAGACAAAAGTACTGATCATCTAAGAAGCAATTCATTTTATTGAAACTGAACAGTGTGCTATGGTTTTTAAACTCATATGGACTTGTGAATTTTAAACACAGGCAGAATAAAAAAAAAAAAACTTACATGTGATAAGTTATATTAATTTGGAATATACACATACAATTTAAATAACACTGCTTTGGGTATTTAATACCTCTAATGAATGTTTGTCAGTCCATAGAAAATATATTGTAATTAGAAAGTAGTATCTTTCGATCTCTAATTTTGGGAGGTTTATAAACTTTAATCCATTAAAAAAAACTTATTTTTTATAATGTATCTATGCTAATTTCCTTTTGAAAATGAAAAGATGAAATGATGTATGGTGTATTAAAACATTATCCTATGTAGTTTATTTCATCATATAAGAACTCCCCTTATGTTTTACTTGTTTTCATTTGAAGCTAATTTACATTTCATGGAAAACTATATACAATGCCAGGGAGGAAAAGATACTTTATGAAAAAATAGGTAACACTAAAAAGATATTTTAGCATTTTATCACATAAAATAAACTCTCATAAATGTATCCAATTATTTAAAATTAAGTTTATCCAACTATTTATATAAAAAATATAATATACTAACACTATAACAGTTCTATATAAACCAAATCTCTGAATAATCCAGCATGGATCAAAGTTAATATGTTAACTCAAATTCATTTTTGTAGAGAATCTCATTTTGTGTTTAGTTCTCTTAATCTTACTTGATAACTTTCTCAGAGTTTAATGCTTACTTGTAGAATCATAATCGTCAGACCTTTATTTTCATTTTACTCTGAGATGCATGATCTTGCTTGGTTCTTTTCAAGTTTATGATGGAGAGGGAGACAGTACTGCCATGCCAACTAATGAGTGAATGTGTGGGCTAGAGAGATTATGTGGTTTTTTTACATGTCATACAGTAAGTGTGTTGCATAGTTGAATGTATGGACAATTTCTTCCAAGCCTTGTAGCCAATCATATTGTGGATTTCTTCCCCCTAGCACTTTATATGAGGATTCAATATTTAAAACACACACACATACACACAAAATCATTAAAATTGATATCAGTGATAATTCTAAATACGTAAAGATTGGAAAAAAAAATGGAATAAAATTCAAAATGCAGCATAAGAGATTTGTGAAGGCAAAGAGAAATACTACATACCTTAGTCTTTTTACCTAGCAGCCAATGGATATAATAGGTTGATGTTAGATGGTTAAATGTGAATGTATAAACATCTCAGGGCTTTGGGTCATGGGGTGAAGCATTTTTCCTGGTGCTTCCTCTCCTAACCTTCGGTCACTAATACCTGAAGCAATGGAATTCACCATAATATATTTTGCTACATTTTCAACTACAAGTCCAGCGATATACTCTTCTTTACTTGGACTCAAGGTCCTGCCCTGGACTTTGCCATTACCTGTATCTTAATCCTTGAAATAACTTTCTTCAATATCCCAGCTCAAACTACAGCCTTTCCTTTCCTTGCTTCAGGTATAACTATGAGTCTAACCGTCTTCTGACCCTGAATTCTCATCTAATTTTTCTGTGGCTCCTGTGTTTATATCCTTACTTCTTCATCTGGAAATCAGGATTCCTTTACTTTCATCATTTTCTTCTCAGTGACTTGAAACTCTCTGCTCCATCTTCTATATGAAGACAGCAGTTCTTCATTTATCAATATATTTGTCATTTCTGTACCCCGTTTCTAAGCATTAATGAAAAAAATCACCCAGTTGTATAGATTAGTGGTAATATACTTGTAAAAAACCTTATCTTTATCCTCAGTAATGTCTGCACATTATTCTGTTTCCATTATCTGTTTCTTCTCCATTTCTCACTTGCAGTGTCCTCAACTCCCTATTCTGCCTTCACTATCTGTTGACAATATTAATTTCTGTTTCCCATGGAAAATAAAGAGCAAGATAATAATAGCTTTATTGTTCTATATGCTCCTGCCCCACTTAAAAATGTATTTATATCCACTATCTTCTTTCCTTCCCTCCTGTAGAATTGGGGAAATGTTTCTCTTCTTGCCTGAGGTTTCTAGATCCATGTGTGTGCTAATTGCCACTTGCTTCTTCGTAGACCTTGCTCTCCTTCATTTCCTTTATTTTGAAACCTTAATTTCTTTCTCCTGCTTCCCCAGCATCTGAATGTGAACAAGTCTCTTCTCTAAGCCAAACCAATCAGAACATTTACCTCCACCAATTTACACTCACTGCTTTTAATGTAGTGTATCCTATTTATATTTTAACATTTTTACAGTAAATACATTTTACACAGTAAAAAGCCTATTTAGTAAGTTTGTGCAGTCTAAAGACTAATAAAGAAACACCCACTTACTCATTACCTACCATAGAACATGGAAAATCACCAAAAAACTCAATACCACCTGTGTTCTCCTCCACAGGTGCATTATTCTACATTCCCCAGGAAGCAAAGACTATCCTGCACTTTAAATGTTTTTTAAAGATTTTGTGACATATGCATACTTTTGTATTTCATATAAATTATTTTATATTATATGCATTGTTTCATGATTTGTTTTCTTCATATTTTTACTTTCGGATGTTTCAATATTGATATGCATTGCATTATTTTATTCATCTTCACAACTGTAATATTCCATTTTTTAAAAAATGCCTCAAGTTATTTAGCCATTCCATCACTGATGAACGTTTGGACTATTTCCATATTGTTTCTGTGATAAACAATACAGCTTCACATTCATGTCTCCTGGTGACATTTGCTAGGCAATATATCTGTATATCTCTATGCCTATATAGGTGTATAGATATAGATATAGATATATAGATATAGATGTGTGTGTGTGTTTGTGTATACAAAACCTAAAATAGAATTTCAAGTCATAAAGAGTATGCATGATAATGGCAAATCGTTTTTCAAAGTTGTTACATCAATTTATACCCTATTAGCAATGCATGGGAAATCCCTTTGACTTACAATCTCAGTAGCAAATAATTATCCTTCATAGCTTTTACTTGAATTTTCCTGATTCCTAAAGTGAAGTTGAGCACTTTTTTATATAATTGTGTGCTGTTTCTGTTTGTGTGTTATTTATTGGGAAGTTTTGGGGATGATATTTAGCCATTGTTCTCCTGGGTTGTTGGTGTTACTGATTTTTAGGTGTCGTTTATATTCTTCATATGAATCCTGCTATGGTATACGTGTTGAAACATTTACTTCCAGTATGAGGTTTATATTTGTTACTTTTTTGGGATATACTTTAGTGAATATAATTTGAATTTTAATATGTTTGAAGTCATTATTCTTATCATGCATAGATTGGCTTTTGTTTTGCTTATGAAATACTTTACCACTGCAAGTCTATAAAAATATTTTCCCATGTTTTCTCCTAAAGGTTTTAAAGGTTCTAAAATGTTGAATTTTTTTTTTTTCTCACTTATTATTTTATAGCTACTTTATTTATTTATTTATTTTTTATTTTTGGCTGTGTTGGGTCTTCGGTTCGTGCGAGGGCTTTCTCTAGTTACGGCAAGTGGGGGCCACTCTTCATCGTGGTGCGGGGACCGCTCTTCATCGCGGTGCGCGGGACTTTCACTATCGCGGCCCCTCCCGTTGCGGGGCACAGGCTCCAGACGCGCAGGCTCAGTAGTTGTGGCTCACGGGCCCAGCTGCTCCATGGCATGTGGGATCTTCCCAGACCAGGGCTCGAACCCGTGTCCCCTGCATTAGCAGGCAGACTCTCAACCACTGTGCCACCAGGGAAGCCCTAAAATGTTGAATTTTTAATGTAAGCCCAGATAACCCTAGCAATTGTTTTGACACATGGTATATAGAGATATAAAAACATATTTTTAAATATTATATTCTTTCAACACTGATCTAAAATACCAGCTCTATTATATTCAATATATCAGAGTCTCACTTTAGGCCTTGGATACACTTTGCTAGTTATATGTTAGTGCCAGGCGAAAATACATGCACACACATACCAAACGTCCAGGTTATATGCTTTTTCTTACTTGATTTTTCTTTTTATGAATGAAATTTATGATTTTTATATTAATATTATTATTGAACCTAATTTGAACATTTTATATTATTATAACATTCTTTATTCTGTATGATTGTTATAAAATCTAATTGTAATATACACATAGTAGTTAACTATTTATTGACATGATAACACTATGAAAGTCAGTGCAATGAGGTACTTCTCCATTCTCAAAAACTTTTACATATAATATCCAAAGGAAAAAGAAGTGCAGTAATATAGCTCATTGTAATAATGGAGTAAATGTGGATTGAATTTTGAACATCTGCAAGGCAGTATTGGGACACTACAAATTATTTCATTCCAAGGAGAATTTCCACTTTTTTAAGTATCTAAAGAGTGTGTGGATAGTATATGTAGAGTTGTTCTCCCTATTTAGTCAGGGACTGCCACCTTTAGGAATATGTGTATGGTCCTAATTCAAATGATAACATAATGGCCTTGTCAAGAATCCTTGCTTTGAGAGAGTGTTTCATACCAAAATGAAACTGAAACCATATGCTCATCTCCAACTAAGGTGGTTGAATACAGATTAGGATGAGATCCTGTTCTGAGTTCCTGTTTTACAGTATCATTAACAAATAGAAACAATTCAACAGTTCAGATTCTTGCTTCTGTAAACTATTCTTCAGAGTAAGTCATATATTTTATGAAGAGTAAGATAAAAAGAAATTTGATTATTATTAACAAATAGAATTTTTAAATATTTATATTTTTATTTAATTTAGAAAGATAAGAATCCGTGCCTTAGTAGAATGATTTATAGATTTACAGAAGAAGATTACTACAATGTTATTGCATTTTACTGATTTCCAAAATAAGCCTGTAACAAGTTCAAAATCTCTATACTTCAGGTGCCTCATCAAGATCAAGGGGACAATAATATTAGCCGTTTCCCCATGATATTGTATAAATTATAAAGTGCTTTGAGGATATGTCATGCTGTATGCATGCCATAAATATATCTGTTGAAAAATGTAATATATTTGGTGTTTTAAGGAGATACCTTTAAAAAGTTACAGGCTATGAATTATGTATATTGCCATTATGGCTCTTGAAAGTATTGACTTTAAACTACTGGACACTATATTAAAAGTACCTAATTTTTCTTTAAAATATGTGCAAATTTTGCAAGTTTTCCAAAAATCATTAGGAAAGTTTCTTCAACTATTTCATGTCAGTAAGTTAATATATATCAGAAAACAGAAATGTAAAAAGCTATTTATGATCATCAGTTATATGGTACACTGTAGATTTATAGTATGATTATGAGACTTAGTTTACTTGAACTTTGACATTATCTAGAGTCATATCTAATATATGCTAATTTGAGATCAATTTATTTGAATTTCTTATTAAGAATGATAGGGAATAAATTTACCTTAGTCGTGTTGGTTTTTGTTTTTTTTACTTTCAGTAAGAAGAAAATAGTGTTTAGCATTTAATTCCTGACATAAAAAAGGATCAAGGAAGCAGATAGAGAAAAACAGCTGGAGTATACAGATATTCAGATTGTTTTTGCTTTAAAAAGCCTTCACTCTAGAAAGAAAAATAAAGGAAATGGTGGTAATGATTCCAAGAGGCCTTAAGTGCTTTGGCACAACAATAGGTAAATAACTCCACTGAAGTAACTCATTGATACAGAGAACTGTTGCTAACTTGAGGCAATGTTAATTTCAAAAGTTCTTAATAATCTAAGCAAATGCATTCATATTGGTAAATCACACATTTTTGTATGTGACTGGTAGATCATTTTGTTTTTACACCCTACTTTGCCATTTCTTTTACAAGTCAGTGTGGATGTTAACTACAACCAGCATTTTGAATCCACCTTGGAAGAGCAACATTATATGTGATTTAGTATATAATGTTGTACTTATTGGTAAAATAACTCTAAACTTTTTCTAACAGGAAAACATTGGGGGTAGTATTAGACACTTAGTTTTCAGGCCAAGTTAACAAATAACATCAGTAGCTAAATCCTTAAGCTTTATACACATGTGCATGCACACAAACATATAGACACACATACACACACACCCCATGCTCCTCTCCCACCAACACACACAAGCAAGAAGAAATAAAACTGGAGAGTTTAAATTCTAGTTAAAATAAAGTACCTTAGGTAAAAGAAAATTTGAAGGGAAGACAGAGACCAAAATACAGTACCTGTGTAATGATAGGTCCTATCTGTGTAGTCCATTGACTAAAATGTTAGCTTAGTAATTTTCAGACTGCAAGTAATCACAAAATATAGAATGCAAATATTATAAAAGGAAATGAAGAAACAACAACATATTGATTATCAGTACATGATGTTTAAATGACTAAAACTATACCTAAAAGATTGCTTGGATATGAAAAATTGATATAGTCTTTTTTCCTCTAATTAAATAGAAACAGTAGTTTGAAGAGAGGTTTTTATGCCAAATATGTAGCTTTCTTTTTCAAAATTCAGACACAAGGAGAATGAATATCAATAATCTCAACCAGCATACAATTCAAATAGATAATACATAATAATACACTAATTCAATTAGTATATCCAATTTAGCAATCTATATTTGTTATATTAATATTAACATTGAATACCATTAATTATTATTTTTCAATAGGACATGTTGTCAAATTTTAAAAAGATCTTAGTAAATATCATTAGGACTTATAAATGATTATGTATGTGATTGAATTTGCCATTATTTCTATATTCAAGGAATTTGTTCATATTTTCAAGCTACTTGTACATATTGAATGTGAATGATCCAAAGAAAGGATGATTAAAATTTTATTTTAAATATGGGTATAAACAAATTTTAGTTATTTTAAGTAAGTTTTTGAAGTAAAATTTGGCTTTGAATAATTTCTATTGTTAATACTTTTAAATGTAATACCACTTTCTTCATTTATTTAATAATCTACATTTTTTCTAAGTTAATAGAAAAGATTTTTAAAACCTGACAAGAAAAAAAATAAAGTTAAGGAAAGGCATTTTTGAAAAAGAAATGTTTAATTCATTTTAAACTTTGTTTCAACTGTAATGTATTAAAACAAATTTACTTATGTTGATGAAAGAAAGTAATTAACTTTTCGGTAAACTTTAATACACTCATGAATTTGTTTGACTTTATATTTACATTTTATGAAAAATAAAGGATTAAAATAGCTACAAAGTAGGCAAGGATGTGAATAGCAAATTCTCCCATTTCTTACATGAATGTAGCTGTTGCTATAGCTACTGAATGTCTTGCCTTCAACATAGGTTTAGATTTGACCTTCAGATTAACCTATGACTCCAACATTATGGGTGTATGCTATAGGGTATCATTTTCTTTCTTCTTGGTTTTTTTTTTAACCAACAGATGAATTAATTGCCTGTAAGGTAAAACACACGAAGAATACATACTGACAAATTTCAACTTACATAGACTGAAAGGTGATTATAAACTATGCATGTATGAATTTTTCCAATATACTGTTTACCATTGAAGGCTATTTATGTATCTCATTCACCATTTTATTTCCTGAAATAATTTATCTTCCAGATATACTTCTTTTATAACGGTAACTTTGAAATATCTTCAACTTTGCTCTCACTACTGAAATTATTTACAACTGTATCTAGTAAGGTTATAACACTGATAATTTATTCACTTTTAATTATATTTATACATGACACTTTTTTAATCTGATAGGTCTTTTATCATTTCTCCTTAATTACACACAGTCACTTACAGATAAAAATATGACTTGGAAAAATAATGCCTTTACATATTAATTTAATTTTTATGTTTCTATGTACATACTATAGAAGTACTTTGAAGTCCAAAGGTATATTGGCATTGACAACATAAAATGAGAGACATATTGAGAAAAATAAGTTTAAGGTAATGACTTTGGAAATAGTCAAAGAAGTAATTTTAAAGTGCATGTTTTAGTTAATGTTTGGAGACTACAGTCATACCATATAAGGCTATGCAAGATGTTCAAGGCACATCTCTAAAAGCTGCTATTCATAAAAATTACAATAATAATTTGTTTCCTTGGAGTTTTACAGTGTGGTGGCCTTTGGACTGTTTATATGAAAATTTGTGCATATAAATGAAAAGCATAAAAAGGCAATAGTAAAAGGTAAATATGTGGGTAAATATATAAAGCTTTTCATAAAATTGTTATTCATAAATAGATATGTTTACATTGTTAAAACATTGCTAAGGGATTAGTGCATTGTAGGCATAAAATATATGAGAACAAGAACACAAAAAATAGAAAGGTAGTAAATGGAATTAAACTGAAGTAAAATTCTTACATTGTTCAGGATGTAGATTATTTCTTGAATAACCTGATAACTTAAAGATACTTGCTCTACTATCTAGAACAACAACAAACATATAACACATAAATAGATCTAAAAAATCAATAAGCAAGATAAAGAAGGTTACTAACAAATATTTGATTCACTTGAAAGAAGTATGGTAATGAGAAACAGAGAATCATAGATCAACAGAAGCAAATAACAAGAAGGTAAATTTTAAACCAACCATATCAATGATCACCATAAAAGTAAATGGACTAAACACACTAATTAAAAGGCAGAGATTTAAAAATATTGAATCATATGCTGTTTAAAAACATATTTTAAATATTGAGAACAGAACAGCTGGAAATAAAAGGGGAGAAACATGTATCATTGCAAACACATTGAGTATTAGAAAGTTGATGTAGCTACATTAATATAGAAATACACATTATGGCCAAGTTAAAGAGGGATATTTCACAGTATAAAAGAGTCAATTCATTAAGTTATAATAATCTTAAATGTGTACACATTTAATAACAAAACTACTTTAGAGCAATAAAACTGACAGAACTACAGGAAAAAGTCACAGGAATATTATGTGATTTGGAGAATCTTCTCTTGGTGTTAGATAGAACAATTAGGCTAATAAAAAATGTTAGAAAATAAAAGATTTGAACAACACTATTAAACAATTTGACCTAAATGACAATTGCAGAACATTGTAGCAACCACTGAATGCATATTTATTTTCACTTGCACATAAAACATCCATTTAAAAAGTATCAATACATTTCAAATGATTGAAATAATACAGAATGTGCTCTTTGATCAAAGCAATATTAAATTAGAAATAAATAACAGTACTATATCTTAAAAAACTCCAAATATTTGGAGATAAAATAGTATATTTCTAAATAGTCCATGATTCAAGAAATCAAGAAAAATTTTTTAAACATATGAACTAAATGATAATAAAAACATCAAAATTTGTAACATGAAGATAAGGCAGTACTTAGAAATCTTATAGTATATGGGAAGTAAAGAATTAATTTCTATGAATTTTATTTTGTTATATATATTACTCTCCATAAAAAGGTAGAAAAAAAGATAAATATTGAGGAAATTATCTAATTCAGTGTCACCCCAAATAAAAAATTGATCAATGGAGATGATGATGATAATAATGATGATGATGATATACATAAGTCAGGTAAACTTTAAAAGTAAGAACTGCTGGACTATTTGAATATGGTGACATTAATATCTTTTTCATAATATTCAGTTTATTTACAGTTTTGTTTTATTTTGTATCTTTCCCCTTCAGTTATCAATAGCTCCTTTGCTTTCTAAATGTCTTCCAAATGTGAAAGAAATTATATACTTTCAATGTTTTACTTTCAAAATTAGAGGTCCCTCTTTTTCATACTCTTTCAAAGTTTTCAAAGCTTCATATTCATATTTTTGTGTATTGATTTCAGTCAGATTGTAAATTTTTCCAAGCAGAAATATTCATTTAAAAAATAATTTATCTTATTGTATATTGAAATATTTATTATTGTTATGTGTAAAAGTTCAGACATCAATGAATGGAGGAAAGATAGAGGAGAAGAATCATCACTACTCACACACTATTCATAAAGCTTTTCTGAAACAATTCCTGCTTGAGGAATTTTAGAATGTCTTTTCATAAGAAAACCCTCTGTAAAAAAGTCAAAATCCATTTTGTCCCTTAACAAAATATTATTTCTTCTTGTAGCCCTCATTTTCCCTAGAAAGGGTAGCAGTGGGATTACAGGATTTGGGTTCTGTTTTGGCACTTGTAAATTTACTGAAAGGTATAAATTACATGTACTATTTTAACCTCCTCTTTTAAAAATATCAACCTTGTCCTGTCCTTGCACAGGTGACCCTCCTCCTTTTCACCTCCTGTAATTTTAAATTATCCCATGTTGCAAAGTTTCATCACTGAATACATTTGATATACCAACACAGATGTCTATGGCTCCTCTATTAGTCTCAACTCCACTGTTAAAAGTTTTGACATTGTATACAGTGAATAGAGGTGATATGGATTATCAATATTGGAGTGGCAATTAAGAAGCAGTACACGGAAACAAACTCCAATTTCTTGTTCTGACTTTAGCAATAAGTATCCAGGTTTTATTTATAATTGAATTTTTGTTTCATCACTTTTAAAATATAGAAATAACTTATTATAAACACTCACTTATTTCTTGTAAGAATAAAATAGAACAATAAAGTATAGAACCTTTTTTTCAAAAACTTCAAAACATTTAAAAATCAGACATTGATATCACTTGATGAACATTTTTAAATTAGCTTATGTAGTTTTAATTAACAGTAAAGGTATCTCAATGTATTGAATCCTAATGTAACTATAAGTAAAAATCAAAATATCAGTTATTTTATTGATTTTTTTGCATATATTATTTTACACATATTTAAAATGTGCAGGATGTTTCTTCTATGTCTCTTTTCAAATTCTTGTATAATCATAGGAACTTGGTTTGTGGATGTAGTTGAAATTTTGGAATGCAGAAATTAGGGAAAACTGTGTGTTGCCCTTAAAGGATGTGGTTTATTAGACATTTTGAAATGATTGAATTGATCTTTAGTGTATTATTTTCCTTGTATCACAATCAACATTTTAGTAGAAAATTGGAACTCAACACATATGCTTTGAGGCAGATAATCTAATAATTAATAATAATATGTATTTCTATCTACTAATGGAAAGAACATGATTAAAATGGTTAATGAAGGAGGAGACCAAGATGGTGGAGTAGGAGGATGTGAAACTCACCTTCTCTGTAAACATATCAAAAATACATCTACACAGGGAGCAATTATCACTGAAAACTAACTGGAGACTGGCAGAAAGACTCCCATACAACCAAGGTTGTAAGGAAAATCCACACAGAATTGGGTAAGAAGGGAAGAAAAGTGATTAGGTTGGGACCTGTGTCCCTGGGAGGGGACTCAGAGGAAAAGGGAGATTACATGGGCAGAGATCCTCCCTGGGGAGTGAGTGATTCAAGCTACATACTGGATGCCCCAGTCCTGTGGTCTGCCACAAGGAAGAAGAGCCACCTTAGCTGGTTGGAAGGCCAGTAGGACTAACATGAAGTCTGCAGGAAGCCTGGACTCTCCTTGTGAGGAGCATGTGCACACATGCTTGCTCCTGAATCAGGGAGGTGAAGGTGGATTAAAAATTGCACCAATGGCTGGTCAGTTTTCCATGAGCACACCAACACATGCCCGTTCCTGACCCCAGCGATTGGTCTAACACCACTTGATTTGTGATGCAGCTCTGCATTGGGAAGAGGGCTTGGTTGTGAGGCACAAAAGTGGAGCTTGGCTGTGAGACATGAAAGCAACTCAGACCCAGGTGTAAGACAAAGAGGTGGCATCCTCAGGCCTACATGGCATCTGAGCAGGGTATGGGCAGCCATTACAGGCCCTAACACACGGCATCAGAAACAGTCTGGGTCTTGAACCCCAGGCAAACCACCACAGCCTGTGTCCTGACACATGCTGAATGCCAACACCAGCCCCACCATGCCAACACCGCTTGCTTCAGCACCGCTCCCCTCGGGGGTGAGATTGCCAGTGCTGGGAGGTGAGAGAGCACATGTTTACAGGGAAAAAAGCGAGATCAGACCTGACCCTCAGGCCTTCTGCTCCAGCAACTTGAGACCAGATCTCCACCCTGATAGGGCAGTAATGGCCACTGAGAAGAGAGGAAGCCTCAGTTCACACTTAGCTCTGGCTCGAGACATCTCATCTTCAGCCCCACCTCCCACCAAGGTGAGAGATGCCAAAAAAACCTGAGAAACTATGTGACTCGTGTTCACATCAATCCAGCTCTCCCACAAAGCCACTGGGCACACCAACTATATAGGGACAATCACACACAAGTAAAGCTCTTCAAGAATACAATAGGTAACTGTATCATATAATTTCACAGAGACAGGAAAAGTTAAGCAAAATGAGAAGACAAAGGAATTCATCTCAATTGAAAGAGCAAGAGAAAACCCCTGGAAAAACAACTAATGAAACAGAAACAGACAACTTATCAGATAAAGAATTCAAAGCATTACTAGTAATAATAGTAATTGGATTAGGGAAAATAATAGATGAACATAGTTAGAACTCTAACAAAGAACTAGAAAATATATAATAGAATGAGTCAGACCTTAAGACTAAAATAACTGAAATGAAAAGCACACAAGAAGAAATGAATGGCATTCTAGGTGATACAGAAGAATGCTTATATGATCAAGAAGAAGAATAATGGAAATCACCTAGTGAGAACAGCAAGACAAAAAACAAATTTTAAAAATGTGAACAGTTTAAATGATCTTGGGGTAACATCAAGCTTACCAACATTCACATTATAAGGGTCTCCAAAGGAGAAGAAAGAGGGAAGAGGGTCAAAAATGCATATGATGAAATGATGGCTGAAACTTCCCAAACCTGAAAAAGGACACAGATATCCAGGTACAAGAAGCACAGAGGAACCCAAACACAATGAATCCAAAGAGACCCACACAAAGATATATCATAATTAAAATGGCAAAAGGTAAAGATAAAGAGATAATTCTAAAGACAGCAAGAGAAAAACAAAGAGTCACATACAAGGGGATCCCCACAAGGCTACCAGCTGATTTTTCTGCAGAAACTTTGCAGGCCAGAGAGGAGTGCTGTGATACATTCAAAGTGCTGAAAGAGAAAAACCTGTAACCTAGGGTAATCTACCCAGCAAGATTATCATTTAGAATTGAAGGAAAGATAAAGAACTTCTCAGACAAGCATATACTAAAAGAGTTCATCAATAATAAACTTACCATCAAAGAAATGTTAAGGGGTCTTCTCTAAGTGGGAAAAAATGCTATAAGAAGAAGAAATAATCTATAGAAAAGGAAAAATCCAACAAATAAAGGCAAATATATAGTGAAGGCTGAAGATCAACCACTTAAATAAGCTAGTATGAAGATTAAAATACAAAAAAATTATAAAATCAACTGTAATGATAATAATCAGTAAAAGGATAAACATGAAGATGTTAAACATGACATCCAAAACACAAAAAGTGAAGGAGGGGAATAAAAAATGTAGGTACAGTAGAATGTGTTTGAACTTAAAGGACTACCTGTTTAAAACAAGTAGATATAGTTATAGGTTAACATATATGAACCACATGGTAACCACAAATAGAAAACCTAAAATAGATACACAAAAACTAGAGAGAAAAGAACACAAGCAACCACTAAAGAAAATCATCAAACCACAAGAGAAGAAACAAAAAGAAGAAAAAAACAGAGAAGAACTACAAAAACAACTTGAAAACAAGTAATAAAATGGCATTAAGTACATACTTATCAATAATTACTTTAAATGTCAATGGACTAAATGCTCTGATCAAAAGACATAGTATGGCTGATTGGATTAAAAAAACAAGATCCATCTATATGCCGTTTTCAAGTGACTTATTTCAAAGCTAAAGACACACACAGACTGAAAGTTAGGAGATGGAAAGAGATATTTCATGCAAATGGAAATGACAGGGAAGCAGGGGTAGCAATACTCATCAGACAAAATAATATTTAAAACAAATCTATAAAACAAGACAAAGAAGGATGTTATAAAACAATAAAGGGACCAATAAAAGAAGAGGATATTACCCTCGTTAACATATATGCATGCAAAACAGGCGTGCCTAACTATAAAATCAAATATTAACAGACGTAAAGGGAGAGATTGACAATAATACAATAATAGTAGGGGACTTTAACACCCCACTTCCATCAATGGACAAATCATCCAGACAGAAAACTCAATAAGGCAACAGTGACACAATAGACCAGTTGGACTTAATAGATATCTACGTCACATTACATTAGAAAACAGCAGAATATACACTCTTTTCAAGTGAACAGGGAACACTCTCAAAAATAGATCACATTTGGGAGTTTCCTGGTGGCCTAGTGGTTAGGATCTCAGGCTTTTGCTGCCGTGGCCCAGGTTCAGGCCCTGGTTGGGCAACTGAGATCCTGCAAGCTGTGCTGCATGGCCAAAAACAAACAAACAAAACAGATCACATTCTAGGCCACAAAACAAGTATCAACAAATTTAAGAAGATAGAAATTATATCAAGCATTTTTTCCAAACACAATGGTATAAAACTAGAAATCAATTACAGAAAGAAAAATGAGAAAAGCACAAACATATGAAGACTAAACCACATACTACTAAAAAACCAATAGGTCCAGTACATAATTAAAAAGGAAATCAGAAAATACCAGAAGAAAAATGAAAATGGAAACATGACTTTCCAAAATCTATGGAATGCATCAAAAGCATTTCTAAGATGGAAATTTATAGTGATATAGCTTACCTGAAGAAACAAGAAAAATCTCAGATAAACAACTTAACCTACCATCTAAAGAGTTAGAAAAGCAAGAACAAACAAAGCCCAAAGTCAGCAGAAGGAAGGAAATAATAAAGATCAGAGAGGAAATAAATTAGAGACAAAAACAAACAAACAAACAATAAAAAGAATTAATGAAACCAAGAGTTAGTTTTTTGAAAAGATAAAATTGATAAACCTATAGGCAGGCTCATTGAAAAGAAAAGAAAGAGGACTTAAATGAACAAAATAATATATGAAAGAGTAGAAATTATAACCAATACCACAGAGACATAAAAAATCGTAAGAGAATACTATGAACAGTTATATGCCAAAAAATTGGACAACCTAGAAGAAATGGATACATTTTTGCAAACATACAAACTTTGAAGTCTGAATCAGGAAGGGACAAACAATCTGAACAAACGTATCACTATTAATGAAATTGAATTTGTAATAATAATAATAATAATAATAATAATAATAATAATAATAAACCCCAGCAAACAAAAGTCTGGGACCCAACAGCTTCCACAGGGTAATTCTATCAAACATATAAAGAAGAACTAATACCTATCCTTCTCAAACTATTCCAAAAAAATTGAAGATGGAACATTCCCAAATTCATTCAAGGCCACCATTACCCTGACACTAAAACCAGATGAAGACACTACAAAAAAAGGAAAATTACAGGCCAATATTGCCAATAAATATAGATGCAAAAATCCTCAACAAAATATTAGCAAACCAAATTCAAAAATATGTAAAAAAGATCATATACCATGATCAAGTGAGATTTATTCCAGGGATACAAGGATGGTTCAATATTCACAAATCAATCAATGTGATACACCACATTAACAAAAGGAAATACAAAATCACACAATCAACTCAATAGAAGCAGAAAATCATTTGACAAAATTCAAAATACACTTATGATTAAAAACTCTCATCAACATGAGTATAGAGGAAACATAATAAAGGCATGGCAAACCCACAGATAATATTATATTCAATGATGAAAAGCTGAAAGCCTTTCCTCTAAAATCAGGAAGAAGACAAGGATGCCCACTCTTACCACTTATATTTAACGTAGTATTAGAAGTCCTAGCCACAACAACCAGACAGAAAAAGAAATAAAAGTCACCAGAATTGGAAGGGAAGAAGTAAAACTGTCACTATTTGCAGATGACATGACACTATATATATATACATATGGTGTCATTAAAGTCTCCACCAAAAAATTGTTAGAACTAATAAATGAATTCAGTAAAGTTGCACAATACAAGATGAATATACAGAAATCTGTTGCTTTTCTATACACTAATAATGGACTATTTGAAAGGGAAAGCAAGAAAATAATCCTGTTTAAAATGTGTCAAAAAGAATCAGATACCCAGGAATTAAATTAACCGAGTAGGTGAAAGACTTATTCTCTGAAAACTGTTAAACACTGATGAAGGAAATTGAAGATGATACAAAGAAATGGAAAGATATTCAGTGTTCTTTGATGGAAGAATTAATATTGTTAGAATGCTCATACTACCAAAAGCAATCTACAAATGTAATGTAATCCCTACTAAAATACCCATGACATTTTACACAGAACTGGAACAAATAATCCTAATATTTATATGGAACACCAAAAGACACCAAATTGTCAATGCAATCTTGAGAGAAATGAACAAAGCTGGAGGTAGCACACTCCCTGATTTCAGACTATACTACAAAGCTACAGTAATCAAAACAGTATGATACTGGCACAAACACAGACATATAGATCAGTGGAACAGAATAGAGAGTCCAGAATTAAACCCACACACAAGTGGCCCATTAATCTAAGACAAAGGACTAAGGCAATACAATGGAGAACAAACAGTCCTTCAATAAGTGGTGCTGGGAAAACTGGACAGCTACATGTAAAAGAATGAGATTAGAATGGTGCCTCACACCCTATACAAAAATAAACTCAAAATGGATTAAAGACATTAATGTGAGTCCTGAAACCATAAAACTCATAGAAGAGACCATAGGCAGAACAATCTTTGACATAATTCATGTCAATGTATTTTTGGATCTGTCTCCTAAGGCAAAAGAAACAGAAGCAAAAATAAACAAATGGGACATAATTAAACTTAAAACCTTTTGCACTACAAAGGAAACCATCAACAAAATGAAAAGACAACCTACTGAATGGGAGAAAATATTTGAAAATGACATGACTGTTAAGGGATTAATATCCAAAATATATAAACACCTCATACAACTCAATGTCAAAAAACAAAAACCTGGATTAGAAAATGAGCAGAAGACACGAATAGACATTTTTTCAAAGAAGGCATACAGATGACCAACAGACATATGAAAAGGTGCTTAATATAGCTAATGGTCAGAGAAATGCAAATCAAAACTACAATGAGATATCACCTCATACCTGTTATAATGGCTATCATCAAAATGACAAGTCACTAATGTTTGTGTGGATGTAGAGAAAAGGGAGCACTCATACACTGTTAGTGGGAATGTAAATTGGTGCAGCCACTCTGGAAAACAAGATGGAGGTTCCTCAGAAAACTGAAAATAGAATTACCATATGATTCAGGAATTCTTCTCTTGTGTATATATCAGAAGGAAACAGAAACACTAATTTGAAATAATACATACACCTTAATGTTTATAGCAACATTATTCACAATAGCTAAGATATGGAAGAAACCTAAGTGTCCATCAACAGATGAATGGACAAAGAAGATATGGTATTTATACCTACAATGGAATATTACTTAACCATTAAAAAGAGAAATTCTGTGATTTGCAGAAAGTGGATAAACCTAAAGAGTGTTGAGCTTAGCGAAATAAGTGAGACATAGAAATACAAATACTCTATCTTATCACTTACATGGAGAATCTAAAAAATAAACAAACAAATGTGTATCACCGAACAGAAACAGACTTACAGATACAGAAAACAAACTAGTTGTTCACAGTGGGGAGAGGGGAGGGGGTAGGGGCAAAATAGGTGAAAGGAATTAAAAGATGCAAACTACTAGGTATAAAATAAATAAGCACAGGGAATATAGTCAATATTTTACAATAACTCTGTATGGATTATATTCTATAAAAATATCGAATTATTGTTTGTACAACTGAAACTAATACAATATTGTAAATCAACTATACTTCAATTTGATAAAAGGGCAAATGAAAGACTCCTTCAGGTTAGGCCAAAATGAACAGACTTTGGTATTCATATTAACATTAGAATCTGAACTGTGATTGTAATCAAGGATTAATCAATTTTGTATCCCTAAAGTCTAGCAGTGAACTTAACCTATAGTCAGTGCTCAAATTAATGTTCTTGGGTGGATCTTCTAAGCCATATTATGTATTCTACAAATGTATATATATGAATCTCATTCCTTGCTCCTCCATTTTCACTATCTTCCATCTTCTGGTCTAATATTGGCAAAGATGAAAAGAGGAACCTCAGGAAAGAAGAATCAGAAAATGTTATAGTATCACCACCCTTCATACACCAGGAAATGTTGAAATGGTTCAGTTGTACATAATTTAACACAATGACAAAAATTTTGAAGACCACAATAGTTATCTTGGTTTCAAAGGTCAGTATGCACATTGCTTTACATCTTCTGAAGACTTGAGGAAAAAAATAAATGAAAATGTTTTTCTCATGCTTCCCATGAGAAAGGCAATTCTTTCTACCAATTTTTTTAAATTCTTTTTAAATTTTAAAATTAAAAAAAAAATTTTCTACCAATACCATATTCTCCTGTCTCCATTGCCATTTAGATATCAGACCTTTTATTCACACTTAATGGCTTATAGTTGATAAAGTATCTCTTCTCCCAAGGGGATCTTTGAATTTTAATAGGGGTCAAAGCCTAGGGATAAAAGGATTAACCTCAAAAATAAAACTCCTTTGGATTTTTCTTAATTAACACTAAATGTTTATCTACTCTGTGCATAAAAGTGACCTAGGATATTGAAATCTAATGATATTCTTTAGCTTATTCTCTAGCTATTAAGAAAAAAAAAACTGCAGCAATCTATTATTTTAATGGTGTAAAGTAGTTGTATACAACGGAAGATTTTGTCTTTTATGTATGCATGATTTAGAAACTCCAGATCTATTGTGGGGATTCTGTAAATGTGTCAATAAACATTTTCAATCTTTTTTATAGTATCTAAATATAACATGATTTACGTGTACACATGATGAGTTAGAGAGGTGAAAAATATGTCACTGATGTTGGTTATACTTTGTAAAATCTACAAGGGATTTACTTTAAGTAGGTTAGAACATTTATTTCAGATTCCAATGATGATATTTTAAAATTTTATAAACTATCTTGCAATTCTTGTTATAAAATTGAAAAAAAGAGAAATTGAAGAAAAATTTAGTCATAGTCACTTTATAGTCAAGGGTTTAGAAATAAACCTATCTCAACATTTCTAAGGGGCTTTAGATAGGATTCATGGATTTAATCACATAATACCCACCCACAGAATCACAGCTCTATTGTAAACATTTGTAGGTATTGTACAGTTTGAAGTTTATTTGGGAGAAATTAGCTTATTGAGAGCCTTTTCTAAAATGCAAAGTAATCACTATCAATTTCATACTCAGCAATCTCAGATACTTTCAAGTAAAACAAGATGGAGTGTGGGAAATGACAATCAACAGGAAAGATTTAAGGTGATCAGGTGGGTGGGTGAAATGGAAAGATTTTGGCCATTTAGAGTTGAAGAATGTGAAAACAAAGTAAAATTTAAAAATTGACAGTGTAACAGACTCTTGAAAAACTGTAATTTGAAGATTGACTATTACAATGCTTAATCTATTTTTCCAACTATTCTCATTCTTTTTTTTTCTTCTCTAGTTAACAAATAGCAATTCTTCTATTTATAGAAAATGTAGAATTTTCCTTCTTAAGTGCAATTTTTCTCTCTCTTGGATATTCTTGTAAATGTTTGCAGGTAAAACTAGTTTAGCTATATTATCCATAAGTTTCACACTTAATTTACCCTCCTCTCTTAATTATATAGTCTTTAATATTTATGCATATCTAGTAGTGGTAGTCTGGGAAAAAAGAGCATGCTGTTTTCCCAACTACAATTACCTATAACATATACTTTTTCTTAATATGAAATGAAAATTTTATGATTTAGTAAAATTAATCCAGGCATTTCAGCTTGCAGAAACATACTAGAGTATAACACTTTTTATTCGACACTTTCCATTTTCTAATACTATTCTACCTGTTTCAGGAATCTCATGATCCTTAACTCTAGCACACATCTGCTATCTCATCACATCATGGTTGGATTAGCTATTTCCATTGGAAATCAGGCTGCTTGTCTTATTCTCCTTCTCTCCTAAAATACTGTTTTGAAAGTGTTTGAACAAAGGTTATGTGAATATCTTATCACAATGCCTTTCTGTTTTAGAGTATTTCACAAAAGAGCCCAGAGTATCTCATAGAAAAAAAGATATACATTTTGAAGAATATGAAGTAAGCACAGAATGATTAATACATTAAAAAATTTATTGAAAAATATAGCTCTAAAACATTGTTAAGGCTTATATATACTGCTGAATCATCTCAAAGCCTCATGTGTATTAAAGTACTGCTACATTTATTTTAACTAATAGAAACTGAGTATCAGATTTGAAATATCATTAAAAATAATACTCTCCCAGGTAAATAATAACAGTTATAGCCTATATATACCTAGATTGAAGTGTTATCAATACTGATTGAAAATACTGAGGAATATTATTTTAAAAACAAATATAAAAGTTGGCATTCCAGAATATTTCAAGAAAGATATTTTTAAGCTACATTTCAAAACAACTTAAAATGTGTTATACACATGATTTAAGACATCGCTTTGATTTTGGAAAACAAAAAAAACAGCTGAAAGGGAAATCTTAACATGTTATATTTCTCAGTCAATAAATTGCAGTACAAATTTGGAAAGTGTTTAATGGGGTGGGGGAGGGGCGAGGTGGTAAGTTATATTCTCTCATATCCTTAAGATTACTTAATTCATAATAAGACATTTTTGAAAATGCCAGTCAAGAAAGTAAAGTTGTATTCACTTTTAAAGTTAAAATAACTTTGTATCTCTCTCCTCTCTTTTTTCTCTAAATCTTACTCAGAGTCCATACTAATTTTTTTTTTTTTTTTTCCTTTTGGCTAGTTTTTAATGTGGGCAATTGTACTTTAGCTCTGATGAAATGTCATTCTCTGTCTACATAGGAATAAGATTGTTCTTGACATTGGGAGTTTGTCATTGATTAAATTGTCATAGTCTATTTGAAACCTAAATGCTGCCTTTAGTCACTGTTATTTTTCTTCTTTAGAAAGTGACCTTTGTGAATAATTGCATGCCCCAGATGTGTCAAAATGAAGAGAAAGCAGCATTACTAACTATGAACATATTATATACTATTTGTCTCTGCTGTCTTGAGCAGCTTTGCAAAGTGAAATATTTCAAAATTGTATTGTAGAGTCAAAGACTTAGTCTTAGGTGTAAGATAAATTTAGTGTAGAACTATAGCATTTATTGATGTTCTTCATTTTCCCACCAATACCAATTTATTAATATTATTATATTACGTTCCTAAGAAAAATTATAAAACATTTGGGACTTTAGGCTTTAAATATTTGTAAAGATGATGGATTCCAAAATGTAAGGATATTTTAAAATGTATTTATTCATTATATCCTCTTTGGGCACATCGGGGAATTTTAAGTATCTCTTCATGTAAAAGGAGGAGTGATATTTTCTCAAGGTGCTTTTAAAAATATCTCTATCACTTTTAGGGACATCCCTGGCAATCCAATGTTTCCACCCTTCCACTGGAGGGGGTACCGGTTCAATCCCTGGTCAGGGAACCAAGATCCCACATGCCTTGCTGTGCAGCCAAAAAAAAAAAAAAAAAACTAAAAACTCTATCACTTTTGACTTAAAGTAATTTATATTAGTGCAGGTATGTAAGAATTGTTACAAATATAGTATGTACACATAGTTATTTGTAAATTAGTATTTTGTATAAATTTAACTCTTTTACTACCTACATTTAGATTTATAAACCACTTTCCAACTTTAATATTTGAAGATAGTTTAAATTGTACTTCCTTGATGAGCATGACTAAGAATATAAAAGGTAGCTTCTCACATTGCAGGAAGTAAATACATAAATAAGACATACATATTTAAGCAATAATATTCATGGTACAAGATATAAGGGAGTTTGAAATCTAAAGAAGAAATAAAGACAAATATCATATGATATCACTTATATGTGGAATCTACAAAAAGGGTACAAGTGAACTTATTTACAAAACAGAATTAGAGTCACGAATGTAGGAAACAAACTTATGGTTACCAGGGGATGGGGTGAGGAATAAATTGGGAGATTGGGATTGACATGTACACACTACTATATATAAAATAGATAACTAATAAGAACCTGCTGTATAGCACAGGGAACTCTACTCAATACTCTGTAATGGCCTATGTGGGAAAATAATCTAAAAAAAAAGAGTGGATATATGTATATGTATAACTGGTTCACTTTGCTGTACACCTGAACTAACACAACATTGTAAATCGACTATACTCCAATAAAATCTTTTAAAAAACATATAAAGAAGAAATAGTTCAACATGGGGTGGAAGGAGAATTAACAGAGATATTTAAATTTAGCTGTAAATGATGTATTTCATATGGGTATAGAGAAGGGAAGAAAAAATAAAATAATTTGAAGCTGGGTACTAACATACTGAATGATATGGAGGAGAAAACAAATATGGTCCACTGTTGCTAAGAAAATAAATAAAATAGTAAGTTAGTTTTTAAAAGAGCCAAACTTATCAAAAGATTTTAGAAGTTTGGTTTGGGAGGAATGTGTGTGTGTGTGTTCTTTTTACATAGATTACTGTAAACTACTCTGGGTTCTTGTATGGGGGCAAAAATAATGAAAAATGTCTTTTCAAATACAGTCTGGTGGTGGTGGATTGTAGAAAGAATCTGGAGGCAGTGAACTAGATAGAAAATATTTATAGTCATTCAAGAGTGAGTTAAGGGATTAGAGTGAGGGTTATGGGAAAAGAAATATAAAGGATATGTTCAAGAGGGACAGTGAAGGAAGTACTAAGAGCAAAGAAAGCAAAAAAAGACAAAAATAAAGAATATTGATTTAAAGATGACGCCAAAATTTCTAGCCTTGGACATACCAACAAAAGAAACAGAAAATCTGTAAGGAGAAAGACATATGAAGAAGAAAATTGATTTGTTTTTAACCTGGCAAGACTGAGGTAAAAGTCCATTATCTAAATCATGCCACATTTCAAGGTGTTAGGTTATGGTCCTGCATGTAAAAGATCAATATTGGACAAGTGGTTTTCAATGTAAATGTAGTAGATGGAGTCATGATCATTTGTAAACTTATTTAGCAAAGTATAAAGATAAGAACGAAGGATATAGGACTAAGAGATAAGTTAGAATCAATAGAACCAAATGAGAAAAAGGGAAAGTTCCAGAAGAGGATTGAAAGAATTAAAAATATGAAGGGATGCTGATGCTATGGACAAAATAATTCACGTAAATTTTAAAAAATGTAAATATTAGAAAACTCTTGAGCTACACAAATCTTTTCTGCAACTTTACTACAGCCAGGAGATATAAAATAACCACGTTCTGTAGATGATTGTGTATATATAATTATAATCTTTTTTTTTTTTTTAAAGAAATCCTAAGTTATTTATTTATTTATTTATGGCTGTGTTGGATCTTCGTTTCTGTGCGGGGGCTTTCTCTAGTTGCGGCAAGCGGGGGCCACTCTCCATCGCAGTGCGCGGGCCTCTCACTATGGCGGCCTCTCCTGTTGCGGAGCACAGGCTCCGGACGCGCAGGCTCAGCAGTTGTGGCCCACGGGCCCAGTTGCTCCGCGGCATGTGGGATCTTCCCAGACCAGGGCTCGAACCCGTGTCCCCTGCATTGGCAGGCAGATTCTCAACCACTGCACCACCAGGGAAGCCCTATAATTATAATCTTAAGCAGAAGCCACTGAGATCCATAATCATCCCAGGATGGGAACGTACTTCCCTCCTCTTGCCACCAGGATATACAACACATTCACCTAGCATTCAGCTGTGTGGCTCCTAGATGTCAGTAACTATGTCAAGTACAAAAATAAAAAAGGTGAACTAGGAAATCAAGGACCCTAATCCTCTGCTTATACTTTTGCAAGAAATAGACAATAAGCAAGTAAAACAATAAATACTACTCTCAGAGACTGGAACAAGTGTTATGAAGGAATAACAAAAATCCAAATGATGGGATAAAAACTGAACTAGTAAAGGCCACTTTAAATGAGGAACTACAGAATGGTCTCCATATGGTGACAGTTTTAGTTCAGAACACCAAAACCAGCCTTTGAAGAAGTAACTTTACAGTTATTGAACGTAAATCATGCAAAGGCCTAGAGGAAGGGAAAAGTTTGTGTTTAGAGAACCCAAAGGAGACCAGTGTGTCTAGACGAGAGTAGTGTGTAGGAAATAAAATAGTTTAGGTCGAGTTTGCAGAGGTGAGAAACAGCCATATTACATACAAGTGAATAGCTGTGATTAAACACTGCATTTTCATTTGAGGGTGATGGGAGTACACTGAATAGTTTAAATAAAAAGATGACATTTTTTTAAAACATCACTCTGGCTGAAGTATAGAGAATTAATTGAACATTACAAGAATGGAAGCAAGAGACCAGTTAAAAGAAGCTTCTAGGGGCTCTCAGGGCAGCTTGGGTTAAAATGATGTCAGCAAAAAATCGCAATGTATCTTTAAGGGTCTGGGTGAGGAAAAGTACAGAAACTAACTATGAGAATGTTGTGGTTTGTTTATTAGGCATAATATAAAATACAAAAGAGTAAATCACAATTATGTATCTTTATACATGTAAAAACATTTGACATTTAGATACACATACAATCACACATGTTTATTACATACTTTGAGATATAGGACTCTGAAGAAGCCCGTATTTGCCTGTTTTTTAAATTAAGCAAATGTTCATATTTATTACAACCTTATGATATTTCTTAACTACCCTATAAATATAGTCTGCTGAGCCCAAAAAAAAATGAGGCACTTTTACTCTCTTGAGACTGTTTTCTGAGCAGAGAAGACCTTGAAACAAGTTTTCCCTTGTGGAATTTACAGGAGAGTTAGAGAAATACAACAAAAACAACAACAAATATTCTTGAGGATAGTCTCCCAATCTGTCTTTGTGTTATTTTACCTAAGTTTTAAAATTTCCCTGGTGGAAGAATAAAGAGATGGATAGAAGCATGCTCTGGATTTAACCCTCCATTATCTTGAGTACAAGAGTCCTTTTCAGTGACATGTGTGTAGAAATGCATGCCTACTTTATATGGATTTGTGCTTATTGGGAGGACCTAGAAGCGAGAGTAGAAATGTGTTAGGGTTGTAAATAGCTCTTAATACATTTGCATTTCCTTAACCAGAAGAGCTGGGATTTACTTTATGAATAATTGGTTTACATTGTTGTTATCACACTCTCTGCCTTATCTTTGATTATCATTTGTGTTCCAGGAGGAGAATTCTTTGAAACAAGCATGCAATTGTCACCACTTAACCAAATGTAAGAGACCCATAATAGGTACACAAAACTATTTTAGTGAATAAATGGCTAGAATAGGTTGAATTATCTGATGCAAATTTCTGATACATTGTTAAGTGGAAAGCTAGGCTTGAACTATGTAATATATAATACCAATTTGATTTAAATTATGCATAGAAGTAAAGCATATCCTCCAAGACATTAATTAAAAATGTAATTACAAAAATCATACTAAACACAATTATAAATAATTCTTACATCATCTTTTATTTTATGTTTTATGTTTCAACTCCTTATCTCAAGTGTTTACAAGATAACATTCACTCTAGCTCTGTGTTCAACACTACAACTTTTTTTCCTGCTGGGGAAAAAAGAATATCTTCATATAAACCAAACTGTGAAAGATTCTGAAGATTTTCGAGGCTCATGCCAAAAACTGATCATTTAGATTAAAAGAGAAAAGGCAGCCAAGTAATAAAATTTTCTTGAGTTACCAGAGGATGCTAGCAAAAGGTCACTCAGTCTAATTCAACTAGGATCTATATAATCTAATTATGCTCATTTCTAAAGTAAATGTGTTATTTGCACTGCATTGGTATGCAGATTACAAAGGGTTATTATAGGATTATAAATGGAATGCTGGTTAGTACTTTGTATGAAAAAGACCTGTAAATACTATTTAGCTTCACTTTTATGTGGCTGGGATTTAGTGCACACTAAAAGGCTTAGCCAGTACAATATTAGAGCTCAAGATAGTGAAGTCAGCTAACTGAGCTAAATAAAGCCCCTCAAGTGCAGTTTCAGGCTCATCTCTTCATTTATTACATTTTCTTTCATCCATCAGAAATGTGAAGTTAATAAATCTCATGTTCCATCCCTCTAACAATTAAAGAAACTTTTGTTTTAACCAAGTAGAATAAATTCTTTTGTGGGAATCAAATTACGAAGAGCCATTTTTTTCGAGATTTGGTGCATATACTTTCACACCGTATGTATACATGAAGCTAGGAGTCAAATGCCTTTGCTTACTTTCTTTAAAGAATTGTGTAAAACACAGTTTGGGGACTCTGGCAGTTTTAATAATATTTGCCTCTGCAGTTAGTGCTATTGCGGTTTAACAGCTGCATTCGCAATGATGCTTTAACATGATTTTCAAGTAATTCATTACTTCCCTTTCTCATGCATTAAATTTAATATAGCTTGCAGGTTCTAATTCATCTTCTTGCATACTAATAAACTGTGCACTACAAATAAATTCTGCATTAGTTTTAAAGCAATTTCACTTCATCTATAAATCAAATATGAAGTCGTTGGTTGGTTTGTAGCTAGCTACAAGTAAGTCCAGAATCTTTTCTATGTACTTACTTACATGATCAATGACTATATTAACCCATCTTTGTGAAGATAACATATTCCTCTAAAATTTTTTTTAAAAGACAATATATACATATATACACATATATATGTATTTATAAATATTTACTTTCTAAGGCAAAAACTCTTCAGGTCACCACTCTAGTATTTGAATGAACTCAAGGAAAGCATCTTAAAATTCATATGCCATACCACAACAATTCTCTCCTTTTATATCTGGGCTTTATAACTAGAACTACAGAGGAAAGAAAATCTTCATTCCTCTCCCCTCTTGTATCCTTCTATCAAATTGCTTTAGTGCTGGCAGTCTTTGCAGCTGCTGAATGACAGTTTCTTAAGCAGTTTTCACAGCTAAGAAAAGGAAGGGCACAGACTGTGGCACTGATGCTGAGCAGGGGAGGGGTGGAAAGCACCTATGCATACATTAACAATATAATATGCTTATATAGTGCTTTATCATTTAAAAAGCTATTTCAGGTATATCATTCTATTTGAATCTTAGAATATTTTTAATTGAGATATAATTGACATATAACATTGTGTAAGTTTATGGTGCACAATGCGTTGACTTGATACATTTATATATTGAAATATGATTGCCACTGTAGCATTAGCTAACATCTCCATCAGGTCCCATAATTATAGTTTCTTTTTTGTCATGAGAACACAAGATCTAATCTCTCAACAACTTTCAAGTGTATAATACAGTATTATTAACTATAATTACAATGCTGTGCACTAGATCTCCAGGACTTATTCATTTTCTAATTGTAAGTTTGCACCCTTTGACCAACATCTCCCCATTTCCCACCCTTCAGCCCCTTGGTACCATCATTCTACTCACTGTTTCTATAAGTTCCCTTTTTTTTTATTCCCACATGTAAGTAATGCCATACAGTATTTTCTTCATCTGAATTGTCTTATTTAGCATAATTCCCTTATCCATGTCACAATTGGCAGGATTTTCTTCTTCTCATGGCTGAATAATATTCTGTCATATATTAATACCACATCTTCTTTATCATTCATCTATTGACAGAAACTTCAGTTGTTTCCATATCTTGGCTATTGTGAAGAATGCTGCTATAAACATGGAAGTGCAGACATTTCTTTGATATCCTGTTTTTATTTCCTTTTGATATAAATCCAACAGTGGGCTTGCTGGATGATATGGTTGTTCTATTTTTCATTTTTTGAGGAACTTCTAGATGGAATAATAATCTCAATCTTACATGAAAGGAATTTTTTTAAAAAATGTTACATGAATTCAGTGCTGAAACTTATAATCAAATTTAAGTTGTCTGATAAATAGTTTTTTTTTCTCCCTGTATCACACTTTATCCTGTGCTTCTGTCTGTTTATCCCACATAAAATGTGGGTTAAATTTTTTACTCTATTCCCCAATAAGGTCTCCAGAAGAAAGATTTTAGTCATACTTGTTTTAACTGCAAGTTTGGGAGAGAAACTCTCTTAAAACCGTGTTACTCAAAATGTGGCACATGGATGAGTAGCATTAGTATCACCTGGGGGTTTGTTAGAAACGCAGAATACAGGGCTCACCCCAGGTCTGCTGAATCCAATTCTCCATTTCAGCAAGGTCCCAGGTTATACGTAAGCAGCTTGAAATTTGAGAAACACTGTTTTTGAAGGGAACAGAAATCAATTGTAGAAAAATGGTCTTTGGAGTAAGATAGTACAAAAAAAAAAAAAAAATCAGTAAGATGGAAAAAATTTTCAATAAGATAGAAAACAATTGAACCAGCATTGAAGTGATAGAGTGTATATACATGTGTATATATATATATATATATATATATATATATATATATATATATATATATATGATTTATCCCACACACAGAATTTTTGAAGTTCTATAATATTTATAATACGTCTTCCACCCATTCATTTTTGTCAGTATATTTGCTATATGTGTCAGCAAAGTACATGAGTGATGGGGGAGATTCTGTCTAAAGAAGTTTCTGAATTGTGAGAAATTGACTAGGAAATGAAAATTTGAATAATAGAAATTGTGCTTATGAAATTTGTGTATTATATGTCAGACTGCTTCAGTAGCTTTAAGATTATGACAAACAAATTTGTAATGAAACTAAGTATTTTCTCCAATCTGTTTCCTGGCTCTAATACAAGGAAGTAACCAGCTCTACGTATAGTTATGCCAAAATTTCTTAGCTTATTAAACTAAACGGAATTTATTTCATAATCAATGTATAATCATTTTAAGGTAGTCTTTTTGTTGTCCTTATAAACACATCAACCCCTAATTTTCCATTGTTTCTGAAGATAAGTACCAGGAATTTTACTATCCTAATCATTACTCTCAGTGTTTAATTTATGTGCAAATTATGCAGGTCCAATCATTGGTATACCTTACAAAATTATAATTGGGCAGCCCTCTTTCAAAGCCATGGCACAAAATATGTGATTCAAATGTGGACATAAACACATTGTTTGCTGATGTAATTGTCTTGGAGAATTACTCTCCTAACACAATCAATGTTGAAGCACATGGAACTTTTTAGATGACCCTGGGGAAGAGCTGGTTTATTTGCAGTTAGACTGATAAACAGCAGACTGAGATAGATAGATAGATAGATAGATAGATAGATAGATAGATAGATAGATGATAGATAGAAACTATCCTGTGTGTGTGTTTATCTGTTATATCATGTTATATGAATAGCATACCTTGGATTCTGGCCAGGCTTATCCAGTTTTTTGTTTTTTTTTTTTTAATAATTGAATGTTAGTTTGATTCTGGATTCAAGTCTAAACTTTGCAGTTCTTACTGACTTCTAGAATATTCACAACACTGTTTTAAATGAAACCATCAGCCTATTCTTACTCATATATAATCACTGTGTGATTAAATTTAACTATATATCTTGAAATACTGTTGTTCCAGGGAATAAGAGATAGTGGGTAACTATTAATAATAATAAGCATAAATAATCACTCTGAAATATCTTTTCAGAGGCTCACCTATTCTGTTTAGTGAAAATACTATCCAAAGTTTTGTATTTCTCTAATTCAATAAACCAAAGGAAAGAGCAAATTTTAAAATTTCCCCTTTTAAAATTTCCCTCTTTTCATGGAAAATATGTTATTATTCTTGTTAACTGAAAAGTGAATATTGGGGGGGAGTCCATTTTATTATGTGTTTGGGACAGGACAACTTTTTTTACATAAATTTGAAAACTTAGAGGCAAACTTGTTATATATGGAATCACAAAGTTTGAATATCTCAAAAAGAATCCGTTCAAATCATCCTTTTATAGATCCAGAAGCACACATTTCAGCTAACATAAAAAGCTTGTAGCAGTGTAGAAATTGGAATTCTTATATATTCAAACCAGTAGTGCAGTGCTTCTCAATATTGAGTGTACATATGGATTCCCAAGGAGGTGTTCTTAGAAAGTTGATCAGGGTTCTAGCAAGCTCCAATGAAATGCTGCTATAGCTTGATCGCTGACCACGATTTGAATAGCCAGGCTCTAGTGAACATGCCCAATTTCTTAAATAATGAGACAAAGTGACGGAGTATGCTATCTTGCCTTTTTAATCTTTAAGATCATTCCTGGGGGCACATCATATTTTGCTATTTTTACTAACAGCTGCATTCTTTTCTTGTATCTTTTTCAACCTTCACCACTATAAGTCTTGTGAAGCTGGATCTGTGCTTTTCTCCTCTTTATGTTTATATTACCTGCCTCCTGCCTTTAAATACTTCAAGCACCACAACTGCAACTCTTTCAGGCTTTTCCACAAATTCCATTTCTCTTCAGGAGGAATCCAGTAGCTCTACATTTAGGCAATTTTGCTACTTGGCTCTTCCTTATATTGTGGCCTAGGTTGATTACTAGGCTTAACATTATCACTTTTAAACTTATTATTAACATTTTTCTTTCTATCTGACATGATCCATTCTTTACTTGTGTTAAGTGAGCTCTGTCTGTCTGTTATAGGTTGAATTTTGTCTTTCCAAGAAATAAATGCTGAAGTCTTATCCCTCATTACATCAGAATATGACTTTACTTGGAATAGGGTAGATGCAATTACTTAAGAGGACATCATACTTGATTGAGTAGGATGGACCCCTAATCCAATATGACTAGTGTCCTTATAACAACAAAACCATACGAAGTCCGAGACACACAAGGAGAACACCATGTAACAAGGAAGCAAGAGAGTGGGGTTATGCTGCTACAAGCCAAGGAACGCTGAAGCTTGTCGGCAAACCACCAGAATCTAGGAAGACTTAAGAACCCGCAGGGAAAGAAGTAATGTCACACATGTCCATATCTAGTAAACATCAGGTAAACTCACACCATTACAGGAATATTGGTCTTTGTACTTTTAACACAAACAGTTTTGGGAGTTTATCTATATGAGAGCAATAGGTATTAAATGAAAGGAGTTGAGATTTCTTAGGTATGTTCTGTTAGGAAAATAGCTCCCCCCCCCCTTATTTTTAAATAGGGGAAATAGATTTTTCTTAATTGTGGAAGAAATCTAAAGTAAACAATTAGAAACACAGTAGACAAAGTGAAAAGATACTATTAATTTTTTTAAAAAGACTGGCTAATAAATTTAAGAGGTGCCTCTGGAACCAATTAAAAATTTCAAAAGGAAAAGAAAGAGCTTTTTCAACAAAGCTTTTTTTTTTTTTTTTTTTAATTAATAAACTTTTACTTTTTTTTTTACTTTTTTTTTTTTTTTTAATTTTTATTTATTTATGGCTGTGTTGGGTCTTCGTTTCTGTGCGAGGGCTTTCTCTAGCTGTGGCAAGCGGGGACCACTCTTCATCGCGGTGCGCAGGCCTCTCACTATCGCGGCCTCTCCTTGCGGAGCACAGGCTCCAGACGCGCAGGCTCAGCAATTGTGGCTCACGGGCCCAGCTGCTCCGCGGCACGTGGAATCTTCCCAGACCAGGGCTCGAACCCGTGCCCCTGCATTGGCAGGCAGACTCTCAACCACTGCGCCACCAGGGAAGCCCAACAAAGCTCTTTATCTTCCAAATTTCTTTTAGTTAAAAAATTACCACTGTTTCATCTAAACAGGCATTTCTACAAAAAGCAAGTGACCACTTAAATCTCTGGAAGATGCTAAGTCATTTACATTACCCTCATCAATATATTTAATATCCTAAAGGCTAAGTCTTACAAAGAAAAAATTATAACCCATCAGCTCATCGCATATTTCAAAGATCCTGCTCAATGTGAAGTCATATTCATTGATCATTGTGAGTATAGCTATTTTATTCATTCTTAATATATAAAGAAGATGTGTAGTGAAAGTTTCTTTGCTTTATGAATTTGCAGTGTGGGCCATACAGTGACTGCACTGAATATTTGCCACTGTTACATCCAAGCCCATAAACATATCTGAGTTTGATAGGCTTGCAGGAATACATGGGACAAATAACACTTTAAAATAAAGTGTAACCTACACATTTATCACAACTAAACTACAGTAGGGGTAATTTGCTTGCCTGCTGCTTCTTTTAACCAACTCCTATTTGGTGAAAGCCTTAGAAAAAACAAAATTTGTAAATTTAATTATACATTTCTGAGCTTTGAAGTATTTTTTTGTAAAATACATAATAAAACTGCGGAGTTATGATAGATTATTAACCAATGGAAATCTAGCATGTATAAAATTTCATGTATTCATTATTCAATGTTAATATAATTTAAAATTATATGCTATATTATTAGTAAGAAATTAAGGCAGAGACTCACATATATATTTCTGATCTTTTAATTGTGAACTGATATATTTTGGAAACCCAGGGATAAAATCATTTTGCTATAGCGTAATTGAAGAATACTGTGTAGTTAATAAAATTGCATGTCTTTCCCCATACATTGTTTCATAAAAAGAAAATAACATTAGTAATTTATATAGAGGAATTAAGTATCTGGATAGTTGTATATCAATCTGATACTGTATTAAATTTCTAAAAATAGAAAGTAAATATGTGCTTTACATTCATTTTAGCAAAATAATATTTTCATATATAATATGTAAAAACTGAGTGTTCAAAAAGTGGATATATATTTTTTTCTCATGTTCACTTAGTGAGATGGCTGAATTTTATTTTATATTTCAACCTTTATAAAGTAGTGAAAAATGATGATGCTTTAGATATTTTTGAAACCATGGCATATGTCCATGATGGTACAGTCTAAGTTTCTCTTCTTCATTACTGTTTAATATGTCTTTGGCATATAATGGCTAATCAATGAGTACATATAGGGTAAATGAATACATGAATAAAAGTTTGAGATTGCAAAAGAAGAAAAACTAGAACTCAAAAGCTAAAAAAATGATCAATAAAATAGAAAACTATGTGTTACTCTTTCCCATATCTTAGAAATTTCAAAGGTAAGCAAACTAGCAGTCTCAACATAATTATTTTTCACAACAAACAGTATGTTAAATAAAATATTTTTCTCTGTTTAATTTTAATTTTACTTGGAAAAGATGTATATTATCTAAAATTAATTGGACCATTAAGTACATTTGAATTTCTTTCAAGGATATAAAATGAATGAAAGGATTTATATGTTTGGATTCTTTAGGTTAACTTTCTTATCAAATATATGAATTAAAGATGTTTATGCTTTAGGCTAAACTGTTTAACATTATTAACATTCTCTTATCTTCGATAGCCACATATTCAAAAGTAATCTATGGGGAGTAAATTAAATATCAGAATAGTAATATAATATGCTATTTCAGTTTATAGAAATAAATATTAGCTGGTAGCCATAATCTAGTTATAGCTTAATTTTGTGATGCTAAAAGGGTCTTCATGATTAGAACTCTGATACTCAAATGTGTCCAGAAGCTAAGAAATAATAATAAAATTGTCAGCCTGGACTACTACTGATTTTGGAAGTTTAAGTTTTAAAGTAGCTTTTAAGGCAAATAAGTAAATATTTTAAAAAATTAACTTGGAGTTAACTTATTTCAGATATAAGATTTTAAGTATCATAAGCCTCTCTATAAAATATGTATAAGTAGAAATAGATTACACATGGTGAAATACATATATTTTTAATGTTCTTAAAAACAAAGCAAAAGACATATTTGTCATTAGAAAATTATAAAGTTCAGAAAATAAAATTGCAGGAGAGAACATTTTAAAACATGCTTTAGCTATGGAAATATTCTCTTCACCTGTATGTTAAAGAAAAAATACTACTTTGAGAGATTGTCTTAAATTGAATTATCCACTTTGCAGTTTGCAAGATTTGTAGTGTTTACTCCAGCATACTTTTTTTTAAATTCCACCTGGACAAAAATCAAATTCACTGGGCAAGAAGTGCTTGGGACAATCAAATCACATCTGATTAACATGCTGGTAGATGTCATTGGCATCACTTTTGAATGACTTTCATAATACTAATAGGAAGTTTTCTAACTGAATAATAATGTTAAAATGTCACTTTGTGTCCAACACAGAGACTGTTCTTTGAGTTTCTAATATGCTGAATATATCTTATCTCAACCTCATTCGTCTGGAGAATAAAGCATATGATTCATTGGCAATCAATCTGGAGGCTACTAGAATGCTGAAAAGAATACTATTGTGTTAAGTTCCACCTGAGGACTAGTAACCAGTCTACCATTTGTGTTACTTAAATTACTTACAAGATTTGCATAAACTATATATATATATATATATATATATATATATTAATACTCTCATCCATGTGATAGGCATAACAATATTTGTTCTCTCTGACATGCACATGTCAAGCTCAAATGAAATCGACTTGTGAATGAAGGATGCACTCTGTGAAGAAACTGATGTGGCCATAGATGTTGAAAAAGAAGAGTACTAACTTTCACAGCAACTGTGACAGATGTTCAGACAGACGTATCAAATTTTTCAAAGAAAGAAAAATAGGAAAAAAAAGTAAGAATCTTATAATAACCTCAGCTTTTTGCCTTCTCTAGTATTATCCAGGGTTCTGCTAAATCTATATCTTTTATGCTATCTAAAGAATTGTTAAAGTTTTCTTGATTTTTGTCTCTTTTTTTCTCTTCATTTCATAAGTCATTGCATATTTATTCTTAAATTGTTCATGTAAATACTTGGTTTAACAAATAGTAAATATCACCCCTCTACCAGAATAAGATGAGGACATTTGGGTGAGTTACCTCATCATGCCATCTATATTATTACCATCTTGTATTTTATTTCTTCCTTTTTTTCTAAACTCCATTAGTTAATATAATTATTAGAATTATTGTTCTACTAGCAATGTTTATTTTGACTTGCCTATATATTTACTAGTCTCTGTTCCCTGTTCCTTCTGTCATCCGTCCAAGTCAGTCTTTTAAATTTCCTATTTCCTTTCTGAAAATAAACTTGAATCATGCAACTGAGAATAAGCAGAGACTATTCATTCAGTGATTACTATAGCAAGCTGGGCAACCACTACCATTTGCTTTGGCAGAGACTCAAAGGCTCAGAGACTTCAGGAGTGTTCTTATTGGAGGTTGTTGGCATGGGGAAACTGGAGGAAGACTAAGTAGAAATGGGGCATCTTATGTAATTGGTTGGGAAAGCATATTTGGTTTCATCTGTTTTGTGCTGTGTTAGAGAAATACAGGCAAATTATAGGGAAGTTGGTAGCTGGTGACCAGGTCTTGGTCATTCCTGGGCAAATGGCTCCAGAATTTATTGTTTGGCTTCCTGGATGTTTGCTGCAGAGTTTTGGGGTGAGAGTCCCATTCTCGTATATAGTCTGGCCATTGTCCATTTGTATATTCAGTCTCTAACCTTATTCCTAAGGACACTGTAATTATTACTCCAAGATATTTGAGTGGTAAACCTTTTCATTTGTTGCATTTAAATATATTTTTGGTTTGTCCCCACTCTTTAATAACAATTTTTTCTGAATTGAGAATTTCATTGTGTTGGATTTCTTCTCCACAAAAATTTGAAGATATCTCAATGTCTTCTAATAGCAGACTTCTTCTTCTAGTGAAGAATAGATGTTTTAAAATTCTTATTTCTAGAATATGTGTCCTGCCTCTTTCACGAACTAGCTGATTCTCTCTCTCTCTGTCTCTCTCTCTATATATATACATATATACTTGGATTTCAGCTGAATCGTTGCCTAATCAGAAAATTTCTGACCATCCTGTGAAAAGTAGGCCCTTCACTAGATTTTCATTTTGTTTATGTTTCATATTTGCTATAATATTTATTACAACTTAAAACAATTTTTACTTATCTGTTTTCTTTCTCTCCCTCTAGAATATACATTCTTTGAAATCATGTACTCTGTTTGGTTGTAATATTGGGATTTCTGGGCTTACTGCAGTAACCAGAATGTTTTTGTAATTACAATTGTCTTACTTCTATACTCTTCATATTCTTTGGGAGCATGTTGTTTATGTAAATTTTTAAATCAAAAGTCATAAAATCTAATAATAATTTGGAAGTTAAAAGAATGTATGTATATTATAATTCTTGTTCTTTTCCAGCAAATATATTTAAACCAGATTTGAATTCATATAAAGGGTAGGAAATAAGAGAAAAATTGTGATCTACTCTTACGAATGAAGGAGAATGTATAGGGTATATAAAACACATAGAGTTTTAAAATTTTAAACTTTTTTAGAGGGCCCGTAAGCATTATTTTATGACAAGATGTTTTGGAACTTTTTTATAAGTGTGCATGCATAATAGATATGTGTAATGTACTTCAGTATTTTACAGACACAAACTGATTAAAAAGAGACACAGTGTGGCAGTAGAGATAAGATACAGTCATTTAAAAAAAAAGACATTCTGCTTTTCACAAGTAGGATTTGAGGTAAGAGAAATGACATGAGGCATAAGTCACCTTAATAAAGGGTTGTAACAGATCACTACTTGTCAGTTTCAGCACAAGCAGGAACTTTAGGAAATAAGAATGTCTTATTCTTTGAGAAAACCATCACAAAAATAATCAAAGCCTTTATACCCTTGAGGGATGTCTCTTAAAGGACTTGATTAGTTCTGGATACCTCATTTTAAGATGGACATCTACAAATTGAATCCAGACATTGTAACAATGGGGCATAAAGATGTCATGTGGAAAGATACAAGGGACTAGAGAACTTTAGCCTGGAAGAGACAACACTTAAAGCAGCATACCAAATTGTAAACTTATATATATATATATATATATATATATATATATATATATATATATATATATATATATACACATATACATATATACATATAATATTGTTTTATGAAATAAAAATGTGCCTTAGTCTGCATAGGTGCAGAATCCTTAAGTAGAGTCAACAAAAGAATGTGCATTGAGAGACTGCTTTCTAATATAGAACAAATGTTAGTATGTATTTTCTGACAATGAGAAAGGTTAAAAATAAAATGGGCTAATGTGGTGGAGTAATAAACTGCATTTGAGGGCTGCTATTCAAATAAAAGATGGTTGACCCCTTTCCAGAAATATTATACATAAATGTATAAATGGATACATTATTTCAGTTAGCATTTCAACTATTAGACTTCAGATATGTCATCAAAATTTCCATGATAAGCAAAGGTGCCTTACTCACTAGCCTTTGTAAGATGAAGTTGAAAGTCTTTTAAACATAATTAGTGATATTTTCATTTTTAGAAAACCAAAAACAAATGATAAATAAAGCTTTGATGCAAAAATTCTACTCAAATTTCCAGGTATATGGGAATTTTCAGTGCCCAAGTAGCTATTACGTACAACTTTGATAGAAAATAAAAGTCATCATAGCATGACATTTTTTACTAATAACACTGATTTAACTGGTTCCCACTTCTAATTTCCTTCTGCTTCCCAACAATATTTATCCCAATACAGTGAGCAACATCTTTTTCAGTAATTTTCCTTTTGATTTTGGGTTACTGTATACATCTGACAAACCCATGTAGTATAATGCAAAGTGGAATTGCAATCTTATAAGAACTACATGACTTCATGAACCTGATGAAGTAAAGTTAGAATTACTTGGGTCACAAGTAAAGAAAGTCTTTGACAAATGAGGGTGTAGCAGAGTTAGACTGGTTAAAAATTGAAGAAAAATATTGACAAGAATGATGATAGAAAATATGCTTCAAAAGAGAATGATTTGACTATCAAAGAATTGAAAGAGGTCCTTGGAAAATTTGATGAAGCCCTAAAATATTTTGGAAAAATGGCCTTCTTTGTGACTGTTCTGTGAAACAATCACAGTGTAATATGCTATTAAATTTTGGCAACATTACAAACCCAAACAAATACACAAACACAAGTTAGCTTAATGCATTCTTGAAGTATTCAAATAATTAATGTCATTAAAATAACCTTATCCTATTGTATAAGATAAATTGAATTGTTTTAAATATTTATATTATTTTAGATGCATTTTCTAGATAAAATCATAATCACATCTTTTTTTTTAACCATTCTTCTATGAAATTATGATGAATGTTTTAACTACTTTAAAGTGTCTTTTTTTTTTAGAACTAATTATGTGTATATAATGGTGATCTCTCATGTGTTCTTTTAGCAAGTCTCATAGGATGTCATTTTTGTGCTACTGACAATGAGTGTTATTATAATTTGTGAGTGTGAAAAGTGATTTGTAAGTGCTAAACTGCTGTACCACTGATTTTAAAAAATCTTTTCATCAGCAGTACATCAAAATTACAGTTAATATTATGGCTATAGCCACACAGAACCTGTACATTTCTTACAAACTACAAAAGGAGCCCCAATATATTAACTACATCATTCACTACCCACTACTGATTTTCCATGAAGAATATTAATTTTTTTAAAAAACTGAAATAACACAGTTAAAAAAAGATTTTGGAGTTGGTATCACACATAGATGAAAAATAAATTGACATAATATCCTGTGGGTAAACCTTCAGCCATTTAAGAACGTGCCAAAAGTTGTAAATATAACTTACAGAAAGAAAAAAGTAATTAACAGTGAGTCTCTGTGTTTGGCAAGATTATAGTCTGTATGTATTAGGATTTGTGCATCTGTGACCCAGCAGGTTGTTAAATTGTTCAGCTATCAGAGATAGCATTTGCCATTTGTTCAGATGAGGTAGCTTGCTAGAAACTACATAAAGCTGCTTTAAAAAGAGACTACTAGTATTTGTTTTTCAAATTTCTGCTGTCTTGAAGTGTAATCATCATTAATAGGTATGTATTTCAAAATATAAAGGCCTACATTAAAATTTACTAGGCATTATTCAAAGTATGTTATAAATTCATTGGCTTATAAGTCTATTTTATGTTTATTTTTACGCGTTATTTTTGTTTTGCTCCATAGTCTTCATAGTGTTGAAAAACTTTATACTTGTGAAATTGATAGAAGGTTATGAGATTTATTGATGTAATTCAGAGTGGGGATGTTGTTCTTTTGTTCCAGTATGATTTTATATTATCAGTTAAATGAGAGGGCTGAAATTCTTCAGATAGTTAACTAAATTTTCTATTTTGTTAACTTGTCATGTATAGGCATATCAACAGAAATTTCTTCACTTGAAAGTCAGTGTAGGTTTGTTATCCTGAATATTTTGACAATATTTTAAGAATACTATCCAGTGTAAATTCAGGGAGTATAATAATTGCTAGCATTTTTGACATTACTGTATGCTCCCTTAGGTGTTTTGCATAAGTTTGGCCATTATATCCTCAAAAGAATCTTGTATGGAAAATTTTAAGCTTATTTTACAGATGAAGAAACTGAGAAAAGAGCAATATAAGTAACCTTCCTAAGTATGTTCACCTAGCAAGGTATAGTTCCAAGATTTTGCATGGCATTAGCAGTCTGACTCTTGAAAGCTCAAGACTGACAGCTCACACTTAAGTGACAAGCTGTTCTTTCTCTGCTATTGTACCTTTTAGAAAATATCACATAAGCACATACAAACATGCATTTCATAGCAACTTAAAATTTAATTCTATAATATCCACCTAAAGAAATTTGGACATAATTTTTTTTAAAAAAAGATTTTAATGTGTTACAATATATATATACAATATCCCTTCCATTTCAACCACTTTTAAAAGTACAAATCAATAGCATTAATTACATTCACAGTACTGTGTAATCTATCACCACTATTGATTTCCAAAAGTTTTTATCACTCCAAACAGAAACTCTGTTACCATTAAATAATAACATTCTCCACTATTCCCAACCCCTGGTAACCAGGGGTTACTTTTTGTCACTATTCCTCTATTGTAGGTATTTCATGTGAATGGGAACATACCATAATTTCTTTATGTGTCTGGCTTATTTCACTTTATCAAAATTTTTTCAAGGTCCATCTATGTTGTATCATATATCAGAACTTCATTCCTTTTTATAGCTCAATAATATTCCACTGTATGTATACATCATATTTTATTTATCCATTCATCTGTTGATGCACACTTTGGTCATTTTCATCTTTGGGTATTGTGAATAATGTTGCAATGAGTACTGGTGTATGAGTATCTGGCTGAGTCACTGTTTTCAATTCTTGGAGTATATACCTACAAATGAAATTGCTGAGATGCATGGTAATTTCATGATGAGTTTTTTGAGGAGCACTAAACTGTTTTCCATAGCAGCTACCACATGCAACATTTTACATCCCCACCAGTGATGTGCAAGTGTTCCAAATTATTCACATCCTTGTCAACACTTGCTATTTTCTGTTTTTCATTTTGTTGTTTTTTAAAAAGTAGCCATACTAGTTATATTATCTCATGGTTAGAATTTGCATTTTCCTAATGACTAATAATTGTAAGCATCTTTTCTTGTGCTTACTGGCCACTTGTATATATTCTTTGTCTATTCAAGTCCATTGTTGATTTTTTAATTGAGCTGTTTGCCTTTTTGTTGAGTTGCAGAAGATCTTTATATATTCTATTAAACCATTATCAGATACAGTGTTTGCAAATATTTTCTACAACTTCTTAGTGTGTCTTTTTTTTTTGATGATGTCCTTTTATACTCACAAGTTTTTAATTTCGATGAAGTACAATTTGCCTGTTTTTTCTTTTGTTGTTCATGCTTTTAATGACATATCTCGATTATCAATATATTTCATTAGTGCATATGTCTATTCTTATGCCAGTGAAACATTGTTTTGATTACTGTAGCATTGTACTAGGTTTTGAAATCAGGAAATGTGAGTCTTTCATCATTGTTCCTATTTTTTAAGATAATTTTGGCTATTTGAGCCACTTGCAACTCCATGTGAATTTGATGATTGGCTTTCCCATTGCAGCAAAAAAGTGCTGTTGGAATTTTAATATGGATTGCATTGAATCTGTGAGTTGTTTTGGGTAGAACAATATCAAGTGTTCTTATCCATGAATGTAGGATATCTTTACATTTCTTTACAAGATTTTCACCTCTTTGACAATTTACTCCGAGCTATTTTATTCTTTTACATGATATTATAGGTGGTACTGCTTTCTCATTTTCTTTCTCAGATTGTTCATTGCTGGTACATAGAAACACAACTGATTTTAATGTGTTGATTTTACACCCTGTAGTTTTGATGCATTTGTTTATTGCTCTAGTTACTTTCTTGTGCATTCTTTGGGAGAAAAAACAAATAAACAAACACCTCTCCCAATTTTTGCAAATAGGCTCTGTGCTGGAGCACTCATTTGACTTTTTTTTAATTTTTAAAAATATTTATTTATTTATTTATTTTGGCTGCACCAGGTCTCAGTTACTGCACGCAGGATCTTCGTTGCCACATGTGGGATCTTCATTGTGGCATGAGGGATCTTTAGTTGCAGCATGCAAACTCTTAGTTGTGGCATGCATGTGGGATCTAGTTCCCTGATCAGGGATCGAACCCGGGTCCCCTGCATTAGGAGCGCAGAGTCTTAGCCACTGGACCACCAGTGCTTTCATTGAGCCTAGGAATCAGCTCCAGGTGAAAGCTTAGGGTTTTCTCAGGTCTTTTCTTGGGCATGTTGTGACCTTCTAAATTCTCCTATATACATTTGCATGTCCTAATTTCCCAAAGACACTCTCAGCAGATTTTTCTCCCAGGTGGTCTATTGTATGTTTCCGTTGTAATGTTTTAATGTCAGGTTACCTGTGAGTCTTTAGTTCTGCTTACAGTGTTTTCAAGTAATGCACCATTTCCAGCTTGAGAACCACGTTAGTCAAGACAGATCCAAACACCAAATCCTTCAGGTAGTCCTCAGACAGATTAGAACAGACACGCACAAAGCTTTTCAACTAAATTTATGCTCTCTATGCTCTCTTAAACCGCAGACCAGTGTCCAACACTGGGAACTCAGACTTCCGTCTTTGAGAGCACACTGCACTGGGAAAGTGGTGGGGCAAGCACAGATAAAAATGCTGCAGTTTTCCTACCATTATTAAGTTGCCTTTTTCTTAATCCAGCTTTTACTTGGTTGCTGTAAACCTTTGACTCTTCCAGAGTTCTAACAAAGCTGGTTCTGATAGTTTCTGCTTGTTTTTGATGTTTCTGTGGGGGGTGGGGAGGAGCAAGAGCTAAGAGCTGCCTACTATGCCATTTTGTTCATGTTCTGAAAATAAATTGCTGTTATTTATATTTAAGCTCTTAAAAATAAATTTAATTATCTTTACAACTAAGTTTAGAGTATAAGAGAAGAAAGTTGAAAATGTGGATAATTATGAATTGAAGAATTTGTGACTGGAAAAATGTTATAGGATTCACATTTTTCAAAATATATTAAAAGATTTTCAATATTTTTAATGAGATATGGGAAACTAATTATGCAACAAAAGGAAATGGTTAAATAAGGTATAAACTATTTCAATATGATGGAATACCAACACAGTACTAAAATTGTTTTCCTAAAAGAATTAAAAGTTTTGGAGAAACTCTGACAATGTAATGTAAACAACAAAAAAAAAGCATACCTCCTAATTAAGAAGGAATTTGAATACATATATCTACTCTGCTATATCCTCAAAAACCATTATAGCAATGGTAAAGATTAAAAAAATAATTTATATATGTAAATTATTTGTTTATTTTTTTATGGCATAGTAAACACCCAGAAAGGAGAATAGTAAATGACATATCATCAACAAACTATTGATGTTGGAAATAAAATGGATCTGTTCTAAAACTATTTAGAAAAGCTACCCAAATTGAATCCTTAGTTAGCAGTAAGGAAAGCTAAGAAATGACTGAGTTTATACCTCAAAATATTCCCAAAGCTTTCACCTACCACTGAGAATGGGGAGGAGGGCAAAAATTAGGCTAAAATAAGGAGATTTAATCAACAGACTGCAAAGAATATTTTACATTTCTTGATGCCCTACAATATCAAAGAAAGCCAGTATCTGCCATCTAAATTTTGTTCTTTAGATATCTTATCCTCTGTTCATATATAAAAGTATATGACTAGTTGATTAGCAATTCTCTGAGCTACAGAGAAAATAACATTTTAAAAACAAGCCTTTAAGCTAACAAATGAAGTCTATTTAAAAAAAGGAATGATAGAATAAAATTAGACTCTAGAAAAAAAAGACAAATTCTCAAGAAAAAGAGGGGAAAATATTGCATTCATGAAGCAAACAGGATGATTATATATAATATATGTGGGTATACACATAAATGTATGTGTGTACATGTATATGTATTACATACATGTATAAACAAAAGGACATTGTTTTGCAATTGGAAATTAAAAAATCAATACTATGATTGAAAGATAAAGTTGAGAAAATCTTGCAGAAAGAAGAGAAAATAAAAAAATGAAGAAAAAGACAAGAATGGAGAAGAGGATAAGAAGTGTAAGAAAATGAGAGACATGTTCCATTAATTCAAATATCCAAATAATAGGAGTTTGAAGAAGAAACTACATGAGATTAAAAAGAAAAATATATTAAATAAATAATTTGAGTAGTTTTCATAGGTATTAAGGGCATGCTGTTTTTTTTAATTTCAATGCTTCATTAAATGTGCATAACTAGTTGAGAAAACTAGACCAATGCCAAAGGAACATCATTGTGAAATTTCAGAATATTGGGTTAAATGGGAAGATCCTATAATATTCCAGATGAAAAAAAAACAGTGTACACACTGAGACACAGTCATTAGTATGTCCTCAGGCTTTTTATGAGAAACAATAGAAACTAAAATGAAGTGGAAAATACCTTAAAAATTCAGAAGAAAAGTGAAAACTAAACTAGATTCATAATCAGGCAAACTATCACTCAACTGTTAGTCTAATATAGACATTTTTATAGATTGCAGGGACTAAAAAATTAAAGTTTTTTACTTAGATCTGAATAACATACATACAGTAATCATGAAATAAATACAAATATTTATTTAACCAAAATTATGACAAATCATAATGAGAGGATGCGGTGATGGGTGGAAAGTGATGAGTGTGTATTGTAGTTAAAAACAGAAACAGATTAAATGCTCACTCTTCACTGAGGGAAGAGAATACATATGTTTTAAAAATAAATACAGCAACACTAGCTTATTTAGAGATTTAAACCATTCCTAAAATAATGCCTCAAATATGTGAATGTAGCTGTTTCTGCTGCATAGTAAATGTCAGACGATAAAAATGGAAGATGAGACAGAGAAATATTTTAAAGAAATTCTGTAAAAACTGTTGAACTAAAAAAAAAAAAAAAAAAAAAACTGTTGAACTTTTAATATTTTCATATTTACACACATACTACTGGGATTCAAAATGTAAGCACATACATAAATATAGTAACAGATTTTGGGGAACTATGCATAATGATAATTCTCTTTTTGTTTTTCTTCATTTTTGAAAAACATCTACAGTTTCTATATATGTTTTAATAAGCTTAATTAAAAGAAATGACATAGAAATATACATTTCTTTTGAGGTCTTTTGTGTTGAACATTATGTCTACCTAAGTGAGCCAGGCCAAATCACAAAGGCTTATCCAAGTTCAATGTGTGTTGACAAAAAGTAATTCGTACTACACTAATAAGGATAAGCTAAGTTATTCCACTGTAACAAATAAACTTTAAACAACAGTGACCTGAAAAATAAAGATTTACTCTTACTAAATATGTCCTCTGCAGAGCAGCAGCCATCTCTGTTTCATACAGCATTATTCATGAGCCTAACAGAGGGATCCATACAAGATGCTGTGGCAAGACTAAGAGTACACAGTGAATTTATTCTGGATCATGAATACTTTGACTGAAAGGAACACGTTGTTTTTGCTGACTTTTAGTTGGCCAAAGTAAGTCATATGATCATAATTAAATCTGAGGGAATAAGTAGTACAATCTTCCCATGTGCTCAGAATGGGAAGTAAACTGGCACAAATCCACAGGGTCTCAGCTAAGGTTAATTATTACTACGATTATTATTATTTGAACTTAGTTTCCTTACTGAGCCTGCAGGTTGAAAACCTTGTTTCCCTGCACCTTTGCAGGCCCAAGGAATACAAATTAAGGATTACTCTTGTTACCAGACGGCTTAAAATCAAATTTCTGTTTTATTAAAAAACAAAACAGGACTTCCCTGCTGATCCAGTGGTTAAGACTCTGCACTTCTACTGCAGGGGGTGCAGGTTTGACCCTTAGTCAGGATCCTTGGTCAGGGAAGTCCCGTGTGCTGTGTGAAGTTCTGGCTAAAAACAATAAAAAACCCACCCTGTTATCTGTACCCCAGACAAATTTATAATATTTATATTTATAATATTTCTTCCTCTGCTACTTATATCTGTATGATTTTAGCACATTACATAAACTTTCTTATCTATAAAATGATAATAATAGATCTTACCAATTTTTGTAAGGATTAAATAAATTAATATATATACAGTTTTTAAAATAGTGCTTAGAAAATAGTAAGTTTATTAAGTGTTTTCTGTTATTACTACTAGTATTAGTATTTTTTTTAATTTTTGTCTCAGGGTGATTATGGAGGCATAAGATGGGGGGTATATAGACAAAAACAATGATCTCCTTTGATGCCTAGTGTTTAAATTTCAAGAATGTCCTAGAAGGGCTAGAACTACAATGAAATTCCTAAACAGCTCACTTCTGACTGTGTCAGACTGATCAACCTCTAACTCTAGTCTCTTACAGAAGGAAGAATGTTCCCTCAGGTGGAGGTGGGAGAATACATATGTAAACACACACACACACACACACACACACACACATACAATCTGCTTCACCTCTATTGTTCTCTACATGCAAGAGTAAAGCATTGCAAGCCATGTAAAGATGCAATGTGACATAAAATTAAAAAAAAACAAAATCAGTCAAAAGAAAGAGATGCACTAATGCTCCACATATTGGAGTTGGAGTTAAAGACAAGAACTTTGATCCAAAAGAAGAAAAAAATTAGGAGGTTACTATGTTTAATGCAAGGTGTTTTAACCAAAAACATGGGAAATGTATTCAACATAGAATAATAGTAAATTGAATTGTTCCCAAATACTAAATGAAATATTTTAATATTAACTATTAACATTTAATAATTAAAATGACAGGAAACATGGAGAGATATTATGGTATAAGAATATGAAAGATCAAATAATTATAACATTATAATTAATTCCAGAGAAAATAAAAAAATAAATTGAAAGAAAATGTAAAAAATAATTGTATTTAGTTTGTATCATGGCATTAAGAAGAATGTTTTATCTTTTCTAATTTTTAATGAATTTATACAAAATTTATAATGAAAAACATGTTTAAGATTCTAAAATGTATTTTTATATGTTAGAAGACTGAGGAATTGTCGGGAACCAGCTACAAGCTGACACAGTCCTTGCAGCTTAAAGCATGGCAAAGTCCTGCTTAATTCCTGACAGGACCCGAAAGAGTTATTAGAGAAGATATGAGTCTTGGCCCGTGAGGTTGCTTGCGGTTTCTCTAACTATAGTTTGTCCTTGGCATATTTTGGCAATCACAGTCTGTTCTCACGCATGTTTATATTCTGGTTCGCAGTATGTTTTGTACTATAACTTCAACATTAAGGAAATACTGTCTGATGATTCTGTCTTGTGATTTTAACAAAAACATGTATTTCCTACTGCAATCTATAAAAAGAGTTTTGATGGGAAATAAAGGTGTGTGTGCTTGTACACCACGCTCCTGACCCTGTCTCTTCTTAATCACCTCACCTGCTCTCAGGACTTGTTCCTCAGTATAACAGCGACTGACAAGTGGCGCCCAAACAGGGAGCTGAGTACGTGGGCTGTTGAGAGGGACCCCGGAGATACTTCGCGTGCACGCATAAGGTAAATGAGATTGTGCCGGGGGATGTTTTACATGTAGTTTTTCTTTGTGTTTTATTCTCATCAGGAGTAAAAAATGGGGCAAACTGGATCTAAGGAACGACAACTTTTCGTTCAGCTACTGTACTCTATGTTATCCACTCGGGGCGTTAAGGTTACGCATAAACAGCTTGATCGTTTTCTTCATTTTGTGCAGGAAATTTGTCCATCGTTCCCGGAAGGAGGAGCTGTTAATATTCAAACATGGGAAAAAATAGGTCAGCAATTGAAAACTTTCTATTCGCTTCATGGACCTTCTAAGGTTCCTGTAGTTACTTTTTCACTTTGGAATTTGATAAGGGACTATCTTGACCCAACTTATGAGATTCAGAAGTTATTCAAAGCAGCGTCTTTACGCCGCTCTCCTTCTGCCCCTCAGGTACAAAATTTGTCTGAGGAACCTGAGCCTGTCTCTCCTACTGCGCCTTCCTTGTTGGCGACCATGCCATCTTCAGAGTCCTTGGAGGATGATGATAAATTATCCTCAGAGGATGAGGCTAAATTGGAGGAAGAGGCTGCACGATATCACAATCCTGATTTTGAAGATGGCATTTTTGCAGCCCTTAAGAATGCATCTGTGGGATCTGAAAACTTCCCTATATTAGATAAAACTTCATTTACTGCTCTAGCCCAAGCTTTAACTTGGGTGAAACATTTACATGATGTTACTCAAGATGCTTCCCAAGCCCCTGTTGCGCATTCTTCTGGTTTTTCCTTGCCAGCGAAAGTTCCTGATGAGCCTCCCTCAGTGGCTCGGGGGTCTATGTCTGTTTCTTCTACTTCCTCTCTGCCTGTGAGTCTTTCTTCTCCACTCCAAACTGCTTTATTTCAAGCTTCTATGCAGGGGGAAGATATATCTTCTTTGGGGTTTAAAATAAAGAAGGGGAAATATACCATAACCCCGCACAATTTATTGAGACGCTCTTTATATACTTTAAATTTTTTGAATGTAGATAAGCAAGGGCAGACAGCTGCAGAAAGATTTTGGCATCCTTGTGCCTTGCCTTTTGCTGAAGTCCATTGACGGGATCCTCTTACTAATCAATGGAATGGTCCAGATCCTGTATTAATATGGGGTCGAGGGCGTGTTTGTGTGTTTCCTAGGGACGCTGAGGATCCTCGTTGGGTGCCTGAGCGCCTGGTGAGATTCTATGGATCCGGAACAAATGGAGAACTCCCTTCCCTGCGTTATGGATCCGGACCTGATGGTGAATTCCCTCCCCCACCATATGAAGAGAATGGGACTCGACAACATCCTATTAGGAACTTAACCACTTTTGTTATGGCTTGTGTTCCATCACCCTAGCTATTCTTACTGGTTCTGTGTACGTTTTCCAAAAAAAAAAAGGGTTTTATGACATACGTTGTGATAATTGTAATTTGACAAATTGTATAACCACGGGGGAGTCCAATCGGGGATTTCTTCTTGTTCATCAGCCTCCCTTTGTTATGCTCCCTGTAAATGTTACAGGTCCTTGGTATTCTAATTCAGGTTTGCAGGTCATACATGAACTTTCCTTTCTTTTACAACGGCCCAAGCGATTTTTGGGGCTACTTATAGCTGGAATTACAGCGCTCATTGCAGTTATTGCTTCTGTAGCTGCTTCTGCTACTGCGCTGACTCAAAGTATCCATACTACCACATTTGTGAATAACTTAGCCACTAATGTCTCTAATGCTTTGGGAACTCAGGAATCTATTGACAGAAAATTAGAAAGTCATGTTAATGCATTGGAAGAAGTTGCTCTTATTCTTGGAGACCAATTAGCTGCTTTAAAAACTGCCTTTTCTATGCATTGTCATGCAGAATTTTCTGCAATCTGTGTAACCTCTAAACCATATAATCATTCGCAATGGCCTTGGCCTCAGATTAAGAATCATTTATTGGGAATTTGGTCTCATTCCAGTCTATCCCTTGATATTGTTCGCTTACATGAGGATATCACAAATATCCAGCATGCAGCTCCCCTAGATGTAAATCCAGTGGAAATTGCTCGAGACATATTCACCCAGATTACACGTACTTTTGCCCCGAGTTCTCTTATTACACTCCTTTATAATTGTTATTGGTATTTTAATATTATTGTGTATTTGTTGTTTTCCAGTCCTCCTGCGAACTGGCTTACGAGTAATTGCAGAACTCCGAGTCGGACTCTACCACCTCACATTAAAAAATAAGGAAGGGGGACATGTCGGGAACCAGCTGCAAGCTGACACAGTCTTTGCACCTTAAAGCATGGCAAAATCCTGCTTAATTCCTGACAGGACCCGAAAGAGTTATTAGAAAAGATATGAGTCTTGGCCCGTGAGGTTGCTTGCGGTTTCTCTAACTATAGTTTGTCCTTGGCATATTTTGGCAATCACAGTCTGTTCTCACGCATGTTTATATTCTGGTTCGCAGTATGTTTTGTACTATAACTTCAACATTAAGGAAATACTGTCTGATGATTCTGTCTTGTGATTTTAACAAAAACATGTATTTCCTACTGCAATCTATAAAAAGAGTTTTGATGGGAAATAAAGGTGTGTGTGCTTGTACACCATGCTCCTGACCCCGTCTCTTTTTAATCCCCTCACCTGCTCTCATGACTTGTTCCTCAGTCTAACAGCGACTGACAAGGAATGAGAAGTGAAAAAATAATATGATTGATTTAGGCTAATAGAAGAAACTGGAAAACTGAGTTTCTGATGTTAATTTTAGAGTATTCATATCATGGTGGTAAAATATTTTGTGCTAGTCATAATTTGGATGGAGTACTGGAATTTCAGTCCTTAGACATAACATTTCATAATATATATATAATATATACACCTATTATATATATGTACATATATATATACAAATTATACATTTCTATTTTACATATTAGAAAATTTATTCTCAACCATATTAAGAACTTTCATTTCTGAAGCCATGATTCAATCCCAATTCAATCTGACATTTTTTCATCAGTCCATATTTTCAAAACTTTTATAAACTTTCAAATAATGCAAAGAGTTATATTAATGCAATATTTGCAGGGCCCTTATAATAATCAGATCTCAAGGAAATAGTTTCAGGTCATGGCACTGAAAGAATCAGCTTGCATATCCTTAAGCATTTCCGAAAATTTAATAGATCCAGGAAATGCTCATTAATGATTTTTAACACAACAAAAAGGGAGTCAATTGGGCATTATTTACTTCCTAAAAGGTATACAATCCAAATATGAAGTGTACAAAACAAATTTGAAAAAACCTCAGTCTTCAAAATAAGGGGACAGAAAATATTTTCTGTAGAGTCAGAAAGTAAATATTTTAGGTTTTATTCACCATGAGGTCTCTATTATGACTACCCAACTCTGACTTTTTAAGGGACCAAAACTGTACACAATACATAAATGAATGGTTGTGGCTATATTCCAATAATTTTTTTTTTTTACAAAAATAAGCTGCAGGCTGTATTTGGTCATAGTCTATAATTTGCCAACCCCTACTACCTACCTAATTAACAATTTCAGGAAATACATAGGACAAAAAATGTGTTTAAAAATGCCATGAGGAAAAAAATCAGCAAAATCCAGACTTCAGAGAATACTACAGAACAAATATCACATTTTTTTTCAAAAAAGTTAATTTCAAGAAAGAAAAAATAAAGATGGAATAGTAACATATATATTAAAATACAGTTATGAGACATATCAACTAGACTAAATGTAGGGACTTTATTTTGATACAAATTCAAACAAGGAAATTATAAAAAAATAAGATGAACAGGAAAAAATTGGTAATTTCTTTTTGTTTTTTCATTTTTAAAAAAATTTTATTGAGGTATAATTGATTTACTATGTTATGTTAGTTTCAGGTGTACAACAAAGTGAATGTTATACAAATACATATATCCACTCTTTTTTAGATTCTTTTCCCATTAGGGAGTATCGAGTTCCCTGAGCTATACAGTAGGTCCTTATTAGTTATCTATTTTATGTATAGTAGTGTGTATTTGTCAATCCCAGTTTTCCAATTTATCCCTCCCCCCTTGCACCCCAGTAACCGTAAGTTTATTTTCTACATCTGTAGAACTATTTCAGTTTTGTAGATAAGTTCATTTGTAACCATTTTTTAGATTCCACATATAAGCGATATCATTTGATATGTGTCTTTCCCTGTCTGACATACTTCACTCAGTATGACTTAGTATGAAAATCTCTAGGTCTATCCATGTTGCTGCAAATGGCATTATTTTGTTCCTTTTTATGATTGAGCAATATTCCATTGTATATATGTACCACATCTTCTTTATTCATTCCTCTGTTGATGGACATTTAGGTAGCTTCCATGTCCTCACTGTTGTGAATAGTGCTGCAATGAACATTGGGGTTCAAGTATCTTTTCGAATTATGGTTTTCTCCAGATATTTGCCCAGGAGTGAGATTGCTGGATCGTATGGTAGCTCTATATTCAGTTTTTTAAAGAACCTCCATACTGTTCTCCATAGTGGCTCTATCAGTTCGATTTCCCACCAACAGTTTAGGAGGGTTCCTTTTTTCCACACCTTCTCCAACATTTATTGTTTGTAGATTTTTTGGTGATGGTCATTATGACTGATGTGAGGTGATACCACATTGTAGTTTTGATTTACATTTCTCTAATAATTAGTGATGTTGAGCATCTTTTCATGTGCTTTTTGGTTATCTCTATGTCTTCTTGGAGAAATGTCTATTTAGATCTTCTGCCCATTTTTTGATTCAGGTGTTTGTTTTTTTCCTATTGAGCTGTATGAGATATTTGTATATTTTGGAGATTAATCCCTTGTCAGTTGCTTTGTTTGCAAATATTTTCTACAATTCTGAGGGTTCTCTTTTTGTTTTTTTTATGGTTTCCTTTCCTGTGCAAAAGATTTTAAGTTTAATTAGGTCCCATCTGTTTATTTTTGTTTTTATTTTCATTATTCTAAGAGGTGAATCAGAAAATATCTTGCTGTGATTTATGTCAGAGTGTTCTCCCTATGTTTTCCTTGAAGAGTATCTGGCCTTACATTTAGGTCTTTAATCCATTTTGAGTTTATTTTTGTGTATGCTGTTAGGGAGTGTTCTAATTTCATTCTTTTACATGTAGCTGTCCAGTTGTCCCAGCACCACTTACTGAAGAGACTGTCTTTTCTCCATTGTATATTCTTGCCTCCTTTGTCATAGATTAGGTGACCATAAGTGTGTGGCTTTATCTATGGACTTTCTATCCTGTTCCATTGGTCTATATTTCTGTTTTTGTGTCAATACCATATTGTTTTGATGACTGTAGCTTTATAGCATAGTCTGAAGTCAGGGAGTTGGATTCCTCCAGCTTCTTTTTTCATTCTTAGGATTGCTTTGGCTATTTGGAGTCTTTTGTGTTTCCATACAAATTGTAAGTCTTTTTGCTCCAATTCTGTGAAAAATGCCATTGGTAGTTTGACAGGGATGGCATTGACTGTTTTGGGTAGCATAGTCATTTTCACAATATTGATTCTTCCAATCCAAGAACGTGGTTTATCTCTCCATCTGCTTGTGTCATCTTTGATTTCTTTCATCAGTATCTTATAGTTTTCTGAGTACAGGTTTTTTCCCTCCTGAGGTCAGTTTATTCCTAGATATTTTATTTTTTTTGATGCAGTGGTGAATGGGATTGTTTCCTTAATCTTTATTTCTGATCTTTTGTTGGTAATGTACAGGAAAGCAAGAGATTTCTGTGTATGAATTTTGTATCCTGTAACTTTACTAAATTCATTTATGAGTGCTGGTATTTTTCTGGTAGCATGTTTAGTATTTTCAATGTATAGTATCATGTCATTAGCCAACACTGACAGTTCTACTTCTTCTTTTCCAATCTGGATTATTTTTATTTCTTTTTCTTCTCTGATAACCATGGATAGGACTTCCAAAACTATGTGAATAAAAGTGGCAAGAGTGGACATCTGTGTCTTGTTCCTGATCTTAGAGGAAATGCTTTCAGCTTTTCACCATTGAGTATGATGTAAGCTGTAGGTCTGTCATACATGACCTTTATTATGTTGAGGTAGGTTCCCTCTAAGCCCACATTTTGGAGAGTTTTTATGATAAATGGGTGTTGAAATTTGCTAACAGCTTTTTCAGCATCTATTGTGATAATTATATGGTTTTTATTCTTCAGTTTGTTAATATGATGTATCATATTGATTGATTTGCATATATTGAAGAATCCTTGCATTCCTGGGATAAATCCCAATTGATCATGGTGTATGATCCTTTTAATGTATTGTTGGATTCTGTTTGCTGGTATTTTGCTGAGGATTTTTGCATCTATATTCATCAGTGTTATTGGTCTGTAATTTTCTTTTTTTGTAGTATCTTTGTCTGGTTTTGATATCAGGGTGATGGTGGCCTCATAGATTGAGTTTGGGAGTGTTCCATCCTCTGCAATTTTTTGGAAGAGTTTGAGAAGGATTGGTGTTAGCTCTTTTCTAAATGTTTAATAGAATTCACCTGTGAAGCCACCTGGTCCTGGACTTTTGTTTGTTGCAAGATTTTTAATCACAGTCTCAATTTCATTACTTGTGATTGGTCTGTTCATATTTTCTATTTCTTCCTGGTTCAGTCTTGGAAGGTTATACCTTTCTAAGAATTTGTCCATTTCTTCCAGGTTGTCCATTTTATTGGCATAGAGTTGCTTGTAGTAGTCTCTTAGGATGCTTTGTATTTCTGCGGTGTCTGTTGTAACTTCTCCTTTTTCATTTCTAATTTATTGATTTGAGTTCTCTCCCTCTTTTTCTTGGTGAGTCTGGCTAAATGTTTATCAATATTGTTTATCTTCTCAAAGAACTAGGTTTTAGTTTTATTGATCTTTGTTATTGTTTTCTTTGTTTCTGTTTCATTTATTTCTGCTCTGATCTTTATGATTTCTTTCCTTGTACTAACTTTGGGTTTTGTTTGTTCTTCTTTCTCTAGTTCCTTTAGGTGTAAGGTTAGATTGCTAATTGAGATTTTCCTTGCTTCTTGAGGTAGGATTGTATTTCTATAAACTTCCCTCTTAGAACTGTTATTGCTGCATCCCATAGGTTTTGGGTTGTTGTGTTTTCACTGTCATTTGTCTCTAGGTATTTTTTGATTTCCTCTTTGATATTTTCAGTGATCTCTTGGTTATTTAGTAACGTATTGTTTAGTCTCCATGTTTTTGTATTTTTTACATTTTTCCCCCTGTAATTTAATACTAATCTCATAGCATTGTGGTCGGAACAGATGCTTGATATGATTTCAATTTTCTTAAATTTACTGAGGCTTGATTTGTGACCCAAGATGTGATCTATCCTGGAGAACGTTCTGTGTGCACTTGAGAAGAAAGTGTAATCTGCTGTTTTCAGATGGAATGTCCTACAAATATCAATTAAATCTTTTTGGTCTTTTGTGTCATTTAAAACTTGTTTTTCCTTATTAATTATCTGTCTGGATGGTCTGTCCATTGGTGTAAGTAAGGTGTTAAAGTCCCCTACTATTACTGTGTTACTGTCGATTTCCTCTTTTATAGCTGTTAACATTTGCCTTATGTAATGAAGTGCTCCTATGTTGGGTGCATAAATATTTATAATTGTTATAACTTCTTCTTGGATTGATTCCTTGATCATTATGTAGTGTCCTTCCTTATCTCTTGTAACAGTCTTTCTTTTAATGTCTATTTTATCTGATATGAGTATTGCTACTCCAGTTTTCATTTGATTTCCATTTGCATGGAATATCTTTTTCTATCCCCTCACTTTCAGTCTGTATGTGTCCCTAGGTGTGAAGTGGGTCTCTTGTAGACAGTATATATATGGGTCTTGTTTTTGTTTCCATTCAGTGAGCCAGTGTCCTTTGGGTGGAGCATTTAATCCATTCACATTTAGAATAATTATCGATATGTGTGTTCCTATTACCATTTTCTTAGTTGTTTTTGGTTTGTTTTTGTAGGTCCTTTTCTTCTCTTGTATTTTCCGCTTAGAGAAATTCTTTTAGCATTTGTTGTAGAGCTGGTTTGGTGGTGCTGAATTCTCTTAGCTTTTGCTTGTCTGTAAGCTTTTTATTTCTCCATTGAATCTGAATGAGGGCCTTGCTGGGTATGGTATTCTTGGTTGTAAGTATTTCCCTTTCATCACTTTAAAGATATCATGTTACTCCCCTCTATCCTGCAGAATTTCTGCTAAAAAATCAGCTGATAACCCTATGCGGATTCCCTTGTATGTTATTTGTTGCTTTTTCTTGTGGCTTTTAATATTTTTTGTTTGTATTTAATTTTTGTTAGTTTGATTATATGTTTTGGCATGTTTCTCCTTGGGTTTATCCTCTATGGTACTCTCTGCACTGCTTGGACTTCGGTGACTATTTCCTTTCCCATGTTAGGGAAGTTTTTGAGTATAATTTCTTCAAATATTTTCTCAGACCCTTTCTCTTTCTCTTCTTCTTCTGGGACCCCTATAATTTGAATATTGTTGCATTTAATGTTGTCCCAGAGGTCTCTGAGACTGTCCTTCTTTCTTTTCATTCTTTTTTTCTTTATTTTGTTCCATGGCAGTGATTTCCACCATTCTGTATTTCAGCTCACTTACCTGTTATTCTGCTATTGATTCTTTCTGCTGTATTTTTCATTTCATTTATTGTATTGTTCATAAGTGTTTATATGTTCTTCTAGGTCCTTGTTAAACATTTCTTATATCTTCTTGATCCGTGCCTCCATTCTGTTTCCAATATCTTGGGTCATCTTTGCTAGCTTTACTTGAATTCTTTTTCAAGTAGATTGCCTATCTCCTCTTCATTTATTTGGTCTTTTAGGTTTTTACCTTGCTCTTTTGTCTGCAACATATTTCTCTGTTGTCTCATTTTGTCTAACTTACTGTTTTTGTGGTCTCCTTTCCACAGGCTGCAGTGTTGTAGTTCCTCTTGCTTCTGGTGTCTGCTCCCTGTTGGGTGAAGTTTGTTCAAGGGCTTGCATAGGCTTCCTGGTGGTAAGGACTAGCACCTGCACTCTGGTGGGTGGAGCTGGCTCTTGTGTCTCTGGTTTGCCGGGTTGTGTCAAGAGGTGTGTTTTGGTGTGTCTGTGAACTTAGTACAACTTTAGGCAGCCTGTCTGCTGATGGGTAGTCTTGTGTTCCTGTCTTGCTGGTTGTTTGGCCTGAGGCGTCCAGCAGCACTAGAGCTTGAAGGCTGTTGGGAGTGAGCTGGGTCTTGGTGCTGAGATGGGGACCTTGGGGAGAGCTCATGCTGATCAATATTCCCTGGGGTCAGAAATTCTCTGGTGGTCCAGTGGCCAGGACTTGGTGCTCCCAGGCTTGACTCCTGGCTGGGAAACCATGACCCCACAAACCACATGGTGTGGCCAAATAATATGGGGGGTGGGAAGAAAGCAAACAGACAGACAAAGAAAAAACAAGACATACAATAAAAACATAAGCAAGCAAAAAACTTGAAAAACACAAAGAAACCAGAAAAGAAGAAAACAAAGAAACAAAAAACAAAAACAAACAATAAAAAGGAAACTAACAAAAACAAAAAGCAAAAAGCAAAATCAAAACAAAAAAAGCAAAGAAAATAAAAAATAAAATGACACAAACAAAATGACAGCAAAACAAAACAAAAACCCACAAAAAAAGACAACAAAAACAAACAAAAAACCAAAAAATAATATTAAAAGAGACAAAAATATATATATTTAAAAATTAAAACTAATAATCAAAAAATGTTAAAAATTAAAAATATAATTAAAACAACAAAACAAAACAAAGCAACAACAAAAAAATTCCCTAGAACCTCTACCATCAGTGTCCTTGCCCCCACAGTGAACCTCCGCATACCCTCACCTCCCCAGGAGGCCCACCAAGACCTCTAGGTAGGTCTCTGGACCTGCTGTTAGCAGTGTGGGGGCAGCTCAGATTCTGTACCCTACTTGTACATGTCCCCAAAGTCTACAGCTGCTAAAACTCGACCAGTCTCAGTTGTGGGAGTGCTTGTTATCCATTCAGATGTTCTGCAGGCATTGGATATACCAGGCCAATCTTGGGGGTTTAATCCATAGCTTGTATAGTTGCACAGAGAGGTTTCAGTTCCTCTTCCTTAGTTGCACAGCCCCTGGGGCTTAGCTTTGGTTTTGACCCCACCTCTGCATGTGGGCCACCCTCAAGGGTCTGCTCCCCACCCAGGTGAGAGGGGGCAAAGACCACAACTGAGGGGGGCCATGCTTGCTTGCTTAAGTGGGATGAGCCAGAGGTGGCAACCGATTGGTGCACACATGCTTGCTCAGGCAGGAGGGGCGTAAGTTGGCTGACTGCAGCAAACACACTTGCACTGATGGTTTCCCCCTCCAGTGCCCGCAGATGCCGGGGCCGGGAGGAAGCAGTCATAGACTGGGGCACGCACACTCGCTCTGGTGGGAGTCCCTCCCAGTGCCCAAGGAGGCAGGGGCTGGAGTGTAGGGAGAGAGGCTGCTATGGTAGCCCTGCCCATTGCATGCCACTCAACAAGGGCGCTTCACTTCCAAGGCAGTCCATGCTTCCTCCAGGAGCATTCTCGGCTGTGGAGCTCCTCACTCCCATCCTTTCAGGCTGTCTCCGTGCAGCCAAAAACAGTCCTCTTCCCGGGTCCACTCTCCTAACCCCATACTTCAGCACCCAGACCCCACCAGCACTGGCAGACATCTGTCTCAAGCTGGGGCATGCAGAGCTGTAACACAGATAGCCCGTGCAAGTCTCTCTATGTCCTGCCTGCCACAGACTGGCCATTACACTTTCTTCCACTAGCTCCCAAAGCCCCCCCTCTATTTCAGTATATCTTGCCTCCGGTGAGGGGGCCTCCTGGGTGTGGTAACCTCTCCTCTCCTTCAGCTCCCCTGGAGGTGTATGGTCCCATCCCGTTTTCTCTTTTCTTTTTCTTCCCTTTTCCTCCTTTGTCCTACCTGGTTATGTGGGGATCTTTTCTTGTCCTTTAGGTGTCTAAGGTCCTCTGCTAGTGTTCACCAAGTGCTCTGTGTAAATTGTTCCACTTGTAGATGTATTCTTGGTGTACATGTGGGGAGAAGTGAACCCCAGGTCCTCCTATTCCACCATCTTGACCACTCTTGGTAATTTCTTTTTAAATGTGATAATGGTATACTTGTTAGAATATACATATAAATGATTTCTTGTATTTTGAAGGTATAGATTTAAATAATTTTAGGTAAAATAATTCTGGTGTCTAATTTGATTCAAAATAATCTGGGATAAGGTAAGAGAGTGTGATAAGTGGGTCTGGTTACCGATGAGACAAATTAGGCCAGGAGGTGACAATTATTGAAGGTGGATGATAGGCACATGGGGGTTAATTATACTATCTTACTTTGCAGACATTTAAAATTTTCTGTAATAAATTAATTTTTTTTAATTTAAAGATGCACACAGCAACACATAATAGGAATGCCACTAACCTTGTTATATGGTTACATCAAGAAATACTTTTGACTAGAATTGTGTAGAATTACGATGGGGTTAATTGGCAAAATAACAAAGCTGATAGTTTTTTTGGTGCTTTATTTTATTTTCTCTTTTCATCTACCCTTCATCTATTCAACTACTATAACTTATTCATTTTTTAATCTCTTTTTCTTCCCATCCAGGCCCACCTTACCTGAACAATTTATTTTCCTACAGAAGAAACTCTCAAGATTTCCGTTGTTAGGTTAAACTGATTTTAGTTAACTAACAGGGTTGGAAAAGATTCTGACCTAATGTCAAATTACATTCCTGTAATTTCACATATTCTCTTTGGAATGAAGTACGTTTTCCCATTCTAAGGCACTGAGTGGGTATAGCCATGCTAAAGAATGGAGTTCATCATCCCTGCTAAGGAATTAAGTGGGTATGTCCACACTAAGGAAGTATGTTTAGTAAAATTTATATGAGTTTTTGATGTTCTCACTCTCTTGTGCCAATGAGAAAATCATCAAGCTGCTGATTTGGGTAAGTAACATTTTTCCCTATGAGGATGCAAAATCCCAGAATTGTAGTGTTGCAGTGTAATCCTGGAACTGAGCAGAACCCTGCAGAACCCCCCAAGTATAAAGACCCCTCTATGTCCCCTGTCTCTTGTTTATAGAAAAACTGAAGTCTCCCGGGCCTCCCTGAACCACAAAAGAGCAGGCTCGAGCAGTTAACGATTAGGACAATAGAGTCACAGACTCAGTGTCTGATACACATTCTTGAGTTCTTTTACAGATACTGACACCAGAAGGAAAAAGCTAACTGTGTGATGACCAGACTGTAACCATGACATAAGCTGTTCTATCTTGAGCAGTACTGAATCTATGGCTAGCACAATTTCAAGGACTGGCCTCAAGAGAATGAGATTAACATTATTGCTCATAATAATCTATATCTTTGTGGACATCAACATATTTGTAGCTTGCTCTGCCCCTATATGTAATTGGGCAAATAAAATTGTCAGCAAAGAGGTGATACATACCCATGTCAACATCTTCCACTCTGAAAATATGGCACCCTATGTCAGTATGAAGAAGTTACAGAAGACAGATTTTGCCCCTAATCCCATAGAAATGAGACAAGTGGGGATTTGTAAGCAGCCCTTTTGCCCCTTTCTTGTTTGTCTATTTCTGTTCCCCTCAAACCTTAATTATATAAATGAAATTACTAGGTAACATTTAACCTATTTTTTGACTTCTGCTCTACTGAATGTACACAATGCCTTACCTAATCTGTTGATACCTTTCCTGGATTCAAAGGAGTAGGAATGAAGAATTAAGTAGTTAAAGAATGACTGGCTGTCTACACCTAGCTTCCCCCTTAGCAAATTTGCAGGCAGACCACACAGGCAAGATAGCATCCAAAGGAAGATCAGGAGAAGTCAGTAGGTCTACATGCAGTGGGAAAGTGACAAAAAATCTGACCTCCTACCTTAATAATTAACTGAGATTGTTTCCCCTTTTTCCCTTTAAAAATTGTCATGGCTGAACAGAATCTTTGGAGTTGGTCTCAGGATATGAGTCCACTTTCTTCCCAGATTGACAGCTTTTCTGAATAAAGCTGCTTTCCTGTCTACCAACACTTGCCCCTCAACTATTGGCTTTTGAGCAGTGAGCAGCCAAACCTGAGTTCTATTACAATCCTAAATGAAAAAGAAATGGTCAAAGGAAGTACTAACAAAAACAAAAAAATATCAAGATCAGAAGCTTGAAGAGCACAATTTGTTTTGATGTTAAAAAGCCATTTTGTTTCATTTCTGTGATTCAGACATACATCTTTCCTTTCACTGGTCCTTATTTTTCTCCACTTAAAATAAATATATGAAAACATAAGCTGTTAGTAAAGTTTAAATTAAACTCAGAAAATTCTTGTCATTTGAATTTCTGCAAATTTACCATTGACTATAAATAGTTACAACTGGGTTTCTTTCCAATACAGAGTTGCTGATTTACCTAATTTTTTAAAAAATTTCCTTACATTTATTTGTATAGCATTTGATTTTGAACTCTACCTAGAACAAATAATTAACTAAATAAAAAATTAGATATTTCAACACTTCAAAACCCCACAACAAATTTAATTCCTATAGGATACTACAAAGAATCAGTTCATTCCAGAATAGTTCAGCACCTGATAACAAATGAAGTGAGAATGCTGAATTTATTGTAAATCTACAGATGCATTGTGACATAGCAGGTGGTATTTTTAATGGCCCTGAGAGTTATAGTGAAAAATTAGATGAAAAAAATAGTCAGTGGCAGAGGCTTTACTACTGCAATATGGATAGGGAATAAAAGTTTTTCCAGCACCAAATAGTTAATGAGCATCTATATGTGCAAAGCACTGTAGAGAGGGCAGATCATTTTATTTCCTTGGAACTTAGTTTGGTGCCAGAAAAGGAATTTTATGTGCTGAGTTGACTGGTACAATCTTTCAGGTACAGTACTTTCTGCATACTACAGAAAAACATCAGACAATTTATTTTCAGGAAGACTTCCAAATGCTGCAGCATTAGCAAAGATTGAACAAGGGACCGTCTGATCTTAAGTAAACCTCCCATCCTTCTAAAGATGTTTGTGTTGAGAGAAATGATCTTTGAAAGTGTTTGCTTGGAAATGTCATGAGCACAAACAATTACCAGGCATGGTGGCACTGCACATTGGAAAAGGCACAAAAAGTTGCAACTGAGAGTGGAGAGGGGGCTGCCTAATTGTTAACAGAAAAATGATGAGTTTAAATTAGTGGTATGATATAATTTGAATTTAAATGATTTGTTATGGTATTATGTGTCATGACAGAAAAAAAATTGTCATTTGCTGTCCTGAAAGAAAATTTAAGATAAACTATATAGTGGCCTTAGTCCTTTTAGGTATTAATTTTGAAGTATTAATTTGAAATAATCAGAAAAGTGTATCTGTGTCATTATTTTCTGTTTCAGATTTGTAAAAAGTAACATTTTTCCTACTATATACTTTAGCAAGTAGAGGCCTTTATGCTCTGTTACTAAAAATTCTGACTTTAATTTAGAACTTTGAAACTCATGACATATTTTAATTAGGTATTCTCTTAAAAGAGGAAAATATCTAAAGAAAAAATGACCTAAGGTTGTTTTCTATTTAGTGTAAGTACTTTGATGGCAAGACATTTTTTTACAGTGGTTGATGCAATTAGATCTCATTAACATTAAATATGGAAAATGAACAAAATTTAAGTCAGAACCTCTTAACTAGAGGATATTTTTCATTTTGTCACTTTATCAAATGTATTTGTTTGTTTTTAATTATAATCCCCAGATTATATTTTGAGAAAAGAATTAAGACAAAAATAGAATACTTACTAAAGGTCAATCAGTAAAATTTTGAGTGACAGAACTTAGAATAAGAACCAGCGGTCCTGACTTGTTGGAAGCAATTCATTTTTAAATATCCAGAACAAAACCATTAATCATTATTACATGTATTATTTGCCAGTTTCTATAAAAGTTTCAGTTAGCAGAAGTATTTCTTGAGTTCACCTGGCAGAGTTACTATTTTGGAAAAATGCAACTCTGTTTTTCCTGTTCTAATTAGTGTTCCTGTATGAGTCATTCAGCAAAAATTTTAATAATCTGTTCTCTGAATATTTAAACATTGTTATCCACAAAATGGAAAACTATCATTAAAGCACAATTAGTGGAGGAGAATCAGGTTTAGTGAAACTACTGTTTGAAGTGTTTTAGCAGCCTTTCTTTAGACAGGTAGATTTATGTGATTAGCAAAACAATATTAAAGAAACAATACTGGCTTTTTAAGAATTCTGTGCAAAAAGAAGGTTTAGATTGACTATTTACTTTAGTACATCAGTGCATTAATGCAAGTCTTTGTATGGAAATGCTGGCAAAACAACTTGCATAAGAGATGGAAAGATTATGTGTGTTTACTTATAAAGGAGAAATTTAATAATAATCCATAAATTTATGATGAAAAGATTTTTCAGAACAAATACAATCTCAGGCAATTTGTTGAAATTATGCCATTATACTCTCTCCACTAATTTCTTACTACCATCCTTTTCTGTGGCAATGTTCACTCAGTCACGCAGGATGTCTTAGATGCTAACAAAAGTCAGAATAAGAAGTACTGAGTGTCGGGGCTTCCCTGGTGGTGCAGTGGTTGAGAGTCTGCCTGCCAATGCAGGGCACACGGGTTCGAGCCCTGGTCTGGGAAGATCCCACATGCCGCAGAGCAACTAGGCCCGTGAGCCACAACTACTGAGCCTGCGCGTCTGGAGCCTGTGCTCCGCAACAAGAGAGGCCACGATAGTGAGAGGCCCATGCACCGCAATTAAGAGTGTCCCCCGTTCTCCTCAACTAGAGAAAGCCCTCGCACAGAAACAAAGACCCAACACAGCCAAAAATAAATAAATAATTAATTAATTTAAAAAAAAAGAAAAGAAGTACTGAGCGTTTTTGTTCTTTTTTTATGGCTGAATAGTATTCCACTGTATATAAGTACCACATTTTCTTTATCCATTCCTCTATTGATGGACATTCAGGTTACTTCCATGTCCTGGCTATGGTAAATAGTGCTGCAGTGAACACTGGGGTGCATGTATCTTTTTTAATTATGGTTTTCTTCAGGTATATGCCTAGGAGTGGGATGCTGGGTCATATTGTAGTTCTATTTTTAGATTTTTAAGGAACCTCCACACTGTTCCCCATAGTGTCTTTGCCAATTTATATTCCCACCAACAGTGTAGGAGGCTTCCCTTTTCTCCACATCCTCTTCAGCATTTACTGTTTATAGATTTTTTGATGATGGCCATTCTGACTAGTGTGAGGTGATACCTCATTGTAGTTTTGATTTGCATTTCTCTAATAATTAGTGATGTTGAGCATATTTTCATGTGTTTTTGGCCATCTGTATGTCTTCTTTGGAGAAATATCAATTTAGATCTTCCACCTATTTTTTGATTGGGTTATCTGTGGGGTTTTTTTTTTTTTGATATTGATCTGAATGAACCATTTGTATATTTTGGAGATTTAATCCATCAGTTGCTTCATTTGCAAATATTTTATCTGATTCTGAGGGCTGTCTTTTTGCTTTGTTTATGTTTTCCTTTGCTGTGCAAAAGGTTTTAAGTTTAATTAGGTGCTGTTTATTTATTTTTGTTTTTATTTTCATTATTCTAGGAGGTGGTTTAAAAAGATCTTGCTGCTATTTATGTCAAAGAGTGTTCTGCCTATGTTTTCCTCTAAGAGTTTTATAGTATCTGACCTTACATGTAGGTCTTTAATCCATTTTGAGTTTATTTTTGTGTATGGTGTTGGGGGTGTTCTAATTTCATTCTTTTCCATGTAGCTGTCCAGTTTTCCCAGCACCCCTTATTGAAAAGACTGTCTTTTCTCCATTGTACATTCTTGCTTCCTTTGTCATAGATTAGGTGACCATAGGTACATAGGTTTATCTCTGGGCTTTCTATCCTGTTCCACTGATCTATATTTCTGTTTTTGTCATACTGAGTGAAGTAAGTCAGACACAGAAAGACAAACATCATATGATATTTTCATATTTGAAAACTTAAAAAAAGGGTAGAAATGAACTTATTTACAAAACAGAAGTAGAGTCACAGATGTAGAAAACAAACTTACAGTTACCAGGTGATGGAGGGGCAGGATAAATTGGGAGATTGAGACTGAAATATACACACTACTATATATAAAATAGATAACTAATAAGAACCTGCTGTATAGCACAGGAACTCTATTTAATACTCTGTAATGGACTATATGGGAAAAGAATTAAAAAAAGAGTGGATATACGTATATGTATAACTGGTTCACTTTGCTGTACACCTGAAACTAACACAACATTGTAAATCAATTATACTCCAACAAAAATTAAAAAACAAAAAGTACCAAGTGTTAACCTCACTTGAACAAGCGTACCAAAGTTTAATTACTTTCTTTTTTTTTTTTTTTTTTTACAAAGAATTAAGTTTCAGAGATGACTGTGGTGATTTAATGGAAGAGGACTAATTCTTGAACTTCTTCTTCCATAAAGTGTCAGTTTTAATGCAGTCTTTCAACTATATACAAAACTTAAATATTTTCTCAAAAGAAATCACCTATTTGTTTTTTAAATCTGAAATGGCAGTGCAATGTTCTTAATATATTATGTAAATTTTAAATGAGAATAATAACAGCAATTTCTACTACATTTAGAATGTTCAGAATGTGTATGTTTCCCAATTTATTCAATAAATTGTGATCTTGCCTATTTACTTTAATGATTATTAATGGAGAGAGAAAGAGAGGAGAGAGAAAGGATTACCCACTATATTGTCAGATGGAGCAACTACACCACAGTCCACAGTATGATATTAAAGGAGAAATCTGGCTAAACAAAGTTAAAAATATTTAGTTTACAATGCCTTAATCCAGAGAGTGGTTAAGTCATCTTGCAGACATTCATAAAATATGGAGTGATAACTTGGAAAAGAACTAAATTAGACAATGAAGTAAGGGGAATCAAGGATGGATGAGGATTTAAAATGAAGCCAGGAATAAAATGAGCACATTCAATGCATACCCTAAAATCTTGCAATGTTTTACAAAAAATTCAGAGATAGTGAAACCTGAGTTTTACCACTACCATAGGAGTAAAACTGGTTATTTGTAGGATAAGCCTCCATTTCTGCCAATTTTTAATTTTACTAGAAGCAGTGTATGCACAGTGTAAACAATATCAAATAGATACAAGGACTTTCAATAAGAATCAATAGTCATTCACCCTAACTTTCTCTCCCCCCAGCCTCATTACCCATAAACAATTATAACCTTTTTTTTTTTTTTTTTTTTGGTGGGGACGGATTCTTTCTTGTGATCCCTTATCATTTTAAATAACATGATTAAGTCTCTATCTTTTGATCCGTCAACCTGCATATTCTCCAAAGTGTACATTCTATATAAGATGAATATCCAGCTCAATCACACTACTTCAATTTCCCTCAACATTTACTGTTTTTTTTAAATAATTAAAAATTCTTCTCTGAATGATTCTTTTAAATTTGAATAACATATTTAAAACTGTATTTCTTACTCTATCAGGTTTCTATAGTATGTCTTCTACTGAAAAGAGACACCTCATCCAAAGTCATGCATCCTGCCTGATGGTAGTCCACATCTAATACTTATTTGATGTAAAGGTATAAAGGTTTGGTCTTCTTACCTCAATTTGGGGTATATCTGAAGGGCCTTAATAAAATACCTGTGGGGTTAGCTGAGGCCTTTGTTTCAGCTCTGCTGCAGTTCAATTCCTTCCTCTGCCCAGTCCTCCTACATTCATATGTGAAAACATATGTTGACTCTGAGAGCATTTCCCCACAAACTTCTTGTATCTCTCTCTGTGTTTATTTCCTAAGGAACAAAATCTAAAAGAGTCAAAAGCAAGAGTGGGCTAAAGAAGCAACTGTGAAATGGGAATTGGAGTCAGATCATATACTGGTTAGCTGGTAATAAAGATCAAGTACTAATAGTAGGTTGAGAAATAATAATCCTTGGCTTGTGGTGGTAATCTAATTCTTAAACCATTCATCTTTGGTGCACTAGAATGGGTGCAGTTAATGGGAATTCACTGATGAATGTAAGGAATCTGGCATATAAGGACTACAGTGAAAAGCTCTAATTATAAAGATTATGGAATTAGGTGGTATTTGCCTGAGAAAATTGATTCACTGGAAAAAGATAACAAAAGGTTAAGGGTGATTAATCACCAATTAAAGGTTAAGAGTGACTTTGAGGAGGCTTTCTTGGTACCATAAAAATATTATTATTTCCTATAGCTGGAGGGCAAAACAAAAACAAAAATAAAACAATGTTCAAGCCCAGGATTTACATAATTAACAGAGATACAAAGAAAGTTTGAGTTTTCAGTTTTGGCAAGTCCCCTACACCAAACCCTGAGGGCTGATTAAGAAGGACTGAGATTCTGAGTTTGTATATGTGGGCAGTTGGATTTGTACACATGAATATATTAAATACTCAGAATTCATGTGTATGTGGTACCTATGGAAGAGGCCTACTCCCCTCTCTGAAGTTTTACACTATCCCTAAGCCTGAAAATGATGCAAAAGTCTCTGCTTGCAAGAAAACATGTGTTTTCTTCAAGGTAAAAGACACCTGTTTCCCTGTCCACCAAACTAATAATTACTGTGAAGTCACATAACTATTCAGGTCAGATTACTTGACATAACCAGAAACACTCTACATCTAGTAAAAGAGAAAAGTAACCGTATCCTGGAAGAAGTTCAGGATCTCACTAATATGTAAGAGCAGAAATCCAGGGAATATATCTGATACTGGATCTGAAGATGCTCAATCAACCATGCCAAACAGAAAGGTGATATTTTATCATTATGTGAGAAGTTTCTCATGATATAGGATTAATTTCTTGGCAAGAATCAGTGTTAACACACCATAAGAAAGCAAAGCCCCTTATAAGGTGAAGTGGAAATGCTAGAGTTACCATGTCAGGTTGTGGTAGTAGGGACTAAAAATGCTCCAGGAATTGGGTTAGTAAAGTAGGGAAACTCACCAGATAACTACATTCTACTGGAAGGCCTTGATGTCAATACATTCACTAGAGTGATAAGAAATGGACTGGGGAGAGGGGAAAAAGCATCACTGAGACATACAGTGGTAACTCCTCTCTATATAGGTGATTCCAGTGGTGGCAGAAGATGCTATTACAGCATTAGGCTCAGTACTATCAAAAGAGTTAAAGAATCATGAAATAATAGAGGCCCAACTATCAAAGGTTAACTGTCAAAAGCAAGGTGGGAGAAAATACAATAATGAATGACGCCATTAAAATTGCAGCATGCTAAGAAATGATTATTGCAATATGATGAGCAATACAGATTATCCAACAATCTTTGGCAAATGAATGAATGATGGTCTGAGGGGCAGCCAAACCAAATCACTGGACCTGAACCAGTTTTCTTCAAAGGACACAATGACTGAAAGAGAGTTTGGATCCTCAGTAGCAATAACTCTGCAACACCATGGCAAATGTACATGATAATAATATTGGGTTGGCCAAAAAAGTTCCTTTGGGTTTTTCCATAACATCGTAAGGAAAACCCGAACGAACTTTTTGGCCAACCCAATATATCCAGTTCTTCTACAAAGAGACAATCTTCCATTACTCAGAAAGCTACACTGGAGAAAGGGGAATACATAAACATTTTGAGGACTGTTGGAAACGTTTCCAACTGTACATTAATATCTAGAGTTTGAAGCTTCATCCTGTGTCCCTTCCTGGATTCTTTCCTACTTGCTGTAGTCTTCCTTGCCCATATCTTGATCCCCCATCTTAGATCAGACTAATGATCCCAGGAGAGACGGGAAGCTACCTGATAGAAGCTCACTTGTAAATATTCCTTCTCTAGAATATTACTCTTTTTCTCCTTGTTACTTCCACAGAAATCTAATGCTTTAAAATTATGATATTTTTAAAATGTACTCCTCTTTCTAGTTACTGTTAATGCAAATTTTGATCTTTTATGAACTCCTACTTAGACGTAGAAATTTTTCTTGAATTTCTTTTAACTTAACCTTGCCAGATCAACTACTTTCTGAATTAAGTTCCATACAGGTTTTCACTCTCATTTTATTGGGATATGTTCTCAACTAATTTCTTCAGAAAAGATAGATACAGATATGGATATAGGTATAGATGTTAACTATATATATATGTGTGTGTATATATACTTATGTTTTAATTTTGTAATGCAAAAAATCCATATATATGTTAATTTGTGTTTTCATAAGTGTATAATAATGTATTTATTTTTCCTTGCCTTTAGTTGATAATTTGGCCTGTAAAGATATAAAAATATTTTCCCTCAGAACTTTTAACTTATGGCTTTTTTCTTCTTTTTTATCTATCATCTAGAGATTTGAAGCCTGTCTCACTTATTTTGAATTTTTTATTTTGTATTGCTAACCACTCACTCTCACCCTAAATTTTCAAGACTAATTTTAATTCTCTCTTTATTTATCTTATTTTCAAAGAATCCTTTCATTCTTAAGATGCAGGAATTTTTTCGTCTTTGGAAACATTTTTTATTCTTGTTGATAATGTTCCTCCTCCAGTTTCTTTCTTTCTTTATTGCACTCATATTAATAGGCTGTTATACATTCTGAATAGTTCTTATATTTTTCATCTTATTTTACATTTTCCAACTCTTTGAATTTTTGTTCTGTGTTCTGTGAAATATTGTCAAGTTTAATTTCTAATGCAATGATTGAAATGTTGTTATTTCTAAAACCTAAAAAAAAATTCTCAAGGGCATTTTCTTTTCTCTGTTGGCTCCTGTCAATTCAATAATAGCAATTTGCTCTTGAGTCTCTGAATTATTTCATATTTTTGTCCTCTGGGATTCATTTTATAATTTATTTCAGTGTTTTTAAATTTATTTTAATTCCATGAGTTTTCTTTATATGCATATTAATCTTAGGTGGTCCTTTCTTATATTTGATGAAGGTTCAGTTTGACTTCTCTGTTGTATAAGTTAATCTTTTCTAAAGTCATCATTTTAACAGAATGAGAAAGATGACTGAAGTCTGTATATGCCTGGAGCATGTCAATTACTTGACGGGCTTCTAATTTGGAGTGATAAAAGAGGCTTTTCCTATGAGGTAAGCTGAGAGGCTTTCCAAATTTTAGAAGGTTTTTCTTTAGGGAAACTTTCTACCAATATTTGTCCCTCACCCCCAGGATATCCATTCAAGTTATTTAGTGATCATTATTTTAACCTGATTTAGAGTAAATGTTAACTTAAGATGTTTTATAATTGCATGTTTTCTCATGCTCATTTTTAGTAGCTCCTGACTCTAAACTCCAAAAGTTTGTAAACATTCCAGAGACCATGTTAAATGTGTTTCAGATACTATCTTATGTAAGCTTCAAATTAATTATTATTTTGATATTTGGATGAAGGACTTAATAAGAGTAAGTAAATTTCCCATGACTACATAAGTTTGGATTTGAACATAGGCAGTGTGGATCCCAAAACTACCCCTTTTACCACTGGTATGTAGATCATCCATTTCCTACTGCAGTCCTTTCCTGTTTCTGTTTTTCTTGACAGCTATATCTATACTCATCGATCCATTATTCTTCCAAGCTAGTTATGTTAATATTGTATTGAGATTTGACTTTGTTAGAGAATTGGGAATTTTTATTACTACTGCCTGAATCAAAAGTATGTCAAGATAATTTTGTTTATATTTCATATAGTTAAATAATATGGAACCTTAACAACTTTATTAATGTGTCCATGGGTAAAGATTATTTTTTAAAGAAAATCCTTTTTTTATATTCAGACACTCTCTGACTCAAATCTGAATGAATATATTGTAGTGATAATATACATGCTATTTTGTCCTAAGCCTTTGTTAGCTTCCTCAGTTTTCATGAAAGATGCTTAACTTTCTAGAACCAAGATAACTGGTCAGGCACATGAGACAGATTTCAACCCACAAATAGCAGAGTTACACTCCAGGCATTACCCAGGGGGGATAATTTCAAGCTTACAACCATTCAGTGTTTATCAAAAGTTTAGTTCAGAGAAATGATATGTGTGAAGGATTGCCTGAAGGATGTAAAAATTCATGTGTTCCTCTGGTCTCTATGAAATATACCTGTAGGTTTCCCCAGACCTTCAAAGTGGTGTATCATATTGTTCTTGTAATTAATACCCATGAATTTAATCATGTTTTTATTATATGTCATTAAGCTATGGTGACAAACTCTCCAAGAAATGAGTCTTAAGGAATCTGTCACTATATTCTTCAGAAATCTGTCACTATATTTTCAGTAAGGATACTGTTGAATACAGAATAGACTTCTCTCCTTTTTTAATATTTTAGGATAATATTTTTAATTGTTTATGGACCAAATATGGTAGCACTATGACTAAGAAATTATCTGGTTTTAAATATTTGCCTATCGTGAGTTGTGTAACACTGGAAGCTGGCCACTCTAGAAGTCGAATATGACTTTGTAGAAGTATTTGCCACCATGGCTACATATTCAACTTTAATAACACTACTACATTTTTTTTAAAATTTCTTTCTGTTGTTAATTATATCATCTTGATCTAATTTTTGAATCCTGATATGATTCCTTAATAACTTCTGAGAAAAAGAAATAAAAGAAATTAATTAAATTAAAAATGAGGAAATCAGAGAATACTTTTGATAAAAAATTAACTTTTTTTCTAGAAGTCAAAAGAAAAGTTTAAACTTAATTAGTTTTTAATTCACCAGTACATTAAGAATAAAGCAAATACACTTTTCAGAGAGCAAGAAAAGTTCTACAAGACACCACTTAATAAGAAAACTGTGTAATATAACAAAATCCTCCTCAATACAGTATAACTTTGAGAGGACTTTTAAACTACTTTTCTAAATATTGGCTGATAGAATATCAATTAAGCATAATTCAGTAAAAATAAACTTTATTTGCAGGAGGTGCAACGTGGTTAGGGAGAATACAAACATAATTCAGTTAATAATTCTTTTGAAGCCCACTTATATGTCCATACTACAATACAGCATTTAACTTACATTATTTAACTCAAAACCCTATGAATATTATGCCAACAGATTTTTTTTTTTTTTTGCATACAGATACACTTGCAAACAATTATATTAATTCTGGTGGATAATTTCAAACTAAATAAATAAGAAACTGTAGGTACCAAGCATAACTTAGCATCATGCTGGATATATAGCAAGCACTTTCAGTTCTTATTGATTGTTTATTATTCCAATAATAGAGTAAATACATTTACTAATATTGAAGATAGCTAGAGTTTTGTTTAACATTTTTTGGTAGAAAATATCCCATTGCTAATTAAGAGAATATTTAAATCATGACACTCACAAGGCTGTCACTAATATATAGAGAGATCTGTATTTCTAACATATGCATGTCTATATTAGATATATGCACATACATTTGTATTGTTTCCCAAGTTATAATCTTAATGGATTTTTTATTGCTCATTTTCCTTCAATTAATAAAGCAATGCACACAGTCTCCCTACTTGCTTTTAAATTAGCCAGCTGTGAGGCAAGGGAAAGGGATAATGAAAGTATGTGCCAAAATTGGTGCCTTAATGTATCTTATTCAAATTTAGAAAACTAGTCCTCTGTGAATAATTCAGTTTTAATATGATTTTATGTATATTTGCTAAACATGCTTAATATTAAAACCATTTATTGAATGCTGTTCACAGTCACTAATGTAGTACATTATTTTTCAATCTATAGCAACTATATGCCTAGTATGTTTTCTTTTTTTTTTTAACATCTTTATTGGAGTATAATTGCTTTACAATGTTGTGTTAGTTTCTGCTGTATAACAAAGTGAATCAGCTGTATGTATCCATATATCCCCATATCCCCTCCCTCTTGAGCCTCCTTCCCACCCTCCCTATCCCACCCCTCTAGGTGGTCACAAAGCACTGAGCTGATCTCCTTGTGTTATGCAGCTGCTTCCTACTAGCTATCTATTTTACATTTGGTAGTGTAAATATGTCAATGTTACTCTCTCACTTCATCCCAGCTTACTCTTTCTTCTCTCTCCCTGTGTCCTCAAGTCCATTCTCTATGTCTGTCTTTATTCCTGTCCTGCCCCTAGGTTCATCAGAACCTTTTTTTTTTTTTTTTAGATTCTATATATATATGTTAGCATACAGTATTTGTTTTTCTTTTTCTGACTTACTTCACTCTGTATGACAGACTCTAGGTCCATCCACCTCATTACAAGTAACTCAATTTCATTTCTTTTTATGGCTGAGTAGTATTCTGGACAGCTACAGGTAAAAGAATGGATTTAGAACACTTCTTAACACCATACACAAAAATAAACTCAAAATAGATTAAAGACCTAAATGTAAGGCCAGACACTATAAAACTCTTAGAGGAAAACATAGACAGAACACTCCATGACATAAATCACAACAAGATCCTTTTCGACCCACCTCTTAGAGAAATGGAAATAAAAACAAAAATAAACAAATGTGGTACAATTTTATTGAACATTACACATATTTTTATAGTAGTACTAATGTGGAAAATCTGCAAATTTAATCTCAGGGTAAGGCAAAGAAAAGAAAAAGAGCCAAGAATTCTATTCTCATATATTTAAACTATGTGTTTAAAGAATTGCAGAAAAACACTGACTGACTTTTTTTAGCTCCACTTTTAGTGTATAGCTTTATTAATATTTATAAGTTGTATTAGTGCCCTTTTTTCTAATAAAAAAGTGAAACAGCTCTGAAAACCTACATTAAACTAAGACTTCCACAATATATCTTTCTAAGACTAGGCAAACTTTGTAATGGCTTGAGATGTAAATAATTAAATGAACTGCATACTTTTTCTTTTAATATTTTTCTTGACAGTTTAATTATTTAATTAAATTGAAATACAAAGAAAGTAATATAGAAGTATGAATAATGCTGTATTGACTGCTTATTGTTTTATGAAGCTGTGTACTATATTTTTCATAGGATAAATTTTTAAAGCATTTTAATCCAGTTCTTGGAAAAGTGAACATGACAGAACTCTTCAGTTGCCTGTATAGAATCAAATTCAAGTCTGTGGATTAAACTAATCAGTACCTAGGATCAATGATTACATTTTGTACTCGAGATGGACATTAGATTATAATACTTTAAATTTTATGTAAACATAAAATAAAACCTAAAGATAAATTGCCTCACCAAGCATCATATTCAGTTATGTTACATATTAAATTACAATTCCTGGATCTGCATCATTTATCTGTCTTACAATAAACATACAATACATACAAGTATTATCCTTATTACCAGACAGCAGCATTAAATGGATTTTACTATCTGTATTTTCAGTTAAAAATGTATATTTCTTTTTGTGAGACTTCTTTTGTTCCCATTGAATAAGACTTCAATTTTTTCATCTGGAATGTCAGGTGAGAAAGTAACCGAAAGAAGTCTATATAACATAACTCATGAAAACTTAAAATAGAAAAAGAAAAATATATTCAAAATGGTCAGACAAAATAGCATGCTGGAAGGAGTAGTAACGCTTTATGATGGATTAAAATATTTTGAGAAACTGCAGAAAAGAGTTACAAAAATGGCCTAATTAGCAAAATTATATTTTAAAATAATTTATTTGCTAGAATAACACATATTAAGAACACCTATCATACAATTGCTAGAAATCCTGTTTATTGCTCTAGCATTAAAGAATGTTGGTGCCACTATTCTGAACACTAAGATACATTCTATATATATGTCTACAAAATATCCATTTAAGAGGTAGGCTTTGTAGGATGCATGTGGCAAGCCATTAACTTGCCATTATAATAAAAAAATATAACCTATTAAAAATAATTTCAAGTTTGAACTGTAAATGTAAAAATACTTATTTTCATAAATTCCAGGTGTATGATATCTGGTGTTTATTTGATCTGAAGATGACATTGGTAATTTCATGGAAGTTTGAATTAGGTTATTATTTATTACTGGGGCTAACTGAAAAGGTACCAGAACATATTTAATATGTGCAGTATATTTATTGACTAGAAAATTAAATGTAAGAGTGGATTGTCAAGGAAGTTGTAGCATCTTCTACATGACCATGGACATTCTTAATCTAGAGATAATTCACTTTGTTTCTGCTTTTGATAAAGTTATTAACAATATTCCAGTCATATTTATCTACTTACTCTTTTGTCAATTTCATAAACATTGAAAATTGTCACAGGCAACATTTCCTATTCCATGTAACCCTTCTTTATTAAACATGTAATGTAAAATCACCATTTTATAAATAGTAAGTAAACTCTTGGATTACATTTACTAAAAATATTTACTACATTACTCAGATCTAGCAATGTTGATTTTAATATTTCTTACAAAAGCTGTTTAATCGTATCCTAGAACATTTTTTTTTCTTCTATACAGTTCATATTACTTATTTTTGGAAAATGGTCCTACAAATGCCTCCAGAATGGAATGATTTTATATCAGTAGACTAAAATAAAATTGAAGTTCTTCCTCTTTTCCAATTGAAAACAAATTCAAATAGTAGATGTTTTATTTACATGAGATATGCTATAATTTAATGAGTCTGATTACATTTTATTCTTTATACTAATCAGAGAAGACAATAAATAATATTTTGCCAAAAATAAATGTTTTTAATACAAATATCATTAAATTATAGCATTCTGATAGAGATAATATCATATATATATTGGAAATTTATCAAATCTAGATGATTATCTTACCTTTTAATTGAGTTTTTAAGATCATAAGAAAGCTTCAAATAACTCTTCTTTCTTTCCTGGGAAATAACATTTTTTTAAAAATGAAATTGATTTGCTACTTTATGCTGTCATATTTAATATTTTGGATAATTTTGAAACTGCTTAGTAACCCTTCATTTCTGACAAAATTACTGGCTCAGTTGCCACTATGCTTCATAAAGTAATAAAATATAGATGGAATAATATTTAAATATCTGCATCTATTATGGGGAATTGCCTTCTGGAGTCATGCATTATTAAAAGTTTCTAACAAGTTATAATGGTTATAAGATAATAGAATATCATGTATAATGAGTACTTTAAAAGATCATCTTACTGTGCTTGTCAAGGGCTTATAATGTAGATAATAGAGAAGTATAAAAATATTAGGCATAAAGTTTCTCAAGTACCTAAGACATTAATTTTCTTCCTCATGCATCTTTTAAATAAATTAATGACTTTTTAAGAAATAATTAATTTCAAGCATATGAATATACTTAATATCACACAAATAACCACCTTGTTAATCCCAAATATTTTAGCAAATTCAATTTAACTGATATATAAATAAATTAAATAAAAGTGTTTATTTATGTAATACAAGCTATGTTGATCACATTACTTTGAAATAGTTCAAAATAAATTTTAGGAAATTATCCTAATGAAGGATAAGGATAATCCTGATTATCCTAATGAAGATCTCTTTTGATGATACAATTACAGGAAATATTTGGAAATATCCTTAACAAATGATCAAGTCACCATTGTTATCATTTCAGCATAGTGCAAAATGCACTGTATGATATATCATGCAATAGACAGCTAAACTCAAAAAAATAAAAGAAAAATTTTTAAATACATTTATTTATTTTATTTATTTATTTTTGGCTGCATTGGGTCTTTGTTGCTGCACGTGGGCTCTCTCTAGTTGCAGTGAGCGGGGGCTACTCTTCATTGCGGTGCGCGGGCTTCTCATTGTGGTGGCTTCTTTTGTTGCAGAACATGGACTCTCAGTGCACAGGCTTCAGTAGTTGTGGCTCACGGGCTCTAGAGAACAGGCTCAGTAGTTGTGGCCCATGGGCTTAGTTGCTCCGCGGTATGTGGGAGCATCCCAGACCAGTGCTCGAACCCATGTCCCCTGCATTGGCAGGAAGATTCTTAACCACTGTGGCACCAGGGAAGCCCTAAAAGAAATTTTGATGTACACCATATCTACCTAATAGATTTCACACATATCTCCAGTAAGAATGTATTTTTGTCATCTTAAATTACACACTACATTAACGAATGTTCAGTTGTCTGACTTAAGTGTTTGATTTACATGAGAATAAATTTTATATTATTTAAAACAGAGATTTTGAGCTCCCTTTTATTTTTGCTGAATACTTTTTAAATGACATTGTAACAATTTTCTTGAGTTTAAATTATTTCTCAGGATATGTGTTTGGCAGCAGCTCCCCTGGGAACTGGTTAGAAATGAGAATCACATTTCAGACCTAGTGGATCCGAATCTGCATTTTTACAAGATTCCCAAGTGATTCCTAGGCACATTAAAATCTGAGAAGCCATTCTGGTTGAAGAAGTTGAGGTAGGAAGATCCTGAACTTACCTTCTCCTGTAGACACACAAATCTACAGCTATATGTGGAACAATTTCCTCTGGAAAAAAACCTGAAATCTGGCAGAGCAACCCTGTCACACTGGGCAAACAAAAGGGAAACCACATCAAAGTAGGCAGGAAATCTCACTATAAACTCCACTGTAGCATGGTGACCCACAGTCAGGAGGCAGCTCAAAATCTGGAGATTTTCCCTGAGGAGTGAAGTGTTCATACCCCACATTGGGCACACCAACTTTTAAAACCAACAACTGAGAGATGAGCCTCCCAAACATCTGGCTTTGAAAACCAATGGGCTCCTGCCCAGGATACATAATGGGCTATGGTGAACTGAATAACACAATATAGACACCCGCCTCAGGGCGCAGAGTAGAAGCAGCCCTTTGAAAATTGCTTACACTTTATGGGAAAGAGAATCATTTCCTAATTTTAAAACATTGATCTAAGGGGGAGGGATCTGCTGAGATGGAGGCTGGTGGGTATCATTTCCTGCTCTCTCTCTGCCTTCCTAAAGCCAGCAGGTGTTATCTTTTTTGTTGTTGTTTTTTCCTTTCTCAAGGGTGCCGTGTTTATGCTCCAGCCAGTGGGCATTTTCTTCTTTGCTCTTTCTGCCCTGTGAAAACTGGCGTGCATCATCTTTTTTTCTCCCTTTTTCTTCTTTTCTTTTTCTTCTTTCTTTTCTTTCTTTTTCTTCTTTTCTTTTTTTCTTTCCATTTTTTCTTTTCTTTTTCTATTTTTTCCCTTTTTTTAGTGAGTGCCATCTTTGCACTCCCCTCTGCCACACTCCAGAGCACCAGTACCTCCCAGAGAGTGGTTTCTACACATGTCTGGTGCCCTGGTTTTCACATTTAATAACCTGTTTTTGGCAGCTGTCCCCTGGGGGATGCCCCTTGATTGCCTGGCTCTAGAGACCAGGGGGCTTGCTTTCCTGGGTTCCATGTGACTATAATAATCCAAGAGAGAAAGTTCTTGTCAGACTCTCATTTCCAGAGTACTGCTCAGGTAGCAGACTGATACGCCTCGAGTCTTTCTGAGAAAGAGGCCTAAAATCTGACGAGTACAGATGTAAAGAAATTTTTTTACTGATTATCATGGATATTTTCTCCCTGACATAGTTTAGCACTTTTCTTGCTTATGCTTTGGTGCCCCAAAGACACTGCATTTATTGAGTTCCAATGTTAGTATAGGGAACTCTAAATGAGAACAAGACTTATTCTCTACATTTAAGTCCTAAATTGGTGTTCTCAACCATGTTTTGTCGCTCAAAATAAATTTCGGGCTTTCTTATTTACAAAAAGAATAAGCAGGCCCCACCCAGAATGAATTAGTTAAATATAGTTTGAGGAAAAATACAGATGTCTGTATTTTCAAAATGCTGTAAGGATGACTGGAGTCAAGTGATGTTTTAGGGCATGGAAAACACGGAGCATATTTACTAATAATCTGGATCCCACAACTTTCTTGGTTAAAGATGGCCTCAGGAATACTGTGGGCAGTATAGAACAAACATATGTGGTGAATTCAAGGGGTCACTAAAACCCAACTAGACCAAAACATATTTTCAACTTTTTGTCAGAGCAAGAGCACCAGAAACATATAGTTTAAGATCTATTTTATAATGCATTTGCTATGTAGATAGAAATGTAAATTTACCAGCTAGATATATGATAGATAGATAGATAGATATGTGTGTGTGTGTGTGTGTGTGTGTGTATTAAGGAGTCCTTAATGAGAATGTCTGATATATAGTCATATAGATACTTAAAACATGTCAGTCTATTTATTTCCACAGACACTTCTAAGAGTTGAGACATATAATGTAATAAGTCCTGACAAATTTTGATTATGTATGGGTGAAAAAATTAAAATTGATTCATGGAAACATAAAATGAGTGATTTCAGGTGGACAGAAGAAGCTTCAGAATGGGAAAATAAAGAATATCAATGATGGAAAGGAAGTATCTACTAAAAAATTTGGAGGGGACAGACGTAGATAAAGAAAAATTTTGTCCATCCCAAATTTTACTTAAAACAAATTCTGATTCCCAAGTAAGAAATATACAGAATTTTTCATTACAAATGACAGTATTTGTCCTCCAAAATTATAATTGTCTATTACATCCTTCAACATAGGCTTTTTATAGTGGTCTGTCATGTAATTTTGTAATCAAATCCAACTTGGTGTTTTCATGAATTGTGGCAGTAATAATGGCAATGAGTTAACATTTACTGAATGTGAATATTATGTTCCTGAAAGTGTGCTATAAGTTAATACAAGTAAATCTAACAGTGGGTCTTACACATGGTAAGCAGTCAACATATGTTAGCTGCTGCTGCTACTGCAACTACCACTACCACCATTATTACTGTTAGTACTATTTAATCCTCAAAACAATCCTGTGAAATATGTATTATTCTTACAATATTTTATGTAAGAGAATGTCAGATTCAGAAAGGTTAAATAACTTGTGCAATATCACCCAATTCTGAAGTGAAGGAGGAGTATTTTCACTTATAATTATCTGATTCCAGAGCCTAAATTTATAATATGTATGAAATTATATTCCTCAACTTCTATCATAATATGTCTTCTAATCAAGGGCACAATAAGTTCAAAGAAAAATACACTCAAATTATAAATGTTATATTATCAACCCTCTGTAAATTTTCATCCCCTGCTCTCACTAAAAACTATTAATTGTCCAGATCAAATAGATTCCTTTTGCATTACAAAATAGAAATTTAATAAAAGCAAAAATCTTTTTATAAGTAATGACTATAGTCTAAAATCAAAGGTTGAAATTGTAGCATTTATTTTACACCACATGATATTGTTTCTATCAAAAATATTACCCATATTCTTTCATTTCCTATTGTTTGGAATAACATTTCTCATATTAATGGAATGTTATTAACTTTTGGATGGATAGCAGGGAAAAATATTATTGGATTAGGTCACATAAATCTACCTTTAATACATTGGATTAAAAAAGAAACACTTCAAGGAGGAGTGATGCAAGCAAGATAGCAAAATAGGAAATTACCAACTGAATTCTAAAGAAATAAAAATATATGAACAGACCTATGAAGAGTAAGAGATTGAAACAGTAATTTAAAAAAAACTCCCAACTAAGAGTTCAGAGACTGATCATTTCAATGGAGAGTTCTACCAAACATTTAAAGAAGAATTAACATCAATCCTCCTCAAACTTTTCCAAAGAATATAAGACAAAAGAACACTCCCCAACTCATTCTATGAGGTCAGCTTTACCCTAATATCAAAGCTAGACAAAGAAACAACAGGAAAAAAATTTACAGACCAATATCCCTGATAAATATTGATGTAAAAATTTTCAAAAAATACTAGCAAAACAAATTAACAGCACATTAACATCATTATACACCATAATCAAATTAGATTTATACCTGGATTGGATTTATACCATGCAAGCATGGCTCAATATAGGAAAATCAATTAATGTAATATGTCACATTAACAGAATCTAGGGTAAGAAACCACATAATTATCTCAATTGATTCTGAAAAAAAACATTTGACAAAATTCAACATACTTTAGGATAAAAAATTCAAGAAACTGGTAATAGAAGGAAATTCAGTATATAAATGCTTATATATGAGAAGCCCTCAGCTAACATCATATTCAATGATGAAAGACTAAAATCTTTTTTCTAAGATTGGGAAGAAAACAAGGGTTCCCATTTGTAACATTTCTAATCAATATAGTATTAGAAATCCTAGCCAGAAATATTTGACAAGAAAAAAAAAATCCAAACTAGAAAGAAACAAGTAAAATTATCTCTCTTGGCAGATGACATGATCTTGTACTTACAAAACCCTACAGATCCCACACAAACACTCACGAACTGTTAAACCTAATAAATGATTTTGGCAGTTTGAGGATACAAATCAACAACTAATAAAAATTAGTTGTGTTTTTATACACTAACAGTGACCAATCTGGAAAATAAATTTTTAAAAACCCATTTACAATATTACAGACAAGAATAAAATACTTAAGAATAAACTTAACCAAGGAGGCAAAAGAACAAAATAAAAAGGCAACCCACAGAATGGGAGAAAATATTTGCAAATAATGTGACACACGAGAGATTAATCTCTAAAATTTATAAACAGCTTAAGCAGCTCAATATCAAAAAACAAATTAATCAAAAAATGGATTGACCTAAATAGACATTTCTCCAAAGAAGACATACAGATGGCCAAGAGGCACATGAAAATATGCTCAACATTGCTAATTATTAGAGAAATGCAAATCAAAACTACAGTGAGATATCACCTCATATTTGTCATAATAGCCACCATCAAAAAGTCTACAAAAAATAAATGCTGGAGAGGGTGTAGAGAAAAGGGCACCTTCCTACACTGTTGGGAATGTAAATTGGTAAAGCCACTATGGAGAACAGTATGCAGGTTCCTCAAAAAACTAAAAATTGAGCTACCATATGATCCAGCAATCCCACTGCTGGGCATATATCTGGAGAAAAACATGGTTTGAAAGGATACCTGCCCCCCTATGATCATTGCAACGCTGTTTACAGTAGTCAAGACATGAAAGCAACCTAAATGACTATCGACAGATGAATGGATAAAGAACATGTGATATATATATACAATGGAATGTTACCATTTGCAGCAACATGGATGGACCTGGAGATTATCATACTAAGTGGAGTAAGCCAGACAGAGAAAGACAAATATCATATGATAATGCTTATATGTGGGATCTTTAAAAAAGTGATACAAATGTCCTTAATGTCCTTATTTACAAAACAGAAACAGACTCACAGACTTCAAAAGCAAACTTATGGATACCAAAGGGGAAATGTGGGTGGGGGGGGAGGAATAAATTGGGAGTTGGGATTAACATATGCACACTACTATGTTTAAAATTACCAACAAGGATCTACTGTATAGCACAGGGAACTCTGCTCAATATTCTGTAATAACCTAAATGGGAAAAGAATTTCATAAAGAACAGATACATGTGTACTTAATCACTTTGCTGTACACCTGAAACTGATACAACATTGCTAATAAACTATAATCCAATATGAAATAAAAATTTTAAAAAAAGAGGCAAAAGACTTGTACACTGAAAATGGAAAACATTGCTCAAAGAAATCAAGGAAGATATAAATAAATGAAAAAACATTCCATATTCATGGGTTGGAAGAATTAATATTGTTAAAATGCCCATACTGCTCAAAGTGATTTACAGATTCAATGCAATCTCTATGTAAACCCTAGAGCATTTTTTGCAAATATGGAAAAATCCATCCTAAAATTCATATAAAAAGTCAAGGGACCTAAATATCTAAAACAATCTTCCAACAAAGTTGGAAGACTCACATACCTGATTTCAAAATATAAAACAAAGCAGTTGTAATCACAATGGTGTGATACTAGCATAAAGGCAGGCATATAGAGGAATGGAACAGAATAGAGAGCCCAGAAACAAATTCTTGTGTATATAGTCAAATTATCTTCAACAAAGTTGCCAATACTACCCAATGATAAATGGAATATTTTCAAAATATAATGTTGGGAAAACTGGATATCCACAAACGAAAGAATAAAGTTGGATCCTTACCTTACTCTACATATAAAAATCAACTCAAACTATTTTAATGGCCTAAATATAAGATCTAAAATGGAAAAACCCTTGAAAAAAACATAGCAGAAAATCTTCAGGACATTGTATTTGATGATGATTCTTGGATGTGACATCAATGGCACAGTCAGCAAACCAAAAATAGACAAATGGGAGTAGAGCAAACTTAAAAACTCAGTACACCAAAGAAAACAATTAGGGGCAGAATCAAGATGGCAGAGTGGGAGGATGCGGAGTTCACATCTCACCACAACTAGGGCACCTACCAGGCACTGGTGGGGGACTTGACACCCAAGGGGATGGGAGGAACCCCTGAGCGAGTGGGTAGGACATGGGGGAGGAGCGAGAGGGGAGGAGAGGTGGAGGCCAGATGAGACAGGCATCCCTGAGGGGTAGCTGGGATAAGGGAGATGTTCCAATGCCTGGAGGGATCCTCGGGAGTTTGGAGGATTGGGGGAAAGGCAGCTAGCATGTCTCACACCCACGCAGACCTCTGGGAGCCTGCTGGGCTCCTGGGCATTGTCCCCAGCTTTCCAGAGCACCCTCCAACTGCGTGGGCCCTAGGGGCATAGGAAGGAGGGAGGGGCAAATTAGAGGAGAGGTGATGGGGAGGGACCACTGGGATCAGAGGATTGGGGAGGTAAGCATGGCTAGTGTTTCCCACCCACCCACTTGGGCCCCGAGAAGCAGCTGAGGTCCCGGGCCTGATCATCCACACTCTGAGGCCAGAGGCACTCCAGGGTCCCTCCAGCCATGCTGAGCCTAAGCTCCGCCCCCAAACACCCAGGGCATTTTCCAGCAGTGTGGGTCCTAAGCATAGGCCCCACCCTCAGCTAATTACCACCTCTGCCTAATCCCCGCCTTCACCTAACGCCCCCCACAATCAAGACTTTTTTTTTTAAACATCTTTATTGGAGTATAATTATTTTACAGTGGTGTGTTAGTTTCTGCTTTATAACAAAGTGAATCAGCTATACATATACATATAGAATTTGTTTTATGTTATCTTCTAAAAGTTATATAATTTTGCATTTTACATTTAGGTCTAGGTCCATTTTGATTTAATTTTGTGAAAGATGTAAGGTCTGTGTCTAGATTTTGTTTTTATACTTGTGGATGTCCACTTGTTCCAGCACCACTTGTTGAAGAGACTATCTTTGCTCCATCATATTGCCTATAATCCTTTGTCAAAGATCAGTTTACAGTATTTGTGTGGGACTATTTATGGGCTCTCTATTCCGTTCCATTTATTTATTTGTCTATTCTTTCACCAGTAATACATTGTCTTTATTACTGTAATGTTGTAGTAAGCACTGTAACAGAAATATCTTTGATAATATCATCAGTAGACTGGATATGGCTGAGGAAAGAATATCTTAGAGTGAGAATATGAAAATAGAAACTTCCAAACCTGAAAAGCAAACCAAAAAAATACTGAAAAAATGTCCAGAATGTCTAAGAACTGTAGTACAACTATAAAAGGAGTAACATAGTCATAATGGGAATGCTAGAAGGAGAAAAAAGAGAAAGAAGAAAACAGAAATTTGAAGCAATAATGACTGAGAATTTTCCCCAAATTAATGTCAGACACCAAACCACAGATCCAGGAAGCTCAGAGAATGCCAAGTTCAGTGAACACAAAACTAGGCATATCATATTTAAACTATGGAAAAACAAAGACAAAGAAAAAATCTTGAAAGAAGCCAGAGGAAAAAGAACACCTTACCTATAGAGAAGTAAGGTTAAGAACTACATCCGACTTCTCTTCACAATGCAAGCAAGATGAAAGTGCAGTGAAGTATAAAGTGTTGCAAGAGAATAAATCCACCAACCTAGAATTCTGTACCCTTTGAAATTATCCTTTAATACTGAAGTTGAATTAAATAGTCTTGGGCAAACAAAAATTGAGCAAATTTGTTATTGTAGATCTGCCTTGCAATAAATGTTAAAAGTAGTTCTTCAGTAAAAAAGAAAATGATATAGATCAGAAATTAGTATCTACTTAAATAAAGGAAGAACATATGAAAATTAATAAGTGAAGACAAAATAAAAATTTTTATTTTTACTCTTAATTGATCAGATAAGTCCTTGTTCAAAATGATGTATTTATATCTAAGTATACATACATAAATAAATATTTATGTTTGATTATGCATAATTGAAATGAATGACAACAATCTTACAAAGGACAAGTGAGAAATATTTGTTATTATAGGGCACTTGCACTACCCATAAAGCACTTAGTGTTATTTTAAAGTGGATTTGTATTAAATGTAAATGTGTACTGCAAACTCCAGAATAGACACTAGAAAAATGTTTTTAAAAAGCATAATTGATAGGCTGAAAAGGAGACAAAATGGAATTTGATCTCAATTAAAATAATAAAAGGCAGAAAAACAATGGAAGACAAAAATAAGAACAAAGAAAAGGGAAACAAATAGAAAACAGTAACACATGTGGTAGATATTAACCCAACTGTATTAACAATAATTTTAAATATCAATTATCTAAATGCACTAATTAAAGACAGAGATTGTCAGAATGGACCAAAAAACAAGATTCAACTGTATATTGTCAACAAGAAATCACTTTAAATATAAAGACACACATGGATAAAGTTAAGGGATGGAGAAAGACATACCATGCAAATTCTAATCAAATGAAAGAGGGGTTAGATATGTTAATTTCAAACAGAATAGACTTCAGAACTATGAAAGTTATCAGGGATATAGAGGGACATTACAGAAAAATGGGTCAATTCTTCTAGAAGACATAATCCTTATTGTGTATGTCTCTAATAAGAGAACATCAAAATACATGAGGCAAAAACTGATAGAACTGCAAAGAGAAATTAATAAATCTGCTATTATAGATGGAGACTTTCACGTCCCTCTAGTAGAAATGGTCAGACCCAGCACACAGAAATCAGTAAGAGCACAGTTGAACTCAACAACATCATCATTTAACTGGATAAAATTAACATCTATAGACTACTTTATTCAATAAAAGAAAATTACACATTCTTCTCAGGTTCACCTGAAACATTTACTAAGATAGACCAAATTCTGGGTCATAAACACATAAAATTTAAAGAATAGAAATTGTACAATGTTTGATCTTAGATTACAATAGAATTAAACTAGAAGTCAATAAAAGAAAGGCCCCCAAATCTTAGAGATTAAAAACATACTTCTAAAAAATACATGATTTAAAAAAAAAAACTCATGATACATTTTAAACCATTTTGAACTAAATGACAATAAAAAATACAATATTAAAATTTGTGGGATTTGGTGAAAGCAGTGCTTAGAGGGAAATCTATAACATTGAAAAGCATATATTAGAAAGGAAAAAGGCCTAAAATCAATAATTTAAGATTCCACCTTTGAAACTAGAAGAAAAGAGAAAATTAAATCCAAACTAAACAGAGAGAAGAAAAGTAGTAAAAAGCAGAACATAAATCAATGATATTGAATTTCATGGAAAATCAATAGAGAAAATTCAACCAAACTAAAATCTGGTTCTTTAAAAAGACCAATAAAATCTATAAGCCTCTAACCAAGCTAAGAAAAAAAGGAAGACACAAATTACTAATATTAGAAATGAAAAAGGAGACATCACTACAGGTGCCCTGGACTTAAAAATATAATAAAAAAATATTATGAACTACTCTATGTCCACAAATTTGATTACTGAGATGAAATGGACCAATTCCTTGAAAGACACAATGTGCCAAAATTCACAAAGGAAGAAATAATTCAAATAGAACTGTATCTATTAAAGAAATTGAATCAATAACAAATAACCTTTCAAATCATAAAGAACCAGATCTAGCTGGGTTCACTGGTGAATTCTACTGAAAATTAAGGGTGAATTTATAATGATTCTCTATCTTCCAGAAGACAGAAAAAGAGGGAATACTTCCCACTTATTCTATGAGTCCACCATTACCCTAATATCAAAATCACATATAAAACAAGAAAAGAAAATTATAGACAAATATACTTCATGAACATATATACCAAAATCCTCAACAAATTACTAACAAATTGAATCCAATACTGTATAAAAAATTATACACCAAGTGGTATGTGTACCAGGTATGTAAGGCTGGCTGAATATTTGAAAATCAATTATGTAGTTTAATCTATTATGTCAACAGACTACAGAAGCAAAATCATATGATCATATCAATAATGTTGAATTTTAAATAAATATCCATATGACTATATTTTCATGCAAAAGTATTCTGAATAATTTATGTACATACTCCACCCTCCAGAGGGTAAAGCATGACTCCTCACTTGTTTAGTGTTGCTGCGTATAGTGACATACCTGACAATAGTATAGTATGTTAAGAAGGAGAAAAAGTAACTTTACGTCAGACAAACCCTACAAATACTACCACTGTCAGGTGATCAAATTTAACATCAACATGGAGAAGTCATGTTAATAGTATGGACCATTGGGATAATTTGATTAAAATAGCTTTTTACCTCTTGTGGTCTTCCTCCTAATCCAAGAAAAAACATCATAAAATCCCATTGACAGATATTCAAAAACATAACAGATTAATACTTCTCAAAATTGTCAAGGTCATCAAAAACAAGGAAGGTCTGAGAAACTTACACAGTGGAAAGAACTCTAAGAAGATACAACTAAATCAAATGTGGTATCCTAGATGAGATCTTGGTGCTTAAAAATGACATTAGATAAAACCTAAGGAAATCTGAATAAAGTATGGACTTTAGTTAATAACAATACACCAATATTGGTTTATTAAGAGTGACAAATGATCCATGCTAATGTAGTTAATTATAGGATAAACTGGGTTTGGGGTATATGGGAACCCTAATATCTTTATAAATTTTAGGTAAACTTACATTTATTTTGAAATGTTTTAAGTTTATTAAAAGAGCTTCTTTTCTTACTGGTCTGTTTTAGCTGCCCACCCCATAATGAACATTTCCTCATTAGTCAGCATGATACTGAAACACTTAGTGTTTCCATTAAAAATTAACATTTCACAAGGTTAGGAGGGTACTTTCTCAAGGCACTTAACTCTGCAGTGTACACGTTACATCTTTGCTAGACTTTAGTCATAACCTACATGCTATTAACTCCCAATTTTATATCTACCATATAACTCTTCTCTGAGGTTCAAAATTACTTTCATATCTTCAGATACATGTCTCAAAGACACATTCAACTTGTCCAAAAGTGATCTCATGATTCACACTTTCTCTATCTCCACCCTGGAACTACAATTCAGGGTGGACCATCATTTCAGTGGATGAACCATCATCTTTTGAATTGCATAAGCCAGGCACCTAGTGTTATTCTCTGAACCTCCCTCTCTGATTCCCTCATAACCATAAAAACTTCTTTCAATTACACCTTTAATACATTTATGGTTTTTTTTCTTCACTTACACATCTTCACCTAAGCCCAATCATTGCCATTTGAGTTATTAACATAATCTTTAATCAATTTTCTGATATGACTAACCCATTTCTCAAAATGTAGAAAGAGTGACTTCTTGAAAGGACATAATGGTCATATCCCTTTTCTGTTTTAAAACCTTTAATGATTACTCATTCTTTTTTTTTAAATTAATGTTTACTGGAGTATAGTTGTTTTACAATATTGTGTTAGTTTCTGCTGTACAGCAAAGTGAATCAGCTATACGTATACATATATCCCCTCTTTTTGGATTTCCTTCCCATTTAGGTCACAACAGAGCACTGAGTAGAATTCCCTGTGCTGTACTGTAGGTTATCATTAGTTATCTATTTTATATACAGAAGTGTATATGTGTCAATCCTATTCGCCTAATTCATCCCACTCCCTCTTCCCCCCCTGGTATCCATAGGTCTTTTCTCTGTGTCTGTGTCTCTATTTCTGCTTTGCAAATAAGTTCATCTGTACCATTTTTCTAGATATGACATATAAGCAATATTATACGATATTTATTTTTCTCTTTCTGACTTACTTCACTCTGTATAATAGTCTCTAGGTCTATCCACATCTCTGCAAATGGCACTATTTCATTCCTTTTTATGGCTGAGTAATATTCCATTGTATATATGTATCAATCTTCTTTATCCATTCCTCTGTTGATGGACATTTAGATTGCTTCCATGTCCTGGCTATTGTAAATAGTACTGCAATGAACATTGGGGTGCATGTGTCTTTTGGAATTATGGTTTTCTCCAGGTATATGCCCAGGAGTGTGATTGCTGGGTCATATGGTAGTTCTATTTTTAGCTTTTTGAGGAACCTCCATACTGTTTTCCACAGTGGCTGTACCAATTTACATTCCGACCAACAGTGGAGGAGGGCTCCCTTTTCTCCACATCCTCTCCAGCATTTATTGTTTGTAGATTTTTTCATAATGGCCATCCTGACCGGTGTGAGGTGACACCTCATTGTAGTTTTGATTTGCATTTCTCTAATAATTAGTGATGGTGAGCAGCTTTTCATGTGTTTGTTGGCCATCTGTGTGTCTTCTATGGAGAAATGTCTATTTAGTCTTCAGCCCATTTTTTTGATTGGGTTGTTTGTTTTATTGATATTGAGCTCCATGAGCTGTTTGTATATTTTGGAGATTAATCCCTTGTCAGTTGCTTCATTTGCAAATACTTTATCCCATTCTGAGGGTTGTCTTTTCATTTTGTTTACGGTTTCCTTTGCTGTGCAAAAGCTTTTAAGTTGAATTAGGTCCCATTTGTCTATTTTTGTTTCTATTTTCATTACTCTAGGAGGTGGGTCAAAAAAGATCTTGCTGTAATTTATGTCAAAGTGTGTTCTGCCTATATTTACCTACCTAAGGAGACAAAAGACCTGTACTCAGAAAACTACAGGATACTGATGAAAGAAATCAAAGACAACACAAACAGATGGAGAGATATACCATGTTCTTGGATTGGAAGTATCAATATTGTGAAAATGACTATACTACCCAAAGCAATCTACAGATTCAATGCAATCCCTATCAAATTACCAATGGCATTTTTCACAGGTTTAGAACAAAAAATTTTACAATTTGTATGGAAACACAAAAGGTCCCGAATTGCCAAAACAATCTTGAGAAATAAAAATGGAGCTGGAGGAATAAAGCTCCCTGACTTCAGACTATACTACAAAGCTACAGTAATCAAGACAGTATGGTACTGGCACAAAAACAGAAATATAGATCAAAGGAACAGGATAGAAAGCCCAGAGATAAACCCACATACCTATGGTCACCTAATCTATGACAAAGGAGGTAAGAATATACAATGGAGAAGAGACAGTCACTTCAGTAAGTGGTGCTGGGAAAACTGGACAGCTACATGTAAAAGAATGAAATTAGAACACTCCCTAATACCATACACAAAAATAAACTCTAGATTAAAGACCTAAATTTAAGGCCGGACACTAATGGCTATTCATTCTTAACATAAGATGAAGGCTAATCTTCTTACAAGGTGTCATGATGAATCTTTACTTTTTTCTTTTAATTTATACTGTATGTATAATAGTCTAAAACTATGGGATTTTCTGAAGAGTACACTTTAGTGAATAAGTTTAAATAGATTAAAACTATTTTCAGAGATATTTTTCTAGGAGAAAAAAAACAGGACTTTTATACAAAATAATGAATTTTACATCAACATATTTTTAAATACTACATTTGTGACCAGAAGGTAAATTACCAATTGGCTACCTATGCTGAGAGAAATGTGACAGATTTGTTGTTGCTGTTGTTCATGCTGAACTATTACTGAAAGAACTATGTAATGGAAGAGGTTTGAGGCAAATGTCAATCTTATCCCTGGGGAGGGAACAGGATGTTGTTGTAACATCTTGTTGAGATTTGAAGAAGAAATTAGAATGGTTATTTCAGGGTAATCAGGATTGTTACCTTTACTAGTCATTCAGTGGGTTATATGCCTGATACATTCTATTTTGTTTTGTTTTTTTTTTCTGAGTAGACAAGCTTTATATTACAAGAAAGAAGCACTTCCGGGAAATAACCAAAAATAGCTGAGGGAGTGAATTTTTTAATGTCCTATACACATATGCCAGCAATGTAGTCAGCAATTATGGTATCTTGGGAGATTCCTTTTTAAAAATATATATATATATATATATATATATATATATATATATATATTTATTTATTTATTTATTTATTTATTTTGGCTGTCCCGGGTCTTAGTTGTGGCACGTGGGATCTTCACTGTGGCATGTTTAATTGTGGCATGTGGACTTCTTAGTTGCAGCATGCAAACTCATAGTTGTGGCATGCATGTGGGATCTAGTTCCCAGACCAGGGATTGAACCCAGGTCCCCTGAATTGGGAGCACAGATTTTTACCCACTGGACCACCAGAGAAGTCCCATACCTTGGAACATTCTTAAACTTAAGTTTATGTCCTTGAAAAGTAAGAAGGATGAATATTAATACATGGATTTTTACTTTTAGTCTTAATGAGTGATTGGAGAGAAAGATAATGAAGCAGTTTTCTCTTGTCATTACCAGCACTTGGAATCAGTAGCTGGAACACCAGGAAGTAATTTTCTTTGATTTGGAGGGGTGATGGCCACCTAAAATCCCAATAGCATGATTAGTTCATGCTGACTGAAATTTGTAAATACCTACAATTTTCTCTAGTGTTAATTTCATTTCTAAAATCTATCAGCAATCAGCTTCTTCAAGGTATTTAGCTGTTTAGTGTCCCCTTCATCTGCATCTCACCTTGAATTACCCTCAGTTGTAAACCACATGCTTCCACACTCTTCTCCCCTGCAAAAAGAAAAAAAGAAAAAAGAAAAACATCTTCTCCTTAAAGCATGAGAGTAGGAAAGGAGAGAGGACAACGTGGGTCATACATTCACAAATTCAAGCACCTGTTTATTAATTTGTTTGGCTATGGAATTAATTTCATATTCAAAGAATTGTTGTCAAATGTCAACTGCTATAAATGTTAACCCCTCATCTGTTGAGATTCTCTTATTATCCTTCTCTATAAAGAGGTTATAAATTTTCTTTTAATTAATGAGTGCCTGAGGAAACTTAAACCATTAGAGAAATAAAATGGTTTAGTAAAATATCACACAATAATAGATAGATCTGTTATGAGGTCTACTTTTTCTAAATGTCCCCTGCTGTTCTCTCATTCTCTCTCTCTCTTCCTCCCCCCACACTCCTCTCATTAAGACATATTTCAGGAGCTGTACAATTCACTCACTTAAAATGTACAATTCATTTTTTTATATTCAAACAGTCAGGCAACCATCAACACAATCTAAGTTTAGAACATTCTCAATCAACCCAAAAAGAAACCCATAACTATTAGCAGTGACTTCCCATTTCACAATATCTCTTGAGCCCTGAGCCCCAGAAAGCCACTAATCTACTTTCTCTCAGCAGGTTTGTCTATTCTGGACATTTTATATAAATGGAATAAAAAATGTGACCTTTTATAGCTGACTCTGTCACCTAACATGTTTTCAAGTTTCATTCATATTGAATCATGTAACAGTACTTCATCCTTTTATTGCTGAATGTATTCCATTGCATGTATATACTGCATTTTTTGTATCTATTGATCAGTTGATGGACACTTGGGTTGTTTCTACTTCTTGGCTTTTATGATTAATGACGCTATGAAGGCTTGTGTAAAATTTGTGTGTAGACATTTATTTTTGTTCACTCCTGTTTTACTTTTTGGAAAACTTTCTAAAGAATTAATAATAATTATTCTTTAAATTTGTATTAGAATTCACAAGTGAATCTATTTAAGCCTTGTCTTTTCCTTGTGTGAAATTTTTAATGACCAATTCAATCTCTTTATTTGTTTTACACATATTCATACTTTCTATATCTTCTTTAGTCTGTTTCTGCAGTCAAATTCTGTTTTGTTGTCATATATTTTCTCACATTATTCTCTTAATATGCCTTTCATTTGTATACGGTCAATACTGACACTTTCTCTTTCATTCCTGATTTAATCATTTGAGTCTCCTCTTTCTTTTTGTCTTGTTTAGTTTAGCTAAAGCTTTGTAAATTTTTGTTGATCTTATAAAACTAACTTTTGTTTTCATTTAAGTATCTATTCTCTCTTTTACCAATTTCTGCTCTATTATTTATTCTGCTTGCTTTAGACTTCGTTTGCTCTTATATCAGTATCTTTAGCTGAAATGTTAGCTTATTGATTTCAGATTTTTTATTTTTGAATAAAGTCATTAACATACATAAATTTAATTCTAATCACTGCTTTATATACATCACAAAATTTCTGGTATATAGTGTTTTAATTTTCATTCATCTCAAAGTACATTCTAATTTTTCTTGTGATTTCCTTAACTCACTGATTAGCAGTGTGTTTTCTTTAGTTTTCATATATTGTGTATTCTCTAAATATCTTATTATACTGATTTTTAATCTCATTGCATTGTAGTCAGATAACATATTTGGTGTGACTTTATTTCTTTCAAATTTATTCAGGAATGTTTTGTGGTCTAGTGTGTGGTTTATCCTGGAGAATGTTCTCTGTTCAATGTGCACTTGAGAAGAATATATACTCCACTACTTGGGGGGTGGGGGGGTAGAATGATTTATAGATGTCTGTTAAGTCTATTTGGTTTATAGTTTTGTTTGAGGTGCCTTTATTCTTATTAATCTTCTGCCTAGTTTTATCTCCATTATTGAAAGTATGGTACTGAAGACTATAACCATTATTGTATTATCAATATTCCTTTATTTCTCTTAGAATTTACTTAATGTATTTTGTGATTCTGTTGTTAGGTGCATAATATGTATATGATCTTTATAGCTTCATGATTGACTGACGTTTTATCATCATAAAATGTCCCTCTTTGCTGTAGGATATTTTTGCTTTAAAGGAATTTTTTCTTTTCTCTGCCTGATGAGTACAGCCATACTTATGGGTGCTGTTTATATGACATATTTTTAAAAATCTTTTAAATTTTATTATATTTATGTCTTTGAATCTAAAGTGTGCCTCCTCTAGAAAGCACAAAGTTGGATCTTGCATTATTTTTTAATCCAGGGAGAGAATGAAGAAGTCTATATTTATACATTTATTGTTGGCCAAAAAGTTCATTTGGATTTTTCTGTAAGATATCACAGAAAAACCCTGAATGAACTATTTGGCCAATCCAATATATTATTTGTTTATATCAACATTCTTATTTACCCTTTCCTGTTCTCTTAATTTGTTACTGAGAGTTTAAGTTAACATCTGATTTCATTTCCTTATTTGGTGCAGGTTTTCTACCACTCACTTCTTTTGGGCTATTATCAAACACTATACTAAATTTCTGCATGTATTTTGACCAATAGTATATATATGTATGTATGTATTATTTAAATATATATATTAAAAGATATATATTTAAAAGACAGTAGGATAGATTATATGCATATATATTGCTAAATGTATATTATATATATATATATGTTGTTTTACACAGTCACTTTAGCAAGTAAAGAAAAAATATACACTTATACTGTCTTAAAATTGCATGATTACCTTTATCAGTGCTCTTTATTTCTTTCATGTGGATTCAAACTACTCTCTGTGTCACTTGTTCTTAGCCTGAAGAAATTCATTTAGTATTTGTTCTAAAGTGGGCCTTCTAGCAACCACTTCTCCCCATTTTTGTTTGTTTGGAAATGTCTTTATCTCACATTAATTATTGAAAGATAATTTAACTGCTGATAAGATTCTTGTTTGACTTTTTTTTTTCTTTCAGCATTTTGACTATGTCATCTTACTGTCTTGTGACCTCAACTGATTTTGATGAGAAGTCTGCTGTCAATCTTACTGAGATTTCTGTGTATATGACAAGTTATTTTTCTCTTGCTCATTTCAAGGCTTACTTTTTCAGTGTTTGATTTTCAGCATTCTTTCTATGATATGTCTGGTGGTGAATGTTTTCATGTTTATCCACTTAGAGTTCATTTAAATATGTAAATTAATAATTTCATCACATTTTGGAAGTGTTCAGCCTTACTCCTCAAATATTCTTTTTTGCTTCTTTTCCTCCCTCTTCTTTTTGGCATACTTCTTTTATGCATATGTTAGTGCACTTAATGGTGTCCCATAATTCTGAGGTTCTGTTTATTTTTCTTTATTCCTTCTTCTTTCTAGTCTTCTGATTGCATAAGCTTTGTTAAACTATTTTCAATTTTGCTGTTCTTTCTTCTGACAATCTAAACATACTGTTTGGCACTAGTAATGACTTTTTTAAAAAGTTTTAGTTATTGTATTTTCAATTCCAGAATTTCCATTTGATTTTTTGTTTTTATTATTTCTATCTCTTGACTCATGTTCTCTTACTGATAAGACATTGCCAACATATCTTCCTTTACTTCTTAAGCATTGTTTCCTTCAATGAAAATATTTGTAAATATTTACAATAGCTGCTGTGAAATCTTTGCTTACTAAATCTAATTCTGGGTCCCTTTCAAAGGTTATTTCTATTGTCTTTTTTTTTTTTTTTTTACTGAGTATACATCACACTTCCCTGGTTTTTGCAAAGAAGTGGTTTTTTAAACTGGACATTTTAGATAATATATTGTACCAAAATCAATACTCCCCCCCACTCCCCATTATGGCTTGTTGTTGCTCTTTGTTTGCTCAGTCACTTACTACTTGGATATACTATTTAACGTAGCTTATTTCTTCTTATAAGATCAGTTTCTTATGTTGCTCCTTCTAATCAGTAACCCTGCTCTGCACTCTGTCCCCTGAGATAACACTTAGAGTAGCTGTGCTATCTTTGGCTGTCTCCTTCTCAAATATTTCTATTAAGCAGTCTGCCTCTATTCGTATCACAGCCAGCTGTTTGTCTTCATTAATTGCAGACTGCATGCTCTATTGTTTTGACAGTTACCTGAAGGCATAAATTGCTCCAAATTTTGATCCTTTTCAATTTAGTCCTTTACAAGGGAAACTTTAAACGAGTTTTAAAACTGCAGTCTTTGAGGTTCATTCCAACTTCAGGAGGGTTCCTCCCTTTAGTTCTCTCTGTTAAACTTCTAGATGGTCTAATGTTTAGCTCTCATAGAGTGACCAGCCTACTCATAATTATCTACCACCAAAATCTCCATTGTTTTTGACATCCCCATTCACTCTTTCAAATGAAGTCAATTTTACTGAGAAGAACTTCCAAAGTCTCTCTCTGTTCTTATAGCCTGCCTCTCCCTTTGGTCAAAACGTCTCTGCTGCTGCTCTGGAGCTGGGTGTGCAGATATTTGTCCATTTCTTTGCTGGTCCAGAACATTAGTCTCCAGTCTTCTCAGATTTACTCTCCCTGGGTGGAACCAATGTACTATGGGTAAGGTACAACAAGGATGATTGGGACTCCATTATTCTCAGTTTCTGCCCTATAAATGTGGTTTGGGTGGAGAAAGGAGTCCCAGATGGCTCAGATTATCTTACCTGGAATAGAATTTCCAAAAAGTAGAGCTGTGGGATTGGGAAAACTTGATAGCTTCCCCCTTCTGCGGAGATAAATTATCTCTTGTCTGGTATGTAGGAGAAGAGGGAGCACCAAGCTCTTGAACATTATTACCAGGATTACAGATTCCTTTACAATGAACTGATGGGGGAAGTGAGTGGGCTATAGCTCAAACATCACAGACTATTGCTATTCTTAGTGAGATTTACATTTTTTTGAATAAATACTTCTTAATTTACTCTCTGCCTTTAGAACAATTCCCAAAGACTTTAAATGGTTGTGGGTTTGTTTGTTTTTAATAATTTTCGTCAGTTAAACTTGCTTTGTCAGGAAAAGATGTGCCGAGTTCCTCATATCACCATTCTGAACTTGTTCTCCTTATTATCTTATTATATTAGTGCTCCCTTCCTTTTATTTTCTCCAAGATTTATGATTGCTGACTATGCTCTCATGCTTAATACTCCCTTACTTCCACCAATAAGCACTTTAGAGCCAACTGTATAAGAATCCAGACAATATTACTAAATCACCAAGATATACTACACAGAGACAAGTACTAAACAATATGAAATGTCTACCTAGTGAAAGTACTCAATCTATTTTACTCATTTATTTCTAGACTTTTAATGGCTTAGCCATATTTTTCTACTACCACAATTATTATAACATACAATCAGTTGTTTTCTACCTATATTTTGTTTGTTGTCTTCACTTTCTTAACCTAAACTGTTGGGATATATACCACCTTAGTAAACACAGCCTTATTAATCTGAAGGTATTCCTTTTTTTATCTTTTCCCTGATAGTATCAGGCTGATGTCCCCTGAATTTTATGAACCAGAAACACAGGCTGCTTGCCTCTCTAAGGGCCAATGTGATGCTTATCCTATTGTATAATTTAATAAATTTCATTTATATATTAAGGAAAAAATCTATTATGTACTTAAAAAATAAATTAGAACAAGATTTCAGGAGGAAAGTGAAGGTAAACTAAATGCAATTTTATGTCAGGTGTTAGAGAAACATTATCTTGATGTGAGGTAAGAATTATCATTTTCATTTTACATTTAAGATTCATGAAACTCAGAAAAAATTAAATCTTGTGTAATTAGAGTCAGAGCTAGTATTTGAAACTATTTTCTGTAAGGTCCATGTTTTGAAGCAAAATCTCTGTAGCATACCATGAATAATGACATCCCTAGTAATGTCTCCTAAGATAGAGTGCCCATATATAGTAGTGAAAATAAGCTGAAATCCCAGAGACTTGTACCAATCCTCATAAACTTTTGGCATTAAGAGAGGTTATACTGTAATACTGCAATAAATACACCACTAAGGATTAAGGAAGAGATTAAATCAAACTATGATTAAAAAGTTAGTGAGAAAAAGTTTATCTAAAGTGTGTAAAGATTTGTTTTATTATAACACCCAGTTATTTTAAACAAGTTTTTATCTTTGTTTAAAAGGTATTCATTCTTGACAAAATCTTATGAAAAAATAGGGCCCTATGACTTCAATAATCTGTTCAAATTACTAACAACTATCCTCATTTCTAGAGAGGATCTATGAAGAAAACAATTTTTGAGTGTTTCACGCTACAAACTCAAAATGCAAAATGACAGCCATTGCCACAAGGTGTTTTAAGAAAAATGATGCAGAAAAAAATCTCCAAATTGAATGGAGTTACATATTTGCTACAAGCCATATTTCCTTTATACAAATTGTTTTGTAAATCTGATATTTTTATTGAGATTTATGGACAATTTTAAAATATTTTTGTACCATCAAAAATAATTTTAAGCTATTGCAAAACAGGTTAAAAGGAAATTACATGTGTGTGTGTGTTAAGGAAACAAGGTAGTTGAAGGTTATCTTTAATTAAAAGTATTTATATGCTGTTACTGAGGTGTTATTTTGCTCATCAAAAAACAAAAAAGAAAACAAAATTTTCTACATAATAACTTCCATTCACTTTTAACATATAGCCCCCAATAATTATCAAGTCATTTTTATCATCTTATCAAGATAAGAAAAACTTGTTTTCTACAAACAAGAATTACATTTTACAATGAATGTTAGCAATGTATTTTATTTTGAGAGTAATATAGATAAAGACAACACTTTGAGATTGTTTTCATTGATAATATTTTAAAAATTTATCTTCAAAAGCAATTAAAAACTAATTTCCCTGTTAAATGTAATAGCTAAATTAAACATTATGTTAAAGATCAACAACCTCAGTTAGTTTATAAAGAGGACGCTGTTATGCTTCATATCATATTAGAAGTTTTTGGAGCTAAATAATGTGAAAAGCAAGTGCCTTCTGCCACCAAACATTTTTGTTAACATAGCTAGGAAAAGGCTGTTGAAACTTACATACTTTTTTAACAGAAGTCAACAATTATATCCAGAATCAAATTCTTTAGAAGTTTGGACAGAGAATTTTTTTTTTTTATTTTTAAGTTTAAAAAAATAGTGTTATTTAACAAATAACTTGCCACTCATTATTTTTATGACTTTTATATTGTATAAATTTCCAAAAATATTTAGAAATTTTCACATTTTAGACTGTTTATTATATTTCAAAGGACTTAATGGTTATATATTGAAGCTTTATGGTAGTATACAATTCAGACTTTAGAGCAAGACTGCTTAGATTTCATCTACTAGCTACTAATTTGGGAAAAGTTACTGTGAACTATAAGCCTAAGTATTCTTAAATATAAAACAAGGATCATAAGAGTAATCATAAGCATGAACATGTTTGCGGAGATATTGAGAGTATCCTGGGGATAATGAATTTTCCATGAAGGTTGCTCATCCCTATTACTGTATAATATAGAATTTCTTATATATAAGGAGCTAAATATTTTAAGTTTAATAATCGTGTTAATCATTATAATACCTTAACTGTTTTGCTTCTACATTCCCCCACAAACAACTGTATTATATACGTGCATTCACTTTTTTGTTTCAGCAGAAGTGTTATTTATATTTATGTGGTGAATATGATAATATGAAAAATAGTAGAAACGTTCAATATAATTTAAAGGTAATCAGAAATTCCTATTATAGCAATATCTATGCTTTGTTATTTTTTAGACTGTATCAGGGTTCTCCAGAGAAATGGAACCACAAGGACTCCCCCTCTCTCCCACTTTCTCATTTCTCTCTCTCCCTTTCTCCCTCTTTTATGAGATTTCTCATAAGGAATTAGTTCATGAGATTATGGAGGCTGAGAAGTCCCACAATCTGCAATCTGTAAATTGGAGACCCAGTAAAGCTGGTGTTGTAGTTGGAAGGCCTGAAAGCCAGAGAGTTGTTGGTGTAGATTCTAGTCCATGTCTAAAAGCCTGAGAACCAGGAGTGCCTAGGTCAGGAAAAGATCAAAGTCCCAGCTCACACAGTCAGGCAGAGAATGAAATCAACATTTCTCTACCTTTTTCTCTATTCAGGCCCTGAAGGGTGGATACACACACATAACTGAAGTGTTCATGTTTTCATAAAAAATATTTCACAATAATATGCATATCTATGTGTGTTTAATATACTGAGTTGATCATTCAAAAAAAATTAGGTTCTATTAAAGTACAGTTGATTTACAATGTTGTATTAGTTTCAGGTGTACAGCAAAGCGATTCAGTTATTTATGTATATATATATATTCTTTTTCAGATTATTTTCCCTTATAGGTTATTACAAAATATTGAGTATAGTTCCCTGTACTATACAGTAGATCCTTGTTGGTTATCTATTTTATATATAGTAGTGTGTTTATGTTAATCTCAGCACTGTAAATCAACTATACTTCAATAAAGTAAAGAAAAAAAATTTTGATTAGATTCTGTTTTTTTAGCACTCACATAAACAGACTTATAAAGTAAATTGCTATTGTATTGCTGAATATCATAAAATTTTTACATATCATATAGTCATATGTATTTTTACTTCATCTGCTTTTCACTTCATTTTCATCACACAAACTTGAATTTCACTTAAAAATATTTTTTGTTTGCAGCTTTCAGTTTAACTAACAATAATTAAGAATAATTGTTAAAAATAATTAAATAAAATAATATTTTTATTAAGAATAATACTTTTTAATAATTTTAGAAATTATTTAACTTTTCTACCCAGAGTAATGATTGTTTATTGAGAGCTTACAATATAAAATAACATAATAGGTAATGAATAAGAAAAACTGAATTCCTTATGCTTTTTAGAACTGGAAAGTACAAATAGAAATTCAAAGCACAAACAAAATAAGTGGTTAAAACCTGAAGAAATGTACATATATGGTGTTAGGCCAATAGTAAAAAACAGGAAATTAGGAAGATTTTTTTCAGGCATTGGTGTCAATACCTGTGGAGAGGAGCAAGTAGTAGAGGATCAAATATGCTATAAAGGGACTTAAGTGAATCAGTTTGCTGCTATTTCTGCTGTTTTCAAGCTAATTTATCTAAGCACACCAAAACGAATTCAGAGATTAGCTTAGCGTCTAAACCAGCTGTCCTCATAACTGAAGAGGATTAGACAACTTATTTATTACTGCTCAAATCTCTCTTCCTCTCTTTCAGAAAACATATGGATATCTTCCAGTTCTCTTAATTTTCAATACTGTTGGGACCCAGTCTCCGAGGGTGACATGTGGCATGTTTCATAATTACACTCATGGGAGCAAACAGATCTTTCTAGAAAAATCATGTACATGTGTGTGCAAGTGTGTGAATAAATATACTTACACACATACATACACACAAAATTTTCTATGTGAAAGTTTCTGGATAGTAATGTTAAGACCTATATAAATACGGAAATGACACATATTTTGCCAGGTATCGGTTGGTCTCAATCATGTATCAAATCATATTTCCACAGGATTTGGTTAGTGGTTACTGCTTTAATTAATGAAAACTAGAGACAAATTTACTCATCTAACTGGCAAAATTTGGAAATACTGTAAAGCATTGTAAAACATGAGATGATTTTACTGTTACACTTAAACATTACATTTTATGTATATTTAAAATGGAATTACACATTCAGTCAGGACTGGTGTTCCTAGGCTAAAACTGACCTCTTTTGGTGATTGGTGGGTTCTTCTGTTCTGTGTCAAACAGAAATGTCATCTCTGACGAATATTGTTTACGTCCTATTTTAACCACATTCACATAAATCCTGCAACATAGGATAATAGTACTCTTTCCCCATACTTCATGTTGAGATTTATTTATTCCCAACGGCATCTTTTGATCAGCAAATTTTAATTAGTCATCAATTAACAGACAGTTTCATGGATATGTACTATTACATAAGCTAGCCAGAAAGACAGAAAATAAAATCATTTATCATTTTAAGGAATCACTCAACTTTCTGTATAAAGCACTATCCTCATTCTATATTTCCTAATTATCTCAGAATTTTACCAATGATTTTCCCTTTTTAAAAGATGATTTTAGTATTTTTTTAGTGACTCTAAGTTATTTGGACTGATATAGCCACATGAAAACTTGAGGAAGCACATATAACTTTCTAAACTCTTTTGGGACAGGAAATCAGACAGTCATATAATGTGTTCAATAAGATGAAAACCTGCCCAAGGGTTTGCAGAAAATATTTAGAATCGAAATTGAAACTCTTATTTCTGAAAAAAATAAACAATGGGTAGACCTCAAACTTTCATATAAAATAGATATTTATAAATTGCTTTATTGATATTTGAATTCAAGTGTCTATCCACAATTTTGTGTAGAGATAGGTAAATACATAAGTACTGAAGAAATAAATCACTAATTTCTCAATTCATTTACATTTATTAATTTATTCAAGAAATTAATTTTTAAAATACTTAATAATAGGGTAACTAGTAATGATATTAGTATTTAATGTTGCAGTCAAGATAGGAATCCAAACCCAATGTTTGTAGAAGACATTCATCTAGGTTACATTGGATAATATCTGAAACAATTTATGTTCCAAAAATGTCACACTTTATTACTCAGTCAAGGACTATCTTTACCAATACCAATGACATGCATACTGAAAAACAGACAAAAAAACCTATACTTAAAACATCTTACACATGTTAGCATTTGACAATTAAAAACATTTTACCATATCTCTGTGAGATAAACACGACAGATATTATTGTCCTCTTTTTATAAACTAAGAAATTGTAGGTCAAAGAGATTTTCCAAGGTCATGTGGGTAATATTTCAAAAGCCAAAATAAGTAATTATTTACTTTGATTTCTACACAGTGACCCATTACTTATGCTATGATAAAATTCATTTGTCTAAAATCACACAACAGTAGAGCAAGAGAGCGCTTAGATTCACATGAAATTTGAAAGTTAAGGGAAACTATCACTGTGAAAAGAATACTGCATCCCAGGTATCCATTTTTGTGTATATTCTAAGTGATTTCTACTGCTGTATAATCATGTCTTTTAAAGGAAATATGCTGCAGAAAATCATTAAGACCCAAAAACCAAACAGTGAGAATCACTGAGTCTGTGGTTAACATAAAATAGCTCATGTAAAGTATGAATTTTTTGGAACCCAGAGGCAAGGTCAAATCTACTATAGTACATTTAACTGAAGAAGGTCTCAGCTTGCAGCTTGCATGCATTGACTGCTTCTCTGTCGGATTTTCATTGGACCCCAACGATCCTGCTGATAGACTGGTCTGGAAGATGACCTCTGGTTATTATGGTACATTGTTTTCAGAGCAGATAACAGTGTGTGTTCATTTTAGGTTTTCTGCTATAGGGATGCATTAGATGGAAGCGGCCATATACTGGCTCCTAATCAAAGCTCACAAACATTCTCATGAGGCCTGCTGTTTGGTACAATGTACAGATTTTAGAATACCTAAGGACAGTTCAGTATAGAACTCTGGCAACATGAAAAGGCATTCTGAATCAACTTTTCCCCATCTTTTTATTATATGATATTTTTAACATCTTTAGGAAAATACACGGTATTCATGTAAATGTAAATGTTATCATGTAAATAACTCATTGGACATTTTCCTTTTTGGCAGGTACAAACTTATTAGTAAATATTGTGTATTTATGTTGAATAGGACTAGTGCCTCTATTTTCTCTAGTCCTGTTAACTTTTATCAATGATTGGTACAAAAGAAAATGAAAATAATAAAGTTTAAATGTAAGAAATCTTTAATTAAAATAATTTAACTCCTCTTAACAATTTAGTTGTGCATAAATATTTTTGTGATATAATACTATACAAATCAATTCACAACTTAAGAATGAATGGTCTCCTGCATACATAGCAATGAAACAAACTGAACACATTTCTACTGCATGTTTTCACACCACACAGATGGATTTAGCAGTTATATGGGTTAAAAATTCATTGTTTGCCTTATGAACTCAAATGAGTTCAAAAACAAAATGTGTTCAGAATTCTCTCTTGTTTTAACAGCTCTACTCTGGTCTTTTACAAAATTAAGTTAGATCAAGGCACCCCTCCGCTCAACCCCTTCAATGTCATTCAGAGTAAATGACAAGGACTTACAATGTCCTAGGGGTCTCCATGTGATCTGATTTCTACTACTCATCTCTTTACTCCTTTTTGAGTATAGCAGACAAACCCCAGTCTTACAGTTTAGCACTTCCTGTTTCCATTGTGTAGAACGTTCTTTTCTTTGGCTTGCTCCATCAGCTTCTTCAGGTCTCTGCTCAAATGACATTTTCTCCTTGGCTTTTGTGATCATTCTACATAAAATTCCAAACCATGCTCCAACCACAAGCACACAAACAGCTGGGATATCCTAGGCCCTTCACTTAATTTTCTCTAAAGCACTCACCATCATTTGAAAGTATATGTTTTGTTTATTGTCTGCCTTCTCCTACTAGATACAAACTCTAAAATAGCAAAGCTTTTCATCATTTTTTCATTCCTAGAACCAAACTTAAAATATTATCTGACACATAGAAGGTGTTTAATAATTATTTCTTGGTTGATTGGTTATGCTAATGGCAATGTAGTCCACTGGTCAACTAAACAAAATGTGAATTTGAAGTCAAACAATAAATAAGGGTTTTTTTGTATTAATTTTCCAAGCATTATCTATTTACCCAGTTGCTCTATGTTCTAGCTTGTTTGCTTTGGGTAAGTTTTCATTGCTAAGAAAACAATAAAAAGTAACATTTATATCTTGGCTTTATGAGTAGTTTTGTCACAATATTTTATGAACTTATAAAAATATACTTATACAGTGTACAGTTAGCCTTAAGAGACTAATAAGTTCAATGATGGTAGAAGTATACTATTTAAAAATTAATTTGAACAAAAAATCATAAGAATTAAAAAATAATGAGATGCCACATTATTAAAATTATAGCTATTAACTCTAACAAAATTTAATAATATAAAGTCTAGTGACATTAAATGATCAAATTTCTAGATGATCTGCCAAACTTTTACTTTTAATAATTTTATCCAATAATTTATTTTTATCATAGAATTTAGTTAAATATTATGTGTATTTCTTTTAGAAATGTGTATATGAGTATATATTTTAAATGAAAATGCATATTTATATACATATTAATGTGGATATTTTTTCATTAAATATCTAATTTTAACAAACTATGGTACAATAAACTATGAGATTCTATTTAATCCAGGTCAAGGGGAATATTTTTCCACTGAGTATTAAATTTGGGTTAATTTACTGACATTTGCCCATCTTTATTTTGAGAAATTTATACATAAACTCTCATACACCTAAACAGAGAGAGAAATTATGTGTATAAACAGAGAGAGAAATTATCTTATATCCATCCGAGACTCTTAGTCTTACTGAACTTTAATGTGTGTTTTGTGCAAAGTTATATTCCCTACCTTGCACACTGAAAGGTTTAAAAGTTATATGTAGGGTCTCAAAAATACTATAGAGAACCACTACAGAGACCACTGCTGCCTGGCTGCATGATGGCACTTGGATGACTAATTAGCCATAACTCAGCTTAGGGCTTCACATCTTCTAGAGCTGGAGATTTTCTGTGTAGAATTTTCTGTGTAAATTATGGATATGTGGGTTCTGAATTCTTCTTTGTCACATAATTCTTCAGCATGCATCATTTCAATACTTTTGAAAAACTCATTCTCTGCCCCAAGTTTTGATAACTTCAAGAAGTGTTTATTATATCTATATTATAACTGAAAAATACTATAACCAAAGTATAATCATAAAATAATATATTTAAGTCAAATTGAAGGTACTGAAATATACTATATTAAATTTACTATTTAATATACTATATTAAATTTATACATTTTATAATTTTATTCAATCTGTAATATGTGTTCAGTATAAATCATTTTCAAACATATCAATAAATGATATCAAATATGGGGCATTTTTCAACGTAGTTTAATTTGGAAGATGGGAGTTAGGTTTATTAGCCTATTGAAAAACAGTTACACAAGGTCAGTTTACCAATATTCATGAAGCTTCTTACACTGGGTATGAGACTGAATAAGACACAACTCTTCTCATTTTTCCTACTTCTAAGATTTCTTTAAAGAAAGGCAGCATTATTGTGGATTAATATTTAATTTTATTTAATATTAAAAATATGCACATTACTGTTCTGAGTTTTAATTATTTCAGGCTTAACCTATTGTAAACACCTATGGAAAAAATTTTAAGTTGTATTATCAAGTATTGGAAAAAAATATTTTTTTTGCAAGGCAGCCAATATCTTCTGTTCTTGTCTTTCCAAACTATGGAAATTTTCACTTTTCTTTTACAACAGGTTTTCATGGAAAAAACTGAATGAATACATGGGAAATGGACTTTGGGGCTGGAATATGTTTACAAAGTGTCTATAATCAATGAACTGTTAGAGGAAGTCATGCGATATGGTGGGCTTAAATTCATGGAAACTGGGTTCACTTCCTTGCTTCGTAAACTTGAGCAAGAAATTCCCAATCTATCAGTTTCACCCTTCTGTTCTATAAAATCTGATATTAATGCCTGTTTTGCCTTCCTCTCACAGTGCTTGTATAGATAAAAACAAAAATTAAATGATGCATATTAAGGTATTTTATAAACTATAAATTGCTATGCAAATAAATACAAGAGAATTAAAATTCCAAAACCATAGTTCACATAACTAGTATTTCTAAAAGAGCTTCAAATAAAAAAGGAGATTAGATTTCCTAATGTGTTAACCTCAAAGGACTATTGATTCCTTTGAGGTTACCGCATTAATAACATAACAAGGTGAGTTCAAGATTTGCCTGAAGGGATTTTTTTTTTCTGCTTCATTCCTTTGTCCTTCATTTCTTCTTGTTTTTACCTGAAATTGAAAATGTAAACAACCTCAAAAATTGACTCTGTTTTCTCATAATACAGAAAACCAAAATATAAGAGACAAAAGAGTAGTACTTCATGAGAACGGTAACTATTAAATAAGAGCTATTAATGTAACTTTCTCCTTTGAATGTTTGTATTCTTTCTCTATCTTTGTCAATTCAAAAATCTTAAACTTTCTCACAATTTTTATGTCACTGTTTTACATATAGATTATAGCTTATAGTGTTACTACATATGCAGTCCCGATTTTTGTGTTCAGTTTATATTTTAAAATCATTGAATGGCTTATCATCTCAGGCTCATCTGTACAGAAACAGAATTATTTTTATTCATGTCCAAGGGTATCCCTAATGTTTTTCTTTTATCATATTAAGATTACACAGACACCTTTTGGAACATAGTGTGTGCCTAGTAATATCTTTAGTAACTCGTAAGTAATTATCCTGCTTGGACTCTTTAACATAATATGAATATCTAAATATTTTTTCCACAGTTCTTTGCTAAATACCTTTGGTTTTTTTTTGTTGTTTTTTTTTTGTTTTTCGTTTTTTTTTTTAATTAATTAATTTATTTATTTATTTTTGGCTGTGTTGGGTCTTCGTTTCTGTGCGAGGGCTTTCTCTAGTTGCGGCAAGCGGGAGCCATTCTTCATTGTGGTGTGCGGGCCTCTCACTATCGTGGCCTCTCTTGTTGCGGAGCACAGGCTCCAGACGCACAGGCTCAGAAGTTGTGGCTCACGGGTCTAATTGCTCCGCGGCATGTGGGATCTTCCCAGACCAGGGCTCGAACCCGTGTCCCCTGCATTGATTGGCAGGCAGATGCTCAACCACTGCGCCACCAGGGAAGCCCAATACCTTTGTTTTTTAAGTCCATATATTTGTTCATGGATAAGTCTGAGAAGGGAGTCTAGGAAGACGAATTAGGAAAAGAAAGTGAGAAAAAAAGTAACCCTATTCCAATGACCTTAAAGATGAGAAGAGAATGCATTTTCTGAATTTGATTTAAAGTGCAAAAGCCTAAATTTGAGTAATTGCTGGATTTATTTGATTAGACTCACACCCTCCTTTAAGGTTTTAGGGTGTTGACCATTTATAATATCTTCAATTAAAATCCTCAAAAATATCCATGAACATGTCCTAAAAGTGGGCATAAATGAATACCTGAATTGTAGGTTTCTAATTCCTGATAGTCTTCCCTAATTAGAGTAATGCTAGCTGGCAGAAAAAGAAAATGTAATACGTGTAAACTTAATTCAGATTCTGGGGGGAAATACAAATATCCAAAAGTTTCATTCTATCTCAATATTTATTTTCTTCAATTCACCAGCCATCCTGATATTTATTTAAACTCATATTCATTTAACTCCATAGAAACATCATGTATAAGAAATGGAGGAAATTAATAACAATTAAGTTAAAATACCCATTTTACAAATGAAGAAACTCAAAGACCAAAATCACAGAGGGAATGTGAGTAGAGTTAGTATATGGTGCACTATTCTGGTTTATAAAATTAGAATACTAATTGATGAAATAAAGTACAGGGTTGAGGCATCATTGGGTACTTTGTAGAAAAAAATTTTTAACTGCCTTCAACATCAATGTGATTTCCCCTCTATAATCAAGATGTTAGTCCAGAGGCCCTTCTAAAACATTGGTGCAAATATATTTTTAATTCTCAAAATAATTTGTGAAGGAAATACTTTCCCATAGGAACTTCCAATCTTAAAGATAATACAAACAATTCTTTTGTTATTCAGTGTTTGTTGGCAATTGAAGAGGAGAAAAGTGCCTTTTTAAGCCAGTAAAACATTAATCTCTCAGACACTTCTCCCTATGAAACCAAAAAAAAAAAAAATGTCTTAGATCAAAATATGTGTTGGCTTCAAGTCCTTGGGAATTTTACCTGATTTTAATTCTTTCAAATGCTAGAAATTTAAGGCATCATCCTCAGGTCCAGAGATATTTTGTAGATACATAGAATCTCATTTGACATTTTAGGAATTAGAAGAGAAAAGGGAAGTGAAAAGACAGTTGTAGAATACAATGATAAAATAATAGAATAAATGTCATTTAATGTTTTAAGAAATCACATATGGTTGTTTTATGATACACAAAGGAACTTTTATTCAAATTCTCACTTAGTGGATAGAGGAAATTTTAGCTATGATTAGTTTGGCAAAAGGAACATTGTAGGTTGTTAATTTTAGAAAAATTGAACTTTTTTTGGTGCTTTCCACAAGTATTAAATATCACATCTGGAAGTAAAAAACTACTTTAAAACAAATAAGATATATTTTTATACTTTTCTGTATGTTTCGTGGAAATTCTTTGCTGTTGTTTCAGACTTATTATAAAAATTAATAAAGTAAAATCTAAAATACTCAGAACTTTTTCATCTTATAAATTTCCAATACATTAAAATACTTCTATTTAGTGGCTATGTTTTATCTTTCTCCCAATTCTCAGCTTCACGTATTTGTAATTGAAAATATTGCATGTTAATGGCTTGAAGAAACACTACTTAGAAGTTTTTAGTCACTTAGTACAGGAAAATTTGATAATATGTTGATATAATGAAGGATATCAAATGTTAAACCATTTTCTATGATGTAAATAAAGAGCAATGCTAATTGGCAATGTGAGAAAGCAATATTTTATACATTTGTATTATTTACACAAGGAGCTTATCTCTGGAAAGACATAGGTATAGACTGAATACTTGTCTCTCCCCAAAATTCATATGTTGAAACCTAAGCCCCAATGTAATGGTATTTGGAGGTAGGGCCTTTGAGGGTGATTAGGTCACAAGGGTGGAGCCCTCATGAATGGAACCTGTGCCCTTATAAAAGAGACCTCAGAAGGCTCTCTTGCCCCTCCTGCTATGTGAGGACAGGGTGACAAGTTGTCAGTCTGCAGTCCAGAAAACTGTTCCCAACAGAACCTCACCACACTGGCACCCTGACCTTGAACTTCCAGCGTACATAAGTGAGAGAAATAAATTTCTGCTATTTATAAGCCCCTCAGGCTATGGTAGTTTGTTAGAGCAGCCTGAACAGACTAAAACAGACATGTAATAGAATTTTCATAAAATGATCTGCAAAGTTCTCAATAATGTGGGAGAATTAATCAATCTGGTTAATTTCCTAGTTAGTACAATTTCCCCCACTCCCCAAGCTAATACAAAACTCCACCACTTTTCTTTCTGAATTCCTTTCATCTTTCAAAAATCAGTTCTTTACTGAAAGCCTCTAACATTCATTACTTAGGTTTTTCTGAATATAGTGAGAGAAAATGCAAGTAATGAGTAAAAAGAAGAGTGTTTCCTAATGTAATACAAAGGACTCTATTCCATTTCATCTATCAGCATGACTTACTTACACCTTTTTCCTTTAGCTCACTGAGCTAAATTTACTCATAACATATTTTGTTAGATGCCAGCAAATACTCCCTTGGTTTCCAGAAAAAAGAAACACTACTTTTAGTCCACCAAAAGGGAAAATAATTTTTGAATGTGTCATGAGATTACAGATTCACCTATCTTTCATGACAATGGGAACCTCATTATAGCCCTCTCTTAAAATTTTTTTTTATATTTTATTTTTTTAATATCTTTATTGGAGTATAATTGTTTCACAATGTTGTGTTAGTTTCTGCTGTATCACAAAATGAATCAGCTTTACGTATACCTATATCCCCATATCCCCTCCCTCCTGTGTCTCCCTCCAAACCTCCCTACCCCACCCCTCTAGGTGGTCACAAAGCACCGAGCTGATCTCCCTGTGCTATGCAGCCGCTTCCTGCTACTTATCTATTTTACATTTTGTAGTGTATATATGTCAATGCCACTCTCTCACTTCGTCCCAGCTTACCCTTCCCCCTCCCCATGTCTTCAAGTCCATTCTCTACGTCTGTGCCTTTATTCCTGTCCTATCTCTAGGTTCTTCAGAACCTTTTACTTTTTTAAATTTCCATATACATGTGTTAGCACACAGTATTTGTTTTTCTATTTCTGACTTACTTCACTCTGTATGACACACTCTAGGTCCGTCCACCTCACGAAAAATAACTCAATTTAGGTTCTTTTTATGGCTGAGTAATATTCCATTGTATATATGTGCCACATCTTCTTTATCCATTCATCTCTTGATGGACACTTAGGTAACTTCCATGTCATGGCTATTGTAAACAGTGCTGCAATGAACGTTGGGTTACATAACATTTTTTGACTTATGATTTTCTCAGGGTATATGGCCAGTAGTGGGATTGCTGGGTCATATGGTAGTTCTCTTTTTAGTTTTATAAGGAAACTCCATACTGTTCTCCATAGTGGCTGTATAAATTTACATTCCCACCAACAGTGCAGAGGGTTCCCTTTTTTCCACACCCTCTCCAGCATTTATTCTTTGTAGATTTTTTGATGATGGCCATTCTGACTGGGGAGAGGTGACACCTCATTGTAGTTTTGATTTGCATTTCTCTAATGATTCGTGAAGTTGAGCATCCTTTCATGTGCTTGTTGCCAATCTGTATATCTTCTTTGGAGAAATGTCTATTTAGGTCTTCTGCCCATTTTTGGATCGGGTTTTTTCTTTTTTTTGATATCAAGCTGTATGAGCTTCTTGTATATTTTGGAGATTAATCCTTTGTCAGTTGCTTCATTTGCAAATATTTTCTCCCATTCTGAGGGCTACCTTTCATCTTTATGATTTCCTTTGCTATGCAAAAGCTTTTAATTTTCATTAGGTCTCATTTGTTTATTTTTCTTTTTATTTCCATTCCTCTAAGAGGTGGGTCAAAAAGGATCTTGCTGTGATTTATGTCACAGAGTGCTCTGCCTATGTTTTCCTCTAAGAGATTTATAGTGTCTGGTCTTACATTCACGTCTTTGATCCATTTTGAGTTTGTTTTTGCATATGGTATTACTGAGTGTTCTAATTTCATTCTTTTACATGTAGCTGTCCAGTTTTCCCGGCACCATTTACTGAAGAGGTTGTCTTTTCTCCATTGTATATGTAAAACTGATGAAGACATTGAAGAGACCCTTTCTCTAAGCAGACAATGAAATATAACAGTGTAAACTTGAGATATAAAAGCTAGAAAGGAGTTTACATAGAAAAAAAATTGAGACAAACACTAGGGTTTTAAAGGTTAGTTTTAGGTATTGTGAATGAACCATATGTTCTCATCACCGGCATCTGTTAGTTATGGTAATCAGGTTAAGTATTTTTTCAATAAATTAAAATATTTTGTTCTAGTTCTGTGAAAAATGCCATTGGTAGTTTGATAGGGATTGCAATGAATCTGTAGCTTGCTTTGGGTAGTGTAGTCATTTTCACAATGTTGATTCTTCCAATCCAAGAACATGGTATATCTCTCCATCTGTTTGTATCATCTTAAATTTCTTTCATCAGTGTCTTACAGTTTTCTGCATACAGATTTTTTGTCTCCTTAGGTAGGTTTGTTCCTAGGTATTTTATTCTCTTTCTTGCAGTGCTAAATGGGAGTGTTTCCTTAATTTCTCTTTCAGATTTTCATCATTAGTGTATAGGAATGCAAGAAATTTCTGTGCATTAATTTTGTATCCTGCTACTTTACCAAATTCATTGATTAGCTCTAGTAGTTTCTGGTAGCATCTTTAGGATTCTCCATGTATAGTATCATGTCATCTGCAAACAGTGACAGCTTTACTTCTTCTTTTCCAATTTGGATTCCTTTTACTTCTTCTTCTTCTCTGATTGCTGTGGCTAAAACTTCCAAGACTATATTGAATAATAGTGGTGAGAGTGGACAACCTTGCCTTGTTCCTGATCTTAGAGGAAATGGTTTCAGTTTTTCACCATGAGAATGATGTTGGCTATAGGTTTGTCATATATGGCCTTTATTATGTTGAGGTAACTTCCCTCTATGCTTACTTTCTGGAGGATTTTTATCATAAATCAGTGTTGAATTTTGTCAAAAGCTTTTTCTGCATCTATTGAGATGATCATAGGATGTTTCTCCTTCAATAAATTAATATGGTGTATCACATTGATTGATTTGCATATATTGAAGAGTCCTTGCATTCCTGGGATAAATCCCAGATGATCATGGTGTATGATCCTTTAAATGTGCTGTTGGATTCTGTTTGCTAGTATTTTGTTGAGGATTTTTGCATCTATGTTCATCAGTGATATTGGCCTGCAGTTTTCTTTTTTTTTTTTTTTTGACATCTTTGTTTGGTTTTGGTATCAGGGTGATGGTGTCCTTGTAGAATGAATTTGAGAGTGTTTCTCCCTCTACTATATTTTGGAAGAGTTTGAGAAGGATAGGTGTTAGCTTTTCTCTAATGTGTGAAAGGATTTGCCTGTGAAACCATCTGGTCCTGGGCTTCTGTTTGTTGGAAGATTTTTAATCACAGTTTCAATTTCCGTGCTTGGGATTGGTCTATTGATATTTTCTATTTCTTCCTGGTTCAGTCTCAGAAGGTTGTGATTTTCTAAGAATTTGTCCATTTCTTCCAGGTTGTCCATTTTATTGGCATATAGTTGCTTGAAGTAATCTCTCATGATCCTTGCATTTCTGCAGTGTCAGTGGTTATTTCTCCTTTTTCATTTCTAATTGTGTTGATTTGAGTCATTTCCCTTTTTTTCTTGATGAGTCTGGCTAATGGTTTATCAATTTTGTTTATCTTCTCAAAAAACCAGCTTTTAGTTTTATTCACCTTTGCTATCATTTCCTTAATTTCTTTTTCATTTATTTCTGACCTGATTTTTATGGTTTCCTTCCTTCTTCTAATTTTGGGGGTTTTTTTGTTCTCCTCTCTCTAATGGCTTTAGGAGTAAGACTAGGTTGGTTTTTTTTGAGATTTTTCTTGTTTCCTAAGGTAGGATTGTTTTGTTATAAACTTCCCTCTTAGAACTTCTTTTGCTGCATCCCATAGGTTTTCGTTCATCATGTTTTCATTGTCATTTGTTTCTAGGTATTTTTTGACTTCCTCTTTGTTTTTTTCAGTGATCTCTTGATTATTTAGTAGTGTGTTGTTTAGCCTCCCTGTGTTTGTATTTTTTTATAGTTTTTTTCCTCTAATTGATATCTAGTCTCATAGCATTGTTGCTGGAAAAGACACTTGATACAATTTCAATTTTCTTAAATTTACTGAGACTTGGTTTTTGACACAAGGTATGACCTATCCTGGAGAATGTTCTATGAGCCCTTGAGAAGAAAGTGTATTATGTTGTTTTGGGATGGAATGTCCTATAGATATCAAGTCCATCTTGTTTAATGTGTCATTTAAAGCTTGTGTTTCCTTATTTATTTTCATTTTGGATGATCTGTCCATTGGTGAAAGTGGGGTGTTAAAGTCCCCTACTATGATTGTGTTACTGTTGATTTCCCCTTTTATGGTTGTTAGCATTTGCCTTATGTATTGAAGTGCTCCTATGTTGGGTGCATAAATATTTACACTTGTTATATCTTTTTCTTGGATTGTTCCCTTGATCATTATATAGTGTCCTTCTTTGTCTCTTGTAATAGTCTTTATTTTAAAGTTTGTTTTGTGTGATATGAGAATTGCTGCTCCAGCTTTCTATTGATTTCCATTTGCATGGAATATCTTTTTCCATCCCTTCACTTTCTGTCTGTATGTGTCCCTAGGTCTGAAGTGGGTCTCTTGTAGACAGCATATATACTGGTCTTGTTTTTGTATCCATTCAGCCAGTCTGTGCCTTTTGGTGGGAGCATTTAATCCATTTACATTTAAGGTAATTATCGATATGTATGTTCCTATTCCCATTTTCTTAAATGTTTTGGGTTTGTTATTGTAGGTGTTTTCCTTCTCTTGTGTTTCTTGCCTAGAGAAGTTCCTTTAGCATTTGTTGTAAAGCTGGCTTGGTGGTGCTGAATTCTCTTAGCTTTTGTTTGTCTGTAAAGGTTTTAATTTCTCCATCAATTCTGAATGAGATTCTTCCTGGGTAGAGTCATCTTGGTTGTAGGTTTTTCCCTTTCATCACTGTAAATTTGTACTGCCACCCCCTTCTGACTTGCAGAGTTTCTCCTGAAAGATCAGTTGTTAACTTTATGGGGATTCACTTGTATGTTATTTGTTGCTTTTCCCTTGCTGCTTTTTTTTTATTTTATATAATAAATATATGTTATATTTGTTATATTTCATTAATTACCATTGGCATACATGATAAAGAGGAAAAGTTTTGTTTTTGAATTTTATTTTATTTATTTTTTTATACAGCAGGTTCTTATTAGTCATCAGTTTTATACGCTTGGTGTATACATGTCAATCCCAATCGCCCAATTCATCACACCACCACCCCCATCCCCTGCCGCTTTCCCCCCTTGATGTCCATATGTTTGTTCTCTATATCTCTTTTTCAATTTCTGCCCTGCAAACTGGTTCATCTGTACCACTTTTCAAGATTCCATATTTATGCGTTAATATACGATATTTGCTTTTCTCTTTCTGACTTACTTCATGATGTATGACAGTCTCTAGATCAATCCAGGTCTCAACAAATGACCCAAAATCGGTCCTTTTATGGCCGAGTAATATTCCATTGTATATATGTACCACACCTTCTTTATCCATTCATCTGTCGATGGGCATTTATGCTGCTTCCCTGACCTGGCTATTGTAAACAGTGTTGCAATGAACACTGGGTTGCATGTGTCTTTTTGAATTATGGTTTTCTCTGGGTATATGCACAGTAGTGGGATTGCTGGATCATATGGTAATTCCATTTTTAGTTTTTTAACGAACCTCCATACTATTCTCCATAGTGGCTGTATCATCTTACATTCCCACCAACAGTGCAAGAGGATTCCCTTCTCTCCACACCCCCTTCAGTATCTGTTGTTTGTACATTGTTTGATGATGCCTATTCTAACTGGGGTGAGGTGGTGCCTCATTGTAGTTTTGATTTGAATTTCTCTAATAATTAGTGATGTTGAGCAGCTTTTCATGTGCTTCTTGGCCATCAGTATATCTTCTTTTAGAGAAATGTCTATTTAGGTCTTCTGCCCATTTTTGGATTGAGTTCTTTGCTTTTTGCATATTGAGCTGCATGAGCTATTTATATATTTTGGAGATTAATCCTTTGTCCGTTGATTCATTTGCAAATATTTTCTCCCATTCTGAGGATTTTCTTTCTGTCTTGTTTATGGTCCTTTGCTGTGCAAAAGCTTTGAAGTTTCATTAGGTCCCATTTGTTTATTTTTGTTTTTATTTCCATTACTCTAGGAGGTGGATCAAAAAAGATCTTGCTGTGATTTATGTCAAAGAGTGTTCTTCCTATGTTTTCCTCTAAGAGTTTTAGAGTGTCCAGTCTTACATTGAGATCTCTAATCCATTTTGAGTATGTTTTTGTGTATGGTGTTAGACAGTGTTCTAATTTCATTCTTTTACATGTAGCTGTCCAGTTTTCCCAGCACCACTTATTGAAGAGACTGTCTTTTCTCCATTGTACATCCTTGCCTCCTTTGTCATAGTTTAGCTGACCATAGGTGCCTGGGTTTATCTCTGGGCTTTCTATCTTGTTCCATTGATCTATATTTCTGTTTTTGTGCCAATATCATATTGTCTTGATTGCTGTAGCTTTGTAGTATAGTCTGAAGGCAGGGAGTCTGATTCCTCCAGCTCCGCTTTTTTCCCTCAAGACTGCTTTGGCTATTCGGGGTCTTTTGTGTCTCCATATAAATTTTAAGAGTTTTTGTTCCACTTCGGTAAAAAGTGCCAATGGAAATTTGATGGGGATTGCATTGAATCTGTAGATTGCTTTGGGTAGTAGAGTCATTTTCACAATGTTGATTCTTCCAATCCAAGAACATGGTATATCTCTCTTTCTGATGGTATCATCTTTAATTTATTTCTTCAGTGTCTTATAGTTTTCTGCATACAGGTCTTTTGTCTCCCTAGGTAGGTTTATTCCTAGGTATTTTATTCTTTTGTTGCAATGGTAAATGAGAGTGTTTCCTTAATTTCTCTTGCAGATATTTCATCATTAGTATATAAGAATGCAAGAGATTTCTGTGCATTAATTTTGTATTGTGCAACTTTACCATATTCATTGATTAGCTCTAGTAGTTTTCTGGTGGCATCTTTAGGATTCTCCATGTTTAGTATCATGTTATCTGCAAAGAGTGACAGTTTTACTTCTTCTTTTCCAATTTGTATTATTTTTATTTTTTTTATTCTCTGATTGCCATTGCTAGGACTTCCAAAATTATGTTGAATAATAGTGGTGAGAGTGGACATCTTTGTTTTGTTCCTGATCGTAGAGGAAATGGTTTCAGTTTTTCACCATTGAGAATGATGTTTGCTGTGAGTTTGTCATATATGGCCTTTATTATGTTGAGGTAGGTTCCCTCTATGTCCACTTTCTGGAGAGTTTTGATCACAAATTTGTGTTGAATTTTGTCAAAAGCTTATTCTGCATCTATTGAGATGATCATATGGTTTTTCTCCTTCAATTTGTTGAAATGGTGTATCACATTGATTGATTTGCATATATTGAAGAATCCTTGCATCCCTGTGTTAAATCCCACTTGATAATGGTGTATCATCCTTTTAATGTGTTGTTGGATTCTGTTTGCTAGTATTTTGTTGAGGATTTTTGCATCTATATTCATCAGTGTTATTGTTCTGTAATTTTCTTTTTTTGTTCTATCTTTGTCTGGTTTTGGTATCAGGGTGACAGTGGCCTCATAGAATGAGTTTGGGAGTGTTCCTCCCTCCGCAATTTTTTGGAAGAGTTTGAGAAGGATGGGTGTTAGCTCTTCTCCAAATGTTTGATAGAATTCACCTGTGAAGCCATCTGGTCCTGGGCTTTTGTTTCTTGGAAGATTTTTAATCACAGTTTTAATTTCATTACTTGTGATTGGTCTGTTCATATTTTCTGTTTCTTCCTGGTTCAGTCTTGGAAGGTTATACCTTTCTAAGAAACTGTCCATTTCTTTCACTTTGTCCATTTTATTGGCCTAGAGTTGCTTGTGGTAGTCTCTTAGGATGCTTTGTATTTCTGTGGTTTCTGTTGTAAGTTCTCCTTTTTCATTTTTCATTTTATTGATTTGAGTCCTCTCTCTCTTTTTCTAGATGAGTCTGATTAATGGTTTATCAATTTTCTTTATTTTCTCAAAGAACCAGCTTTTAGTTTTATTGATCCTTGCTATTGTTTTTTTTGTTTCTATTTCATTTATTTCTGCTCTGATCTTTATGATTTCTTTCCTTCTGCTAACTTTGGGTTTTGTTTGTTCTTCTTTCTCTAGTTCCTTTAGGTGTAAGGTTAGATTGTTTATTTGAGATTTTTTCTTGTTTCTTGAGGTAGGCTAGTAAAGCTATAAACTTCCCTCTTAGAACTGCTTCTGCTGCATGGCATAGGTTTTGGATCATCATATTTTCATTGTCATCTGTCTCTAGGTATTTTTTTATTTTCTCTTTGACTTCTTCAGTGATCTCTTGGTGATTGGGTAACATATTTTTTAGACTCCATGTGTTTGTCTTTTTTACCTTTTTTTCCTTGTAATTCATTTCTAATCTCATAGCGTTGTGGTCAGAAAAGAGGCTTATTATGATTTCAATTTTCTTAAATTTACTGAGGCTTGATTTGTGACCCAAGATGTGATCTATCCTGGAGAATGTTCCGTGCACACTTGAGAAGAAAGTGTAATCTGCTGCTTTTGGATGGAATGTCCTATAAATATCAATTAAATCTATCCCATCTATTGGGTTATTTAAAGCTTCTGTTTCCTTATTTATTTTCATTTTGAAGGATCTGTCCATTGGTTAAAGTGGCATGTTAAAGTCCCCCACTATTACTGCGTTACTGTGATTTCCTCTTTTATAGCTGTTAGCAGTTGCCTTATATATTGATGTGCTCCTATGTTGGGTGTATATATATTTATAATTGTTATATCTTCTTCTTGGATTGATCCCTTGATCATTATATAGTGTCCTTCCTTGTCTCTTGTAACATTCTTTATTTTAATGTCTATTTTATCTGATATGAGTATTGCTACTCCAGCTTTCTTTTGATTTCCATTTGCATGGAATATCTTTTTCCATCCCCTCACTTTCAGCCTGTATGTGTCCCTAGGTCTGAAGTGGGTCTCTTGTACACAGCGTATATATGGGTCTTGTTTTTGTATCCATTCAGTAAACCTGTGTCTTTTTGTTGGAGCATTTAATCCAATCACATTTAAGGTAATTATCTATATGTATGCTCCTATGACCATTTTCTTAACTGTTTTGGGTTTGTTTTTGTAAGTTCTTTTCTACTCTTGTGTTTCCCACTTAGAGAAGTTCCTTTAGCATTTGTTGTAGAGCTGGTTTGGTGGTGCTGAATTCTCTTAACTTCTGCTTGTCTGTAAATATTTGCATTTCTCCATTGAATTTGAATGAGATCCTTGCTGGGTAGAGTAATCTTGGTTGTAGGTTCTTCCCTTTCATCACTTTAAGTATATCATGCCACTCCCTTCTGGCTTGTAGAGTTTCTGCTGAGAAGTCAGCTGTTAGCCTTATGGGAGTTTCCTCTTATGTTATTTGTCATTTTTCCCTTGCTCTTTTCAATAATACTTCTTTGTCTTTAATTTTTGCCAATTTGATTATTATGTGTCTCAACATGTTTCTCCTTGGGTTTATCCTGTATGAGACTCTCTGAGCTCCCTGGACTTGGGTGGCTATTTCCATTCCCATGTTAGGGAAATTTTCAACTATAATCTCTTCAAATATTTTCTCTGGTCCTTCCTCTTTCTCTTCTCCTTTTGGTACCTCTATAATGGGAATGTTGTTGTGTTTAATGTTTTCCCACAGGTCTCTTAGGATGTCTTCATTTCTTTTCATTCTTTTTTCTTTATTCTGTTCAGTAGCAGTGAATTCCACCATTCTGTCTTCCAGGTCACTTATCCGTTCTTCTGCATCAGTTATTATGCCATTGATTCCTACTAGTGTTGTTTTCATTTCAGTTATTGTATTGTTCATCTCTGTTTGTTTGTTCTTTAATTCTTCTAGGTCTTTGTTAAACATTTATTGCCTATTCTCCATCTTTACCTCCATTTTTTTCCGAGGTCCTGGTTCATCTTCACTATTTTTTTTTTTTTTAACATCTTTATTGGAGTATAATTGCTTTACAGTGGTGTGTTAGTTTCTCCTTTATAACAAAGTGAATCAGTTATACATATACATATGTTCCCATATCTCTTCGCTCTTGCATCTCACTCCCTCCCACCCTCCCTATCCCACCCCTCTAGGTGGTCACAAAGCACAGAACTGATCTCCCTGTGCTATGCAGTTGCTTCCCATTAGCTATCTATTTTACGTTTGGTAGTGTATATATGTCCATGCCACTCTCTCACTTTGTCACAGCTTACCCATCCCCCACCCCATATCCTCAAGTCCATTCTCTAGTAGGTCTGTGTCTTTATTCCCGTCTTGCCACTAAGTTCTTCATGACCTTTTTTTTCCCCCTTAGATTCCATATATATGTGTTAGCATACTGTATTTATTTTTCTCTTTCAGACTTACTTCACTCTGTATGACAGACACTAACTCCATCTACCTCACTACAAATAACTCCATTTCATTTCTTTTTATGGCTGAGTAATATTCCATTTTATATATGTACCACATCTTCTTTATCCATTCATCCGATGATGGACATTTAGGTTGCTTCCATGTCCTGGCTATTGTAAATAGAGCTGCAATGAACATTTTGGTACATGACTCTTTTTGAATTATGGTTTTCTCAGGGTATATGCCCAGTAGTGGGATTGCTGGGTCGTATGGTAGCTTTATTTTTAGTTTTTAAAGGAACCTCCATACTGTTCTCCGTAGCGGCTGTATCAATTTACATTCCCAACAGTGCAAGAGTGTTCCCTTTTCTCCACACCTTCTCCAGAATTTATTTTTAATTTTTATTTTTTTTAACATCATTATTGGAATATAATTGCTTTACAATGGGGTGTTAGTTTCTGCTTTATAACAAAGTGAATCAGTTATACATATACATATATCCCCATATCTTTTCCCTCTTGTGTCTCCCTCCCTCCCACCCTCCCTATCCCACCCCACTAGGTGGTCACAAAGCACCGAGCTGATCTCCCTGTGCTATGTGGCTGCTTCCCACGAGCTATCTATTTTACATTTGGTAGTGTATATATGTCCATGCTACTCTCTCACTTCGTCCCAGCTTACCCTTCCCCCTCCCCATATCCTCAAGTCCACTCTCTAGTAGGTCTGTGTCTTTTTTTCCATCTTTCCCCTAGGTTCTTCATGACCATTTTTTTGTTTGTTTTTTAGATTCCATGTATATGTGTTAGCATATGGTATTTGTTTTTCTCTTTCTGACTTATTTCACGCTGTATGACAGACTCTAGGTCTATCCACCTCACTACAAATAACTCAGTTTCGTTTCTTTTTATGGCTGAGTAATATTCCATTGTATATATGTGCCACATCTTCTTTATCCATTCATCTAATAATGGACATTTAGGTTGCTTCCATGTCCTGACTATTGTAAATAGAGCTACAATGAACATTTTGGTACATGACTCTTTTGGAATTATGGTTTTCTCAGGGTATATGCCCAGGAGTGGGATTGCTAGGTCATACGGTAGTTCTGTTTTTAGTTTTTTAAGGAACCTCCATAATGTTCTCCATAGTGGTTGTATCAATTTACATTCCCACCAACAGTGCAGGAGTGTTCCCTTTTCTCCACACCCTCTCCAGCATTTATTGTTTCTAGATTTTTTGATGATGGCCATTCTGACCGGTGTGAGATGATATCTCATTGTAGTTTTGATTTGCATTTCTCTGATGATTAATGATGTTGAGCATTCCTTCATGTGTCTGTTGGCAATCTGTATATCTTCTTTGGAGAAATGTCTATTTAGGTCTTCTGCCCATTTTTGGATTGGGTTTTTCATTTTTTTGTTATTGAGCTGCATGAGCTGCTTGTAAATCTTGGAGATTAATCCTTTGTCAGTTGCTTCACTTGCAAATATTTTCTCCCATTCTGAGGGTTGACTTTTGGTCTTGTTTTTGGTTTCCTTTGCTGTGCAAAAGCTTTGAAGTTTCATTAGGTCCCATTTGTTTATTTGTGTTTTTATTTCCATTTCTCCAGGAGCTGGGTCAAAAAGGATCTTGCTGTGATTTATGTCATAGAGTGTTCTGCCTATGTTTTCCTCTAAGAGTTTGATAGTATCTGGCCTTACACTTAGGTCTTTAATCCATTTTGAGTTTATTTTTGTGTATGGTGTCAGGGAGTGTCCTAATTTCATACTTTTACATGTACCTGTCCAATTTTCCCATCACCACTTATTGAAGAGGCTGTCTTTTCTCCACTGTATATGCTTGCCTCCTTTATCAAAGATAAGGTGACCATATGTGCGTGGGTTTATTTTTGGGCTTTCTATCCTGTTCCATTGATCTATATTTCTGTTTTTGTGCCAGTACAAACTGTCTTGATTACTGTAGCTTTGTAATATATTCTGAAGTCAGGGAGCCTGATTCCTCCAGCTCCATTTTTTGTTCTCAAGATTGCTTTGGCTATTCGGGGTCTTTTGTGTCTCCATACAAATTGTGAAATTTTTTGTTCTAGTTCTGTGAAAAATGCCAGTGGTAGTTTGATAGGGATTGCATTGAATCTGTAGATTGCTTTGTGTAGTAGAGTCATTTTCACAATGTTGATTCTTCCAAACCAGGAACATGGTATATCTCTCCATCTATTTGTATCATCTTTAATTTCTTTCATCAGTGTGTTATAATTTTCTGCATACAGGTCTTTTGTCTCCTTAGGTAGGTTTATTCATAGATATTTTATTCTTTTTGTTGCAATGGTAAACGGGAGTGTTTTCTTAATTTCACTTTCAGATTTTTCATCATTAGTATATAGGAATGCAAGAGATTTCTGTGCATTAATTTTGTATCCTGCTACTTTACCAAATTCATTGATTAGCTGTACGAGTTTTCTGGTAGCATCTTTAGGATTCTCTATGTATAGTATCATGTCATCTGCAAACAGTGACAGCTTTACTTCTTTTCCAATTTGGATTCCTTTTATTTCTTTTTCTTCTCTGATTGCTGTGGCTAACACTTCCAGAATTATGTTGAATAATAGTGGTGAGAGTGGGCAACCTTGTCTTGTTCCTGATCTTAGTGGAAATGGTTTCAGTTTTTCACCATTGAGGACAATGTTGGCTGTGGGTTTGTCATTTATGGCCTTTATTATGTTGAGGAAAGTTCCCTCTATGCCTACTTTCTGCAGGGCTTTTATCATAAATGGGTGTTGAATTTTGTTGAAAGCTTTCTCTGCATCTATTGAGATGGTCATATGGTTTTTCTCCTTCAATTTGTTAATATGATGTATCACGTTGATTGATTTGCGTATATTGAAGAATCCTTGCATTCCTGGAATAAACCCCACTTGATCATGGTGTATGATCCTTTTAATGTGCTGTTGGATTCTGTTTGCTAGTATTTTGTTGAGGATTTTTGCAACTATGTTCATCAGTGATATTGACCTGTAGTTTTCTTTCTTTGTGACATCTTTGTCTGGTTTTGGTATCAGGGTGATGGTGGCCTCGTAGAATGAGTTTGGGAGTGTTCCTCCCTCTGCTATATTTTGGAAGAGTTTGAGAAGGATAGGTGTTAGCTCTTCTCTAAATGTTTGATAGAATTCACCTGTGAAGCCATCTGGTCCTGGGCTTTTGTTTGTTGGAAGATTTTTAATCACAGTTTCAATTTCAGAGTTTGTGATTGGTCTGTTCATATTTTCTATTTCTTCCTGGTTCAGTGTCGGCAGGTTGTGCATTTCTAAGAAACTGTCCATTTCTTTCAGGTTGTCCATTTTACTGGCATAGATTTGCTTGTAGTAATCTCTCATGATCTTTTGTACTTCTGCAGTGTCAGTGGTTACTTCTCCTTTTTCATTTCTAATTCTATTGATTTGAGTCTTCTCCCTTTTTCTCTTGATGAGTCTGGCTAATGGTTTATCAATTTTGTTTATCTTCTCAAAGAACCAGCTTTTAGTTTCATTGATATTTGCTATTGTTTCCTTCATTTTTTTTTCATTTATTTCTGATCTGATCTTTATGATTTCTTTCCTTCTGCTAGCTTTGGAGTTTTTTCGTTCTTCTTTCTCTAATTGCTTTAGGTGCAAGTTTAGGTTGTTTATGCGAGATGTTTCCTGTTTCTTGATGTAGGCTTGTATTGCTATAAACTTTCCTCTTAGCACTGCTTTTGCTGCATCCCATAGGTTTTGGGTCGTCGTGTCTCCATTGTCATTTGTTTCTAGGTATTTTTTGATTTCCCCTTTGATTTCTTCAGTGATCACTTCGTTATTAAGTAGTGTATTGTGTAGCCTCCATGTGTTTGTATTTTTTACAGAACATTTCGTGTAATTGATATCTAGTCTCATAGCATTGTGGTCGGAAAAGATACTTGATACGATTTCAATTTTCTTAAATTTACCAAGTCTTGATTTGTGACCCATGATATGGTCTATCCTGGAGAATGTTCCATGAGCACTTGAGAAAAATGTGTATTCTGTTGTTTCTGGGTGGAATGTCCTATAAATATCAATTAAGTCCATCTTGTTTAATGTATCCTTTAAAGCTTGTGTTTCCTTATTTATTTTCATTTTGGATTATCTGTCCATTGGTGAAAGTGGGGTGTTAAAGTCCCCTACTATGATTGTGTTGCTGTCAATTTCCCCTTTTATGGCTGGTAGTATTTGCCTTATGTATTGAGGTGCTCCTATGTTGAGTGCATAAATATTTACAATTGTTATACCTTCCTCTTGGATTGATCCCTTGATCATTATATAGTGTCCTTCTTTGTCTCTTGTTATAGTCTTTATTTTAAAGTGTCTTTTATCTGATATGAGAATTGCTACTCCAGCTTTCTTTTGATTTCCATTTGCATGGAATATCTTTTTCCATCCCCTCACTTTCAGTCCGTATGTGTCTCTAGGTCTGAAGTGGGTCTCTTGTAGGCAGCATATATATGGGTCTTGTTTTTGTATCCATTCAGCCAGTCTGTGTCTTTTGGTGGGAGCATTTAATCCATTTACATTGAAGCTAATTATCGATATGTATGTGCCTATTCCCATTTTCTTAAATGTTTTGGGTTTGTTATTGTAGGTGTTTTCCTTCTCTTGTGTTTTTTGCCTAGAGAAGTTCCTTTAGCGTTTGTTGTCAAGCTGGTTTGGTGGTGCTGAACTCTCTCAGCTTTTGCTTGTCTGTAAAGGTTTTAATATCTCCATCAAATCTGATTGATATCCTTGCTGGGTAGAGTAATCTTGGTTGCAGGTTTTTCTCCCTCATCACTTTAAGTATATCCTGCCACTCCCTTCTGGCTTGCAGAGTTTCTGCTGAAAGATTAGCTGTTAACCTTATGGGGATTCCCTTGTGTGTTATTTGTTGTATTTCCCTTGCTGCTTTTAATATGTTTTCTTTATATTTAATTTTTGATAGTTTGATTAACATGTGTCTTGGCGTGTTTCTTCCTTGGATTTATCCTGTATGGGACTCTCTGTGCTCCAGGGCTTGATTAAGTATTTCCTTTCCCATATTAGGGAAGTTTTCAACTATAATCTCTTCAAATATTTTCGCAGTCCCTTTCTTTTTCTCTTCCTCTTCTGGTACCCCTATAATTCGAAGGTTCGTGCCTTTAGTGTTGTCCCAGAGGTCTCTGAGACTGTCCTCAGTTCTTTTCATTCTTTTATCTTTATTCTGCTCTGCAGTAGTTATTTCCACTATTTTATCTTCCAGGTCACTTATCCATTCTTCTGCCTCAGTTATTCTGCTATTGATCCCGTCTAGAGTATTTTTAATTTCATTTATTGTGTTTTTCATCGTTGCTTGATTCCTCTTTAGTTCTTCTATGTCCTTGTTAAATGTTTCTTTCATTTTGTCTATTCTATTTCCAAGAGTTTGGATCATCTTTACTATCATTATTCTGAATTCTTTTTCAGGTATACTGCCTATTTCCTCTTCATTTGTTAGGTCTGGTGTATTTTTACCTTTCTCCTTCATCTGCTGTGTGTTTTTCTGTCTTCTCATTTTGCTTATCTTACTGTGTTTGGGGTCTCCTTTTTGCAGGCTGCTGGTTCGTAGTTCCCGTTTTTTTTGGTATCTGCTTCCAGTGGCTAAGGTTGGTTCAGTGGGTTGTGTAGGCTTCCTGGTGGAGGGGACTAGTGCCTGTGTTCTGGTGGATGAGGCTGGATTTTGTCTTTCTGGTGGGCAGGTGCACTTCTGGTAGTGTGTTTTGCGGTGTCTGAGGCCTTATTATGATTTTAGGCAGCCTCTCTGCTAATGGATGGGGCTGTGTTCCTGTCTTTCTAGTTGTTTGGCATAGGGTGTCCGGCACTATAGCTTGCTGGTCGTTGAGTGAAGCTTGGTCTTGATGTTGAGATGGAGATCTCTGAGAGATTTTCGCCATTTGGTATTACATGGTGCTGGGAGGACTCTTGTGGACCAGTGTCCTGAAATTGGCTTTCCCACCTCAGAGGCACAACCTTGATGCCTGGCTGGAGCACCAAGAGCCTTTTGTCCACACAGCTCAGAATAAAAGAGAGAAAAAATGGAAAGAAAAAAAAGAAAGAGGATAAAATAAAATAAAGTAAGATAAAATAAAATAAAGTTATTAAAATAAAAAAATAAAAAATAATTATTAAGAAAAAAAAATTTTTAAGTTAAAAAGAAAAAAAAAATGGACGGACATAACAGTAGGACAATAGGTGAAAGCAAAGCTATACAGACAAAGTCTCACACAGAAGCATAAACATACACACTCAGAAAAAGAGGAAAAGGGGAAAAAATAATATATCTTGCTACCAAAGTCCACCTCCTCAATTTGGGATGATTCATTGTCTATTCAGGTATTCCACAGATGCAGGGTACATCCAGTTGTTTGTGGAGTTTTAATCCGCTGCTTCTGAGGCTGCTGGGAGAAATTTCCCTTTCTCTTGTTTGCTCGCACAGCTTCCGGGTTTCAGCTTTGGATTTGGACCCGCCTCTGCATGTAGGTCGCCAGGGGGCGTGTGTTCTTCACTCAGACAGGACGGGGTTAAAGGAGCAGATGCTTCGGGGGCTGTGGCTCACTCAGGCCAGGAGGAGGGAGGGGTATGGCTGCGGGGCGAGCCTGCGTCAGAGGCCAGCGTGACGTTGCACCAGCCTGAGGCGCACCATGCGTTCTCCTGGGGAAGTTGTCCCTGGATCACGGGACCCTGGCAGTGGTGGACTGCACAGGCTCCTGGGAGGGGCGGTGTGGATAGTGACTTGTGCTCGCACAGAGGCTTCTTGGTGGCAGCAGCAGCAGCTTTAGCATTTTATGCCTGTCTCTGGGGTCCGCGCTGATAGCTGTGGCTCACACCCATCTCTGGAGCTCGTTTAGGTGGTGCTCTGAATCCCCTCTCCTTGTGCACCGTGAAAGAAAGAGGCAAGAAAAAGTCTCTTGCCTCTTTGGCAGCTGCAGACCTTTTCCTGGACTCCCTCCCAGCTAGCTGTGGTGCGCTAACCCCTTCAGGCTGTGTTCACGCCGCCAACCCCAGTCCTCTCCATGGGATCCGACTGAAGCCCGAGCCTCAGCTCCCAGCCCCTGCCCGCCCCGGCGGGTGAGCAGACAAGCCTCTTGGGCTGGTGAGTGCTGCTCGGCACCACTCCTCTGTGCGGGAATCTCTCCGCTTTGCCCTCCGCACCCCTGTGGTTGTGCTCTCCTCCATGGCTCCGAAGCTTCCCCCCTCCACTACCCGCAGTCTCCGCCTGTGAAGGGGCTTCCTAGTGTGTGGTAACCTTTCCTCCTTCACAGCTCCCTCCCACTGGTGCAGGTCCCGTCCCTATTCTTGTGTCTCTGTTGTTTCTTTTTTCTTTTGCCCTACCCAGGTACGTGGGGAGTTTCTTGCCTTTTGGGAGGTCTGACGTCTTCTGCCAGTATTCAGTGGGTGTTCTATAGGAGCAGTTCCACGTGTAGATGTATTTCTGATGTATCTGTGGGGAGGAAGGTGATCTCTGCATCTTACTCTTCTGCCATCTTCTCCTAGCTCCTCTTCACTATTGTTATTCTGAATATTTTTTCTGGAAAGTTGCCTATGTCCACTTCATTTAGTTGTTTTTCTGGAGTTTTTTCTTGTTCATTCATCTGATACATAGCCCTCTGCCTTTTCATCTTGTCTATCTTTCTGTGAATGTGGTTTTTGTTCCACAGGCTGCAGGATTGTAGTTCTTCTTGCTTCTGCTGTCTTCCCTCTCCCTTGCTGCTTTTAATATTTTTTCTTTATTTAATTTTTGATTGTTTGATTAATATGCATCTTGGCGTGTTTCTCCTTGGATTTATCCTGTATGGGACTCTCTGCACTTCCTGGACTTGATTAACTATTTTCTTTCCCATGTTAGGGAAGTTTTCAACTATAATCTCTTCAAATATTTTCTCAGTCCCTTTCTTTTTCTCTTGTTCTCCTGGGTCCCCTATAATTCAAATGTTGGTGTGTTTAATGTTGTCCCACAGGTCTCTGAGACTGTCCTCAAGTCTTTTCATTCTTTTTTGTTTATTCTGCTCTGAGGTAGTTATTTCCACTATTTTATCTTCCATGTCACTTGTCCATTCTTTTGCCTCAGTTATTCTGCTTTTGATTCCTTCTAGAGAATTTTTAATTTCATTTATTGTGTTGTTCATTATTGTTTGTTTGCTCTTTAGTTGTTCTAGGCCCTTGTTAATCATTTCTTATATTTTCTCCATTCTATTTCCAAGATTTTGTATCATCTTTACTATCATTACTCTGAATTCTTTTTCAGGTAGACTACCTATTTCCTCTTCATTTGTTTGGTTTGGTGGGTTTTTACTTTGCTCCTTCATCTGCTGCATACTTCTGTTTCTTCTCTGTTTCTTCTCATTTTGCTTAACTTACTGTGTGGGGTCTCTTTTTTGCAGGCTACAGGTTCGTAGTTCTCATTGTTTTTGTTGTCTGCCCCCAGTTGTTAAGGTTGGTTCAGTGGGTTGTGTAGGTTTCCTGGTGGAGAGGATTGGTGCCTGTGTTCTGGTAGATGAGACTGGATCTTGTCTTCCTCGTGGGCAGGGCCACTTCTGGTGGTGTGTTTTGGGGTGTCTGTGAACTGAGTATGTTTTTAGGCAGCCTCTCTGTTAATGGGTGGGGTTGTGTTCCTGTCTTGCTAGTTATCTGGCATGGGGTGTACAGCACTGGAACTTGCTGGTCGATGAGTGGAGCTGGGTCTTAGCCTTGAGATGGAGATCTCTGGGAGAGCTCTTCCTGACTGATATTATGTGGGGCCAGGACCTCTCTGGTGGTCCAATGTCCTGAACTCAGCTCTCCCACCTCAGAGGCTCAGGCCTGACACCGGCTGGAGAACCAAGACCCTTTCAGCCATACGGCTTTTGGGAAGTCTGAGGTCTTCTGCCAGCATTCAGTGGGGGTTCTGTAGGAGTTGTTCCACAGGTAGATGTAGTTTTGATGTTTTTGTGGGGAGGAAGTTGATGTCCACGTCTTACACCTCTGCCGTCTTGAAGGTCCTTCTCAAGATATTTTAGACATGCCCATCATTTGGGGAAACCAATGTAGGTGAAAGGTAAAGGTGGAGTCTGGGTATCTGAAATCAGGCAGGGCACAGTCATTGCAGGGCCAGGGGTGCTCAAGGAACAGGGGAACCCTATGAATCAGCCTTTGTCCTTGCTGCACATTCAGTTTCCATGCCTCCTCCTCTCTTAAATTTTAAAGCAAGGATGTTTGAGACAATGAAGAATAATTTTTTCAGGCATTGTTTCCATTTCATTTCAGTGTAGACTAGAGGCAAATGATTGCACAAGAGCAGGAAATTGGAAAACCATACATTTTATCCTATGAGAAAGAGAGAGTGTGATGGAGAAATAGAAACACAACAATCTACAAAAATTTAGGAAGAAATGTGCTGGTATTAGGCCTCTTTAGAAAAGAGTAATGAGAAATAAACTTGGTTAACTTGCTCTTGAAGGAATAAAGAATGATACTAATCCTACTAAACTCGGGGAGTGATTGAGCATAAAGACAGTGAGTTAGTTAGGATAGATTTTTTTTTTTTAGTGGGCACTATCATTTTAGACCTGATGAATGATTAAATCTTACCTTTTGAAATGGGGGTAATGAGTTCACTTTCTTTGTCATTATTTCACAAGACTCTTCAGTGTCATTGTGTGTTTGATCCTTACTTACTACCTGATAAAATGTTAAAGTAACAGATGGACATATAGAAGTTTCTGAGCACCATCAGATCAATAATCTTGGATATGATAATGAAAGTAAAGTAACACAAAAAGGTTCAGTTTCTTTTATACAAAGATGACAGATCTTTTGATCTCTATTTGAGGTACGAGTTACTTAAATTTTTTGGGTAGTTGTGATAGATTGCTAATTTGCCAACTGCACAATTTCCCTTATTAACTCTAGTAATTAAAAGCTCACCACTACAAGACAACATCCTTGGTATTGAAGGAGGGTGTAAGGTTATATAACTGAGCACAGTTAAACAGACCACAACAAATAGTGATAATGTTTTGTTTGTTGGCTGGTTGGTTTGCTTGTTTTTAACTCTCCCAAAATTTATCAAGACATTTTAAACTGGAAGGCTCAGGAAAATATTCATTGTCCAATGAATTTATAGGTTTCTTATTTTTAGACTTATGTGAATAAGTGAATATAGCTGGTTTTCTTTGTTCTATTCTCATTCTTCATAATGAGAGTTCACAATCTTAACTATTCCTGTAGATTAATGTTTATCTAAGTGTTTTCTGTGTATTACAAGTGTCAGGGAATATTAATGTGTACTTGACATAAAACAAGGTTTTATATTGGATTTGAAAAGAATTCAAGCAGTCTTTTTCAGTGCAATATTCCCACAGCTTTATGAATACTAACATAAATTGTGTATGAAGAGGGGATTATGTGTATTTCCAGAAATTATTTGGGCATTAACACATTTTCCCCCCCATGGAATATGTCTAGGAACCAGGGTCTAGGTTTCTTGTGACTAGACTTGGAAAATTCTACTGTACTCTTCAGTCTATAGAATTTCTTAAGTGAAATATGTACAACTTCTCCTTGTATCCATTAACTATGTATTCCTGGGTAAATGATTTAAATTTTCTGAGACTCTTTTTTATATATATAGTTAGGACAATAGAGTCGCAAAATTAAAATTGTTTATTTGTGAAATCCTTAGCACAGAACCTGACACATAGAGAGCAACACATAAGTTAATAAGGATAATTATTTTTTATTTTCCAAATATAAAAATGAAGAATGGTTGCGTGAATGCATGAATAAATGAGTATATGTAGGTTGAATGTTCATTTCCTATGATGGAGGACAGTGGATCCAGACTACAAATTGCTGTAAGACAGAGTCATGACTGGGTTTTGTTTGCCCAGACGCAAACCTACACTTTGGCTTGTACGAAGGACTTCTAAGTGTTTGCTAAAATAAATAAATAAATAAAAAATAAACTAATTTTTAAATGAAAAAATAAAATAAATAAATTGAGAGCTCTGGATGAGTGTGAGTTTATTTCATTGTAGCATTCTGAAAAGTTGCATTTCCCTATGCTCTATCTGAAACTACAATGGACTGTGTGAAACTTATAAATGAAATGAAATATACAAGCATAAATAAATTATCTAAGTTTCCAGGTCCAAAAATCAATATAAGAATTTGCCCCCTCTGAAATTCTAGTAATGAGGATTTTATAATTTAAATTCTGTCTTCTATTCAGAAAAATGTATCAGAAAATGTCCTGGCTTCTGTTATTGAATTTTTAGCTTTATGTGAGTAACTATTCCTTATAAAGTATCAGACATTTTACCTACATTACAAGAAAAAAATAGAAAATTAGGAGAAAGCTTTACCTTACCTGCAGTGATATAGTGGAATTATTTATATTGAAGAATAGGCAGGACTTCATTTTATTATGCATATTTATTAGAAATTCCAAAGTTGACTTTTTATGGGGAAACATCCATAGCAAAGACTGGGAAGTTAAATGAAAAATATTACCCATTGATAGTCTGAAAAGGAGTGAAAATACAGTATACAGTTATTTCTCTATTCTGGTACACTTTTTTATGTACTAGTGCACTTCAACTGTGAGCATGGGTAATATTTCACGTTAATCAGTTAAAGACCCTCAAAATCTCAGAATATTAAATGACTTAACCGGCAACTTATAATTAGCGTTTTTTAAAATAGAATGTGCTATTTTTCATAGAACATCTTTAGATTCTTAAATTTGTAATATTTTATCAGATTATGCTGTTAATTTCTTATATTGTTATGGAAAACCAAGTTGGAATTTACATTTTTATTAATTCAGTATATTCCACTTAGAAGATGATATACTTGCAAGTAGGAATAATGACTGTTTTTACATATGCTTACAAATTTAATGTTTTCATCTGTGAGTTTAGTGTTTAACCTCCTCTATAGCATACACAACCTTTCATTGGCCCCCTGTTGCTTAATTTGTGTTGGAGCATAATCATTTCATGCATACTATTACTTTGCAGTTACTTTACAATCAAATTTACTTTTTACCAAAAAGAAAATGACTTTTCCTTTTCAATAATTCCTATGCAGATAGAATATGAACCACAATTTGCTCTTGTGCCATACCATATTTGACTTGTCTGATTTACACAGCAGAATAAATAGTTCTCCTAACTGAAAAGCTGAAATGCATGCCATCAGTTGCACACGAGGCATCTGGCTGAGTACACAAATAGCTGATTATGGTGGGTGTCACTGCCATTTCTCAAACCCCACTGAGTCCAGTGATATGTATTCACCAAGTAAAAATGGGTTTCCTCTCTGTGGCTAAACTTTCAGCAGATTTTTTTTTATTTCTCCAATGTCAAACTGACAAAATAGATTTTGATCAGATATAGGTAGCTGCCAGAGGTCTCTAATCTGTGAGTGGCATTAATGCTAATTATACTCTAAGTGACCTGTAATGATCATTTAACTGTTTTTCTTCAGCATTTTGACATAGTCACCTTTCATATTAAGTCTGAGGATCACCTACACAAAGGAACATATTAGTAGAAAGAACCAGAACACATTAACCCTGTTTCACTTCATTATGAAATGAATTAGGGAACATTAATGGTTCTTTGTGAAAATGTATATGTTTTGCCAAGCTTATTTTAATTTTAGAATATGTGCTAATAAGAAGTAAAGAAAAAGGGAAAACTAAAAATAAAACTAGATTTTTCATAAATATTTCTTTAAAATAAATAACTTATATTTATGAGTAATGTAATTGCATGTTCCCAGCTACCTTGCATTCGCGACAGAAAAAAAAATAAAGATACTTTTTTGTAAAAAATATAAGATAATTCTGCTTGTATGTATTGGTTTCCCTATGAAAACTATAACACTCATGTAATGCTTCTTGTTTCCTTGTACTTTCCTGTTTGCTTAAGGGTCACCAAATGTTTTCACCTTTATCTTTTTTCCAAAAAATATAAAGTCATCCTTACATTACACATATTTTTACTCTAGTTTGAAAGAATTCCAGAGGACTCTAATATGCAGAAAGAATTTTTAAAAAATTCCTATTATGGAAGTTGTAATGACTTCTGGTCATTAATCCCTCTTGCCCTCTTCTTTCTTCTACTCTTCCCTTCTCCCACCCACCTCTCACTCTCCTCCTCCTGCTCCTCCTCCTCCGTCTCTTCCTCTTTCTGTCTCTCTCCCTCTAATTGTAATTTCATATCTGTATCTATATTTTATTTACTTTTAACTCTCCATTTCCAGTCTTATCTAATTCTATATTTTTACTTATTTCCACATATAAATGAAATTACTTAATTTTTTAAACACAAAGGAAGTCAACTTATAGATAGCTTTCAGCATTTTTTTTTAACTTTGTATATTGTGAACATTTTCCATACTAACACTATTAATAAATGAGAATGGGCATATATCATTTACTATATTATAGGTACTGTGCTAAAAGTTTTATATATATTAACATATAAATATCACAACAACCTTATGAGGTAGGTCTGTTATTCCCACTTTACAGATGAGAAAACGGAAGCACAGAGAGCTTAAGTAACTAGCACATGATCACTAGCTGAGATTCTATCCCAGGTAATCTAGCTCCAGAGAACTTTGTTCTTCAATATTGCACAATACTTCCTTTCTACAGAAAGCTCACCCTCATCCTTTTAACAGCTGTCTACCATTACATAATATAGGTGCATCATAATGAATTTAAGACTTTCCTAGTTAATGGACTTTTAGCTTTTCTCTAGTTTTTCATGGTTTTAAATAGCACTGTAGTAAGCATCTATGTACATATATTCTTGCATGACTGTGTTATTTTTGTAAGATAGTTTTCTAGCAAATACTTTATTTAAAGAGTTTTAAAATTTTTATCTGTACTGAAAACTTTCCTTTATTTAAGAAAAAATTTCCAAACACGTGACTTTAATTTTTCATTGCTAGGCTGCTTCAAGATCTTTCTGAAAACTTAATTATTCTGCAGTATTAACTGGTGTGACTAGCTTTATGTGATTGGCAAATTTGATAAGCATGCCATCTAAATCTCTACTAAGACATTGACAAATACATTGAATAAAAAAGATGATTAGTGAGTTTTCTCTGGGGCTTGAATATAGATATCTTCTCTATCCCAGCTCATTTATTCCTTCAATAATAATTACTGTTAATTGAACAATACTGAATAACATTTATTACTAGCTTATTGTATGCTTGCTATCAAGACTAATATAATCACTGATGATAAGAAATTTATGAAAATGCATATTATTATCCCCTTTTTTGTTGTTTTTGCATGCAGGTTTTCCCTAGTTGTGGTGAGCGGGGGTTACTCTTTGTTGCGGTGCACGGGCTCCTCATTGTGGTGGCTTCTCTTGTTGTGGAGCATGGACTGTAGGGCACACAATCTTCAGTAGTTGTGGCACACGGGCTCAGTATTTATGGCTCACAGGCTCTAGAGCACACACAGGCTCAGTAGTTGGGGCATACAGGCTTAGTTGCTCTGTGGCATGTGGGATCTTCCTAGACCAGGGATCGAATCTGTGTCCCCTGCATAGGCAGGCAGATTCTTAACCATTGCCCCACCAGGGAAGACCCTCTCCCCATTTTACAAAGTATAAAACTAAGGCTCTGAAAGACTACATGGCCAAAGCCAAAAATCAATATTTGTAAGAGTTTACATACAATTTTATGTTTGTCTGGTTTGAAAACTTTCACTCATCCTCTGCACCATACCTCCTATCTTATTTACGTTTTATGGCAGTAAGAAACAGATTTATTGAGGTTATCTCAAAAACAGGATTTAGTGTTAAAAATACACATAAACACAAAGAAGAGGACTTTCTTTGTGGGCAAAGAAAACACGAAGAGGACTGCCCATGTAGGGCTCAAGGGAAATGAGACCATGGTTTAGGAACCTGTGCTTTTTCAGGGTCAGATGAAGCTCTGTCTGTGTTTGCTTCTCATGCTATCAATAGATGGGGCTTATTGATTTTCTTTCTTTTCTTTGAGGGGGAGTGCTTACTGAATTTCCATTACTTTTGTAGTATTAATCTAGAGCAAGGAAGAATTTTAGCCTTTACTTCCTCTTAGTCTCTATTTTTTCAATACATCTGCACACTGTAGTTTTCCTAGGTATGCTTTAACTTATTTTCCTATTACCAAGGACATATTTTGGCAACACTACTAAGTGCTGCAGGTAGAAAATAAGACATCCTTCATGGACATGAGTACTTTGCTTGTATCTGTAATGGACTTCATGTAGTTCCTCAAATTTCCCATGGCATTTCTCACTTACTTTTGTTTATATATGTTCTTTATTATCTTAAATATGTTTTGTTCTTTGGTCTTGTGACAAAACTCTATTTAGTTTCAATAGCATGAATCAAATATTACCTTGTCTAGAAATCCTTCCCTAACGTCATCTACAGCCCAGAGTCAAGTGCCATTTGACATGTGTATTTCTCATGTTTATGCCTCTGTAATCACTCTTTGCACAATGTGTAATTATTCCTTTTATTACAAGCATTAATTAATACAATCATTATTATGTATGACTTCCTTATCAGTAACTTTTCTGCATTCGTCTGTGAGGCCCTTGTTGGCAGGATTTTTATCTCTTCCTCTTTGTAGTTCCTGATCTCATATAGTCATGGAAGCTAATAAATACTCAGCATATATCAGTAGAAAAAAATGAATGATCAAAATAACTTATACTTACTCTACTTTTTTTCCCAGTGAAACTTTTTAAGGCCCTACCCAAGATCATATATTCATTTACTAGGTTAGTAACATTAAGCTGTTTACCTAATTCCTTGAATTCTTTAAGCAAAAAATGCATTTCTGTGTTTATTAGAATTTTTCATATTTTACATATAAAATACCCATAAATCATATACAGTCTTCTTTTCATGGTTGTATGCCTCTCATTAAACTTTTCTATTATTAAAAAGTCAATACAGGGAAAAACACGTAAAAAACACAAACACATGGAGGCTAAACCATACGTTACTAAATAACCAAGAGAACACTGAAGAAATCAAAGAGGAAAACAAAAAATACCTAGAGAAAAATGACAATGAAAACACGACGATCCAAAACCTATGGGATGCAGCAAAAGCAGTTCTAAGAGGGAAGTTTATAGCTATACAAGCCTACCTCAAGAAACAAGAAAAACCTCAAGTAAACAATCTAACCTTACACCTAAAGGAACTAGACAAAGAAGAACAAACAAAACCAAAAGTTAGCAGAAGGAAAGAAATCATAAAGATCAGTGCAGAAATAAATGAAATAGAAACAAAGAAAACAATAGCAAAGATCAATAAAACTAAAAGCTGGTTCTTTGAGAAGATAAACAAAATTGATAAGCCATTAGCCAGACTCATCAAGAAAAAGAGGGAGAGGACTCAAATCAATAAAATTAGAAATGAAAAAGGAGAAGTTACAACAGACACCGCAGAAATACAAAGCATCCTAAGAGACTACCACAGGCAACTCTATACCAATAAAATGGACAACCTGGAAGGAATGGACAAATTCTTAGGAAGGTATAACCTTCCAAGACTGAACCAGGAAGAAACAGAAAATATGAACAGACCAAATACAAGTAATGAAATTGAAACTGTGATTAAAAATCTTGCAACAAACAAAAGTCCAGGACCAGATGGCTTCACAAGTGAATTCTATCAAACATTTAGAGAAGAGCTAACACCCATCCTTCTCAAATTCTTCCAAAAAATTGCAGAGGAAGGAACACTCCCAAACTCATTCTATGAGGCCACCATCACCCTGATATCAAAACCAGACAAAGATACTACAAAAAAAGAAAATTACAGACCAATAACACTGATGAATATAGATGCAAAAATCCTCAACAAAATATTAGCAAACAGAATCCAACAACACATTAAAAGGATGATACACCATGATCAAGTTGAATTTATCCCAGGGATGCAAGGCTTCTTCAATATATGCAAATCAATCAATGTGATACACCATATTAACAAATTGAAGAATAAAAACCATATGATCATCTCAATGGATGCAGAAAAAGCTTTTGACAAAATTCAACACCCATTTATGATAAAAACTCTCCAGAAAGTGGGCATAGAGGGAACCTACCTCAACATAATAAAGGCCATATACAACAAACCCACAACAAACTTCATTCTCAACGGTGAAAAACTGAAAGCATTTCCTCTAAGATCAGGAACGAGACAAGGATGTCCACTCTCACCACTATTATTCAACATAGTTTTGGAAGTCCTAGCCACAGCAATCAGAGAAGAAAAAGAAATAAAAGGAATACAAATTGGAAAAGAAGAAGTAAAACTCACTGTTTGCAGATGACATGATACTATACATAGAGAATCCTAAAAATGCCACCAGAAAACTTCTAGAGCTAATCAATGAATTTGGTAAAGTTGCAGGATGCAAAATTAATGCACAGAAATCTCTTGCATTCCTATACACTAATGATGAAAAATCTGAAAGAGAAATTATGGAAACACTCCCATTTACCATTGCAACAAAAAGAATAAAACACCTAGGAATAAACCTACCTAGGAAGACAAAAGACCTGTATGCAGAAAGTTATAACACACTGATGAAAGAAATTAAAGATGATACCAACAGATGGAGAGATATACCATGTCCTTCGATTGGAAGAATCAATATTGTGAAAATGGCCATACTACCCAAAGTAATCTACAGATTCAATGCAATCCCTATCAAATACCAATGGCATATTTTTCGGAACTAGAACAAATCATCTTAAAATTTGTATGGAGACACAAAAGACCTCGAATAGCCAAAGCAGTCTTGAGGGAAAAAAACGGAGCTGGAGGAATCAGACTTCCTGACTTCAGACTATACTACAAAGCTACAGCAATCAAGACAATATGGTACTGGCACAAAAACAGAAACATAGATCAATGGAACAAGATAGAAAGCCCAGAGATAAACCCACACACCTATGGTCAACTAATCTATGACAAAGGAGGCAAAGATACACAATGGAGAAAAGACAGTCTCTTCAATAAGTGGTGCTGGGAAAACTGGACAGCTACATGTAAAAGAATGAAATTAGAATACTCTTTAACACCATACACAAAAATAAACTAAAATGGATTAGAGACCTAAATGTAAGACCGGACACTATAAAACTCTTAGAGGAAAACATAGGAAGAACACTCTTTGACATAAATCACAGCAAGATCTTTTTTGATCCACCTCCTAGAGTAATGGAAATAAAAACAAAAATAAACAAATGGGACCTAATGAAACTTCAAAGCTTTTGCACAGCAAAGGAAACCATAAACAAGACGAAAAGACAACCCTCAGAATGGGAGAAAATATTTGCAAACGAATCAACGGACAAAGGATTAATCTCCAAAATATATAAACAGCTCATTCAGCTCAATATTAAAGAAACAAACAACCCAATCCAAAAATGGGCAGAAGACCTAAATAGACATTTCTCCAAAGAAGACATACAGATGGCCAAGAAGCACATGAAAAGATGATCAACATCACTAATTATCAGAGAAATGCAAATCAAAACTACAATGAGGTATCTCCTCACACCAGTTAGAATGGGCATCATCAGAAAATCTACAAACAACAAATGCTGGAGAGGGTGTGGAGAAAAGGGAACCCTCTTGTACTGTTGGTGGGAATGTAAATTGATACAGCCACTATGGAGAACAATATGGAGGTCCTTAAATAACTAAAAAGAGAATTACCATATGACCCTGCAATCCCACTACTGGGCATATACCCAGAGAAAACTGTAATTCAAAAAGACACATGCACCCCAATGTTCATTGCAGTAGTATTTACAATAGCCAGGTCATGGAAGCAACCTAAATGCCCATCGACAGACGAATTAATAAAGATGTTGTGGTACATATATACAATGGAATATTACTCAGCCATAAAAAGGAACGAAATTGAGTCATTTGTTGAGACGTGGATGGATCTAGAGACTGTCATACAAATTGAAGTAAGTCAGAAAGAGAAAAACAAATATCATATATTAATGCATGTATGTGGAACCTAGAAAAATGGTACAGATGAACCGGTTTGCAGGGCAGAAGTTGAGACACAGATGTAGAGAACAAACGTATGGACACCAAGTGGGGGGGAAAACAGTGGTGGAGTGGGGATGGTGGTGTGCTGAATTGGGCGATTGGGATTGACATGTATACACTGATATGTATAAAATTGATGACTGATTTAAAAAAAAAAAAGTCAAAATTATTGCAAAATGACATATCTTTAACAATGTATACTTATTCAAGCAAACTCTCAAATTTTGACTAATAATTTATTCTTTTTGTTATATAAGTTTTTCATCTATGGCCAACATTTTTTCCTGTTAACAACCCATATTAGATCAGGTTTAAAAACACATGTGTACATTTTTTAGAGGCAAAATTACCATTTGACCTTGAACTTCCCTCTCCTCTGAAACAGAAAATGTGTATGTGTGTTGCATGTGTGTGTATGTGTTTTAAACACGAAGCTGGTTGAAGACTAGAAGAAAAATAATTGGCGATTATTCATTCTTGAAAATTTGACACAAAAATCTAAAGTACCTAACTTCAGGAGAAATCTTCTTTTCCCTGAGGCTATTTCAACTTCACTTAATAAAACTGCCAATGTATCTTTCCCTTAAACATAACCCTCCACAAAGAAAAATATTTTATTCTTAGGTAATAAAAAAGCTATATAATTCAAATTAAAATGTAATAGATATACTAGATATGAGTGACATTAAATACATGTTCAAATATTACTAACTTTTCTACTATTTTTATTCAAGATATACTTAATTTCAATACAAATTAAGTTATAATAAAAACAAATGGCACAATATTTTCATAATGGAAATATTATTTCTATCTTTTTTGTCACAGTTTGGAACTTTTAATGGAAACACTTGTAAACACCTGTTGTCCAAACTTGGCTGCTTACCAGTCACCTGGGATGTTTTAAAACTAGATAGGTTCCTGGGCCTCAATTTAGACATTGTGATTCACTATGTCTGAGACTGGGACCTGGAATAATTTTAATAAATATTTCAGTTTTTCTGACTCAAGTGGAAAGCATATTCATGTGTGAAAACATTTTCCACATATGAGAGTTTATGAATAAATACTGAATTAGTTACTAAATTTGAAAGGCAGAGGGGATGCTTAACTTGGGGAAGTGTTTGTTCAATCATAAGTTGGATTGATATATATCACTGTCAGAGACTAATCAATTCTATTTTCACTTTACAGAAAGTAAATGCATAATTGCATTCTAATCAAGCTTATATACCTATATATATTATCATGTATATGTATACATATACACATAGCTATATTAATATATCCATCAGAGATCAAGATCTGCATGTATGTAACAATTAAAGTGTGCATAGATATCTCATGGTATATCCTTAAAAACTAGTTTGTTTTGCTGTATATGTGTTTTTTAATTTGCATAAATTATATTGTGTTATAAACTGGGCTTTCAATGTTTTATTGTTGATATCAGTGAATGGTACTCTGTGTTGCTCTAACTCAGTCCTTCTATCTGCTGCATTATACCTATCATACACAGATATGCATTGTGCCTATCACTTACTGATGAAAACCTATGTTATGTCCAACTTTTTGTCCTCACAGACAATGTCGTGATGAGTCATCTTAAAAATTTAAGCCAGTTTCTGAAAACTGAAAATAATTTTACTAAATGGGGTTGCAATACTCTTCTAAATTGTATCAATTGCTTACATTTCTGAAGTAGTTACTATACACCATCTCCAATTCTTAATCTTATACCACATTCTACTTTTTGGTAATCTAATTATTGTACAGCATTGCCTTGATGCTACTTTAATTCAAAATTCTCTGAACTTATGATTTTGTAATGCCATATTGATTACATATGAAGCTCCCAAGCATATATGTATTTATAACTTTGAACTATATATTTACTTATTCAACTGATATTGAGCCATACTAAATGACTGTTAATATGTCTCCATATATGACAAGCTAAGTCTTTTGTCATTTGTTATTATTTTCCAATATTAGTATTAGCTTTTTATTAACCTTTATTACTTGATATAAATTTTAGAATAAACTTGTCTGGCTTATCTAAAAATCTGGCATTGGGTTTCCCTGGTGGCACAGTGGTTAAGAAGCCACCTGCCAATGCAGGGGACATGGGTTCGAGCCCTGGTCCGGGAAGATCCCACATGCCGTGGAGCAACTAAGCCCGTGCACCACAACTACTGAGCCTGCACTCTAGAGCCCGCAAGCCACAACTACTGGAGCCCGCGTGCCACAACTACTGAAGCCCACATGCCTGGATCCCGTGCTCCACAAGAGAAGCCACCACAATGAGAAGCCCCTGCACTGCAACGAAGAGTAGCCTCCACTCACCGCAACTAGAGAAAGCCCACGCACAACAACGAAGACCCAATGCATCCAAAAGTAAATAAATAAAATAAATTAATTAAAAAAAAAAACAAACAAAAATAAATAAAAAATAAAAATCTGGCATTGAATTAATTACCTTTATTTATTGGTTTAGGAAACTGACATATTTACAATATTTAGTCATCCTATAACAATGTAGGTCTCTCTTGTAATAAAATATTCTTATACACAATAATGGAGTTTTAAAAAAATTTCTGTTTAAAGATCCAATTTTAGTATTTATATGCATTTTAAAGTTGTCACTGTGGCAAATATTCTGGGTATGTTTTTTACATTTCCCAGGTTGTTATTTTTGATATAAACACTCTTGTCTTTTTGCTATGAATCCTTTATCAGTCAAAATTGCTAAACCCTCTTATTGGTCTACTATTTGGTCCATTGATTCTCTTGAGTTTTCTATTTAAAGCATTATAATGTCTCCAAATAAAAAATTTTAACAATTCACTTCCAAGTATTATACTACTTGCATGTTTTGTTATTTTAGACACATAATTACTATATTTATTTTTCCCTCTTTTATTTTTTCATGTTTGTCTTTTTTAAAAATGTATACAACTTTTAAAGGTTTCGTTCCATTTATAGTTATTACAAAGTATTGACTATATTCCCCATGTTGTACAATACATCCTTGAGCCTATCTTATCCCCAATATTTTGTGCCTCCCATTCCCCCACACCTAAATTTCCCCTCCCCCCTCCTCACTGGTAACCATTAGTTTGTTCTCTGTATATCTGAGTCTGCTTCTTTTCTGTTATATTCACTAATTTGTTGTATTTTTTAGGTTCCACATATAAGTGATATCATGCTGTATTTGTCTTTCTCTGTCTGACTTATTTCATTAACATAATGGCCTCCAAGTCCATGTTGCTGTAAATGGCAAAATTTCATTATTTTTATGGCAGAGTAGTATTCCATATTGTGTGTGTGTGTATGTATATATATATATACCACATCTTCTTTATCCATTAATTTGTTGATTGACACTTATGTTGCTTCCAGATCTTAGCTATTGTATGTAATGCTTCTATGAACATTGCGGTGCGTGTATCTTTTTGAATTAATGTTTTAGATTTTTTGGATACATACTGAGGAGTAGAATTGCTAGGCCATATGGTAGTTCTATTTTTAGTTTTTTGAGAAACCTCCATACTGTTCACCACAGAGGCTGCATCAATTTATATTCCCACCAACAGTGTATGAGTTTTCCCTTTCTCCACATCCTTGCCAACATTTATTATTTGTCATCTTTTTGCTGATAGCCATTCTAATGGATATGAGGTGATATCTCATTAAGGTTTTGATTTGCATTTCCCTGATGATTAGTGATGTTGAACATCTTTTCATGTGCCTGTTGGCCATCTGCATTTCCTTTTTGGAAAAATGTCTATTCAGTTCTTCTGCCCATTTTTTAATTAGGTTGTTTGTTTTCTTGATATTGAGTGGTATAAGCTGTTTATATGTTACATATTAATCCCTTATCAGTCATATCCTTTGCAAATATTCTCTCCCATTCTGTAAGTTGTCTTTTTGTTTTGTCGATGGTTCCCTTTACTGTACAAAAGCTTTTAGGTTTAATTAGGTCCCATTTGTTTATTTTTGCTTTTATTTCCTTTACTTCAGGAGACAGATCCAAAAAAATATTACTGTGATTTATGTGGAAGAGTGTTTTGCCTATGTTTTCCTCTAGGAGTCTTATAGTATCTGGTCTTACATTTAGGTCTTTAATTCATTTTGAGTTTATTTTTGTATATGGTGTTAGAGAATGTTCTAATTTCATTCTTTTACATGTAGCTGTCCAGTTTTCCCAGCAACATTTATTGAAAAGACTGTTGTTTCTCCATTGTATATTCTTGGCCTCCTTTGTCATAAATTAATTGACCATAAGTTTGTGAGTTTATTTCTGGGCTCTCTATCCTGTCCCATTGATCTGTCAGTTTTTGTGCTGGTACCATACTCTTTTGCTGACTGTAGCTTTGTAGTATAGTCTGGAGTCAGGGAGTGTTATTTCTCCAGCTCTGGTCTTCTTTCTCAAGATTTTTTTGGCTATTCATGGTCTTTTGAGTTTACCTACAAATTTTAAAATTATTTGTTCCTGTTCTGTGAAAAATGCCATTGGCATTTTGATAGGGACTGCACTGAATCTGTAGATTGCCTTGGGTAGTAAATTAATTTTTTTTTATTGGAGTATAGTTGCTTTACACTGCTGTGTCAGTTTCTGCTGTATAACAAAGCAGCAATGCATATACATATATCCTCTCTTTTTGGGTTTCCTTCCCATTTAGGCCACCACAGAGCACTGAGAAGAGTTCCTTGTGCTATACAGTAGGTTCTCATTACTTATGTATTTTATGCATAGTAGTGTATAGGTCAATCCCAATCTCCCAATTCATCCCACCTTCCCTTTTCCCCCTTGGCATCCATATGTTTGTTCTCTACATCTGTGTCTCTATTTCTGCTTTGCAAATAAGATCATCTATACCATTTTTTTAGATTCCACATATATGCATTAATATACAATATCTGTTTTTCTCTTTCTGACTTACTTCACTCTGTATGACAGTCTCTAGGCCCATCCACGTCTCTGCAAATGACACAATTCCATTCCTTTTTGTGGCTGAGTAATATTCCATTGTACAGTATGGTCATTTTAGCAATATTGATTCTTCAAATCGAAGAACATAGTATATCTTTCCATCTGTTTGTGTTGTCTTCAATTTCTTTCATCAGTGTTTTTCAGTTTTTGGAGTACAGGTCTTTTGCCTCCTTAGGTTTATTCCTAGGTATTTTATTATTTTCAATGAGATGGTAAATGGGGTTGTTTCCTTAATTTCTCTTACTGATATTTTGTTGCCGATGTATAGAAATGCATCAGATTTCTGTATATTAATTTTGTATCCTGCACCTTTATGAAATTTATTGATGAGATCTGGTAGTTTTCTGGTGGCATCTTTAGGATATTCTGTGTATAGTATCATGTCATGTGCAAATAGTGACAGTTTAACTTCTTCCTTTCCAGTTTGGATTCTTTTATTTCTTTTTCTTCTCTGATTGCTAAGGTTAGGACTTCCAAAACTATGCTGAATAAAAGTGGTGAGAGTGTGCATCCTTGTCTTGTTCCTGATCTTAGAGGAAATGCTTTAAGCTTTTCACCATTGAGTATGATGTTAGCTGTGGGTTTGTCATATATGGCCTTTATTTTGTTGAGTTAAGTTCCCTCTATGCCCACTTTCTGGAGAGTTCTTATCATAAATGGATGTTGAATTGTATCAAAAGCTTTTTCTGCATCTATTGAGATGATCATATAGTTTTCATGCTTCAGTTTTTTAATGTGGTGTATCACACTGATTGATTTGTAAATTTTGAAAGTTCCTTGCATCCCTGGAATAAGGCATGGTGCATCATCCCTTTAATGTATTGTTGGATTCAGTTTACTAGTATTTTGTTGGGGATTTTTGCATCTGTGTTTATCAATGATATTGGCCTGTAATTGTCTTTTTTTGTGTGTGATATCTTTGTCTGGTTTTCGTGTCAGGGTAATGCTCTTCCTCATAGAATGTGTTTGGAGGTGTTCCTTCCTTTGCAATTTTTTCGAATAGTTTGAGAAAGATAGGTGTTAATTCTGTAAATGTTTAGTAGAATTCACATGTGAAGTCATCTGGTCCTGGACTTTTGTTTGTTGGGAGTTTTTAAATTACTGATTCAATTTCATTACTGGTAATTGGTTTGTTCATATTTTCTATTTCTTCTTGTTCACTCTTGGGAGATTGTACCTTTCTAAGAATTTGTCCATTTCTTCTAGGTTGTCTATTTTATTGGCATATAGTTGTTCATAGTAGTTTCTTATGATCCTTTGTATTTCTGTTGGTTGTAACTTCTTCTTTTTAATTTTTGATTTTATTAATTGGGCCCTCTCCCTTTTTTTCTTGATAAGTCTGGTTAAAGGTCTACCAATTCGGTTTATCTGTTCAAAGAACTGGCTTTAAGTTTCATTGATCTTTGCTATTGTTTTCTTCATCTCTATTTTATTTATTTCTGCTCTGATCTTTATGATTTCTTTCCTTCTACTAACTTTGGGTTTTGTTTGTTCTTTCTCTAGTTCCTTTAGGTGTAAGTTTAGGTTGTTTATTTGAAATTTTTCTTGTTTCCTGGGGTAAACTTTTATTGCTATCATCTTTCCTCTTAGAAATGCTCTTGTTCTATCCCATAGGTTTTGGACTGTTGTGTTTTTGTTTCATTTGTTTCTAGGTATTTTTTTATTTCCTCTTTGATTTTCAGTGATCCATTGCTTGTTTAGTATTTATTAATTTCTAAATATATAGTATACATTTCTGAATGTAGTGGTCGTAATGAACATTCTTATTTTATTCCAAACATTAAGCAATGTTTATATTATTATTTTTTGTATTGCACTGTGTTGTTTTTTTTTTTTTGATAAATAAATCTTATCAGGGTAATAAAATTATCCTCTATTCCTTCTTTCATTAGACTGTTTAACTCCAGGGACTTAAACATTGTTTCTCCTTATTTTGAACCCTTTAACAATTTATCTTTGAATTATCTTTCTTCTTCATAAATGTCCCCCATCATGAGTTTTCCTGGCCACTCCTATTCTTTGTTGAAACACCCCACTCCCCAACTTTCCCAATCAAGAATTACTCATTTTATATCTCCCACATGTTTATCATCAATTTATTTTTTATTGTTGTTGTTTCTGCTGTTTTTATTGAAGGTCATTATCAATTAATTTTTGTTGTTGTTATTGTTGCTGTTATTGTTGCTTCATAAAAAAATGTTCTCAACCTCTTCCTCCTCTTCTATCTCTATGGTTTGGTTCTAGAATGAATCCAGAGTCTTGGTTAATGTGACATCTTGTCCAAAACTGCCATTGTGTTTATAAATTAAACTTCAGAAGACTTAGCTATTTCTTGATGCAAAACAAAAATAATAAATGTGATGGTAAATGCTAGGTTCTGAACAGATCCTTGGCCATTACCAAGAAACAATCAACGTAGGGTACCTGCTGTTTCTCAGATATTTGAGAGATATTCACTTTAGTGCATTTAACATATGCTACCCAGAGAATTTTTGCTCCTGAACTTGGTTTTTGTTATCAAAGCTGTAGAGACTTTTGCCTTGTTCAAAATACTTAGGTTAGGAGTAATGTCTACTGGTCCATTTCTTTGTTGATATTTATTAGAAAACATAAAACAATTTATTTGTGAAGTATCTTTCTTATTCAATAGTGTCCCAGATCTCCAAGTTCTTCTTTATTTTTGCCCACAGGAGGATCCATTCATATTTACCTACGATTGAGTAAGCCCTAGTTAAAAAAGCACAGGTCCTTTGAGATGCCTTACTCTTCCTAGAAAGGTACCTGATACAAGATGCCTATGTCTTTATTTTCTAATTGAGAATGGAACCATTTTACACATCGACTATTATTCAAAAGACATTCTAGGAACTTGTGTTCATAGTGATCAAATAAAATGTAATAACTCTGCTCAGTATGTATTACATCAGAGATGCCCAATTAATCTTTGTTATTAAAACATGAAATCAATGCAAGATTTGAATGAGAAATATAAGGTATAGATTATTTTTTGTGTATCTCCATATGTTTAATTGTACAATTACAGATAGATTCTTAATGAGTATCAATTAAATTCAGTTGTATTAAATTGAACCAAAACCAATATATGTTGCAAGGCAGTAATGTTAATTTGATCATTTGATTTGATTAAATTTGGTGGACAGACCTGTTGTAATAAAAAGGACAAGACACCAGATATAGTAATTCTAATTCATTGTTTAATATGCTCAGAATGAATCATCTATGTACTTACAATTTGGCATTGACAACGTATTAGCTACTTTACCAAAAAGGTAAGATTAACTTAAATATTGGTACCAAACCCACACTAATGGAAATCACAATACTAACTCAGCTGCCGTGGTTGCTTTTATTTACAGTTGGTAAACATTAATATACTTAATTGCAGTGTCTGGCATTTTTTTCTTTGTCCAATAGTATTCTCACTAGCCACCTAATCATAGGTATGTCTGAGAATCAGACATACCTATGATTAGGTGCTTTCAGTTCTCCCAAAGAAAAACAACGTATATTCATTAAAATAAATAAACTTGGAATTAATTGATACGGGAGAGATAATTCCCCAAACATGTTCACACAGTACTTAAAGGTAATAACCAGAGAAAAGTATATGGGTTATTCAAGTATTAAACTGATACTCTTTATAAAGTTGTATTTCATTATTCACAACAGTGTGATAAGACTAAGTATATACAATAATTTCACAAGAGGAACATTGCTTCAGCAGTGCCCATCAATTTGTGAACTACTTAGCAGTTTTGAAGTAACATTTTATGTTTCAATGGCTTAAGCTATCAGCATCCATCTGCAGTCATTTAATTAAGAATGTTGCTGTTCTCTGATGCTTAATGTGTAATTTATTAATGAAGCACACATACATGCACATGTATGTGTGCATTTATAGTAATATATGAAAAAATTTATTTTTATTTTTTTAAAGTTTACCATAATTTTATTGTAACTTAATATCAAAATTATATTATACTAAATTTATATTATATATTATATAATATTAATTATATTAATATCAAAATATCAAAATGCTTAATGTGTCATTTATTAATGAAACACACATACATGCACATGTCAATTTAAAGCTTAAAAAGATATTTTTAAATCTGATATTTCCAGTGTTTAAATATTAATGAAACATTCTATAAAATTACAAAATTAAATTTTTCTTAAAAATTTTCACCAAGTATCAGAATAAAGTAAAGTCCTTCTCTCTTCTTATTTTGGTTGCAAGTGAGCCTTTAATGGAAAATGACAGCAATAGCTTGGAGATAAAATAATACTAGCACTTGTAAACAAAATACTGAGAAATATTAGATTACCTAAAAACAGGAAGACCTTGAGCATACTTTAATTTGGAATTACAACATTAAGTCAGTAAAGGAAAATTTCTGAGTAAATTAGTCAATACTATGTTTAGAAAAGTGAGGATTTTTAAAAATGTAAGTTAGTTAATATACAATTAATTAGGTCTTAGCTAATATTTTGAATAGAATATTTAAAGGGATATGCAAAACAAATTATTGAATGAATATTTATGTAGATATGTGTATAAAAATCTTAATAATTTCCTTTATATATATGTAATTTTAGCTACCAGTGAGTTTGACCTTTTCTTTAAAATCACTTTGTTCTAGAGAGTTATCTAATTTATTTCTGTAATGATAAGCTCCAATGAATGATGATACTTTTAATTCAGAGAAGCACTCTAACCAATGGTATAATAGAATGTAATTATAATTATCTTTCACATTAACCATTGTATCTTTGGTCCCTGGATATCACTTCATAAGTGCTCTCTTCTTTTACCAAGTATCTCTGACAGAAATATATTGGTGATCTATTACTAAAGTAAAGACTATAGAAACTAAATACATTAATCTCAAATAGGATCACAAGAAAGACATACAAACCAGGAACTCATGCATTTAGTGTGAATTCTTGGAAGTAGGTAAACAATTTCATATATTACTATCCGTTAAGATAAAGTCATTTGACTTTTATTCACTGAGCATATTCACTGAAATTTAAATAGCTAATGCAGACTTAATACACGTGAGACACTTGAAGATAGCAAGTGTCGGTACAATAAAGCATTAGGAAAATCTCTAATACCTAATATCTTATAGTATATTTGTAGAGTTAGTGGGAGAGACTGAATATAAGAGTGAGTGAGAGAGAGGGTTAGAGAAATACAAGGAAATGTTAAAAGAAATAATAACAAAGCATTCATCATTTTAAAAATGTATGTTGTTTTGCGTGTTATTTATTATTCTATGCTTTAGTTTTCCTATATGTAAACTAGTAATGACAATAATAACTAGACAGTAGGTGTGTGTGTGTGTGTGTGATGGCCAATTGATATAATATATATAAAGTGCTTAGAACAAGATCTCACAATTTTTTGCTAGAGGACGTATAGGAGGAGTATATTACCCTATAAATTTTGCCAAATGAACTAACTTTAAATCAACGTTTTTAGGACTAAAATAATGTAACCAAGCAAGGAGTAGTGGAATAGTAATAAGACTAGGAAATTTCTTCTAGACAGAGCTCAAATTGGCACATCTGAAATACAGGATGTGATGTGTTCAGAAAATGTTCATAGACAAAAAGGTGCTATTACTGAAGAAGCTGCATTATTTCAGAGAAGGATGTTAGCATAGTGATTGAGTCACTAGTTCTGAAAGCTGTACTGCTTGTCTGTTCTTGAATTTCATACAAATCAAATCATACACTATGTACCCTTTGGCACCTGACACTTTTCACTCAACATAGTGATAGTAAGATTCATATATGTTATTATGTAAAACATTTATTCTTGCTGTGCAATATTCCATTATATGAATATACCAAAATGTATTTATCACTAATGAACATCTAGACTTACCATGTTTAGCATTTATGCTACCATAAATATTGTGTACAAATCATTTTTTGGCAAATGTTCTCAGTTCATTGGGAATTGATACCTAGGTACATATATACTCAGGGATAAAAGATAGGCATATGATTAACTTTAATAGATCCTGTCAAATAGCTTTACAAAATCATTATGCCAATTTATACTGCCACCAGCAATGTGTGAGAATCCAATCTTTTTGTCAATAATTGTTTTTGTAAATTGTTTTAGTTGTAGCCATTGTGATGGGTTTATGTGTATAATAGACTTGGTACTAAAGAACCTGACACAGGGAATGTAGGCTAACAGCAGTTGTCCATATTATCTGCCTTAGACTTTGAACTGAGACCATGCACTTTTCTGGCCAGTGTTCAGTCAGTGATGGAGCCGAACATTGCCACAATATCTTGCCACTTCTCAGAAGTGCAGGATTTCTTTATGGGCAACATTTGCGCTGGAGCTCTTCACTGAGCTGGCTAAAACATTCTCAGGGCTCCTTGCAGTCTGAGTTTCTTCCTCCCTGATCTTCAATTTCTGCCCTGCTCCTTTCACAGATTTGCACTCCAACCTTAAGAATTTTACTTGCTTCTTTTACCCTTGATCTTTCACAGGAATTCTCCCCAACAAATTTCATACATCAACCATCCTCTTGATGTCTGCTTCCCAGAGAAACCAATCAACACAGTAGTGATAGTTCACGTGGGTCATAATATTCATTTCCCTAATAATAAAAAAAAACTTGATCTTCTTGTCATAGATCTGTTGGCTATGTTAATATCTTCTTCTGTAATACACCATTTCAAACCTTTTGCAGACATTGCTGTTGGGATATTTACCTTCTTTGATGGAGAAGTTCTTTATATATTCTGGATAAGAGTTTAATTCAAAAAGATACATGCACCCCAATGTTAATAGCAGTATTATTTACAATTGCCAAGATATGGAAGCAAGCTAAGTATCCATTAACAGATGAATGGAAAAAGTAGATGTGGTGTATATATATATATATAGATATAGATATAGATATATATATATATATATATACAATGCAATGGGAGAGTGGGAGGTACAAACTATTAGGTGAAAGATAGGTTCAAGGATGTATTGTTCAACACAAGAAATATAGCCAATATTTTGTAACAACTGTACATGGAAAGTAATCTTTAAAATTTGTATAAAAATTTAAAAAATTGAAAAATAAGAGTATTAATTAGCTAAATTCTGAAACATCAAAAAAGATTCATTTTTCCAATATAGTATTACAGATATATTTTACCTAGTTTGTGAATTACTGATTCACAATTTTAGTGTTTTTTGATGAACAGTTTCTTCATTTTAATAATGACATTCTTTTCATGTTTTTTATGGATAGTGGGTGTTTTGTACTTTTGGTCCTTTTCCTTTTAACTATTTCTTCTTTAATAACATAGTATCTTACTCTTTTAGTTTCTTTACAGTCCATACAAATTAACCACATTAACAAAATGAAGAAGAATGAAAATACATGACCATTGTGTTAGATGCAAAAAAGTATTTGGAAACATTTAACACTCGTTTATTTTATTTATTTATTTATGTATGTATGTATGTATGTATGTATGTATGTATGTATGTATGTATTGAACATCTTTATTGGAGTATAATTGCTCTACAATGGTGTGTTAAGTTTCTGCTGTATTTAAGTGACATCTCTTTCACAGTTTGTGAAAGTTTTATCATGAGTTAAATGAGTTAAAACACTCATTTATGATAACAACTTTCACAAACTGTGAAGAGATGTCACTTAAACACAGACACAATGTTTATAAAAAATCTTCGATAAACATATGACTTAAATGTTAAAATTAAGTGTTTCTGCCCTAAGTTTAGAATCAAAACAAAGATGTGTATTATCAGTGGCTCTACTAAACACTGAAATGACAATACTAATGTGAGGCTTTATAAGATTTAAAGACTCTTTTGATACCATGACACAACACACTGACACTTACATAGTTGAAAAACAGAACTCTTTACATGTAGATAAGGCCACCTGGTAGAGCAACACAAGGAGATGCACCTGGGGACAGGGTAGCAGCAAGTTAAGATGACAGGAAGCAGCTTATGTATGACGAGCAACTTGAGATTATCTAGATTTTGCAGTATCCCTGTCAGTTGACTCATTTGAATAATTTCCCCCTCCTCCAAGGCATGAGAGCTATTCCTAGTTGTCAGGTCTCTGGTGAGAGAGATGATTTGGGAGGATGCATAAAGACAATTGATTGTCAGATGCTGATAAGGGAAGTGGGGTGTAGACTTAATCAGCTGCTTAAGAATGGAGGTGACTAGCCTATACTTGGGCCTCAAAACTGAGTCAAGACAACATTTCAAAACAAAACAAAACAAAAGCTGTATAACATAGATAAATTACTTTGGTTAATTTTTCAAAACTTAATTCAACCTTCCATTTCTGAAATAAACTTGTTTTGGACATGAGGTACTATTCTTTTTAAGTTTTGTTTTTGTTTTTGTTTTCGGCTGCGTGGCTTGCAGGAACTTAGTTCCCCTACCAGGGATTGAACCTGGGCCCTTGGCAGTGAAAGCATGGAGTCCTAACCACTGGTCCAGCAGGGAATTCCCATGAAGTACTATTCTTTATGTGTTACTAAATTCAATTTGCTAGATTGTGCTTAAGATGTTTATATTTATAGTCATAAAAGATATTGACTCATTATTTTCTTTTCTTGTAATATCCTTTTCATGTTTTGATATCAGGACTGTACTGTCCTCATAAAATTGGTTGGGAAATGTACCCTCTTCTATCCTTTGAAGTATTTTATGTAATATTAGTATAATCTTTTTTCTTAAATTCTTGAATGAGTTTACCCATGAAGCCATTTGGATTTGGAGTCTCATTTGTGAGATAGTATTCTCTGAGATTTGTGAGTCAAGTTACTATATATGTCCACTATTTTTATTCATTTCAGTTCATCTCATGATTTTAATTACTTGTGTGGATTGCTTTACATAAGCAATTTTCTATATTTTTTTTTCTGTTTTCTCCTCAATCTACTGAAAGATGAAATTTTCCCCTTAGGATGCCCTACCTAAGTAGTTTTTTGATAATCCATCTTGCTTTTTTATAATTATCCAACTTTTTAATAAAAGGTTTTAGTATATTCAAATGTTTCTTTTTCTCTCATCCCTGACTAATCCTTGACAGTAGATGGTATTAAGCATCTTGATGTTTTTTTAAGAAACAAAACAAAAGTCTAATTTTTGAGTATCTAACTTATTTCATATATACTTCATATTTAAGGTTGAACACCAATATTTACACAGTCAATTTTATAATGTTATTGACAATAATAACTAATATTTAAAGAATATTTAAGATGTAAAACATTGGTATCTCATAATAATTGGTTCATGACACATATCTAGTAAGTGAACAGTAGCAAGTGACACAGTAGTCATTGAAACAATGTTTGTCTGAATCAAAAACCCTGTGTTTATCTATTAAATTATATTGATTCACATGAATATTAATGTGATCTTTAATTGATTTTGCTTTTTGAATTGCCTAAAATAATGGATCTGCTTTTAATCAAGTTCTACAGCACTGGGCATTGTGCTTGATGCTTTATCAATCATAAACTTTCACCTAAAATAAACTAGTGTTTTGTAAAGTGTAATGGAACATTGTGCATGTGTATATGTGTTTAATTTATTTGGTAAATAAGTAAAAGGGACTGAGAGATATGTCAATATTGGCAAGAAGTAAAATCTAATATTTACTCAAAGTTCTTAGAAATGCATCTCTTTCTGTTAAGAAGTATACCTGGAGATGATTACATGAGACCCTTATACATACTGTGCTACAATAATTATGTTTTAACCTAATCACAGAAATATTCAGTTCTCACACTATGTCAGTTTTTTTGTTTGTTTGTTTGTTTTTTGTGTTTTTTTGGTGCGGTGGAGGCAGTGTTAGAACTTTATTTCACTGTTTTGGAAATTTTCGCCATGAAATTCACTGAAGGTCTCATTCCATTTTTCTAGCTACTTACGATACACTTCTATGTGGCTGTCCTAGTTCACTCTAAATGCATAATGGCCAAATCTAGGGGAAGTTTTGATTTTACTGAAACTATTCTTCTTAGGGATCCCTGGCTCTTGACATTTACTCACCAAATCTTTCCTCAAATGCCACTTCTAATCTTATATTCTTAAAGGTTTTTTTTTCTTCATTCCCCCACTATAATCAGGAATCTATATTGATCTCTGCTTATCTATAATTTCATGTCTGAATCCCTCAGCTGCTTTTAAAGTTCACTGATAATCCACCCCTCATCATCAAAATGTCTTTGCTCCCATCCCTTAAAACAACACCTCATCTATTCTTACTACTCCCTATCTATACTAGGGTACTGGTGCCCACTGTTACATAATCCCTGGATCATTTTTTAAAAAGAAAACATATTCTGAAATGTTGTCTGAAAAAACTTTGATTCGAAACTTAAGTATTATACTCAACAAACATTTCACTTGTAAGGTATCATTTCAAAACAAATGGTTTGTAATATATGTATTCATATGTATATGAATTTAAATATATATGAAACAGAGTGAATATAAAGTATGGTTGTGTATATATGTGTGCATGATACCTAGTGATCTACAAATTTCATTTTAATAAAACAGAGCATCCATTTCTTTGATTATGCCAAACCTAAATCTGAAATATTATCCTCATATAATCATATTTCACCCTTTGAGTTTCAGATCATGAAGAAACCATTCCCAGCTAATCCAATTCTAATGATTTTTCTTTTTTGTCTAGATTCCTATTCTTTATAGTAAAGAAACCCACTTAACACTTGATTCCAAATTTAACTGTACCACTTCTACTCGCCTGGCTAGTACAATTGAAATGGATCTTGCATTAACTTCTTATAGGATCTAAAGTTGTGTACATATGTGCATTACAGTTTCTTGATGGATATGTCTTCATTATTTAATATACTGATAAACAAAAGTGGAATTTGAAAAGACCAATTGATCTTGTTTATGAATTAAATAACTTTCTCTAATTTGATTGTCCATTTTGTTTCAAATTTTTTGTCTTATGAATAATAGGTTTATTGGCTGAAGTAGAGAGAAAGATTGAAAGATAATGTTAAATAAAAACACATTGTGGAGAAAATTTCTTTTAATGTTAATTAGAAGATGTCACAATAAAATATATCAAAACAATTAAGAGAAATCTAAAAATTTGTGAATATACCTGCCACATAATCCAGTTCTGGATCTTTGCCCCTAGGTGTTTACTGTGTATGAATGTGAAAACTGCACAAGATATTTTTAATCCATTCTCTATATGTCTATCCAAATTCTTTCCATGCTTTCTTTACAGTTTCTAGTAAAACATCATGCACTTTTAGTTCTCAATAACTTTTAATTGGTTGAACACAGGATCAGACAAAACACTTTAGAACATATATAAAATGTGCTGAATTTATTTTGCTTTAACAATGAAGACTAACATAAAGCATAGTATCAGTACACACGTTGTAATTAAGCAGAATGTGAAAAAGGCTATTTTAACCTATCCATACATTTGAAACAGATATAAGTAATCATTTTAAAATTAAAAATTACAGTGAGTTGGATTAATGGTGCACTTTCTCTAAAATGGACTGGTGAAATTTAATAACAAAAAGAGATCCAAAAGCACCTCCCTCTAAAATCTCACATAAGTCACAGTATATATTTCACATTGCAATAATCTTTTATTGTTCTTAGAAAAAAAAGTTTTAATACATACATTTTCTGTACTTCATTCATAGCATCTGTTTACTTACAGATTCTAATTTAATATTCTGTACAATTTTATTTAATATAAGTACACTTCTCTTTTCAGCAAGTTACCCTCTATATATTTTATTCAAATTTTATTCAGAGATGTTAGAAAACATATTAGCTTTCATTAACAGTTCAGAAGTCTGTGTTATTTCATGGTTTAAAAAAACACACAAGTGAATATGAGAAAATTGCACGGTATTGTAGTTTGTTTTCAACTGAAAATTGTCTCAAAGGTGTATTTTCTCTAAGGCTTTAAGACATTGTAACTTGTTTTGACTGTGTCTCATTTTCTTTCCAATTGTTCTTGTTACTTTTCAGTTGCTCCAACTGAAAGCCATGTCTCCACACATTTTAGCCTTTTTCTGCTCTACAAACCCAGCAGAATAGCTGACCAAACCATGCTGTAAATACTCATTTCAAGCAAAGCCTAAGTAAAAAGTCTGAGCAGTTTCAAACTAAAAAATGGTTTGAAGATATTTGCAGCTTCTAAATCTTTCTTATTATGTGGAGGGAGATTCTAATTTAAAAGACAGTACTTCTACTCCAGTTAATATATGGTGCTGCCCTTAAAAATGCAATTAAGCTGTGTTAGTGGAGAAGTCATGTCAGAAATCATGGAAATTAAACATTTATAACATTGGATCAAAAATGATTTGTGCATCACACTGATGATCTTCCATTTATACAATTACCGCATCCTTGGATTGCTTGGGTCTCAAAACAGAAAAACCATTAAGAGAGCAAAAATAAGTATGAAATGAGCATTAGATGCAGTTTCTAATGAAAAATGTATTAGTCCATGCTAATGCAAGCAAATAGAAGTTAAAAAGATGGGGTAAGCATGCTCAGCTGCAAGAGCGTAGTCATTCATGATGCTCTTGGCAGTAGAAAAATCAATGTTTCCAAAAGCCTGGAAATTTTAGTAAAGTGTGTGAAGTACAAAAACTAAGGTCCATACTTTGCACTGGAGCAATCTTTTCTGTTCTGGACATGACATTTTAATAGGAATATTAATAAAATTTTACTTATATCAAAAAAAGAATTCAAATATCTTTCATGTACACACTAGATGTTGGCTAGTAAACCAAGAATAAAATAGAATTCCTCTTTTATGAACTTGCAGTCTAGTTAAAGGAGAGAGACAAAAATAAATAAACCATAATTCAAGATTAAAAATGATAAGTTGTGTGTGTACAGGATCTTATAGCAAAATAGGTGAGAGGAAGTCATATATTAATAAAGGAAAGAAGGAAGGAAGCATTGAAGTGAAGGATTGTATAAGGGTAAAATGAAAATGCTTTCTTTGAGGAGTGAGGCAGCAGCTGCATCCCTATTCATCCCTCTGTAGGGTATCTCCTTGAAAGCAGAATAGACCAGATAAGAGGACCAAAGATTTGATTTTACAATGCAGAGTTGTAGCCTTTGTGACTCTTGGTACCATGTATATATAACGTTGAAATTAACCTTCTCATAATCAACAGAGGAGACAATCACTAGGTACATCTATTTGTTTCTTAAGGAGATAAGAGGAGTTTTAATTTTTCTTTCTTCCACTTTACTATTTAATTTGTGTGAAATTCCATCCAGACTTGTAGTCATTTTTGTGCTAACTTACATGCACGCACATTGATAATGCTTATTTAACGTTAAATTGTTTTCCATCTCTCTTCAATATTCACATGAAGGGAACTTTGTTGGCAGGATTATTTTATTTTGCCAGCACTGGACAGTCACATGTCAAGAATTTGGCAGAACATTTTCCTGAATTGGAAGGAAGATTGCTAAATTCCCTTTTAATTGTAAGTTCTATTTTATAATTCTATTATTTTCATTAAAGGCTCCATTACACAGGATATACTAAGGTAAAAACATTAATTTAGCTACTAAAAATGTGAGAATTAAGCATCATATGGCTTTCTTTAAATCAATGTATTATGATCATCAAAACCATCTACAGCCACAGAGCCCTCAGTTTCTACCATCACAAATTTCTTATTGTACTATCTTCATCAATACGACATTATATTACTACTTAAAGGAACACTTGTCAAGGGAGATACAAGTTGCAAATAATGTCATTGTTCTGAAAAACCCATTGAATAAACATTAAACTTTTCTGTTTTCAAAAGAGAGCATCAAGTGACTCCCCAAGACTTTTTGAAATACTCAGGTCAAAATCTTTACTTTGCTATATCCACTAATGCTCAACTATCATATCATGGTTTTCACCCAAGCTTAACCAAGTCCATGTGTTGAGAGACGTAATTTAAACAAGACTCAAAACTTCAAAATTATTGTGACTTTGCCTTTCCTGCTTTGAGGTGTTACTAGAACTCTGTCAAGGTGGCAATAAGAACAAACTCAGTTTTGCTTTATAGACATATTGTTTGGGTGTTCTTTAGGTACTTGTAAACTGTATTGACGTACAGAATTAAAAACATAATTCGCATAAGAAAGAAATTAAGAGATTTGAGTCTAGTTAAATAAAAGTTCTGTAAGTCCAAATTCACCACTAAATTATGGCTTGTGTGGCAGAGTAATGCCAGACAAAATAAAGGCTACTCAACGTTGCTAAAAATTGAAAAAAAAAGTGAAAAGAAAAATGAAATTTAACTGATTACAACCTGTATCACTGTATCTCTTTATCTATCTACATCTATAGCTATATTTCTGTCTACACCTATTATGTGTATCTATATATCACAATAATCTAAGCAGAAAACAGATGTAAATGCAGATGATTGCTTACGTTCCCAAGTGGATTTGAGAAGCAAGGAAAGGCAAAGAGAAATCCCTTAGCTCTTAATCTTGCCCATTCTCCCCTCACATAGACCAAACAAAAAGTTTTGTGAAAATGAGATACAAGAGAGAAAAAAATTAGGCAGACGGTAATCTTGACATTTCTTTTACTCCTAATTTGGAGAGAAGCAGATGGTTAGGTTAAGCAGAAATACTGGGAATAGATACACAAATCTAAAACATCCTAATAACAGAAGCTACTCATAAAGCTTGTGCAGAAAAACAGTTTGCTAAGTATTTTTTTGTGTGTGTGCCTATTGGAGAGTGAAGACAAAATTATCATAATCACCTAGAGCTAATTATCTCCTTCAGTAAACAGGACTTTAGCAGAAAGGAAGTTAAATGAGAAAATAGATAAAGCAAAATCCTCTAGGGAAATATGAAGGCCAAGGAAATAAAGTATTCTAGGAGCTCAGTTGAAATTTTCTCTCCAGCTGTACACTAACAATGACCTGGACCCCAAACCTGTTGTGCCAGCAGTTCCTTCAAGGATACTTACATGGAATGGTAGTGGATGAGAATGAGGTTGTGAGGAGTGACGGGGAGACAGGGAAGTGAAATATTGCAAGACAAATTGTCATTGTTGAAGTGTATCTTTAGGAGACCCTCAAAATGGTGAAAAGATAAAAACCTAAGTAATGTGTTCCTCATAAATGCAAGTCTTCTTTTTTTTTTTTTTTTAAAGTTTTCTTTTATTTATTTATTTATTTATCTATTCATGGCTGTGCTGGCTCCTCATCTCTGTGTGAGGGCCTTCTCTAGCTGCGGCAAGTGTGGGCCACTCTTCATCGCGATGCGCGGGCCTCTCATTATCGCGGCCTCTCCCGTTGCGGAGCACAGGCTCCAGACGCGCAGGCTCAGCAATTGTGGCTCACGGGCCTAATCGCTCCGCGGCATGCGGGATCCTCCCAGACCAGGGCTCGAACCCATGTCCCCTGCATTGGCAGGCAGACTCTCAACCACTGTGCCACCAAGCAAGCCCAAAAGTCTTCTTCTTGTGTGCCCAGGAAGGAGTGGAGAACTCGTTAAGGGCACTCACCACTTAAAAAGAGAATCAATTATTCACTAAATAGGACAATAAGCTAAAAGTTTCAGAATAATTAATAAATCAATGTTGATTCAGAAATAAATTCCAGAAGAATCCAAAATTGTTTATTAATAACCCCTACCTTGGAACCATCAACAAACTCATATTTTGAAGGTATCTGTCATGGCTGGGGGAGGGAGGCTGCAGAGTTGAGAGACAGTAAATGAGGAAACTTCCATAATGTCTACCTGGAATAATGTTTTGATTAATTTAATAATTGTTTCTGAGTACTTCAGAATCATAAAATTTTAAAGAAATATCATTCAAAGTAATATCTTTCATTGAATAATATTGTTGATGCTGAACTTATGAAAATTTTGAAGTTCATTAATCACAGGATATAGTTTGAATATATTCTTTCTAAAAACAGTTGATTTTTAAAAGTAAATTTTCTTTATTTTAACAAAATGATTAAAAAAAACACTTCCTATTATTCAAGATTCAAATGAAGTATAAGTTTTTTGTAACATTATCGTCTTTAGGATGATTTCATGGCAAACAACTACTGAAAAACATTAAAATTTCTTATCAAACTGAAATCATAACTCCACACAAATACTACTAATACTTTCCAGACAACAGTGGGCCATACATATACTTAATACACTCTTATCATCTCCAAAACATATGAACATTTAAAATTTTTTTCTGAGATCTTCCCTAATATACAGCACTCATCTAAAATACCACACAATTTCTCTAAAGCCTCAATTCATTTGAAATAGTTAAGCTTTTTCTTAAAAACATTTTATCAATTAATTTAAATTACATGTTCACACACATGAACAAGCGCCAAAAAGAAGAAAATAGCACAAACAGATGTTTGAGTTGAGGTACACATTTGTTGGCAAGTAAAGAAATTTTATGTATGTTAAATTTCATCTGCCCCTTATTTTTCTCTTGATGGTAAATATTATAACTAAAAATGGTGTTTTACCAATTAAAATAATGATCAACAGGAAGTGAAGTTTCTACTTTTGTACTCCACATGTTACATTTATTCCAAATTTTTCTTATATAAAGGAAATCTCTGAGAAAGAGTATTTTGTGTATCAAAAGTGGGATCTACCTGTAAAGTCATATTTGTAATGATTAATTGCAGCTGTATTCTATTAACAATTGTTAGAATTGTATTGGGATACATTATGTCATCAACTGACTGCTTATTGTTATTAGCAAGCAAGACACTAATTAAAATCACTTTCTAATTACATATCTACATATTTTGTATTGATATAAATAGCTGCATTATTTTGTTGACACCACGAAGAATAAAAAAGAATTATTATTTATTGCCAATCTGTGAAAAATCATTTAAGTAAAACTGAATGAGAAAACCCTAAAAATTGGTGCATACATTTAAAAGGACTGCAGTAATCTAAAGGACAAAATGGGTGGTAATTATGCCACCCATCTATTACATTTACATATTGTTGGCTTCTGGAAATATCTGAGAACATGTTTAAGTTGATCGAACAATTTACTAAAACAGCCCAAAGGAAAAGTTAAGTAAATAGGCAAAAATAATTTAGAGACTTTGTGGGAATACAATAGATACTGAAATTATCTATGAGGAAAAAAAGAGAAATACTTTTTTAAAAATGTCAATCTTCATGGCAATTTCATCTAAAAGCATATATATCTCAATATTTGATGGAGAATCCCAGTTTTCTCAGCTTTTCACCATACTTATCCCCAGCCACTTACTATTTTTTCACACATGGGATAAAGTCAAGAGCACTACACTGAAGTAAGAAAATCCAATTTCAAATATTAGAATAGGTACTTTTTTTGCATGTCATAATTTTTGCATAAATCATCTGGCCTCTGAAATTTTGTGTAAAACTAGTTTAATTTTTTGGACATAGGAATTTAGGTAATATAGAAGATTATAGTGCATATTACACTACTCTAACTCAGTGTATTTATTTTAAAAATTGCTTTCCTTTCCTGACTGCTTACTTTCTCTTGAAGTATTTATTCCTAAAAGCCAAATTTAGAAGGTATCAGCTAGTTTAATTTTTAATCACGTGCCTTTACAAACATATATTTCTTTTTGTAAGAGCCAATATTATACATTTCAAAATAATTATATTTTAAATTAAAATGTAAATTTCATATGTTAAATGTATATTAGTGAAATATATGGTATGTTCAACATAAATTTACTTTTAGATCAGGAAATGTATTGGAAATCATGGCATGGAATAAAAGTTTGTGATGACTGAACATTTAATCTCAAAAGTGTAATTAAAAAAAAAATAAGGATCTATTCCTAGAGTTTTTTTCTGTCTAATACTAGCTGGAGTTTTTTTTGTATATAGCAAAAGGAATGATGTTTGAAAATATCCTTACTACTTAATATTTTACTCCTTTTATAAGAAAATCAGTTTTTTTTTCCAGATGAAATCTTATAAATCAAGTATCTTGAAATTGAGGAGTCTCTTTCCCATGCTACCATCATTTCTCTAATACAATTTCTAACAAGAGTATCCTTTCATCAAAGCCCTTATTCATAACAGAGAGTATTTTAGATTTGATGTCTGTCTCAAATACATACATTTCTTGGATGGCTCTTTTAAATTCTGAAGGTAGGGAAAGTTCAAAGAATCTATTCCTAATTTTACTGCAGTTTTTATATAGGGATATATTTATGTACATCTTATGCTCACTTATTCAAACATAATGTTGATGTTTGGATTTTGAGGAAGCATATTTTTTGACAAAAGTTTAATGTACAAATACTCATTAAGCCTATGGAAAGGACGAGAGGAAGCAGGATTGGGCAGAGGGAGAAACTGAGCAGCAATGCAGCTGCAAAGGTTTCTACTGACCTCACATAAACCTGTGAAAGTAAAATGGTCCCTCAGACTTTTGACAGGGGAAAACCTTAAAAGAATGTGATGTGGCCTTGAGCACAGTGGCTTCTGCAGTGGAGGCAATTCCTCAAGGGGCTGATGGCTACAAAATATCTGCTAACCGTGCTCTAAGCAATTAGGTTAACAAGTTCTTCCTTGAAGAGGGATGGGAGTGACACATCTTCTCTACCCTACACAGAGTATTGAAAAGCACATACAGAAATACATCATTGGCATCAGGATGCTTCCACCAGATCGTTGATGGCATCTATATGTGTGGATATATGTAGTGAGTGTGTGTCAAATATTTCACTATAAAATACTCTACATTAAGTCCATTTTGGATATAATTATCTTAGGGAGATGAGAGGTAAGTTTTAATAATTGACATTTATGATTTTCTGTTAAACATTAATATTTAATGTATAGTTTTATTTAAATCTTTCTTGTCTCTACTTTCCAATTTTTTTCTGAGTTTGTGTAAAATTTGAATTGATTCTTCACTATATATTTAAAAGAACTTATCATTAAGCAGTGTGATTGGCAATTATATTTGAAAATGAATTTAACTTATTGATTCAATTTTTTAAGTTTATAGGAATATTTTAATTTTCTATTTTTTACCTCAGATTTGATCATTTATATTTTCTTAGAAATTTGTTGATTCTACCCACATTTATTTATTTATTACTTTTTGCAAATTTTATTTTATTTATTTATTTTTTAATTGAAGTATATTAGATTTACAATGTGTTAGTTTCAGTGAAAAGTGATTCAGTTTTATATATATATATATGTACATATATATGTATCTATAAATGTATATACATATTTTTTTCAGATTCTTTACCCTTATAGATTATTCCAACATGTTGAGTATAGTTCCATGCGCTATACAGTTGGTCCTTGTTGGTTATCAATTTTATATTTATTACTGTGTAATAAGTTAGGTTAATCCCAAACTCTTAATTTACCTGCCCAGCCCTTTCCCCTTTGGTAACCATAAGTTTGCTTTCTATGTCTGTGAGTTTATTTCTATTTTGGAAATAAGTTCATTTGTGTCATTTTTTTAGATTCCACATATTAACAATAATGTATATTTGTCTTTCTCTGTCTGACTTACTTCGCTTAGTATGATAATCTCTAGGTCCATCCATGTTTCTGCAAAAGACATGATTTTATTCATTTTTATGGCTGAGAAATATTCCATTGAATATATGTATACCACATCTATTTTTTTTTACTTGTTTTTTAATTAAAATTCACTTTTCTTTTTTAACATCTTTATCCATTCATCTGTTGATGGACATTTAGATTGCCTCCATGTCTTGGCTAATGTAAATAATGTGGCAATGAACGTTGTGGTGCATGTTTCTTTTCAAATTACAGTTTTCTCTGGATATATGACCAGGAGTGGGATTGCTGGATACAATACCTTATGGTATTCTATTTTTTAGTATTTTAAGGAGCATCTAGAGTGCCTTCACCAATTTACATTCCACCAACAGTACAGGAGGGTTCCTTTTTTCCCGCACCCTCTCCAACATTTATTATTCGTAGGTGTTTTAATGATGGCCATTCTGACCAGTGTGAGGTGGTACCTCATTGTACTTTTGATTTGCATTTCTCTAATAATTAGCGATGTTGGGCATTTTTTCATGCACCTATTGGCTATCTGTATGAATTCTTTGGAGAAATGTCTCTTTAGATCTTCTGCTCATTTTTTTGATTGGGTTGTTTTTTTGATATTGAGCTGTATGAGCTGTTCATATATTTTGGTAACTACTCACTTGTCAGTAGCAACTTTGTAAATATTTTCTCCCTTTCCATACATCAGTTTTTCTATTTGTTTATAGTTTCCTTTGCTGTGCAAAGCTTTTAAGTTTAATTAGGTCTCATTTGTTTATTTTTGCCTTTATTTCCATTACTCTAGGAAATGGATCCAGAAAATATTAATGCAATTTAACTTAAAGGGTGGTCTGCCTATGTTTTCTTCTAGGGGTTTTATAGTATCTGGTCTTACATTTAGATCTTTAATCCATTTTGAGTTTATTTTTGTATATTGTGTTAAAGAATGTTCTGATTTCATCCTTTTAAATGTAGCTGTCCAGTTTCCCAGCACCATTTATTGAAGAGATGGTCTTTTCTCCATTCTTGCTTCCTTTGTAATAGTTTAATTGACCACAGGTGCATGGGTTTATTTCTGTCTCGTTCCAGTTATCTATATTTTTGTTTTCGTGCCAGTACCATACTGTTTTGATTACTGTACCTTTGTAGTAGTCTGAAGTCAGGGAGCCTGATTCCTCCAGCTCCGTTTTTCTTTCTCAAGATTGCTTGGGCTGTTTGGGGTCTTTTGTGTTTCCATATAAATGTGAAAAAAACTTTGTTCTGGTTCTGTGAAAAATGCCATGGGTAATTTGATATGGACTGCATTGAATCTATAGATAGCCTTGGGGAGTATGGTCATTTTAACAATGGTAATACTTCAAATTCAAGAACATGGTATATCTTTCCATCTGTTTGTGTCATCTTTGATTTCTTTCAACAGCATCTTATAGTTTCAGAGTACAGGTGTTTTGCCTCCTTAAGTAGGTTTATTCCTAGGTATTTTAATATTTTTGATGTGATGGTAAATGGGGTTGTTTCTTTAATTTCTCTTTCTGATCTTTTATTGTCAGTGTATAGAAATGCAACAGATTTCTGTGTATTAATTTTGTATCCTGCAACTTTACCAAATTCATTGATAAGCTCTAGTAGTTTTCTGGTAGCATCTTTAGGGTTTTCTATGTATAGTATCATGTCATCTGCAAACAGAGACAGTTTTAATTCGTCTTTTCCAATTTGAGTCCCTTTTATTTCTTTTTCTTCTCTGATTGCTGTGGCTGGGACTTGCAAAATTATACTGAATAAAGTGGTGAGAGCAGGTATACTTGTCTTGTTCCTGATCTTAGAGGAAATGCTTTCAGCTTTTCACTGTTTAGTATGATGTTAGCTGTAGGTTTGTCATATATGGCCTTTATTATGTTGAGGTAATTTTCCTCTATCCTCACTTTCTAGAGAGTTATCATAAATGGATATTGAATTTTATCAAAAGCTTTTTCTGCATCTATTGAGATGATCATATGGTTTTTATTCTTCAATTTGTTACTGTGGTACATCACACTGATTGATTTAAAGATATTGAAAAATCCTTGCATCTCTGGGATAAATCCCACTTGATCAAGGTGAATGATCCTTTTAATATAGTGTTGGAGTCACTTTGCTGTTATCTTATTGGGGATTTTTGCATACATGTTCATCAGTGTTATTGGCCTCTAGTTTTCTTTTCTTGTAATATCTTCATCTGGTGTCAGTATCAGGGTGATGTTGGCCTCATAAGATGAGTTCAGAAGGTGTTCTTTCCTCTGTAATTTTTTGGAATAGTTTGAGAAGGATGGGTGTTAACTCTTCTCTAAATGTTTGATAGAATTCACCTGTGAAGACACCTGGTCCAGGACTTTGTTTTTTGGGAGTTTTTAAATTACTGGTTCAATTTCATTACTGGCAATTGGTCTGTTTATATTTTCTATTTGTTCTAAGTTCAGTCTTGGGAGGTTGTACCTCTTTAAGAATTTGTCTATTTTTTCTAGGTTGTCCTTTTTATTGGCATATAGTTGTTTGTAGAAAATACGATCCTTTATATTTCTGTGTGTTGGTTGTAAAGTGTCTTTTTTCATTTCTGATTTTATTGATTTGGCCCCTTTCCCTTTTTTTCTTGATGAGTCTGGCTTGAAGTTTATGAATTTTGTTTATCCTTTCAAAAAAACAGCTTTTATTTTCATTGATATTCTCTTTTGTTTTTTTAGTCTCTACTTCATTTATTTCTGCTCTGTTCTTTATGATTTATTTCCTTCTACTAACTTTGAATTCTGTTTGTTCTTCTTTCTCTATCTGCTTGAGGTATAAAGTTAGGTTTTTCAATTGAGATTTTTCTTGATTCCTGAGGTAAGCTTGTATCACTATAAACTGCCCTCTTAGAACTGCTTTTGCTATGTTCCATAACTTTTCTATTGTCATGGTTTTGTTTTCATTTGTCTCTAGGTATTTTTGATTTCCTCTTTGATTTTTTCATCGACCCATTGATTATTTAGTAGCATATTGTTTAGCCTCCACATGTTTGTGTTCTTTTCAGTTTTTCCTTGTAGTTGATTTCTAATCTCATAGCATTGTGATCAGAAAATATGCTTGATATGATTTCAATTTTCTTAAATTTACTGAGGCTTGCTTTATGGCCCAGTATGTGATCTATCCTGGAGAATGTTCCATGTACACTTGAAAAGAATGTGTATTCTACAGCTTTCAGGTGGAATGCTCTATAAATATCAGTTACATTCTATTGGTCTAATGTGTCATTTAAGGCCTGTGTTTCCTTTTGATTTTCTCTCTTGATGACCTGTCCATTGATGTAAGCAGGGTGTTAAAGTTCCCTATTTTATCATGTTACTGTTGATCTCTCCTTTTTTGTCTGTTAACATTTGCTTTATATTTAGGTGCTCCTATGTTGGGTGTATACATATTTACAATTGTTATATCTTCTTCTTGGATTAATTCCTGATCATTATGTAACAGTTTTTATTTTAAAATCTATCTTTTCTGAAATGAGTATTGCCACTCCAGCTTTCTTTTGATTTCCATTCATATGGAATACCTTTTTCCATCCTCTCATTTTCAGTCTCTAGATCTTTTTGTCTCTAGATCTGAAGTAGGTCTCTTGTGGACAGCATATATAAGAGTCTTGTTTTTGTGTCCATTCAGCCAGTCTATGTCTTTTGGTTGGAGCATTTAATCTGTTTACATTTAAGGTAATTATTGATATGTATGTTCTTACTGCCATTTTGTTAATTGTTTTATATTTGTTTTTGTAGGTGTTTTGTTTTTCTTTCCTCTTTTGCTGTCCTCTCTTGTGGTTTGTTAACTATCATTAGTGATATACTTGGATTCCCTTTTCTTTTTTGTATGTACATCTATTATAGATTTTTGATTTGCAGTTTATATATATATCCTTAATTGTTTTAAATTGTTGATCTCTTAATTTCAAATGCACAATAATTATTCACCCTCACCAATTTGAATTTTTCCCAGATACACAAGGCTGGCTCAACATTCAAAAAATCAACTAATGTAATCCATCACATGAACAGACAAAAGCATAAAAATCACATGATCATACCAATAGATGCAGAAAAACTATTTGATAAAATCCAACACTCATTAATGATAAAATTATTGGTAAACTAAGGTAGCTTCCTCAAATAGTTAAAGAATAGCTACAAAATCTGCAGTTAATATCATGCTTAATGGTGAGAAAATAAAAGTTTTCCCACTAAGATCAGGAAGAAGGCAAGGACATTGCTTCTTACCATTTTTATTCAACATCATACTGGAATTCTTAGCTAACATAATAAGACAGGACAAGAAAATAAAATGTGTATTGAATGTGAAGGAAGAATTCAAACTTTAATGTCAAAGTTTTTTGTTCATAGATGAAATGATTGTGTAGAAAATCCAAGAGAATAAGTTTACAAATTCCTGGGACCAATAAACCGTAGCATAGTTGCAGGATAGAAGGTTCATATAAAAAATTCAATCACTTACCTATATACCAGCAATGAACAAGTGAAATTTGAAGTTGAGAGCACAATAATGCCATTTACATTAGTACTCCAAAAATGACATACTTAGGTGCATTTCTAAAAAAAAAGTACAAAATCAATATGAGAAAAACTACAAATCTCTGATGAAGAAATCAAAGAAGAACTAAATCAATGGAGAGATATTCCATGTTCATGTATAGGAAGACTCAACATATCAGTTTTCCCAGCTTGATCTATAGATTCAATGAAATCCTACTTGAATTTCCAGCAAATTATTTTGTTGATATTGACAAACAGATTCTCAAGTTTATTTGGAGAGGTGAAAGATTCAGAAAAGCTGACACACTATTAAAGAAGAATAATAAAGTTAGAAGAATGATGCTACCCAATTTCAATACTTACTATAAATTTATAATAATCAAGACTTTGTGATATTGCCAAAATAATGAATAAAGAGATCAGTGGAACAAAATAAAGAGCCAAGAAATAGGTCCACACAAATATATCAACTGATCTTTAACACAGGAGCAAAGGCAATACAATGGACAAAAGATAGCTTTTCCAACAAATGGTGCTGGGACAACTGACACCCACATGCAAAAGAAATGAACCAGATAGAGCCCTTGTACCCTTCATAAAAAATTAACTCAAAAATATTTCAGAATTAAATGCAAAACATAGAAATATAAAACTCATGGAAGATAAGATAGGAGAAAATCTAAGTGACCTTGAGTTTCGTGATGACTTTTTTGGATATAACATCCATGATCCATGAAAGAAAGACTTGACAAGCCTGACTTCATTAAAATTAAAAATTTTAGTTCTGCAAAATATACTCTTAAGAGAATGAGCAAGTAAACCGCACTGGGAGAAAATATTTGCATGATATATACCTGATAAAGAATTGTTATCCAAAACATTTTAAAAAACTCTTAAAACTCCACAATAAGAAAAGAAACAACACAAGAAAAAATGTGCCAAAAACTTTAACAGACACCTCACCAATCTGTATGTATATACAGATTGCAAATAAGCATATGAAAAAATTCTCCATATCATATTTCATCAGGGAAGTGGAAATTAAACCAAAAATGAGACACCAGTAAATATATACTAGAAGAATCCGTATTCAGATCACTGACAGTACCAAATGCTGGTGGAGATATGTAGCAACAGAAACTCATTCATTGTTGGTGGAAATGCAAAATGCCCACTTTGGAAGACAGTTTGACAATTTCTTACAAAACTAAACATTCTCTTACCATACAATCCAGCAATTGTACTCCTTGGTTTTCCACAACAGAATTGAAAATCTATGTCCACACAAGAACTTTCACATGGCTATTCATAAGAGATTTATTCATAATTGTCAAAGCATGAAGAACCAGCTTTTGGATAAATAAGTTGTGGTACATCCAGACAATGAAATACTATTCAGCATTACAAAGAAATGAGCTATCAATTAATGACAAGAAACGGTAGAACCTTAAATGCTTATTACTAAGTTGAAGAAGCCAATTTGATAAATCTACATACTGTATGATCCCAACTGTGACAAGGCGTTCCAACTCTGGAAAAGTCTAAACTATGGAGGCAGTTGAAAGGTCAGTGGTTGCCAGGGTTTAGGTGACAGGGAAGAATGAATTCACAGAGCAGAGTATATTTAGAGCAGTGAAACTACTCTGTATAATACTATAATTGTGGATACATGTCAGTATACACTTGTCAAAACCCATAGAATGTACTAAGAGTGTACCCTAATGAAAACTGTGGAGCTTGGGTGATAATTATGCATCAATGTAGGTTTATCAAATATACAAATGTATTACTCTGATAAAGGATGTTGATAATAGGGGAGGCTATGCATGTGTATATGGTAAACCTCGGTACCTTCTGCACGATTTCACTATGAACCTAAAACTACTCTAGAAAATAAAGTTTATTTTAAAAACAGACAAAAATGTGAAAAAAAAAATATGTGACTTGTTCTCTTTAATCTCTACACAATTCAGTTCATATAGCATTTTTTTGTGTATGCGAGTGCTTGTGTTTGTGTATGCGTCTTTATATGAAATTTTTCTGTTCTATATTTCTCTTTAATCATCTACATTTTGTAACTCCTTTTACATGTGATCTTTAACTTACAGATTGGTGTATGATATATTCAATAAATATGTCTTTAGTTTCCCAATTTGATGTTTTATGGGTGTTTTGTGATGAGAAGAATGTTACATATGGAAGACATGCTGTGTCACTGAAGATGATGTCTTTGGTCCCCTGTAGAACCTTTGCCTCTGTTACATCTAGATAGTTCAGCAGTCAATTAATAACTAATGGAGCTAAAGATCAATAGCAAATAAGAATAGTATTACCAGATGATTGTTAAATCAACACTATTGCTAATTTGAAATTATATTCAATGTAGGTCAAGACAAAATTTAGTAAGAAGTGATCAGAAAGGAAGTTTTAGGTTAGGTATTTAGAAGGCATTCTTTCAATAATGAAATTAAAGAAAATAAAGTAGATTTATGGGCTTCCCTGGTGGCGCAGTGGTTGAGAATCTGCCTGCCAATTCAGGGGACACGGGTTCGAGCCCTGGTCTGGGAAGATCCCACATGCCACGGAGCAACTAGCCCCATGAGCCACAATTACTGAGCCTGCGCGTCTGGAGCCTGTGCTCTGCAACAAGAGAGGCCGCGATAGTGAGAGGCCCACGCACCATGATGAAGAGTGGCCCCTGCTTGCCGCAACTGGAGAAAGCCCTCACACAGAAATGAAGATCCAACACAGCCATAAATAAATAAATTAATTAATTAATTAAATTTTAAAAAAAAAGAGTTCAGAATTTAGCAAGTTCATTAAAAAAAAAAAATAGATTTGTACGTGAATAGAAAACATATATAAGTCTATCCTTAGGAAAGCAGCAGTGGCTTATAATATGTATTAAAAATTAATAAAAAAATATTAAATTAGGCAAGTATGACATAATAAAACATTGATTGGCAGTACTAATATAAAATATTTTAAAATTAAAGGCATCATTTCCCTCCTCCATCTTTTATTTCTTTCTTTCTTCCTTCCTTTCTTCCTTTCTTTTTTTCAAACCCCTACACCATGGTCTTGCAAAGAAAGTACCTGGATGCTCTACCACAAATCTTTATGTGCATATTCCAAGTGGAACATATAAAAAACTTAAGATTAGTATACCTTGCCAATAGTATTATCTGTAAATGTAAAATATTATTTGTAAATTTATATAAACAACATTTATACTATTAGCATATTTTAAATTGATATTACATATAAATTGTTAAAGCATTATTTATTATCTATAATTCAGCATAATAATTATGTTGAAGGCATATTTAACTATTTTCATATCTGAAGAGAAGATAATACACAAAATGAATTCTTTAAATCACTTCCTAATCTGTGATTCCATTTAAATATCACTCAATAAACTAAATTAAAAGTCAGGCCATAATCAGAATCTCCAGTTATTTTATCTTTCCCTAGGCAATGTAATTACCAATAAAACCAATCTCTTTGATTGTTTTAAATACAAATTAAAACAATATGCCTGAATATGACTACTAAAATATAATTTTAAAAATGCAACTGTAGTGTGTTAAATTAAGTGATTTAAACAATACAAAGGAATTTTTCTTTTCAACCAACAAAAAATCAGATTATAGCTAACACAGGTTGTTTAGAATCATGTTGCATTTTAATTAGCACTGTCACTATTGTTAGTGGTTACCAAAGAACTTTCTTCACTTCTTTAGCTATCACAAGCCACCTTTATCATATTAAATGGCACAAAAGCTAAATCGATTTTCTTAAGTTTCCATCATTTTCTACAACAAGGCACAATTTAGAATGATTGATTTTTATTACATTAATTTAATATAATGGAATTAAAGTTAAATAAGCAGCCAGTATTAAAAGGGATAATTTCTAGTTGTTTTCTATTAACTTCAAGTCAACAATTTTTCTCTGATTATTCAATGTAAGACTGATGAAGACATTGAAGAGATCCTTTCTCTAAGCAGGCAATGAAATATAACAGTGTAAACTTGAGATATAAAAGCTAGAAAGGAGTTCTTCATTGAAAAAATTTGAGACAAACACTAGGATTTTAAAGGTTAGTTTTAGGTACTGTGAATGAACCATATGTTCTCATCACCGGCATCTGTTAGTTATGGTAATCAGGTTAAGTACTTTTTCAATAAATTAAAATATTCTGTTCTAGTTCTGTGAAAAATGCCATTGGTAGTTTGATAGGGATTGCAATGAATCTGTAGCTTGCTTTGGGTAGTGTAGTCATTTTCACAATGTTGATTCTTCCAATCCAGGAACATGGTATATCTCTCCATCTGTTTGTATCATCTTTAATTTCTTACATCAGTGTCTTACAGTTTTCTGCATACAGGTTTTTTGTCTCCTTAGGTAGGTTTATTCCTAGATATTTTATTCTCTTTCTTGCAGTGCTAAATAGGAGTGTTTCCTTAATTTCTCTTTCAGATTTTCATCATTAGTGTATAGGAATGCAAGAAATTTCTGTGCATTAATTTTGTATCCTGCTACTTTACCAAATTCATTGATTAGCTCTAGTAGTTTTCTGATAGCATCTTTAGGATTCTCTATATATAGTATCATGTCATCTACAAACAGTGACAGCTTTACTTCTTCTTTTCCAACTTGGATTCCTTTTACTTCTTCTTCTACTCTGATTGCTGTGGCTAAAACTTCCAAGACTATGTTGAATAATAGTGGTGAGAGTGGACAACCTTGCCTTGTTCCTGATCTTAGAGGAAATGGTTTCAGTTTTTCACCATAAGAATGATGTTGGCTATGGGTTTGTCATATATGACCTTTATTATGTTGAGGTAACTTCCCTCTATGCTTACTTTCTGGAGGACTTTTATCATAAATCGGTGTTGAATTTTGTCAAAAGATTTTTCTGCATCTATTGAGATGATCATATGATTTTTCTACTTCAATAAGTTAATATGGTGTATCACATTGATTGATTTGCATATATTGAAGAGTCCTTGCATTCCTGGGATAAATCCCACTTCATCACGGTGTATGATCATTTAAATGTGCTGTTGGATTCTGTTTGCTAGTATTTTGTTGAGGATTTTTGCATCTATGTTCAGTGATATTGGCCTGCAGTTTTCTTTTCTTTTTTGACATCTTTGCCTGGTTTTGTTATCAGGGTGATGGTGTCCTCGTAGAATGAATTTGAGAGTGTTCCTCCCTCTGCTATATTTTGGAAGAGTTTGAGAAGGATAGGTGTTATCTCTTCTCTAAATATTTGAAAGGATTTGCCTGTGAAACCATCTGGTCCTAGGCTTTTGTTTGTTGGAAGATTTTAAATCACAGTCTCAATTTCTGTGCTTGGGATTGGTCTGTTGATATTTTCTATTTCTTCCTGGTTCAGTCTCAGAACGTTGTGCTTTCCTAAGAATTTGTCCATTTCTTCCAGGTTGTCCATTTTATTGGCATATAGTTGCTTGTAGTAATCTCTTATGATCCTTTGTATTTCTACAGTCAGTTGTTACTTCTCCTTTTTCATTTCTAATTCTACTGATTTGAGTGTTCTCCCTTTTTTTCTTGATGAGTCTGGCTAGTGGTTTATCAATTTATTTTTATCTTTGCAAAGAACCAGCTTTTAATTTTATTGATTTTTCCTGTTGTTTCCTTCATTTCTTTTTCATTTATTTCTGATCTGATCTTTATGATTTCTTTCCTTCTGCTAACTTTGGGGGTTTTTTGTTCTTCTTTCACTAATTGCTTTAGGTGTAAGGTTAGGTTGTTTATTTGAGATGTTTCTTGTTTCTTGAGGTAGGATTGTATTGTTATAAACTTCCCTCTTAGAACTGCTTTAGCTGCATCCCATAGGTTTTGCATCAAGATGTTTTCATTCTCATGTGTTTCTAGGTATTTTTAAATTTCCGTTTTGTTTTCTTTGGTGACCTCTTGGTTATTTAATAGTGTATTGGTATGGAAACATACAAAAAAACCCAAAAAGCCAAAACAATCTTCAGAAAGAAAAATGGAGCTGGAGAAATCCGGCTCCTGGACTTCAGACTAGACTACAAAGCTACAGTAATCAAGACAGTATGGTACTGGCACAAAAAAAGACATATAGATCAATGGAAAAGGATAGAAAGCCCAGAGATATACCCACACACATATGGTCACTTTATATTTGATAAAGGAGGCAATAATGTACAATGGAGAAAAGACAGCCTCTTCAATAAGTGGTGCTGGGAAAACTGGACAGGCACATGTAAAAGAATGAAATTAGAACACTCCCTTAACACCATACACAAAAATAAACTCAAAGTGGACTAAATACTTAAATGTAAAGCCAGACACTTTAAAACTATTAGAGGAAAACTTAGGCATGACACTCTATGACATAAATCGCAGCGAGATGCTTTTTGACCCACCTGCTAGAGAAATGGAAATAAAAACAAAAATAAACAAATGGGGGCTTCCCTGGTGGCGCAGTGGTTGAGAGTCTGCCTGCCAATGCAGGGGACATGGGTTCGAGCCCTGGTCTGGGAAGATCCCACATGCCATGGAGCAGCTGGTCCCGTGAGCCACAACTACTGAGCCTGCGCGTCTGGAGCCTGTGCTCCGCAACAAGAGAGGCCGCGATAATGAGAGGCCCATGCACCGCGATGAAGAGTGGCCCCCACTTGCCGCAACTAGAGAAAGCCCTCGCACAGAAATGAAGACCCAACACAGCCATAAATAAATAAATAAATTAATTACTTAATTAAAAAAAGCAGAGCCTTTAAAAAAATAAATAAGTAAACAAATGGGCCCTAATGAAACTTAAAAGCTTTTGCACAGCAAAGGAAACCATAAACAAGACAAAAAGACAACCCCCAGAATGGGAGAAAATATTTGTGAATGAAGCAACTCACAAAGGATTAATCTCCAAAATTTATAAGTAGCTCATGCAGCTCAATATAAAAAAAACAAACAACGCAATCCAAAAATGGGCAGAAGACCTAAATAGACATTTCTCCAAAGAAGATGCACAGATTGTGAACAAACACATGAAAGGATGTTGAACATCACTAATCATTAGAGAAATGCAGATCAAAACTACAATGAGTTATCACCTCACACCAGTCAGAATGACCATCATCAGAAAATCTACAAACAATAAATGCTGGAAAAGGTGTGGAAAAAAGGGAACCCTCTTGCATGGTTGGTGGGGATGTAACTTGATACAGCCACTGTGGAGAACCGTATGGAGTTCCTAAAAAAGTAAAATTAAAACTACCATATGACTCAGCAAGCCCACTACTGGGCATATACCCTGAGAAAACCATAATTCTAAAAGAGTTACGTACCACAGTGTTCATTGCAGCTCTATTTACGATAGCCAAGACATAGAAGCAACCTAAGTGTCCATTGACAGATGAATGGATAAAGAAGATGTGGCACATATATACAATGGAATATTACTCAGCCATAAAAAGAAACGAAATTGAGTTATTTGTAGTGAGGTGGATGGACCTAGAGTGTGTCATACAGAGTGAAGTAAGTCAGAAAGAGAAAGACAAATACCATATGCTAACACATATATATGGAATCTAAAAAAAAAAAAAAATGATTCTGAAAATCCTAGGGCAGTACAGGATTAAAGATGCAGCCGTAGAAAATGAACTTGAGGACACGGGGAGAGGGAATGGTAAGCTGGGACAGAATGAGGGAGTGTTATGGATATATATACACTATCAAATGTAAAATAGATAGCTAGTGGGAAGCAGCCGCCTAGCACAGGAAGATCAGCTCCGTGCTTTGTGACCACCTAGAGGGGTGGGATAGGGCAGGTGGGAGGGAGATGCAAGAGGGAGGAGATATGGTGATATATGTATATGTATAGCTGATTCACTTTGTTATAAAGCAGAAACTAACACACCATTGTAAAACAATATTACTCCAATAAAGATGTTAAAAAGAAATACAATTGAAAAGAAAAATATTTTGAATTGCTTCTTTTTTAAGTAAGTGGAGGCCATGCAATGAACTAAATAGAATGTGTTTTTGCTTTGCTTTGAAGATCTTGGTTAAGGATTCCTAAAATTCGCCATTTATGTCTCCTGTTGAAAAAAATTTAATAATGCTCATAAACTTTGCATTTCTTAACATTTTCTAAGCTGTTCTAATGGATGGTTAAAATGCTTATGTTTAAAATACATATTTTCAGGAATTCCCTGGTGGTCCAATGGCTAGGACTCTGTGCTTCCGCTTGCAAGGAACACAGGTTCTATCCCAGGTCAGGGAAATAAGATCCTGCATGCTGCGTGGTGCAGCCAGAAACATAAAAAAAAATTAAAAAATTAAGAAAAATCCATACTTTCATTTCGAACTTTCAGCAATTAAAATAATCCTTTCAAACAACATTTACCCATGTGATTGAGCATTAAGTTATTTTGAGATTTCACACGGGTCATTCCAATTACCAGATATTCCTGGCATCATTAGTACTGCACTCTGACAGTGTAACTAGGAAGTACACTCATTTCTCTGGCAATTGTAGGTTTACATTAACCCTGGAGCAGACCCAAAGAGTTTTTCATTGATTTTTGGAACTAATGAATAAAGTAGGTCGTATTGAATTCCCTAAAACTGATGCAAAGATTTCAGGACATTTGAAAAACTTCTTAAACAGTTAAAAATTCTAATGACTGGTAGTTTACAATCTTGCAGAATACACTCTGGCATCTGTGGATGTGACTTAAAAAGGTTAGGAGGAGGTGGCTCAGAAATATGAAGAGGGAATGTGTTGGTTGAAGAGGTTTTCTTGTTTTATGGATAGTTTGTATTTTACTATGAACTATGCTTTTAGGTTATGTGAATTATTCTTATATTCATCAATACCAATTGTGTAGAACTAATTAACGTTTAGATTGGTTAGCAACCTCAAAGTTATATTCTTGGGAAAACTATGACTTTAAAATTTGCACATAGAAGCACCACGCAATACATATGCGTGGTGAAAACAAACCTGTTTAAACTACACTTACAGTGTAAAGAAGGCAAACTTTTTTATTTGTTGCTTTACAGATTAATTATAAAACTAAATATATTTTTTATGATTATGATTTTGTATGAGTAGGAAAATATGGAAAATTGAAGTAATATTGCAGTGTGATTATTTTAAGAAAACTTTGAGAGAGAGACAACAATATAAACTCCAGGCCTTTTTACCTTTTTTGGTGCATCTGTTGTAGAAACCCTATTTCCCATAAATTTACATGTCTGCTTTTCTCCATGTTATCACCAAAGCAGCTGAGCTATAATAGAAAAACTCCATAAACCCTGTAGGTTCTATTCTAAATTCTTAACCACCTATTTCAGTCTTTCTTATTAAGATCCAGAAGTAATATATATATTCCCACCTCTTATGGTGATTTTTAAAATTTTCTTTTTTTAAAAAAAATATTTATTTATTTTTATTTATTTATTTATGGCTGTGCTGGGTCTTCGTTTCTGTGTGAGGGCTTTCTCTAGTTGCAGCAAGTGGGGGCCACTCTTCATCGCGGTGCGCGGACCTCTCACTATCACAGCCTCTCTTGTTGCGGAGCACAGGCTCCAGACGTGCAGGCTCAGTAATTGTGGCTCACGGGCCTAGTTACTATGCAGCATGTGGGATCTTCCCAGACCAGGGCTCGAAACCGTGTCCCCTGCATTGGCAGGCAGATTCTCAACCACTGCGCCACCAGGGAAGCCCTAAAATATTCTTAATTTTTCTTACAAGTTCAGAAGTAATACATGTTTGTTGGAAAAGATAAAATGGTACAGAAACATATAAGAAATAGTAATTTAGCACTTATACCTATGCAAGATCATATAAGAATTATAAGATAGAAGGAGACACAAGCATTCATCAAAATGATCACCAAATGAATTTAGATTACAAATTATAAGTTTATTAATGAGGGTTGCATAATACTATGAAACAGGTGGACTGGTCCTCATTGGAGTTGTCAGGCAAAACTTCCCCAAAGAAATGGATAGCTAGCCTAGATTTGAAAATGAGGAATTAATTAGGTGCAAAGTTCAGCATGCAAACAAGCTTTGGGGTGCAAGAAGTAGCCCTTAGGAAACACTAAAAGAGACCAGTGGGGCTGGAACTGGAGGAAGAGGACCTTTGTGAAGCATCAGAATTAGTCCAGGGTCAGATGACTTTGTTTTCACCTTGGATCAGTAAGAAAAGAAGAAACCCTTCACCTGTTCTAAGTAGGGAGGGTAATATTCTGTTCTGATACAGTCATGTTGAACTCTGCCTCCTCAGCCCAGTAAGGCTGCCCTCCTCTGCTGGTGTTCTAGTCACCTTGCCATCGGACAAAGCCAACTACATTGATATATCATCTAGCATGCTTCTCTTCATGCAAAGGTGGAATCTCCTCCAATATCTGCCTGCTTCTCCTGACTCCCCTGTGCCTTCAGTTTGTTTTTGAAATTTTCCTCTCAGATTGTATCATTTTTTACTGGCAAGAAAGTGAGTGCAATAAAAGAACATAGATATAGATAGATATAGATATATAGATATACCTATACCTATACATATATGTATATATATTTTTTTTTAAGTAAATTATTTTCTCTTTTCTCTCTTTCTTTAGGAAAGACCCTTTCTCTTCTGGACCTGGTAAATAACCAGGCTCAAATTCATATCTGATAATACATAGCAACCACCAACAATACAAAATTTTGTTTTTTCTCTTAAACATAAATTAGAAGAATGTTCTCATGCTATTTGAATCACATAAAATCAAATATTATCTGGTAATATTTCTTCAGTGAGGTTGAATACATTAATTCTTGAGGTAAGTGGAAAGGATAGGAAGTGGAATGTGAAACTAAAATAAAAACAACTCTTCAACTGATTAGAAAGCACTGCTTTCCCAAGCAATAGTTCACTGTTTTTAAATTGTAAGTTTCTTTCTACTGATTTTTAAATTCCTTATTGCCCTTATTCAGTCAAATATGTAAGCATTTAAAAGTGATTTGCAAATGCATGAGTGGCTGAATGCCTTCCCTTTTCTGCTTCTGAGAGTACAGTTTGCTTCTATGTATTTCATGCTTTGTGTATATACTGAAAAGACACATTTTTGGTTTATATTTAGGGATTTTCACACACTCCAGAAGAAATTTAGGGTACACCTATACAGACCACCAAACTGAAAAATCATGTTTACTTATGTTCTGGAATTCTGACCATTATTTCATGAGTATCAGTGAAAATGCAGTTTAAATGCCAGGAAAAATTACTTGTAAACCTCTATTTCTATTTTATTCAGAGTTCTCAAAAGTCTAAAGTATTTATATTTTCATCAATAATGATCTATTGCTGTAATGTCCTACCGAAGTCCCTGAGACATGAATGATTTGCTCTATTAATATCTTCTCGTTTTTGATGAAAGAGTTGTATTAGTTATCTTTGCTATGTAATAAATTATTATAAATTTTGTGGATTAAAGTAAGATTCAGATTCTTTAGGGCAGAGGATTGGCCATTGTTTGGCTGGATGATCTGCTCAGGGTTTTCGCAAGGCTTCAGGAAATCAAGGTGGCAGTCAGGGCTGCAAACTTATCTGAAGCTCAGAGTTCTCTTCCAAGTTCACTGGTTATTGTCAGCTCCTTAAATTTTAAGACTGAGACCCTGAGCTTGTGGAGATCACCTATTATTCCCTGCCACATGGCCCTCTCCACAACATGGCAGTTGTTGTTTCAAGGTCCAGAGGAGTGTCTACTGTTGCTTCCTGATATTTACTTCTAATGCCTCTTTTATAGGGCTTAGCTGATTATGTCACAAACACAGCCAGGGATAATTTCTCTACTGATTACCTCAAAGTCAGCTGATGAGAGATTATAATTACATCTGCAAAATCCATTTACTTTTGCCATCTAGTGTAATTTAAGCAAGGGAAAGATACGCCATTGTATTCACAGGATCCACCTACACTTAATAGGAGGAAATTACAGAGAATGTCCACTAGGGGAGCAGAAATCTTGCAGTCATCTTAGAATTCTGCCTACCAGGTAAATTTGAAAGAAAGTACTAAACAATATGATTAACATAATTGTTTCAGGAAAGTGGGTGTGCAACCAAAGTGTTTATTTTATGAATGATACACTCTGTGTTTCTAGAATGTAGTAGTCAGTTAAACATGTAATATTTTTCATATGAAAATGATATGTAATCCTCTAGTAGGCAAAGTAAACTGTAGATTTAGGTAGGTGGAACAAAATTAAATCAAACACTGCTTTCTCACATGTTTCAATCTGTTTACAATTTGCTAAGGATTTTTAAAGCTTCTACATGAGGAAGAAGGTATTTATTGAATGCAGTTGGAATTAAATACAATTAGATGAGCTCTGATTTATAATGTTACTAAATTCTTTTCCATTATCCAGTAAGGAATGTGAAGGAGAACGCTGAATTAACTTCCATATTACATGAAGCACACTTACTAGTCTCAGCCTATTTAATAATACGTAGGGAGCTCTATCATTTCTGCTTTTCACTACTTGGTCCTAAACTAAATAGCAAGTAACTAGCAGTAACTAGTTAATAGCAAGTAACTAATATGGTCCATAGTTTTCCACCTTATTGTTGCTATCAAATTAAGTTTTCATTGCTTAAGTGTACTTGGACCTGTTTGATGGCACTTTGGAACGTGGTTCTGTTTCTTGTTATAGCATTCAGTGTCTTAGAAGGGCTTATATTAATTAAACTATTTATATGAGGACTGTAAATTTTTGACTTTAGGAAGATTACTGTAAATCAATTCTGCTGTCATTTTTTTTTTAAGATGTCTTGATAGGTGGAACACATAAAAGAAAAATTATGATATTGAATTGATCTTTAATATTCACTCCATTGTAAAAGTTCATCTTGTTAAACAGCTTTTCATTAAGTAAATCAAATATTCAGGGGCATCATTGTAATTATATATTCCTTAATGTTAAATTTATTTAATATCTATTTTTCAGTTAGCTAGATGAAATTTTATCTTTCAATATTTAACATGCATATGGTGCATACTGCTGTGTGAAACTTAAATCCTTCAGTTTTGCTTTACACGATTAACATTTCACCCAGCTTAATCTGTATATTTCATTTTAAATTTCTGGGATGGTCTGAGATGCATGCTTTGAATGAAGAAACAACAGCCTCAACTTTGAGAAGATGATTTTGTTATGGTTTTACTAGCAGAACTGATCCATTTGTTCTCAATTTCTTGCACTTTACAATTCACTTGTATATGTGTATGTGTGTGCTTCATTCACATTCTGGCTTGTGCAAAAAGCTTTGGTTACCTTTCAAATACCATAAGAAATATAGTCAGTTTATTCATCTGTTCTTTCATGTAGAGGATTTCTATTTCTGAAAACTTTCCACAATTGTATTGAATTAAACAAAATAAAAATAAACATAAAGAAGTGTGCTATTTTTTGTGGGGTGAGGGGGTTTAATGACCCCACCACATGTTACATAAGAGTTTATTAGGTAAAAATTTCAGCATAGCTCAACAATCTTCTTGTTCTAACCTTTATTCTTTATCTCTTGATTTTCAAGTACTATACTCTATTGTTGTATACCTGTCGCCAAAATGTTTTATGCAATTTTAAGCAAGAGTAAACTTAAGTAATCAGAGTTTGAATTTAATTTCTAACATCCTTCACCACAGAAATCACAAAAGGATAGGGGGTCCACATTTCCTATTTTAAGAGAAATATTTTATTTCCTTAATTCCCTGTATCAGTCACTCCCTCCCAAATCTAGTTGCTGGTCCCTTTGAGAATATGACACACACTATCAACCTATATTCTTACAAAAAAGCACTTAATAATTTCTCACTAACTGGAAAAACAGTGCATAGTCTCATAATTCCTGATGATTATGATCAACTGTTACTTTTATGGCATCCATTAAAAAGATTCCTGGTTTCTTCTGAACCAGAGACATATTCAGATGTGTCTATAACATCACCATGGAGGATCTTGTGAGTATAAAATAATATACCTTGTTTATGGATTGGAAAATTTATGAGTCACTTAATGTATATGCATGCAACACATACAATGTGTAAGGTACCATGCTAGTGTCTGGATTAAAAAAAAATATTTAATGAAAATGTGTTCATCTCTAGCCATTATGGAAATGAAAAATAAAACCACAATGAGATATCACTATATACCTATCAAATGGCTATTTCTTTTTAAAGTGTTATCTCACAATCGTCTTTTTGGGCTTAAAGACTCTGTGCCCCAGAAAGCTAAAGTCAAAGCCCAAGTAGGCACCTGCCCTTCAGAACCTTCTCAAACTGGAACAGAGTCATTCAGACGAGCAAGTGGTTCTTCTGATCAGGGCAGCCTCAGAGAGGCTGACTTAATCCAAAATGACTCCTTTAATTTGAGGGAAAAAAAAGAGTTAATTTTAATTGGAACATCAGTTTTCCTTCAGACATAAGTGGGGTTAATAGCAATATTGAGGTTTTAAAATTTAATTTAATTTAAATTGAAATTAAATTTTTAAATTATGTGCAAGAAAATAAAAAAGTTATCCCAAAATAATGAAAATATATATTTACCACAGATTTATCAAAAGAACAGTAACATGTCTGCAGTAGAAATTTGGCATAGGCTTGCTATATAGTAAGGATTATTATTTTGTGATTGTGGTATCTTATACTTCAATACAAGTTTATGAGTATATTAATCTTACCATATTATTGAGCATGACTTCTTCATAAACTTTTTTGGTTAATTCATAGTGCCATACCAAATTTCAGGTCAATGTGTTAAGTCCCTAAATTGTCATTCATTCTTACCAACAACAATTATGTTGTAAATATGAGCATATAATAAATAGAATGGTGTTCTTTAGCACCATCTAGCTTACTTTTAGCACAATTCACACCAATACAATTACTTTTATAAAAACTGGATAATGATTTTAGATATGTATAGCTATGAAGGTCTATGAAGATAGATCAAAATGACTAATAGTATTAATGTCTTTTTAAAAAATTACTATATGCACACTATTTTCTCATAGCATTAAGGGATTTGTCTTTCAGTGCTGTCACCACATCTTCAGAAATAATTTTCTTTGTGCTAATTGCCAGAAATGCTTCACTTCAAATAGTGGGAACATTTCACTTAATTGCCCCTCAGTTGCTGATAATCTTTAGAATGAACGTATTTTTAAAAAATTAAGACGAGAGTACTTTATAAAAATAATATATTAATGTTCACTGTCTTTTTATCATGAAGTGCAAGTTATTACCATTGTCCTGATAGAAAGTGGTAAGCCACATGTAGAGAGAATAAGGAAGCAAAATTCAGTATGTTAACCTATACTTAGTAGATAAACACAGTTAATCATAGGAAAATAGAGAGACCTTCAAGATGGCAGAGGAGTAAGATGTGGAGATCACCTTCCTCCCCACAAATACAACAGAAATACATCTACATGTGGAACAACTCCTATAGAACACCTACTGAACGCAGGCAGATCTCAGACTTCCGAAAAGGCAAGAAACTCCCCATGTACCTGGGTAGGGCAAAAGTAAAAAGAAAAAACAGAGACAAAAGAATAGGGATGGGACCTGCACCACTGGGAGGGAGCTGTGAAGGAGGAAAATTTTCCACACACTAGGAAGCCCCTTCACTGGCAGAGACAGTGGGTAGGCAGGGGGGAAGCTTCAGAGCCAAGGAGGAGAACAGAGCAACAGGGGTGCAGAGGGCAAAACGGAGAGGTTCCCGCACAGAGGATGGGTGCAGACCAGCACTCACTAGCCCAAGAGGCTTGTCTGCTCACCCACCGACCAAGACAGATGGGGGTTGGGAGCTGAGGCTCGGGCTTCAGAGGTTAAATCCCAGGGAGAGGACTGGGGTTGGCTGCATGAACACAGCCTGAATGGGGCTAATGCACCACAGCTAGCCAGAAGGGAGTCCAGGAAAAAGTCTGGACCTGCCTAAGAGGCAAGAGACCATTGTTTTGTGGTGCGCAAGGAGAGGGGATTCAGAACGCCAACTAAACAAGCTCCAGAGATGGGTGTGAGCCACGGCTATCAGCGGGGATACCAGGGATGGGCATGAAATGCTAAGACTGCTGCTGCAGCCACCAAGAAACCTGTGTGCAAGCACAGGTCACTATCCACACCTTCCCTTCCAGGAGCCTGTGCAGCCTGCCACTGCCAGGGTCCTGTGATCCAGGCACAACTTCCCCAGGAGAACACACAGCATGCCTCAGGCTGTTGCAATGTCATGCAGGCCTCTGCTGCCACAGGCTCACCCCGCATTCTGTACCCCTCCCTCCCCCGCCAAGCCTGAGTGAAGCAGAGCTCCCTAATCAGCTGCTCCTTTAACCCCATCTTGTCTGAGCAAAGAACAGACACCCTCAGGTGACCTACATGCAGAGGCAGGGCCAAATCCAAAGCTGAACCCAAGGAGCTGTGCGAACAAAGAAGAGAAAGGGAAATCTCTCCCAGCAGCCTCAGGAGAAGTGGATTAAATCTCCACAATCAACTTGAGGTACCCTGCATCTGTGGAATACCTGAATAGACAACGAATCATCCCAAAATTGAGGCGGTGGACTTTGGAAGCAATGATATATATATTTTTTTCTTTTTTCTCTTTTTGTGAGTGTGTATGTGTATGCTTCTTTGTGTGATTTTGTCTGAATAGCTTTGCTTTTACCATTTGTCCTAGGGTTCTGTCTGTCTTTTTTATTTTTATTTTTTTTAGTATAGTTGTTAGTGCTTGTTATCATTGGTGGATTTGTTTTTTGGTTTTGTTGCTCTCCTCTTTCTTTCTTACTTTTTTAAAAATTATTTTTAATTTTTAATAATTATTTTTATTTTAATAACTTTATTCTATTTTTTTATATATTTCTTTCTTTTTTTCTCACTTTTGTTCAGAGCTGTGTGGCTAATGGGGTATTGGTGCTCCAGCCAGGTGGCAGGCCTTTACCTCTGGGGTGGGAGAGCCAAGTTCAGGGCACTGGTCCACCAGAGACCTCCCGGCTCCATGTACTATAAAAGGGTGAAAGCTCTCCTAGAGATCTCCATCTGAACACTAAGACCCAACTCCACTCAACGACCAGCAAGCTACAGTGCCAGACACCCTATGCTAGCAAGCCGGGAACACAATCCCACCCATTAGTAGAGAGGCTACCTAAAATCATAATAAGGTCACAGACACCCAGAAACACACCACTGCCCACCAGAAAGACAAGATCCAACTTCATACACCAGAACACAGGCACTAGTCCCCTCCACCAGGAAGCCTAAACAACCCACTGAACCAACCTTAGCTACTTGGGACAGATACCAAAAACAACAGGAAGTACAAACTTGCAGCCTGCAAAAAGGAGACCCACAACACAGTAAGATAGGAAATTGAGAAGACAGAGAAACACACAGCAGAAAAGGAGCAAGGTAAAAATGCATGAGATGAAACAAATGAAGAGGAAATAGGTAGTCTACCTAAAAAAGAATTCAGAGTAATGATAAAAAAGATGATCCAAGATCTTGGAAATAGAATGGAGAAAATAAAATAAACTTTTAAAGAAGACAAAGAAGAACTAAAGCACAAACAAACAATGATGAACAACACAACAAATGAAATTGAAAATTCGCTAGAGGGGATCAATAGCAGAATAACTGAGGCAAAAGAACGGATAAGTGACCTGGAAGATAAAATAGTGGAAATAACTACTGCAGAGCAGAATAAAGAAAAAAGACTGAAAATAATTGAGGACAGACTCAGAGACATCTGTGACAATAATAAACGCACCAACATACGCATTACAGGGGTTCAAGAAGATGAAAAGAAAAAGAAAAGGACTGAGAAAATATTTGAAGAGATTATAGTTGGAAACTTCACTAATATGAGAAAGGAAATAATTAATCAAGTCCAGGAAGCACAGAGAGTCACATACAGGATAAATCCAAGGAGAAACATGCCAAGACACATGTTAATCAAACTATCAAAAATTACATACAAAGAAAAAATATTAAAAGCAGCAAGGGAAAAACAACAAATGTCATACAAGGGATTCCCCATAAGGTTAACAGCTGATCTTTCAGCAGAAACTGCAAGCCAGAAGGGAGTGGCAGGACATATTTAAAGTGATGAAAAGGAAAAACCTACAACCAAGATTACTCTACCAAGCAAGGAACTCATTCAGATTTGACCAAGAAATTAAAACCTTTACACACAAGGAAAAGCTAAGAAAATTCAGGACCACTCAACCAGCTTTACAACAAGTGTTAAAGGAACTTCTCTAGGCAGGAAACACAAGAGAGCAAAAGACCTACAAAAACAAACCAGAAACAGTTAAGGAAATGGTAATAAAAGCATACATATTGATAATAACCTTAAATGTAAATGGATTAAATCCTTCCACCAAAACACATAGACCAGCTGAATGGATACCAAAACAAGAACTGTATAAATGCTGTCTACAAGAGGCCCACTTCAGAACTAGGGATACATACAGACTGAAAGTGAGGGGATGGAAAAAGATATTCCATGCAAATGGAAATCAAAAGAAAGCTGGAGTAGCAAGTCTCATATCAGACAAAATAGACTTTAAAATAAAGACTATTACAAGAGACAAAGAAGGACACTACATAATGATCAAGAGATCAATCAAAGAAGAAGATATAACAATTGTAAATATTTATGCACACAACATAGGAGCACCTCAATACATAAGGCAAATGCTAACAGCGATAAAAGGGGAAATCGATAGTAACACAATCATAGTAGGGAACTTTAACACCCTACTTTCACCAATGCACAGATCCTCCAAAATGAAAATAAATAAGGAAACACAAGCTTTAAATGATAAATTATACAAGATGGACTTAACTGAAATTTATAGGACATTCCATTCAAAAATAACAGAATGCACGTTCTTCTCAAGTGTTTATGGAACATTCTCCAGGATAGATCATATCTTTGGTCACAAATCAAGCTTTGGTAAATTTAAGAAAACTGAAAACATATCAAGTATCTTTTCTGACCAAAACACTATGAGACTAGATATCAATTATAGGAAAAAAATCTGTAAAAAATACAAACATATGGAGGTTAAACAATACACTACTTTATGACCAAGAGATTACTGAAGAAATCAAAGAGGAAATCAAAAAATACCTAGAAATAAATGACAATGAAAACATGACGACCCAAAACCTATGGGATGCAGCAAATGGAGTTCTGAGAGGGAAGTTTATAGCAATACAATGCTACCTCAAGAAACAAGAAACATCTCAAGTACACAACCTAAACTTACACCTAAAGCAGTCAGAGAAAGAAGAACAAAAAAAGCCAAAGTTAGCAGAAGGAAAGAAATCATAAAGGTCAGAGCAGAAATAAATGAAAAAGAAATGAAGGAAACAGTAGCAAAGATCAATAAAACTAAACCTGGTTCTTTGAGAAGATAAACAAAATTGATAAACCATTAGCCAGAGTCATCAAGAAAAAAAGGCAGAAGACTCAAATCAGTAGAATTAGAAATGAAAAAGGAGAAATAACAACTGACACTGCAGAAATACAAAGGTTCATGAGAGTTTACTACAAGCAAGTATATGCCAATAAAATGGACAACCTGGAAGAAATGGACAAACTCTTAGAAAAGCACAACCATCTGAGACTGAACCTGGAAGAAATAGAAAATATAAACAGACCAACCACATGCACTGAAATTGAGACTGTGATTAAAAATCTTCCAACAAACAAAAGACCAGGACCAGATGGCTTCACAGGAGAATTCTATCAAACATTTAAAGAAGAGCTAACACCTAACCTTCTCAAACTCTTCCAAAATATAGCAGAAGGAGGAACACTCCCAAATTCATTCTACGAGGCCACCATCACCCTGATACCAAAACCAGACAAAGATGTCACAAAGAAAGAAAACTACAGGCCAATATCACTGATGAGCATAGATGCAAAAATCCTCAACAAAATACTAGCAAACAGAATCCAACAGCACATTAAAAGGATCATACACCATGATCAAATGGGGTTTATCCCAGGAATGCAAGGATTCTTCAATATATGCAAATCAATCAATGTGATACACCATATTAACTAATTGAAGGATAAAAACCATATGATCATCTCAATAGATGCATAAAAAGCTTTTGACAAAATTCAACACCCATTTATGATAAAAACCCTCCAGAAAGTAGGCATAGAGGGAACTTACCTCAGCATAATAAAGGCAATATATGACAAACCAACAGCCAACATCATTCTCAATGGGGAAAAACTGAAACCATTTCCACTAGGACCCGGATCAAGACAAGGTTGCCTCCTCTCAGTACGATTATTCAACTTAATTTTGGAAGTTTTAGCCACAACAATCAGAGAAGAAAAAGAAGTAAAAGGAATCCATATCGGAAAAGAAGAAGTAAAGCTGTCACTGTTTGCAGATGATATGATACTATACATAAAGAATCTTAAAGACTCTACCAGAAAACTAGTAGATCTAATCAATGAATCTGGTAAAGTAGCAGGATACAAAAGTAAAGCAGAGAAATTTCTTGCATTCCTATACACTAATGATGAAAAATCTGAAAGAGAAATTATGGAAACACTCCCATTTACCACTGAAAAAAAGAATAAAATACTTAGGAATAAAGCTACCTAAGGAGACAAAAGACCTGTATGCAGAAAGCTCTAAGACACTGATGAAAGAAATTAAAGATGATACAAACAGATGGAGAGATATACCATGTTCTTGGATTGGAAGAATCAACATTGTGAAAATGACTAAACTACCCAAAGCAATCTACAGATTCCATGCAATCCCTATCAAACTACCAATGGAATTTTTCACAGAACTAGAACAAAAATTTTTGCAATTTATATGGGAACACAAAAGACCCCGAATAGTGAATGCAATCTTGAGAACGAAAAATGAAGCTGGAGAAATCAGGCTCCCAGACTTCAGACTATACTACAAAGCTACAGTAATCAAGACAGTATGGTACTGTCACAAAAACAGAAATATAGATCATTGGAACAAGATAGAAAGCCCAGAGATAAACCCATGCACATACGGTCACCTTATCTTGATAAAGGAGGGAAGAATATACTATGGAGAAAAGACAGCCTCTTCAATAAGTGGTGTTGGGAAAACTGGACAGCTACATGTAAAAGAATGAAATTAGAACACTCCCTAACACCATACACAAAAACAAATTCAAAATCGATTAAAGACCTATACATAAGGCCAGACACTATAAAACTCTTATAGGAAAACATAGGCAGAACACTCTATGATATAAATCACAGCAAGATGCTTTTTGACCCACCTTCTAGAGAAGTGGAAATAAAAACAAAAATAAACAAATGAGACCTAATGAAACTTGAAAGATTTTTCACAGCAAAAGAAACCATAAACAAGATGAAAATACAACCCTCAGAATGGGAGAAAATATTTGCAAATGAAGCAACTGACAAAGGATTAATCTCCAAATTTTACAAGCAGCACATGCAGCTCAATATCAAAGAAACAAACAACCCAATCCAAAAATGGGCAGAAGACCTAAATAGACATTTCTCCAAAGAAGATATGCAGATTGCCAGCAAACACATGAAAGAATGTTCAACATCATTAATCATTAGAGAAATGCAAATCAAAACTACAATGTGGTATCACCTCACACTAGTCAGAATGGCCATCATCAAAAAATCTACAAACAATAAATGCTGGAGAAGGTGTGGAATAAAGGGAACCCTCTTGCACTGTTGGTGGGAATGTAAAATGATACAGCAACTATGGAGAACAGTATGGAGTTTCCTTAAAAAACTAAAAATAGAACTTCCATATGATCCAGCAATCCCACTACTGGTCATATACCCTGAGAAAACCATAATTCAAAAAGAGTCATGTACCACAATGTTCATTGCAGCTCTATTTACAATAGCCAGGACATGGAAGCAACCTAAGTGTCCATCGACAGATGAATGGATAAAGAAGATGCGGCACATATATACAATGGAATATTACTCAGCTGTAAAAAGAAAGGAAATTGAGTTATTTGTAGTGAGGTGGATGGATCTCGAGTCTGTCCTACAGAATGAAGTAAGTCAGAAAGAGAAAAACAAATACTGTATGCTAACACATATATATGGAATCTAAAAAAAAAACAAAAACAGGTTTTGAAGAACCTAGGGGCAGCACAGGAATAAAGACAGAGACGTAGAGAATGGACTTGAGGACACGAGGAGGGGGAAGGGTAAGCTGGGACGAAGTGAGAGATTGGCATGGACATATATACACTATCAAATTAAAATAGATAGCTAGTGGGAAGCAGCCACATAACACAGGGAGATCAGCTCTGTGCTTTTTGACCACCTAGAATGGTGGGATAGAGCAGGTGGGAGGGAGACACAAGAGGGAGGAGATATGGTGATATATGTGTATGTATAGCTGATTCACTTTGTTATAAAGCAGAAACTAACACACCATTGTAAAGCAATTATACTCCAATAAAGATGTTTATAAATAAATAAATAAATAAATAAATAAAATAAAAGTGAAGCCACCCACAAAAAAATAAATAAACCATAGGAAAATAACACCTATTTTTTTACCAAATATTTTCTAAAAGAAACTCAACTCAATTAAAGTCTCTGATCTTAAAGAGGTTCTATGCTAATAAGGTGATACAGATAAACTTTCTGTGTGTGTGTGAGACATGTGTGAGATAGTGCTAAGTGTTGTGTAGGGAATTAAAGTAGGTAATGTGATAGTGACTTTTTTATTTCCTCAGATTGGATGGGCAAAAGGATGACATTTAAGAAGAAATTTGAAGGTCAAGGAATTCACCATAGAAAGAGGAGAAGTAAGAATATTCCAGGAAATCAGAACACCTATCTCAAAGATTCTTAAGTGGTTAAGAGCTTTTCATATTTGAAAAACTAAAACTGTAGTGTGAGTTTAACACAGTAGGTAAGATGAAGAGTAATGAACTATATGGCTAGGGCCAGACCACCTAAGGCTTTCATAAGTTAGGGGAAGGAGTTTCAATCTTTCCCCCCTTCCTAATGTGGTTGCTTACCTTCCTTCCTTTCTTTCTTCCTTCTTTCCTTCCTTCCTTCCTTCCTTCCTTCCTTCCTTCCTTCCTTCCTTCCTTCCTTCCTTCCTTCCTTCCTTCCTTCCTTTTTCCCTTATTACAGTAATCTCAGTGAGAGTTGACAGTGGTGTTTGTTAGGGTGGTAGTAATGTATATGTAAGAACATAGGCAGAGTCCATATATGTTTAGTGGGAGCATAAGTGGAATTTTCTGATGGAATCAGTGTGGAGAGTGTAGTTGGGAAGGAGAAGTATCAAAGGGAGCACAATTATTTTAGGTTTCACAACTGGATGCTAGTGTTTCCTTTCACAAAATTGAAAGAGTGAGGGACATGAAATTTAAGTGATGGCAGAGTCAAGATTTTTCTTTTGGCTTTTTTAGTTTTGAGATGTTTGTTTTGTTGAAGCATCAAGTAAATAATTATTGATATGAGTCTAGTGTCTGGACTAGAAGTCAAGGTAGGAAACATAGCTTGTAAAATCATCTATGCATTCACAGATTTTTTTTTTCCCTAGAAACAATTATATATCTACTTAAAATAGTTTCAATCACTGGTTTTATATGCATAAGAAAGAAAAAATCTTTTTTTTTAAATTTTCATTTAAAAATAGCATATTGACTATAGGATATTTTAAAGTGAAGAATAAAAGCAATAGTGCCAACACAAATTAACATAAGGATTAAGATTTTAGTGTACCTGTATCAATTTTTAGATTGCCTATGTAAAAAAAAGTTATAAAAGTGAGAATGTTCACTGGCTAAAGCTAAAATATCACCAAACAATTTTTGTTTAATTAGGAAGTTATTTTTTCTTTAACAATAGTTCTATTTACTAGAACAATAGTTCTAGTAAAGAGCACATCCTTACCCCATTCATCTTTTACAAAATCCCTGTCCCCCGTGCTATTTTCTTTATAGGACTTTGGACTCAACAGCACAGTAGATGATAGAAACAGAAGTGAATGTAGCTATAATGGCTACTGTATACCTAGATGCAGTGTATAGGAGAAGTATCATATAGAGCAAAATATCCCAATCTGCTACCCTTACCCAAACCTTAGCATTTTATCTCATGCCTGTTTTGCAGGATGCAGCTACTTTTCTGTACTTAATTTAATTTACAATATTTTGCTGATGGCCAGGATTCCATATTTCCCCACATTATCCTCTTAGCATCTGCCTTTTTCATTCCTCGATCATTGTCTATAAGATTAAAAACTCTACTCTGAGCAAAGCCTTGTTTTTACCCCATGCTCTGCCAACCTGGAAACAGCTCCAGTGTCTTATCTCATATTTATACAGAATGCCAAATCCTATTCCCTTAATTGCCTCAGCTGGGGAGCCAAGAGTGCCTAAAACAGCTGGTGGCAAGTGTGTATATAGCAAATAGGTAGGGCAGACTCTCCTGCAAAATGCAATGCTGTATTAAGAATTTTGCAGTTAGGGGCTTTTTCCTCTGGAGGAAACCAACTCAACTAGTTCTGTTAAAACTCATTTACTATACACAACCCCCTTCCACATGGTAGCCTCTGACACCACAAAGTGCCAGAGGCAGAACTGTGACTGTAAGATGTACATGTGAATGTGATAGGGTAAGAAATATATTTTTTTTTATTAGCAACTGAAGAAAGCATTTAGGAAATGGAGACTTTGTGGCTGCTCTTCACACTCGGTGGTAATGCTGCTGTGCTTTGCAATCAGCATAAACCTGAATTCTATTTTGTTCATTTGTACATGTGTTAAAGGTCTATTTTAGGGCTTCATTGTTTATCTATGAAAGTGTAACATGCTTTTTAAGAAAAAATTCTACGAAGTTTTTTATATTTTGTTCATAATATCTTTTATTTTGAAGAGGGTTCTATTTCTAAACCTATGAATTTAGATCACTATGAAGTTTAATTCTAGTAGAAAGCCATTAACACTTTGTCTATTATCTTTGTTTTCATTTTTCAGCCTTAGAGAATGAAAGGTCACATTTACTGTGCACCTATAATATTTTTATTCATGCCTCAATTCCATCCTCATGTATTTTCTATTGATTTCAAAATTAGACCCAAACTTGGATAAGTCATGTAGGACATAGGAAAAGGGGTTTGAAATTAATAACTTAATGTTGCATTCCATATTTGGAATCAATATAATAATCACAATTTAGAATTTTTTTCTTGATTAGGTAATGTCTTGCTAGCATTATTTTAAAATAAAATAAAATTCCAAAGTTAAAAGGTGCAGATTGTTAATTTGATGCATAAAACACCATAAAATTATTTTGATTTTTTAAAAATATCTCCCTCATTCAGAGGAGAATGTATTAAAACTAGTAGAATATGTAAACTTTTAAGAAATTCAGAATAACTATACTGGGAAACTGTATAGCTATTTATGTTAAAAGTGGTCTTGGGGTGCATAATAAAATTTTTTATGATAGCATGATTTTATGTTCCTAGAATATCAGAGTGTTGAGATTAAGACTTCAAGACTTTTCATGGGAGATAAAAGTCGGTTTGTAATATAAATAAGTTGACAATTAGCTTTATACATAACTATGTCATTTATTCGTGCATTAAATGTATTATTGGTCTACTATATGCTAGATCCTGCTGATACTGCAAGGGTATAGTGCTAAGTCAACTAGCAAACAGGTACAAACTTTAAAATATGGCCCATATAGCAGGAATTAAAAGTGAAATGAAGTGGCTGAAAATTTAAAAGTGCAAAATAAGGCTGCCTAACCCTACTCTCATATAATGTGCATAATGAGGAAACAGAGAACCAATTACAAATGTAATTTGCTAAGAAACTGACATTCAAGAAAGAGAAGGAAATTTACCAATATAGAATAATATAAACAGAAAAAATTACTATAACCGTGTTCCTCCAATTCTTGGTGACAAATTCATTTGATTTTGATACATGGAAAGTATACATCCATCAATTTGCTTTCATTCAGAGATATTTCTGAGAAGGATCTTGCTAGTCTGTTGTTATGGAAATTAGTTTTAAAAGTTGCATTTGCCAGAATGTCATTCTTGGAGTTTGTTTTTAAGTAAATCCCTTTGAGATGATAAAGAAATAGAAAATATAAAAAGTTATTTTCAAATCAAATAATAAAATGTTTTTTATGTATATTTTATATCCCTACTTAATAATAAAATAATTTGTATTTTCACCAGATGTCGTTATTATATCAGTCCAGATTTTTCTATTTCTCATGTGAGATCAGGCCATTTCATACACTACACATTGGGGAAATAATAGGGAAAAGTGAAAAATTAGTATCTATAAGTTTGTGATAGTCCTAGCTAATAGGAACTCAAGTAGATTGTTTCTTCCATGTATTTCTCAGAGGGAACAGGTGGATTTTTTGACTATATATTCATTTCTATCCTACAAAATATATTTAGATATAGATGTTAAAGGATGTCATGAAATTTGGCACAGATGAAAAAGAACAAACTTGTCAGAGTGTGTGTATATAAACACTCATTTATGAGAAATTATAGACACTGCATTAAAATTGAATACTTTATATGTATTTAAATTTAGAATATTTATAAATATATAAAATATTATAATAATATACACTAATAATTATTTTTTAATTAAACTTTAAACTTGTAAGAAATAATGTTGAAATAAATCTAAGATTAAAAAAGAGAAATTGTGATTGTGGGGTTTACTCTTCCACAAAAATCTCTCCTTCAACTAAAGGAAAAACAAATATATATTTTAAAATATTCTTTCAGCATGTATTGGCATGTCTTTGTCTCTCTGTTTCTCTTTATAAATATATTCAGTTAACTCACATGCTAATAAAGTAATTAATCAATTGAGTTTGACAGCCTAAATATAAATAATACATATATTTATATATATTATAAGTAATATATATGATAGATATTATATATATTTATAACTAAATAGTCTGATATTAGATAGGCTTTACTTAAAAATAATGTTTATTGATTCTACAAGTTATTACATCTACTTCTATTTTGTTTTTGCTTTAAAGATTTTCTTTAAATAGTCTGATGAAATAAGGTCAATAAGGTCTGGTATATTAATATAGTATAACTTGAAAGCAAAAATGAAAGCACAAATGCAATGAATAACTCTATATAGACCTTCAACAAGTTAATACAATGGTTTCCACTTTTAAATACTGACAAATCATGAAAAGTTTGTCTATAAAACTTGTGTTAAAGCTTATCAGTTTTAACTCAGCAGCATTGTGGTAAAAATAATTTGTCTATGAAAATGAACTACACTTTTTCGTACTGATTAGTGCATTATAGTATAAAACTCACAGATGCATCTATCACACATTGAATTACTAAAGAAGGATGCTATAGAATTGTATGACTTAAAAAAAAATCCATTTGATATATATTGAGGTCCTACGGATTATCAACCCTTTAATTAACTGCTGGCAACACAATAATAGACAAAGCAATATCTAATTAGCCTATATGTCAATTTAGAGATCACAATAATCAATTTTATCATTTTCTAGAGAAACAAACCAAAATCCAGCAAGATTAATGCCTTAGACAAACCCACAGAGCACACAAAGTTTGTAACAAGTATAGGAAAATCACAAAAAACTGTAACAGTGTGGGGACATGTAGATTGGAGAAAAATCTGTTACCATTACAAGGCCTTAAAGTGTTACTGAACTGGTCTGCTGGACCCTCTCCAGGGTCTTAACCCGGGCCATGACCCCTTGTCTCAGCCAGGGAGGTTCCTTTTCCTATCAGATTCTCACAGCGGATAACAAAATGTATACTGAGACTGGAACAGCACAAGCTTTGCGCCATGACCAAAAATAGAGAAGGGGAACCTAGTTCACAAAGGAAATCAACTTCTCAACCCAAGTTGAGTTGGAGACACTAAATATATAGTAGGGTTGAGGTAAAAGAGAGGGATTTGGAAAGCATAGGAGGAATATTCGTGAGTTATGTGAGAACAGGGGTGTGGTTTGGACCTGGAACTGATGCAACTCTCCTTTTAGTCCTTTTATGGCCTTTTCCAGTTGTTGCCATGGCAATTATCAACTGTCAGGGCGCTGGTGAGTGTCATTTAACATGCTAATGAATTACAGTGAGCTCAAGGTCTACTGGAAGTCAAATATTCTGTTATCTTAGGCCTAGTTGGTTTCAATCAGTTCTTGCTTTTATCTCCTTGCAAGCTTCCTGAAGCACAGATAAGAGTAATTGGTTTCTCTTCAAGGGAGGAGCAGAGGTATGATTCTGGGGTAACAGTCTTGGTAAAAAAATGGCAAGAAGAGGGTGTGGTTGATGAAACCTAAAAAGAGAGGAAGCTGTGAAAGGTCATCTGGCAGTAGCTGTGGCCTTCAGCTGAGGGGCTCTGCTGGTAAAAAGTGAAAGGAAACTGGAGAAAATCATAACACAACCTTCCATTCATCTCTCCCTCTGGTCTCCTGTTAGACTTCCAGTGTAATGTGTTGCCTGAAACCAACTGGAAGCAAGGAGACTATAGAGCTAAATTAGGTACACTGAACCAGCCCCTCTCCTGGGGCACTGAGCAATACATAGCAGGATGGGGAGTGGATCTTTATAGACAAGTGAATGATATCTCTCATCTTCAACACTTTTTACCATCAGCATCTCCTTCTTTTCTTTGCTTAAGTGAAATATTGTGTTCCCGGAACAGTTTTTAATCCTCTATTGTATAATCATACTGTTACTACCCACCTGAAACTTAAAATATTAGCTTTTCAGCGTTCTTTATATGAGGTAGTGGGAGGGGGTTGGTAAAATGAAATAATGTTTTTGGATAAAGCATATTGCCTTAGTCTTCTCTTTATGTTTAGTCATGAGGCCTAATATTATAATAATATCCACCTTCTTCCCCTTCCATGTTCTCTTTAACTTCAGCTGGACAGAATCTTTCACTTAGTGGAGAAACCCAAATCTTCATTCCATATCATCTGGGTTTTTTGGGACCTTATCTTTATGAGTTGACCTTATTGGGACTCTTATTCAGGAAGAATTAAAAAGTACCACAGTGAGTCATAATGGTTAGAAAAAGAAGCTTCACTGTCTCTATTGTGAAGCAGTGAGCCAGTTTTTTCTAAGTACAGTTGATACACAACCTTCTCCTCTGCTGTAGGCTCAATGGATGAGGACCCCAAAATGACAGTCTCAGCTTCTATTTTATCAGAACTGTGACTTATTTCTCTCAGAGAAGCATTCATCCTTTGGGCATTAGGACTTCCCAGCTGATCAAGACTATAGGGACAAAAGCAAATTTCCTCCAGTCAGTTGATAGTTTTAACAGTGTAATGAGCTACTCCCATCTCCTTTCCTTGGTTTCTATACATTCTGTCTATGGAAGAGATGTCCACATATAGAGACTTTTTGTTTAAGAAATATATTCTATCATGTGGGACAGCAACTTGGTTGCTTGGTTTCCTTAAATTAATTTTGTCTGGCCATTTTGTTAATGCCAGTTGCTTCTGAATGATGGATAATCCTAAGGCCAGTGAATTTGTATGGGAATGAGCCTATTTTCTTATGTAGTAGTCATGTTTGGATAAAGTTACCTCTTTAAAACACAGATCTGATTATAACATTCCTGTTTTACAAGCACTCAATAGCTTCTCATTTCCTCCAAAATAAAGCTCAAAACCTTTAATATATAATACACATTTAAGATCAGGCTTTAATTTTTTTTTCATTTTTATTCTTCACTAAAAATTTCTAGATTTTCAAATTAAAACTAGATTAGACCACTTGTCACTTACTTTTTCCAACTTTTGTCTATATTTCTGAAGATAGCTAATTTACCATTTTTACTTAACCAATACTCATTATTAAAATTCAGCTCAAAGACTAACTTCTAAATTTACTAGGACCTGAGGGCAAATATACTTTTTGTTTCCCTTCCCTGTCTGTTTTTGTCTGTCAAAATCTCTCTGAGAGCAGTCAATATAAATATACTGCACAGGCAGACCTCATTTTATTTCATTTCACTTTATTGCACTTCACATATACTGCATTTTTTACTAATTGATGGTTTACGACAACCTTGCTTCTAGCAAGTCTACCTGCACAGTGTTTCCAGCAGTATTTGCTCACTTCATGTCTGTGTCACATTTTGGTAATTCTCACAATATTTCAAACTTTTTCTCTATTATTATATTTGTTATGGTGATCTATAATCAGTGATCTTTAATGTTACCATTTTAATATTTTGAGGTGCCACAAACCATGCCCATATAAGACAGCAAACTTAATTGATATATGTTCTGTGTTCTGACTGCTCTACCCACCAGTTATTCCTCAGTGCCACCCCCTCTTTCTCGCTGTCTCTCATCAGGCTTCCTTGTTCCCTGAGGCACAACAATATTGAAATTAGGCCAATTAATAACCTTACAATGGCCTCTAAGTTTCAAGTGAAAGAAAGACTTGCAAGTCTCTCACTTTAAATAAAAAGTTAGAAATGATTAAACTTAGTAAGGAAGGCGTATTGAAAGCTGAGATAGGCTTAAATCTAAGTCTCTTATGCCAAACAGCCAAGTTGTGAATACAAAGGAAAAGTTCTTGAAGGGAATTAAAAGTACTACTCCAGTGAACACATGAATGTAAGATAGCAAAACAGTCTTTTCGCTGATATGAAGAAAGTTTTAGTGGTCTGGATAGAAGATCAAACCAGCCACAATATTCCCTTAAGCCAAAGCCTGATCCAGAACAAGACTGTAACTCTTTTTAATTCTATGAAGGCTGAGACTGGTGAGGAAGCTGCAGAAGAAAAGTTTGAAGCTAGCAGAGTATGGTTCACGAAGTTTAAGGAAAGAAGCCATCTTCGTAACATAGAAGTGCAAGGTGAAAGAGCAAGTGCTGATGTAGAAGCTGCAGCAAGTTATCCAGAAGATCTAGCTTAGAAAATGAATGAAGGAGGCTACACTAAACAACAACAGACATCAACATGGAGGTAAGACCCTTCACCAACAAAAAGATTATGACTCACTGAAGGCTCAGATGATGGTTAGCATTTTTTAGCAACAAAGTATTATTTAACTGAGATATGTACATTGTTTTTTAGACATAATGCTATTGCAACGTAATAGACTGCAGGATAGTAGACATAACTTCTGTATGTCTTGGGAAATCAAAAAGCCTTATGTGACTCGCTCTATTGCAGTATTCACTTTATTGTGGTGGTCTGGAACCGAACCCTCAATAGCTCCAAGGTATGCTGGTACCTCTATGTAACTCAGTGGCTCATTTCTGGTTTTAAGCTCCTTGAAGCCAGAGATCACATTATATAATTTCGTGAACCATGGTACCAAGCTAAGGAGGTTTTCATCAGTTCTTTGTTGAATTTGAGTTAATGTAAATATTTATATTAAGAAAAGTATGATAAAATCATAGCAAAGATAAATCATACTTTATTATAAATGTTGCAATATGTTTTTCATTTTTTTTTTTTTAGGGATCTATGTCATAAACAGAGTACTTGAGTGGTCCTATTTGCATTCTTGATGTATTATAAAGCATATTTGATACTTCTCTGCTATCAACTTTTGCAGAAGTGGCTGCTCCAAGGAGAAAGGCAAAACATCTTCAAAGTCTCCTGCTGACTTAACATTGAAAATACTTTTGAATAGGTTAGTGGGTACTTAGAAGTTATTTGTTGTCAATGATGATTAAATCAGTAAACATTTCTTAAAATATGGATAAACCTATGCTATAATAGTATAATAGCATCTTACCCTAAGAGTGTAGGATCATTGTTATTTTCAGTGACTAAAATATATGTAATCATTTAGTTCTACAACAAATTTTGTTAAATACAAAAGCATGACAAGTATTAAAAATATTTTAAAACTCTAGATTATTGTGCAAAAACATTCATTTGTGTATATGTTTCCTCTTATTCTGTTATATGGCCAAACGTGTACCCAATAGTTATGTGAAGACAAAAGCTGAAAGTTTCAGTCCCAAAGACAGTTTGAAATTTTCCAATTATTTCAATTAGATAATAATAATTTGTCAGGAAATAATGCAAAGTTGGCTGAATATTATAGTTTTTTTAGCAGTACATGAGACTACAATGTTACAGTAATTTAAATTTAAATTGAACCAAAAGTTTGGTTAAATTTAAAGTAAACCAAAAGTTTGTTAGTTAAGATAATGTTATGCTTTTATGTGTAATTTTTATTTTATTTTGAACTTTAATAATCTTTGCAATCATCTTGGCATCAAATATAAAGTTGATGTGAGTGTATTAAATTTTTGCTTTTGACTCAAGTTTTGAAAACTTAATAAACATAATTATTAGTAAATGTACATGTGTTAAATTAGGAAATTAAGCAGTTCATATATGTATAAATAACAAATTTGCTCATTTGTTTGTTCATTCATAATATTTTACTCAATTTTTTTACCCATTCATTCAACAAATACTTGATATATACTATTTATTAGCATTGGCAGTCTCTAGGTGCACAATGATAAACAAAGCAAATGATATGTAATAAACACCCTGTAATGATATGTAAATTTAATAAAAATCTAAATAAATGACTACAGATAGATCAAAGGTACCTAAGTGGATGGATGGAGAAAGAGTGAGAGGGAATTATGGATAGATATGTAGTTTAAAAAATTAATAAATATAGCGAAAAACTAAAGATAAATTTAAGTGAGTATAACAGCAATACTGATTTGGGATTTGAGAGTCAGAATAGGTCTATTTGAAAAACAAAATGCTATAGGAAGTAGTCAATAAAAGAGCAACGGAAGGTCATTCCTTGGAATGGGAAGAATATTTGCTTTGGTTTAATGACTACATTGTGTACAAGAAACTAGAAAAAGTCCACAGTAAGTAGAACTGGTACATAAAGTGGAAAGTGACAGCAAGAAAGACAAGAGTAGTGAGTAAAGCATGAATAGAAAATGGCACAGAAGCAGGGAACAAACATGTAGGCTTGTGAATTAGCCTAATTACTCTGGGGAATGATTGAATTATTTGAATCATAGAAAGGTTGGAGTATTATGCTTATTTAAAAATCACTCTACTGTATGAAGAATAAATTGAAAGTGGGTTTTGGACCTAAGGAGTGGAAGAGGAGAGACATATTAGAGACTTGAAGTAATGCAAGATGATGGTGGTTGTACTAGAATGATGGCAGGTGTTACGGAGAACAGTGAATATATGTATTTTAGATGTTAGATATCTACAAATTGATACTATTTTAAAGACCAAAGTAGGTAGGAAATGGACCAATAACATTGTGTCAAAGATAATCCCTAACTTTTAGGAAGAATCAACCTTTTAGATGAAATAAAACTTATTGAAATGGCGAACACAGGTAGACTAAATTGCTTCACTAAATTGGTGGAGGGCTGGGTACAGAGTGGGGATGGGAAAGCAGTAGGATGTAAAGGAATCAGGCATTCAGTTCTGAACATATGAATTTAAAAGTGGCTAAGAAATATATCTACAACTGGAGTTATTAAGAATATAGTTGAACATACGGATCTGGATTTTTATAGATTAAAAACTATAATTTAAGAGATAATATCAGATGCTTTTAAAAACTTGTAAATAAAGTAATTCATTTAGAGATAGAGTGGACAGGAGAAGGCAAGAGAGCCTAAGACAGACGAGGAATTCCAGTAATGACATATTAGGTTAAACAGCTATGAAAGAAAACTGAGAAAAGAAACTAGTAATCTGATGAAGATTAAGAAAGAGAATATTACAAAAGAAATGTTTGCTCAATTGTGTTGAATTTTGCTAAGATATCTAACTAATTAGCTAACTAAGCAAAGAAATAATTTTAATATTAAGATTACTGATTCTTTTGTTTACATTCCAGGCAAAGACTTGCCTGCAAGTATCATGCCTAGAATTAGAACTAAGGAGGATTTGAAATATTAATGAGTTACATTGCATTAATAGATTTTAAGATAAAACCCTTAGAGAAGAATAAAATTGCATATGTATTTTCTTATGAAATTGATCTATAGCATTAATTAAATTTAGAGATTGCTTATATTTAATCAGTCTTTGCAGAACATTGCAACATTGTTTGAACTTATGAAGAGAAAATAATACATAGGGCTGTTGTCAATTCTATTAAAATAAGTAGGGTATAAAAGTCTATTAGCTTTTGATGATAATATTTAGAGGTAGTAAGTATGACATTAATACTTGCATTAAATGGTTTATAGTAGGTAAACTCCTAAAATTCTCACATGTGTAAGAATTAGAGTTAAATTTATTAAGGATTAAATCTCGAAGGACATTCAGAACAAAGGGAAATATTTTCTTCATAATCATTCCATGTTTTGCTTCAATGCATTTATGTTTAGTAGCAATTACTTGAATCAAAGCAAAATTAATCCTTGTTTCATCTGTAGTTAAAAAATATCTATGTGGCTTTCACAGAATTCAAAGATAGAAATATATAAAATTCTGTTTCCTACCTACTCCATTATTGCAGGATTCCCCAGAAAAGCTCCAGTCTTACAAAAGCAGCTGCTAGTATTTAGTGATAATCCTCTGTACTGTATTAGTTTTGTCTTTTGGGATAGGAAATTGATTATCTGACCTTAACATAGTGAAGACTTTGCAGGTGTGTTGCCTTCTACCTCAGAGAGTTAATTAGTTATGTAAACAATGAAAAATAATGAAAAGTACAATACTGTTTTAATTTGATCAGAAAAACCTATAAAAAATGAAAAAAATAGGCTTTTATTATTTATTTTTATTTTCCATAACAAGTAATAAGTTAAAATGCTACTGCCTTAAATAATGCATTTTATGGTGAGTTTTGATATTTTTTTGTAAACATATTCATAAACTTTTTAGTAGAGAGAGCTGATGGGGAAATAAGTGACACTGAATAGAGTTACATATCATGATGCCTATGTTTCTATCCAATGGGAGACATGCTTTTAAGCTTAGATACTCATAGAATATGACGATTTCCATTCATAACAAAAACAGGTCAATCATAAACAACAAAGAAATAAACTTTTCCCCTTAATCAAACTTAGTTAATATTCACACATTTGTCAGTACTGAGGAATTAAAATTAGTGTGAACACCTCTCTGAATAACAAATATTTTTATGTATATGTAATTTTGATTTAATTATTTGCAAAAATAATTTGTATTGTTATCAAATATAGTAAATATTCAGCCATAATCGACAAATTCTTTTGAAGTTTTATGTCACAGTGTAAAATAGATTCTATTGAGAACAGGTCTATTGAGAAAAAAATAGGTTTTTCCTTCAGCTAAGTACCCAGTTCTACCAATCTGGACAATGACTTTAAATTTTTTCCTGGATAAAAACAGAAATGCAAATGGAAAAATGAAAACTTCATGGAGGCAATACTGTCTGTGGATTCTCAGGGTGACTATATCAGGTTTTACATATCCACTAAAACCAAGTTTGGCTCATTTTGGAGAAACCGTCCTAGTCATCTGAGGGTTACATGATCCACTAGTAATGTTTCCTTAAACATTTGCAAATCTTTTGTGACCAGCCCTAAAGTGCATGCCATCATGGGTTTAAGAGAAAAAAAAAAAAAAATTACTAGGGTTGATTTCAGATAAAAAGCACAGTTCCAGAAGCCCAAAACATTGGTTACAATTGTTGGGGCCCTGCAAGTTGTACCGACATCTGCTAAGAGGTGCAAGTTGAATGGGTTCCTAGATAACTTATAGGTACTGGGGCTCCCAATTCAATTGAATAATTGAGTCTAGTTCTTGGTTTTGGATGGATTACCTGAGGGCAGTTATTTCAACCTGCCCAACTTTCCCACACCAACAACCAAAATGCATTCTGAGAAAGAGTCAAGAGGATGGGAGTGAAAAAGATATCCTAAGGTGTTGACAGGCACTTTATGTGGAAGGTGCAGGATCTGGGATCATCCCCTTTTTGTTTTGGATAGACGGCTTACAAAGTTAAGAAAAATAGTGCTTTGACTATGACAGTTTTGACTTGACTGCCCAAAGGATTGGACATTATGAATATGCTCACATAGTTCCAAAAAAGTTTTTTTGGTGAGCGGGCCTCTGTATTTTGTCAGGGATTATCACTTACCTCTGCTGGTAGAGGTTTGATTAACAATGCAATCAGGGTTGATGCAACTGAAGCTTTGGACTTGCCAACTAACAGGACATCATCTATTCAGATCTTAGGAGAGCAGATATAGAGTCACTTATGCTAAATCCTGATCAACCCACTTGGGGAGAAATTCCAAGGGAGTTTGTCTGCCTAACACTTCTCTACATGAAGCTCTTTATTATCAAGGCAGTATACTCTGGTAATCATGGTACAGTGAAGATCAAGCGTGTAACTCAATTTCTATTATACACTCAGATGTAGAAGCAACAATTGTTTATTGGTTTGACCTAAAGGATCTCACAATTAGGGCATGTTCATATTCCTTTCCCACTATGAAATTTGCCCAAACTCCATGCATTGAATTTGGTAACCCATCCCCCTTGTTATAAGATAGAAATTGTAACTTTGGTGCCCGCATCTAACAGAGACATAAAAGTTTTATTTCCCCTGCTTCCCAAAGTTACTCAGAATACACAGACAAGTGTTTATGGTCCTGAGTCTTCATTTTGGACAATATGTCTTTGAACTACCCCTAATCATCGTTCTCCTTGAAGTAGATTAGATCAGGGTAGAGAAAGAGGAAGCGGTCAGAGGTGCAGAGAAGAGTGGTTCCTTACCGATAAACAAGGCTTTTGACTTACAGTGGCATTCATTCCAACACTCTATTAACAAAGCCTGGCAAAGAAAAATTGTTTATGGGTTGAGTGTCAATATCACAAAGCTTGGCAATATGATGGATTTGAAGCAAATAGAAACTAAATCAATAACTGTCATGGTCCACCCTTTTGCTACTCAGCTTTTATATATACCATTCTTCGAACCTAGCAAGATACAGTTATTCAAGAATAGTTTCACCTTCTTTCAAGAATAGCTTCACCTTCTTTCAAGAATAGTTTCACCTTCTCCCCAAAAAAGGGAGGAAAAGAGTCTCAGTAGTAAATTTATCCATCTCCAGTTAATTACTCAATTTCTGTCAAAGTATAACTGAACAAAGATAACTAAATATCCAGTAGTATTTTGACAGAAATTTAAGAATAATTAAAAAGACTAAATAGTGAAGTTAACTTCTAACACATTGTAAATAAAATAAAATTTGGAATAAAAACAGAGAAGAATAAAATTGGATATATGTACACAGATACGGCTAACAAGCAAAGAATAAATATGCAAAGCTACTAAAGTCATCACTGTGAGGCCATAGTTGATGGCCATGACATCTTTCTCCTACCACTCATTCCACATTTCCTCAATCTTAGTAAAATCTTCAAATAGTTTGAATTCTTATCTTGTAGAGTTACATAAATCTTCACTTTTGAGTGGTCTGGCTTTCAAAATTACTGCCTTTTTTGGATGATGTAGTTTCTCATTAATCTTTATGATTTAGGAATAGAGGTACTAAAATATGTCCTCAAAGAATCTCCTGGCCTGAAGACACATATTTTCTTGTCTTCATTGTATAGCACAATCCAATTTCTCTGAGTAAGCAGAATCAATCATTCCACCCAATAGAGTAAGCCCTTTTTTCACATGTTGATTTAGTGGCTTATGGATTCCAAAATGACTAGGCATTGATTTCATCTTCCAATTCAACGGAACCATTGTTGTATACATTAGTGAGATCATTACCCAAGTGAGAACTAAGACCTCCAAACTATCAGAGGTAAAAACAGTTGTTATAGGAAGCAAAACCTTTGTGAGTGTGACATTTGGAATAGTAGAGGAGCCACACACACTTCTATCCCTTGATTCCCAGACCCAGCTATTCTGGCAAACATGAAGCTACTCTCTATAGAAAAAGGGAGAGTGATAAAGAAAGAAGACCGTTGTCCAAGGCCTAAGATTCAAAATCTCTTTGAAGAGGGTCTGACAAACACAAAAACAAAAAACCCTACTGGTGTCAAAGCAAGTTGCTTGAGAGCGTAGGCTGGAGCTATGCTGTAGCAACCCAGGTTTGCCACGAGACACGGGGCAGGACACACCAGAATAATACAAGTGACCACTGAGTTGGGAAGGGTTGATGAAGGGTACAGCCAGAGCTGCTGTGGAAGTGGCTGCTTGGTAGGGAAACAGGTAACTCAGGGCGCACAGCCAGAGAGGTTCTATGGCAGCCCTTGTTAAGTAGGGAAGTGTTTGTCTGAGTGGTGGTAGCAACTTGTTCATAGAAATAGACCACTGACCAGGAGGGTGTGGGCTGACGTTGTAGACAGAGGTGACCTCTACATAGGCTTTTAGAGGCTGGCAGACAATGGCCTGAGAGCTTGAGTGTATAAGCTTGTATAAAAGCATCCTCTGGGTTGGGAGTCTGTGAGATCTGCTACCACTTTTGGAGAAATAAATAATTGAAAACAAATCTCCTGCCACCCCTGAAAACCTCTCCATGAAAATAGAAGAGAAATAAAAACAGTTTTATTATTGAAAAAGCATTAAACCAGAATGTGATGTGCATTACAGGCAATCCCTAAAGAGATTGCAAAGACAGCAAGAAATCTTACCCTTGTATGTAGCCAAGTGAACATTGTATACATTTTTTTCAAAATAAACAATAACTAATCCTTGAGTAAGAAGATTCAATAGCACCATTTGTTACATATAGTTCATCATAAATCACTTGGTAATTGGAGTAGCCCCTTGTTTTGCTAAATGCTTTTAAAAGAAAAAAATAATTTCTTGTATTTTATAATGGGAGGAAGGTTAGGCTCACAATTTGGAGCCAGGAGCCACCTGAAGCTCCCATACTCCTAGGAGACTGGGTTATAGGGCTGATATTTTGCTTGATGATTACAGTTCAAAGAGATGGCTCCCAGGCCTTGACTAGGTTCCCAGGTTCCTGGCTTACTCATTTACTGTTTTAAAAGATAAAACACATACATTTCAAAGAAGCAAAGAAAATACTTACAAGTTTTCTAAAGTAAATGCTCTAAGAAAAGTCAGGTTGGGGGTCGTCTCCACCCTTATTTTCAACAGAGAGAATTAAGCCTCTTATTGTTAATTTTTGTTTTCTCTTACAATATGACCATCAAAGGTAAAAGGAAAAATGGAAAAAAGGAAGCAGGACCAGAACTGGGGAAGGAAGTGATGTGCTACCTCTGTCTCTTTACAATGTCACTCTAGTCCTTTCCCTTAACAAAGCTGAACATTTTTGCTAGCCATAAAGAAGTTTTTAGAGCATATTACTTCAGTATCACAAAACAGGACAAAGAATTGTAGATTAGGAGCTGAGAGACAGTAAATTGATACCTTGCCCACATGCTGTACACACTTTTCTCTACTTCTGATTTTTTAAATAATAAATCCCAAATATTACATCATAAAAGTATATAGACATATACATTATTACTCTTAGCAGATGCCAAGTCTCCATTGCAGGGTGGGGCTATATAATTTATTCAATCTATTGATGAATAATAACTTGTATCCAGGATGCACTGTTTAAAATTGCAAACACTACTGCAACAGATATACTTGTGCATATGTATTTTGGATTTTTGCCAGTGTATTTTAGGATAGATTTCTCGAAATGAGACATCAGTGTAAAAAGGGAAATGCATATGTAATTTGCCAAATTCCTTCTCATATGGTTGTATGGTTTTGCTTTCCCAACAAAAAAATGTATGAGTTCTTTCTTCCTTTTAACCTTGGCAACAAGTATTTTTGCAAATTTTTGAATGCTTGCCAATCTTAGAGATAAGATATGGTATATAAACAAAGCTTTAATTTGCATTTGTATTTGGTTATGTCATTTAATTATCTTTTAGACAGTTTATTGTTTTCATTTGTAATAAGTAAAAGAAGTGAACTTACAACTCAGAAACATAGTTATTAAAGAAATAATATAGAAACATTAATAGATTTAAGGGGGTTGGCAAACTAAGCTGAGAACTCAATAAAAATAGAAAGATAAATACTAGAAAAGTTATATGAGATGTGGAAAAACAAAAAATAGTATCTGTGAATCTTGGTGAGAAAAAAATAAGTTCAAATGAGAAATCATAGGAGGCAGAATAGCAATGCTGATTAGATCGAACTTAAGGTAAAACACATTGCTGGTCCTGCAAAAAGTAGTAGAGTACAGGATACAAATTCTTATTTCAGAAAGCATCTCTTCACAATAAGTTTCAACAAGTAAATCTATCAATATCTTTAGAAATATAAGCTATGGCACAATATTGTAAATCAACTATACTTCAATAAAAAATTAACTAAAAAAATAAATATAAGTTATGGACAATTTTCATAAGGAGAAAATAAAATACATCACAAAAAAAACTGTCCATTTTAAGCATATTTACCTTATGCCTCCCAACCACAACCGAACTTTCTGGACTAGATTTTTTCACATGGTTAATTGGACAGTCTATTTCTTCTTCCACATCTCCCTCTGAAAGGTTACTGCTTTTGAAATTTACTTTTACTTGGGTATGTATACTTTATTTAATTATTAGAAATAGCTGGTTTTGACTGCAAATATCCACTGTATCATTATGATTGTAAATTCATTGATATCAAATCAAGCTCATGTGAACTTACATTTGCTCACTTAGTTACTGAACTGACATGGGTAAAATTCAGTCCTACTTTTGCTTGGGGGGTATGTACAGTACATGTAGGAGTAACTAGGTGAGTTAGGGAAGGTGATAGGTAAGAGATTTGTTTATGAACGCAACAACAAAACAAAAGAAGAAAATTTAGTAATAATTAATAGAAGCTGTCGTACTGCAGATTTTTTTGCCCATCACTTTTATGTGGGTATGACTCTCAGACAATATCTCTGAAAGTACTGCATCTTTCCCAAATTCATTTACCTCAGTCTCAGCAGAATAATTAAAATTAAAATACATAAAGTATGAAAATAGTATCCCTCATATTTATAAATCAATATATTTTAAGTACATGTATTTGTCTTGGGTCATCACCTTTCCAACCAAAATTTTAATTTTCATTTGACTTAAGTACACATTTTTACAATGAATTTCAGAAACATCAACTACATATATGCAGAAAAGAAAATCTGACCTGATTTCTTCATGTGAAAAAAGTTTGGGTTTTATTTAAAACAAACAATGTGATCATCAGTGTAATTCAATGTCGTTTTTAAAAAAAGCAGATGTAATCTTAGGCTTAAGTTATACAGGAATATAACATAGGTCTAAGAAGAAAGTAGCTTCACTATATAACCGGATGGTATGGTTCTCCATGCAAAGAGTTCATTACAATGTTAATTTGAGATGATTAGGAGACAAAAACACTTCTCTTTGTGATATGCATACTCTAAATCAGATATTGATAAATGTAGACAGGTCTAAAGATTATGACCAGAATGTAAGAGTTTCCCCAAATTTACAAACACTGATGAAATGAATGAATTAATGAAGATTTGCATTTGAAACATGACCACTGAGAGGTTTATTAGTATTTCAAATGATACTAGAAAAAAAATGAGTTCTACCCTACATAAATGTTTTCTAAGATATAAAACAATATTAGATGGGAATAATCTTAGTGATAGACTGTGTTTAAATGTGAGTGGATTGGCCATCCCATCTGTTATTTTTTTTCTTTTAACCAACAGATAGAGGGTCATTTGCTTGAGGTAGAACATCCAAGGATCTGCAAGACATAGTTCCTGCTCCCAAGTTTACATCAATCCATTTCTGTTGAAGTAATTTCAATGCACTTTTTGGCAAGAAGTCTTGTATTGTTTTTTGTTGTTGTTTTTGTTTCTGTTTCTGTTTTTAATACCCCTTCCCAACACATACACACACACACACACAAACACAAAGCAATGAGTTCATAATTGTTAACTTTTTTGATACCTAGCATATATTTCACCTTGATAGAATAAATTTAGATTGAATTTCAGTTGTAGAGTTTGATTTGTAAGCATTTTTATTTTCTTATTTTTACCTTGTTCCTCTTAAGAGTATGCCAAATTTCATATATATATATGTATATATATTGCCCATGGTCTAACTCTAAAGGCATGGCTTAGACAATACTAAATTCCTTTATCACTTTACAAATTCCATTGCATGTTTGTTTTTCTATCTGTGGTTTATCTGGGGAGCTACAGATAACATTTATGATCTTTACTTGCTCATATGAGAATTGCTGCTGTTAAAATACCCTGTAAACAGCATTTCAAATTAAGCCAAAAATGATTAGCCCCATGCTGTTGTCATCTTGTGTGAGACTTAAACAAGAAACAACTGTGAAATAAAAGCTACTAGTAATGCACAGAAAACTGAAGTGAAACATGAAGAAACTCAACCGTGACTGGATAGTACATTTTCTTTCCCCATGCTTCTACTAAATAAAAAGAAGATCATAATGTGTGACATAAAATTTCTAGAGATCACAAAACAGACAGATTTTAATTCTAAATATAGTAAGAATGTATAAAATGGCTCATTTCTCTAGTATTTTTGTCTTTATATAATTGAATAGTGATGCACTAAGCATATTAAATGGTGATCCATTGAACGTGATATTCTTGAAAATTAAAAGAAACACTTCTGAAAAATTGAATTTTCTACAATATATGTGTCAGTATTAGAAGAATGGTTTCATATTTTGCTTGTTTCTATCAAAATTATTATATATTTATTGCTGGACCAAGGACGCTAACTTAGAATGATATTTTTGCAAATCTTTGATGGCTCTAGGGGTCATTTTTCTTGACAAGTTTTGCTCTATTTTCCAGGTTTTAAAACACCAGACCTTAAGGTCATGTTAATGCAGCACCTGCTGGAGTAGAAAGGAACTCAGTATATGTCAGATCAACTACACTTTAGTTCAGAGTTCTCTTAAGGTACATGAAGCACAATGAAAATCATTATCTTAAGTAAAATCATTAGTTCTATTTCCAACATTATCTTATTTTATAGAATCAAAAAATTGCAAATAAAATGGTACCATCAATGAAGGTGTCATTTGGAAGGGTGATTATTAGTCATTAAAAAGTGACAAGATCTATTTACTCTCACATCTGATCTCCTGTGTGGACATTTTCAGGAGGGCAATAGTATTTGAAGCCAGGTTTCAACTCAGAATTCATACATTGATAGCCATGTACTATAAAAGCAATTCAGAGTGGTTTTGTAAAAACTGATATACAGTTACATTTATATTTAATATTTACTATATGATTTTCTCTTGAGAAATCCTTAGGAAATCTGACTCAACTTATTCTTTGCCTAATGGGAAACAAGGCACTCATACAACTCTTTTTGTACTATTAGCTTATTAGTGAACCATGAATTTTTAAAAGTAATCCCAATATCTAACATTTCAGTATACAATGGACTAAAAATAAATAGGTATTGTATGATTTTTTGTTATTTTTAAACATTTCTTAGTATCTGATTTATTCTGAAGTTAATTCAAGTGTTTTAAAACAATTAATGTTATGTGACCTAGGAGCTATACTTTCAAAGCTTGTCAGATGTCATTAAACTATTTTATCAACTGCATTTTACATACATACATATTATTCTGTTTGAGCCTCATAAAAACTTTATTAAATTAATACCACATGTTTAGAGAAGATACACACCAAGGAAAACTTGCCTCAGATCTGACTGTTGGTCTATAATCTGACACAGTCAGGATTATAAAGTAGGCTTGTGTGGCTCCAAATGTTTTATTCTTTGCACTACCAGGGACTATTTATTATTTAAAGTTGTCTTTGGAATCTTTTATAACACTTAAGCAATTAAATCTAAATCAGTAGGACAATATTCAAAACATGTAACAGGAGGGGTATTTAGTGTAACTGAAGTGGAAGAGGGTGAAAGTTTTGGCAAAATTCGTTTATTTACAAACACAATAGTTTCTCATAATTTTAACTAGTATCAAAGTTTCCTTCTTATTTATGTGTTTTTTTTTTAATTCTGATACTACAAGGTACAGATATCAGAGCTTTGTTTCCAAACAGTGTTTAAAAACTGGCTGAAATAATTAAATTAATAATTTTAGTATATCTACATGCTAATGTCTGTGCTAACCCATATACTTCTTTCTAAGACAAGTTAAAATATCATTGCATTTTCAAGGTTAGGAACATTCAGAGAAGACAAGTTTTCCATACACATTTTTATGTTAATATCAGTTGATCTACATCTGATTTCTAAAGCACATGTGCACTGTAGAAGATAGATTCAGTAAAGAAAGGGTTAAGACATGAGAAATAAATGGAAGGCATTGATTACCAATCATGGTGTTCTTTCCTACTAAGCCTGGACAAGACCTCAAAATCTTTCTCAACAAGTACTCTAGGCGGTCACTACCAATTGATCAGAGTTGGTATGTGAATTGAAAAACTATTTACCATCTCTACCCTCAATTTCATTTTCAACACAGTTGTCAGACTTGTCTTTCTAACATTCCATTCCCCTACTAAAATCCTTCCTTAACTTGACATTGCCTTTAAGTTGAAATACAAACTCTTGAATATATCATGGAACACTAAAATGGTCTCTGCCTATCTCTTCAGCCTCACTGCCAATCCTACTCCCCCAAATACACTTCAACACAGAGACCTGCATGTACACTTACACACATACACACACACACACGCACACACACACACGTCACCACGTACTTTAATATACATTCACAAACACACATACACATCTGCACTCAACTCAAATAATAATGATAATTGTAAAATTATTCTAAATCTTTCAACAGTTATACATATTGTTACCTCTGTCTATTTCACTCTCCCATCATCCTCCCCACTTTTCAAATTGTATAATTCCTATTTAGCCTTTCTGACAAATCCTTTCCTTAACTACTGGGCTGAGTTAAGTGCCTAAGATGCCTCTTTTATGTTACTTTAAAAAAAGACATTAGCACTCAGTATGTCTTACTGCCACAGTATTGACTAGATTGCATTTTTAATATTGGCTAAGTTGTCTGTCTCTCTCTATGGAAAGTAAATGTGGGAAAACTGATTTCTTGTTTTTTAGTGCATAAATGTGTTTACTATGAGTAAACATTCACAAGTTATTTGTTTTGTTGATTGGCACATTCATTTCACTATTTTATATTTAATATACTAATACACATTTGCCATATGATATGTGCTTGTAATTGTTATCAGTGTTTTACATGCAGTCACTTACTTAACCCTCACAACAGCCTTTGACTTAGCCACTACATTCCAATTTTAGAGATGAGAAACTGGGTACCTTTATTCAATTTTCCAAAAAGCTCCCAGAAGAAACCAGTAGGAAGTGGTAAAAGCAGGTTGAGAAAGATAAAGAAACAAAGCAAGGTGTAATTCCTAGCTAGGTGTCCCCTTATCCCAGAGGGAAGCTCTAGAGTATAAATTAGACCTTATATTTTGTCCTGAAGGCAAATGAGCTGAATTTTCACCCTCCTTCATTGTACTCATTGGAGTACAATACCCAAGGCAGTTGTAAGCTCCGAGCCACTCCTAGTCTCTACATGTATTCAAAATGGTTTTAGTTGTAAATGGGAGTCCTCTGAATAGAGCCCCTGGGACAACAATTTGAAGCAAATAACACAGAGTTGAGGATGGAATGAACATAAACAGTTAAAGGGATCTATATGCAAGGGGGTCTGGAAGAGATACTACAGTCCTCATTACAGGGAGATTAAATAAATTTCCCAAGTTCTCTCGAGTAGACAGTGGAGCTAGAGTTAGAACTCCTGGCATCTTGTTCTCAATTCTGTGCTCTTAACTACTGTACTGTGATACTATTCTTCCTTTATATTAATTTAGAACTTTAATCCTTCACTCTGATCTCTGCCCAATCAACTAAACATCCAGCCAAGAGATGCTACACTCTAAAAGCTGGCTGAATCTTTCTTTGAGGTTTATATTTTGCAAGAAGGTACATTGCATATTAGAAAGAGTAGAGGATTTGGGATCAGGTAGTTATGAGTTATAATCCTTGATCCACTCTGTATTAGTCAGGGTTCTCCAGAGAAACAGAATTAACAGGATGGGTATTTATATATAGCAAAGTTTATTTTAAGGAATTAATTCACATGATTATGGAACCTAACAAGTCCAAAATCTTCAGGGTAGGCTGGCAAACTGGAAATTCGGGGAAGAGTCAATGTTCTAGTCCAAGTCTGAGGGCTAGAATTCCCACTGGCTTAAAGGAGATCAGTCTTTGTTCTATTCAGGCCTTCAGCTGATTGGATGAGGCCCAACCAAATTATGGAGGGCAATCTGATTTATTCACAGTCCAGAAATTTAAATGTTACTATTACCCAAAACTATCCTTGCAGAAACATTGAGAATAATATTTGTAATAATATTTAGAATCATGTATCTGGGCATCATGGCCCAGTCAAATTGACACATAACTTTAACCATCACATGCACTTTTCTAAACTACCTTGAGAATCTCATTAATCTCTAAAACTGAGTTTCCTCTTCTTTGTTTTCTTTATCTTATTTTTTTATCTTTTACTTTTTTATCTTGTTTTTATTTGTAATCACAATATTGTTAGTTCGAGCCAATAATTAAATAATAAAGGAGAAAGAAAAAAGCAACTAGCAAAGTAGCCTATAATATATATTTCGTAAATGAGGGTTATGGAAGCCAGGTCTAATTACTTCATTTTTATCTCTCAGAGTTTCTGAGATTCAAAGCTTGAAAAGGCAAATGTTAGTGATTAGCTTATTTGAATAATTATAATAGGTCAGAGTGTGCAGTTGTTCCTTTTATTTGCTTACTTTGTAGAAGGAGGAGAAAAAAATATATTGTTAAGAATCTTAGAAATAATGGTGTCTTAAATAAAATATTTTAATTTTCAGAAAAATAAGAATATTCCCATGCATAAAATGACTCAATTATAATAATATAAGTTTCAGGAGTATATTAACTGTCTTAGAACCCTTAAGAAATGCTTAATGCAATATTGCTTTCAATGTACTAGATTATTTGTATTGTGTTTTTCTTTTTTTGGTGACTAACTGTGAGAAAAGAAACTGCATATATTATATAATTTCATGCCTGATACTTCACACAGAATGGACAATACAGAAATGTTTGATAATAAGTAAATATTAATAAGTGAAAGATTGCCAAATAATTTACAGTTAAAGAGTCATTCCTCTCTTTGGTAGGAACTAATTGAAAATCATTCACCTTTTTATTGTTTTTATTTCTCTGTTTATTTTATTGCAATGTTATATTTTCCATAGGTAATTATGACTACTAAACTCTGGTATCTACAAATTAAAATTACAGCATTTGTTGGGATTCTAATTTCATGTTCTACTAATAAATCTGGTTGCCACTCAAAGTTGCAAGTACACTATAGCTCTTGAACACCTGCTGATAGTTGGAATTACTGAATTTTCAAGGAGGGCACTTTAAATTTCAATGCAAAAGATTTCCTCATGAACAAAGATGGATTTATGAGTACATTTGTCAGCCTTGACTTCTTTGACCTCAAACCAGGATTCAAGAGAGCTCCACATACTTAAAATGAGAAAGTTTCCAAATCACACACCCTAGAGGGGTTGAAGCATTAACACTCATGGGACTAAGTCTTTCCATCTCCACATTAAAATGGGTCAAGATGACATCCTGCTTGTTTACAGGTAAGGGAGCAACTTTTCAGGATGCCGTCTCCGTTTGCAAGTCTTAGAAACATACAATTTCCTATATACCACTATTAGTCATATTTTGTCCAATTATCAAAAAAAAAACCCAGACTCACAGGGATCCACAATCTCCCTCAAACTAATTCCCATACAGATTGGAGTGTATCCTTTTATATCTGCATTTTTCCATCTCTTTTCAATTATGCAATCACAGTAGGTCATAAATACTCCCCCATGTCCCTAGAATCTTCTCTGAACAGTTCCATCACCTTCTTTGTCACACAGAAACCTTGCTTTACCCTGAGATCTCTGATTATTTCCCTTCAATTTTCTCAAGAGGTGCCTGTTCTCTCTACCTCTGGCCACACAAAGAGTATAAGTAGCCTACTGGCTCCTCCTTTGTTACTTCTAGAACATTCTTCCTCCTTCCATCCTCCAACTTCCCAGCATTGAATTTCATTTATTCAATGCTCACTCCTAACAATCTGCAGAAGCTATTAATCCTACCACCTTTTTCACTGACACTCATCCGCTAACATCAACTTCCATTCCTACCCAGCTTAAATCTCACAGTCAATCATTGTATTCACTCCCTTGTGTACATCATCATTCCCTTTAGCCCTTTTTGCCTTTTAAAATTCTATCCTCAAGGGCACAACCCTGGGTAACTATTCTCAAACCTCAAAACCACCCACCTTCGATCTTCTCCCTCTGATCTATATACTCTGTGTGATATTGTGATTTACAGTAAGAATGTGATCTTACTATGATATGTGACCTCTAGCCAAGATTCCTGGCTTACAGGTTCCAAAACCTTGGGATTTTCTGAGCAGTAAGAGCAATGGGAGCATCTTTTTTTATAAAATTCAATCTCTTGTTGTCAGTTCCTGAAATTGCTTCAAAGCCAAAGAGGTGAAATGGTGTTTTGTTATTCAAAATCAGCTGCTTTCCACCACAACTGGGTTTAGGTTAATGAGGTGAGCTTTGGAAAACACCTAAGTATGGGAGCTGGCTGTTAGGAGAACCAACCACATGATTAGAGGCTAGGAACTCTGAGTCCCACCCCCATGACCTCTTAGGAGGGGAGAGGAGCTGGAGTTTGAATCAATTGCCAATGGCCAATGATTTAATCAAAATGTGCTTATGTAAAGAAGCCTCCATAAAAATCCAACAGGACTGGGTTTGAAGAGCCTCTGGGTTGGTGAATGTATGTTGAGATGAGAGAGTAACACTCTCAGAGAGAGCATGGAAGCACTGCACCCTTTCCTCATCCCTTGCCCTATGCATCTCTTCCATCATGTATCTCTTCCATCAGGTCCTTAGTTATACTTTTTTATAAGAAGCTGGAAATCCAGTAAGTAAAATGTTTCTCTGAGTTCTGTGAAGTTTTCTAACAAATCAATTGAACCCAAGAAGAGGACCATGGGAACTTCTGATCTATAATCATCTGTCAGAAGCAAAGGTGAGAATTTGGATTTGTGACTGGCATCTGAAGTGTAGAAGAGGACAGCAGTTTTGTGGGACTGAGCCCTTAACTGTGGGACCTGACACTATCTTGGGTTAGATAGTATCAGAACGGAGTTGAATTACTGAACACTCAACTGGTGATGGAGAATTGCTTGATGGTTTGATGAAACCCTTCCTTCACCAGCACAGATTGGAATTGGTGACAAGAACCTTTACCTTATTTAGAAGTAGTTTTTTTTAAGCATCAAGATTTAAAACAGACTTTCATGTAAAATCTTTCATGTAAAGATTACAAGGGGATCAGTAGATCTGTGTATTACAGTACTGGAGAGAGGGAGAGGAAACAGAGCTTTAAAGGATGACCTTTTAAGCACACAGTTTTACAGGATGAAAGTGGAGAAATTGTATGGGTATAATAACTGATACCAAGGTGAACGACTACCTCAACTGTTGGCTATGAGATACTTAAGATATAAAAGACAAAAAGTCTCCATGGAAAGGGTTGCAAGGAATCCTTATCATTTTTTTTCTAGTTACTATGTATTATATTTAGAGTTATGAATATCTGTCAATATGATTCTGGTTGTAAATTGTTATTTGAATAAAAAGGATACTTTATACATTTTACAAAGATTACCTGTCAGGTTGTTTGATTTTCTATCCACAATTTAAAAACTTAGAGAAAACTTTGTTTTTAGTCTAATATTTTTAACAGAGGATAAAATCTGAGTTGAACTGTGTATTTTTCCATTAATATTAGTTCACTACTCTCTTAATCCACAATTTTCAATAAAATTATCTTCCTAAAATTATGCATTGTTTTACTGTATTGTTTTCTTTCAGATAACCTTATATTCAAAGCATAATTCTTTGATACTTGGGTTGCCTTTCATATGAAAGAGTTCATTCATCTTACAAGAAATGATTTAGTACTTATTGCATGTAAGGCATTGTGTTAGATTCAACCAGCTGCTGGAAAAGTCAAAGGCACTACCCTGGGGTGAAAGACCTTACAATGTAACATGCTTCATCTTTAAACCTTCTGTCTTTGAAAGAACTCTAAGTGTTCTATTCCAATTTTCATGATTAGAGTTAGAGCATCATGATTAGAGTTTTGACTGACAGTTTAGAAAAGGTCCTAGAGGCATTATTAATAATAAAATAATTTTGTTTTTATTCAGTTCTCATCAGGTGTTAGACACTAGGCTAAATATTTTTCATTTATTATGACAAAAGCATCATGTTCATAACAGGAGTATGAGATGGATGCTACTTTTTAATCACCATTTTAAATATGAAATTACTAATGTTTACTTAAAATGATGTAATATGTATAAAATAAAGTCAGTAAGTGACTCAGGGCTCAAAAACAGTTCAACCAACAGTTTCAGTTTGTTAGAAACTCCATACGTCTATTATTCTAAACAGCTGCTTGCAATTATTTCTACTTTCTTGTGTTCACCTGCTAGATGTCATCTGTTTATTTGTTGTGTTTTAATATGGTCCATTTTAATATATGTATAAGATTATTTTAAAAATATATGCCACTCTCATATATATTTTTCAAAATTATGTATGAATATGATAATATACATTTAATTAATTTATAAAATTAGGAGCCAAGTGATAAAAAGTCAAATAGAAGTTCCAGGTGTGAAGAAATGAGCTTTGGGATAAATTTCTCTCCACTCTTGCTCTCTCATTTATTTCATTTTTTGTCTCTTGTTTTTTTAGATACTTCGTTCTGACTATCCTGACATTTATTTGACTGCAAGATATATAATTAAAACTCAAGTATTCATTATTATATTATTACTTAAGTGCTGAGATAATTATGGCTCAACTCAGTTTCATAATTCAGTATATCGAATGAGTGTTTGCTAATAGTAGTAGTGGTGGTAGCAGTAGTAGTGTATATATGCACAGGTGGCAGTGGTGGGGTTAGTTTAGTTACACTCTCCCTTTGTCCCTCATTTCTGTTCTTCCATTTCTAGTTGTCATTGTGCCACTAGCATATCATGCTTAGTTCTTTTGAGGAGGAGTTTTTGCAGGAATATTCCCCTGGGATTTGAAACCTGACTCTTAAAAGAAAGGGGATATTTTGCAAAAAAAATAAACATAGGTATAACATCAGATACAGAATACCATATGTATTAATATTTATTCAGAGACATAATTAGTTTAGAAAACAATTTCTCAATAACAATGGTAGAGGACTGAGGTCCCCTTTAAAAATAAAGAATGGTAATGTCCTTTGAAATGTATGAAATTAACTTTGCTATATCTATAATTTTTGCCTTCTTTAATTTTACTAAAACATGCTATATTCTTGGGAAAATTTCTTTGTTTCCTCCAAAATTCCATTTCTCCTTTCAATTATGTGGTAAATTTTGAACTAAGTAATTAATACAGTATCTGAATAGCAACTCTGGTTGACAAAAGAATAGATGAAAACCAAAGTCATCCTACATGTGCTGCATAAATAATTAATTTTCAGGACGCAAAGAGGCAAAGAAAGTTGCTGGTAAGGGTTTCATACTAATTATCAGAAGAACTGACGGTTGGAAAAAGCTTTCTAAAAATGTAGGACACCACAACCTAAATCTTTTCATGGAGATAGTAGCTGGCATAGCAAATGAATAATTGCAAAGAAAAATATGCCAGGGACTAAGGGGTGGGGAGGGGGGTGGGAATGGAAGGGCTATTATATGAAATACTGCAATTGGAAAGAATGTGTGATATTAGCTTAAAGAAAGGTGAGGAATAATAACAGAGCTCGAGTAGTGAGATATTTGTAGTATCATGGTTAAACAAAGTAAGAAGCATGGAAATAAATGAGAAAGGCTAGAGGGTGTGAGAAGAACTACAGTGATAATTGAGTAAAAACTAAAGGTTTTAATATTCAGCATGAATACGGTTATGAGTGATAATAGAACACTGAGAAGACTATATTGAAAATAATATGTATTATAAAAATAAAGATTGTATAAATTTATAAAATATATTGACCAATATATTTTAAAATAAAGATTGTATATAAAGGAGTTATGAAGGACTTATGAAGACTGTTAAAACTCTTCAAACATGTGGATTCCAATTTATCCTTGAAGTTGTCTGGTAAATATTAGCTCCTTATAGATTGTTATCTTTATTTGGTTGATTTTCTAAGTGATCACACTTAAGGTTCAAAAGTTTACTTTTAAAAGAATTCATGAGATTTAAGATGGATTTCTTACTGAAAAAACATGCCATTTATGTTGAAGTCATTCATTACAAGTCATTTGACTTGTCAAGGAAAGTTTGTTTGGCCCTTTAAGAAACATGAACCAAATCTTTTCGTTTTCTCAACCTTCATGGACACTTCTAACAGCATGTGAAAAAACAGAAGATGACCATTCTTCTTTAAAACTTAGTTTACTGGGTTTGATAGGCTTGACATTTTTCTCAACATTCAAAAAATATATGGGTATAGAAGAGCATGCTTTTTTTTTCCCTGAGAGTTGAAAATTGTATGAGAATTTGGAATATGGTTGATCCTACTCTAATGAAGCCTACAAATACCTAATGACAGCTACCAGAAATCATGACCAAGTTAACAGGAAGAAGAAGAAGAAGAAGAAGAAGAAGAAGAAGAAGAAGAAGAAGAAGAAGAAGAAGAAGAAGAAGAAGAAGAAGGAGAAGGAGAAGGAGAAGGAGAAGGAGAAGGAGAAGGAGAAGGAGAAGGAGAAGGAGAAGGAGAAGAAGGAGAAGGAGAAGGAGAAGGAGAAGGAGGAGAAGGAGAAGGAGAAGGAGAAGGAGAAGGAGAAGAAGAAGAAGAAGAAGAAGAAGAAGAAGAAGAAGAAGAAGAAGAAGAAGAAGAAGAAGAAGAAGAAGAAGAAGGAGAAGGAGGAGAAGGAGAAGGAGGAGAAGGGAAGGAGGAGAAGGAGGAGAAGGAGGAGAAGGAGGAGAAGGAGGAGAAGAAGGAGAAGAAGGAGAAGGAGGAGAAGGAGGAGAAGGAGGAGAAGGAGGAGAAGGAGAAGAAGGAGAAGAAGGAGAAGAAGGAGAAGAAGAAGAAGAAGAAGAAGAAGAAGAAGAAGAAGAAGAAGAAGAAGAAGAAGAAGAAGAAGAAGAAGAAGAAGAAGAGGAAGAAGAAGAAGAAGGAGAAGAAGGAGGAGGAGGACGAGGAGGACGAGGAGGACGAGGAGGACGAGGAGGAGGACGAGGAGGAGGAGGAGGAGGAGAAGGAGAAGGAGAAGAAGAAGAGGAAGAGGGAGAAGAAGAAGAACTTTCTTTCTTGAATCTGTCCTGAAACCTCAGTTGTTCAACTGTGATATATATTGCTTTATCAAAAGATCATTGCACTTGTGGCGATATCATGGACAAAAGCATGGAAAAAGTATTATTATGCTATTTGTGAATAACTTGTTTAGAATGTTTTTATTTTCCTTATAATCACCCACATAATTAAGGTAGTATTTATGAAGCCAAGCCATGATAGATAGAAATATAGATTTGGATGGTGAAATTTCATGGTACTCTCCAGCTATGAAGCAGCCATCTAGAGAATTCCATACATGATTATGTATATATTTGGATTATCCTTAAAGTGAGAACCCAGAGAATTAAATATCTATATAGGGGTGTGTAAGTAAAACTAATTAAAACATTTTATTAAAGTGTTTTATCAGTTACAGTTCTATAAAATATAATGCTCAGCAGTTGTATTCTTATTTATATTTATTCTCTTACTCCCAAATATGTCAAAACTTCTTGCCTTGCATATCTGTTGAAAACATCTCCTTTCTTCTTTTTATTTAATTAATAATGTCAAAGAGAAAAAAATAGTTGCTTAAATTTTAAAGAGTAATTATTTATTCTTTGAAATAACATTTACCCCTGCAAAGATCATTGTTTTGGTGTGTGATTGTGTTATTGGAAAAGAAGGCACATGCAGGTCAAATTGACTGATTTTTCTTTTATAAGCTCAGTCAAGTTTGATTAAAAATACAAAACATAAGAGAACTTAAGTCCCATGACTGCCTATGTAGACAGTAAAAATTTATTGAAGTCTGACTAAAACCTTTTTAAGGATTAAGTACATTTAATAATCAGCCTGACATTGCATTCACAGTCACTATCAGCCTTATTTCAGAATAAGAATAAAATATTTTTATGCTATATTTTCCCAAATATTTCTTAAGAACATCTGCTGGTATCAGGACTGTTTGGTTTGGTTCTTGCTGTTTAGTACATTTATTTCTACAAAATACACTTTAAAGTCAAATGAAAACTTTGAAATTATCTCAGTGGAAAAGAGGTATACAACTATAGCTGAGGATCAATACATTTTGGATATCAGTCCCATTAAAATCCTCTGATGCTCTTTTAGAACTGTTAGTGTGGTTTCTGTATACAAAACTTGCTGGCAGTGAATTTATGTTATAGGATGAAAGATTCCCATGTTGAAAGTTAGTATTTTGCAGTTTCGCTCAGGCTTTTTTGTTCCCTCTCTTAATAAGCCATCTGTGTACTCTCATGATTATACTACTAGCAGTGACATCCTTTAAATTTTGATTACTCATGGTTTTGAAATATGCTTAAAATGAAAGTAAAGAATATAAAATGAAACAAAATAGAAAATATAGAGAGTAAAAACAACTAACTGAAACATAAACCTAAAATTTAAGCATGAAATAGCAACAGTGACTAAAAGTAAATGGAAGACTACAACTGGAAGTATTTATCAACTTATTTAGATTGTGCAGTGATAAATGATTTTATACACATCTGGAGTCATCTTTGTTTTCAAGTTGTCATGTAGCTCTTTAATAAGAATCTGAGATACATATGGGATACCTTGTGACAAATATCACTGAAATAATACACATGTATTAAGCACCTACTCTGTTGCCCTCACTGTTTAATTTTATGATGTTAAATCTCCATGTTAGAGTGAGGGCATAACATGGCTGAGGTATAGCTCATGTTTTATTTTCTGGGTCACAGACTCACTCAGTATTCATTTCCCTGGTCACCAAATGTATAAATATAAGGTAGGGGTTGGCAGGATTCCCACACTGATTACTTGGCCTATAGAGTAAGGATTCTTGTTATAGAGAAGGAACCCAGAAGCTTATGATACTTCTCTCACCTTGGTCAGGATATTGAATCAAAATAGTACCCCAAGATGAATGAAAGTGATTATTGCCATCTTTGAATACCTGTAAGATGCAGGGTTCATGTTTCCAATCATGACCACATTTAATCCCCCCAGAAAAGCAATATAGATACTGGAAGATGACAGTGGACTTCTGGAAACTCAACCAAGTTGTAACACTAATTGCAGTTGCAATGATAAATATATTATCTTTATTAGAACAGAATAACATGGCCTCAGGTACAGGTAAGAGGCCTTTTATCAAAAAATATGTTCTATAATATTCCATAAGGAAGGAGGACAAGAATGAGTTTTCATTAACAAAAGATAGACTGTAGTATATATTGATAGTCTTGCCCAAGGGCTATGTTATTTCTCATCTTCTCTAAATTATCATCTAAAGGGATGTGAGCCATCTGCATATTCTGCTGGCATCATGTCAATTGGCAATGGGCAAAAGTAAAAATTATCCTTGGAAGCCTTGTTGAAGAACATGTACTCTATAGGATGGAAAATAAAAATATAAAAGATTCAGGATAATGTCTTATCAGTGAAGTTTTTAGAGCTTAGTGATTTAGGTAACCTAAGGCATTCACTATTGGTAAGATTGTAGAACTAGAAATACTATACATTGCTGGTGGGATTGTGAATTGGTACAAACACCCTGAAGAATGGTTAAAGTTTCTTATAAACATACTTACTGCTTGACCTTGAAATTCCACTCCTGAGTATTTACTCTAGAGAAATGAAAACATATGTTCACACAAAAACCTGTACACAAATATTTATAGCAGTTCTATTCATAACTGTAACAAATACACTGGAAATGGCCCAAATGTCCTTCAGTTGGTGAATGAATAAACAAACTGTAATGTATCCATACAGTGAAACTTTTCTTGAAAATTAAATGGAATGAACTATTGATAAATGTGACAACTTGGATTAATCTCAAAGGCATTATCCTGAATGGAAGAAGTCAATCTCAAAAGGTTACATGCTATATGATTACATTTATATGACATTCTCAAAAAGACAAAATTATGGTGCTGGAGAACAGATCAGTGATTGCTAGATATTATGGATCAGGGGAGAGTTTAGTAAAGGAATTTTGGGCACATGATGGAATTGCTCTGTGTCTTGACTTTGATGTTTACCAAACAAATATTAAAATTCATAGACATATACACCAAAAAAGTAGAATTAATCATCTAAAATATTTTTATTTTAGTAAAAAAAAACCCCAAATTGTACCTCTCCCTCCAACTGGTAAGAATTTAGCACAAACCTGGACATCCTCTTTGGCTTCTGGAGGCAGCATGCTTCACCCAAGAGAAAACTATCTACAAAGTGATAAGCAAAGTGGTAAAAAGTGAGTTGATAAAAGAGTAAAGTATTTTTTGTTCTGTATGGCTACCTAAATACAAATTATTGGGATGTTTCTAGAATTAGCAGTATCTGCTCTCCTGACAGTCTTAAAATTTTCTTACACAGGGTGTTATCCATGCTGAGATGTCCTAACTTACTATGTTATGTGATTTGGATGTCACTCTTACCATAAAGGCAAAACAAATGCTTGTTTTCCCTAAAGTCTTTGGTAAATGCATGGAAATATCTCAGAATAAGTGGCTCTTTGACAAATCTTGACTTGTTGACTGATTGTAGTAAAGGGATTTCTGTGGCTTTAGATATGAAGTGTAATGTCAGTTGTCTGATACTTTCAGATTAGATTTCCACAATATTTTAGTTTTTCCTGTAAAATGTGGTTTCTATATTAATATCATGAATTTGTCCTTCATCTTAATTCTTTAGTACTTATGCTCTGTGAGATTTCTGTCTTTTTTTAACATCAGCTTATTCATATCCTTGTGGGCATGCCCTATTCAGACCTCCTACTTCCAAATTACATGCTAATGTAAACCATATAAATCACCCTTTATTGTTCCCTTGCTGACTCTGCTTACATTTTCAGGTCATACTTGTACAACCACTCTTTAATTATCAATTTTGTTGTCACTGACCCATCTCATAAGGCCTGTTTCTTCTGTATTTAGTGGAAGGACTGACTGACAGCAAGATCAATGAGAAATTGTAAATCAGTTCTCTAGTCTTTGTAAAATGTCTTAACTTAAGATTGAAAACATATTTTCCAGTGACTGTCACAAACAGAAAGTCTTATTACAAAAAATGTCACTGTGACTTTTTAATTAGTTTTTTTTTTGAAATTTACAAATAAAATTGCAAGGGGTGGGATCTTCTTTGCTCTGTCCCCCTGTCTCTCTCAGTATCTCCTCCCCTCTTCCCCTTGCTTCCTCCTCTCTCCTCCTCTCCTTTCCCTCTCTCTAAAGGATGAAATGAGATATCTATTTTCCTCTTTCAGTAAAATGAAAAATATATTATTACAGTTATTAACACACTATTTCTCTTCCTTCCATTTCAAATCAAAGCTATTAATTGTTTCCATAATTTGAGAAAAAAATATAATTTTAGGATAATTTAAAAATACAGAAAATGAGAAATTAATATTTTGTATATGCACTCAATTTATATAGGCCAACATCTAAAATAATTATTTATGGAATCATTTATCTAGTTAGTACCTGTATTAAAATATAGTTAAATAAAAAACTAAATGAAGAACTTCTTAATATTCTCAAAGCTCCAAGTTTTAAAAGTCCTTCATAGCTATTATGAGATCATATTTTTATTTACTCAGCTATTCATATTTAGTGCTTAGGTGAAAAGAAAGTAAAAGTTTCTTTTTTCCTCATGGAGAAATCAATATCCCAATTTTTGGGAAAAAAGTTTTATGCTTTAAATATTACATATAAAGAATGCAGGTGTTTCTCTCTAGTGCGTAGGCTGAACATGATATTTTGGCTGGTCATACCTTGTGTTTTGATAACCTCCTCTTCACCCTGTTGATGAAGGAGGGATTTCTGCCCTAGGGTTAGGGGATGACCAAACATATGACACCCAGCACCAGCCAGATGAGATGGACAGCCGGTCATAGTCACATGTACTCACAGCCCTGGGTGGAGGACACCATATAACATGCAGGGCCACATGGGAGTTGCATTCTGGAGCAGACTGAACAAGCGGGATCTGTGGAAACATGCCTTATAATAACAAGAAGTGGGATGACTCCTGGTTCCAGTGGGAAGATGTGGTTGACTTCTTTGAATAATTCAGCAGGCTGGTAGGGAAATGAAGCCTGCTGTTCAGCAATAAACAGGCACCATGCTGCTCCCTACTATAAGGAGGGTTATTTGGCGAGGGGGTCTTTATCTATGAGGTTCAGTGGGAAAGGGAGCTTGCGTTTAGGCCACCTGACACCCTCCAGATTTGAGATGTCAAGGCACAGACCTTCTACTACAACTTGCAATATGGGTAGTTAGAGAAGTGGAGAGATAAAGAAAGATTTTACTTTTTTACTGTAAATATGTAATTTTTAAAAATTATATCAATTGTCTTCTTGATTGGCAATTTAGGAAATAAGTAAGGATACACTTCTTGACATATAGTTTTTCCAACATTGCATTTTTTAAAAATTAAAAAAATTTTTTATTGAAGTATAGTTGATTTAAAATGTTGCGTTAATTTCTACCAACATTGTATTTGTGTTAAGAATGATTTTGTGTATCTTTTTGAGCTTTATAATATACACATTCTGTTTTTTGCCTGTAATTCTGTTTATAATTCAGTTGTATATTTAAATAAACGCAAAGATCCTTTTGACAGTGCGGATATATTATACAAGTCTTCATTTTGATTATTACCTTCTTGTCTGGACAATGTCATTGAGCTGTGTTGTGCTTTATTTTGTTTTCTTCTAAGAAAGTTTCCTCAATGCTATAATTCCTCAATTTTATCTGCTTCAATTTGTCTTCATTTGGCATCATATTTTAATGTGTATATTTTTCTGTATACATTTCTTTTTCCCAACTCTTTTCTCTCAGTATGTTCTGCCATCAAATAGTCATTTGCTTTTATTTTCTTGGCAACGGGTGGTATTTATCTTGGCAGTGGGTATCCTGAGGCTCACCTTACTCTAGTCTGAACTAGCTGGCCTGAAGGTCTGCTGCAAGACTGTCATTCCCTGGTCTTCCTTATTTTCTTTGTCTTTTTCTTTGAAGAGACAAAAGAACAAGAGAAGTTGTTTCTTTTTTGTTCTCAATTTACCCACTGTTATAATCCACTTAAGTGTCTTTTAACTTTGTTTTCATTATTGCCCACCTAAGAAGCATGTTTTAAACATTTTCCCTCAATCTCCCCCCAACACATGGCATTTTAATACTACAGATATAGTGTGTTTTAATCATAAATGAATAATGTTTTTTTCTTCCCCAGAAACTAATTTTCACCCACTTGGGAATGATTTTGTTCCATTGAAAATGAATTATCGACTCTATTACAGTGCAATAAATCCAGAACCTTCCTGAGAAAGAAAGAATGAGAGTTATTTTGAATAATACATTTTAAAAATAAATACGTATTATGATTCTGTTTGTATTAAGTTTTTAAACCCCTACTCCTTCCACCCCCAGACAAACTATTATTTAATGATACCTACAAATTAAGCAGATCTTTAAAAATACAAAAAGGACAAAGAAACACAAAAATCAAGAAAGAGCAGTGGAAAGAAAAAGGAATATGAGGTATTTGTGGCCAAGCAGATAGTTTCAAAACTATCAGCAAGGTTTTATTTCTTAATCAGGGAGATGTTTCCATGCTGTTCATTTTCATATTACCTCTTTATGCCATTAATCTGCTGTGTTGTCAGAAAAGTAAGTTCCATGTTTATAACTGACTTCAGTCTGGCTTCTGCCTCCTTCATTCTGCTATGTTGCTTAATTTCAGACTGTTATTCAGCAGCTGTGCACAACTATGTCCCTACAGTTTGCTAACGTATTAAAAGACTGCTATACTGGGAAATATTTGCTGCCATGAGCTCCTGAGTCCCTTCCCACTGTGTGGGTTGTCCCAGCCCCTCTCTCAACATCCCAAGCTTCTTCTAAGTCTAGCACTTAAAGGGTTAATGCTTGACATAATGGAGTGTCTCCATGACCCTGTTCTGGGACTAGAACACTGTCTATTCTGATTGATTGCTAAATATTGCTAGTCTGGTTGTTTATTTTATGGAATATTATTTTGGCTTAAATCTATGTCACCAGCTGTGTCCATGATGCCAAATTTATGGGGCATTTTCTTTCTCCCTCTAGCTTAGCCTTTCAGTAGTGTTTGTTTCAAGTGGCTAACCACTCTGTCTTGAGGCTGTCTGCCTTCTAAGCTTTTATTACAGCACACTTTTCTGGGTTTCCTCCTAAGGCTTGTCAGTACCTTGTCTTTTTCCTGGGCTCCAATTTTTGAGTTTCCTCATGACATACATTAATATTATTAACTATTTATCTGCCATTCATAACATATAATGGCTACATTTCCCTTCATTCATTCATACAGTATTCATGAAAGAAGTATTTATAACTGCACCAGGTGCTGAACTAAACAAAATTGTCACTGGCCTTTTTGATCTCAGAGTGTAGTGAGGGAGAAGGGCAGATAACAATAAAGCTTATAAATAAAAATTGTGAATACTGCTATAAAGGAAAAGATCCAGATTCTGGGAAAGACACTAATGGAAAAGACAATTTTAAATAGGATGATAAATGAAGGACTCAATTTAAAAATTATTATTTAATGCAATGTTTCACCTCATTCATTTATTCCTATATACATATGCCTGACATTTATTGTTATGCTGTACCAAATGCATTCAGATGATCATATCAAGTATTTTTTTTAACATTTAAGTAGTCTTTCAACATTGTTTTTTAGTTTTTGTTTGTTTCTTCCTGCTTCCCTCCAATACTTGACTTCACTTTGGTCATTATCCACACATCATTCATGACCTAGTAGAACTTTTCATGTTTTTCTCTGTGCTTTTACAATATCCAAAAGTAGACACACATACACACATATACATATGTCATAGCTTTTAAAAAGGATTATGATATTATTTTCAATTATCAGACTCTTGTTTTAAAATACCTTGGAAAAATCTCTCTAGCTTAAATGGCATAATTCTAACCTATTCATTTTAATGAATGTATAATATTCTATGGGATGTAAAAATGTCATTCATTTCCCTACTGGTCGGCACTTACTTTCCATTTTTGTGAATAAGAAAAAATGGTGTATCAAACATATTTTTAATGAACTATAGGTATTTATGCTTTTATTTATTTTTATGAGATCTATACACAGAGTTTTTTGATGCATCAACCTATCCATATATTTGTGATTTAAATAGATATTACCTGTGTCCTTTATAAAATAGCTGGGGCTTGACATAAATCTACTAGTAGAAGAACCTTCTCTGAACATCTTTAAGAAAACTCTTTCCTGGACTTTTCTAGTCTATTTTGTCCCAAGGTAATAAGACATCTAGTGTTGTACTACTACAATGTCATTAAAAGAAACTGTATTTACAGGAATGAAATATGGGAACTCTTCCTTTTTGTGTCTATGATATTTGTCCACTACATAAATCCCATAATATATTTTTTCTCTAGATAAATTTATTTGTAGTTTCCTTTATCCATAGTTTTGGATGTGACATGCATTCAAATTTCTATGATAAGTATATATAAGACAGACCATAGTTATTGACAAACAATTTATGTCATTTCAAACTGCCACCAAGGAATAAGAAAAGGTTATAGTGGAAGCAAGATGGAAAAATCAAATGATTTTCCAAAATTGTCTTTATTGTCTTCTTAAGTACTTCAAATCAGAACAAAAACATTTCTTAAAATAATAAAACTCATCTTCCAAACTTTTGATGGCTAAGAGAAAAGGTCATCTTGTTTTCTAATGCAGATTCCATAGTAGCCAGAATTAAAGAAAATGCATTTTTATGACCTAGACATACGGCAGAGATTAGAAAATAGATAGGAAGAGGTTCTGATTGGCTGGCTAATATTCTAATGAGATAGATTAATCAATGTAAACCACATAGCTCAGTTAAAACTGCCTTTCAAATTGCTAATTTCATTTTCTTCCAGGAGAGAAAATGCCAATCTTTTCCTATGTAGTAAAATCATCTTGTTATAACAACTAAGCAATTTCAGAGTTACAGTTATTGTGGAACATCTGGTAACTACAAGATGTGACTCCTCAGAGAAAACCACATTTCTGGAAAATAAGAACTTGCTCAACCTAGCTGTATTTCATGTTTTGTTATACTCTAGAGTCTGGCTGCCTCATAATACAGTAATCACTTTCCTTCAGCACCATAAACGAGACCACAGATGCTACAATTTGCTATAATTGGAGCAGCTTACCATAAATAAATAATCAAAATAACAGTATATGCATAAACTATATGCATGTTTTAAAGGTTGGATTGAAAAGGAATTACAAGATTATTACCTAAATCAATAAGATGATGCCTATCACATTTATTCTTTAAGAAATAAGGAGATAAAGTGAATTCTACTCCTGACCTCATTATTTTTCCAAACTGTATAACTTACTTCAAAATTTATGCCAAAAATGATATTACAAAACATCTGGAGGTGTAGCAATCTTTTTTACATTATTGTCGGCTGACTAATTTATAATTTGACTTCATGATAATTTAATTGTTTGCCATGTTTCTATTTTGAATAGATGTTAGACATATTCCTCTTTGTGGTATCATCTTCTACTTCTACAACATTTCTTTTTTGTATTGATATGCTCCTAAATTTTAATCAGATTTTATTTTCTTGAGCTGTACATTGCATCAGGTAAATAAAATAAATTCTATAATTTGTTTGGTAAATTCTTCTAGAGCTTAAAATTTATGTTTCTGTGCATTCTTTGACTTACATAACCTTGCCAGTTTCTTTTGAAGCATAAGGGCATGGAGAGTAAGACAATAAACAGTTTGGATATCATGAATCAACAATGAGTTAGTTCAATGTGTGTGAGAAAAACACAGTGTGAGAGAATATTTAGGGTGTAGATAATATCTGATTGGTTTAAATCCAAGAGAATCTTTTGAAACAATAACTTGTGAAATCTAAAAAGTTCAAATATTATATGAGAGCTTTATAAAGATGTAATTATGTAATAATATTCTGTTTCTCATTATAATCAGATTAACGTTACCCTTGGCTAGAATGCATGAATAGCTTAAATACCATACATTGAAGAAAAGTCCAAGTAGCAATAGGATGGTAATAAAAGTGTTTGTGGGTTCTTTTCTTAATTTTCAATATCAGTAAATTAATTTTTTCATTTGAGTGTTTGGCCATCAACATACAAACAAGTGTGAGTATGTTTTACACATGTAATTGGTGAAGATTTGGCACCAATATTTAATAGGCAATGTCTTTCTTTTGCATTGGTACTTCTGAGCTTTATGTCGTGCTAATAATGTGCTTTCCTTATTTTTTCTTTAGGTAAAAGATTTTGAAAGCCTGAATCTTACGAAATGTAAGGCCCATCTTGAATGTGTTCCCGAGGACCTAATAATGGTCAGGACCATTGTGAATGTAACATAGTTAGCTTAGCTTTTCCTCTATTCTCTACTGATTGGTAACTTCAGCAGTCTGGATATATGTTTATACAGAATTGTAGTTGAGACATAAATTTGAATAGCTCTAAATTTTGGTAAAACACTATGCTTGGATGATTTTATAAAATACACACAGATTAAAAAGCAATTTTCCACAAATTCTATCTACTAAGAACTCTTCCCAGAATTGGCACACCTGTACTACTTCCTAATTTATTCTCTACCAAACGATTTGTATACTCCAAAAGACAAATGACCAATTGCCCTTTGGGTGTATTCTCAACTGTTCTTTTGTCTTAATATCTGTCTGTGTGATAAGTAGTAACTAGAACTTATTTATGATACATTTTCCTGCATTTTGACTGTTCAGTAGCTGAATCACACGGTTAAATAACCTTCAAAATAAGGATAGAAAGATAATTTAATCTTCGATATTCCAGTAAAATCTGGAACAAATTCATGTACTTACACATTTTGGTTTTCCAATAATTTGCCCTAATTTTTTTTTTTTCATTTTTAGAATTATGAGTGATCTTATTAAACCCAAATTAAATATTTGAGTATCCACAAAATCCACCATACACTCTAATTCAGTTCCAATTAAAATAGTGTTCTTTTTATGCATGGAAGGGAAGAGTGTGTTCATCTTAGTTACTTATCTATTAAGATTTGGTCTGTGTCATTAAGACTCCTTCAAAGCAAGAGTTGTAATTCTTTCAAGTGATGAAGCAGATGTTGCATTAAGAGAATGTGAAATTTGTGTCATCATTTGATTGACTCAGAGCTCATGAAGATGCAGCTAGTTATTGTACAGCTCATGAATGTCTTCTTTCTGCAGCTATAATAGACTCAAATTAGCAAGGCCAGGATAAAGTAGAACAAGTCATGATCATTTTAAATTAAAACATTCTAAATATTTCTGTACTAAAAACTTCCAACTACAATCTAGTAGAAATATTTTAAGTCTGAAAGGTGACATCAGATTGTGATGAGAGTATGGATTATGTATTGCCTAGTCTCTAGGGCCCAATCTGCCTTTTCTACCATCTGATTAGTATAGACAGGTATTCAAGGAGGGGAAAAATGCAAAGTGAGCTTTATTTAAGTTTTAATGAAATCATTTGCTCCTCCTAGCAGTTTTCTATCATATTAGCAATGTTTCTTCATAATGCATGAATATTAAATTTGTCTAATACAGTACAAAATGATCTTATTAAGAACTCTCATGTTATAACAGTGGGAAAGAGAACTAATGCAATACAGTGCCAATTCAATTTAATGAAAGTTACTGATACAGAAAACCAGCCCATTTTCCCACACGGGTGTCAAAAATATTTATCGTGCCTCACTTCAAAGAGTTTTTCCATTGAAACCAAAAATATTTTAGCCAATTGTATGACAGATTGAAGACTTTGATATAGTCTAAGGAGACAAGCAGATCCAGACTTAGCTCTAATTGAAAGGGTAACTGTTTACTTAATGATCTGAGGAATATGTAAAAGAGAGACAAATCTGGAGAATGAAGAATAATATAAAAGATATTCAATGGAAGAATCGTAATGGGAATGGGAAATATTTGGAAATGGAAAATTTTCTATCTCAAGGAATAGGAGAAATGAAACATAAAAATTCCAAAGGTAAATTTGTTTTGTAATTTCACTGAAGATTGGCTGTGAAAATAGAGGTCATGGGTATATACATGTCCTTATTGCTATGAGGATGTATATTTCTCAACTAGTCCTTACATTTTTTTCTTTTTCTATTTCTGTGATTAGTTGGATTGTATCTGCATAAAACATTCCATGTCTGCCCTTTGCCTCTCACCATTTATTTTGTCTTAAATTGCAAAGCTTTTCCTGCTAAATGAAAAAGATCTCGTTTATCTATCAGCCAAGCTAAATATCTTTCCTTATTTGAAATTCTGCTGAAAATTTTATCCCTTCCCTCAAACCAAGATAGTTATAGTTTTTACACAAGAATGGAGGCACTAAGTATTGACTAGGAAGCCAATGGATTCTGTATATGTTTGGTTCTTGGTAAAGCATACGGAAGGAATTAATATAACTTGATTACAAAAATAATATAAAGATTACAAAAATATTACCTCTAAATACACCAAGGATGACAAGAGTTTTATAATTAAATCACACAGCTATACTAATATATATAGGATAATCATGTATATTATATTACACCTGTCTCAATTACCACTGCTGCAGATGTATTAAATATTTTTCAATTTTCTTTACTACATATTAAAAAAAAGTCACCACCTTCCATTTCCCCAGCTTTACATCATATTTTAACTTCCATTTATCCTTCTGTTTATACCTAAAGCTCAGTTTAAATGGTACCTTCTTATGTCATTTTTGAAAACAAGGTTGAATTGTATTCTTAATTATAAATATTCTGTTATGATGGATACCACTTTGTATTATAGTTTTTATGAGAGTCTCTCTTTTATTAGAATGCAGTTCTGTGAGATGAGACATTTTTTTCCCCTTCTCTAATCAAAGGTATCTGGCAGAGTGTCTGACACATAATACATACTCATTAATTGCTTTGATTTTTAATTGTCAACAAATTTTCATTCAGGCTCTTTTTCAACATAAAACTCATTTTTTAACATATCCCTCACTATTTTTTTTTTTTTTTTTTTTTTACTGAAGTATAGTTGATTTACAGTGTTGTGTTAGTTTCTTGTGTACAGCAAAGCAATTCTGTTATATCTATATCTATATCAATTTTTTTCATTACGGTTTATTACAGGATATTGAATAGAGTTCCCTGTGCTATACAATAGGATCTTGTTGTCTATCCATTCTATATATAATAGTTTGCATCTGCTAGTCCCAAACTCCCAATCCACCCCGACCTCATCCCCCTTTCCCTCACTATTTTAAATATCAATATATTGTGCTAAAATAAAACTGATTATTCTTCTTAAAATTTCTTCTTTACCTTTTTTGGCTTCTGTTTATCCCATATAATCCCCTTTTAACAATCCTTAATTGTTTTCTACATGGCTGGGCTCAAAAGTAAATGGACATAAAACCAGTATTCCTATTTAGTTTTACATCTTCATGCATCTTGCAAAAGAATTAGTAAAATGGCATGCACATGAGGGCATTAATAAACACCTGCTTATTGAATAAAGGTTTGCTTGGTGTTTGCTTATGGAGATTTGCATTTAATAACACATTTAAAGAAAAAAGAAAAGAGAGCAGGCATTTCAATTGTGTAAATAAATCCTCTATGTAGGGAAGACTGTGAGTTATTTATTTTAGGTCCAAAACAAACTTGAGAATATGTTAAATCAGGATAAAGAAGGTAAAATTTCTACTTTTGACCATATTTTTTTAGAATAGTAATCTTACAATTGACTACTGGTCGTACATGTCTTGTTTTATTTTGTAAGTTTATTGCACCCTTTCTAATGATGAAATAGTGTTTTATTGAGAGAAAATGGGTAAAGTAAACATCTCAATCACAGGAAAAAAATTATTCCTTAAATACCTAGTATGATTGGAAAAAATTGTGAAATAATTCCTTAGATGTTAACATAAAAAGTAAAGAAAGTAAATTTAATAGAAAATTTCTATTTTAAGTAAGAGAGATAACTCTCATCCTTTCTTACCAGGAATTTTCTGTTGAATTGCATTCCTCATTCCCAATACATATATCTTTATCCATGTCCCTTTGACTGAGAAAAAGACTAAAATACTGAGGCTCCTATGCTTTGGAATACTGAAGAATGATTGGTTTTACCCAACTGATTTTTTTTTTTTAACATCTTTATTGGAGTATAATTGCTTTACAATGTTGTGTTAGTTTCTGCTGTATAACAAAGTGAATCAGCTATATGTATACATATATCCCCTTATCTCCTCCCTCTTGTGCCTCCCTCCCACCCTCTCTATCCCACCCATTTTGGTGGTCACAAAGCACCAAGCTGATCTCCCTGTGCTATGCAGCTGCTTCCCACTAGCTATTTATTTTACTTCTAGTAGTGTAAATATGTCAATGCTACTCTCCCACTTTGTCCCAGTTTACCCTTCCCCCTTCTCATGTCCTCAAGTCCATTCTCTATGTCTGTGTCTTTATTCCTGTCCTGCCGCTAGGTTCATCAGAACCTTTTTTTTTTTTTTTCAGATTTCATATATATGTGTTAGCATACGGTATTTGTTTTTCTCTTTCTAACTTACTTCACTCTGTATGACAGACTCTAGGTCCATCCACCTAACTACAATTAACTCAATTTCGTTTCTTTTTATAGCTGAGTAATATTCAATTGTATATATGTGCCACATCTTCCTTACCCACTCATCTGTCAATGGACACTTAGGTTGCTTCCATGTCCTGGTTATTGTAAATAGTGCTGCAATGAATATTGTGGTACCGGTCTCTTTTTGAATTATGGTTCTCTCTGGGTATATGACCAGTAGTAGGATTGCTGGGTCATATGGTAGTTCTATTTTTAGTGTTTTAAGGAACGTCCATACTGTTCTCCATAGTGGCTGTATCAATTTACATTCCCACCAACAGTACAAGAGTGTTCCTTTTTCTCCACACCCTCTCCAGCATTTATCGTTTGTAGATTTTTTGATGATGGCCATTCTGACTGGTGTGAGGTGATACCTCATTGTGGTTTTGGTTTGCATTTCTCTAATGATTAGTGATGTTGAACATCCTTTCATGTGTTTGTTGGCAATCTGTATATTTTTGAGGAAATGTCTATTTAGGTCTTCCATCCATTTTTGGATTGGGTTGTTCTTTTGTTATTGAACTGCATGAGCTGCTTATATATTTTGGAGATTAATCCTTTGTAAATTTCTGAGTTTGCAAATATTTTCTCCCATTCTGAGGGTTGTCTTGTTTATAGTTTCCTTTGCTGTGCAAAAGCTTTTAAGTTTCATTAGGTCCCATTTGTTTTTTGTTTGTTTGTTTTTATTTTCATCTCTGTAGGAAGCGGGTCATAAAGGACCTTGTTGTGATGTATGTCATAGAGTGTTCTGCCTATGTTTTCCTCTGAATTTTATAGCGTCTGGCCTTACATTTAGGTCTTTAATCCATTTTGAGTTTATTTTTGTGTATGGTGTTAGGAAGTGTTCTAATTTCATTCTTTTATATGTAGCTGTCCAGTTTCCCAGCACAACTTATTGAAGAGGCTGTCTTTTCTCCACTGTATATGCTTGCCTCCTTTATCAAAGATAAGGTAACTATATATGTGTAGGTTTATCTCTGGGCTTTCTATCCTGTTCCATTGATCTATATTTCTGTTTTTCTGCCAGTACCATACTGTCTTGATTACTGTAGCTTTGTACTATAGTCTGAAGTCAGGGATCCTGATTCCTCCAGCTGCATTTTTCTTTCTCAAGATTGCTTTGGCTAATCACGGTCTTTTGTGTTTCCATACAAATTGTGAAATATTTTGTTCTAGTTCTGTGAAAAATGCCATTGGTAGTTTGATAGGGATTGCATTGAATCTGTAGATTGCTTTTGGTAGTATAGTCATTTTCTCAATATTGATTCTTCTAAGCCGAGAACATGGTATATGTCTCCATCTCATTGTATCATCTTTAATTTCTTTCATCAGTGTTTATAGTTTTCTGTATACAGGTCTTTTACCTACTTAAATAGGTTTATTCCTAGGTATTTTATTCTTTTTGTTGCAATGGTAAATGGCAGTGTTTCCTTAATTTCTCTTTCAGATTCTTCATCATTAGTGTAAAGGAATGCAAGAGATTTCTGTGCATTAATTTTGTATCCTGCTACTTTACCAGATTCATTGATTAGCTCTAGGAGTTTTCTGGTAGCATCTTTAGGATTCTCTATGTATAGTATCATGTCATCTGCAAACAGTGACAGTTCTACATCTTCTTTTCCAATTTGGATTCCTTTTATTTCTTTTTGTTCTCTGATTGCTGTGGCTAGGACTTCCAAAACTATGTTGAATAATAATGGTGAGAGTGGACATCCTTGTCTTGTTCCTGATCTTAGAGGAAATGGTTTCAGTTTTTCACCACTGAGAATGATGTGGCCTGTGAGTTTGTCATATATGGCCTTTATTATGTTGAGGAAAGTTCCCTCTATGCCTACTTTCTGGAGAGTTTTTATCATAAATGGATGTTGAATCTTGTCAAAAGCTTTTTCTGCATCTATTTAGATTGTCATATGGTTTTTATCCTCCCGTTTGTTAATATGGTGTCTCACATTGATTGACTTGCGTATTTTGAAGAATCCTTGCCTTTCTGGTATAAACCCCACTTGATCATGGTGTATGATCCTTTTAATGTGCTGTTGGATTCTGTTTGCTAGTATTTTGTTGAGGATTTTTGCATCTATGTTCATCAGTGATATTGGCCTTTTTCTGTGACATCAAGTGTAGTATCTGTTCTTATCAGTTTAACATCTGATATGTCCTCAACCCAACTGATTTTTTAAATTTTTGGTTATGCTGATTTTTACTGGGACATGTGAAAATGAAAGTAGGAAATATCTCATTCAGTCTCTCAGTGCTTCACCAACTCAAGAGCTTTCTATTATATTCAGTAATGCTCATGATAGTCTCCATACTTTTTCCCTATTATGGATAAAATAATTTTTTTATAAAATTAATCAAAATCAAAGTTTTATTCAAAAATTCTAAGTTTTCTCTTCTTTGGAAAATCTAGACTTCCTCCTCTTTCCTTAAATTAAGCATATATTTCTTTGTTAATCATGAATAAGTCACAGTTTTTTATAGTACAAGGTATACGTACACTGGCCTCTGACCTCAAACACTTATAATAATCTGTTTGGCTGCAGGTTAGACAAATAAACAACTTCTATAAAATATATGCATAAGTTTCATAATATTTATTATATAACTATGCATAGTTTAACATATTGTTATTGTTTCATAAGCATCTTGATGCAATAGCTGTAAAATGATAATATTCTGCTGTAACTTCCTTGAAAGGATGTCTCCTCCTTACTCTTATTTTATCTTTCTACTCTAATCCCACCCACCATATCCTTCAAATTACAAGTTTCATCTTACTTAATTGTGAACTCCTTTTTGACTGTTTCTGCCCACTTAATTGAGTTTTGATCTAACAATTGTTGTTATAGGGAAAAAAAACCCCACATAATCACCGATTTTGAACAAATGACATGAAACTCTCACAATCTATTTACCCCCTGTAGTACTGATGGTAATTTATATTATTTCCATATTTGGCTCTTATGGAAAAGTCACTTTGAATATTTATCACTTGTCTCTTTGGGTGCATGTCTATAATTTTTCTCTATTATAAATGTCCCACAGCTGAGGCATTAGAAAAATGAGCATGTGCAATCATAATAGGTTATAGTAACGAATTTTCTAAAATAATACCAGTTTATACTCTCACACAGAGTGTAGATTTCTGGATGTTTTACTTTTCAGAATTTTACTCTTTACCAATTGAGTGGATGTTTTTATGCATTTTACCGATTACTGATAATAATATTGAGCATTTATTTTTGTTCAACTATTATTTAATCTTTCCATAAATTTTATAGTAGTATCCAGAAAGATCTTGTACTCCTTTTGGTTCTTGATTCAATTTGGTTTCAAACAGGGTACAGTATTCTAGCTATTTCAAAAATGAATAGATTTAACATAGGGAATTAGATATTTACAAAATTATCTGATAGGATGTAGGAGTAAAATTTAAGATAGGCGATCACTGCAACTGTGCTTCAGGATATCAGGAAGTTACTGCTGCCGCTGTCAAAGAAAAATTATATTAGAAAAGTGTTGAAATAAATTTCTAGGCCCAAGATGGAGCTGCTCCTGCCTGAGTGCCATGTCAGCACACTTAGATAACTTTCATACATCTCTAATTGATGTTCTTGACCAGAAACACAGTTTATCCAGCCAGCCATTCCCAAAATGCCAAGCCAACTCTGTGCTTTATACTTCCTTACCCTTTATTGTTTACCTTATGAAAGCTTTTTTCTATCCACCTCCATTTTTCAGTTCTCTAAATGGAGACTGTCCACTTCATGAAGTGCTAAATAAAGTTTGTTTGTATCACCTAAATTGTCTTCTTCAATCATTTTAAATAGTTTTTGGTAAGAAGGAATGGATTGTGAAGCTGACTGCTAACAGCCTACAGGATAATGAATTCACAGGCAAGGGACCCACTGAACACTTTGAGTTCACTGTTTCTGGTTGCTATTACCAAGGGATGTTAGGGTAACTCACTGACCTTTGAGATCTCTCTCTTGTGTGCAGCTCTCGAATCCAAACAATTTTTTTTCAAAAAAATAAAAAATAAAAAACCTGAAAAGGTTCTGGGGCTTGTTAAAGTTCCCAGAAATGTTTTGAGACCCTGGAGAGTTTCCAGGGTAGTTATACTGCAAGTTGGCAAAAGGAGGCAGCCTTTAGGAGACCCACAAAGCTTCAAGGTAAGTCCAAAGCATAAACCTAGGGGGCACTTGGGGAAATAAATTAAGACAAGAAATTCAGACTGTTTTAACCAATGGCACATCAAAATCTAAGTAGACACAAAAGTTGGACTATTAGCCCTTAGGGCGTCTGTCACTATAAAGATATATCCTTGTGAAAATAGTAATAGATCTATTGCTAATGGGAACCTTGGAAGCCAAAGCTGCAAAATTGATGGGTATGGGACTGAGCAATTAAAAGCTGTTAGAGTGCTCATGACCTAATTCTGAGAATCCCTTGCTAGGATAAGTTGATCATAGAATGAGTTAGATCTACAGTAAGTCACACACCAACTTCAAGAAAATTTCCACAGAACAAGGTGCATTGTAAAACAACACAAAATCCCCAACCCAGTTACACATCCCTCTTAGGTATTAATTTGGCTAGAAGAGATCCAAAGTTTAGCTAAAGAAATAAGATCTTCAAGTGTCAAATAATTAAGCATGCCACCTTTTGGCACACCTGCATATTTTATGTTTAAAAACAGTAGTCTCTGTAGATATATACCAAAGTGGCAAAATCTTACTAAGACAACCTAAAATTAAAATAGCCATTATGGGGAATGTTTCAAATTGACAAGATCATCCATTTAAGAAGTGCACTTGAAAGCAAGTTTCCCAACTCAAACAAACAGAATGATATCTCTGTTGTAATTAGCAGGCAGAAGACTCCAAAAGACTTCAAGTTCCCAAAATAATTTCACTGACAGGCTTATTGGAAAAGGCTAATGAAAATTTCAGATGACAGGAACAGCTCAAGATGATGGAGTAGAAGGATATAACCTCACCCCCTTCTTACAAAAACACCAAAATCACAACTAACTGCTGAACAAGCATCAACAAAAAAATGCTGGAACCTACCAAAAAAGACACCCTATATCCAAAGACAAAGACGAAGCCACAACAAGATGGTAGGAGGGGTGCAATTGTGATAAAATAAAATCCCATACCCACCAGGTGGGCAACCCACCAATTGCAGAACAGTTATACTACAGAAGTTATCCCACAGGATGGGAAGTTCTGAGCCCCATGTGAGGCTTCCTAGCCAGGGGTCAGGCAATGGGAAGAGGAGTCCCCAGAGAATCTGTCTTTGAAGGCCATTGGGGGTTGATCACAGGATTTCCACAGGACCGGGGGAAACAGAAACTCCACTCTTGGAGGGCACATACAAAATCTTGTGTGCACCAGGATGCATGGGAGAAAAGCAGTGACTCCATAAGAGCCTGGGCCAGACCTACCTGCTAGTATTGGAGGGTCTCCTGCAGAGGTGGGGTTGTGGCTGTGGCTCACTGCAGGGAAAAAGACAATGGCAGCACCAGTTCTAGGAAGTATTCACTGGCATGAGCCCTCCCAGAGACTGCATTAGCCCCACCAAACAACATGTAGGCTCTAGTGTTGGGTCACCTCAGGCCAAAAACCCAACAGGATGGGAACAAAGCCCTACCCATCAGCAGACTAGTGGCTTAAAATCTCCCTGAGCATGGACTGCCTACTAGAGGGACAAGAACCAGCCCCACCCACCACTGGGCAGCAACTAGCCCCTCCCATTGGGAGGCTTGCACAACCCTCTTAGACAGTCTCATCTACCAGAGGGCAGACAGTAGAAGCAAGAACTACAATCCTGCAGCCTGTGAAATGCAAACCGCAAACACAGAAAGTTAGTCAAAATGAGAAGGCAGAGGAATATCCCAGATGAAGGAACAAAATGAAACCCCAGAAGAACAACTAAGTGAAGTGGAAATAGCCAAGCTCCTGGAAAAAAATTTAGAATAATGATAGTGAAGATGATCCAAGATCTTGGAAAAAGAATGGAGACAAGCATTGAGAAGACACAAGAAATATTTATCAAAGACCTAGAAGAACTAAAGAACAAACAAACAGTGATGAACAATACAATAACTAAAGTGAGAAATACACTAGAATAAATTAATAGCAGAATAAGTGAGAGAGAAAAACAGATAAGTGAGCTGGAATACAGAATGGTAGAAATCTCTGCCACAGAACAGAATAAAGAAAAAAAAAGAAAAGAAAAGAAGTGAAGACAGACTAAGTGACCCCTCAGACAATATTAAATGCATCAACATTCACATAATAACAGTCCCAGAAGGAGAAGAAGGAGAGAAAGGACCCGAGAAAATATCTGATAATAGCTGAAAATTTCTCTAACATGGTAAAGGAAACAGTCACCCAATCCAGGAAGTGCAGAGAGTCCCAAGCAGGATAAACCCAAAGAAAAACATGCTGAGAAATGCAGTAATCTAACTGACAAAAACTAAAGACAAAGAAAAAATATTAAAAGCAAAAAGGGAAAACCAACAAATAATACATAAAGGAACTCCCATAAGGCCATTAGCTGATTTTTTCAGTAGAAACCCTGCAAGCCAGAAGGGAGTGGCATGATATATGTAAAGTGGTGAAACAGAAGAAACTGCAACCAAGAATACTTTAACCAGCTAGGCTCTCAGTCAGATTTGATGGAGAAATCAAAAGCTTTCCCAACAAGCTAAAACTAAGAGAATTCAACACCACCAGGTCAGCTTTGAACAAATGCTAAAGGTACTTCTCTAGGTGAGAAAGAAAAAAGCAACTTAAAACAACCTTGAATATATGCAGACTGCTATGTCAAAACCTTATGGAAACAGCAAACCCAAAAACTACAATAGATAACACACACAAAAAAGAAAAAAGCAACCCAAACACAGCACTAAAGATGGTGATCAAACCATAAGAGAATAGAACAAAAGAGGAAGGGAAGCAAAAAGACCTACAAAAACAAACCCAAAACAATTAAGAAAATGGCAATAAGAACATACCTATAAATAATTACCTTAAATGTAAATGCATTAAATGCTCCAACCAAAAGACATAGACTGGCTGAATGGATACAAAGACAAGACCTGTATATATGCTGTCTACAAGAAACCCACTTCAGACCTAGGGACACATACAGACTGAAAGTAAGGGGATGGAAAAAGGTATTCCACACAAATGGAAATCAAAAGAAAGCTGGAGTAGCAATACTCATATCAGACAAAATAGACTTTAAAATAAAGACTGTTATAAAAGACAAAGTAGGACACTACATAATGATCAAGGGATCAATCCAAGAAGCAGATGTTTGTAAATATATGTGCACCCAACATAGGAGCACCTCAATATATAAGGCAAATGCTAATAACTATAAATGGAGAAATCGACAGTAGTGGGGGACTTTAACACCCCACTTTCATCAATGGACAGATCATCCAGAACAAAAATCAATAAGGAAACAGAGACCTTAAATGACACTTTAAACCAGATAGACTTAATTGATATTTACAGAGCATTCCATCCAAAAACAGCAGAATACACATTCTTCTCATGTGCATGTGGGACATTCTGCAGCATTGAACACGTGCTGGACCACAAAGTGAGCCTTGGTAAATTTAATAAAACTGAAATAATATCAAGCATCTTTTTCTACCACAATGCTATGAGATTAGAAATAAATTACAGGAAAAAAAATGTAAAAAACACAAACACATGGAAGCAAAACAATACGCTACTAAATAACCAAGAGGTCACTGAAGAAATCAGCGAAAATCAAAAAATACCTAGAGGCAAGTGAAAATGAAAGCACAACAATCCAAAACCTATGGGATGCAGCAAAAGCAGTTCTAATAGGGGAGTTTATAGCAAAGCAATCTTACCTCAAGAAACAAGAAAAATCTCAAATAAACAACCTAACTTACACCTAAAGCAACTACAGACAGAAGAACAAACAAAACCTAAAGTTAGTAGAAGGAAAGAAATCATAAATATCAGAGCAGTAATAAATGAAATAGAGATGAAGCAAACAATAGCAAAGATCAATGGTTCTTTGAAAAGATAAGCAAAACTGATAAACCTTTAGCCAGACTTATCCAAAAAAAAAGGGAGAGGACTAAAATTGATAAAATCAGAAATGAAGAAGAAGTTACAATGGACACCAGAGAAATACAAAGGATCATAAGAGACTACTACAAGCAACTGTATGCCAATAAAACAGACAACCTGGGAGAAATTCTTAGAAAGGTACAATCTCCCAAGACTGAATCAGGAAGAAATGGAAAAGATGAATAGCCCAATCACAAGTACTGAAGTTGAAATTGTGATTAAAAAACTCCAAAAAAAAAAAAAAAAAAGCCCAGGACCAGAGGGTTTCACAGGCCAATTCTATAAAACATTTAGAAAAGAGTTGACTTTATCCTTCTGAAAGTGTTTCCAAAACTTGCGGAGGAAGGAAAACTCCACAACACATTTTATGAGGCCACCTGCACCCTGATACCAAAGCCTGACAAAGATACCACAAAAAAAAGAAAACTACAGGCCAATATTACTGATGAACATAGATGCAAAAATCCTCAACAAAATACTAGCAATCTGAAACTAACAATACATTAAAAGGATCACACACCATGATCAAGTGGGATTTTTCCCAGGAATGCAAGGATTTTTCAATATCTACAAATCAAACAGTGTGATATACCACATCAACAAATTGAAGAATAAAACCCATATGATCATCTCAACAGATGCAGGAAAATGCTTTTGACAAAATTCAACACCCATTTATGATAAAAACTCTCCAGAAAATGGGCATGGGGGAACATACCTCAATATAATAAAGGTCATATATGACAAACCTACAGCTAACATCGTACTCAATGGTGAAAAGCTGAAAGCATTTCCTCTAAGACCAGGAACAAGGCAAGGATGTCCACTCTCACCACTTTTTTTCAACATAGCTTTGGAAGTCCTAGCTATGGCAATCAGAGAAGAAAAAGAAATAAAAGGAATCAAAATTGGAAAAGAAGTTAAACTGTCACTGTCTGAAGATGACATGATACTATACGTAGAAAATCCTAAAGACACTACCAGCAGACTAGCAGAGCTCATCAATGAATTTGGTAAAGTTGCAGGTGACAAAATCAACAGACACAAATCTGTTGGATTTCTATACACTGACAACAAAAATCAGAAAGAGAAATTAAAGAAACAAGCCCATTTACCATTGCATCAAAATGAATAAAATACCTAGGAATAAGCCTACCTTAAGATACCAAAGACCTGTTCCCCAGAAACTATAAGACTGATGAAAGAAATAGAAGGCAACAGAAACAGAAAGATATATCATGTTCTTGGATTGAAAAATCAATATTGTCAAAACGACTATGCTACCCAAGGCAATCTACAGATTCCATGCAGTCCCTATCGAATTACCAATGGCATTTTTTCACAGAATTAGAACAAAAATTCTTCAAACCTGTATGGAGACACATAAGACCCAAAATAGCCAAAACAATCTTGAGAAAGAAAAAAGGAACTGAAGGAATCAGGCTATACTACAGATGTGACTTTGTGAGCCAGACTATACTACAAATCTATAGTTATCAAAACAGTATAGTACTGGCACAAAAGTAGAAATATAGATCAGTGGAACAGGATAGAAAGCCCAGAAATAAACCCACACACCTATGGTCAATTAATCTATGACAAAGGAGGCAAGACTATACAATGGAGGAAAGACAGTCTCTTCAATAAATGGTGCTGGGGAAACTGGAAAGCTACATGTAAAACAATAATGTTAGAACACTCTTTAACACCATACACAAACATAAACTCAAAATGGATTAAAGACCTAGATGTGGAACTGGACACTATAAAACTCTTAGAGGACAACACAGGCAGGACACTCTCTGGCATAAATTGCATCAATATCATTTTTGATCTCTCTCCCAGAGTAATGGAAATAAAAATGAAAATAAACAAATGGGACCTAATTAAACTCAAAACTTTTGTACAGCAAAAAAAACCATAAACAAAATGAAAAGACAACCCACAGAATGGGAGAAAATATTTGCAAACTATCTGACTGATTAGGGATTAGTCTCCAAAATTTAAATAGCTCATGTGGCTTAATATCACCAAAACAAACAACCCCCAAAATGGGCAGAAGACCTAAATAGACACTTCTCCAAAGAAGACATACAGATGGCCAAGAGGCAAATGAAAAGATGTTCAACATTGTTAATTATTAGAGAAATGCAAATCAAAACTACAATGAGGTATTACCACACACCAGTTAGAATGGCTATCATCAAAAATCCACAAACAATGAATGTTGGAGAGGGTGTGGAGAGAAGGGTACCATCCTACACTGTTGGTGGGAATGTAAATTGGTACAGCCACTGTGGAGAACAGTATGGAGGTTCCTTAAAAAACTAAAAATAGAGTTACCATATGATCTTTCAATCCCCCTCCTGGGCATATATCCAGAGAAATGCATGGTCTGAAAGGATACATGCACCTCAGTGTTCATTGCAGCACTGTTTACAATAGACAAGATGTGGAAGAAACATAAAATTCCATCAACAGATGAATGCATAAAGAAGATGTTATACATATGTACAATGGAATATTACTCAGCTATTAAAAAGAATGAAATAATGCCATTTGCAGCAACACAGATGGACCTAGAATTTGTCATACTGAGTAAAGTTAAGTCAAACAGAGAAAGACAAATATATGATATCACTTATATGCAGAGTCTAAAATAAAAATAATACAAATGAACTTATTTACAAAACAGAAACAGACTCACAGACTTAGAGGACAAATGTATGGTTACCAGGGGGATGGGTGGGAGGAGGGATAGTTAGGGAGTTTAGGATTGACATGTACACACTGCTATATTTAAAATGGATAACCAAAAAGGACTTACTATATAGCACAGGGAACTCTGCTCAATATTATATAACAACCTAAATGGGAAAAGAACTTGAAAAAGAACAGATACATGTATATGTATAACAGAATCACTTTGCTGTATACCTGAAACTAACACAACATTGTTAATCACATATACTCTAATATAAAAAAACAGTTTAAAAAAAAAAAGAAAAATTAAGACACAAATGGTACCAAAAACAAAAGCCTGTAAGACTGACATGACTCTTACTCCTCTCTATCCTCCTTTACCTGAGTACTTATTCTATTAATCCTCTAGCTAAATCACCTCTCTACTATGAAAATACCCCAAGACAGTAAACAAAAGTCTACCAACTTAGTGGTCTTTCAACTGGAACAGTTCCAAGGCCAGAAACCTAAAAGAATACTTGCTTGCACCCTGTTAGGGGTACATTATTAAACACTAGCCCAGAAACTGATGTCTCATTTGCAATCAGTTGCAACACTGGAAAAACTATTGTCCTTTACGGTTTTGTGCAACTTCTTTGACATCAACTTGAACCCCGACATATCTACCCTCAGAAAAGGGCCCCATATGGGCCCCTCCTAGGGCTGACAGGACTCCAACAGATTCTCTGGTAAACTGCAACCAGTTATTCCCTTAACTAAAATTAAAATTAATGGAATACCTTGTCACATTCTGGTAGATAGAGAACTACACTCTCTACTTTAAATCCCACTTTCTCAGGAGCTTGCAGATAGAATCCTAAGAAAACTGGCAGAAACCAGAAAAGGGCGAAAATTCTTACCAGAGTTAGCTCTCCTGGATTTCTGTAGTCCCAGGAAAGGAAGGTAAAATTTCAAGTTGTTCTTTCCCTTCCAAATCCAGACTCTTGTGAATGTGGTTTGAGGGTACCCATTGGTTATTGATCCTTTTTTTGTTCCAGGGACAGCTATTGCCTTCTTATTTGTCTCATTTTCTATCCTGAGAACTTGGTTTGGCTTTCTGCCTGTCTAGAGCACGCAAGTTATTGGTTCTCCAATATCAAAAAAATAGTTAAAAAAAAAAGAAAAAAGAAAAATTAAGACACAAGAAGTACCAAAACCAAAAGACTGTAAGATCGACATGACTCCTACTCCTCTCCAGCTAAATGATGAAATTAAACACCCAGAATTATGACCTGACATAAATGTGGATTGCAGTCGATTTGTGGCCAGGATCCTATTAACAGTCGTCAGCTCTCAAGGGAATTGTCTTTCTTTCCTTTTGTTATCTTTGGGAGTGGCTCTGGATTTAGGAAGAATAGTATTTTTGCACCCTCTGTGGGGATGTCTTTTGTGTCCATGGGATTTTTCAATACTGCCAGTGTTAACGGAGATTAGATTCTTGTCTCATCACAAAAAGAACTCAGAGATGAGATGGAGGCCAAGAAAGCAAAGTGAGGATTTATTAAGGGATAGTATGCTCTCAAGGGATGAATGGGCACTCAGGTGAGTAGCTGCCATGAGTTTCTTTGGCAAGCTGGTTGTAAGAGATGTGAAAATGAATGGGCAGAATATTCACTGAGGAAGAAGGGGTTTTGGGTCTTATTCCTGATTTTCATCTCAGTTCCACCTTCCCGAGGGGAGAGGGATTTTTGTCCTTATTTAGCTTTGATTGGAAGTGTCATGGCATCAGTGCATGATGGGTACTTCTTATCTGCAAGGCTAATTTTATTGTAATGAGGCCATAATGAGCAAAAGTTTACATTTGGACACCAGATATTCTGCCTTTTCCCACCTTTCTTTGTCTGCCTCTAGAACCCCTTGTCACTTCGAGATTTATATCTTCTGGTCAGCCTGGAGGTTCCTGCTTTTCTTTGTCTACCCAAGGACCCCCGTTGTTCACGTGATGTATGGTTTCCTGCCACCTAGCCCATGTCCCTCTTTCTCTGCTCATATCTAGCTATCTGCCTGTTCTAACACCAAGAATATTTACTGTTTGCTCTGGATAAAACTTAGCTAGGTATTTGAAAGAATTTTTTTCAAAAGTAGCTCTATGGTCAGAAGTTGGTTAAATTGGAAGCTGACGCTGAGAACCTGATAGAAACTTTTGTTCAGGCCTTCTTCCCTAAGCTAATTGAAACTATACACCCAGAGGGAAAGAAAAAAACATTTCAAAGACAAACGGCTCTAAATCTAGAACACAGGGATCTTTTGATTTCTATCTCAGTTGAAGATCTTCTCCCTGATTTAAAGAAGTAAATTCAAGATAATGTGGTTAGAGAGTCAGTTCCTTGATATCATTCAGGTTGACACCCAGTTCTTTGATAAATTAAAGGCAACTGTGCTTGTCTTACAAATTGAGCCTTCATCAGAAGAGAAAAAGCCCACCTATCCCTTTAACCAGTCCCCAAACCTCCATATTCATTTCAAAAGGCTTGTAGGTATTGTCAACAGTCTGGTTTTAGGGAAAAAAGTCCTTCTTGGTGGAAATTACATTCTTTCTCTGCTCCTTTTGAGATGTAAATATCCTACCTGGTCTTCTCTAGCAAGCACAGAGGTAGTTATTATCAGATGGGAAGAAAAAAAAAGAAGGCATATTTGAAAACTAAACCTATGAAAAAAGCTTAAAAGTCTTTGCCACAAATACCAGTGAAAAGTTCAAGACATCTGAGAAGAAAACACATGTGTAAACAGCTATTCCTTTACAAACTAGTGAGTTTTGTATTATTGTGTATTTTGTATTATTGTCTCATAGCTAAAATTTTAAAATGAAAGCATTTCATTTTAAACAAGATCTCTGTTTGCCTCTCTCTATATGCTTATATATGTCTATATATATGTGTTATAAACGTGTAATATTTTTGTACCTCCAGATGGTATTGCCAAAATTACTTTGTAAAGAGCTCTATTGAATTGGTTTATAAAGAAACATTATAAAAATCAAGTATACTCTCAGAAATAGAGAAACTAACCCAAATGTTTTTCAAGTTCATGTGATCTATGATAATTTTCAATGAATAAAGCTTGTTTATTGATTTAATTTAAAAAGGCATGTCTTGAGATCTATCATTATTAAATATAATGTAGACATTCAACTTTGAATTTACTTAGGTTTACTAAAAGTCAAATAAGCTCATGTTATCTAAGCATGTGTTAAGAACAAATAAACAGATATAAGACAAAAGTTTATAAGTAAACTTTTCACCAATAACTATGCTTTATAAAAGGTCTACTTAAAAATGGTTTCCAAAATCTTTCTGATAATTTGAAACCTTAAAGTTATACTGCAATAAGTTAAATGATGGATATTCATCAAATATCTAGATCATTTCCAAATAAGACAAACACTGAAACATTAATTACTGAACATATGTTTATCCACTTTTGACTTCCTTTTACAGAGAAACTAAAGATATTTGTGTTTATTAGTAAACATGTCTTGTGCCACACTGAAAAATTTAGTATGAGGAAGAATATATTTCTAAAATATATTAGATATATTAAAAAATTTGTCAATCACAGAATGCTAGTGTAACTGAGAGCCCACAATTGCTTACTTCTTAGTTTCCACTAGGAATTAAGTATTCTAAGGGTTAAGAATTATAATTAACATATGCAATTAAACCTAGTAGACTTAATAAAGGAAACATCTCTATACAAGGAAAGTAGGATGTGTTTTTGGTAAGAAAAAGTAGGCAGATGTGGTTGTGGTCAAGGAAAAAAGAGTAATTTTGTCCTAAATTAAAATAGCTGGTTGTTCCAGAATGAGAAAAGTGGGAGAGGGGGTGAACATAGAACAAAATCTGAATGGATGTAGAAAAGTTGTAGAAGTTTTGTGAAAAGGAATGTTGGAAAAAGAATTGTATATGTGTCAAGCTAGCTAAGATTGGAATGAATTTATTTAGTTTTTTAAAAATGAGTTTTAATATTAATGATACACCAGTACAAAATTAGAATTTGGTTTTCTGTCTGTTAAAAGAACAAAGTTTTCTTAATTTATTGACCTACCCTTAATAAGAAAGTACAAACAATTTTTTTTTTTTTTTTATCTTTTAAATAATCTGCCCGGAAAGTAAAGATTTTGTGTTTTCCCAAAACAATTTACTGTATTTAATTTCATCTTATCAGGTCTTTGATTACTTAAGAAAACCCACTCTCCTCAATATTAAAAGAGCTAAGGTTTTTATAGCTATGTAACCGTCTGTATTTACCTTCAAAGTCCTTGTCACATTGGTTAAATGGGTATTTTTTAAAAACTCCCCCAATATCAAATTCTAAATGAAGTCTTTTTCATCTCAAACTAATTTCAGTATTTTCCAGAGAGCCCCTGGAACATCTCAAAAGATTTGTTCTCTCTATTTATAAAAAGAGAAATGTTTAACTAATTAGGCTTATTTGATATGTTAAATTGCATAGGAAGTATTGTCACATAAGAAGTGATGTATATTTGTATGAGTATTTATTATTAATACAAGTGTTCCAGAAACTAAAATTCCTAAAAATCTGGTATGTCCTGATATAATATTATCAGTCATAATTACCATTATCATCTTAAAATATTGTCACAGAAATAATCAATTTTCTTGCCAATGCCATTATAATGAACACTAACCAATTCTCTAACCATGGGGATTTTTAAGTCTTATATTTTTCAGACAGTTATTATTTTACTCTGAGGTTTTTGCAAAAGTAAGTTTCATGGAAAGAACCCTACCAAGTACACTTGACCACTGGCACTGCTGGCAAATTGTAAGTTGTCAAACCTTGGGTGCATATTTCACAACTGAATTAGGCCCCACCTTACCTATACAAGACCCCCTCTGGTCCTGTATAAATGCCAAAGACCTCAAAATCAAATGGAGTAGGAAGAGAAATAACTACATTGAGGTAGATTGCTTCATTCCAAAACATCAGATCAAGAACATGTTTTTCATTCTTCCTTCCCTCTCTGAACATCCTTTTCCTAATTCTTATACCATGAAGGTCTTTATAATTCTTTTGTCCACTTTTTGCCTTGACCTGGTCTGGAAAGATGGCATTGTTCAGTATCTCAGGCCATTTCAAAAGAGAGTAATCCAGCCTCCATGTAACTGTTGGATTTGCCGTGATGCTGGTGATCCTGTAGTTCTGCCCACTAAGAACTTCTCCCTGATTTCCAATGTCTCAGTTTCTCTGAAACAAGCTCACTGGATAAACACTTCTGAGGAAGTAAAGGCACAGTTACATGAAATACATAAACAGGCCAACAGGCTTAAAGAAATATCCCTCTATTTGGGATTATTTCTTTGACTTACTGATTCTAGCTGGTTTGGGTCATGGAGAACCTGGCTCAGGAGTGCTATCCAAACCATGGGCATTGTTTTGTTGTTAATAATTATAACTGTCTCCATAACATGCTACATTCTCTCAAAAGTTTTAAATGCATGTGGGCAACCACTGACCAGCCAATGCAAGTTAAACAGACAAAGAAGACCTCATTCAAAACTTTTGCAATAGGGGCAAGATATTCAACTCCACTCCGCTAAAACAAAAGCGTGGAGGATTTTTAAATGCTGGGATAAGCCAATGGCAAAGTGCTAGAGGACATTAGGAGAGTGGTTGACCAATGAGATGGTGTTGAGAAAACTAGTAAAGTAGTCTTGTTCAGGCTTCAGAGGCAGAAGTAGGCCCCTGACCGACTTGTGACCCTGTCTAGACTCTGTGTCTGCCTGCACACCTAACAATTGTTACTAAAAAGTCAAGCAGCACTTAAGATAAGAAAGGGAGTGAGTCTTGAAGTTTCTTGAGCCCTGGGGATCTGGCCAGTCCCCCGTGGTCTAGAAAATCTTTTGACTCACACGGTGAAACCAACAGCACTGTTACAGTTAAACAGGAGCTGCCTTTTTGCTCATAAACTGATGATATCAGATTGTAGACTGGGATTATAAACAGAAGCCCCCAGAACTGCAATTTGAAGTCTCGCCTGTGAGTTGAACGCATGGCCCAGGACCCTTCCCAACTGGGACTCCAGATTGCTGTTACTTGGGACTTCCCAGCTGCTGTTTGAATCTGGATGTAGGTGTTGGCCCAGTCTGATGATGTATACTCTGTTATGTCTCTCTAATACTTTTATTCATCCCCTTCTAATGACTGTATATTGAAATTAAGTTAAATAATCTTCTATTAAAAATTATTTAAATCTGTTCAGTTGTGTGAGACAACTGGTTATTTTACCAGCGAATCCAACAAACCTTGAAACTAAAAGTAGGCTTTTGGCAAAACAGATGGGGTCATCTGTGTTTGCTAATTGTCCCTTTTCAGAGTTAGGTTCCTACCCTCCCATGGCAAATGGGAGATGGGATGTTATCATTCATGTTGATTCCATTTCACAGAGATGATCCCACTGGTCCTGAGAAAAACATTCCAGTGGTGTAGAAGATTAACATCTCAAAAGGGCAGAGAAACAGTTTACAAGTTTTCTAAAGTAAATGCTTTAAGGAAAGGGAGGTCAGGATCTATAGTCAAGAGGTCTTTAGAAAGTTTAGATAAACTGAGGGGAAATGTAAGGCAGTCTTTGTCACTGCCTAGCTCAGGACACTTCAGGAAACTATTATCTATCTGATGATCACAGACGAACAGCAGTGCTGAAGCAGGCAATTCACAGGGAAATGGCTGGAGACCGCTGCAAAACATGTTCTTTTAAAAGCCAGCCTCCTCATCTCTGCACAAAAGTCTAACTTTTCCTCTAAATACGCTCTTTGCTGCACCTCACAGGTTTTGATTTGTGATAATCTTGCTACTGTTAAATTCAAAACATTTTCTAATTACATTATGATTTCTTCTTTGATGCACTAATTTTCAAACATGGGATTTCTAGTTAACGTTCTGCAATTAATTTCTAGCAAACTTTTATTCTTGTCAAAATATGTTATTTTTACTTAAATTCTTTGACATTCATTTGCTCAAAATTTATGTTCAAATATTTGGTAAATTTTGGTAAATGTTTTATGCATAACTGAAAACTGTTGGAGAGTGCAATGTTCTCTGTATAGCCAATTAAAACAAATGTGTTATTCCTTTATTCCTATTATTTAAATCATCCTTATTCCTACTGACACATTTTGTGTCCTTTTTATGTCAGTTATTGACAGAGAGCTGTGTTAATATCTCCCACTCTGAAGATAGATTTTTGTTTTTCTTCCAGTAATTCTGTCAAGACTTGCTTTATACATTTTGAAATTATTTTATATATTCTAAAAGGATTATCATTTTAGCAAATTGAATATTTTATTATGTTATTTTCTTTTCTCTAACAATATTTTATATCTTTCTAGGTGTTTGTTTTAAACTAATATAGTTAAAACAGTCTTTTTTTGGTTATAGTTTTCTTGGTGCAATTTGTCCATTTCTTTGAATTCAAATTTTGTGGATTGAATTCAAATTTTGTGGGGTTTTGTGCATTGCTTGTGAAGAGTTTCAGTTTTAATACAGTCTATTAAATTTGTCCACTACTGGAGTATTTAATATATCCAATTACAGTTACTATAATGACTAATACATACATTTGTTTAATTTATTTTATTTTATATTATCTACTTTTCTTCCTGTTTTTTATATATTTTTCTCTTTCTTACACTTATTTGAATAGATTTTTTTGAATCATTCAATTATTCCTACTACTCTTTTGAAATTTTTGTTCTCTATTTCAATTTAATTAGTAAAGAGCTCAGTAATTACAGTGAGTATAATTAATTTATTACACTACAAAGTTAATAATTATCTCCTTCTTCCTCAAGAAAAATGAAAGGACTGATTTGAATTCATCATTTTTCTAACGTACACTGTCACATTTATTTATTGAAGAATTTTAAGTTCCTCAATAAATTATTATTAGCTTTGTATGTAGGCAACACTCATTTAGCTTTAACCATATATTTACCATTCTTTTTTGTTTTTCCTTTCAACTTGTTCTTTATAATTTTTTTTCTGAAATCATTTTCCTTTTCATGAAGTATATATGTAGATTTTCCTTTAATGAATGTTTACTCTTTTATTTTTTGATGTCTAAATATTAAATTAATTTACCCCTCATTCACAAAAATATCATATCTCTGTGTATAAAATTATAGATAGATACATTTATATTTGGTATCTTCAAAAAATAATTTAACTATGTTCAGGCTTCCATTATTACTAGTGGAAAATCAGCATTTGGTCTAGTTGTTAGTTACTTTATTATAACAAAAATTCTTTCCTCTAGCAGTCTTTTAGATCTTCTCTAAAGCTTATCTTTTATGTGCTATAGTTGGTCTATGACAGTAGTTCTGAAAGCATCATCTCCAGACCAGCAACATCAGTATAATCTTTTCAGATATGCAATCATGAGATATTTAGTGTGGATATCTTTATATTTCTCCTCTTCTGAATTGGTTGAGCTTCAAGAATCTGGGGGTTTGTGCATTTCATGAATTTCCCCGATATAATATATTCATTAGGTTTGTTCCCTCCTCTCTCTCTCTTTCTCCTGAGACTTTAGTTAAAATTTATAACTTCTCCTTCCATACTGCATATATCTTAATCAATTTTTAAATTTTCATCTCTTTTTTTCCCTCTGGCTTCATTCCATGTGATTTCTTTGTATCTAGTTTCCTCCTAAATTGTCATCATTGTATATAATTTTCTAATGAATCAGTAGAATTATTCATGTAAATTAATGTATTTTTTGTTTTTCTTCATATTTTATTTTTAGTTTTACTTTTCAAATTTTGCTTGTCATTATTTGCTCTTTTCATTCCCTGTGAATATGGTCAATAAGGTTTCTTATTTTCCAAAACATTTTAAAGATAATTGATTTGTATCTGTATCTGCTAACTCCATCACCTTAAATCATTTTAGGTCTGTTTTCCTCATCTATTGTTTCTCCTGGTTCTAGATCATGAAGCTTTGTTTCATTTTATATTTACTAATTTTTTGGCATACACTGCTAATTTTCCTGGGAATTTTTTACATTGAAAGTCTAGCACATGAAGTGAAGATAATTTCTTGAGGAAAGTTTGCTTTCGTTTCTTCTAATATCTTTTGTGGAGTTGCTGTTCTAGGATCATTTTAAATTATATTCCTACCAGAGATGAACCAAGCAGCCAGAGAAGTATACAATCAATCAGGCTACACATTTAAAGTGAATTTCTCCATCTTTGTTCAGTGCTAAAACATATATATCATTAGTTACCTCACAGTCCACTGATGATAATAGCTCTATTTCTATTCACCCTTGTATTGATGGTATAACCTATTAATGTCCCAACTTTACAGAAGAGGATAGCTTGTTAGTAGCCCCTGGAATTTTCAGTAGCCTCTGGAATTCATATATTTTCCCATGCTCCATGAGGTCTCAAATACTCAGCTTCACCAAATTCAGCAAATATTCTAAATGTAAAATGTGTATGTTGTATTCCTCTTGCATACCTAAATTTAAGCCTTCACTTAATCCCTTGTCCGATTATTCTTAACTTTCTTTCAAGGTCGTTGGTGATTTTAATTTTGTAAGTTGTATTATATGCAGTATCCACTTTTTAAGTGAGAGAATAAATTTTGGCTCTGAATGCACTGTTATTGGAAACAGCAACATTGTCTCTTTAAAATATAAATAACTAAAACTCTGCCATCATATAGATGTTAAAACATTTCTTTGTCCGTCTTGTAATTTTGAGTCTTTAGTATAATAGTTATTTGAAGGTATTTTGAGTATCATGTATTTGTATGTCTTTCTATATGTAAGTTTCTCATTGGGAGCATAGTGATAAGCAAGCAGACTCATTTATTGCCCTCACAAAATTTAAATAATAAAGAAAAAGCAACAATAAAACAGGCAAATATTAGTCTGATGAAAGTCTCGATGATGTACAAAGTGCCATGCTTGCTTATGGAAACAGAGCCACATCTGTTGAGGGATATGAAACATAATTTACATGGATATGTGGAAAAGTATGTTTTTCACTAGAAACTGGAAAATGTGTGTCTCAAGCCAAAAGAGGGGGTGTGATTAAAACTGAGAGGAAAAAATAAGGGACAAAGACCACATTATGGAGTATCTTACAAATACAAAGTGAATCATTGTGTACAGCATGCTTACTAATGCAAATTAAAAAATTGTATTAAATTTTCTCCTAGACTACTATAAAGGCAATAACATACACAATCTTAAGTAGTATATGCTTTTTAAAATCTTACAATAAATAACGCTCTTCTAAACTGTTCATTTGCTGAGACATCTCTTACATCATGTGGTTTGCACACTGTAAGATGGAAAAGTATAGGTACTTCCCATTTATTTGGAAATGATGGAAATAATATTAACTTTGAGGGAAAAACTATTCAAATCAAAGTAGACTAGGTAAGTTTAATATTTGTAGATCAAAGATAGGAAGACTAGCCCTAATAATTTAATTGAGGCTTCAGTGAATATACAGATGGTATTCTACTTTTCTATGGAATACAAATTTGTTCAAAGTATGAATGTAAAAACTGTCCAGTAGACTGGTTATAAGGAGTGTTTTATTCTAGGAAAATTAAAAAAAATTTTAGAAACTTATAATTAGACTTCTGGAACATAATTAGTTTTTACCCAAAGAAATCATGTTTCACAATAATTAAGAATGTAAGAACTTTCCTCAAAGAACCTGCCATGATTCAAGAACTGAAATGTTTTAATTTACCCAAGGAAAAGTCAAGTATCCCTTCACCACTTCTGCCTTTATCCTTGTCAGCTTCCCAAAGTCTATAGACACACTTGCTCTCTGGCTTCTTCCTGCTCCTCACATTCAGATGTGAAGCATATAGGTTAAGCCAGAACACAAGCTCTCTTCATAGTTGGAGTAAATTCTGTAGCCTGAAATATAAAGACTGGAAAGTAGGACAAGGGCAGCAAGGAAAATATGATAAATCTCAAAAAAAGTTACTTTGAAATCTGACAAATTTCTTATTTAAGTTTTCTCACACCTTTATGTCACCTTACTATAATCTATTAAATAAAGGATTTAATGAGAGATTACTTAATGTTATAATTAGCTTATTTCATAAGTGTCTGCATAATATTTTTGAAAATAACCTTAGTTTAAATGTTTAATTACAATCAAAATGTGATTTGTTATGCAAATACAGTAAAACTTAACTAACAAGAATGAAAAAATGAAAATTCCCTTAGGGTCTGAGATACTGCCAATGGTTAAAAAAAAAAAAAAAAAAACTTGATTTTTTTTTGCTCATATTTCTCTTTTCCTACCCATTTTAGTTTAAAAAAAATAAATTTTACAGGAATGTTTTGCAGTGCTTAAAAAATGTTTTTTATTTTGCCTTCTCCCAATAAAAATGGACATGAACTCTTTTAGTATTGATATATATTTACTAAAATTTCATTATTTCTAAAGAAATTTGGTGCCTTACTTTTTAGATTTACCATATAATGTGTTAATTCAGTTCCCTGTTGAGGAATATTTGTTTCCAAATGTTTATTATTTTGGACAATACTACAAATTCCACCATTTTTCATATACGTGTACACCCTTAAAACAGCTTCTTTATAGAATCTTTCTTAAATGAAGAATTATTTGGTCAAATAGCAAATAAAATTTTGCTATATATTCTGAGATTGCCTCAAATATTATCTTGCAGAATGATAATTTAGAGATAAAAATCTTCTGCTTGATATATGTCATTTTTTATTTAGGAAAATTTTCAGAGTTCCAGTAGTGCTACATTATTAAAGACTTTTCTTTTTTTACATCATCCTATTCTTTATGTGGATGCTATATTCTCTACAAACACTCTGAGACTGTAAATTGGATTTTTTTCTAAACTTTTTAACTTTTTCTATTTCCTTAATTATTTCTATTTCCTTTGGGGGCAGTTTTTCTTATTGTTCATTTTTATTCATATTTTATGATGATGGTTTTATGTAAATATGTGAATTTTTAATACTTACTGACATTTGTGACTGAAAATTTGGGTTGACCCATAAAAGTGACTCGAAGGGAGAGGCCTATGCAAGGTTACATGATGAAGGTGCACTATGAAGGTATACTTAGGCAAATCAGGATTCCTACATTTGCAATATTAGAGGGAGGTTTTCACTGAATTTCTAGTATATATTTTGCCATTTCCTTTGGTTCCATTGTAAAAGCCTAAAATTACCTTGTACTCTATTCTGTTTCTTTCCCCAGCCTTAACACGTTAACTTTGTTTTGGTATATTTACTTACTTACTTTATTTAAAAACATTTCTTCTGAATTTAAGCAGGAATTTAACAAATTTCCTCCTAGTGACTCTTATATGCAGAGAGTTTAAGTGACAATGACCTGACTTTTCAATAGGCCAACATTTAATTAATTACTTACTCCTTCCTTTTATACTTGATGACAGTATGCTAAGCTTTCCTGTGGCTATCTTCCTGAATTGCTTTATAGTTTTCTTTACACATTTTTTTAAACAATCCAAGTCAACACTGATTTATTAAACATCCTGTGATAAAATTAGAATTCAGCAATATAATGTTTTATTTTTTAAAAGTCAGTTTGAATAGAAGATAGATAGATAGATAGATAGATTTCTAAAATAATAAATGAACCAACACCAGCAGCATTTTTGCCACCTCCTGAAGGATAGCTATATATCTGTACTTCAGTGTAAGAAACATAGAATCTTTTCAAGGTTGTTAGCATTTATGCTGGAAGAGGCAAGGAAGCAAATTAAAAGGTCAACTATTACAACCATTATTATTATTAGCATTATTCATAATAATAAGAGTAATAATGGCTAACTAGAATAAGTTGAATCTGTGTAAATACATGAATTCATACTGCTACTCAAAAGATGAAAGAAAATATGAAGTACAAAAAAGATATTTGTTTTATAAAAGTTACAATTGGATGAATTTATTTGAAATGGTTTAAGAATTCTGGGAGTGATAACATATGCACAGCTCTTTTGTTACTTTTGTGAATGATATGTATGTTTTATACATCTGGGGCATCTGGCAGGAACAAGGAGCTGGCCAAATGGTTCAAAATGAAATATCTAGACAGAGAGAGTAGTTACTGTCAATAAAAAAAAAAAGGCTAACTACTCACAAAATCCAACATACCTTTAGAGGTGAAACCCCCTAATGCGTTGGAACCACCATATATAATAAAACACAGTTTTTCTTGATAGTATTAACAAAACAGGTCAATGAATCACAGTGATATGGGTGATGTGATGTTGGACAAGCAATTTTTAAAGCTGTCTCATTTTAGAAGGAGCCAAGAATTTTGAAAATATAATGATAAACTTAGACAAAACAAACTTGATGCCAAGTAAAACGCTTGAAATTATAAGTAAACTTTAAACTGCCCTCATGGGGAGTACAGCCACGGATTGTAAAACAACTGGATTATTTATTTCACAAAATCTGTTGGACCACAAGAAAGTATTGTTTGTCAGGTTGTATTTCCCTTTTTATATTCATTAATTGAACAAGCAGGTATTAAGTCCAAATTAGTTTTTTTTCTTATCTTTTTAGCTTGAGTTGAATGCACATGTTATTTACATACTTATAGCTTTATATATAGCAATCTGTAAATATTATCAATGTTAATATTAAATATAACAATGAAACTGTTTAAAACTAATAATCATTAGCAAACTTTTATATTTGTTTTATAACAGAAAAAAGTATGTTGATGAAAGGTGAAATCTATAATTATATTTATAAATATTTCATGACCTTACTAAGATTTACACAATGTCATTTCTTCTTTAAGAATAAAGAAGTATGTTTAATTTATATATTTTTATATATCTTCTATTTTATGCATTTTTAATTTCTATAATTTTCCTGTAATTTTCCCCTGAAAATTAAGGGAAAAACCCCTTCATTTTGTGGTGTTTTATTAATATTTTTTCTTGGACTTCTTGTTTTCAGCTTGTGCATGTCCATTTTAATTTGTAGGAAGTGTATAATTTTGTTTTTGTTTTCTGGGAGTAGTTTTCCTCCAAAATGTATTTTTTATGTATCTTTTGATTTATTTCTGCTTTTTAAATGGAATATCCTTGTATGAATCTTCATTTAAATAAGGGAAACTTTTCACAAAAATAACATAATTCTCCTTGAGTTTCCAATAACTTTGTTTGAACGTTTTGTCTGTATATAACCTTAAACATTGCCTGCAGGGCCAAGTATCAGAGATTTGTAATTAAATAAATCTTTCAGAATTTTGTTTTCTTTTTTTGTTGTTCTTCCTTGAAAAGGAGAGATAAAATTGTGGAATTGGTTGTGCTATCTAGTAGTTAATAAATTTAATTATCTATGGAAGTCTGGTAGCATTTTTCCTGCCCTGTAGACATGCCTATATTTTTGAGTTAGATTTTATTTTTTTTCTCTGGTCTTTCTGCCAATCTTCTCTATAGAAAATAAAGCAATCCTGTGCTACTGTGTCATCTATGATGAGAAAAACAGAACTACTACCCAGACATCACTGGATCTTGTTTTCAAGAGGGCAGATAGAATTGAATCCAGCAAGGAACCAGAACCTGTGCCATCAATATCATGTGTGAGAAAATAAAGAAGGCATGGGTTTGCTTCTGATTAGGTAACTGGCCTCAAATGGAAAGTTTTCTGATTTACCCATGGGCTCTTAACAACACAATACTACTCTTACCAACCCAAACATTATTAGTAGATGCCTATAACATTCTCTTTTAGTCTCTGTTTCTGTCTTTCCCAATTTCTCTCTCCCTCTCCCTCTGTCTCTTTCTCTCTCATTTGGACCCAACATATAGGTATTAAAAAATAAAAAAAATAAAAATTAAAAAAAAAAAAACCTTGAGAAATGCTGTTTAAAAAAATTCTGGCCCAGTAAATATTAAAAGTATACTTAAAGAGATAATGTGTAAACAAAATGAACAAGTGGGTTTTGCATGCAATCTAATTGTTTGGAACATGGAAAGCAAAAGACTAGGCCACTTTTCTCTACATATCTTTGATTCTTTACTTTTACTCTTATTATGTCAATCATTTTGAACTTCATCTGATTCTCGGTGCTGTGAGTTAATTCTCACCAATCAAAATTCTAACAATTTTAACCCCAGTTAAATGTTACAGTAGAGGAAGCACTTTTGAAATATTAGGCATAAATATAAAAGTGGTATACTTAACAATTGTGGTTTAAGTCACCAATAAAAGATTGAGTGCATGTTATAAGTTTTCTATGAGATATTGGAGATCTTTTTAAATGGACAATTTTTATTGTCATTTCCTCACTGCATATCAATATATTGGGTTTCTTTCCTATACATTTCTCCTTTTTGGTTTGTTTAGCCTCTAACAGAACAGATACTTCTGAATAGACTATTAAAATTGAGATTTTGCTTACATAGCAATAAGAATGAGGGGCATTCAGCAATCAATTGCGTTTTCCAGATGGTCTCAGTCACCTTCCTTTCTTTACGGTCTAAGCCAAATATTAAACCCTCCACCTTAGGTTACTTTCTCTTAGTTCCATAACTACCTGCAGCATTCCAAGACTGCATAGCTATTAACAAATTTATGTTGTTAATACTGCTATAGATTAGGAAAGGACAGTCCTTCTCAGGACAAGACACTGAGTCACCTTTCATCTATTCCTTTTTCTTTTACATTTTCCTTTCATCTACCTTGTTCTTTTCACTTCTTCAATAAGGTTGCCCTCATTTAAACTATGGTAACACTTTTCATAATCTCTTTATCTTCAATCAAATGTGATCAATAGAGAAATAATTTTATTTTGTAATGCTTGGGCAGGGTTAAAACTTAGCTGCCAGGAGATTTTTATTCTAATGCTTAGCTTTCTCCAATTTTAAGTACTACCTTTTTCTGAGAGAACATTAGGTTAAAAAAATATTATCATAGAAATAAAATTTATCAACATTTAAATTTTCAAAATATATGATCTACTAGATAATGAAAAATTATGTATTTACTTGTTTCACAATGCTCCTTTATATAGGTTTCTGTTGTGTGATTTATGTATTATAGATATAGAGTGCAAAATGATTTATGACTACTTAATTTTACTGATACCCTCATTTTCTTTAGAAAAAAATCTAGGCCTTGTACTGACATTAAAATCCTGATAAAGTGTAATTGTAAGAATTGACTATCCCCTTTACACACACACACACACACACACACACACACACACACACACACACACACACAAAATCATTTTGTTCCATTCTACCAGGCCAATGCTCACCTTTAGGTGATAGATTTTCAGTGCAGTTCAAGCCTGTTAACATTAACAGGAGCTTATTGGAACAGTCATAGTGAATGATGTAAAAATTGTGCTGCTGAGACTCAATTATAAGGTAGAATACTATTCATTCTCGATGATTACAGTGCATCTGAGATTTTTTTTTTTTTCATCTTTCTTATCTAGCTCTATGTCACAATTTGGTGTTTCATCTACTCACATAGATAAATTCAGTTATCTTTAACACTTGTGATTTTAATCCATATTTCCATTTTATTTCATTCTTTCTTAACCCTAAAATTTACATGGAAGCTGACTAATGTTTTGTTTATTCTAACATACATTTCTAGCAACTCCATCACTGTTTAAAATACTTTTTACACTAGTACAACAATTTCAAATGCAACTATGAACATCTATTGATATTTTAGTTGTAATACTAAATAACACCAAAGTAAAAAAGTCTCTGAGAGTATTTTTTAGTAAGTTTTTTTGCTGTTTTTATATTTCAATCAGTAAGATGTTGAATCTGTTTTTTTTTTTTCATGCAATTCCAATAATTTAGTTTAAAAACAGATATAGCCATAAGAACAGATTGGGAACCAATGACAACATAAAGATGCATTACCCACGTTATGTTCAGGAATAATCTTTTGTGAAAATGGATCATTATGAAATAGAATACTGAATAAAAGTAAAACTGATGATTCTATATACTACTTTTTCTCCACTAATATGGAAATAATAAATCTAATTTATGTGGCTACTGAAGTTACAGGAACGGATGGAAGTTCAAAGAGGAAAGATAGAACAGAGTGTAGAAGAACTCTGACATCCAAAATTTAATTAATAAAGAAATTGTTGACAAATAATATGCCAAGAAGTGGTTTTGTAATAATCAAGGACATTTGGTTACTGGCTAAATACTGAGATTATTGTTAATTACTTTTATGTTTTTGTAATATTATCATGGTCATATTAAAAATTCGTCTTTTTAGGTATATCTAAGAAAAAAATTGTGTAGAAATAATATGACATTTTAGATTTGCTTTAAATAATCTATGTTGGAGGATTGAGTTAAAAGGCAAATTCAACACTAAAAATATGTTGATAATTTGTAAAAGCTAAATACTAATGGTTAAATACTAATCTAGACTTTTCATTTTAAATATACCTGGTTTAAAGTTTTCTAATATATAAGCACTGACATGCCTATTCTTGGGTTTGCTGATCAAAAGTTGGAGAGTGGAAAGATCATGATCTTTGGAATCAAACAGACAGAGATTTAAGCCTGGGCTTCTCCAGTTGTGTAATATTAGAGGCATTAGTGAACATTAGAAGTTTTAACTTTTTATCTGGAAAATAGGGATATACTAATAGCTATATATTTGTGTATGTATAACTTACTAAATATATAGCACTAAAAATGTAACTAAAGAGGGTGCTGATCTAAGAATTCTGAGTATGTTAACTCATTTAATCCTTAAAACAAACCTATGAGGTAGTTACTATTGTTATGCCCATTTTATATATGAGGAAACTTAGGCAGAGAAAGTTTCAGTAATTTGCCAAAGTTTACACAGCTTTTAAATTTGTAAAGTTTGGATTCAATCAAAACAGTGTGGTGTGAAATATGTTCTGAATCACCATAACATCTAGCCCTTGTTATCTAACAAATACAATTGTTATATGTTATATATAGATATCCCTGTTATATTCCTTTGAACTCTCAACAACTAAGACACATACAGAACATGAAGGAAAAGAAATATGAGGCCGTCTAATAATCAACAAATGCTAATTTCCATGATTAGAAATACTTCATGATTTCTACTAGTTTCAATATCTGAAAAAAACTATCGTTTCCTAATCACATGGACTGCATATTGTTGATTTTTCTGTGAAATGATATATTCAGGCTTGTATATTCTTGCTTTACAGAAAATAACCCAGAGTAAAACATGATTTTTTTTTTTTCTTTCTCAAATGAGAACTAGCTTGCCTTCTGAGGAAGAACATCCTTTTTCTTTTGTTTTCTGTGGTTTTGATTACTGTTCCATATTTGTCAGTTCATTAATTTGTCCATTAAATTAATAAATACCAGGCACTGTGCTTGATGATGAAGATATTAACAGTGAACAAGATAAACATGAATCTTGTCCTCATGGAGTTTATATTCTTTGGAGAACTAAAGAGTAATAAACAATTATGTAAAAATGATATAAAAAGTGCTGGAATAGGGGAAATATGAACAATATATGGCATTGACAATATCCCTAAAATAGCTTTAGCAGGAATGATGGAAAATTCATAGAGAAATTTATACTGAAGCTAAACTTTGAAAAATATTACCCTGCTATGGAATTATGTAAAATTATATGTTAAGAATCAAATGTAACAACATATGTGATATCCTTGAGGAATATTAACAAGCACAGATATAAGTTTAAAGTGGGTTCGAATTTAGGTTTGAAAGGAGTATTAAAAGATATGTCTAGACAGATAAGCTGGAACCATAGAATGGAAGACGCAATCTCTGTTAAAATTTTTGTGCTTTATTATAAGGATAATGGATAGCCAATAAATATTTAAACAGATGATCATATTTGCATTTTAGAAAGATTATCTTGGCTTCAGTGTGAGAAGTGACTGGAAGAAATCAAGACTGTAATCAAGAATACCACTTAGGAGGTTGTTACAACTATCCAAGAAGAGATTATGGTTTTTGCATTAGAAGAGCTTTACTAGTCTTTCACAGAAGTGGGAAAAAATTAGATATATTTATAAATTAGTATTCAAAGGACAATAATTGAACATAAGGTTGAATTCAGAAAAAAAGCCTCAGAATTATACCTCAGTTTCTAATTTGAGCATCTGGTAGGTGGTAGTATTACTTTTTATTAATCCAGAAACAACAGGGAAAGAAAATGTTCTGGGACAATGATTAGGAGTCTAGTTTGGGATATTTCAAAATTTGTCAGCCCTGAGGTGCATATAAAAATTTCTAATCATATTTCAATATATTGTAGTAAATTATTATGAGAGATAACTATGGTGGATGATATTGGTCTTGAGTAATTAAGAATCAAATGTCAGAGAGGTAGTGTATATATGTACATATATACACTACCAAATGTAAAATAGATAGCTAGTGGGAAGCAGTCGCATAGCGCAGGGAGATCAGCTCGGTGCTTTGTGACCAGCTAGAAGGGTGGGATAGGGAGGGTGGGAGGGAGGGAGACGCAAGAGGGAAGAGATATGGGGATATATGTATATGTATAACTGAGTCACTTTGTTATAAAGCAGAAATTAACACCATTGTAAAGCAATTATACTCCAATAAAAACGTTAAAAAAAAAAGAATCAAATGTCAATTGAAGCTATTGGAATGGATAAAAATCAATGCATGAATATTTTTTTCCCAGTCCAGAAGAATCTTTTTTATTGAGTCATAGTTGATTTACAATATTGTGTTGCTTTCAGGTGTACAGCAAAGTGATTCAGTTAAATGTATACTTTTTTCAGTTTATTTTTTGTTATAGGTTATTATAAGATGTTGAATATTGGACTTCCCTGGTGGTGCAGTGGTTAAGAATCTGCCTGCCAAAGCAGGGGACACAGGTTCGAACCCTGATCCAGGAAGATCCCACATGCCGTGGAGCAACTAAGCCTGTGAGCCACAACTACTGAGCCTGCACTTTAGCGCCCATGAGCCACAACTACTGATCCCACATGCCACAGCTACTGAAGCCTGCGCTCCTAGAGCCCATGATCTGCAACAAAAGAACCCACTGCAATGAGAAGCATGCACACTGCAACCAAGAGTAGCCCCTGCTCTCTGAAACTAGAGAAAGCCTGCGTGCAACATCGAAGACCCAACACAGCCAAAAATAAATAAATAAATTTATTTATTTAAAAAAAAAAGATATTGAATATTGTTCTCTGTGTTATACTTAAATTCTTGTTGCATATCTATTTTATATATAGTAGTGTGTATTTGTTAACCCCAAACTCCTACCTTATCCTCCCCCAACTTTCCTTTCCCTTTCGGTAACCATGAGTTTGTTTTCTATGTCTGTGAATCTGTTTGTCTTTTGTAAATAGATTAATTTGTATTATTTTTTAGTTTCCACATATAAGTAATATCATATAATATTTGTCTTTCTCTGACTTCCTTCACTTAGTATGATAATCTCTAGGCATATCCAGGCTGCTGCAAATGGCAACATTTCATTCTTATAGCTGAGTAATATTCCATTATATATAGATAGGTAGATAGATAGATAGATAGATAGGTAGGTAGATGGATAGATAGATATGCACATATACACATCTTCTTCATCCATTCATCTGTCGATGGACATTTAGGTTACTGCCATGTCTTGGCTATTGTAAATAGCACTGCTGTGAACATTGGGGTACATGCATCTTTTTGAATTAGAGTTTTCCTCTTTTCTGGATGTATGCCCAGGAGTGGGATGGAAGAATCTTTGTCTTACTGGAACATCGCAGCAAAGAAACAGGAGTCTCAACTCTCAAACAGAGCCATGGGTATTACAAAGCAGACTTGAGTTTTTATAACCCTTCAAGTAGCCAGAAGCAGATAGGCTATTGTTGGAAGAGATCTGGCCTGGGAACTAGAAGATACTGGCCCCAAATAACCTCTCTGCATTTCTCCTCTTTGAGGCATTGAGGTTGAGTTACGGCAGTAATTCTCAGTCTTGCCTGCATGATAAACTTACCCACCAAGGAGTTTCTAAAAATCCCATGTCCAGGCTGCACCCTACACTGATTAAATAAGAACCTTCCAGGCATTCAACAGTATTTTTTAAAGCTCTACAAGAAGTTCCAGTGTTTAGCCAAGATTAAGATCCATTAGTTTTGGAGATATCCAACTCTAAACATTTTATGATGTTTTCTCAATATATCTAAACAATGCTTTGGTCAGGACAAAGCAATGCATGTGGCCTTGTGGCTCCAAACACAAGAGTCCTCCACTCTCACAGGTGGAGGGGGCGGGGCACTGGAATAGTAACCACAGATGCATTTGTTCTCAAACTCACCTTCTCATGTGCTCTTTAGGAAGAAGAGCTCCCTGGCTTTACCTGACCATTTTAAGGAAGGCTCAATCCCAATATATCCAGCTGACCAAAAAAAAAAAAAAAAATCAGCTTTGGCATCAGCACTTCCAAAAGGAATCATGTTTTCCCAACCCTGCTGATTCAGGATTATTTTCTAATTTCTCAGGTGGAGATTGAGAAACTCAGGGGCTGGCTTTTAAGTAATTCTTGGCTGCATGAATATTGAGAAGACTGAGAAATAGAACGTGACTCCTACTGAAGGGAGGAGGAGAGGAAAAAGATTCTCCTGGGTACCTGTGAAGGTGTGCCAGAAAATTAGGTAGAAAACCATCGACTTGCCATGACCTTAAGTAAAAGGAAGATAGTGGGTCAAGAAATAAATGTTTAGTTATGTAATATGTTGTCCAGAGTTAAATAAGTCTTTTCATGAATATCCCAATGGAATTATTAGGGTAGAAATAAGATTTCAAGAAGTCAATGAGTAAATGAGAGTCAAAGGAGAGAGACAAGGAATATAGAAAACTGTTTAAAGGAGGACTGTTCATGTTAAGTGTTCATATCTGGATATTTATCAGAGAGAAATCTGAGTTACATCTGTCTCCTGGATTAATTTTTAATAATATGATTTTTCATTTTCAAAAGTATGACAGGGCTTCCCTGGTGGTGCAGTGGTTAAAAATACACCTGCCAAAGCAGGGGACATGGGTTTGAGTCCTGGCCCTGTAAGATCCCACGTACCACGGAGCAACAAAGCGCATGCACCACAACTACTGAGCCTGTGCTTTAGAGCCCGTGAGCTACAACTACCGAGCTCACATGCCAAAACTACTGAAGCCCACGTGCCTAGAGCCCGTGCTCCATAACAAGAGAAGCCACCACAGTGAGAAGCCTGCACACCACAATGAAGAGTAGCCCCTGTGACAGAACAGCTTCAAGATGGTGGAAGAGTAAGATACGGAAATCACCTTCCTCCCCACAAATACATCAGAAATACATCTACATGTGGAACAACTGCTACAGAACACCTACTGAATGCTGACAGAAGACCTCAGACCTCCCAAAAGGCAAGAAACTCACCACGTACCTGGGTAGGGCAAAAGAAAAAATAAAAAAGAGACAAAAGAATAGGGATTGGACCTGCACCAGTGGGAGGGAGCTGTGAAGGAGGAAAGGTTTCCACACACTAGGAAGCCGCTTTGCAGGTGGAGACTGCGGGTGGCAGAGGGGGGAAGCTTTGGAGCCACGGAAGAGAGTGCAGCAAGGTGGGTGCAGAGGTCAAAGCGGAGAGATTCTTGCACCGAGGATCAGTGCCAACCAGCACTCACCAGCCGGAGAGACTTGTCTGCTCACCCTCCAGGACAGGTGGGGGCTGAGAGCTGAGGCTCGGGCTTCAGAGGTCGGATCCCAGGGAGAGGACTGGGGCTGGCTGCCTGAACACAGCCTGAAGTGGGCTAGTGCACCACGGCTAGCCGAGAGGGAGTCTGGGAAAGTCTGGAGCTGCCGAAGAGGCAAGAGACTTTTTCTGGCCTCTTTGTTTCCTGGTGTGCCAGGAGAGGAGATTAAGAACCCCACTTAAAGGAGCTCCAGAGACTGGCACGAGCCGCGGCTACCAGCACGGACCCCAGAGATGGGCATGAGATGCTAAGACTGCTGCTGCAGACACCAAGAAACCTGTGTGCAAGCACAGGTCACTATCCACACCTCCCCTCCTGGTAGCCTGTGCAGCCCGCTACTACCAGGGTCCCGTGATCCAGGGACAACTTCCCCGGGAGAAAGCATGGCATGCCTCAGGCTGGTGCAATGTCACACCGGCCTCTGCCGCTGCAGGCTCGACCCGCATCCATACCCCTACCTCCCCCTGGCCTGAGTGAGCCAGACCCCCGAAAACAGCTGCTCCTTTAACCCTGTCTGAGTGAAGAACAGATGCCCTCAGGCGACCTACACACAGAGGCGGGTCCAAATCCAAAGCTGAACCCCGGGAGCTGAGCAAACAAAGAAGGGAAAGGGAAATTTCTCCCAGCAGCCTCAGGAGCAGTGGGTTAAATCTCCACAATCAACTTGATCTACCCTGCATCTGTGGAATACCTGAATAGACAACGAATCATCCCAAATTGAGGAGGTAGACTTTGGGAGCAACAATATATACGTATATTTTTCCCTTTTTCTCTTTTTGTGAGTGTGTATGTGTATGCTTCTGTGTGTGATTTTGTCTGTATAGCTTTGCTTTTACCATTTGTCCTAGGGTTCTTTCTGACTATTTTTGTGTTTTTTTTTCTTTTTTTTTTTTACCTAAACATTTTTTATTCCTAATAATTATGTTTATTTAAATTATTTTATTTTATTTTACTTTATTTTACTTTATTTTGTTTTATCTTCTTTCTTTCTTTCTTTTTTTTCTCCCTTGTATTCTGAGCCATGTGGATGAAAGGCTTTTGGTGTTCCAGCCAGGTGTCAGTGCTGTGACACTGAGGTGGGATAGCCAAGTTCAGGACAGTGGTCCACAAGAGACCTCCCAGCTCTATGTAATATCAAATGGAGAAAATCTCCCAGAGATCTCCATCTCAATGCCAAGACCCAGCTCCACTCAATGATGAGCAAGCTACAGTGCAGGACACCCTATGCCAAACAACTAGCAAGACAGGAGCACAACCCCATTCATTAGCACAGAGGCTGCCTAAAATCATAATAAGGCCACAGACACCCCAAAACACACCACCAGACGTGGACCTGCCTACCAGAAAGACAAGAGCCAGCCTCATCCAACAGAACACAGGCAGTAGTCCCCTCCACCAGGAAGCCTACACAACCCACTGAACCAACCTTAGCCACTGGAGACAGACACCAAAAACAACGGAAACTATGAACCTGCAGCCTGCAAAAAGGAGACCCCAAACACAGAAAGTTAAGCAAAATGAGAAGACAGAGAAACATACAGCAGATGAAGGAGCAAGGCAAAAACCCACCAGACTTAACAAATGAAGAGGAAATAGGCAGTCTACCTGAAAAAGAATTCAGAATAATGATAGTAAAGATGATACAAAATCTTGGAAATAGAATGGAGAAAATACAAGAAACGTTTAAAAAGGACCTAGAAAAACTAAAGAGAAAACAAACAGTGAGGAACAACACAATAAATGAAATTAAAAATTCTCTAGTAGGGATCAATAGCAAAATAACTGAGGAAGAAGAACGAATAAGTGACTTGGAAGATAAAATAGTAGAAATAACTACTGCAGAGAAGAATAAAGAAAAAAGAATGAAAAGAATTGAGAACAGTCACAAAGACCTCTGGGACAACATAAAACGCACCAACATTCGAATTATAGGGGTCCCAGAAGAAGAAGAGAAAAAGAAATGGACTGAGAAAATATTTGAAGAGCTTATAGTTGAAAATTTCCCTAATATGGGAAAGGGAATAGTTAATCAACTCCAGGAAGCACAGAGAGTCCCATACAGGATAAATCCAAGGAGAAACATGCCAAGACACATATTAATCAAACTATCAAAAATTAAATACAAAGAACAAATTTTAAAAGCAGCAAAGGAAAAACAACAAATAACACATAATGGAATCCCCATAAGGTTAACAGCTGATCTTTCAGCAGAAACTCTGCAAGCCAGAAGGGAGGGGTGTGACATATTTAAAGTGATGAAGGAGAAAAACCTACAACCAAGATTACTCTACCCAGCAAGGATCTCATTCAGATTTGACGGAGAAATTAAAACCTTTACAGACAAGCAAAAGCTGAGAGAGTTCAGCACCAGCAAACCAGGTTTACAACAAATGCTAAAGGAACTTCTCTGGGCAGGAAACACAAGAGAAGAAAAAGACCTACAATAATAAACCAAAAACAAATAAGAAAACGGTAATAGGAACATACATATTGCTAATTACCTTAATGTAAATACATTAAATGCTCCAAGCAAAAGACAGACTGGCTGAGTGGATAGAAAAACAAGACCCGTATATATGCTGTCTACAGGAGACCCACTTCAGACCTAGGGAAACATACAGACTGAAAGTGAGGGGATGGAAAAAGATATTTGATGCAAATGGAAATCAAAAGAAAGCTGGGGTAGCAATTCTCATATCAGAAAAAATAGACTTTAAAACAAATACTATTACAAAGGACAAAGAAGGACACTACATAATGATAAAGGGATCAATACAAGAAGAAGATATAACAATTGTAAATATTTATGCACCCAACAGAGGAGCACCTCAATACATAAGGCAAATGCTAACAGCCATAAAAGGGGAAATTGACAATAACACAATCATACTAGGGGATTTTAACACCCCACTTTCACCAATGGGAAGATCAAACAAAATGAAAATAAATAAGGAAACACAAGCATTAAATGATACATTAAACAATATGGACTTAATTGATATCTATAGGACATTCCATCCCAACACAACAGAATACACATTCTTCTCAAGTGCTCATGGAACATTCTCCAGGATAGATCATATCTTGGGTCAAAAATAAAGCCTTGGTAAATTTAATAAAATTGAAATTGTATCAAGTATCCTTTCTGACCACAACGCTATGAGACTAGATATCAATTACAGGAAAAAATCTGTAAGAAATACAAACACATGGAGGCTAAACAACACACTACTTAATAACCAAGAGATCACTGAAGAAATCAAAGAGGAAATAAAAAAATACCCAGAAATAAATAACAATGAAAACACAACAACCCAAAACCTATGGGATGCAGAAAAAACAGTCCTAAGAGGGAAGTTTATAGCTATAGAAGCCCACCTTAAGAAATAAGAAACATCTCAAACAAACAACCTAACCTTACACCTAAAGCTATTAGAGAAAGAATAACAAAAAACCCAAAAGTTAGTAGAAAGCAAGAAATCATAAAGATCAGATCAAAAATAAATGAAAAAGAAATAAAGGAAACAATAGCAAAGATCAATAAAACTAAAAGCTGGTTCTTTGAGAAGATAAACAAAATTGATAAACCATTAGCCAGAATTATCAAGAAAAAAAGGGAGAAGACTCAAATCAATAGAATTAGAAACGAAAAAAGAGAAGTAACAACTGACACTGCAGAAATACAAAGGATCATGAGAGATTACTATAAGCAACTATATGCCAATAAAATGGACAACCTGGAAGAAATGGACAAATTCTTAAAACTGCACAACCTTCTGAGACTAAACCAGGGAGAAACAGAAAATATGAATGGATCAATCACAAGCACTGAAATTGAGACTGTGATTTAAAATCTTCCAACAAACAAAAGCCCAGGACCAGATGGCTTCACAGGCGAATTCTATCAAACATTTAGAGAAGAGCTAACACCCATCCTTCTCAAACTTTTCCAAAATATATCAGAGAAAGGAACACTCCCAAAGTCACTCTGCAAGGCCACCATCTCTGATACCAAAACCAGACAAAGATGCCACAAAGAAAGAAAACTACAGGCTAATATCTCTGATGAACATAGGTGCAAAAATCCTCAACAAAGTACTAGCAAGCAGAATCCAACAGCACATTGAAAGGATCATACACTATGATCAATTGGGGTTTATCCCAGGAATGCAAGGATTCTTCAATATATGCAAATCAATTAACGTGATACACCATATTAAAAAACAGAAGGAGAAAAACCATATGATCATCTCAATAGATGCAGAGAAACCTTTCGACAAAATTCAACACCCATTTATGATAAAAACCTTCCACAAAGTAGGCATAGAGGGAACTTTCCTCAACATAATAAATGCAATATATGACAAACCCACAGCCAAAATCGTCCTCAATGGTGAAAAAATGAAACCATTTCCACTAAGATCAGGAAGAAGACAAGGTTGCCCACTTTCACCCCTATTATTCAACATAGTTTTGAAAGTTTTAGTCACAGGAATCAGAGAAGAATAAGAAATAAAAGGAATCCAAACCAGAAAAGAAGAAGTAAAGCTGTCACTGTTTGCAGATGACATGATACTATACATAGAGAATCCTAAAGATGCTACCAGAAAACTACTAGAGGTAATGAATGAATTTGGTAAAGTAGCAGGATAAAAAAATTAATGCACAGAAATCTCTTGAATTCCTATACACTAATGATGAAAAATCTGAAAGTGAAATTAAGAAAACACTCCCGTTTACCATTGCAACAAAAAGAATAAAAGATCTAGGAATAAACCTACCTAAGGAGACAAAAGACCTGCATGCAGAAAATTATAAGACACTGATGAAAGAAATTAAAGATGATACCAATAGATGGAGAAATATACCATGTTCTTGGATTGGAAGAATCAACATTGTGAAAATGACTCTAGTACCAAAAGCAATCTAGAGATTCAATGCAATCCCTATCAAACTACCACTGGCATTTTTCACAGAACTAGAACAAAATTTTTCACAATTTGTATGGAAACACAAAAGACCCCGAAAAACCACAGCAATCTTGAGAAAGAAAAATGGAAGTGGAGGGATCAGGCTCCCTAACTTCAGACTATACTACAAAGCTACAGTAATCAAGACAGTATGGTACTGGCACAAAAACAGAAATATAGATCATTGGAACAGGATAGAAAGCCCAGAGATAAACCCACACACATATGGTAACCTTATATTTGATAAAGGAGGCAAGAATATACAGTGGAGAAGACACAGCCTCTTCAAAAGTGGTGCTGGAAAAACTGGACAGCTACATGTAAAAGATGAAATTAGAACACTCCCTAACCCCATACACAAAAATAAACTCAAAATGGATTAAAGACCTAACTGTAAGGCCAGACACCATCAAACTCTTAGAGGAAAACATAGGCAGAACACTCTATGACATACATCACAGGAAGATCCTTTTTGACCCACCTCCAGAGAAATGGAAATAAAAACAAAAATAAACAAATGGGACGTAATGAAACTTAAAATCTTTTCCACAGCAAAGGAAACCATAAACAGGACAAAAAGACAACCCTCAGAATGGGAGAATGTATTTGCAAATGAAGCAACTGACAAAGGATTAACCTCCAAAATTTACAAGCAGCTCATGCAGCTCAATATCAAAAAAACAAACAACCCAATCCAAAAATGGGCAGAAGGTCTAAGTAGACATTTCTCCAAAGAAGATATACAGATTGCCAACAAATACATGAAAGAATGCTCAACATCATTAATCATTAAAGAAATGCAAATCAAAGCTACAGTGAGATATCATCTCACACCGGTCAGAATGGCCATCATCAAAAAATCCACAAACAGTAAATGCTGGAGAGGGTGTGGAGAAAAGGGAACCCTCTTGCATTGTTGGTGGGAATGTAAATTGATACAGCCACTATGGAGAACAGTATGGAGGTTCCTTAAAAAACTAAAAATAGAAGTACCATACGACCCAGCGATCCCATTACTGGGCATATACCCTGAGGAAACCATAATTCAAAAAGAGTCATGTACCAAAATATTTATTGCAGCTCTATTTACAATAGCCAGGACATGGAAGCAACCTAAGTGTCCATCAACAGATGAATGGATAAAGAAGATGTGGCACATATATACAATGGAATATTACTCAACCATAAAAAGGAACAAAACTGAGTTATTTGTAGTGATGTGGATGGACGTAGAGTCTGTCATGCAGAGTGAAGTAAGTCAGAAAGAGAAAAACACGTACTGTATGCTAACATATATATATGGAATCTAAAAAAAGAAAAGAAAATGGTCAGAAGAATCAGGGGCAAGACAGGAATAAAGATGCAGACGTACTAGAGATTGGACTTGAGGATATGGGGAGGGGAAAGGGCAAGCTGGGAGAAAATGAGAGAGTGGCAGGGACACATATACACTACTAAATGTAAAATAGATAGCTAGTGGGAAGCAGCTGCATAGCAGAGGGCGATCACCTCGGTGCTTTGTGACCACCTAGAGGGGTGGGATAGGGAGTGTGGGAGGGAGGGAGACGCAAGAGGGAAGATATATGGGGTCATATGTATGTGTATAACTGATTCACTTTGTTATAAAGCAGAAACTAACACACCAGTGTAAAGCAATTATACTCCAATAAAGATGTTAAAGAAAAAAAAAACACAAAAAGAATAACTCCCGCTTGCTGCAACTAGGGAAAGCCTGCATGCAGCAAAGGAGACTGAATGTAGCCAAAAATAAATAAATAAAATAAATAAATTTATTTAAAAAAAAAGTATGACAGCCACTACTCACCTACTAGAATGTCCAAAATCTAAAACTGACAATAGTAAATGCTAGTGGGTATGTGGAACAATAGGAACTGTCATTCATTGGTGGCAGGAATCCAAATGACAGAGCCACTTTGAAAGATGAAATACAATTTGGCAGTTTCTTACACCACTAAACACAATCTTACCATGTGTTCCAGCAACTATATCCTTGGTTTTTATGCACAGGAGTTGAAAACATATGTCCACACGAAAACCTGCACAAACATGTTTATAGCAGCTTGGTTCATAATTGCCAAAACTTGGAAGCAGCCAAGATGTCCTCAGTGGGTGAGTGGATAAACTGTGGTACATCCAGACAATGAAATATTATTCAGCACTAAAAAGAAATGAACTATCAAGCCATGACAAGACATGCAAAACCTTAAATGCATATTACTAACTGAACGAAGACAACCTGAAAAGACTACATACGGTATGATTCCAAATATTTGACATTTTATAAAAGGCAACAGCAGTTGCCAGGGGTGAAATGAGGGAAAGAGATGAGTAGATGAAGCCCAGAGAATTTTTAGAGCTATGAAAACCCTCTGTATGATAGTATAATGATGGATATATGTCATTAGACATCTGTCCAAATCCATAGAATGAACAACACCAAATGTGAACTCTAAGTTAAACTATGGACTTTGGGTGATTATGATGTGTCCATGTAGATTCATCAATTGTAACAAATGTACCATTTTGACAAGTGATGTGAATAATTGTGAGGCTATGCGTGTGTGGGAGCAGGGGATATATGGCAGATCTGTATCTTCCCTTCAATTTTGTTGTGAACCTAAAACTGCTTTAAAAAAATATAAAGTCTTTAAGTTAAAAAAAAAAAAATTGTGACAGTGATGTCCTGGTTCCAGATAAGATGAAGTCATCACACTGCACCCTATTTCTCATACTGAATCCTGAACAGAATAACATGAAACAACCATTTGAAGACTCTCAAAAATAAAGAGATGGGGAAAAGACCATCATTCAAATTACCACTGAACAATTTTTGAGTTTACTAATTTTCCCCTTCTAGTGTTCCCCATTTTGAACTCATCACATCCACAAAATTCAGAGGTGACACTAGCATAGACAGAAAGGAATCCAGGGGAATTCCAATAGTTCTGCCTTAAGAAGTGAGAAAGAGGCCACAGAGAAAGAATGCAAATTTCCCATATTGTTCTTTTTCTTCTCCTCCCCCTCCTTCTTCTTCTTCTTTGATTTTATCCATTTTATCAACCCCAGCACTGAATTAATCCTGTGAAGAGTAGAAACCTAAAAACTCTAGGGAAGGGGAACCTCTCTTGATATTTGGAGATGTGAGGAAAACGTGATCCCAAGAAGGTGAGTAAATACCTATTGCTTTTTTCCTTCTCTCTTTCCTCCCATCACTTGCTCATGAAATAAGGACCATGGACATAAATGTACAGGAGAGAATAATACAGAAGGTCCTTGCTTTCTTGTAGGGGATCAGACACGGGATCTCCAGGAAACAAGAAAGTTCAAAGGAGAGTGTGGACAGGGAGGATCTCAGGAAGGTACTTTGTAAATTTGTAGACAGTAAATTTTCAGATATTAGAAACTATGGTAAGAAGTTTGGAGTGGAACAATCTCTCTTACCAGAGAAAGTTCCTTAAAGACAGAACCCTTTTCTTATGTCTTTGCAAAATTAAATGTGCTATTTATCCCACCACAGATTTTAGGAAAGTCTCTGTTCACTCAGTCATGTGAAGTCAACTAAATATTTTATTTTATAAATTGCAGTAATGATGATTTTGCATCCCTCAAAGGAGATGAAAATGATAAATATTTGAAATAAAATGTTTAAAAGTTGGCTTGAGAAAATCTTTTAATTCTGTTGACCTTCAGTTTAGCATTTTGCAACATAGAGTAATAAGTATTATTACAGTAATAATAATAAAACTAACATTTATATAGCAAGAGTTAATTCTCACAACAACCTTTAGATGAGGATAATCCTATGAGAGGGACATTGAGATACAGTTTTTTTACTTCCCCAAAATTCATGTTATATGCGTATTGTGTTCCTTTCACCAGGATAGGGGCTTAACAAGTAAACATGGGCTAAATTTCTTTTCAATGTGTAAAGCAGTGTAGAAAAATTAGATGAAGTTAATATGCAAAATAAAGATATTAATTAGTTTCCTTTTTTTTTAATTTAAACATTCTGTGTTATTAGAAGGAAATGATTCTGTACCTATTGAAATAAGGGAGAGTAAAAAGAGACCATTAATGATATGATAACAAATAAACTAGTTACCAATTAGAAAAAATAAAATCTTTAAACTTCAGTGAGTTCAACAGAGAATCTCATACTGTGATTTGACAATTAATACAGAACTTACCTTAAGTGTGTTGGCTTAAAATAGCAAAATAACTTTAACTGAATAAGCACTTTTGCTTGTTAGAGAAGAGATAAATTGACATACTTTTCATAGGAATCAGTGTAGTGACTTTAATATAATATTCTTGTGGAATCCATTAATTCACAAAATGGAGGGCTTTATTGTCTATAAAAGTTAAATAAGTGATATGTTTTCTGTAAATATAAGGTACCATTTCTCAGGTAGAGCATATTAAGCAGAAATAACCAAGTTAACTTATAATTCAAATGCCAGGCTAACCTGAGAATAAAATATGGCTAATATGGTGGTTATAACATGCTGATTCTATGATTTTAATTAAACCTATAACTTTGGGAACTCTAGTTGCCTGCAAAAAGTCATGGCCACATATTCTTAGACATTTTCTGGAAATATTTAACATCTGAATCCAAGGATAACCAAGATAAAGACTAATGTTCAAAGCTGAATGCAAAATTGAGAATTTGCTAGCACCATGTTCTGACACAGCAAAACTACCAGCGTGAATGCCCCTGAATTCTATTTCATGATGACAACTGTAAAAGTAAATGTAAGTATTATTTTCTTTTCCTTACATTCACATTCTTATTGCAAACTCCACTATCTAAGAATAAGAATGAGCTTTTATATACTAAATAGTAATTAACATGACAAAAACTACAGTACATGGAAACTAGCCCTCTTCTTCTAAACATGGTTCATCTATATAAAACTTTGATTTATTTTTTTAAATTAATTCGGTACTCAGTACTCATTTGAAGTGAGGAGTGGGAAACGTTACTGATACAGAGTAAAGCCCTCAAATTCTGGTATGTGGAATAGAAAAATTGGCAAATAGACACAGTGGAACTTGGGGGACACAGAAACATGACTTGATTGAAGATTGTGGCATGAATGTGAGTAACAATAAGCTTTGATAACTAAGATTCTGATCATATGAGAGTCTTACTTTGGTGTTTTGGTGCAGCTTATAATTTTGACTGAAGTTGAGGGGCTGATTTTTATAGAGGCAACCAGACTTAAAGCAAATGCTGAATACCTCGAAAATACCACAGACTTCAGGTCTCACAAAAGTGTTTGCTTCTGGGTAACACCAAAAGAACTGAGAAAGACATCCAAGGCAAAGACCATGGAAGACCAGCCAAAGTTGGCCAGATGATGGCCTTAGAAATGCTGGCTGAACAGGGTTCAGTAAGCAAACCACAGAAGCTGGGGTTGCAAAAACCTAAGATGCAAAAGTCAATGAAATTGACCTCCATGCAAAACAAGCATTTTAAATAAGCATAGATTCTAAGCAGTCATAGACTCTCAAGCTGCTGACCTTGAACTACATGAACAAAATTTGGCTTAATATTGCAGGTAAGGTTGAGGCTGACTTAGATCGTTTAGGTATGGGTCAACAGAACATAACTGTTACCTTTAAACTTCAAAATCGCTGAGTCTTCTAGGCTGAAGAAGACTAGAGAAACTCTTCTTGAAAAATTTTATTGTGAGCCTAGATAGTCATCTTTGGTTGCTCAAATTACATTCTGTTTGGGCCAAGAAGGAAACTCTGGATGGAGTTAACTGGATTCACATTCTCAACAGTCCCTTCCTCAAATTATCTCTGTATTGCTTATCATATACAACATGAAGGTGATCTTCTTAACTTTAAACCGACTCATAGTCAGGGAGAGAAGAATAAAGCCACTGTAGCACAGTAATAAACATGTAATAAACTTCCACATGTAAGTGTGGAAATTACGACAATTTATAATTTACAGGGGGATTGAAAAAAACAATGAAGTACAAAGAGGTTATAAAAATAAAAAGGATTTGAATATACTCTATGGAAAATGCCTCACATAAGACATTGACTGGAGCTATCACTACTGTTCATTTCTAAATCTTGGGAGAAGGGGGCAATGTCTCTAATGTCAGTCTCTGAGGGAAGAGAGAGCATGCAGAGAGGAAACCTCCTAACCCAGCTATTTAAAAAATGTGCAATGTCAAAATTAACCACTTTTATTTTTACTTCTTTTTTTCTTTTTTTTTTAAATTAATTATCTATTTTATACATATTAGTGTATATATGTCAATCCCAATCTCCCAATTCATCCCACCACCACCACCCCTTCCCGCTTTCCCCCCTTGGTATCCATAGGTTTGTTCTCTACATCTGTGTCTCCATTTGTGCCTTGCAAACTAGTTCATCTGTACCATTTTTCTAGATTCCACATATATGCGTTAATATACTATATTTATTTTTCTCTTTCTGACTTACTTCACTCTGTGTGACAGTCTCTAGGTACATCCACGTCTCTACAAATGACCCACTTTTGTTCCTTTCTATGGCTAATATTCCATTGTATATATGTACCACATCTTCTTTATCCATTCATCTGTCAATGGGCATTTAAGTTACTTCCATGACTTGGCTATTGTAAATAGTGCTGCAATGAACATTGGGGTGCATGTGTCTTTTTGAATTATGGTTTTCTCAGGGTATATGCCCAGTAATGGGATTGCTGGGTCATATGGTAATTCTATTTTTAGTTTTCTAAGGAACCGCCCTACTGTTCTCCATAGTGGCTGTATCAATTTACATTCCTACCAACAGTGCAAGAGGGTTCCCTAAAATTAACCACTTTCTTAAATATTTCGATCAGTTGAATTTGAGTTCACACTGGCATATCCTCCCTTGGTTTTTGAAGTTTTTTCTTGGTTTGCCTTCTTCTTTCACAATCTTAGTCTCTGCTATGGTCTTTGGAATTTGCTGGGTATAATATTAGGTTGGAATAGTGGATTAACATTTTTGGGGGAGGAAGATTCTACTTGGGATAACTGCACTGGGGTTGAAACTGACTTATTTTCTACATTTGGCAGGGGATGGTGCCAAAGGTGAAAAAATCAAGTGTGTCTTATTAACTTTCTAAGCTCTTTAAAACATGACTTAATAGATACTTTTAACTAAGCTGATTCAACTTTTAAGATTTTGAAGGAACCATACCCATTCCCAGAGAAAATAGCCCGAGAAGCAACTTCTTAAAGAACTTGATTCCTCCTAGCCAACAAGAACTCTCAGGATGAAACTGAGCAGAAGGCCAAATTATAATAGACATATTTCTTTATCTAACTCATATATGGTTAAACATTGATTTCAGATTTTAATTCCTTCATGTTTGACATTATTATATTTTTATTTGCAAGATAATTGAATTTTCAGACTTTTTTCACCAAGAATTTGACAGGGTTTTTTTTTAATTAAAATAAGAGGACACCCTATAGTTGACAATTTTATATTGGAATATCTTAGCATTATAATTTTGTGGTTTGCAGATCCTTTGATAGACTATACTGAATAATGTGGTTTGAAAAAATTAGGGTGGAAAATTGAAAGATGTATAATTTTGACTTTGGACATATACTGATTTTGAGGAAAAAGCTAGTTAACACATTATCCTGACCTATTTTCAGGAACATTTGCACAGGTCATAGGTGGTTTTAGGAGAAAACACAAAAGAGTCATGGATAACATGAGAGGACATTTCAGGGGTGGAAAAGAATATTCCCCTCAAGCATTCCACAGCTTTTTCTAATCCAAACCTATTGAACTTAATTTTGGACATGATCAACCAGCAGTGCAACCATCTTCCTCAGAGGAGGCCCCACAGTCTACTAAACAGTCTTTACATATGTTCACGAGGGGGTTCTCAAGCTCTTTGATGGGCATATTCAAAAAGCAAATCATTTCTCATTCATTTTCATATATACTATGATGAAATTTAATAGATGGAATCAATTAAACGCATTGTACATGCGGAGTAATATATTTCAGCTTTTATATTTCTATTTCCTGTCATCTTATCTTTTGTATAGTATCCACAGAGACACAAAAGTAGGTACTACTTTTTAATAAAATATAAAATAACGTTTAAAGTTTTAACTATAAAAGCCTCACCAATTAATAAAAAATGTTTTTAGGTGCTTTTATCTTATCCCTAAAAATTTGAAACAAAAATATTTTTAACAATATATCCATTACCAATACAAAATATTTCTCAGTCTCCTATTTAAAAGGTAAACAAAGGCAAAGGGAAATAAAAATTAACTTGTTTTTGCACAGTTTTGATTTTTTTTCCCTTAGAATCGGCAAGATTCAGAAACATGATGTATTTCTTTATGGACTTGTTGTCTTTGGACAGGGATAATACAAAAATAGTTAGTGGACGAAACTACAAAAGAGGCTAAAATTATCAGGAGAGGTATAATATTAGGTCATTAAATTCTAAGATGTTAGTTTTACATAAATTTTAAATATTTTTAAAAGTTTTAAGATACTATAACAAACCAAGGCAAAAAAAGTATACTTACTTCATGTTGTATTACATGGGAAAATTTGGGGATTTAAAAATACCAAATTTTTGTACCACAATAAGGTTACAGAGTCTATAGAAAGTATTATCAAACACAGTTAATAAGAGCATAGTAGAAGTACTGAAGACAAATGAGTTAGTCTCTGAAAATGCATGTATTTTGCACCCTAAACATGCTAACCTAGACAATTATGGCAAAAACATAAATACACAATTACATATTCTTTTAGCATTTAGAAGTGTGTCATCACATTTCATATGACCCCTCGAAAACTTTGCTGTATATTTTTAACTGAAAAAGGAAAATTATACCTTAGAATTATGATAAAAATAATTTTGACAATTACAGACCCTAGAGGGGCTTAGGGAATCCCAAAAGTTCTTGGAGTACACTCCGAGAAGTGATGATATAGAAACAAACACAACATCTAGAATGATGGTTTGTTATGCTGCAATAGTTGTATGAGACAAATTTGTTACCAGAGTGTGGTACTGCTGGAAAAAAACAAAACAAAACAAAAATGAAAGCAAACAATAAAACCTCACAACTTTGAGTTTTGGGTCTTGAGACCAAGTCAGTAGCAGAAACTGGCAAAGTACTGAAAAGACTATTTGCAGGAGCTGAAAAATGGTGAAAAAATTGTTATAGAAGGCTGGAAAAATGGTAATCCATATAGTATAGTTTGGACACAAAGGACAAGGTTTCTACTTCTAGTACCTTGGATGATAGAAAAACATGTAGCTAATGAACTTTAAAATTTGTGCAATGAGGTTTCAGAAAAGAATGGTGACATATTATGTGGATTTTACAAGGTGCATATGATAGGATACTAGAAGATGAGAAAAACTAAGGAGAGAACGGAAGAGATTGCAAGCAAAACTTAGAAGAAATAGAAGGAGCTTAAAACTCTCTTGGTTAGAAAATAAAACTCTCTTATCTCTACCCCCAACCCCTGCTTTTAGACAAAAACCCTTCTTAAAGTAAAATACAATCTGGGGCAAAGACAACTAGAGGCATAACTGTAAGTTCCTTGGTAATACCATTGAAAAAGTTAAAGAGATATGCCCTCTCAGGTAAAATGGCTTCTAGGATACCTAAGGGCATTATCTCACAGCATCACAAGCCCAGAGTAGCAATGGTTAGATATAAAGTCTGTGATAATGGCTTTTGACACATAGAATGGAATACATTCAGATTTATAGGAAATAAGTTTTCAAGGGGACTGTATTAGCTCCCATCTTTGATTAAAAGAGACTAAAACTTTCAAGATGGAAATATACTTTAGGCCCCCAAATTTCTCCAGGCTGGAAACAGGCTGAGAATGTTGCTCAAAGACCATATAACCCAATGCCTTATTCAGAAGTGTCCAAGAAGGGTAAAAAGAAGGGCTTCCTAGAGAACAGAAAGGAAGGTTGCAGAGAAAATGAACTGGAGAGTTTACATTGAGAAGTTGAACCAAAAGAAAGAACATTCCTTGCCTCTGTACTTTGGGGCCAAAATGTGCTGGCTGGATTGCAAAATGACTGAGCCAGTGACAGTACCTGTCTCCCATTTTTCACCTAATCCAAGGGAATGCTTATAAATTATCCTCTCCCTTAGTCCCCATTGTGTTTTTGGTGTGTGATGAGAAAATAAGTGGTCTTTTAAACCCATAATCATCCAGATCAAGAGGAGCAACACACACTGTGCTACATCTGGACCAAATGTAAATCACAAGATCTTGAACTCCAAGTTTAATGCTATTATCTGATGAGATTTCTGTGGTCCTTGGAGAAATGTTATCATATATTATATATAGGAGGGATATAAGTAATTTTGGCCACAAGGTGAATTGAGATAAATTAATTTCACTGATGCATTGTAACTTGGCTTGGAAAGTGGGAGAGTTATTCTGTAATTTGCTTTGCCCAATGGGAACTTTTCAATAGCAGCATAATCAGAGACCCGAAAAGCATGTGCTGTGGTGCAATCCTCATTTCACTGTTTTCCATTTTGCCATATCCATAAGAAAATGTCCAGGATGGCTGATTGCAGGCGTATAATAGACATGTGGAAAAGACCTAGAACTTTATTTCAAGGTCTTAAATTTTATTTTAAATAATAGTGACAAAGATTTAGGAAACTAAAATTTAAAATGTACCATTTTATACACAATTAAAACATATCAAATATACAAGAATAAATATAAATTAAAATGTGTAAGACCTTTCATAAAAATTTATAAAATAATATTAAAAGAATTCTAAGATCTAAATAATGGAAGCATATATGGTGTCTATGATTTGGAACACTCAACTTATAAGATTTGCAACTTGTCTTACACAAAGTTACAAACCAGGGAAGTGCAATGATATTCATGGAAGTCTTTTTATGTGTTTATGCATGTTAAAAAGGACAATTGATTATACAAATTATTTGTAAATGCAAATGGTAGAGAATAGCTAAGACAATTTGTGCAAGACAAGATGGAAATATTAATCTAACCAAACATCAAAACTTCTTATAATGTGTTGGCAATTAAGAAAGTATGGTTTTGGTGCAGGGATAGGCAAAAAGACCATTAGGATAAAGTACAGTCCAAAACTAGATGATTGCATATCTGGTTTATGAAAAAATAAACACAATATGCATTAGAGAAGAATGGTTATTGACACTGTCTTCAAAAAACAATGTGGGTCAACTGAATAGCAACATAGAATATAAAGAAATTTGATCTTTGCCTCATACCATATACAAAACCCTAACTTAGATTTGTAAACCTAAACGTGAAAAGACAAAATTCTGAGGCTTTTAGCATATGATATAGTTGAATATTTTTATTGTCTCCTAGAAGATGAGTTTTATAAAATAAAATAAAAATACCAATTATAAATAAAAAGCTTAATAGATTGGTTAAATTAAACAGGATTTCATGCTACCATAACACTGTTAAGAGATTAGAAAGAAAAAACAGGAGTGGGAAAAAATATTTGCAACACAAACAAATCGTAACAGCTGGTATCCTAAAGATATATGTTAAAAATGCTTTAAAGGAACTTCTCTAGGCAAGAAACACAAGAGAAGGAAAACACCTACAATAACAAACCCAAAACATTTAAGAAAATGGGAATAGGAACATACATATCGATAATTACCTTGAATGTAAATGGATTAAATGCTCCCACCAAAAGACACAGGCTGGCTGAATGGATACAAAAACAAGACCCATATATATGCTGTCTACAAAAGACCCACTTCAGACCTAGAGACACATACAGACTGAAAGTGAGGGGATGGAAAAAGATATTCCATGCAAATGGAAATCAAAAGAAAGCTGGAGTAACAATTCTCATATCAGACAAAATAGACTTTAAAATAAAGACTATTACAAGAGACAAAGAAGGACACTATATAATGATCAAGGGATCGATCCAAGAGGAAGCTATAACAATTGTAAATATTTATGCACCCAACATAGGAGCACCTCAATACATAAGGCAAATACTAACAGCCATAAAAGGGGAAAACAACAGCAACACAATCATAGTAGGGGACTTTAACACCCCACTTTCGCCAATGGACAGATCATCCAAAATGAAAATAAATAAGGAAACACAAGCTTTAAATGATACATTAAACAAGATGGACTTAATTGATATTTATAGGACATTCCACCCAAAAACAACAGAATATACATTTTTCTCAAGTGCACATGGAACATTCTCCAAGATAGATCATATCTTGGGTCACAAATCAAGCCTTGGTAAATTTAAGAAAATTGAAATCGTATCAAGTATCTTTTCTGACCACAACACTATGAGACTAGATATCAATTACAGGAAATGATCTGTAAAAAATACAAACACATGGAGGCTACACAATACACTACTTAATAACGAAGTGATCACTGAAGAAATCAAAGGGGAAATCAAAAAATACCTAGAAACAAATGACAATGGAGATACGACGACCCAAAACATATGGGACGCAGCAAAAGCAGTGCTAAGAGGGAAGTTTATAGCAATACAAGCCTACCTCAAGAAACAGGAAACATCTCAAATAAACAACCTAACCTTGCACCTAAAGCAATTAGAAAAAGAAGAACAAAAAAACCCCAAAGCCAGCAGAAGGAAAGAAATTATAAAGATCAGGTCAGAAATAAATGAAAAAGAAATGAAGGAAACAATAGCAAAAATCAATGAAACTAAAAGCTGGTTCTTTGAGAAGATAAACAAAATTGACAAACCATTAGCCAGACTCATCAAGAGAAAAAAGGAGAAGACTCATATCAATAGAATTAGAAATGAAAAAGGAGAAGTAACCACTGACACTGCAGAAATACAAAAGATCATGAGAGATTACTACAAGCAACTCTATGCCAATAAAATGGACAACCTGGAAGAAATGGACAGATTCTTAGAAATGCACAAAGTGCCGAGACTGAACCAGGAAGAAATAGAAAATATGAACAGACCAATCACAAGCACTGAAATTGAAACTGTGATTAAAAACCTTCCAACAAACAAAAGCCCAGGACCAGATGGCTTCACAGGCGAATTCTATCAAACATTTAGAGAAGAGCTAACACCTATCCTTCTCAAACTCTTCCAAAATATTGCAGAGGGAGGAACACTCCCAAACTCATTCTACAAGGCCACCATCACCCTGATACCAAAACCAGACAAAGATGTCACAAAGAAAGAAAACTACAGGCCAATATCACTGATGAACATAGATGCAAAAATCTTCAACAATATACTAGCAAACAGAATCCAACAGCACATTAAAAGGATCAAACACCATGATCAAGTGGGGTTTATCCCAGAAATGCAAGGATTCTTCAATATACTCAAATCAATCAATGTGATACACCATATTAACAAATTGAAGGAGAAAAACCATATGATCATCTCAATAGATGCAGAGAAAGCTTTCGACAAAATTCAACACCCATTTATGATAAAAGCCCTGCAGAAAGTAGGCATAGAGGGAACTTTCCTCAACATAATAAAGGCCATATATGACAAACCCACAGCCAACATTGTCCTCAATGGTGAAAAACTGAAAGCATTTCCACTAAGATCAAGAACAAGACAAGGTTGCCCACTCTCACCACTATTATTCAACATAGTTTTGGAAGTGTTAGCCACAGCAATCAGAGAAGACAAAGAAATAAAAGGAATCCAAATCGGAAAAGAAGAAGTAAAGCTGTCACTATTTGCAGATGACATGATACTATACATAGAGAATCCTAAAGATGCTACCAGAAAACTACTAGAGCTAATCAATGAATTTGGTAAAGTAGCAGGATACAAAATTAATGCACAGAAGTCTCTCGCATTTCTATACACTAATGATGAAAAATCTGAAAGTGAAATTAGGAAAACACTCCCGTTTACCATTGCAACAAAAAGAATAAAATATCTTGGAATAAACCTACCTAAGGAGACAAAAGACCTGTATGCAGAAAATTATAAGACACTGATGAAAGAAATTAAAGATGATACAAATAGATGGAGAGATATACCATGTTCCTGGGTTGGAAGAATCAACATCGTGAAAATGACTCTACTACCCAAAGCAATCTACAGATTCAATGCAATCCCTATCAAACTACCAATGGCATTTTTCACAGAACTAGAACAAAAAATTTCACAATTTGTATGGAAATACAAAAGACTCCGAATAGCCAAAGCAATCTTGAGAACGAAAAATGGAGCTGGGGGAATCAGGCTCCCTGACTTCAGACTATATTACAAAGCTACAGTAATCAAGACAGTTTGGTACTGGCACAAAAACAGAAATATAGATCAATGGAACAGGATAGAAAGCCCAGAGATAAACCCACACACATATGGTCACCTTATCTTTGATAAAGGAGGCAAGCATATACAGTGGAGAAAAGACAGCCTCTTCAATAAGTGGTGCTGGGAAAATTGGACAGATACATGTAAAAAAGTATGAAATTAGAACACTCCCTGACACCATGCACAAAAATAAACTCAAAATGGATTAAAGACCTAAGTGTAAGGCCAGACACTATCAAACTCTTAGAGGACAACATAGGCAGAACACTCTATGACATACATCACAGCAAGATTCTTTTTGACCCAGCTCCCAGAGAAATGGAAATAAGAACACAAATAAACAAATGGGACCTAATGAAACTTAAAAGCTTTTGCACAGCAAAGGAAACCATAAACAAGACCAAAAGACAACCCTCAGAATGGGAGAAAATATTTGCAAATGAAGCAACTGACAAAGGATTAATCTCCAAAACATACAAGCAACACATGCAGCTCAATATCAAAAAAGCAACAAACCCAATCCAAAAATGGGCAGAAGACCTAAATAGACATTTCTCCAAAGAAGATATACAGATTGCCAACAGACACATGAAGGAATGCTCAACATCATTAATCATTAGAGAAATGCAAATCAAAACTACAATGAGATATCATCTCACACCGGTCAGAATGGCCATCATCAAAAAATCTAGAAACAATAAATGCTGGAGAGGGTGTAGAGGAAAGGGAACACTCTTGCACTGTTGGTGGGAATGTAAATTGATACAGCCACTATGGAGAACAGTATGGAGGTTCCTTAAAAAACTACAAATAGAACTACCATACGACCCAGCAATCCCACTACTGGGCATATACCCTGAGAAAACCATAGGTCAAAAAGAGTCATGTACCAAAATGTTCATTGCAGCTCTATTTACAATAGCCAGGACATGGAAGCAACCTAAATGTCCATCGACAGATGAATGGATAAAGAAGATGTGGCACATATATACAATGGAATATTACTCAGCCATAAAAAGAAATGAAATGGAGGTATTTGTAATGAGGTGGATGGAGTTAGAGTCTGTCATACAGAGTGAAGTAAGTCAGAAAGAGAAAAACAAATACAATATGCTAACACATATATACGGAATCCAAGGAAAAAAAGAAAAGGCCATGAAGAACCTAGTGGCAAGAAGGGAATAAAGACACAGACCTACTAGAGAATGGACTTGAGGATATGGGGAGGGGGTGGGGTGAGATGTGACAGGGTAAGAGAGTGTCATGGACATATATACACTACCAAATGTAAAATAGATAGCTAGTGGGAAGCAGCCACATAGCACAGGGAGATCAGCTCGGTGCTTTGTGACTACCTAGAGGGGTGGGATGGGGAGGGTGGGAGGGAGGGAGATGCAAGAGGGAAGAGATATGGGAACATATTGTATGTGTATAACTGATTCACTTTGTTATAAAGCAGAAGCTAACACACCATTGTAAGGCAATTATACTTCAATAAAGATGTTTAAAAAAAAAAAAAAAAGAAAAAAAAAAAACTAAAAATCAAGATAATGAAGTGCTATCAAAACCCTGGACAATTAATTTATCATTTAAGTTATTAATGATAAATTAAGATATTTATATATAATAAGTTTATTATATATTAACATTTTATGTATAATTAATATATTTTATTAATAATTTATTAACATAACATTTTACTTAATTACATGAATTAATAATGTAGATATGTCAATTCACATTAATCTATAGACTCAATATACCCTTAATTAAATTTAGTGGAAATTGAAAAAACTGGTTCTAATATTTATATAAATTCCAGTGTCAAAATAGCCAGGATACATTTACAGAAATACAAGGCGGTCAGCAATAATTATATTAAAGCTAAATTAATTAAGATAGTGTGATATTGGTACAAGAATAAACAAAAAGATCAGAGGAGTAGAGAGCCCAGAAACAGACCAAGCATACTATGTAGGCATTTTATCTGCAAGAAAAAGTGGTAAAACAGAGAAATGCATTCAATAAATGGTCCTATAAAAATTGGAGAGCCATGTGGGAAAAATGCCTACATCACACCATTCACAAAAATAACTTTCGCTAAAATAACTTTTAAGCAGATATTATATACAAATTGAAAGGAAAAATAGCTTGTAGTATACAATATAGAATACTGAATTTTTGGTTGTGCTTAAATGTATAGTAATTATAGTGTCATTTTACTACTTAAATTATCTTGTCAAAAATATTTAGCCAAAGAGATATGAAGATTTTTGGTAACTTGGATTTTATCTTCGATAACAAACAATAGCATTGCTGGAGGCCAAACCGTGAAGCTCAGAAATGTCTACATTAGAATCATATTTGCAGTGTGGTAGAAGGCCTTAGCAACCACAGATATAACTAAATACCCCCTTTTCTGAATAACCAATACAATAGCCCCACTTTTAGACTACTGTTTTGTAGATAAAATTTATTTAAAAATCCAATCACTGAACTGCCATGATTTCTTGACAGCATCTAATAGGTAACCATCTGTCCTTTATTTAATCCCTCCTTAAAACCCTCTACCACAATCTTAAATCTTAGAAGAGGCCTCCCCACTCCAGCTTTCTTGGGACATCTTCATTTCCTCTGGGGTGTACTTTCTTTGCTATATCAAACTCAATAAACCTAATTTTATTAAACATAGATGTGTTCCTAGTGGTCTTTACTTCTTTGGCTTTAACAACCAAAGAGGAAATTGTGACAGAGAGTATTTAGGCATCTTCATGTTACAGGGTGAATAGGTTATTTGATTATGTGACTGGTTTTTATACTTCCAAATTCAATACATACATTATTATAGTATAAAATAGTGCTTTATATATTTTATCAAGAACAATGTTAGTTTATTTTAGTAATTACTTAGTGATTTGTGATGATTGAAATATTATAAGCTATAGTTCCAATAATAAGTTAAACTTACTTAAAAGGCACATTTCTGTCACTTAAAAATGTTTGAATTTACAAGAAAACTCTTACCTACCAAATCACAGATACATATTTAGGATACAACTTGCTGTAATTATATGTCTCCTTAGGGAGAACATGTGTCTGCTACAGAGGTGTTGGCAAGCATTCTCAGCGTTGTGATTATACCATTTATAATGCTCCTTCCTAATTCAGAGGGCAGACACGTTTTTTCTTACTATGTTAATTAGTTTCTCTTCAATAATCCAGATGTCTTGTTTATGTAATTTATTCTTTCCTGTTGACTTTTTAGTAATGAGATTAATCCATCTGTTTCCCCTGCTTTTAGTTTAATATTATGCTTCTATAATCATCCCCTTTAAAATGAGAGTGAAAACCTCATTTTACCATTTTACCAGCTTCTCTATTCTTCAAACATAGAAAAGTTTATTGATTGTTTTTTGTTTTTTTTGTTGTTGTTTTTTCTTTATGGAAAAGTCACTGGGCAGACTTTTAAAAAAGTTTTTACATTATCCTCACCTTATAATTGTACAACAAAAATCTCATACCAGTACAAACACAGAAATAATGTACTATTGTACTTTAGTACTATTGTGGTAAAATGTAGAATTAGATATTCTCTTGAATGTGATTGGATAGTGAGTAATAATATCAAGCCAAATGAAATGCATATATTTCCTCTGTTCATTGTTTGTTGATGCAGATCCATTTTAGATTTGCTCCTTTTACTCATGAACCCATGTTTCACAGGCATCTGCATGCCCATGAATGAATGAACTCAGAAGATATTCAACCAAACACACACTGAAAAGTAATAGTGGCGTGTGTCACCAGTGGTTTTCAAGGTGTGCATGGTTTAACTAGTGTAGTATTAATTAATTTGTTAATCAAAGATTATTAGTGGGCTCACCACTATTATTCAACATAGTTTTGGAAGTTTTATCCACAGAAATCAGAGAAGGAAATAAAAGGAATACAAATTGGAAAAGAAGTAAAGCTGTCACTGTTTGCAGATGACATGATACTATACATAAAGAATCCTAAAGATGCTATCAGAAAACTCCTAGAGCTAATCAATGAATTTGGTAAAGTAGCAGGATAAAAAATTAATGCACAGAAACCTCTTGCATTCCTATACACTAACAATGAAAGATCTGAAAGTGAAATTAAGAAAACACTCCCATTTACCATTGCAACAAAAAGAATAAAAAATCTAGGAATAAACCTACGTAAGGAGACAAAAGACCTGTATGCAGAAAATTATAAGACACTGATGAAAGAAATTAAAGATGATACAAATAGATGGAGAGATATACCATGTTCTTGGATTGGAAGAATCAACATTGTGAAAATGATTCTACTACCCAAAGCAATCTACAGATTCAATGCAATCCCTATCAAACTACCACTGGCATTTTTCACAGAACTAGAACAAAAAATTTCACCATTTGTTTGGAAACAAAAAAGACCCTAAATACCCAAAGCAATCTTGAGAAAGAAAAACAGAGGTGGAGGAATCAGGCTCCCTGACTTCAGACTATACTACAAAGCTACACTAATCAAGGCAGTATGGTACTGGCACAAAAACAGAAATATAGATCAGTGGAACAGGATAGAGAGCCCAGACATAAACCCATGCACATATGGTCACCTTATATTTGATAAAGGAGGCAAGAATATACAGTGGAGAAAACACAGTCTCTTCAATAAGTGGTGCTTGGAAAACTGGACAGCTACATTTAAAAGAATGAAATTAGAACACTCCTTAACACCATACACAAAAATAAACTCAAAATGGATTAAAGACCTAGATGTAAGAGCAGCCACCATCAAACTCTTAGAGGAAAACATAGGCAGAACACTCTATGATATAAATCACAGCAAGATCCTTTTTGACCCAGCCCTAGAGAAATGGAAATAAAAACAAAAATAAACAAATGGGATGTAATGAAACTTAAAAGCTTTTGTGAAGCAAAGGAAACCATAAACAAGACCAAAAGACAACCCTCAGAATGGGAGAAAATATTTGCAAATGAAGCAACTGACAAAGGATTAATCTCCAAAACATACAAGCAACTCATGCAGCTCAATATCAAAAAAGCAAAAAACCCAATCCAAAAATGGGCAGAAGACCTAAATAGACATTTCTCCAGAGAAGATATACAGATTGCCAACAAACACATGAAAGAATGCTCAACATCATTAATCATTAGAGAAATGCAAATCAAAACTACAATGAGATATCATCTCTCACCAGTCAGAATGGCATTCATCAAAAAATCTACAAACAATAAATGTTGGAGAGGTTGTGGAGAAAAGGGAACCCTCTTGCACTGTTGGTGGGAATGTAAATTGATACAACTACTATGGAGAACAGTATGGAGGGTCCTTAAAAAACTAAAAATAGAACTACCATATGACCCAGCAATCCCACTACTGGGCATATACCCTGAGAAAACCATAATTCAAAAAAAGTCATGTACCAAAATGTTCATTGCAGCACTATTTACAATAGCCAGGACATGGAAGTAACCTAAGTATCCATCAACAGATGAATGGATAAAGAAGATGTGGCACATATATACAATGGAATATTACTCAGCCATAAAAAAAACAAAATTGAGTTATTTATAGTGAGGTGGATGGACTTAGAGTCTGTTGTACAGAGTGAAGTAAGTCAGAAAGAGAAAAACAAGTACCGTATGCTAACACATATATATGGAATCTAAAAGAAAAAGGGAATGTTCATGAAAACCTAGGGGCAAGATGGGAATAAAGACACAGACCTACTAGAGAATGGACTTGAGGATATGGGGAAGGGGAACGGTAAGCTGGGAGAAAGTGAGAGAGTGGCATGGACATATATACACTACCAAACGTAAAATAGACAGCTAGTGGGAAGCAGCTGCATAGCAGAGGGAGATCAGCTCGGTGCTTTGTGACCACCTAGAGTGGTGGGAAAGGGAGGGTGGAAGGGAGGGAGATGCACAAGGGAAGAGATATGGGGACATAGGTATATGTATAACTGATTCACTTTGTTATAAAGCAGAAACTAACACACCAGTGTAAAGCAATTATACTCCAATAAAGATGTTTTTTAAAAAAATGCTGAATTTAAAACACTGTTAAAAAAAAAAAAAAGGATTATTAGTGGGATGTACACAAGGAAATTCCAAATACAGACATCTGTTAAACAATTAAAATGATTTGGGTTGGAATGTGTCAATTAAATTTTCCAAGATGTGTGACTCTCTAGATTGGCATAACAAGCAGCCATTGATACATACTTCCACTGAAATAAAATCTTCTACATTTAACCGATTTTTTAATGAAATTCTTTTATTTTCCCTAATTTGAAGCTAATTAAAAAGGAAAGTTTAAAAAATAAACATTAGGAGTTCATTGAAGGTACCTTATTTCTGTGCTTTCCAAATGCAATAAATTTATAATTTCAACATTGGGCTTAATATTTTTTTCTCTTCAAAATATTTTTATTCCATTATATTAACATCATCTTTTTATGATCATTGTTCTAGAATGCATTTAAATATTTAACAGAAAAATAACCATTGATAAATCTTGTTTATTCATAATACATTTTACCTGCTCAATTCAGTTAATTTTTTCAAAAGAAAATTTTGAATCATTATTTATCTAGTTTTCAAAAATATTTCTTTGCAAGTTTTATGGAAAACATAAAACTATTCATTTCTTTTTGGGGAAAGAAAGTGATATATAATCCAGCTGGCCCTCCATAGCTTCAGAATCCCAGAAGCAGAACATGTGGATACTATGTCATTTTATATGAGGCACTTGAGCATCCACAGATTTTGGTATCCATGGAGTCCTGGAACCAATCCCCTGTGGATACTGAAGTAGACTGCATATAATTATATGATACATATTGTACAGTATCACATTATACTGTGATATATTATGCTTTATTATAAGTTACAGATTACATGTCATATATCATATATAAATTAGATATGTGTGTATATATAATATATATTACTACAATTTTAGGAATGTGTACAATTACCAGGTAACCTTTGGTTTCATGCATATGCCCATCTCTCTCTCTCTCTCATTAAAACACACCAATTACAATGTAATATATTCCTCCAGATTTATGCTTATATCATATACACATGATAGGAGAAGTCGAGAAATAGTTATAAATTATAACTACATGTGTGAGTGAAAGAGAGAGAGAGAGAGAGAAGACACATTGTGATATTTAATTTTATATGCCGTAGGCTAGGCTATGGTACCCAGCTTTTTGGTCAAACACTAGGTTAGATGTTGCTGTGAAGGTAAATAGGTATGATCAATATTTACGATCAGTTAACTTTAAGTAAACCAGATTATCCTCCAAAAAGTGGGTGTACCTCACTCAATCAGTTGAAGACCTTAAGAGCAAAAAGTGAGCTTTCCTGAAGAAGAAGGAATTGTGACTTAAGCTTGAAACATAAAAGTCATGCTTGAGTTTCCAGCCTGATGGCCTGCCCTGTAGATTTCAGATTTAATTCTGCAACATGAATTGTTACATGAATTTCTGTCCTGTTGACCAGCCTTACAAGTCTCAGATTTACCAACCCCCACAATTATATCAGCCAATTCCTAAAAATTAAAATTAATTCTCTCTCTATCTCCAGGTGTCCCTAGGTATTCATGGAGGATTTTTTCCAAAACCCTGATGATACCAAAATCCACAGAAACTTAAGTCCCTCATATAAAATGGCATAGAATCAACTCTCTATATCTGCAGGTTCCATTGTCTAGGCATACAGAGGGCTAACTATGTATATATATGAATCCTATTGTTCTGCTGTTCTAGGGAATCTTCACTCATACAGACATATAACTTTAAGCATAGAAACCCACACTTATTGTAAGATTATAAGTTTTAAGACTAGGAAACATTGAGATCCTGTTTGAGGTGTGGGTTTACTAATTTAACATGAATTCAATGTATAGAATATGAAGTTTTCTCCATCAATTATGCTAAGGGCAGACACAGAAAAAGCATTCATAGTTCTATTTCTGTCAGTTGACTTTTAAAACAATGAAATCCAGAAATCTGAACTATTTATTCAAGTGTCTAGGTTCTTTTCCTTTGAGATTTTTCAAATTTGGAGAAACTGAAGAGTAATAGCATAGAAAAGTAAATTCACTCTGTCAGTTGATTTTTACAGAGCAATGTGGCAAAAATGTTTTGAAATAATTTATGAAGACGTGAGCTCTACCCACCACCAGAACCTCCCATCAAACCTCTTAGATAGCCTCAACCACCAGAGGGCAGACAGCAGAAGCAAGAAAAACTACAATCCTGCAGCCTGTGGAACAAAAAACACATTCACAGAAAGATAGACAAGATGAAAAGGCAGAGGGTTATATACCAGATGAAGGAACAAGATAAAACCCCAGAAAAACAACTAAATGAAGTGGAGATAGGCAACCTTCCAGAAAAAGAATTCAGAATAATGATAGTGAAGATGATACAAGACCTCTGAATAAGAATGGAGGCAAAGATTGAGAAGATGCAAGAAATATTTAACAAAGACCTAGAAGAATTAAAGAACAAACAAACAGAGATGAACAATAAAATAACTGAAATGAAAACTACACCAGAAGGAATCAATAGCAGAATAACTGAGGCAGAAGAACGGATAAGTGACCTGGAAGACAGAATGGTGGAATTCACTGCTGTGGAACAGACTAAAGAAAAAAGAATGAAAAGAAATGAAGACAGACTAAGAGACCTCTGGGACAGCATTAAACGCAACAATATTCGCATTATAGGGGTCCCAGAAGGAGAAGACAGAGAGAAAGGACCAGAGAAAATATTTGAAGAGATTATAGTCGAAAACTTGCCTAACATGGGAAAGGGAATAGCCACACAAGTCCAGGAAGCGCAGAGAGTCCCATACAGGATAAACCCAAGGAGAAACATGCCGAGACACATAGTAATCAAATTGGCAAAAATTAAAGACAAAGAGGGGCTTCCCTGGTGGCACAGTGGTTGAGAATCTGCCTGCTAATGCAGGGGACCTGGGTTCGAGCCCTGGTCTGGGAAGATGCCACATGCCACGGAACAACTGGGCCCATGAGCCACAACTACTGAGCCTGTGTGTCTGGAGCCTGTGTTCCGCAATAAGAGAGGCCATGAGAGTGAGAGTCCTGTGCACCGCGATGAAGAGTGGCCCCCACTTGCCACAACTAGAGAAAGCCCTCATACAGAAACAAAGACCAAAAATAAATAATTAATTAATTAATTTAAAAAAAAAAAGACGAAGAGAAATTATTGAAAGCAGCAAGGGAAAAACGACAAATAACATACAAGGGAACTCCCATAAGGTTAACAGCTGATTTCTCAGCAGAAACTCTACAAGCCAGAAGGGAGTGGCATGATATACTTAAAGTGATGAAAGGGAAGAACGTACAACCAAGATTACTCTACCCAGCAAGAATCTCATTTAGATTTGATGAGAAATCAAAAGCTTTACAGACAAGCAAAAGCTAAGAGAATTCAGCACCACCAAACCAGCTCTACAACAAATGCTAAAGGAACTTCTCTAAGTGGGAAACACAAGACAAGAAAAACACCTACAAAAACATACCCAAAACAATTAAGAAAATGGTCATAGGAACATACATATCAATAATTACCTTAAACGTGAATGGATTAAATGCTCCAACCAAAAGACACAGGCTTGCTGAATGGATACAAAAGCAAGACCCATCTATATGCTGTCTACAAGAGACCCACTTCAGACCTAGGGACACATACAGACTGAAAGTGAGGGGATGGAAAAAGATATTCCATGCAAATGGAAATCAAAAGAAAGCTGGAGTAGCTATACTCATATCAGATAAAATAGACTTTAAAATAAAGAATGTTACAAGAGACAAGGAAGGACACTACATAATGGACAAGGGATCAATCCAAGAAGAAGATATAACAATTATAAATATATATGCACCCAACATAGGAGCACCTCAATACATAAGGCAACTGCTAACAGCTATAAAAGAGGAAATCGACAGTAACACAATAATAGTGGGGGACTTTAACACCTCACTTACACCAATGGACAGATCATCCAAAATGAAAATCAATAAGGAAACAGAAGTTTTAAATGACACAACAGACCAGATAGATTTAATTGATATTTATAGGACATTCCATCCAAAAACAGCAGATTACACTTTCTTCTCAAGTGTGCATGGAACATTCTCCAGGATAGATCACATCTTGGGTCACAAATCAAGCCTCAGTACATTTAAGAAAACTGAAATCATATCAAGCATCTTTTCTGACCACTACGCTATGAGATTAGAAATGAATTACAGGGAAAAAAATGTAAAAAACACAAACACATGGAGGCTAAACAATACGTTACTAAATAACCAAGAGATCACTGATGAAATCAAAGAGGAAATCAAAAAACACCTAGAGACAAATGACAATGAAAACACAACGATTCGAAACCTATGGGATGCAGCAAAAGCAGTTCTACGAGGGAAGTTTATAGCTATACAAGCCTACCTCAAGAAACAAGAAAAATCTCAAGTAAACAATCTAAATTATACCTAAAGGAACTAGAGAAAGAAGAATAAACAAAACCCAAAGTTAGCAGAAGGAAAGAACTTATAAAGATCAGAGCGGAAATAAATGAAATAGAAACAAAGAAAACAATAGCAAAGATCAATAAAACTAAAAGCTGGTTCTTTGAGAAGATAAACAAAATTGATAAGCCATTAACCCGACTCATCAAGAAAAAGAGGGAGAGGACTCAAATCAATAAATTTAGAAATGAAAAAAGAGAAGTTACAACAGACACCGCAGAAATACAAAGCATCCTAAGAGACTACTACATGCAACTCTATGCCAATAAAATGGACAACCTGGAAGAAATGGACAAATTCTTAGAAAGGTATAACCTTCCAAGACTGAACCAGGAAGAAACAGAAAATATGAACAGACCAAATACAAGTAATGAAATTGAAACTGTGATTAAAAATCTTCCAACAAACAAAAGTCCAGGACCAGATGGCTTCACAGGTGAATTCTATCAAACATTTGGAGAAGAGCTAACACCCATCCTTCTCAAACTCTTCCAAAAACTTACAGAGGAAAGAACACACCGAAACTCATTCTATGAGGCCACCATCACCCTGATACCAAAACCAGACAAAGATACTACAAAAAAAGAAAATTACAGACCAATAACACTGATGAATATAGATGCAAAAATCCTCAACAAAATACTAGCAAACAGAATCCAACAACACATTAAAAGGATCACACACCACGATCAAGTGGGATTTATCCCAGGGATGCAAGGATTCTTCAATATACGCAAATCAATCAATGTGATACACCATATTAACAAATTGAAGAATAAAAACCATATGATCATCTCAATAGATGCAGAAAAAGCTTTTGACAAAATTCAACACCCATTCATGGTAAAAACTCTTCAGAACGTGGGCATAGAGGGAACCTACCTCGACATAATAAAGGCCATATATGACAAACCCACAGCAAACATCATTATCAATGGTGAAATACTGAAAGCATTTCTTCTAAGATCAGGAATGAGACAAGGATGTCCACTCTCACCACTATTATTCAACATAGTTATGGAAGTCCTAGCCACAGCAATCAGAGAAGAAAAAGAAATCAAAGAGTACGAATTGGAAAAGAAGAAGTAAAACCGTCATTGTTTGCAGATGACATGATACTATACATAAAGAATCCTAAAAAATGCCACCAGAAAACTACTAGAGCTAATCAATGAATTTGGTAAAGTTGCAGGATACAAAATTAATGCACAGAAATCTCTTGCATTATTATACACTAATGATGAAAAATCTGAAAGAGAAATTATGGAAACACTCTCATTTACCACTGCAACAAAAAGAATAAAATATCTAGGAATAAACCTACCTAGGGAGACAAAAGACCTGTATGCAGAAAACTATAAGACACTGATGAAAGAAATTAAAGATGATACCAATAAATGGAGAAATATGTTCTTGGATTGTAAGAATCAATATTGTGAAAATGACTCTAGTACCCAAAGCAATCTACAGATTCAGTGCAATCCCTATCAAATTACCAATGGCATTTTTTATGGAAATAGAAGAAATCGTCTTAAAATTTGTATAGAGACACAAAAGACCCTGAATAGCCAAAGCAGTCTTGAGGGAAAAAACGGAGCTGGAGGAATCAGACTCCCTGACTTCAAACTATACTACAAAGCTACAGTAATCAAGATAATATGGTACTGGCAGCAAAACAGCAACATAGATCAATGGAACAAGATAGAAAGCCCAGAGATAAACCCACGTACCTATGGTCAACTAATCTATGACAAAGGAGGCAAGGATATACAAGGGAGAAAAGACAGTCTCTTCAATAAGTGGTGCTGGGAAAACTGGAAAGCTACATGTAAAAGAATGAAATTAGAATACTCCCTAACACCATACACAAAAATAAACTCTAAATGGATTCGAGACATAAACGTAAGACCGGACACTCTAAAACTCTTAGAGGAAAACATAGGAAGAACACTCTTTGACATAAATCACAGCAAGGTCTTTTTTGATCCACCTCCTAGAGTCATGGAAATAAAAACAAAAATAAACAAATGGGCCCTAATGAAACTTCAAAGCTTTTGCACAGCAATGGAAACCATAAACAAGATGAAAAGACAACCCTCAGAATGGGAGAAAGTATTTGCAAACGAATCAACGCACAAAGGATTAATCTCTAAAATATATAAACAGCTCATTCAGCTCAATATTAAAGAAACAAACAACCCAATCCAAAAATGGGCAGAAGACCTAAATAGACATTTCTCCAAAGAAGACATACAGATGGCCAAGAAGCACATGAAAATATGCTCAACATCACTAAATATTAGAGATATGCAAATCAAAACTACAATGAGGTATCACCTCACACCAGTTAGAACGGGCATCATCAGAAAATCTACAAACAACAAATGCTGGAGAGGGTGTGGAGAAAAGGGAACCCTCTTGCACTGTTGGTGGGAATGTAAATTGATACAGCCACTATGGAGAACAATATGGAGGTTCCTTAAAAAACTAAAAATAGAACTACCATATGATCCAGCAATCCCACTACTGGGCCTATACCCAGAGAAAACTGTAATTCAAAAAGACACATGCACCCCAATGTTCATTGCAGCACTATTTGCAATAGCCAGGTCATGGAAGCAACCTAAATGCCCACTGCCAGATGAATGGATAAAGAAGTAGTGGTACATATATACAATGGAATATTACTCAGCCATAAAAAGGAACGAAAGTGAGTCATTTGTTGAGACGTGGATGGATCTAGAGACTGTCATACAGAGTGAAGTAAGCCAGAAAGAGAAAAACAAATATCGTGTATTAATGCATGTATGTGGAACTTAGAAAAATAGTATAGATGAACCGGTTTGCAGGGCAGAAGTTGAGACACAGATGTAGAGAACAAACGTATGGACACCAAGGGGGGAAAACTGCTGTGGGGTGGGTCTGGTGGTGTGCTGAATTGGGCGATTGAGATTGACATGTATACAGTGATGTGTATAAAATTGATGACTGATTAAAAAAAAAAAAGAAAAGAAAAAATAATTTACAAAGACGTATCTAAAAAGGGTAGATCAGAAACATTTTCTTGAAACATCAAGAGAGTTGGAATTGTAGAAATAGTGAAAATAAAATTGAATTAATTGGTTTGATGTCACAATGAATTTGAGAAATTATTTCAGTGGTGTGTCCAGAAATTACTTGAGAAGTTGAGATTTGGGGAATTAGTTTTTGTTGCTGAGAATTTGATTATGTGACTTTGGGAGCAAGTGTCAACAGTGAAGAGGATAAAAATACTCCCAGATGTTCAGAGATCAAGCAATCATGACACCAAAGGTTGGAAAGGGTATACCTATGGGTAATTTTTATAGCTGCATCTATCACTTTTGTATATGATGGTTTCTGGATTCCTTTCTTACTTAGGAAGACCTCCACACAGTAAGTCTTAAACTATTATCTCATGCCTTCTGTATTTTCACTTAATTTTTGTTATTTTCAGATATTAAGAATGGCTGGGGCTTCCCTGGTGGTGCAGTGGTTGAGAGTCTGCCTGCCAATGCAGGGGACATGGGTTCGAGCCCTGGTCTGGGAAGATCCCACATGCCACAGAGCAACTGGGCCCGTGAGCCACAATTACTGAGCCTGCGCGTCTGGAGCCTGTGCTCCGCAACAAGAGAGGCCGCGATAGTGAGAGGCCCCTGCACCGCGATGAAGAGTGGCCCCCACTTGCCACAACTAGAGAAAGTCCTCACACAGAAACGAAGTCCCAACACAGCCACAAATAAATAAATAAATAAATAAATTTAAAAAAAAAAAGAAAAATTATAAGAATGGCTAAAGTTTATTTTTATATATGGTGTGAGGTCGAGATCTAACACAAATTATTTTTTCCTAATAGATTTCAGAACTCTTTAAAAATTGTGGTTCTTTAGATGGTGACTAATTACTATTTACCAAATTATTTTAAAATATATGTGCATGTATTCTTTACAAAGAATAATTTTTATTTAGGAAGAAAGACAAATTATTCAAGAATATGTGATGAACTCTTCTTTCAGCATAACAACTTATCTCATGGGAAATTTACATACTTATGTTATTTCCTCAAATTTGGTTGAGACTTTTTACCCAGTCACTTGCAATTGAGAATAGTTGAGACATAATTCTGATGGCAGACAGACATCCACACATCTTGTCCTCAAAGTTGACAATAAAATATTGTTTGTAAATGATTACTTAAATTATAAGTTAAATGGTTTGAGCAAATTACAAGAACATTATAATTCTGCTTTTGGAAAAGATGGATTATCTTGCAGCAGACCAACTGTCCTAAAGGGAATAAGAGAAACCCATTGATAAGAAAAAAGTAATAAACAAACAAATTAATTATACTTGAAGGCATCAGAGATCTTCTAAGGTAACAAGGCCTTGAGAGAACACAATTCTAGGAAAAAGGGAGTTGTGGTAAAATATGGCATGACATTCTGTGGCAGTCCCTCAGGACATTTTCCAATTCAAGAACAGAGCAAGAGGCTAATGATCTCAGCAAAGTCCTGCAGGAATGGTCTGATACTAAGAATCAGAGGAAAAAAGTCATGTAGCAATTTTTAAGACACAAAAGATAACAAACAGGTACTTGAGGGACCCGAATCACAGTGCAGTTTGGGTACACATCAGAGTTGCATAACACCCCAGGCTCAGATGGAACTACTAAAAGGCTATGTTTGAGGATCAGACATGACCCAGAGAGAGTAGAGATTAATCCGAAGTGTAATACAACTTTTAGTCATTTTTGTCTGGATTGAATTAAGGTGATTAGTCACTCTATCTTCCTAGCAAAGAGAAAAGTTAATTCTCTAGGTCAAAAGAAAGAATCACACTGCATAAGAGAGCATCAACTGACCTAAAGCTGAAGGAAAAGAAATAGAACTCTCCTGATGATCTAGCCTTCAGAATTTTTAGACACATCTTTAAAGTGGTTAAGGTTAACCTGTTTACAAAAATAGAGAATAATACATTAAAATAGAAATGAAGGTAAATAGCATCAGATAATTGAAATATGCCACAAAAAAAAAAAAATCCAAATGCACATTGTAGAACCAGAAAATACAATAACCAAAAGAAAGTGCTCAATAGATAGATTTAAAAGCAAGTTCATTGTAACAGAACAGAACATAAGTAAACTGAAAGACAGGTCAGAAAAATATCTGGATCAAAGCACAGATAAGGAAAGGATGCAAATAGGAAGAAAAAAAGTGTGAGATTGAGCTATAAGGGACACAGTGAAAAAATCTTTCATATTCTTAAATGAAGTCCCAGAAGAGGGGTGGAAAGAGGGAGAGAGAGAGAGTGAATAGGATTAAAGCAGTATTTAAGAATGTAGTAGCTGACAGGGTTCCAAAATTCACAAATGGATTCAAGAAGCTGTGCAAATATCAATCAGAATAAATACAAAGAAAACCAGAGGCAAAGAGAAATGTCTTCCAAGAGAAGAAAAAATACCATGCTATCTTTAAAGAAACAAAAATAAAATTTCAAAACTAAATTTCAGAAATGTTGAAAATCAGAAGTTTATGGATGGCATCTTTAAGGTAAATTGTATAAAGAGCTCTATACCCACCCCCCAGAAACGAAGTCAAAATAAAGACATGTTCTGCCAAATAAAAGCTGTAAGCCTTCAACATCAGCAGAACTGAACTAAAAGAAAGTCCAAAGAGAGTCATTCAGGAGGAAAGAAAATAATACCAGACCAAAATACTGCAGGAAGGAAGGAATTAAAGAGCAACATAAAAGGTAAATATGAGTATAAATATAAATAAATACTGATTGTTAAAAAACTATTAATAAAATTAGTATGTTGAATTTAACATAAATATAGAATTAAAGAATGTTGTAATATTGGAGAGATAGGAAAAGTGATAATATTAATTTTTAACTAAAGATGCCTTCTCTTTATGATACATAAATAGATAATAGTAAAAAAAAATAGATATTTGTCAATATAAAAAAGGAAAAAAATTGAATAACAACAAGGACATCAACTTTATATGACCTTCAGCCATTACTAATTTTGCAATGATTGAAGAATATACATGGCTTCTTTGAGCCTAATAATTCATATCTGTAGCAACCTCTGTAGGGATTTGAATTTTTATTCTAGTCTAATAAAACTTTTCTATAAATATGCTTTTATTAGACATCTTTGAACGTTTAAATTTGACAAGCACTTACATTTTCTCATATATAACATCAATTACGGATTTTTTCCTCCTGAAAAAAGAGAATTATTTTTTGATCCAATAGGTTCACTTTTTACATCTTTTAAGCCGCATTTTTATCTTTATTAGAATGAATAGCTAAAAATGATCCTATTATCACAAGTTTTCAGAAAATCTAACAATTGATAACTAGAGGGATATTGTATTAATTTACTTGCTATCAGCTTTTGGTATAACTATTTCTTTAGCATTTTACCTCTTATTAAAGTAAGGAAAAGCAAAGCTGGGTAATGGGGCTTTCAATAATTTTCTCTCTGAAGCCAATGGTAAAGACAAGTGTGGTAATTTTTCCAGCTTTTAAAAACTCACAGACTCAACTCGATATTTTCCCCAAAATCATATCTTTGATATTGAACAATGTCAATTTTACTGTAGTATACTGTATTATTTTATCAGATTGATTCTCCAGAGAAACAAATTTAGTATTATTCAGAAACTTCTTAATATTTCCAATTAAATAAGGTTGTTTTAAAACAAGCTTGTTATTATGTGAAACACTGTACACCAGTGTTTGAGGTAAAGAAAGACTATTAATAAGTGTAGGATTATTAATGAGTATTTACCATTTAAATGAATTTGGGTAATAAATTTCACACATTTTTTTACCCATAGCCCAAATCAGAATATAGCCAGGTATGTAAATATACACATATATTCCTGAATTTACTAATCTAGCAAATGAAGAGCAGCAAGTAAAAGATAATATTTCTAGAACAGCCACAAAAAAATAGATGCTATTCAAAATATATTCCATTGTGTGATTATTTACACACAAAATTTGGGCCATTGGGGTCAGTTTGTTGATATTGTTGTTTTCAAAATATTAGCCCAGAATTTGTATGGTCTGCTTATAAGAAGGATATATTTGAGCATAGTAGACAAATGCTTCTACTGCAAAAACTAGGAAGAGGTAGGTAAAATTACATGTGTGTATAAAGTTATGTGAAAATATATTAATGATTAAAATTATAAGTGGTAATTTACACAGAAATGTATATATATTTAATAAGTGTGTGTATATTTTTATTTATGTTTAAACACTTCAGAGATCTGTGGAAGCAAAGAGAGTAAGTAGATTACTTGATATTAATTAATATTAATCAAAAAGGGCACATCTGAGAAACTGAAGATTAGAATCTGCTAGATTCTAATTTAAAAATCTAAGGGTATGACATGAGAAACAAAAATGAGCCAGATGTGCAATGGGTATGATTACAACATCAACCAAGCCCTGCCTAATGAATTCATGATTGGATTGAAGTGATGAGCCTCTCAGCAAAATTCAAGCAAGATAAAATATAACTAAATATAGATTATATTTAATTAAATTATTGTCAGGTTATAATTAAATATAGGTGTATAAAGTTAAAGAGTGGAAAATTATATTCAAAGAGAAGATCTTGAAATTGAAAGCATCTAGAAAGAATAAAATATCATTATTACTTTAAGAGTAAAATTAAAACTGACAGTTAACATTAAAAAGAAATTAGAGAAGCCAGAAGAAGCATTTTTAAAAATCTTTATAATGAGTAAAGAAAATTTTTTCAACATAAAATCCTTCAACATTTTTGAAAAAATGAGCTCCAAACTATGTGTGTTTGTGTCAGCACAAACACACACACAAAATTGATAGAATTTGTCAGTAAACCTGTACTAAAAGAAATACTAAAGAGAATTCTTCAAGATGAAGAGAAAATGATTCCAGCGCTTCCCTGGTGGTGCAATGGTTGAGAAGCCACCTGCCAATGCAAGGGGCACAGGTTTGTGCCCTGGCCCAGTTACCACTGGGCAACTAAGCCCATGCACCACAACTACTTAATCTGCACTCTCGAGCTCATGTGCCACAACTACTGAAGCCCACACGCCTAGACCCTGTGATCTGCAACAGGAGAAGCCACTGCAATGAGAAGCCCATGCACCGCAACAAAGAGTAGACCTCCACTCACCACAACTAGAGAAAAACCCGTGAGCAGGAATGAAGACCCAACGCAAACAAAAATAAATAAAATAAAATAAATAAACTTATTTTTTAAAAAAGAGAGAATGATTTCAGATAGACTTTAAAAGAAATGATGATATTGAAAAATATATATTTGTGGATAATTATCAAAACAGATCACTGTTTAAAACTATAATATTAATAGGGACTTCCCTGGTGGCACAGTGATTAAGAAGTTTCCTGCTAATGCGGGGGACATGGGTTCGAGCCCGGGTCTGGGAAGATCCCACATGCTGTGGAGCAACTAAGCCCGTGTGCCACAACTACTGAGCCTGTGCTCTAGACCCCATGAGCCACAACTACTGAAGCCTGCATGCCACAACTACTGAGCCCGCATGCCACAACCACTGAAGCCCGTGTGTCTAGAGCCCATGCTCCACAACAAAGAGAAACCACCGTAGTGAGAAGCCTGTGCACCGCAACAAAGAGTAGCCCCCGCTCACTGCAACTAGAGAAAGCCTGCACCCAGTAACAAAGACCCAATGCAGCCAAAAATAAATTTATCAAAAAAGCTATAATATTAATAATATTAATAACAATAGTCTAATGTATACCTGTAACTATATGTGAAATTAAAATACCTATTAATTATAGCCCAAAATCAAGGGTGAAAACAAAGCTAAAATATTTTCATATCTTTCCATTTTTCACAAAATGTTTAGAATAAAAATCTCAAGCAGCAACTACGAAGTCTACTGTCAATTATAGAGTATACTAGAAAATTATAAATTAGTATATAACTAACAAGATAATAGGAAAAATGAAATTCTTTAAAAGAAAATCTTGATTAATCCAAAATAAAGAAAAAGCAAAATAGAAACAACAAAGACAAGCAGCAAGTAGAAACCAAAAGAAAACTAATAGATTTAAACTAAATACAGCAATGATTACACAATATGTAAACAGAGCAAATATTCCAAGTATTATAGAAAAGTAACTTTTAGTAGGAAAGTAAAACAAAGTCTATGTTTCTTAACAGCAGATGACATAAGTTAGAGTTTGGAAAATTATGTAGCATGCAAAAATGGATCAGGAAAAAGCTGATGTACCTATCTTATTAGATGAAGAATGACGAGTCATACCATTGTAAAGAAGGCATTTCACATTATAGTCTTAAATCATGAGTCAGATAAAATAATTATAAATTGTTACATTCCCAGTAACAATTTTATAAAGGAAAATTGACAGAACTAAAAAAAAAAGAATTAGAAAATATGTATTCCACAGGAAGTCAAACAGGTTTCTGCCCAAGGCTCAAATCAGCATGATTGAACATAGTAGATACTTCCAATATTATTGGAGCATGGGGTGTCTGTAAGAAACAAAGGGATTGAGCAGTGTCTCTTAGAAACTCCAACAAAGACTTCTGTTCTTCAGAGCCTCCTTAAATTCATTTCTTCTGGTAACCTTGTGACTAGAAGCTAATAGAATCCCAGATATGATATGGGATTTCTCCAGAAACCAAACATCTCAAACAATACCTTTGGAGCTGTCAAAGACAATGCATTTTTTGTTGTTGAAATAATGTTTCTCTTAACTCCAATTGAAGTTATGTAAGAAGTTTACCATTTTTGCTGGGACCTGTACTTTGGTCAGGCTAATCAGCATGAGCATTCAACAGACCCTATGAAGTTTCTTCACAATCCTCAGTCCACTTTATCCATACTTATGCAAATGACCTCAGATCCCCTACTGTGAATTTCACCAAGAGATTTTTGGTCCTGTCACTTGGAATCATAATCATCTCTCTTACTTAACACTCATTTTAATAATCATGGGTTCTGAAGGGCCTGAAGTTTCTTCTTTTATAACATCATCAAAATTCAAAGTCAGGCTAAATTAATACATTAAAATCCTTTAACGTTTTGAGTTGTTGTTGGGACAGCTAGATTACTAATGTCTTATAGCAATCTATTAAAATTTTAGTAACTTCAACAATGTCCAGATGGCTAATTAGCAATAAAATGAAAAAAAGAGAAGATAAATGAGTAATATTAAACACTTTCTCATCATTCATCCCCATTGGTTGGAGCTCTACAAGGAGACTGGCAAAAACATCCCCACATTACGCTCCCTACTGCATGCCCCTGCTCCTAACAATAGAGTCTCATAAGGAGCTGAGAATCTCTTTTATCAAAGCATCGAGTATTACTTGGGTCAAAGGCATAGAATTATGGGAAACTTTGTTAGCATCGTATAAAAAGTCCAACGTTGATTGCATTCTCAATATTTTACCAGCCTTACAAAAAGAATCTATAAGTATCAAAAGGGATAATAGGAAAATTAACTTGTCAAGGCCTATGTTTGAACTCCATCTTTATTCCACTCAGTTGGGAGTTTGTCCACTTACCCATATTTCTGAAAAAGCTGCATCTAACTGTGGACCCTGAGAAAGACTGAACAAGCCCTTCCAACTGACAGTATCCAAACATTTTCTTTGCTAAAAAGTCTATTCAAGTTATTTGCCCAAATATTTTTTATTAGGTTGTTTTCCTAATATTGGGTTTCAAGAGATATTTTTCTTTTTATTTTTAAAAGAATGTATTCCTGATACGAGTCATTGATAAGATATATGTTGACAAATATTTTCTTCCAATTGTGACCTTATAAACAATTTCTTAAAGTCTTTCAAAGAGCAGGAGTGTTTGGTTTTGGCAAAGTCCAATTTATTAATTATCTTCTTTTATGGTTTATTTTATGGTGGCACTTCCTATCAAAGAAGTATGTGGTAACTCAAATCACAAAGATTTTCTCTTATATTTTCTTCTAGAAATTTTTTTACCTTTAGTTTTACATTAAAGTCTATGAGCAATTTTTATCAGCTTATTTGAGAAATAATTTACATATGATCCATTTTGAATTAACATATGTTTATGGTGCAAAGAATGATTCAATATATGCATATGTAGTGCAAATTATGGTTATAATTATGGGACGATTTTGCACATGGTTGTCCAACTTTTTAAGTACTATTTGTTGAAGACTGTCCATTTTCCATTGACATACGTTACACCTTTGTTGGAAATCAATTGACCACATCCATGTGGATATATTTTTGGATTATCTATCTCAGGGTTTACTAAACTATGACCCATGGGCCAGTTATGGCCTGCCCCTGGTTTTTGCCAGTAAAGTTGATTAGAACAAAACCATTCTCATTTGTTTACATAATAACTATGATTGTTTTCATGATACCATGTCAGAGTTGAATTGTGAAAGAGACTTTGGCCTGCAAAATCTAAAATATTTTTTATCTGACCCTTTACAGGAAAAGTTTGCCAGCCCTCTTCTAAGACCTTTTTAAAAACTTTTCAAACTGCCTTGATAGTGACTTTTTAGTGAATGTAAATAGTAATATTTTGAGTAATAATTTGAGTCCTCAAACTTTATTCTTCTTTCACAAAATTATTTCACATATTCTTGATCTTTCTATGTGCATTTTTAAATCAGCCTGTTGATTTCTACAACAAAAATCCTGCTGTGACTTTGACTGGGTTTGCAATGAATTTGTATATCAATTTAGAGCAACTTGACATGTTGACAATATTCTGTCTTCTGATCCATGAATACAGTATATAGATTCACTTTTTTAGGTATTTAATAACAATTGACAATATTTCATATTTAGAGAACATACACCTTGCAAGTATTTTGTTAGATTTATGCATAAGTATTCTATATTTATGGGTATTATTATAATGAATAATATTTTATAGATCAATTTCCTATAGTTCCTTGCGAGTATATAAAAATGAATATTAATCTAGTATTCTCTAGCCTTGCTAACTCAGTCTCATTAACTTTTGTGTAGATTCTTTATTCTTACATATAGAAAATCATATTTTCTGTGGCTATAGACATTTTTATTTATTTCTTTCAAATCTCTATGCTCCTGTGTTTTCTTGCCTTACTTCACTGGCTAGGAACTCCACTACACTATTAAGTAGAGTGAAAGAAGATATCTTTGCTTTGTTCCTGATATACTGAATATGTTTTTAGACTTTCATCATTTAAATATAATATTAGCTGGAATTGTTTTTGTAAATAGCTTTTATCAAGTTAATTCCCTTTAATTCTTAATTTGTTAAGAGTCTGTTATCATAACTCAATGTTGAATATGTCAAAAAAATTGTCTGCATCTATTGATGCAACCATATGTTTTGTTTTGTTTTTTTTCTTTTCTTTAGCATGTTGGTGATTACATAAACATTATAGTCAAATATTTAACCTATTCTATATTTCTGCTTATTCTACCTGCTTGGTCATGATATATTATATTGTTAAATATTGCTGGATTGGATTTACTATTTTTGTTTGAATATTTTTGTGCCTATGTTCATGAGTGATATTGTTTTGCAATCAGGAGATTGGTTACCTTTGAATATTAATGAGTGGGATAAGGCACAAAGAAGTCCTCTGAGGTGCTGGTACTGTTTTATATCTTGATCTTGGTGGTAGATACATTGCTGTGTTTTCTTCATGGAGCTCCAGTCTTACGGTCTTTGTACTTTGCTTATGTTATACACCAACATATATTGTGAAAAATATTGATCTAAGGCATCCATTTTGGGAATAACTTTTCATTTTCACCAAGATACTGCACAACCTCAAAAGCCACTCTACCCAAGACCATGGCCTTTCTGCCCTTTCAGATTCAAAGCTACTAGGCCTAGGACTTTACTTCCATTAAAGTTTCTTTAACTTAGACACACCTCCCAATATTCTACATATCTAGAAATCCTCTTCTTAACAGGCTATCTAGCTTTTATGGAATCATAGTGGATTTTCTTCTTTCCATAGTAGCCAGAAGCCAGGCCTTGTGACTATGGCTTTTGTTGATAGATCTATAGAAACACTAAGATAATCAGCCAGAAGGATACTGTCTCTCTCTCTTTTAAGTACAGACAATTCCTGTAAGTTATGTGCCCCTTCCTAGAGCTCACTTAATTAGTCCAGACCAACATTGACTCATTTCAGAGGAATAAAAGTTGTTCAACCAGCAGATACAAGATCTATCTGTAGTGTAGAATCCCGAGAGGCAACAGAAGAGTCCTTATCATTCTAAGTGTCTCCTCATCTACCAGGAAAAATGTTGTTATTCGCATTTAATTTATTACTATTATCTTTTTTAAAACTTAAGCTTAGACGAAGAAATTATGTCCAACATTTCAGTTATCCTTGATCACTGATAAAGTCATAAGCCTTTTAATTGTATATATTTTCATACGGTTAAATGTCCTTAGTGTTTAATCACTTCTGCTCCGATCCAACATCTCAACGACAGGCTTCCATCCAACTTTTTCTATTATGTATGCAAGAACACCTGTTTCATGACTAAGAGTTTTATTTACAGATGCACTAAAAATTTCCTTCAACTTTTTGCCAAGAAGCAGACCCATGCTGAGAACGCTGCCCCTCTTAAGGGAAAGTTGTTTATTCTTTTAGATTTGGAGGAAAGGAATCTGTGGTCTCCTGCATCCTCATTGGTGATGGTCTCTCCATCATATTATGTATCTTTACCCTTCCAAATCACCATTTTTTATCCATTATACAATTAGCCATCACTCATTGTTCACAATATTTTTGTTTCAAGATGAAATTGTAATCACGTGAATCAATTCTATCTGTCATTTCCTTGACCTTCTCAATCCCGGACACTTTAGCTCAACTACATATTATCTTCCCAATTTCCCTATCGTGTGCTGACATTTTTTATTATCCAAAATCATTGTACTTCTGAAATTATGAAACAGTAAACTCTAGAATTATAAATCTCTTTCCTTGTATCCCTAATGCTCATTTACTCTTATTTATCCATGTCCTTTTTCTTAGGTGTGCTGGCTTGTCCAGTGTTGATGTGGTCAGCATGGGAACTACATTTCCCAGAATCTCCTTTTCTTTATGGTACTGGGTTAGAGTTGACATGAGGAGAAACTTGAGTGGGATTTAGAAGATAGATTTGAAGCTGTAGACCTTACTTGTAGAAGATCATTGCCATTAGACATGTTGATGGACTGATAGAGACCTTCATCTTATTTACTCTTTCACTACTGTAACTGCTGGTCCTGATGATCAACAGCTGTGCCAGGCTCACCACCAAAGTGCAATAACTACACAGAGGCAAAAGTAAGATGACTAATGATGCTAGTTTTCCTGAGACTGAGGAGGCTCCTCAGAAATGAGACTTTAGTGCTAAAACCAGAACAGTCTCTGGAAAATTGGATGGCATTGTCACCCCAGAAATGTTTTCTCATTGACCTTGGTATAGCTTGCTTAAAAACTATGATCTTAGTGAATTAGGCTTATCTCTTCAGTTAATAAATAAAGATCATTATACTTGATTAATGATGCTAAATTTGGGATTTTCTCTGAGAGGCTCACGTAATGTTATAGAAAAAGTATTGGCACTAAATATAGATATTTTTAAACAATTCAGTGCATATAAATTTAGTTATGGGAATTATTATTGTAGAACATAATGAATATATTCCAAAATTTAGAATAATTAGAAAAAATAATCATAATATAGAAAGTATAAAGAATGAGGTAATGTGGAAAAAGAAAACAAATTGTGTACTAATCTTAAAAATTAACAAGTGGATAAGTGTGTTTTGTAAGTATATTTTATAAAGGCAGAAAGGTAACTACTAAAGGAAATTGAATGAGGAAACACTGAGAAAGAAACCAAAGCAAAAATAAATGGGAAACAATAAAACCCATACCATATATTAGAAAATATGAAATACAAAAGCATTAAAAGCAAGAATTCACATAATAAAATAAAGAAGCAGAATCTAAACAAAGAAATTTCTGTATAAATGTAGATGGAATAAACTTACCTATTGAATCAATAAAAAAGACCCATCTTTGCATTATATAATATAAGATAGTGATTTGGAAGTTTGAAATTACAAGGATGGATGAGAAGATCAGGATAATACTAAAAAATGAAGTTAGATTTTTTTCATATAAGTATCAGACAAGTATAAATTCAAGGTAACAAGTGTTAAATGAAACACAGAAAGGTATGAAAAGTGTAATCCATAAGGGTAATTTGATATCATGAATGCTTAAAAGCCAAATATCCTAGTATGAATATATATCATGAAAAATCTACATAAACTATACAAAGAAACCAAAGGAAACTCAGTATTAGTATATACTTTTGCTCATCACTGTCAAACTTTGTTTTAGTAGAAAAGAAGTTAATAAAATATAAAGAATCTGAATATAATAATTATTAGTATTGAACCAACAGGGAAATTTTAAACCCTATTTTATATTGGAATAATACTTTTTAGGGACAAAAGGAAGATTGATTTACCAAATGTGACCACATGTTACACACATTTCAAAAGGTAATTTACATACATTTCAAAAGGTAATTAATACAGAAAACATTTTATAGACATAATGAATAAAAATGAGAGAGAAGTATTAAAGTCAGTTATAAACAAACATCAAAATGATCTGGAAATTGAAAACAAGATTACCAGAAATTCTTTTAAATAACTGTAAGGTGAAGGAGAAAACCAGAACTGATAATCCAGAATAGCTAGAAAATAATAATAATAAAATTCTATGAGTAAATGTAAATTAAAACACTAGACACCACTATATACCAACCAGAATATCATATATTTGTATACACAGAATAATTCAAATATAAGAGATTCAGAGAAAATCTTATTTTTATTGTCTCTTTAAGATGTATAAGGAACTTTGCTTGAATCTATTTGTTTACTTTTCTTTAATTTATTCAACAAATATTTATTTACCAGATACCATTCTATGTATTGGGAATAAAGTGTTAACAATACAGAGAGTATATATGGTGGGGGTGGTTGGAGAGGACTGATCTGCAAGTAGAAACAAATAAGATAGTTCAGTAGTGATACATGCTGAAAGGAAGAAAAGGAGGAAAGGAGGAAGGAAGGAAAAAGGAGGGCTGAAAATCCAGGTTGACGTGATTTAGAACAGTTGGCAAGAGAAGATTGAAAGTCTAGTTTTGATTTGGTGGTGATGGGAGGAACTAATTTCAAGTTTGATTTTAACTGTAAGTAAGCAGTCAGCAATGAGAATTCCTAGGGCAAAGAATTACAGACAGAGGGAAAAGTACAAAGTACAAAGAAATATAAATAAAATGAGCTTGAAGACTAGAAAATTAGGGTGTTTGGTGAACATAGCGTGGAGAGAGTCAGAACTTGCCCACACCATCCAGGAATTATCTTTGATAAAGCAAGGCTTAGGAACACAGAAATCCCTTTTATCCTTTATAAATCATCATATTTGATTTCCAAAATATCTCATTCCTAAACAAATTTCCAAAACATATTCTCACATCAAAACATATTTTATAACTTCAACACTGCACAATCACATATTTTCCGTATTGGTTAAAAAAAACAGTAAAGGGCTTCCCTGGTGGCACAGTGGTTGAGAATCTGCCTGCCAATGCAGGGGACACGGGTTCGAGCCCTGGTCTGGGAAGATCCCACATGCCACGGAGCGACTAGGCCCGTGAGCCACAACTACTGAGCCTGCGCGTCTGGAGCCTGTGCTCTGCAACAAGAGAGGCCGCGACAGTGAAAGGCCCGCGCACTGCGATGAAGAGTGGCCCCCGCTCGCCGCAACTAGAGAAAGCCCTCACACAGAAACGAAGACCCAACACAGCCATAAATAAATAAATAAATACATAAATTTATTTAAAAAAAAAAAAACAGTAAAAATATAATATGGCAAATTATTATGGTTTAGTATACATAAAAATATGATAAAAATACAATAAAGCCAGATATTAATAATAATGTAAAACCAATTATATTTATAAGTCAGTGTGTTCTACCTAATTTTTATAGTGTTCATTGAAATTTAATTTTTCAATGTTGAGGTTTCTTTAAGTGAAATCATAGAGTTACTGAAGTTACTCCACCAGAAATCATAAAACCTTTGCTGTATAACATGGCATTTTTTTAAAATGTTAATTCTCAGCTTCCTCTAAGAAACTGAAATGACCATACTGAGTCCCTCAGGAGGCTAATGTCTTTTCCATGTGCCATTTCATGCCCAAGGAAATAAAACAGGGAGCATGATCAAACAATAGCAGTTACTACCTTGATTGGGAAATTGCTTTAAGAAAGCCTCATGCCCTTGGTTTTATTTGATGGATTATCTATTCAGTTTTTCAGGACTTTGTTCATCTATAATTGACCAAGAAAGTGATGAGCTACAGATGGTCCAGGTTTTTTGTGGCATTGAGGCAGAAAGCAACAGTTTGTTTGCTTTTAAACATGCAAGCAGTTAAGTTTCACAAGTTAAAGAGTAAAAATAACTTCTGTGCAGAGATAACACAGTTCATCTGTTAAATTTGGGGTAAAAGCAAAACCAAAGAGCCTTTTGGTTGAACAAAGACATAATAAATAATGTTGCTGCCATATAACAGATGTAGGACAATGACAGTCTGGCTGATATGTGAACATAAAAACTTTTTATATGAGAAGCCACAGGGCACTACTGTTTCTCATTATTTATTTAAAATAAGTTAGATCCTAAAATCAAGTTAGTGATACTTAAGAATCAAGACCCTGCTTCTGTTCATTTATGGTTGGGCTTTTATTTGTTTAATTTTAGGTTTAAGACAAGTAGATTTTAGATTTAAAAGTAAAACTTTGGCTTCCAAATAAAACGAAGTTAAAATAAACTAACAATTACATTAGACATATGTGAAAAGCTGTGATACGACAAATACTTTTTTTCTCTTCCAGGTCGTCAAATGCAAACATAGTGCTTTGGTAAATTTGTGTTCCTTTGGATTAACTGTCATTCAAAATATTTTCCAATATGAGAGAATTGTTTAATGATGGAGATTTGGTCTTGTTGGGGCTCAGGGCAGGCCACCCCAAAATATGCTGAAGTGACATATTGATTATTTTGAATTAAAGTTACTTAAGAAACAGCCCATTCAAGAGGGACACTTTGTCTGCCTGAGAACAAGAAATAATCTCTCATGTGAAAGGTGCCCTTCCTGCATCTGGATGTAGAAGGACACCCTTATCTCCAGAGATAGGGAATTCAGGGCCCAGAAGCCTGTATAAACCTTGTTACTTCTTTACTAATTTACTATCCAAGTCCAAACTCTGTTTAAATTCTTCACGAATTAAGCACCCAAAGCCTAAGTTTCTCTGTGCTGTCAATTACTCACAAATTTATTGTTTCTTTGTCTAAAAAGTTTAAAATCTGCCTACTTTGGCCACCCTTTGGCCTCCATTTCTATGAGAACTTCGGGAGTACGAATTAAATCTGTTTTTTTTTTTCTTTTTTCTCCTGTTAGTCTATCCTGTGTCAATCTAATTATTACACCAGTCAAAAGAACTCAAGAAAGGTAAAGGAGAAGTTTCCCCCTCCCCAACAGTGTGTTTTATTTACCTCTATAATCTCTGTATTTAGATTAGTGTCTAAGCATTCAATAAATACATTTTGTTTAAAATAATATATGGGAAATATGTAACCATTCAAAAGTTGTTAATAGAAGTCTGTTTATGTTATAATGTAAAGGAGTTTGGGGTACAAAAGTATATATATATTATATCCCCTGATAAAAATATTATGCATAGAGAAAAGTAAGAAAGGAAACAACCTAAAGGTTAAAACTATTTTCTCTTTGAGGTGATTAAGAATAGTTTTTTTTTTTTTTTCCTTCTGCATTATTTCTTTAATTTTGCATTTCTATGAAGAGCATATGTTAAATTACATGTACATACTTTTCAACCCATGGAGATATTTAGAGTCTATTCATGGAAACCAACAAGGGAAAAATATTTTAGAGTTTACATAAAAATATGCAACATACTAAGCAAAATGCTTTAATTTTATTGTGTAGCTTACATAAAATTTGAACCCTATGAGAAAACATATAAATGTATTAAAAATTGTCATAAGATATATGATAGTAAGGAAATAAGAAAATGCTAGCAAAATAGCTATCTTAATTTATTAAGCTAATCAAATATTATTATTCAGATTTAATTCATATGATTTTATCAAATATTTGAAAAGAATAAAGTTTTTGGTTACTTTTATTGTTAAATTATATTATCTTTATTTTATATTCTTATAAAACATTTATATTTTTGACAGAAAGATTGAGAATTTTACTTTTGTATTGTTTTTTAATTTTTAAAAAAATTTTTTAACATCTTTATTGGAGTATATTTGCTTTACAATGGTGTGTTAGTTTCTGCTTTATAACAAAGTGAATCAGTTATACATATACATATGTCCCCATATCTCTCCCTTCTTGCATCTCCCTCCCTCCCACCCTCCCTATCCCACCCCTCTACATGGTCACAAAGCACCGAGCTGATCTCCCTGTGCTATGTGGCTGCTTCCCACTAGCTATGTATTTTACGTTTGGTAGTGTATATGTATGTCCATGCCACTCTCGGATTAAGAATTTTAGAACAGAAGCATTTCTTTTTTTCACTACACTACGTGTTATTACTCACACTCTTAGAAGAATGTGTCTTTCGGTTGCTTGTCTGAGATCAGCGATAATTTTGCTCATCTGTCCCACTCGCTTGCAACATTTCTCTTACTGACTCAAGCATGAAGTTCTGAACATGGTGGCTGTGCATAAAGGCCTAGACAGTGACAATAACTTTAAAGGCACGTTCCCTTTCACCCTGTGAGGTGTTTATTCACTATTCATTTAAAGAACAAACATTTATTAAGGCTCTATTATGTGTTGTGTACTCTGCAGATGTAAAAAGCCCTCACAGGAAATGAACCGGTATACTTGGCTTCCTAAGTACATTGCTTTAATTATCTGAGCAGCTCCAGACAAATTCATAAATACAGTCTACAGACATCCTTACACTGCGATCACACACAGAGGCACCTATCCATTCATAATTCACACATGCAAATTTAAAGTCACTACTAGGAAATATACATCACCAACTTAAGTATATCCCGTGAGTGAGAAGTTTCTTAGATATCATCCAGCCCATGTTGCAAGCAGCATCTGCAGTTTCTGGGCCCACTATCAGTTGACTTAGTGGTTTCAGGATATGACATTGCCCAGCCAATTCAGACAATACTCAGGCACTATTTGGTACCACAGCCAAGAACGACTGTTGAGACTAAAACTTTTGTCCCTCTCAAACCTGTTTTTATCAGTCAATGATGAAATGTGAACCCCAGCCCCTCCACTACGCACTCATACTTGACCTCACCATCACCTGAACATTGATATGTGCTTCCTTAGTCTTGACCCAACCTTCTCTTTCCTTCCTAAACTCAAATCCATCCGTTTTGTCCTCAGGAACTATTATCACATAGTTAATCAAGTTTCCTGTAACCCGAAGCTCTTCTCAACAAGGTTCCCTTGCCTTTCTGTCTTAACTGAAACCTAGCTTACTCTTGATGCTAACCTCCTTTGAGGTCCCTCCCACATACCTTTTGTACTTACTTCAAACTTCCTTTACATATTTTAAAATTATTTTTAATTACTTTTTATTGGAGTATAGCTGATTTACAACTTTGTGCTAGTTTCTGCAGTACAACAAAGTGAATACTCTTTTTTAGAGTCTTTTTCCATATAGGTCATTAGAGAGTATTGAGCAGAGTTCCCTGTGCTATACAGTAGGTTCTTATTAGTTAACTATTTTATATATAGTAGTGTGTATATGTCAATCCCAATCTCTCAATTTATGCCTCCCCATCCTTTCCCCCTTGGTAAGCATAAGTTTATTTTCTATATCTGTGACTCTATTTCTGTTTGGTAAAGAAGTTCATTTGTACCACTTTTTAGATTCCACATGTCAGCAATATCATATGATATTTGTCTTTCTCTGCCTGAACTTACTTTACGCAGTATGACAATCTCTAGGTCCATCCATGTCGCTGCAAATGGCATTTTTCCTTCTTTTTTTATGGCTGGGTAATATTCCATTGTATATATGTACCACATCTTCTTTATCCATCCCTCTGTTAATGGACATTTAGGTTGCTTCCACATCCTGGTTATTGTAAATAGTGTTGCAATGAATATTGGGGTACCTGTATTTTTTGAATTATGGTTTTCTCTGGATATATGCCCAGGAGTGACTTCCTTTAAAACATCCTGTTCCATCGTTCCATTGAAGTCTAAACAACTGTGACTGTTCTATCCTAAATACCTCATTGTCTTATTTACTTATTGACGTTAATTGACCTTGGGTTAAGACCCATATTCTTTAAGAATCTAACAACTGGTTCACAGCCCTTATCCATAATCTATGCACTCAGTTTTTTGGGGTGTCTTCAAAATGCACTTTGACGACTTCAAAATTTCTAGCCTCTTAGCTCCTTGACTTCCATTTCTTTAAAGAACTGTCCTCACTGCAGCCCACTAGTCCCTGCTCACTCCTTGATACATAGGTTTTTCTGTATATGTACTAAAGGTTTTACTGTATGATCATAACTTCCTCTTTTAGATATTTTTGAAAACTATTCCCAGTAAAGCCATTTTTAAAATAATGAGTCTCAATGATTTTTAAATGTATAAATTTTATTTTTATTTTATTTAAAATTCACTTTGTAAAATGAGATTTTCTACATGGCAGAGCAAATATAAACAGTCTCTAAAAAAAAAATTTGATGACTAAAAATATGGGAAAATCAACAATAAAATAAATGAAAAATACCACACTGTAACTAAACTGCAACTAAGTTTTCCCTGTAAATGCATCTGGGATTTAGCTTCCACAAACTGAGTCTTCTAAATAAAGTCATTTTTTCTCCAGCTTTACTGAGATATAAATGATACATAACACTGTGTAAGTTTAAAGTTTACAAGCGATGACTTACATGTTTATATTGCAAAATAATTACCACAATAATGTTAGTTAACCATAAGGTTATTGCCTCACATAACTACTATTTTTGTTGTAGGGAGAACATTTAATATCTACTCTCTTAGCAGCTTTCAAGTGTATATACAACCCAGTTAACTATATTCACCATGCTGTTTATTGGATTCCCACAACTTTTTCATCTTAAAACTAGAAGTTTGTACTCTTTGACCAACATCTCCCCATTTCCCCAACCCAATCCCTGGAAACCACTATTCTACTCTCTGTTTCTAGAGTTTGGCTTTTTTTAGTGTTCATACACAGTGACATCATACTGTATTTGTCTGACTTACTTCACTTATATGATAATTCTCAAAGTCTATCCATTTTGTCACAAATGGCAGGATTGCCTTCTTTTTATGCCTGAATAATGTATATGCTATTGTGTGTGTGTGTGTGTGTGTGTGTGTGTGTAACATTTTTTTTACCAGTTAACTCATAGATGGACACTTAAGTTCCATATCTTGGCTATTGTGAATAATGCTGCAATGAATGTAAGACTGCAGATACTCTTTGAGATCCTGATTTCATCTCCTTTGGATATATACACAGAAGTGAGGTTGCTAGATCACATGGTAGTTCTATTTTTAATTTTTTGAGGAACTTCCACACTGTTTTTCATAATGGCTGGACCGATTTACATTCCCACCAAAGGTTCATGTGTCCATTTCTTCACATTTTCACGTTGATTATAGCCATTCAAACAGGTATATTTTGATTTGCATTTCCCAGATGATTAGTGATGTTAAGCACCTTTCCATGTACCTGTTGGTCATTTGAATATCTTCTTTGGAAAAATGTCTATTCAGGTTCTCTGCCCATTTTTTAATCAGATTATTAACCTTTTTGCTATTGAGTTGTGTGAGTTCTTACATATTTTGGATATTAATCCATTATCTAATATATAGCTTGCAAATATTTTCCTCCAGTATATAGGTGGCCTTTTCATTTTCTTTTTGATTATTTCTTTTGCTGTGCATAACCCTTTTAGTCTGATGTAGTGTCAGTTGTTTATTTTGCTTTTGCTGTTTGTGTTTTAGTGTCATATACAAAAAAAATCATTGTTGAGACCAAGTTCAAGGAGATTTTTTTCCATGTTTTCTTCTAGGAGTTTTATGGTTTCAGATTTTATGCTTAAGTTTTTAACACATTTCAAGTTAATTTTCATGATTGGTGTGATATAAAGGTTCAATGTCATTTCTTTCATATGGATATCCAGTTTTCCCCACACTCTTTATTGAAAAGACTACCCTTTCTCCCAACTGAGTATTCTTGGCTCCTTTGTCAAATATACATGGATTTATTTCTGGGATCTTTATTCTTTTCTGTTGATCTATGTGCTTGATTTTATGCCAGTACCATACTGTTTTGATTAGTGCAGCTTTGTACTATAGTTTGAAATCAAGAAGTGTGGTGCCTCCAGTTGCACTTTTTTCTCAAGATTATTTTAGCTATTGTGGGAATCTTTTGTGGGTCTATACAAACTTTAGGATTGTTTGTTCTATTTCTGTGAAAAATGTCATTGAATTTATTTAAGGAATTGCATTGAATCTGTAGATTGCTTTGTGTGGAATAGACATTTTAACAATATCAATTCTTCTGATTAATGAACACAGGACATCTTCAATTTATTTTGTCATATTCAGTTTATTTTATCAATGTCTTGTAGTTTTCAATGTACACATCTTTCACCTCCTTGGTTAAATTTATTTAGACCTTAGGTAAAAAGGATATTAAAGAAAAATAGGGTCTGGATAAAATGTCAGCCTCACATCACTCTCAAAATTCATAGGCACTACATAAAAATTGAAGCAAGAAGATTAAGACAGAAATGGTGTGTTTGGAGAATTAGGGAAGTGTGCTGTCACAAAAAAAAAAGCTGTGTGTGTATGTGTGTGTGTGTGTATTTATATGTATGTGTCTCTCTTTGTTTGTGTGTGTGTGTGTATTCACCATTTCAAAAAATAGTGCTCATCTTTGGGGTTAAGAAAGAGAGAATAGAGAATAGGTCACTGGATTTATCTCAAGGATGCTGTTTATTAGCTCAACTATAGTACCTAGAATGGGTTGGAAAGAAGCCTAATTGATGTGAGTTAAGGAAAGAATAGGGAGTAAAGAAATATAGACAGAGCATATACATTATTCTCTAATGAAACTTTAGCTGTAAAGAGGAGCAGAGAAATGGGACTGCAACCAAAATGGAGTTCTTTTTTTTTTCAAGAAGGTAAATATAAGGCACTTGTAAATGCTAATTGGGATGATGCAGTAGATAGAAGGAACTGATGCAATAAAGCAAGATAGTTACAAAAGTGATGCCCTCAAGAATTCATGAGAGGATAGCATCTAGAATATCAGAAATGCTTTAATTCCTTTAATTGCAGCCAGAATTCTTCTTCATTTGCTACAGACAGGAAGGAAGAAATCGAAGCAAATGGACAGAATTGAGCTGAGGAAGATGAAGGGGGTTCCTTTTAACAAAAATAGTTCATTAGGTGAAAGTTGCAAGGGCTTAGAGGTTTGAGAGAAGAAGGTATTAAATAGTTCTCTTGGAAGATATTACTGAAGGTAATGGCTAAGCTGCTGTGCCAAAGATCCTAAAACACCGTGACTTGCACAAGTTTTTTTTAACCTCTGTAATTTTCTCGGCAGGTGGGTAGACACTCATGCCTGTAGTCATTCAGAACATGGGCTAGAAGTGCAGTTCCACCACCGTCAACACATAGCTTCCACTATTATTTCAGTCGTTATTACTTTCCAGCCTTCCAGAAGAGGTATGAAAGTCTAAAGTCTACTTAATCACATTTCATTGTTTAGAGAGTTGATCACATTTCACTGTTTAAAATTTGACATGTGGCTACCTCTAGCACAGAATGCCTTAGAAACGGAATCTAAGGCTAAGAAGCTATGTCTTTACTTAAAACTTTAGAAGGGGACCTTCAGTACTAAAAGGAAGATGGCAAGAATTCATACAGTGTGTTAGTTGTCTACGCCAGAAACAGCTTCAGAAAGAAAACTTATTAAGGAAAACATTAAGAATATAAAGCCATATTGTGGGTCCTTTTGAGCATTACCATCATAAATTGAATCAGCTTATGTTATGTTCTTCAGCTGCTCTCTTAAAAATTTATTGAAGAGCAACTATAGAACAAAGGATGTTATAAGCACTAAAGAAAATACAATAAACAATTCATATAATCTTTTATTTCATGGAGCTTTAATTCTAGTACATAAAACATATTATACACTAATATACAATCAAACAAACAACAAATATATTAGAACATAAAAAGCACAATGAAAGACATTAAATTCTAAAAGAGGAAATTCCCTTTGCTGAAATAGTACTTAAGGTGAGATTTGAAAGAAAAAATATATATATACCAGTCATGCAGTCATGCAACAATAAGATAGCAGAGCATTCCTGCAAGTGGACCATTTGGCACAAAGACATAAATAAGAAATAACTTATATTAAGGAAACATAAAGAGGGGCAGTGACATTAAATCAAGTATACAGAGGGAAGAGTGATGAGGCTAAAATTGCACATGTAGTTGGAGGCAAACATGCAAGTCTGTAAAGAGTAAATGAAGTGGTTGGATTTAATTTTAATTGAAAAATAGTCATTATGTGAATTATAGTTTGAGTGATGTGATCCAATTTTATTTAAAAACATAACCAAGATTAGAGTTTTACAAAAGTAAGCTAACATAAGGAGAAGGGTTCAGCCATTCTCACTTTGTTGTATGATCACCCCACACTAAAAAATGAAAAGGTCTATAAGAATATTTGTATACAAATATATATAGCAGGTTTATTCATGATAGCCTTGAACTGGAAACAACCCAAAGGTCTATCAGTAGGTAGATGGATAGAAAAATTGTGGTGTATTCACATAATACTCAGCAATAAAATGTTATAAATTATTGATATACACACAAAATATCTGAAGCTCAGAAACATGCTGAATGCAAAGAGTCTGATCTAAAAGAGTACACAGTGTATTATTCAATTTTATGAAATTCTCAATATATGAAGTCTAATTTATAGTAATAGAAAGAAGGGCAGATATTGCCTGGGTCTGCACTGTAAAAGAGTATGAAGAATTATTTTGAGTTGATGAAAATATTCTCTATCTTGTCGGTGGTGTTGATTACATAGGTGTATATATTCATCAAAATTCACCAAACTTTGCACTTAAAAATATGTATTTCATTGTAGATAAATTACTTCTCATTAGAGTTTGTTTTTTATTTGGTTTTTGTTTTAAATGAAAAGGATCAAGGGAGTTAATAGTGATTGAAAGATCTTTTATTTTTTGTATTGTAATATAGTTGACTTACAATGTTATATTGGTTTCAGGTGTAGAACACAGTGATTCAAAATTTTATAGATTATACTCCTCTTAAAGTTATTATAAAATATTGTCTGTATTCCCTGTGCTGTACATTACATTCTTGTATCTTATTTATTTTATACCTAATAGTTTGTACCTCTTAATCCCCTTCCCCTATCTTGCCCCTCCCCCTCCTCACTGGTAACCACTAGTTTGTTCTCTGTATTTATGAGTCTGTTTCTGTTTATTATATTCATTCATGTTGTTGCAAATGACAGAATTTTATTCCTTTTTATGGCTAAGCAGTATTCCACATATATATCATATATATGTCACATCTTCTTTATCCATTCATATGTTGGTGGACACTTAGTTTGCTTCCATACTTTGGCTACCTATTGAAGAGACTGTCTTTTCCCCATTGTATATTTTTGCCTCCTTTTTGTAGAGTAATTGACCATATGTGCATGTGTTTATTTCTGGGCTCTCTGTTCTGTTCCATTGATCTATGTGTCTGTTTTTGTGCCAGTGTCATCTTGTTTTGATTACTGAAGCTTAGTAGTATAGTCTGGAGTCAGGGCGTGTGACACTTCCAGCTTTTTTTTTTTTTTTTTTTTCTCAAGATTACTTTGGTTATTCAGGCTCTTTTTTGGCTCTACACAAAAGCTTTAAAAAATCCTCAAAGCATATGGAACAAAAGGAACTCTCATTTATTAGTGGTGGGAATGCAAAATGATATAGCCACTTTGAAAGACAATTTGGCATTTTTTTACACCACTAAACATACTCTTACCATGCAATCCAGCAATCATGCTGCTTGGTATTTGCCCATAGAAGTTGAAAACATATGTCTAAACAAAAACCCGCACACAGACATTTATAACAGCTTTATTCATTATTGTCAAAATTTGGAAGCAACCAAGATACCCTTGAGTAGGTAAAGGGAATAAATAAACTGTGAAACATCCACACAATGAAATATTATTCAGTGCTAAGAAGAAATGAGTTATCAAGCTATGACAAGACATGGAAGAAACTTAATTGTATATTACCAAGTAAAGAAGTCAGTCTGAAAAAGCTACCCACCATATGATTCCCACTATATGACATTGTAGAAAAGGCAAAACTATGGAGATAGTAAAAAGATCAATGGCTGCAAGGGGTTGGGGTTGGGTGGGTTGTAGAGGGATGAATAGGCAGAGCACAGAGGATTTGTAGGGTAGTGAAAATTCTGTACCTGACTATATAACAGATATATGTCATTATACATTTATTCAAACCCATAGAATGCATAACACTAGGAATGAATCCTAATGTAAACTATGGACTTTGGGTGACAATGATGTGTCCATGTAGGTTCATCTGTAGTAACAAATGTACCACTCTGGTGGGGGATATTGACAATAGGGGAGACTCTGCATGTCTCATAAATATGACTTAGCTTCTTAGTTTTTCATGTAATAATTATGTGATGTCTAGTGTTCAAAGATATATTGTGGTTTTAATTTTCAGATCTATGAAGTATAATTTTTGGGTTAAATTTGCTTTTTAAGATACAACCCAAGACATTATAAGCAATATAATGACAAAGAAATGAATAAGTAAATGATTAATTCAGTCAGTTTATAAAGTTCAAACACAGCCTTTCTCCCTGATTGCAACATTTGTCTTTTTTCTTCTAAATTTCTTGACTCAATTACCCAATTAATTTTACATATATAGGTATATGTATATATTTATATATATGTATGGGTGTATATCTTCAAATTGCAGTTTTTAACTACCATAGTTCCACCAAGAAACACGTGCATTCTTTTTATCTTTTGAACGTTTTCGTGCTGATTTTTTCCCATCATCTATACGGTTAAGCCTGTTTTAGATAATTTTATCTTTCTTTAAATTATTTCATTTAGCCAAATTCCACCTCCTCCAGTTGCATGCTACTGTTTTTGAATCTAAGTTCACACTGCTTGTTGTGCCACAGGCCAATAAATGAAGAGACAAGATGTTAGGGCAAGGACTAACAACTTTATTCAGAAAGTCAGCAGACTGAAAATATGGTGAGACCCAAAGAACCATCCCACCTGAGTTAGAATTCAGGCCTCTTTTATACTAAAAGGGGGTTTAGGGGTGTGGCTGGTTGTTGCAAACTTCTTGGTACCAGCCAGACCCCAGAGGAGTTGTGATAATTCTTTGGTCTTGCAGCTGTCCACATAGGTCTGGTCATGATGTTCCTGTAAACTTCCAACAAGACAAATGTTATTCTCTGTTCTGTAATGTTTTAATCTCTATATCAATAAAAAGTGTTATACCTTTAAATGCCAAGTCTGGAAGGCAAAGTCTTGAGAAAGGGCTATTATGTATATTGCAGGTGACATTCTTTTACAAAACTGCAGAGCCAGCAAGACTAAGCACAGGTAACAGAGCACAAAGGTTAGAGCTAAAGGAATAGATTCAGTATGGAATTAGGTTTGTTCTTCTCTGTTACACTACAACTCCCACCCCAACCCCAATTTAGTATATATCCTACTCTTACCTATAGTACTTGTGTTGACATTATTATTTCATTGGCAACATTCTCACTCCTGGAAGTCAAGCTGAATTTTGAGGGAGAATTTGTTTAGTCAAATATAACGGCTGAAATAAAAATTTAAGTAAAATAAAATGCACATATCTCCCTTTAATCTACTACCTCTTTTGTAGATGAAAACATTTTTTATTTTAAGTTAAACTACTCATTTTTGTATGCACTTAGGCATCCAACAAGATCCTTTTTTAATTTAAGGAGTACCATTTTTAGTTTCATAAAGAACTATGGACCTGTTAGCTACTCAGATCCAATAATTTTCTCCTTTCCACACATCAGGACAAGCAAACTCTCCTGGCAGTAAACCACCAGAAATTTTAATATACTACTGTATTCCTTCATAAAAGAGCCTGGAAAGTTCTAGCAATGCCCTATTCTTCCTAATAATCTCTACCCTTATGCAAAGAAAGGGTAAGGAGTAAGTAAAACGTTTGGCATGGTGTATTTTAAAAATAAAATGAAAATGTTTACTTACGTTATGGATAAACTACTTTTTAAAGTATGCTATGCCTTATTTTCTCAGATATGAAAATATTTCAAAGGCATTTCAATAAATCAGATGTCAAGAAACTGCTAAAAAAATCCTTTAACATTCCATTTTACTTAAGAGGAACATAGTGAATTCTTAACATGGAGAACAATTCTCTGAATAATCTGATTAATGCTCAACTCTCTAGCTTAAACTAATCTTCTCAAATTATCTCCTCAACCCCGGGGCATTTATGCAGGTTGTTACTTCTATAAGGAAGTTTTAAAAATCCTTTCTCATCTAGTTAATTCCTACTCTTTCTTCAGATCTCACATCAATCTTCACTTCCTCAGGAGAATAGCTCCAACTTCTCCTCATAAGAATATGCCTCACCATATATTGATATAACTCCTTGATTAATGAAGGTCTCCACTAAATTATAAACTCAGAGAACAAGTTCTTCTTTTTTTTTTTTTTTTTCTTGTCTCCATATCATCAGCAGCTAACAGAGATTTGGCAAGTATAAAACTTTCAATGACTATTACCAGATAAACTGACACAAAAAATCACATATTAACACATCACAAGTCTAGGTAATGGCTTTCATTGCTTGTCTATCTAAACCTATATTAGCACAGAGATAACCATATTATAAAGATTTTGAATGTTTCCAAATATGAAAAGACAGATGATAAGTGAATATAGGCTTAAGTAAAAGAAGAGCTAAATGGAAGTGAACAGATCGATAACTAATTGAAAATTATAGTAGTTACATAAACTGATAAGTGAAGGAAATAAATTAATAGAATTAAAGATTTTACACAATTTATTATCACTATTTGGAATCACTGAAGAAAGGCATTTTAAATTTATCATTTTCTCAAAAACTTTCTGTATGGTGTAATTTTGAGTTGCAAATATCTAGAAATTGAACAATAATATCTAAACAATAGGAATATTGAGAGAAAATTTCAAGACCCTGACCCAAATCAAATGTTCAGATGCAAGAGGAAGCAGAGTTCTAAGACTTTCTAAATTGTCTTACTTTAGTTATCCAAGGAGAAAATATAAGAAAAGAGATGCAGTTGAAATCTTTAATTGCCTTCTAAGTTTTCTTCTGGCTCTAAATTTCTAATTTTCTAGCAGTAGGTTTGGGATGATGGAAAAAAATTCCATAAAAATAAATTTTTGTATCCATGAAAACCTTTTCATGAGTTTGGTTGGAATATGAGTATGGCTATCTGTATTTTTGGTAGAGGATGAACACTGCTACCTGTAAAAGCAATATTAAAAGTCCCCTAGGGGGATCTAAATAGAATGAGTGATTTTATTTTTTGTGGTGTGATTATAGAAAATAGTCTTTTAGCTGAAAATAACCCTGCATTATAGGAAGTGGAAAAGTGTGCACTCAAATACTTGGTAGCTTTGGTAACAATTACACCAACATTTGAAGGTCAGTTTGTACACCTGATGCATCATCCCAAGTGAAGTCTATTTTTCCCATATTATTACATTTTTACTTCTTTGGTGCTTTTTTGTTAATTCACACTCTTCTTTATATCTTTTATAACCTGCAAGTTACATTTATTAAATACATACTGTGTCATGCTGTGCTTTATTTTATGCAAAATAAGTGAAATAACATGAACATTTTATTTTCAATAAATTTGGAATCTAAAGTAGACAGGCTTATGTAGAATTATACATATTGAGCATTAGGAAAATCTACATTTCAAAAACTAGAGTGACAGTAATGGACTGAGTCTTTAAAAATCAGTGGATTCTTGTTATTCACAGCAGTTATATTCTATTAAGTCACTCCTAATACTGAATTAGCAAATACTAAACCATTGTTCCTGGGGGAATATATATATATTCCCATAGATTATATATTATAATCTCAAATCCTAAAATCAACTCATCTTGGTAGATTCTATTTTCTTTACAAAAGAGAAGTGACTTGCCTGAGGCCACTCCAGTAACAGGTGCCAGAGTTAGAATTCAAACTCCATCCAACTAGTCCCAGAGCCAGAGCTTCTCACACATCACTGTGGTTCCCCCTACCTGTCATCTCCATCCTCTGATCATCTCTGTATGAGAGCTGAAGGCTTAACGGTGCCTTACTGGACTTGAGCTGGGAACGTGCCAATAGGGATTCATGATAAAATTTTCATCCTCTGTGCATGTCCCTGAATGACTGAAAGTTTGTGAGTATTGATTTTGGGGTAACAAATACATTTTAACAAGCAGGAAAATTTGAAAATACAGAATCCAGGAATAATGAGGATCAACTGCACACCTTTATGAATTTGATTCTGTCATCTTTATGATTTCCAGTAAAGTCACTCTGGAATATTTCATCTACATTATTAGAATAATTATTTTCTACATAGGATGTTATTCAATTCTAACTTCCTTACGTATTTAATTTATTTTCTATAGGCACATGGAATCTACCTGTACCTTAGACCAAAATATTGCAGAATAATAAAGTCTTTGGTGGTTGAAAGATTTTCTGAGTGCCCTTTTATCTCTCCTAGATAGACTAGTATGAGTTTAGTGACACTGACTCTTTAAATCTTCCATCAGTGGCATGAAGTACATTGAGTTAATTTTGGGGACCAACATTTCATCTTTCCATTTTTCCTATGTGTGAATCAAATGATATAAATTATTGATAGTCTATTACAAATGCTGTATTCAGATATTTATAAAATAATTAGAATATACACAGTTTACAACAAAAAATACATAAATGCTTTACAGATTAGTAGACTGAGGTTGAGAGTGGTAGGTGTTTCATTTAATGTATATTAGTGGTAGAGATTGAAACTTAAATGGTTTCTTCTGTCTTCCAGATTAGTGGTTCAATATCACTGCACACTACTTCTGGGCACAATTATTTTCCAGAAAGCAGTTCATTTAATAGAAATATATTGAGTCAAAGAGTCTTGGAATCTAGTATTATCCCTTCAATAATTCATTTTTAAATTGTGAAATGATTGTCTTACAATAAAAGACACAAAATTTAAGTGTATAGTTATGAGTTTGAAAAATGACTACACTCATGTAACTATGATTCTAATAAAGATATACAACATTTCTATCACTCTAGAAAGTTTTCTCATGCCACTTTTTAGTCAATTCTTCCAACAAAGGTAATCACTGTTCTCATTTCTGTCATCAGTGATTAGTTCCAGAACATCAAATAACTGGAACACTGAAGCATTCTTCTTCTTTTTTGTCTTGCTTATTTTGCCCAACATAATGTTTCTGGGATTCCCTAGGTTATGCATTAACAGGTTCTTTTTTTCTCTCCCTCTGTACTTTAGTTTAGATGATTTCTGTTGACCTGTTCAAATTTATTAATCCTCTCTTCTGATATGTCCAATCTACTCTATACCCAAACCAATATTTTTTTATATGGAGTTTTTCAGTTTTTAGGATTTTCATGTGATTTTATTTTTTTCAATTTATGAATTTCCCATTTAATACCCTTCTATAGATTCTTTAAAATATTTATTCAAATTATTTTAAAATTATTTTCTGCCAATTTCAACATTCAGGCTGCCTTTTGTTCTATTTCTATTGACACTTTTTTGCATGGGTCACATTCTCCTGTTTTGTGCATGTCCAATAAACTTGTATTTTTTCACTGGCATTTGTAAATAGATATGAAATAGAGAGCCTGGGTTTTGTTGTCCTCCTCTGGAAAGTGTTCTGTTTGTTCTAGCAGGTAGTACTGGCAGTTCAGCTTTGTCCTTTGTAGGCTTAGTTTTATTCTTGTTTATACTGGTCTCAGCGTGCAGTTTCTTACTTCTCTGTTGTGAAATTCAATGTTTCTATAAAAAGCCTGAAAGTTATCAAGCCCTTTTAAATTGGTGGGACACTAAGTTCCAAATGTCACTTCCTTAGGTAGACAGCTACTTAAATAACTGCTCTTACAATCCCCTGGACCCTTACATTTCCAGTTTAGTGACAGATGAAGGATTAAGGGGAGTTTTATACAGATTTTTATCCTTCTTTTTTTGTGGCTTCCTACTTCTGGCAGTTCTGTATTAATTTCCAGAGACTCTAGTGAGTCCAAACTCTAGCCTCTGACTTCTCAGACCAATAAAATTCTGGCTCCCTGCTTAAAACTTGTTCATTGTTCCACATTGTGGGCTTAACAGGGCTTTCATGAAAACAGCCATATACGTGCAGATCTCATCCAATGGGTTCCCCTCTTGGATGGGTTGTATTTATTAAGGTTTCTGCTTGATTTTGACCCATTTTTTAAATGCCTTCCAAAATTGTTTTTTATATTTTTCCTGAGTTTACTGTTGCTACTAGTAGGAACATTAGTCCAGTAAAAGCAAATATACTAATACTGGAAGACTAATTTATTTTTTAAGACCAAACAAATCACAACTGAACTCTATTTCAGACTTCCCATCTTTGAGAAGTTGCTGATGTGTGCCAGTTTTTTTAGTTGGACTATTATGATGTAAACTGAGATAATTTAGAGAATTATACTTCAAGATATTCAGAAGAAATTTGAATCATGAATCAAAGCTTCATTGTTATTCTTTTTCCAACTCTCTACTCTAAAAATCTTCAGTTGTTTAAAAGAATTGCACTCCTTCCTCTAAGAATGTGAAAAAGTACAGTTAAACATGCTTAAAATACTAAGGTCATATATATAAATTGGAATATATATTAAGAATTTAAGAGTCCATTTTTGGCTGTTGCAGCCATAGTATGGATTTCAAAAATAAGCCCAGATTATATACAAGGAAATTGTTTGTCCAATTTAAAAGCTATCAGATTTCATCATTTGCTTATTTGGAAATGAACGCACTAATCCATGTCTTATTCTTATTTCATAAGAATGACTGATCTACTTTTAGAGAAGAATTAACTGATCGGTAGTTAAATAACTTTTACTTAATAAAAATGTAATATCTTAAAACAGCACAGAAAAACTTTACCCCAAATGTCCTGGTTTAAACTGAGACCAAGGTATGGTGAGTTAGGTGAATCACAGTGAGAAAAAAAATAAGGATTATGTTGGTTTAATAATAACTCAAATCGTCTATATTATGTCATGGTTTACCAAGTCTCAGCTTTAAAAATTTCATATGTGATTATATAGGATTCATGGTGACATTTAGTGACATTTAGAAGCAGCAGCATTCTATCTTTGTTTTAATAAATTAGGATCTAAAATAAGCTATTGTAACTTGACATTTGACCTCCAAAGTGAAAAATGTTTTCTAAATGCCAAATCATTTAATTAATAAAAGATGACACTGAAATGACTAATTGCCCTTATTGTATGGGTACCTTTGATAAAATGAGGATTTTCAGTGTACAGTTCTAGTTTTCTCTTAAACACTATTACTTGCTGTATAAAATCTGAAACTCTGAGTTTGGACCACAAGATGTTTTATCAATCAAAAACATTCTTTCTCTCTCAGATATATCTAAAAACACTCTCCACTTCATACTACTTTCTTCTACTATAGTTTTAGATTATACTCTTAGTCTTTTCTTCTCTATCCTCATCTATTGTAAAGCCAGAAAATTACATTTTTGTTGGGTTTTAACAATTTCTTTTTGGTGGAAAGAGTAAAGGTCAGGCAGCATTCCATTTCAGGAAGATAGTTAAATGGCTAGCATTAAAGTGTCTGCCAAAATGATGGAGTAGTATTCATTTTTATTTTTCAGTGAAACCATATGAAATCGCAAATAAAAGCACTCACTACCTTTAATGTCAGAATTTAAATTAAAAAATCTTTTATGTTTTTGTCTCCTAAATCAAAATGTATTATGAACAATTCATGTTGGTTTCAATGTCTTTTCCTTTTTAAAATAGTTTTGAAATCTGAATTATAGCAAAATAATTTTAAATTTAAATTCAAAACAATCTTATTTATCAGTAAAATAAATGTTTAAAGCTAGATGTTCAATATTTAGTTTTTGACCTTATTCATTATTAAATAGTTGAAAAAATTATTTAAGATGCAAGTGGGTCAAATGTGGCACCATCTATTTCTGTAAGGCAAATGTGAGAAAACTTCTTAATGTGTAGTTGGTAGTGTGTCCAAAGGAAAAGAAATAAACCATTCTTTGTGTTTGGCATATTTTTACTTGTTTTTTAAACCATTAATATTAAATCTAAATATAAGGAATAATAGCCACTATAACTGCAATGATGAAAATAATAATAAAAAACAAAACTACCATAATAATAGTTTCCACTGATTGAGTGCTAATTACAGGACAGGTACAATGATAAATTGTTTACTTAAATAAGTTTTTGTTTTTTAATAATTCTAGTAACCTTTAAAAATTCACTATGAAAACAATTTTAGAGTCTGGAAAAGAAGAAATAATTCTTTATTCATATAAAGTAAATTAATTTAAAAGTTATCTAACTGGATAGAGATGTAGCCATCTAACCTTATAATTCTGATTGGTTTCAGAGGATAACAGAAAATATTTACTCTATTTTACAATTTGATGCAAATATATTCTCTTCATAAGAAGCAATAGACTGTACAGAGGAAAGATCATAAACACTGATGAAACAAGCCTGAGTTGGAGTCTTGGTTCAGCCACATCTTGCCAAATTCTTGTCTTAATTTCTTATTTTCAAATCTATTTAAAATTTATTTATTTCATGAAAAAGAATTTTATTGTTGAAGTCATAGCAATAGGAAAGCAAGAAAGACGTAAACACAATAGACATTGATGTAAAAGGTAGCATGACATTGGCTATTGCTCTGCCTGTGAAGAACGAAGTCCATGGTCATGTGCACAGGCTTTCACTGGTAGTAACATCTGCACCTGCTTGGGGGTTGAAGTGAATGACTGTAAGCCTCGTGATGAGGAGAGCGAGTTGTTCGGGAAGCATAAAAAAAAAAAAAAAAAGACCTTTTTCTTAACTACATTGAAATAGCTTCAGAAGTGAGATCCTTATATAACTATATTTCACCACATATAACTATATATAACTATCTATATATGTATACATAAATATTATATATTTCATATACACTTATCCACATGCTTTATACTCTCGACAACCACCAATAAAGTTAGAAACATCTGGGGTATCATTCTGTAGCAATATGAATGCCATCAGCATCATAGTACATAAGCACTATTTTTACATTTTGTTTTCAAAGCAACAGGTTTTTTTTTTTTCTCTCTTTTCTTTTTCTCTAATTGATAAGTCAATGTGAATGTTACTTTGGACCCAGAGGCAAAGAGTGCTACATAACATGTTTTCTGCCTTTAAGAATTAAAAATCTAATTAGAAACTAAAAACTTAGAAAGCAGAAAAAATAAGAAACAATAAAGTTTGTATGTGACCAATTCAAAAATTTGTGTCAGGCTTAACAATTCCAGAGATTGAGGGGAAATATGGAGGTCAGCTGACACTTCATTAACATCCACTAAAAGTGGGTTATTATGGCTAAAAATATAGGATGAGAGAATAAATATATGTTCTATTCCATAATCCTTCATTAGCTTTTAATTTTTTCCCTACATGTCAATTCCCATGTCTTTTCTTTCCTGTGGGTACTTTATGTTTTCCAAGTATTCTGGATTACTGATTTTATCCTTTGCTTGGTTCAGACTGAGACATGTGCATAGATCTTAGTATAGATATATATGTATATATGGAGGTACACATATATAGATATATAGCTATACAAATATGATTAGATAGCACAATAATGTTATTTTTAACTAATAGAATTTGATAAATATGTACTCAGTATTTTCCTAGTCCACTTTTATTACATTTCTGGACAAGTTTATGATTGTTTTTAATCTGGTAATTTTTAAGATGGTGACATAAATATATCAAGACAATGATAAAACCAATAAAGTTGCTTAATATAATTCACCAACTTTTTCTTCATTTCTGGCCAATCAACCAGAGATGTAATAATATGGAAAAGACCTTGTATGACTCAGTCATAGTTTCAGTAATCCTATGTTCAATATCAATAATCATTGCTATTGTCTTTTGGACAATAAAAAATCACAAATAATAATGTACAATTTGGGAAAATTTTAGCATAATTTTCTGCCTGCTGTAAAAAGTGCTTAAAATGAAAATGTATATTTTGTATTCACTATTCTGAATAATATATTTCTTTTTTTTTTAATTTTATTTATTTATTTATTTATTTATTTATTTATTTATTTATTTATTTATGGCTGTGTTGGGTCTTCGTTTCTCTGCAAGGGCTTTCTCTAGTTGCGGCAAGCAGGGGCCACTCTTCATCGCAGTGCGCGGGCCTCTCACTGTCATGGCCTCTCCTGCTGTGGAGCACAGGCTCCAGATGCGCAGGCTCAGCAATCGTGGCTCACGGGCCCAGTTGCTCCATGGCATGTGGGGTCCTACCAGACCAGGGCTCGAACCCGTGTCCCCTGCATTGGCAGGCAGATTCCCAACCACTGCACCACCAGGGAAGCCCTGAATAATATATTTCTGTTTGGCCAGTCTAGAAAATCTTTTCATTGTATCCATAAAATTTTCATTATGTTTTCAATGTATAAATAATTCATAAAACATGAAAAATAAAGATATAAATGATACAAAAAGTAACATAACCATCTTCATTTAAGTGGCCCAGGAGATGAGCAAGATGCCTAATTTTTTCTCAGTTTATAACAGTGTCCCACAATGACTAGAGGAAATCATGTTTTATCTTATACAAGATTTCTCTATACATATTAATACAATGGCTGTATTAATTTATATACACATACACACATACATGAATTTATTAAAAAATACGACATGATTTCTGTCCATATTTGTATATACAAAATCAACACACATAAACCCGTTATGTTTCTATATACTAACAATGTACAGTCTGAAGGAAATTAAGAAAAACATCTTATTTACAATAGCATCAAAAAGAATAAAATACTTAGGAATTAACTTAAGCAGGAAGCAAAAGACTTGTACACTAAAACATACAAAACAATACTAAAAATATTAAAGAATACACATCTAATGAAAAGACATTCTGTGTTCATGGATTGGAAGACTTAATATGGTTAAAATGTCAATATTATACCAAGTGATTTACATTTCAATGCAATCACTATCAAAATCTCAAAGCATTATTTTGCAGAAATAGAAGAAAAAAATATAAAATTCATATAGAATCTCAAAAGACCTGAATAGCCAGAACAATTTGAGAAAGAAAAACAAAGCTGGAGCCCTCAAACTCCATGATTTGAAAATATATTACAAAGCTACAGTAATCAAAGCAGCATAATAATGATATAAAATCAGACATATTGACTAATGGAACAGAATAGAAAGCCCAGAAATAAACCTTCACAGATATGATCAAATTATTTTCAACAAGAGTGTCATGACTATGCAATGGGGGAAAGGATAGTCTTTTTTATAAAGGGTGCTGGGAAAACTGGATATCCACATTCAAAAGAATGAAATTGGGCCTTTACCTTACACATATACAACAATTAACTCTATATGAATTTAAGACCTAAACATAAGATCTAAACAAATAAAACTTTTAAAAGCAAACATAGGGAAAAAGCTTTATGACATTGGATTTGCCAGTGACTTCTTGGATATAACACCAAAAGCAGTCAATAAAAGCAAAAATAGACAAGTGGGACTACAGTAAACTTTAAAACTTCTTGACAGCAAAATAAACAATCAACAGAATGAAAAGAAAACCTACAGAATGGAAGAAAATATTTTCAAACCGTATATCTGATGAGTTAATATCCAGAATATACAAAGAACTCTTACAACTCAACAACAACCAAAAACCAACCTATTTTTAAAATGGTCAAATGACTTGAATAGATTGTTCTCCCAAAAAGATATACAAATGACCATCAAGCATTTAAAAAGATGCACAGCATCATTAATCATTAGGGAAATGAATAGCAAAGCTACAGTCAGATATCACCTTGCACCCATTATGGTGACTACTAGCAAAAAAACTAAAAAAGCAAGTGTTGGTGAGGATGTGGAAAAATTGGGACACTTGTACACTGTTGGTGGGCACGTGAAATGGTGCAACTGCTATGGAAAACAGTATGGAGATTCCTCAAAAAACTAAGAATAGAATTATCATATGATCCAGCAATCTCACTTCAAGATATATGCACAAAAAAATTGTAAACAGGATCTCAAAGAGATATTTGTGCAACCATTTTAAAACAGCATTATTCACAACAGTCAAGAGACGGAAGCAACCCAAACATCCGCAGGCAAAGGAATGGAGAAAGAAAATGTTGTATATATATAGAATGGAATATTATTCAGAGTTAAAGGGGTCAGACGTCACAACACAGATAAAATTTGATGACACTATGTAAGTAAAATAAGCCAGTAAAAAAGAAAGACAAATACTGCATAATTACACTTAACATTATTAAAATTGTTATATGAGATATCTGAAGACATTAAACTCTTAAAAATGTAAAATAGGATGGTGGTTGCCAGGGCCTAGGCCCTGCGGGAAAAGGGGAGTTGTTCAATGAGTATTGAGTTTCAGCTTTGCAAGAAGAAAAAGTTCCAGAGATCTCTTGCACAAAAACGTGCATATAGCTGCATTTAACATTTAAAAATAGTTAAAATTTTATTTTATGTGTTTCTTACCACAATAAAATTTAGTGAAAATAAAAAATAAAATTCTTATGAATTTTGTTTTTATTTCTCAAATGACATCTCTTTAATGTAGATAGATATTTTAGGAATTTTAAACAGACTTAACAATGTTAGTGGTTTAATGTCAGAGAAAAAGACGATATTCAGTACTTAAGTAAAATTTTCTATTATCCTGTTTCTGGTCATTTGTTTTCCAGCAATTTTTTTTGATACACTCAAGCTAATACTGGAAATTCTCATATTAATAACTTCAATGTACTAATAGAAAATACTAAAAGAGAACTTATTATTTAGGAATGGGAAAATAACTATTTAATGTATCAGATTCTCAAAAATTACTAGACTAATCCACTGAGGAAGTGCCCTTGTTTATTTTGTATACACATGGTCAAACACATAAACGGGGTTTTGGCACATACAGAGTTGGAATTATTCGTGATTCCTCTTTTTCTCTCCTATAGCACAGCAAAGCAATAAAAAATTCTGTTGAGACTTCCTTCAAATTACATTTGGTTATTGATAAAGTCATACACAATATCTCCATTATTACCACCACAGTCTATTATCTCTTGCCTTGATACAGTTGCTTCCTAATTGCTCTCCCTGCTACCACCATCACTTTCTTACCATCTATTCCCACCCAGTAACCAGTCTAATCTTTTTAAAACGTAGGTCAAATCATGATCTTTCTCTCCTCATTACTCTCTTTACCCTCTCATAATTTAATGGCCGAGAAAATATTTTCATTGATATTTTCACTGTCCATTTTCAATCCCTACCACAGGAAAACTATCTGACTTAATTTTCTACCTCCATTCCAGTCTCAGTGGCCTCCTTACTAACTTGGATCCTCTAGATACCCATCCTGATATTGCACTGCTGTATTCTTTGCCTGCAATGATCTACTCCGAAAATCAACATCACTTTAACTTTCTTAAACTATTGTTCAAATGCCACCTTCTCAGTGAAGCCTGCTTTGACCACTCTATTTATAATTGCGACCCCACACCTATACCCTATTCCCAGTGTCTTTTTTCTCCATATTATTTGTGAGTTTATAACATAATATATAATTATTTATAATATTTAGTGACTTTTTTCAATGACTAAAACATAAAATCTCTGAAATCATTGCCTTTGTATTGCTTACAGCTGAACTATAACTTTATGCAATGATTTTTCTTTGTGGACACATAGAGTGAGGATCATGAAACAAGTCTTTTTTTTTTTTTTAATTAAGGGCCATTCTTTTTTTTTAATTAATTTATTTATTTATTTATTTTTGGCTGCGTTGGGTCTTCGTTTCTGTGCGAGGGCTTTTCTCTAGTTGCGGTGAGCGGGGACCACTCTTCAACGCAGTGCGCGGGCCTCTCACTGTCGCAGCCTCTCGTTGCGAAGCATGGCTCCAGACGCGCAGGATCAGTAGTTCTGTGGCTCATGGGCCCAGTTGCTCCGCGGCATGTGGGATCTTCCCAGACCAGGGCTCAAACCCGTGTCCCCTGCATCGGCAGGCGCCTAATCAGTTTTGTTGTAACCTTGCTTTCTGAAACAATGCTGGATTAATGGAAGGATGATGCTTTTCAACAGAAGCTGCAAAGAGAGGATCTTAAAGAATTGGGATTTGTCAGTATATCTCCAGCACTTTCTAAGAAAGAGCATAGTCTGATAAAATGGTTGTAGGATCTAATTCTCTTGGGAGAAAAAGTAAATATAGTTTTAGGTAATTATTCTCCATGACTTGTTACTTGCTAATAAAACATATTTCTGACAGTATTTGGCCATCCAATATGGTCTTTATACAAAATAAGATACAGTGACCAGAAAACATTCTTTTCCTAGTAAAATTCATGTTTTTCTTCTGTATTATCTTCCTTTCTTTCCTTCTTTCTTTCTTCCTTCTTTCTTTCCTTCCTTCCTTCCATTTTTTAAAAACCAACTCAATGATATTTTTTATTGCCACACTTCTTCACATGGGCACCATAATTCTCAAGTCTAATTATTAATTGGTAGAATTAGATTATTGAGTTATAGAATGATAGGTGTGAAATAAAATGAAGTAAAAACTAAAAACCAAGAATAGCTTGCTTTGGGGACTTCCCTGGTGGTGCAGTGATTAAGAATACGCCTGCCGATGCAGGGGACACGGGTTCGAGCCCTAGTCTGGGAAGGTCCCACATGCCGCGAAGCAACTAAGCCCATGCGGCACAACTACTGAGCCTGCACTCTAGAGTTTGCAAGCCACAACTACTGAAGCCCGCATGCCTAGAGCCCGTGCTCTGCAACAAGAGAAGCCACAGCAATAAGAAGTTCACGCACCGCAACGAAGAGTAACCCCTGCTCGCCGCAACTAGAGAAAGCCCGCACACACACAGCCAAAAATAAAATTTAAAAAAAAAGAATAGCTTGATTTGAATGTGAGGTATCTTTAAAATACTGTTTCTCTATTCTCTTTTTTTAGACTATATTTACTGACACTTTACTTAATTGTTACAAGGCTGTCTGATCCTTTTACCTCCCTAAATTTTAATCTCCTCCTTGATCTTGGCATTATTCTAATGGAAGAACATTGAGAACAATGTTCCCCATTCAAAAACAAAACTAAGTTCTTTGGTAGTTTTCATTTCTCGTAGTAACACTATGTCTGCGCCTCATGTGATTTTTGATTCCCAGATTTCTTTGACATTCAACTTATGAAAATGGGTACAGTCAATTTGCAGTTGAAAACTATATTTCACATTATGGTAATGCATGAAAAACACAATGTTATAAACCATTTTTTATCTCATGTACACACAGATATACACAGATATATAACATTTATATTTTGAATTGAATTTTCAGAAGGAATTTCTTTTTTTTCTTAAATTATAAAAAGAATACATTAGCATTATTAAAAAATAAAACTAAGCAAAAATATGTTAAAAGACAGTTAAAACTCTTTACCCTGTCACTATCTTTTTCTCTGAAATAGACAATCTATCTTCTAGCATACATCTCACAATCTTTTCATTTTGTTTTCATTGTCATATAAAATATTATCACACACAGCATACCTCTTGATTGGAGAGAATGCAATATCTTTTGATATTACTTTCAGTACTGTAATTTTTAACATTCAGTATGACTGATTGACAGGGTTTCTCAGAAAAACTAATTTCTTTTTGTGATACTGCAGTTTCATTTTATCAAAACTATATTCACCCGGAGTAACTTTATCCTAGATATATTCCATGCAAATATCCTTCTTGTTTTTACATTTCTCTGTTTTGGACTCCTATGCCTGGAAACATACACTGCCAGACCAAGGCTTTAGAAATGCACATCCTATACACACACCCAGGTCTTATGTGGAGGGCTAATTAAAGACAAACAAACAAAAAACAAGCAGCAATGCAGTAATGCAAGGGTGGGAAAATATTTTGAAAGAATCTCCTGCTCTTGATAGTGGCAGAAATATTTGTGGTTATCGTTTAAAAATGGAGGAAGTGAGAATGTCTGCACCTTCTCCTCTTGTCCCAGTATTAAAAAACTATGCAGTCACAGCTCAGAAGCAGGAAGGCCGATAAAGCAAGTTAGATGCCTCACATCTTTGTCAGACACCAGTTTGTACTATGTAGATGCAACCATGCTTTGTAGATGGAGCTGTTTTTCTAGATTTACTGCCCAGCCCGTGAGAACATAGTTATACTCTCTGAGCTTCTAAGACATTTGCCAGGGGAAAAAAATGAGGTTAAATAGTGAAAATGAGGGGGTTCCTTCCTGAATAGGAATGCCAGATAAAATCCAGATGCCCAATTCAATTTGAATTTCAGTTAAATAATTAATAAATTTTAATATATGTCCCAAATATTGTATGTACTTTATACTCACCCCCCAAATAGCTTTTTATCTGAAATTCAAATTGAACTAAGCATTTTGTATTTTTATTTGTTAGATATGGCAGCCCTGCTCCTGAGGAAATAGTTTTTCCTCAGCTGTTTCTCTCTCATCGTATTTTCCTGGACTACTCAAACAAGCTTCCATGCTTTTCCTGCACACTGTACAAACCAGTTTCCTCTCTGTTGCCTATTTGTCCCAATCCATATACCTGATGTTGTTTATTTTCCTTGCAATTATATAATGAATTTCACAAAAATTACGTAATTTACTTTTTGAGGGGGCAGTGCTAGTGTAAATAGTGTCTGTTTTTTTTTTTCAAATTCCAATTGTCCATTGCTGGTACGTAGCAAAGCAAATGACTTTTGTGTATTAACATCATATCCTGCAACTTTGTATCATCATTTATCACTTCCAGGAGTTTTTGTTTTCTTTTGTTTTTCCTTATTCTTTGGGATTACCTAAATATACAATCATATCATCTGCAAACAAACATAGTTGTATTTCTTCCTTCCCAATCTTTATGCCTTTCATTTGCTTTTCTGTCTTACTGCATTAGCTAGGACTTTTACATCTATGTTGAATGAGTTTGGTGAGAAGGGATGTCTTTACCTTGTCCCTGATATTAAGGGAAAAGCATCTAGTTTCTCAGCAATAAGTTTGTTGTGAGCTGTAGATGTTTTATAGATGTAATTTATCCAGTTGAGGAAATTCCTCTTGATTTCATTTTCTAAAGTTTTATCATAAATGGACTTTGGTTAATTGTCAAGTGCTTTTTCTGCTTCTATTGATATAATCATATGATTTTGACATGATGAAATACACTGATTTTTGGATGTTGAATTAGTCTTATATACCTTGAATAAATCCCTCTTCTCAAATATTCTATTTATAACAACTAAGTTGTTCTGTCTTTTGGATTACATCAAAGTGTGACATTTAAACATAATATGCTCATTTTTAATATTTTTCTATTTTTAGTTGACAGTGAAGAAGTAACCATTCAGGAAAGCATTGTATGTTAAAGAGAGAAGGTAAATAGTTGTGAGTAGTGCAGAAGTAAAAAGATTATTCTACATAACAAAGAAGAGAGGATGGTCTAAAGGAAAAAAGAACAGCAGCAGCAGGAAGATGATGAAATTACATCTATTAAAGGTTTTGTTACTGTTGTTTCCCTGCTTGGTTTTCAAATATATAATATCAATTCCTTTTTTACACAAAAAATGTGTGATTAACTTGCTTAAAAGAAAGGTTATTTAAAAATACTTAAATTAGCTCATATCCACCCCTTTTATAGGATAAAACTCATAAAACACAATAAATATAGGTAAAAATTTAATAAAACTTTAAGCATTTTAACTGTTAATAAATAATTTTATTTAATGTGATCCAGTATCATTTAAATTTTTTTCTACATCATAAATTGTGTCAAATTGTTTGTTTTCAGGATTATAACTTAGCCTACACTTCCAAAAAATTTTTGTACAATTCTACAGTTCTATGTTCTTCATCCTTTTTTTTTTATTATTTATATTTCCTTTATTGATGTACATACATCTATAGGAATGTGATTTTTATTTTCATTTTTAATGTGTGATTATTGTGCTACTAACTTGTATCTATTGACAGTAAGACAATAAAATTATTTACAAACACAGTGTTTGGTTTTTATTTCTATTTTTATTATTTTTTTAACTTTTCAAAACTTTGCCAAAGAAGTGGCAAAAACAGTGTCAATTTTCTTGGCTTCTACTAACCTTACACATGCCTCTTATTTTAATGCTTTATTAGCAGAATCGACCATGCTCATAAGCAAGAGTAGGTGATTGTTAATATAATAATATTTTAGGGACATTGAAATAATGACCTTGCCTTGCACCAAAATATCCTACCCTGTCATACTAACATTTTAAATAATAACCTGATTAGTATTCTCAGCATACATTTACTCATCTCACTTGCCTCTGGATGTCTCAAATTCTCAAAAATAATTTGGCTATGCATTTCTCACTGTTGACATTCACTCCCTGTATCTTAAGCTCATCTCCAAATTCTGGAACATCATTCTGTTTGTAAGTGTTCATCTTTAGCTTTGATTTTCTTGCTTAGATATGGAGCCTGGCCTCTGCATCTTTCCTACACTAAATTATATTTTAATTATGTCATGTTTCAGAGCATCAGTCTGTGATATCACAAGTGGTCATAGTTCCTATTCATAGCAGCCCCCTAAAATACTTCAAAAACTTCCATCAGTACTTAACTCCATTCTTCCTTTGGGCTGACATTCTGTTGCCATAGATGACATTCACCTGCCATGGTTTTAGACCAGTGTAAAAAGTCAAATGCAGCCAGAAAATTTATAAAACCAAAATTATTGAACGTATAAAATATAACAGGAGCTGTTATGGGTTTCAGGGATCCATCAAGATTTTACCTTTTGTGAGGTCACTAATAAGGAAGTATTGTTTATATACTAATATTTCTCCCAGGGAGCTGCCTAGTAATTAAATTCTAGTGAGAAGTTGCTTTGGAAAAGTCTTATTTAACAGCAGAGATGTTAAAGATCTTTCTTTTATCATTTGGACATTATATAAAACAAACATTAGGAAGGGCAGTCGTTGAGAAATGGGATGTGTTTAGGTGCCAGGTGAGTTTAGACATACTTTCTCTAGAGACTCAGTCTTCTCTTTGCAATGGCAAGCTGCAAAGACTGAAAAATTCCTAAAAAGGATTAGATAAATTTTTAGAATGAGATGCTCAAAATTTCTATGGTAGTATTTTTCAAACCTGAATCATAATCTATCTGTGATTATTAAAATCTAACTATTTAGTCATTATTGGCTTAACATTTTCAAGTAAAATCACAGAATGAAAGTGTCAGAGTGCATGAATATAGTAAGAATAATTATTAGACAAAATTTGTTCAAATTGTCTGTGTATGTGTGTGTTTACATTTACTAGTTTTGATGCATGATATATTTCTTATTATGGGCCATAGTTTTTAGAAAACTGAGTTATAAGTTATTGAACTGGATACAGAGGTGAGGCTATAAAGGTATAATGGGCTGAGAAGGTCTGATAGAAAATGTAAACCATATGTTACATAACATTTATATATCCAAATCCACTAACTATTCCAATTCAGCATCCAATCATTTAGCAAACCATGTAATCTAGGAAAGAAGGAAACAGGAATCAAATTAGTTTTGAATTTCTTTACTTGATAATATTTTTTGTGAAATATTTTCCTCATAAAGCCAACCATATATTCTAGATTTATTTTTAACTCTTGGGCTCTCTCATATGTTGCTGAAATTTCCGTTTTTTTCCCCCAGAAAACCACTTTATGTATATATATAAGGTCTTAGCTTTGAAACTCTTTGCAACCAAAGTTGAACTGAAGCACATAACACAAACATTTCTACTTAAATTATTTTATATACAATATGGATATATGGTTATATTTGATTCTAAATATTAATTTGGAAAGTAAGAATTTGATATTTAATTAATTGACTAATCAATGTAAAGGAAAAATAGTATTTTGAAATAATTAAGGGAAAGCTTACCATGTTTTTAAACTGGAGAACTTCGATAATTTTCTAAATGTAACATTTGCATTGTATATAAGCTCATAGATCATATGAATATAGATATTTTGAAACCAGACTTCTTTCAGGAATTCTTTGGTGTAAAAATTAAAAACAATTCAAAAACATGGTTTTTGTCCAGAATACAACAGAGAGAGCAAATATATATATATATATATATATATATATATATATTCAAGTAAACACAGGAGAAAAACAAAATAAGCACACACACACATTTGTGGAAAAGGTAAATTTTCCGTATGTCTCCAGATGTGATGCAAAAATCCAAAAATATGTAAATATGGGAAGGTGGTAGTTACTCCCAGGAGAAAGAGCAAACTATGCCTTCTAGAGTACATTTGAAGAAGAAGCCAAGAATAATAAAGACATAAAAAGAGGCTATTTTGATCTTCATAATAAAATCGAAGGTGAGCTTAATTTCTGAGATGATAAGATTTGGAGTTCTTCCACCTTAGGGTTGCCAGATATAGCAAATGAAAATACAGGATCCATAGTTAAATTGAATCTCATATGCATAAGAAATACATATACACATACATATATTTACATTAGAGACACATTATATATATAATTTTTTAGTGAGTATGCCTGTGTAATATGTGAGATGTGCTTATACTAAAAAAAATGTGTTGTTTATCTGGCATTCAGAATTAAATGTAAGTCCTTTTTATTGCCTGGAAACCTCACCCCACTCCTCTCTGGAAAGGTAGTGAATGTTTGGAATTCTTTCTCTGATGAGAAGAACAAATTTAATTTGATTTGAATAAAGAGATTAGTCAAATACTAGGAGAAACACTGTGAATTAGTTAGAGGGATTTTTTAAATTTGTTTTTAATATAGTCCACTTTGTAAGGTGACTTTTTTCTTCAATGCTTAATAACCTTAAAATGTAGAAAAGAAAAGAGTCTTAAATTTATATCAAATTTGGAATTGTCAGTGTGGGTATGATATAATCATTAAAATGCTGGAATTATTTTAATCAAGAAAAAGCTTATTTAATGTATCTGGTTAAGGAGAATGTTTAGAAATGATAACTGTTAGGAAAATAGTTATCAGATTAGAGAACAAAATAATGACAAAGAAAATATGGGAGCAGCTAAAGATTAAAGAATGAAAGCTGGATCAGGGATTGGGGCCCACTCTTCTTAAGTTAAAAGCTTAATAGTTGAGTTGTTACTGCCTGCAAGTTTGCTTACAACTTCTATCTGTGTATTCAGTCTTATGAAACAGTGATAGAAAAGTGTGTAGAGTGAAATCAGGGTCATGAGCAATATTTTTGAAAATGGAAATCCTTGAAAAATGTTGGGAGAGGTGTCTAAGTTTATAAATGATAAGAAATGGTATAGATTTAGAGTGAGGACAGATTGTTGAATAAGGTGTTTGAAAAGTGGTGAAAAGGTAGCACTTGAGAATGAGAAAATTCCCCTATTTTTGGCTTAATAATACCAGAAAATAGCAGATAGAGCAAGAATTTTAAGACTTCAGGTAAAGAGACATTTCACTTTAATTGAAAGAGTAAAGTTTGCTCAAATAAAATTTGAGAATATAGAGACATTTGTAGATAATTAATGTATAAGGTACAAAAGAATGAGCTAGGCACAACATTACTAAATAAGGCAGAAATAAGTAAAAGGCAAGTGTTTCAAGATTTTATTGACTGCAGAGCATTCGCCCCAGTCATAACTATGAATCACAGGGGAAAAATAAAAAATAATTCAAAAGGAGAGAGACATGTCACCTCACTCATGAGGAAGGAGGTTGTGTATAAAACTTTTCAACCTGTATCAAGGAGTCAATGATAAAATATTTGTTGTTTTGCCAGTCCTGGATGCTTTATATTTTGGAAATTGTCTGTGTAGTTGGAAGGTGACTGACACTGATTAAAAATTAATTAACTATGAACCTTCTAAAATGACCATCTGAACCTCAAAGAAAAATGTCTCCTTAGAAAGTAATTGCATTTTAGCTTAATTCAAGTCTCAGGCTAAGATGTTATTAGAATTTACTATAACTTCTCTGAATAAAATGTGAAACTAAAAAGTAAAACCATGAACATTATAGTAAAAAATCCCCTGTTAGCAATCCAAAACTCTTCAGAAGGGAGAGTGTTAGACTAAATCACATTTTAAATATGATATTAGATATTATACCTCTTTTATGTTTTCGTTGTCAAGAACCAGTCTAAGATAACCAGCTCAGGTTTCAAAAATACCATATAACACCCAAACAATAGAGATTCTGACAATTACTGGCAAAGCATAAGCTTTGTATCATACTGATGTGTATATAGACACGACGGATAACTTATGTGATCAATATCAACCTGTAATGTTATATCAGTTGATGCACAGTGGTCAAGAGAATACGTTTTATGTTCACACAGGTCTGTGCTAAATTTGAATTTTACTTTTGCTACTTACAAAATTTCTAAGCTTAAATGAGTACCTAATCTCTACAAGTCTCAGCTTTATATTTTAAATATAATAACAACATGATTTCATAATTTGTTATAGAGATTTAATAAGATAATTCATGTCAAATATTTAATTCATACTAAATGTTATTGTCATCTTGCTATTTTGAGATGCTGAAGATTCCCATATTCAAAGTTATGTGATAACATACTAACAAGTGTAAAATTTGAATTTTATGATGTTTATTTAGTTTAATTACAAAATTAATTTCTTACCATGAAAGCTACTTTTTTGAATAATGCATTTGAAATGAACACATTTTCTTCCTTATTAATTGTCAAATTTTATTTCCTTAATTTAGGTCTAGTTAGTTCATTTTATTAGCATTTCTCAAATATAAACACAATAGCATATATAATATTTTCAAATACATAGATTGATTAGTGAACCCAATAACATAATACCAATACCACTACTTATGTACTCTCAAAAATACATATTTTGAGGTAGAAATAGGGCCTATACTCTCTACTGAGTAGCAAGTAGTTTAGTTTGGACAAAACTGAAATGAATTTATCATATTCATTACATGATGTTGATAATGTTTCTCTCAAGAGCTAATGTGAGCCAAACACCACTGGGTTTTACTAATGAAGATATTTTTTGAATATTTAAAAATAAGAACAGTAATATAAGAATGTAGTATTTCTATTAATAAACTTATGTTTATCAGAAAACTGTATATCTACTTTATGTAAAACAGCTGCCAGAAATAAATTTTAAAATATTACTCAGCCATAAAAATGAATGAAATAATGTTATTTGCAGTGACATGGATGGACCTAGAAATTGTCATACTGAGTGAAGTAAGTCAGACAGAGAAAGACAAATACCATATGATATCCCTTATATGTGGAATCTTTAGAAAATTGTACAAATGGGAACTTGTTTACAAAACAGAGTCACAGATATAGAAAACAAACATGTTTACCAGGGGGGGAAAGCAGGATGGGGGAGGGATAAATTGGGAGATTGGGATCAACATATACACACTACTATATATAAAATAGATAACTAGTAAGAACCTGCTGAATAGCACAGGGAACTTACCTCAATACTCTGTAATGACCTATATGGGAAAATAATCTAAAGAAGAGTGGAAATATGTATATGTACAACTGATTCACTGTGCTGTACATCAGAAACTAACACACCATTGTAAACCAACTATACTCCAATAAAAATTTTTTAAAAGACATCTTCTTAAATAAGAAAATAAATAAATAAATAAAATATAGTTTAGACAATAAATTTTAAAAAGCTAAATAGAAATTTTACTTTCAACAAACTGGGTATAGAAGGAATGTACATAAACATAACACAGGCCATATATGACAAGCCCACAGCTAACATCACACTTGATACCTAAGAATAAATTTAACCAAGGAGGTGAAAGATCTCTACACTGAAAACTATAAAACAATCATGAAAAATTAAAGATCACCATAATAAGGCTAGTTACCATGTAACAACATATAAAGATACTACATTATTATTGACTGTATTCCCCACACTGTGCATTTCAGATGTGACTAATTTATTTTGAAACTGGAAGTTTGTACCTCTTAATCTTTGTCACCTATTTCTTACATCCCCCACTCCCTTCCCCTCTGGCAACCACCTGTTTGTTCTCTGGATCTATGACTCTGTTTCTGTTTTCTTATGTTTGCTCATTCATTTGTTTTTCAGACTCTACATATAATTAAAATCATACAGTATTTGTCTTTCTCTGGCTGACTTATTTCACTTAGCATAATACCCTCTAGGTCCATCCTTGTTGTTACAAATGGCAAGATTTCATTCTTTTTATAGTTGAGTAATATTCCACTATATATATATATATATATATATATATACCACATCTTCTTTATACATTTAATTTTTTATGGCCGCTTAAATTGCTTCCTTATCTTGGCTATTGTAAATAATGCTGCAATGAACATAGTGGTGCACATATCTTATCAAATTTAGTATTTTCATTTTCTTTGGGTAAATACCCAGGAGTGGAATTGCTGGATGATATGGTAGTTCTATTTTTAATTTTTTGAAGAAACCCCATACTGTTTTCCATAGTGACTGCACTAATTTACATAGAAAAAGAGATAAGTGTTGTGATTACCAGAGGCAGGGGGTGAGGGGTGGGGGAGATGGATGAAAGTGGTCAAAAGGTACAAACTTCTAGTTATAAGACAAATAAGTACTAGGGTTGTAATGTACAACAAAACTAATATAATTAACACTGCTCTATTTATATTTTATAGCTGTTAAGAGAATAATTCCTAAGAGTTCTCATCATAAAGAAAAAAATATATATATTCTTTCTTTTTATTTTTATTTTGTATCTATATATGAGATGATGGATTTTGGCAATAAACTTATTTTTATCATCATTTCATGATGTATGTAAGTCAAATCATTATACTGTATGTACACCTTAAACTTATGCAGTGTTATATGTCAATTATATCTTTTAAAAAGTGGGAAAAAAATAAACTTCAAGAAGACAAAAATAAAAGGAAAGATAGTCTGTGCTCATGGACTGGAAGAATTGCTAAAATGTCCACTCTACCCAAAGCACTAAACATTCAAAGCAATGCCTATCAAAATTCCAGTGGCATTTTTTACAGAAATAGCAAAAACAATCCTAAAATATGTTTGGAGCCACAAAAGACCCTGAATAGCTAAAGCGATCTCGAGCAAGAAGAACAAAGCTGGAGGCATCACATTTCTCAATTTCAAACTATATTACAAAGCTATAGTAAACAAAACAGGAATAAAAACAGACACATAGATGGATGGAACAGAATAGAAAGCTCCAAAATAAACTCATGCATATAAGGTCAATTAATTTTTCAGCCCAGAAATACACCCATGCATATTTGTCAATTAATGTTTCTCTTCAAACTCATTTAATTAGACACGTTAAGGTACCACTGCTGTTAGGAAATATTTGTAATATTTCTGCTTTTAAATATTTTCTGCCATAATTATTATAAATTTTTCCAGGTATCACACTTAGTTTCAACTATCATAGAATCAGAAGTATTTCCCACAGGCTTTCCTCTATATAAAGAAGTAATATGTATAATAATTTTTAAATAGTCCTCCTAACTTTGGGAAAACTTTGTCCTACCCCAACACACACACACACACACACACACACACACACACACCATTTTTTTCAAGCCAAGAATATATTATGGGGAAGGGATAATCTCTTCAAAAACTGGTCCTGGGAAAACTGGATGGCCACATGCAAAAGAATGAAACTGAACCACTATCTTACACCATATACAAAAGTAAAAAGTCAACCCAAAATGGATTAAGGAGTTGAATATCAGACCTAAAGCACTAAAACTACTTGGAAAAAACATAGGGGGTAAGGTCTTTGACATTGGTCTTGGCATCAATTTTATGGACTTGACACCAAAAGCAAAAATAAACAAGTGGGAATACATCAAACTAAAATGCTTCTGCACAGCAAAGAAAACCATCAACAAGTGGAAAATGCAACTTATAAAGTGGGGAAAAAATATTTGCAAACTACATGTCTGATAAAGGCTTAATATCCAAAATATATGAGACACATACAAAAAACAGAAGCTTAGTGAAAAGGTAAGCAAAGGACCTGAACAGACATTTTTTTCAAAGAAGACATACAAAGGGCCAACAATACATTAAAATGTGCTCAACATCACTCATCATCAGAGAAATGCAATTAAAAATCACCGTAAGGTATCACCTGACATTGGTTGGTATATCTATTATTAGTGAGACAAGAGATAACGAATGCTGGCAAGGATGTGGAGAAAAGGAAACTCTTGTACACTGTTGCTGGAAATGTAAACTGGTACAGCCACTACGGAAAATAGTATGAAGTTTCCTCAAGAAACTGAAAACAGAGCTATCATAAGATCAAGCAATCCTACTTCTGGGTATACATACAAAGGAAACAAAATCACAATCTTGAAGAAATACTTGTGCTACCATGTTCATTGCACCATTATTCACAAGAGTCAAGGTATAGAAACAACCTAAGTATCCACAAACAAATGAATGGATTTTAAAAAGGTGAGATATAAATTAAATAAATAAATATATATGTATATGTATATATACATATACAGTAAGTCACCTACATACAAACCTTCAAGTTGAGAAATTTCAAAGTTGCGAACGTGCGTTCACATGTCCAATCAAGTAAGTCAATTCACATGTCTGGCATATATTGTCACGTGCGTGCATCCTCTACAAGTGGTTGTGCTTTTGTGTACTTTGCTCTACAGTACTGTATACAATATAGTAGTAGAATGTCTTTATTTCAAGCCCAGGATGTCCAGAAGCAAGCATAAAAGCAGTGGTGATGCAGCTGGTACACAAAGGTTGTGGCAGCTGTTCAGAATGTAATCCAGTGCTACCATGTTATCTATGGTGAGAAAAGAAGAGCTATTACCCAGATATCACTGGATCATTTTTTTTCAAGAGGGTAGATATAATTGAATACAGCAAGGAACCAGAACCTATGCCATCAGTGTCAGGCATGAGTGAAATTGCAGCTTGCCCTCTATCTCCTATTGCTGATGATCCTTCAGCTCTACCATCTCCCACCTCCTCTCCCTACTCCAGTCTTCTTGCTTGTTCACTCGATGCCAGCCCCTGTATGCCAGCTGTTGCATTGTACTACTGTACTTTTCAAGGTATGGTACTGTAGATTTAAAATGTTTTCTTTATTTTTTGTGTTTGTTTTTTATGTATTATTTGTGTGAAAAGTATTATAAACTTATTACAGTACAGTACTATATAGCTGATTGTGTTAGCTGGGAACCTAGGCTAACACTGTTGGACTTACAAACAAATTGGACTTACAAACGTGCTCTCAGAACAGAACTCGTTCGTATGTAGGGGACTTTCTGTATACATATATATATATATATATATATATATATATATATATATATGTGTGTGTGTGTGTGTGTGTGTGTGTGTGTGTGTGTGTGTGTGTGTATGTATGTCAGCCTTAAAAATAGAAAGAAGTCCATAGATAAACCTGGAGGGAATTGTGCTAAGTGAAATATATCAGACTAAGAAAGACAAATACTACATAATATCACTTAAATGTGTAATCTAAAAAAAAAGTCAATGTGAAATGATAAAAGAATGGATATGTTAACTCAGTGGTGGGAATTCGTTTACAATGTATATGTATATCAAATCATGTTCACACCTTATATCACAATTTTAATTTTCAATTATATTTCAAAAATTTAAAATAAATAATAGAAGCTTTACTTTCAGATAAATAAAGAGCTGACAGTAATCATTCTAAAATATATTAGGTGTTGCCAATATTGAGATTTAGGAAACTCAACAGTTTTTCTTCAAATTTTATTAAGATATAATTGGCATACAGCACTGTATAAGTTTACAGTATACAGCATAATGATTTGATTTACATATATCATGAAGTGATTATCACAATAAGTTTACTGGATAGCCATCATTTCATATAGGTACAAAATTAAAGTAGAAAAAAATTATTCTTGTGAAGAGAACTCTTAGAATTTACTTTCTTAACAACTTTCATATATAACATACAGCAGTGTTAATGATTCATGAGTTTTAAATTGCCAAAATGGCATAACTAACCTATTTAGCGAGTGTCTTCAACTTGACTTTAATTTAGGTAGCAGTGATATATGAGCATTCTAACTTATCAGCCAAGATGCTTGATGACTAGTGAAGATAAATGTTTCCCTTGTTTTCATTCCTACTCAGTAGTTTGAGAGCATCCTTTAAAGAGTTAGAACATGTGATATAAAATACTGAAGTTTGTCTATCTTTTGTGCACTCCAAGTATCCACTTAGGACTGAAGTATGACCAGGAAAGAACTATGCTGTTGAATATCTATGCCCTTGACTTTTAAGATTATATCTTTTTATTTCAGAAGTTTTGAAGTCTTTAAATTTATTTGGTTTATTATCCTTCCCTATATATATATCACATACTGTAAATTATACATACTTAAATGATAAGAGTTTAAAGAAAGTGAAACCACCTGGATATTCACTAGATTTTTGATAGTAGAATATGTTTTTATATGCTTATGTAATTTATCTTATTTCTTTCATAGTATCCATAGTAGAGAGAAATCTCAAAAATCTCAGTTTTTCATAGATCAACCTATATATAACAATAAAATTAAATTTAGACTTTTTTTCTTTTAAAATAATCCTCTTTAAAAGTGTAAGGTTTATATATGCTGAGTCAGTATAGAAAACTTTAAATAAGTAATAGAGTAGCTGATTGAGGGAGAGTTCAAATACATATGTTTTTATTTCACTCCAAAGAAGGAATTACCACCTTAGAAAGGTGAAAAACATCTGAGATTTTTCTACACAATCATGACTCTTTCATATTAACTCAGTTTGCTACCTTTGTATGTATTTGTGCTGATAATCAGAATGTAAGATGAGTAGTTGAAGAGACAGAAATGTAATTAGGGAATCTTTCATTCTGTAAATATCAGGAACTTTAAAGTCTTAGCTCCAACTCTTTTGAGAGTTCCACCTCATCATCCCCAATTGATAGATATGTAGTTCTGTCTGTATCACGTTTATTCATATAGGACCCATATAATTAAAAAATTCTAAGAGGCTTAAAAAAATAAGACAACACAACACTTCAAGGAGAATCAGCTTGATTTTATTTTGCTGAAAGAAGGAGAATGGAAAGTGAATGAGGGGTAAGAGAGTGAGTGAAAGAGAGAGAGACCCATGGTATTACTGACCTAAGATAAATTGTAGAACAAACTAATGCTAACATCTCCTTAACTCATTCTTTGATTCTAAAAGAAATTATGAAGAATCTTACATTATCTGATATTTTTGCCACTTAGTAATGTTCTACCAAAATTCTCAAAAGCATCCCCTCCTTTAAAGACTAAAGACCTAGGGCTCTTAACCCAGTATCATGTCTGAAGAACAAGATTTTAGATACTAATATTGTACTGTAAATAATGCTACCACCTCATCTTCCTACAGGATTATGCAACATTAATATTAAATTCCATGGACACTCTTCAAGCTTACTCTTTTCTGAATTTTGTAAGATTACTTAAAATACAGGATAAGTAAATATCTCATCCTTCAGGAAAATAACTTAAATCATTTTTAATGGACTTTTTAAATACTTCAAATACCTCATTATTTTTTGAAAACTATATCTGATGCCTTCATTGTTCTTTATATTTGTATACTTAATGTTTCACATAATATGTATTAATATAAAGACAGGCAGAAGTAATATTAACTAAAGGAAACTAGCATGTTAAAACGTTTAATATGCCATCAGCATTGTGATAGGTACTTTAACATATTATTTGACTTAATCATTACAAAGATTCTCTAAGGAAACATTAAGTGCATTTTACAGGTCAATTAACTCAAGAGATGTTTGATACGTTGCTGAAGGACACAAAACTAATTGAAAACCCCATTTTCCTGACTCCAGTCTATATGTTTATATTTAACTAAACTATAATTTCCAAAAGTTAATCACAGATTTTATAGTAAAAAGCCTTGACATATAAATGGTAATTCCCTGCTTCCATTCAAAATTGTCTTCCTCTATTCTTCATCCATATTTTACTGTAAACACTCACTCATATGTTCAGGACTACCTGGGTTTGAAACCAATTCTAAAATTGGGAAGAAGATATATACCAAGATTCCTTAAAACTTGAGCTATCAAGATATTGTTACTTAGACTTTCAGTTTCTTTTTCAAAACCTTTGACTATATCCCTACTTCTTCTGCCCAAGATACGTGAAATTCCTTATCTCAGGTGATTATCACTCTAATCTGGATCCAGGTGATCTATGTATCTTTTCCTTGTCTTAGTTAAATTTCTTCAATCTGAGATCTTGCTTGGTTGGATATATATTAACTGTTTTCAGTATTTGAAATTCCTCTTGACCAGGTTAATTATTAATCTCTATTTTCCTCATTTTGATGTAATTTCTTTAGATTTGAGCTCCACCTGTTTGCTATATCATTCCTTTCATTATTACTATTAGCAAGCAAAATTCGAAGTTCCATCCAGGTTTCCTCTGTGACTAATGGATGATTCTGTTAATTTTCTTCTCACTTTTAACATGAATTTGCAACAAAGGCTCCAGGTTTTTAAAATTCTATATATTTTAAACAGTATAAAGTTTGAAAATTCTATATATTCTCTCTTCACCTTTTCTCCCTTCCCTTATAATCCTACTTACAGAAACAGTACACTTAACATAATTATAATTTTATAATTGTACTTCATTCATATAGTTTCAGGTGAATAATATTCTCTTGTGAAAAATGAGCTACTTAAACAACCATTCATTACCAAATATATAAATTATATGATAGATTGTCAATGAAAAATTAATTTCCTCTTAAGACCTAGATAAAATCATTTGATCATGTATATTCAAAGAATAATTAAAATATACATATATTGAATGAAATTCAAATGAAACATTTGTACTATTTCTTTGATATTCTTTTTATGTAACTTCACTATGATTATAAGTAAACCAGTCAGTTAGCATATTAAATTACATAGTTATATAATTTTTCAAGTCAAAGATCAAATAACTCTCCTATGTGCTAATAAATTAAAAATAAAGTTTTTATTCTGAAAATTTTTATGCATTAAATTATTTTAGTATGTTTTTGTAATTCAGTGTGGATAAATTGACAAAATGAATATATGAGTTGAGGATATAAAACCCAGGGGTGACACAAAAAATACTTTTTTTTTAAGTTGTGACTTAATTAAATTATCATTCAGTACAATACTTATGATAACATGTTTATTGCTCATTCCATGTCCTGCTGTGCAATGAGACACAAGAGACAGTAAATATGGAATTAAATGCCAATAGGTTGCAGCTTTGTAAACACATAAAATGCAAAATGGCATAAAAGCTCTTGAGTCCTGCTGATTCCTAATTGTCGTCTGTGGCATGCTTTATTCTACATTGCTTTAAAGTAGCTGATATTACATTAAGCTCCAGATACCTTGTACCTAAGAAAAACTAATTCTTTAAATTAGGATAATTCTTAGAAATTATACTGATTTTTTACTTAGTTAATAAAATGTATGCTCAATAATTACTTTCAAGTAGCAAATTTTAATAGAAAGCCCTTTATATGGATTGAAAATGGTAGGGAAAAAAGTATACTAGCAAATCATTATCACTTTTTAAAAGCACTTCTATTTTTTATTAGCAATAATTTTTTAAGTATCAAAAAGTTTCTTCATGTCTATAAATTATATTTCTCTTACTTTTGGTTTATTTAACCTCATCATCAATCAGGAAAGATACATTCTGGGTTTTTTTAAAATTTTATTTTGTGACATTAGTCAAATATAAACTCAAGTATTCTTATGACTTTAAAAAATGTTTTTCTCCTGAGAAATGCAAACATTCTTGGCGCTACTGATAAATTGGCTCTCACAGTAAACAATCAGTACTAGAGTACCAGCAAAAAAAAAAACGTTAATCTGAATTAGACAAAGTAAATCTTATCAAGTTATCATTCTGAACTTCATTCCTTTCTTTTGAGAAATTACTCCATTCCTAAACTTTTTATCTGTGAATCCATAAATCTTTTTTTGTTTGTTCTGTCCTTTTATATTTTTTATTTATTGTTGAAATACAATATTATATTAGTTTTAGGTGTACAACATACTGATTTGACTTTTCTATGCATTATGAATTGATCTCAACAGTAAGTCTAGTCTGTCTCTATATAAAGTATTGCAATATTATCAGCTATATATTATACTGTACATTACATCCCTGTGACTTATTTATTTTATAACTGGAAGTTTGTGTTTCTTAATCCCCTCCACATATTTTGCCCAACCCCCTAACCCCCATGCCTCTGACAACCACCAGTTTGTTCTCTGTATCTATGACTCTGTTTTTGTTTTCTTATGTTTGTTCATTTGTCTTGTTTTTTAGATTCCACATAAACGTGAAATCATATGGCATATGTCTTTCTCTGTCTGACTTATTTCACTTAGCATAATATCCTCTAGGTCCATCCATGTTCTTGCAAATGGTAAGATTTCATTTTTTTTTTATCACTGTGTAATATTCCATTTCATATGTGTGTGTGTGTGTGTGTGTGTATACATATCAATCATATCTTCTTTACCCATTCATCTATCAATGGACACTTCAGTTGCTTCGATATCTTGGCTATTGTACATAATGCTGCTATGAACATAAGGGTGTATATATCTTTTAAAATTAATGTTTTCATTTTCTTCTGATAAATACCAAGAGGTGGAATTGCTGGATCATATAGTTCTATTTTCAATTTTTTGAGGAAACTTCACACTGTTTTCAATAGTGACTGCACCAATTTACATTCCTATCAGCAGTGCACAAGGGTTTCCTTTTCTCCACATCCTCACCAATATTTGTTATTTGTTATCTTTTTGATAATAGCAATTCTGACAGGTGTGAGGTGATATTTCATTGTGGTTTTGATTTGATTTTCCCTGATTAGAAATGTTGAACATCTTCTCATGGGTCTGTTAGCTATGAGCATGTCTTCTTTGGAAGAAAAAAATGTCTATTCAAGCCCTCTGCCCACTTTTTGAATGAGATTGTTTAATTTTTTGATGTTGAGTTGCATAAATTCTTCATATATTTTGGATATGAACCTCCTAATAGATATATCATTTGCAAATATTTTCTCCCATTCTGTAGACTGCCTTTTCTTTCTGTTGAAGGTGTCCTTCACTATGCAAAAACTTTTTAGTTTGATGCAATCTGATTTGTTTATTTTTTCTTTTGTTTCACTTGCCTGAGGAGACTGAAATTTAAAAATTTTGCGACCAAGATGGTGGAGTACAGTGATCCTGAGCTCACCTCCTCCCACAAGCACACCAAAATCGCAATGATCTGCAGAACACCATTGATGAAAAAGACTGGAACCTACCAGAAAAGATTTTCTACAACTAAGGACATAAAGAAAGAACCACAATGAGACAGGTAGGAAAGGCAGAATCATGGTATAATAAATACCATAACCCCTGGATGGGTAACCCACAAACTGGAGAATAATTGTATTTCAGTGGTTCTCCCACAGGAGTGAGAGTTCTGAGGCTCACATCAGGCTCCCCAGTCTGGGAGGTCAAGCACTGGGAGAATGAGACCCCAGAGCATTTGGTTTGAAGGCCAGTGGGGCTTAATTGCAGAAACCCCACAGGACTGGAAGAACTAGAGACTTCACTCTTAAAGGGCAAGCACAAAATCTCACATGCACCAGGACCCAGGGCAAGAGCAGTAATTTGATAGGACCCTGGGCCGGAACTACCTGCTGGTCTTGGAGAATCTCCTGGACAGGTGGGTGGGGGGGGGTGTTGTGGCTCCCCCAGGGGACATGGACACTGGTAGTAGACATATTTGGGAAAATTCAATCACATGAACACCTCTGCTGGTTGCTGCCATATTGGCTCAATAATGCTAAGGCCTGGCCCCACCCAACAGCCTGTAGGTGCCAATGCAGGGATTCCTCAAACAAACAACTAACTGGGTGGAGATACAGCCCTACCTATCAGCAGGTAGGCTGCCTAAAGACTTTCTGAGCCCACAACCACCTCTAGACAAGCCCCTATACAAGGTCTGCCCACCAGAAGCCCAAGACCCAGTTCCACTCACCAGTGGGCAGACACCTGCCCTTCCCTCCAGGAGATCTGCACTCATCTTTAAACCAGACTCACCCACCAGACCCACGATCAGGCAGACAACAGACACAGAAACTATTATCCTAAAGCCTGCAGACTCAGCCCAGCCACAGCATTCCAGACCCTACTCTGGGACCAGCTGGGTCCTGGCCCTGGCCACTAGCAAGCCAACACAACCTTAGGGACACACTAAACCCCATACCCAGCTGTGTCAGGAACTGCACCCCCAACCAACAATCTGAAACAAGCTCTGGGGATCCCTGGTCTCTTCAGCCAGACTATAAGAACCAGCTCTGCCTGCCAGTAGTCCATCACTAATGCAAGGACCTAGCTCCAATTGCCAGTGACTGGGCAGCAGCCTTTGGGACTTGATTCTGACCACCAGTGAGGCAGCACTAACTCCAGCACCAATTAGGATTCTGAAACCAGCCACCACATGACCAGGCCCTACAGCAGCCAGCAGCATTCACACAAGTCAGGGTCTAGCAACCAACCAAGCTAGAGGCCAACCAAGCCTACCAGACTGTACACAAAGTCAGCCCACCACAACGGAAGGACCCATGCAGCCTTCTAAGGGGGAACCCCTAGAGTATATAGCTTGGGTGACAAGATGGGAGTATACTGCTGGGATACATAGGTTGTCTCCTACAGAAGGACACTTCTCCAAGGTTGAGAAACATAACTAACCTACCACATACATAAAAATACAAACAGCAACTTAGACAAAATGAAGTGGTAGAAGAATACATTTCAAATGATGGAAAAAGATAAAACCCCAGAAGAAGAATTAAGTGAAGTGGAGATAGGCAATCTACCTGAGAAAGAGTTCAGAGTAATGATCATAAAAATAACCAAAGAACTCAGGAGAAGAATAAATGCACAGAGTCAGAAGTTTTTAACAAAGAGTTAGAAAATATAAACAAAAACCAAACAGATGAAAATACAATAACTAAAATGAAAAACACACTAAAAGGAATCAATAGTAGACTAAATGATTCAGAAGAATAAATCAGTGAGCTGGAAGACAGAGTAGTGGAAATCACTACCACTGAACAGAAAAAAGAATGAAAAAAAAATGAGGACAGTTTAAGAGACCTATGGGATAATATCAAGTGCATGAATATTCTCATTATAGAGGTCCCAGAAGGAGAAGAGAGACAGAAAGTGCCTGAGAAAATATTTGAAGACATAATAACTGAAAACTTCCTTAACCAGGGAAAGGATACCATCACCCAAGTCAAGGAAATGCAGAGTCCCATATAGGATTAACTCAAAGAGGATCACACCAAGACACATTGTAATCAAAATGACAAAATGATAAACGGAGAAAATTAAAAGCAGCAAGGGAAAAGCAAAAAATAACATACACAGGAACTCCGATAAGGCTATAAGCTGATTTTTCAGGATAAATTCTTCAGGCCAGAAGGAAATAGCACAACATATTTAAAGTGACAAAAGGGAAAAATCTACAACCAAGAAAATTCTACCCAGAAAGGCTCTCATTCATTAATTTGATGGAGAAATCAAAGGCTTTACAGACAAGCAAAAGCAAAAAGAATTCAACATCACCAAACCAGATTTACAACAAATATTAAAGGGACTTCTGTAAGTGAAAAAGAAAAGGCCACAACTGGAAACAAGAAAATTACAAAATGAAAAAGCACACCAGTAAAAGTAAACATACAGTAAAGGTAGGAAATCATCCACATGCAAATCTAGTAGGAAGGTTAAAAGACAAAAGTAGTAAAATTGTCTGTATCCCACAATAAGCAGTTAAGGGATGCATAAAACAATTAGATGTAAAATATATCAAAAACTGTAGTCATGAGGGCAGGAGAGTACAAATGCAATGTTTTTTAAATGCATTTGAAATTAAGAGATCATTGACTTAAAACAATCATGTATATATATAGACTGCTATACAAAAACTTTATGGTCATTGCAAACCAAAAATCTATAATAGATATACTCACAAAGTAGTAAAAGGAATCCAAACATAACACTAAAGATAGTCATCAAATCACAAGAGAAGAAAACAAAAGAAGGAAGGGATAAAAAACCTACAAAGACAAATCCAAAACAATGAACAAAATGGCAATAAGAATATACATATAAATAATTACTTTAAATAGATTAAATGATCCAACCAAAAGATATAGAGTGGCTGAATGGATAGAAAAACAAGGCCCATATATATGCTGTTTACAAAAGACCCACTTCAGAGCTAGAGACAAATACAGACTGAAAGTGAGGGGATGGAAAAAGGTATTCCATGCAAATGCAGATCAAAAGAAAGCTGAAGTAGCAATACTTATATAAGACAAAATTGACTCTAAAATAAAGACTGTTACAAAAGACAAAGAAAGACACTTCCTAATGATCAAAGGATCAATCCAAGAAGATATAACAATTATAAATATATAGGGAGCCAACATAGGAGCACCTAAATGTATAAGGCAAATATTAGCAGACAAAAAAGGAGACATCAACAGTAACACAATAATAGTAGGGACAAATTAGGAGTTTGGGATTAACAAATACACACTACTATATATAGAATAAATAAACAACAAGGACTTACGGTATAGCACAAGGAACTATATTCAATATCTTGTAATAAGCTGTAATAGAGAAGAACCTGAAAAAGAATATATATATATATAAATATATATATATACATACACACACACACACATATAAAACTAAATCAGATTGCTGTACACCTGAAACTAATACAGTATGAATAAATTATACTTCAGTAAAAAAAAAAAAAACTTAAAAATTTAAAAAATTTAAAAATTAAATTTAATAAATGACTTCCTCAAGATCAAACAGTACACAAAAGTTAGAGTTAAAGTTAGTGGGGGGTAGGGAATAGATATTAACTGCTAATGGGCATGGAGTTTTTTGAGGGATGAGGAAAACGTTCTAAATCTGATTGTTGCTAAGGTTGCCCAACTTTTAACCATACTAAAAAAAGTTGAATTGTACATTAAATGGGTGAGCTGTATGATATATTAATTATAATCTCAATAAAACTGTTAAAATATCAAACAGTAAATTGAGGAGATAACCTTCAACCAGAGTGTAATATCTCAAAAGTGTGTGAAGCTATCTGTCTATATACAACAGGGAGAACTTGAGAGTTTCCTGAAGAATACTCAATGCATAAAGTTATATACAGGAAAATGATCTGCTGTATGGTGTGAAGACAAGGCAGACATCAGACCAGGAGAAACTGAGAGGACAGAAAAGACAAATTTAATCTATTCAAAAATGTTTATGGGAGTCAGTATCAAGATGGCAGAATAGGAAGATTCTGAGCTTACCTCCACTCACAGACACACCAAAACTACAACTACATTTAGAACAACCATCTCTGAGAATGACTTGAAGACAAGCAGAACAGATTGTCTATAACTAAGGATATAAAGAAAAGGCCACAATAACAGATAGTAGAGATGTAGTCAGAAACCACACCTCTAGTGTGGTGACCCACAGGAGGGATACCACAACCATGGAGGTCCCCCCTAAGGAGCAAGGGATCTGAGTCAACAATCAGGTTCCCCAGCCCAGGGGACCACTATCAAGAAAATGAACCCCACATCATCTGGCTTTGAAAACCAACAGGGCTTATGTCTGGGAAACCAAGACTCTGCTCTTGAAGGGCTCATACACAAACTCATTTTTACATAACATTGTGCCAGCACAGATGCAGCAGCTTGAAACGTACCTGGGTCATATGAGAAGAAGATTCATGGGCTAATATTAGGGTGGTGTCAGAGAGGTAGGGATCTGGTGGAGCTTTCTCCAGAGGTGAAAGCATTGGCCACTGCCATTATCTTTTTCTTTTCTTTTTAACTTTCCTTCCACCTAGCTGGCCTGGTGCTGGAGGGTATCATATCTATCACTCTCAGTTACCCAAGCTACCACTGTGTGCCCTGCCCCACCCCACATGGATGCCCTGGCTAGGCCCTCCAAATTGGCTCCCATCTCACCCCATCCAGTGGACTACACCAGCTGGCACCAGCACCCCTTCAAAGTGGCTTTTGCTCTGGGGGACCCAGCCACATACACAAGCACACCCAGAATAGTCCTAACTGGTCCTTATAGCTGGTTGTACCAAGGATCAGCCATGCACATCAGTGCACCCACAACAGTCACAGAATGACATCTCAGCCAGCTGGGTCTGGAGCTAGCCTTGCCCATCAGCACACCTGCAGAAGTCTCAGCATGTAACAGGAGGGTACATACAGCCAACACAGGGGTGCCCCTGGAACACCTGGATCTGGTTATCAGGGGAGATTACACCACTGGGCCCCACAGACACCTTCTACATAAGGCCACTCCTTCAAGGTTGGAAGAGGTAGCTAAAATACCTAATACATAGAAACAAACACAGAGAGTTAGGCAAATGAGGAGACAAAGAATACCTTCCAAATGAAAAAAACAAGACAAAAACCCAGAAAAAGAACTAAATAAAATAGGAATAAGTACTTCACTGATACATAGTTCAAAGAAATAGTCATAAAAATGTCACCAAACTCAGGAGAAAAATGGATGAACTCAGTGAGAACTTCAACAAAGAGACAGAAAATATAAAACAGAACCAATCAGAACTGAAGAATACAATATGTGAAATGAAAAATACAATAAAGGGAAACAATAGCAGATTACAGCATGCAGAATAAGGGATCAGCGATCTGGAAGACAGGGTACTGAAAAATCACCCAGTTGGAACATCAAAAAGAAAAAACTATTTAAAAAAATGAGGATAGGTTAAGGGACCTGTAAGGCAACATCAAGCATACTAATATTTATATTATAGTGGTCCCAGAAGAAGAAGAGAGAAGAAGGGACAGAAGACCTATTAAAAGAAACAATGGTTAAAAACTTTCCTAACTTGGCAAAAGAAACAAACATCCAAGTCCAGAAATCACAGAGTCCCAAACAAGAAGAACCCAAGGAGACCCACACCAATACATATTATAATTAAGACATCAAAAGTTAAAAGACAAATAGAGACTCTTGAAAGCAGAAGAGAAAAACAACTACTTATGAACAAGGGAACCCCCATGAGACTTTCAGTTCATTTCTCAGCTGAAACTTTACAGGCCAGAAGGACTAGAATGATATATTTAAAGGGTTGAAAGAAAAAAAAAAAAAAAACTACAACCAAGAAAACTCTACCTGGAAAAGTGATTATTCAGAATTGAAGGATATATAGAGTTCTCCAGACAAGCTAAAACTAAAGGAGCCATTGCCACTAAACTAGTCTTACTAGAAATGTTTAAAAGACTTGTTTAAATGAAAAAGATGCCATAACTACAAACAAGAAAATTATGAAAAAGTATCTCACTGGAAAAGGCAAACATATAATAAAGGAAGTGGATCAACCACCTATAAAGCTAGCATAAAAGTTAAAAGTAGTATGAAGTAGTAAAATCATGTACATCTAAAATAATAAGTTTAGCAATACACAAAATAAAAAGATGTATAATATGATCAAAAACATAAAACATGGGGGGAATGGCATAAATATGTAGTACTATTGGAATATGCTCAATCTTAAGTGACTATCAACCTAAAATAGACTGTTACATATGTAGGTTATTATGTATGAATGTCACAAACCAAAAACCTATAACAAATACACAAAAAAATAAAGAGAAAGGAAAATAAACATAAAATTAAAGAAAGCCCTATAAAGTCACAAGGGAAGATAGGAAGAAACAAAAAGAGAAGACCAACAAAATTAACCAGAAAACAATTGACAAAATGGCTATAAGTACATACCTCTCAATAATTACTCTAAATATAAATGTACTGAATGCTCCAATCAAAAGCCAAAAAGAATTAAAATAAGAAGCCCCCTATTTATATTGCCTACAAAAGATTCACTTCAAATATAAAGATACACATAGACAGAGGAATGCAAAAAGATATTCCAAGAAAATAGAAACGAAAAGAAAGCAGGTGTAGCAATACTTATATCAGACAAATTAGACTTTAAAACTGCTGATATAATTCAACACCCATTTATGATAAAAACTCTTAACAATGTGAGTATAGAGGAATATACCTTAACATAGTAAAGGTGATATATGCCAAACCCTCAGCTAACATAATAATCAACAGTGAAAGAAACATTCAGAAAGACAAATTAAGAAAAGCAATCCCATTTACAATTGCATCAGAAAGAATAAAATACCTAGGAATAATTTTAAGCAAGGAAATGACAGACCTATACTCTGAAAAATATAAAACACTGATTAAAGAAATTAAAGACAATACAAATTAATGTTAAGATATGCTGTGCTCATCGATTGGAAGAATTAATATGGTTAAACTGCCCGTACTACCAGAGGCAACCTACAGATTCAATGTAATTCCTATCAAAATACCAATGGCATTTTTCATAGAACTGGAACAAATAACCCTAAGATTTGTATCAAATCACAAAGGACTCTGAATAGCCAAAACAACCTTAAGAAAGAAAAACAAGGTGGAGTCAAGACGGTAGAATAGGAGGACATGGAATCCAACTCTTCCCACAAGTACATCAAGAATATATCTATTATACAAATAGAACAATATTCACAGAACACTTGCTGAACATGAGCAGAGAACCTTGGACACCTAAAAGGACAAGAAAAAATCCACACACAACCAGGTAGGATGAAAGAAAGAAAAAAAGAAAAGAGGATACAAGATGGGACCTGCACCGCTGTGGGAGGGGGGAGCTGAAGGAAAGGAGAGATTCCCGCACTCAGTGAAGCCCTGTCACCGGCGGGAGGATCACCTGGGACAGAGAGGGAGCTTCGGGGACTCAAAAGACAGCGCAGCATCCCGTCTGTGGCAGGCAAAACAAAGTAAGACTTACATGGATGGTTCCCGCTGCAGCCCTGCATGCTCCAGCCTGAGTTGTGTGTCTGCTGGTGTGGAAAGGGGCTGGGTCCTGGGATGTGGGGTTTGGAGAGTGGACCCAAGGAGGGGACAGCTGTTGGCTATGAACAGACAGCTTGAAAGGACAGGAGTAAGAAGATCCACAACCGGGAAAGTTTGTGGAAGAAGCCCGAACCGCCATAGTAGCAGGGTGCCATTGTTGAACGGTGCACAAGGGGCAGGGTTGCCATTGCAGCCCTCTTCCCCATGCATTGACCCTGCCTCTGTGAGCATTAGGAGGGGCACTCGCCTGAGCAACCTCACCCATCCTGCTCCCCAAAGTGTCCTCTGGTCCTGGTGCCCCTTGCAGGATGGCTTGCCTCCCCTGCCAAAGCCTCCTCTGACCTGCTAGTCCTGGTGGGCTCGTGTGCCATACCCCTCAATGCCTCTGCCCCCGCCTGCCTGGGTGGGTGCCTGTGCTCCGGGGCTGCCTCAGGAACAGACACTGGTGGGAGGAACACATGCAGAGGAGGGACTGAAAAAACTGCTGAGCTCTACGGGCTATGCAACTAAGGAAGAAAAGCTGAAATCTCTCCTCGCAGCTGCAGGAACGACAGACTCACACCCTTGTTGCTGTCTTCATAAACTCAGGATCTGCAGAATGTTCAAATGGATGAGTGCTCCTGCAGCTGAGATGGGTTTAGGTTTAGCAGCTGTGGACTTTGTGGGCACACACATGTGGGGATTGGACCCGGTCAGAATCAGAGCTACCTCCATTGCTCCCACAGCAGGTCCAGGTACACAATTACTACAGTCCTGGGACATGAATTCAGTGGATCTGCACTGGTGATCTGATGAAAACAATGCCTGAGAGACACCAGGACCAAGCACTGGCATACCCATTGTTAAGGTGGGGCTGAAAGCAGTTTCAGCAACAGTGTAATTTGTGAACCAGCACAATGGGTGAAAAGTGACACAACAGAGTACACTCACAAGTGAACAGCTCCAGAGTAGGAAAACTCAGTGGCTTCTCTCCTGGTGCAAATGCTCCAGTCCCACCTATCTCACACCAAGGATCAGAAACACAGCTCAGAAACATATCTGGGGGACTCTACTCCAACAACTAGGGAGACAGCCCTGCCCCTGACAGGGCAGTAACAACCAGAGAGCAAAGGGGAGACCCCACTCAATATCCAGTGTAGGCTCAGTTCATCACAACATCAGTCACACCTCCAATCAATAGGATAACGACCAGCATACGCTGAGAAAAGAGGTGGCAGACATCCATCCTAAAAACAGCCCTCAAACCAAAAAATATTAAACATACAGAGACTACATAGGGATGTTCCCAGATAAAAATAGCCATCCAAGATATTCTGTGGGTCAAGCATCAGGAAGAAGAACCACCAGAGTATTTGTCTTTGAAGGCCATTGGGACCTGAGTGCAGGAGCTCCACAGGGCTGAGAGAAACAGAGACCCCACTCTTGGAAGGTGCACACAAGGCCTCACATGCTTTGGTACCCAGCACAAAGCACTACCTCCATAGGAACAAGGGCTAGACCTAAGTAGGGGACTGGGAGGGTCTCCTTAGGAGGTGGGGGTTGGATGTAGTTCACTGTAGGGGCAAGGACACTGGTGGCAGAAGCCCCAGAGAATATTGATAGTCATGAGCTCTCCTGGAGGTCCCTATTTTGGCACCAAGACCCAGCCCCACCCAACAGCCTTCAGGCTCCAGAGCTAGAACACCTCAGGCCAATCAACTAGCAAGAAAAGAACCCAGCCCCAGCCATAAGCAGACAGGCTACCTAAAGTCTTACTGAGCTCAAAACTACCAAAAAAAACCCCACCCCTTTACATTGCCCTGCACATCAGAGGGACAAGACCTGGCTCCACCCACCAGAGGAGAGTCACAAGTTACTCCAACCAGGAAGCCTGCACAGGGCCCTAGACCAACCTCATCCACCAGGGGGCAGACACCAGAAGCAAGAGGAACTACAATCCTGCAACCCTTGGAAAGAAGACCACAAACACAGAAAGTTAGACAAAATGAGATGATAGAGAAATATGTTGCAAATGAATGAACAAGCTAAAAACCCAAAAGAACAACTAAATGAAGAGAAGATAATCACTCTACCTGAAAAAGAATTCAGTGTAATAATAGTAAAGATGATCCAAAATCTCAGAAAAAGGATGGAGGCCCATATCAAGAAGATACAAGAAATGCTTAAAAAGGAGCTAGAAGATTTAAAAAACAAACAAACTGAGATGAACAATACATTAACTGAAATGAAACATACACTAGAAGGAATCAATAGCAGAATAACTGAGGCAGAGGAACAAATAAGTGAGCTGGAAGACAGGGTGGTGGAAATCACTGCCACAGAACAGAATACAGAAAAAAGGAATGAAAAGCAGTGAGGATAGTCTCAGAGATTTCTGGGAGAATATTAAACGCACCTACATTCACATTATAGTTGTCCCAGAAGGAGAAGAGAAAGAAAAAGGGTCTGAGAAAATATTTGAAGATATTATTACCAAAAACTTCCCTAACATGAGAAAGAAAACCTTCACTCAAGTCCAGGAAGCCCAGAGAATCCCATGCAAGATGAACCCAAGGAGGAACACACTGAGACACGTATTAATCAAACTGACAAAAAATAAAGACAAAGAAAAATATTCAATGCAACAAGGGAAAAGCAACAAACAACATACAAGGGAATCCCTGTAAGGTTATCAGCTGATTTTTCAGCAGAAACTCTGCAGGCCAGAAAGAAGTGGCACAATATATTTAAAGTGATGAAAGGGAAAAATATTATATCCAAAAACACTCTACCCTGCAAGGCTCTCATTCAGATTCCACAGAGAAACAAAAGCTTTACAAAATACATGGGACCCAGTTAAACTTAAAAGCTTTTGCACAGCAAGAGAATCCTTGAACAAAATGAAAAGATAACCCAAAGAATGGGAGAAAATATTTGCAAATGAAGCAACTCACAAGGAATTAATCTTCAAAATATACAAACAATTCATGCAGCTCAATAATAAAAACCAAACAATCCAATCAAAAAATGGGCAGAAAATCTAAATAGACATTTCTCCAAAGAAGACATACAGAGGGACAATAAGCACATGAAAATATGCTGAACATAACTAATTACTAGAGAAATGCAAATCAAAACAAAATGAGGTATCACCTCACACTGGTCAGAATGACCAACATCAAATTATCTACAAAAGATAAATGTTGAAGAGCATGTAGAGAAAAGGTAACCCTTCTACACTGTTAGTGGGAATGTAAATTGATACAGCCACTATGGAGAACAGTATGGAGGTTCCTTAAAATATATATATATATATATATATATATATATATATATATATATATATATATATATATATATATATATATATATATATATATTAGCAACATGGATGGACCTAGAGATTGTTATTCTGAGTAAAGTAAGTCAGACAGAGAAGGACAAGTATCATATGATGTCACTTATATGTGGAAGCTATAAAAATGGTACAAATGAACTTATTTACAAAACAGAAATAGAGTTATAGATATGGTACAAATAAACTTATTTACAAAACAGAAATAGAGTTACAGATGTAGAAAATAATCTAATGGTTACCAGGGGTGAAAGCAGGGGAGGGATAAATTGGGAAATTAGGATTGACATATACATACTACTATATATAAACTAGATAACTAATAAGGACATACTGTATAGTACAGGGAACTCTACTCAATACTCTGTAATGACCTGTATTGGAAAAAAATCTAAAAAAGAGTGGATATATGTATATGTATAACTGATTCCCTGTGTTGGACAGCAGAAAGTAACACAACATTGTAAATCAACTATACACCAATAAAAATAAAAAATAAAAACTATAAACAAATGAAAAAGATTTATTATGGAAAAAAAAGACAGAAACAAAATGTCACACAGTTTTACACTTGCTAACTAGATATGAAATACATTACTAATACAATAAATAAATACTGCAATGCTATAATATGTACTGCAATACTACAATAAATAAATACTACTGCTCGGTAAAAAAAAAAGAAAGAAAAACAAAGTTGGAGGTATTACTCTTTCTGATTTCAAACTATAATAAAAAGGTATAGTAATCAAGACTGTATGGTCCTGGTGCAAAAACAGACACATATAACAATGGAACTGAATATGGATTCCAGAAATAAACCCATGTTTGTATATGACCAATTTGCTACTAAGGAGCCAATAATATACAGTGGGTAAAGGACAGTCTGTTCAATAAATTGTTTTGGGAAAACTGGGCAGCCACATGCAAAAGAGTGAAACTGGATCACTTTCTTACACCATATACAAAAATAAACTCAAAATTGATGAAAGACTTAAATGTAAGACCAGAAACCATAAAACTCCTAGAAGAAAAAATGTGTAGTATGCTCTTTGACATAGGTCTTAGCAATTTGTTTTTTTACTTTTTTTTTAATTGAAGTATAGCTGACTTATGATGTTGTATTAGTTTCAAGTGTACAGCAAAGTGATTCAGTTATATATACATATATATTCTTTAACAGACTCTTTTCCATTATACGTTATTACAAGATATTGAATATAGTTCCCTGTGCCTTACAGTAAGTTTTTGTTGTTTATCTATTCTAAGTATAATAATGTGTGTCTGTTAATCCCAAAGTCCTAACTTATCCTTCCCCAACTTTCCCCTTTGGTAACCATGTTTGTTTTCTATTTTTGTGAGTTTAATTCTGTTTTGTAAATCAGTATATTTGTATCATTCTTTTAGATTCCACATATAAGGGATATCATACGATATTTGTCTTTCTTTGACTTACTTTATTTAGTATGATAATCTCTAGGTCTATCCATGTTACTACAAATGACATTATTTCATTCATTTGATGACTGAGTAATATTCCATTGTGTATATACATATATAGATACACATGTGTCTATATATATACCATATCTTTTTATCCATTCATTTGTCAATGAATATTTGGGTTGCTTCCATGTCTTGACTCTTGTAAATAGGCTGCTATGAACATTGGGGTGCATGTATTTTTTTGAATTAGAGTTTTTGCCTTTTCTGGTTATATGCCCAAGAGTGGAATTGTTAGATCATATGGTAACTCTATTTTTCATGTTTTAAGAAACCTCCATACTATTCTCCATAGTGGCTGCACTAATTTATATTCTCACCAACTGTGTAGGAGGGTTCCCTTTTCTCCAAACTCTCTCCAACATTTATTATTTTTAGTCTATTTTGATGATGGCCATTCTTACTGATGTGAGGTGATACCTCACTGTAGTTTTGACTTGCGTTTCTTTAATAATTAGTGACGTTGAGCACCTATTCATGTGTCTGCTGGCCATCTGTATGTCTTCTTTGGAGAAGTGTTTATTTAGATCTTCCCACTTTTTTTGATTGGGTTGTTTGTTTGATATTGAGCTATGTGTTGTTTGTATATTTTGGAAAAAAATCTCTTGTTGTTCACAACATCTGCAAATATTTTCTCCCATTCCATAGGTTGTCTTTTCATCTTGTTTATGGTTTCTTTTGCTGTGCAAAAGCTTTTAAGTTTAATTAGGTTCCGTTCATTTATTTTTGCTTTCATTTTCAATACTCTAGGAGGTGGATCAAAAAAGATCTTGCTGCGATTTATGTCAGAGAGTGTTCTGCCTATGTTTTCCTCTAAGAGTTCTATAGTATCTGGCCTTACATTTAGGTTTCTATCCATTTTGAGTTTATTTTTGTGTATAGTGTTGTGGTGGGTTCTAATTTCATTCTTTTGCATGTAACTGTCCAGTTTTCCCAGCACCACTTACAGAAGAGACTACCTTTTCTCCACTATATATTCTTGCCTCCTTTGTCATAGATTAGTTGACCATAAGTGTATGGGTCTATCTCTGGACTTTCTATCCTGTTCCATTGATCTATATGTCTGTTTTTGTGCCAAGACCATACTGTTTTGATTAATGTAGCTTTATAGTATAGTCTGAAGTCAGGGAGAGTGATTCCTCCAGCTCTGTTCTTCTTTCTCAAGATTGTTTTGGCTATCTGGAGCCTTTTGTGTTTCCATACAAATTTTGAAATTATTTGTTCTAGTTCTGTGGGAAAATTCCATTGGCAATATGATAGGGTTTCCATTGAATCTGTAGATTGCCTTGGGTAGTATGGTCATTTTAACAATATTGATTCTTCCAATCCAAGAACATGGTATATCTTTCCACCTGTTTGTGTCATCTTCAATTTCTTTCATCAGCATCTCATAGTTTTTGGAGTACTGGTCTTTTGGTCTTTTTTGGTCCAAAAATTTTTGCTCTTCTGTCTCCTTAGATAGGTTTTTTCCTCTGTATTTTATTCTTTGATGTGATTTCATGAAGTTAAAACCTGAAGAGAGTTTTCATTTGCTATTTATAAATATTAAAAAGTTCTTTTCTTTCATATATTATACTCATTTAACAAGAACCTACAATTATGTTATTTCATCATATGTAATATTAATGGTGTCTTAGTACCATAGCAATTTAACCAGGTTCCTATTTGCAAAATTAAAGTGCAATGAGTGAGAAGTGGCTAAAGATTGCCTTACTGATTTAATAGTAACAGACTAATGTAGACCTTAAATGAAAATTTCTTTACCAATAAACTTTTTAAAGAAAGATTAAAAACTAAGAAGTTTAATAATCTGTTTGCTTCTTCTCATTTATATGAATAAGTAATTTCAACAACATTCTTACCTAGGTGTAAACTTTAAACTTGAACACAATTTTCTTTTACTTTCAGACTTCTGTGCCTTTGACCATGTTTTCTCTTTTAACTTAGTGGGTAGAAGTACATTATGGTGAACATGTTCATTTTAGGTACATGAATTACACATGTCTATCAAAGTAAAGAAGTTTTGTTAAAATAATTTAGACCTACAATTTATCTCCTGCTAAAGCTACCTTTTTGATGCTACCATTTAAAATTGATGCTGCTTCATTTGGGGATTAAGGAGGAGTTGATTTTGTCAACTCTGGAAGTTCCAAGTTAACTGGACTCTCAGGTGACTTATATTGGCGAACACAGGCAGTGAGCACAATCTTTATTAAAAATATCTTTCCTTCCTTCCTGTTTTCAGACTAGCTAGTGCTAACATGAACCCATTTATGCCTTGGAGAACTCTGAAAAAAGCTGCGAATAAACTGTAATAGTCTGAATATTTTCTGTAATTTTTCCTCGTGCTACAGCTTTAGGTAGTGATTGTACTCTTTCTACCAAGTTACAGCTGGTGAAAGTTTAATCAAATATTTTCCCACTTTATATCAAGAGTTGCCATGTTATAACATAAGTTGCCAGCTTTCAAGTCTGAGATAGGTGAGTTTTTAATTACCAGCTCTCCAATCACCTCAATAAGACAATGAAACAATTTTTTTTTTTTTTTTACATTCTGTCATTTATAGTACTTAAAACTGATTGAGATTTAGGTAGAGAAGATCAAAAGTATATTTTTAACATGTTTATTCTGAGATACATATGTGACTTCTAATTTGTAATATTATAAAGGCAATTGGATATATGAGCCTAAAATACAGAAGAAAGACATGAACCAAGATAAAAATTTAGTGTGTCATCAACATTTAGAAATACAGAGCTTAAAGCCAAGAGACTAATAAACTAAAATTTCTATTTAATAATCATTGGATTATAGAACATAATCAAAATTATGTGGCATTTTAGAAGATACTCTACCAAAACACAAGAATCCCGGAAAGTTGAAAAGATGGGAAAAGTATGCCTAATGGTATTGTGAAAGCTTTAGGCGCATATCTCTCAATAATTATAGAATAAAGAACAACAAAAATGATGGACATATTTAGCTACATAATTAACATGCTTAATCTAATAAATGTATTTAGAATCCTGACCCTAAAAATTAGAGAATGCACTTTTTCCAGGAATTCATGTTTCTATTCAACCCTAGAAAAGTCTTCAAAATATGTTAAAATCACAATATCATACAGACTTTTTGACCATATGTAAATAAATTAGAAAAAATAACTAAAAAATAATTCAGGTTTCTTAAGATTATTTTTTAGGCAACAAAACAACTCTCTGAAACACACTCATAGAAGGAATCCTGGGACATTAATTCACCATTCCATAAATATCATATAAAACATCCTCTACATATGAAAAAAAAAAAACAAACAAAACTTCTTGCAATTATATCACAAACAAATTATAGCCAGAAATTATTAGTCATAGTTTTCTTATTAAAATATTGTAAATGTATTTAATTTCCAAAATGCCCCACTTTTTGTCCTTTTTTAAAATGCTCTCTGCTTTTATTACATTTAAGTGGCATGTGTTAGAAGTCAATATAGGAAAGGAGTACTTTTATCAAGTGAACTTTACCACATAAAAAAAATCACACTCATTTCTTCAAGTAGTGGAATGAAATTAAATTCATTTTTTTTTTTGGCTTGAAGGAGTGATAGTGTAATTCAGAAAAATAAGTACAAGCACACTTACAAAAATAAATTCAAGTATTATCCCCCCCAAGTCAGAATCACTGCTTTCTCTCTAACTATTGAAATAAACTATGTATAAGTATTATACTAGATTTGCAGTAACTTTTGTTATCCTCTGAGAAAAACAGCAGCTTAGCTTAATTATTTGAAAATTTAATTCTATTATTCTTATTTCTTTACTATTTCTTAGTCAATACCTTCTAAGAAAACAAATTGATAGCAATTATTCACCAAGTATAAAAAATTTCTTTAGACCTTCACATGTAAATTGCTTTTTGAAAGTAGAATAAAAGATATCAACCCTTAACCAGTGTGAATTTTATCAAGGGACAAAAATTTTAAATACATATAGCCATTGTAAAATGGGTGCCAAATGAGTTAACACAGTAACTGTTAATTGGAATTCACAGTAAAAGTTTGTATAGAAAAGCTAAGCCTAGATAAGTGGATAATTTATGATCAGTGTTATATATTTTAACATCCTCATGTAGTCATTGGCAAATAATACAGAGTTGAAACAGATTTAAGTGAAGGGCATAAAATATTTAAAGTGAAAGGAAGAGTGTGGATGCAAGGCAAGATCAGGAAATAATAGACCACCTGATGAAAGAAATTGCCTTTTAAACTCCATGTATGCAGTGTCCTATTCTCAAAAAGTAGCCTTGAAAAGTTGGAGAGAAGTGAGGCTGAGATAGGCATCAATATGTCTATCAATATGTCCATAAGGCTATGATATGCAGAATAAATGAGTGATAACAAAAACTTAAAAGACAGGAAATCTAATAAAATGTAGAGGTAGCCTTGCCATGTAAGAGTCTAAAATAGAATGATCTGAGGGAAAGGAAAGCAAAATGATGTCTTAGGTATATCAGCTAGGTAAAAGAATAGACATGGCCAATTTGCTATACATGGATATCCATTTAATTGTGTGGATGAGAAGCAAAAGCCAGTTTTAGTGGTCAAAATTGCTGACCTGAGAGTCAGACTCCAAGGTTAAATCTTATTTCCACATTATTATTTTGGGCAAGTGACCTAACATAATTCTATCTCAATTTACTTATCTGTAAAATGAGTATAATAGCTGCATCTCTTGATAGGATTCTTGTGTGATAAACAAGATAATATTTTAAAGCATTAAGAAAGTCCATGGCTCATTATAACCACTCAGAATATTAGTAATTATTATTGGTAACATTATTTAAAACTTTATGACAGTAGTATATATTATATTCATCACATCATATTAATTCATGGGATATGGATATGAATTAATTCTCTTTCTTTCTGTGTTTCACTTTCACTTATCCAAATCTGCCTCACTTCTACTAGTTGCACTTCTGCATTTAATATTTAGTGATATTTCTAATGTTCTTAAAACATTAATATGATGTTACCTTTTCACAAATATTTTAAAAATTGCTTTAAAATCATACAAATGATGCCTATACAGCTTAAATTTTGTACTGGCAAATTATACAAAATTTAACAAGGATAGAAAATGAATAAGAAATTAATACAGAAAGTAATGAATAAGAAATTAATACAGAAAGTAACACATTTAATACCAACCTCTTATAAAACAGAAATGTATAAACTAATTGTTATGCTTTATCTATTTCATTCAAATAAGTAATGGTAAGTGACCAAGAAAGATTGTTACAAAAAATTATAGTTAAATATAGCAAAACACATAAGAGGTATACTTCAGGGGTGTAAATATGGTACTTGTTAGCTTTATTTTTCAGGAAAAATGGTATCCCTCAAAGCTACTCTTCTGCGGTATTCCTAAGTACAATCAAAGTGGACTCCCAGAATTTCATGGTGCATTGTATATTTCCTACCTTTTGCGAAGTAGAATGACAGTCAGTTCTATAACATCAACTCTTAACTAAGATCTTAAATCAGTTCTAACAATTGTAATGCTGAAAGTAAGGTCATAAGGAAAACAATTTTTCATGGGAAATGGCTAGCAATTAAGAACATTCTAAAACTGAGGACTCAGAACACTTTAGCTTCTATAGATAGAAAGAGCAAAAACAAACAATATTTACCTATGTGTTTAAGGAGAAAAGAATCACTTTCTTTTAGAACGGATCATTTATCACAGTCTCACTGCTCCTTTGATGTACTGAATGCTTGACATTGTTATAGAAAATCAATTGGATTCAATCTGAGAAAGTTGTGTTATAAGCATTCATACCTGACAGTCACATAAATCAGTAATTTTTGAGAAAAACTCAACCCAAAATAAAATGAAATTCATTTGTTTACTTCTTAAGCCAGATGTGATTGCTACTTTATTTTCCTTTAAAAGGCATTATAATACAAATTGACTTTGAACTGCGCAGTAAAGTTAAGCAGTGCAGAATATGCCTATAAAAATCTGATTAGAAAACATATTTTCAAAGCATTTTTATCTTGTTCATAGAACAAAAAAGGTGAAAAGATTTTTTTTTTCTTTTCTAGGAAAAAAATAACCATTTAAAAAAGCAAAGCCAAGAATTTAATGAAAACTTTTAACAGCATCAACTGATAATACATAACTAAAATAAAAAATTACTCATGACACTCTCATCCAGCATTATAATCGAAAATGTTGAGTTGGATTGGATATTGATTAGTGCCAAAATGGATTTAGAAATTCAAAATCAAACTTCCATCATGACATTTTCCTTGAAGTTTTACATATGTAGATACTTAGAAGTTACGGTGAATCATTTCTGACCATTATATATTTAGTCAATCCAAGCACAACTTGATAGAATCCCTCCCTGATTACAGCTTGAGATCCAAAGAGTAACTTTATCAGAATAATCAGGGGTCAAGATATTTTTGCTTTGTTTTGTCTTCAGTGCAAATCTGAGGCCCTACCTCAGATCTAAATAGGATTGTCTGGAGGTACAACCCAAATATACAAATTGTTAACAAGCTTGCAGGTGGTTTTCATATTCACCAAACTTTGAAAACCACAATACTATATATGTAAATGAACTGATCTTCTTACCCCTTAATCTCTTTGCACCTTACCCATCCTTCAAGAGAGATTTCAACTTCCAGTATCCTCATAGAATTGTCTCTGACAATCTCAGACAACAGTGCCCTCTTTCCTGAACTGTGGTAATTTCTAATTTTAATCTGTATATTCTGCATGGCCTCAAACAAGTTATATTAACTTGAACTGACTGTGATAGTAGGTTTATAATGAGCATTTTTAAGGGTACAATTTAATAAATTTTATAATATGCATACACTCACGAAAGCTTCTTCACAATCAACATAGTGAACATATACTCACACCCAAATTTTCCTCCCACCTTTCCCATATCCAGGTAATCAGAAATCTTTTTTAATTAGCTGAAGAGGCTGATTTGTAACTTTCTTATATATATATATATATTTTAAATTAATTTATTTATTTATTTTATTTTTGGCTGTGTTGGGTCTTTGTTTCTGTGCGAGGGCTCTCCCCAGCTGTGGCGAACGGGGGCCACTCTTCATCGTGGTGCGCGGGCCTCTCACTGTCGTGGCCTCTCCCGTTGCGGAGCACAGGCTCCAGACGCGCAGGCTCAGTAGTTGTGGCTCACGGGCTTAGTTGCTCCGCGGCATGTGGGATCTTCCCAGACCAGGGCTCGAACCCGTGTCCCCTGCATTGGCAGGCAGATTCCCAACCACTGCGCCACCAGGGAAGCCCAACTTTCTTATATTTTGATTTTAGCTCAGTCTTTACTGCTCTTAGTGTATATGACTGAATGCTCATTAAGAAAAACTAGTGTTTAATTTTGTTCTGTTTATTCCCAGAGACTTTAACTGTGCCTAATACATATTAAGTTCTCGATACGTTTTTTTTTTTTTTTAACTTTTTGTTTTATATTGGGGTATAGCTGATTAACAATGATATGATAGTTTTAGGTGCACAACAAAGTTACTCAGCCATACATATACATGTATTCATTCTACCCCAAACTCCCCTCCCATCCAGGGTGCCACATAACATTAAGCAGAGTTCCCTGTGCTATACAGTAGGTTCTTATTGGTTATCTATCTTAAATATAGCAGTGTGTAAATATCAATCTCAAACTCCCTAACTATTCCTTCCTCCTGCCCTTCACCCCTGGTAACCATAAGTTCATTCTCTAGGTCTATGAGTTTGTTTCTGTTTTGTAAATAAGTTCATTTGTATCATTTCTTTTAGGATTCCTTATATAAGGACTATCATATGATATTTCTCTTTCTCCATCTGACTTACTTCACACAGTATGGCAATCTCTAGATCCATCCATGTTACTGCAAATGGTATTATTTCATTCTTTTTAATGGCTGAGGAACATTCCATTGTGTATATATATATATATATATATATATATATATATATATACCACATTTTCTTTATCCATTTTGGAACAAATTAATGAGCAGCTAGTTATGAAAATCTATTATACAGGAAAATAAGTGGTAAGACATTTATACTTAATAGCGTAAGAGCATAGATTGTGGTTATTTGATTAGTGTTAGACAACACTACAAACAAGATAAGGGCTGGTCAGTAACTATTCTGATTATAAATAATAAATAGGTAATTATAATGAACACTGTTAAACATTATAATGAGAAAAAAATAGTGATACTTTATGGTTTATGAAAAGGAGACTTAGTAGAAGCCTGAACTTATTAGATAATTATATAAGGTCATTGGAATTAGCCTAAGTGCTTTGCTACAGCACAAGCCCTGCTCCAATTTTATAAGAAAGTGCCAAGTAAACGAAAACCAAATTAATTTAAAAATAGGTAATGTGAGAATTGAAGAAATCAAAACTTAAGTATCAACTCCTATCATATATTTTAATGTAAATATAGAGGTATTACATTATTGAAAATATTGACAAATTGGCAATTAAATTATTTAAAGATAATGCAGATTTTATGTAATCAATTTGCACAAAGCATTAGATGTTATTTTGGCCAAATGTCATTCAAGGGTTTATGCCGCTCTCTAATTTCATAAATAAAAAATTGGCAAGTAAACAAAAAATACATTAAAAAGATAAAGTTATAGCACCACACCATATATTTTCAAAATTGTAATAATAGAAATATTATGCTTTAGAGAATATTGACAATTCAATTATTTAGATATAAGTTCTGTTATTTAAAATTAATCTTCTTTCAAGAAGATATTTAAATACACTTCTAAGATAAACTTTGAGAAGCTATAGTCCATGTTATATAAAAGCATTACAGTTAAAATATAACTTCTGTTTTTAGAAGCATTTCATTTTGTTTAACCTAAAATAAAGTTAAAAATGTTAAATAAAACACAATACTGTAAAATAGACTCATTTTAATTTCTTTTGTGACCTTTAATTAACATGGTGTGTTGGATTAAGATCTAGAGCTCCAGAGACAAAATGCCTTGATTCAGATCTGAGCTAAGTCACTTTCTGGCTGTGTGGCCCTATGCAAGTTTCTTAGCCTCTCTGTGCTTTATGATTATCATATGTAAAATTGTTTAAGAAGTAGTACTTTCCTCAAAACTGTTGAGAGTATTAAAAGGCAATGAATGTAAAGAAGTTAGTCTAATACAATAAAATGGAATTAATTGTGTTTCTTACTATTAAGCACAAAAAATTAATGGGCTAACATTTAACTGTATACAAAATCAAAAGGTGGTTGCAAGTAGCATTTTTTAAAATTTGTCTAGATAATATAATTTAGTGAAAATTGGAATGAATTACTATCAAGGAAACTTGGGACCAATAGCTGTGAACTTGCTATTGTATCACCTATTTTGAGGTAAAATAACCAGATAAAGGAGAAAGTTTCATTTTTAATGAACGGCTATGTCTTCAAGATTTACCCTCTCAAACATCTTTTATTTATTTTCCGTTCAGCTGCATATTTTATATGTTTTTAATACAATTTCTATGAACATTGTAGTAAATATTATTTGATTGAGATTCAAACTTTTCCTGAAGTCATTTACTATTGTTATTATTAATTATCACTAATTGAATGCTTACCAAATGCTTACCACTTTTCTAAGTGCTTTATATATGCTATTTCACTAAATCAGCAATTTTAGAACGTGGGAATTATCTTCATCTTAGAGATGAGAATATTGAGGCTCTGAAATCATAAGAAATCTGTTAAAGGCCACACAGCCTAGTAGGTGAGCCAGGTTTGGAGTCAGGGCTTTTTGTCTTCAATGCCCTCTTCACGTGTACACACAAGACACATTCAATGATGGGACAAAGAAGGATGCAGTCTGCATTTTGTCATTAACTGTAAATTTAATCCAACATTCTTGACAATTAATTTTTAGACATATATATGAAGGCTATTTTGAATGGATATATCCAAATAGTAAATATATATTAGCATGTGAGCAAATTATTTTTCCTCCTTCTGTAAAGTCAGAGACTATGTGTCAAATATTGAAAATAGTTTTGATGTGGAAATTTTTAGCCCTATAAGAAAAAAAATAAAACATTTTCTTCTGCTTTTTTTCCTGGTATTCCAGGAAATAGAGAGAAACTTTTTTTCTCTTCCAAGTGTTCTTCCCTATAATTGTTTTCTATATTTTAATTAAAAAAAATTAAATATAGACATGATAGCAGCTTCTCCATCAAAAATAGTTTCAATGAGAGTGATGCTAACAATAAAGTTATAAAAATCAGAAAGGGAAACAGAAAAACACTTCTATTTCTATAGTCCTGCTGAGACCCCAAAATGGATTTCAGATAAGGCCAAAATGATGTCAGGTTAAGAAGGAAATATTTACTGACTTTGGTAAACTTTTAACCTATAAAATAACTCTCCATATCCCTTTTGTGTTGCAGAATAAAATCCAGATATAATAGTTATGGAACATATTATTAAGTAATTGATTTTCAATTAATGATTATTTTAATATATTAGAAACTAATAAAAAATACACTTTAATGGTGCAAACCAGAAAATAGTTCAGCATTACTAAAAAGCCTGTGGAAAATCAATGTACTTATATCTTTCTTTTTCTCTCAATGCAGAGCAGAACACCTGTGAATCCCCATGGAAGCAAGGTCAACTGCAAAATGTACAAAGACCACTTTTTTTCCTTTGGGCATAACAAAATGCAATTTTACCTTTTTAATGTTAGTCTGAGAAAGCCATGACCCTTAGGAAACTGTGCCTGCAAAGCATCAGTTCACCAGTCATTAGCCTCTGACTGTCAGCCACAGACATTCGCAGACCTGCAGTTTTATGTGGCATAAAGGTTAATACTGAATCCTCAGGTAAAATTTGAAAATTTTCTTGATCTTCAAAAGCCATGGGGAAACTAATAAAGTTCCAGTATGGAATTCTGACTTAGTTCAACCTTGTGATAAGTAGACTGACAGTTAAAATGTCTAGTGACTAAAAACTAATGAGCATATCATATATATGATATTGTGGGACAAATGCATGACAGGCAATAATTATAAAATATGATATTTTAAAGAAACATTCACGTACTTTCTTTTCTGCTCTCATTTCTCTCAATGTTTGTTTTAATAAATCAGCTGGAATAACAACAAAATCATAAAAGTCTTGGGGACATGTAAAAATGTACATTTCCAACAGTTTATTCAGTGAGATTATATAAATTAAATATTTTCCAATTCAAGTCATGAGTTTAAGAAACTATTTTGCTTGAGTCCATATGTTTTACTGTATTTAAAAGGTGGAGGAAGAAATAAAAAGCAAAATCACCAAAGCATGAACAATTAAACAGTATTTCCCTCTATAACTATTTAGGTCTTATATTTGCATTGATATGTTACATCTCTTTTTTTAAATAAAAATGATGAATAATAGTGATGTCTAAATGATAAAATTTAGTCATTCAATAGTGTCTTTAATTCTCTTGACAAAGCAAGTAAACTTTGACACTCGATTTTTTTAGTGCCACTCAATATTAACGAGCAAGTGATTAAAATTTGAATGACATTTTCTTTTTCTTTTTTGGTATAATTCTTTTCTAAAATATGATCAACAATTTTATTTTGGAATTTTAAATAATGTTCATATTTATTTTTAATTCATAAATTAAATATGTGCAAAATTTTGCCTGATATCCAAACAAAATGGCAAGATGAATATCTAACAAAATTGAAGAATATAACTTTTATTGTAAGTTATGCAGCATGATAATAATTTTGCAAAGTTTTGAGGTGGTTTCCAGTTTCTGGTTCCACATGAAGGAGCTTGGGAGTTGCCAATCCATTTGAACAACAAGTATGAAGTTGAATAGACTGAAAGATCAACAGCTCTTCTTGGATCCATAAGAGAGATGAGGACACTGCCCGCAAGACTGGAGAGTCAAACAGGAAAATACAGAGAGTCATTGCTTACTGGAAAAGAAACTCATGAAGAGAATCCATTACAGGAACCAGTACCAGGTAAGGAAAACCTGAACTGTAATTGATAAGTTGCTGGAGGCTCAGTGTGGACAAGTGTGGGAGTTAAAAACTCCAGGGGGACACAGTCCTAGGGAACCCTTTACACTTTTGTGAGTTTTACCTCCTGGAACTCAACCAGTAGATATCGAAGAAAAATCTCCTTTTGCTTCTAGTAGGGGAAGAAGAAAAGGAACCACCTTAAAAAACATGAAAGTACTATGTTCTTTGAACAATGCCTGCCCTCAGGAGAAACTAGTTAATAAGAGTCTAACCTGTTGGGCATTACTAGAGCTTAACTAATCTTGAGGAAGAAAAATTCCCAACTCTAGTCAGCTATAGCCTTCCACATGAGAGAAGGGTAATACTCAACTCTAATCCACTCTCGTCATCCTGTTCCATCTAAAAGGGGGAGGAAAAAACTGAGAAACACTTGTGAAGTTCACAGTCCAGAGGCATAGGCTTATTGAAGACTTTGACCTAATCATAGTACTATAGAATGCTTCCCCTCCCCTTAAAACTCATCACCACATTACTAAAGGCCTATTCATAGCAGTTCCTTTGACCTAGTACATCATGTCTGACTCTCAAAAAAATTACAAGGCATACTTAAAGGTAAAAAACAATTTGAAGAGACAGAGCAAGCATCAGAACCAGACATGTTGTAATTATAAGACAGGAATTTAAAAGATACCTGATCGATATGCTATAATGGATAAAGTAGACATCATGTAATAAGAGATAGGCAATATAAGCAGAGAGGTGGAAATCCTAAGAAAGAACCAAAAAGAATACTATAGATCAAAAACACTATAATGGAAATGAATAATGTTTTTGATTGCCTCATTAATAGAATGGACATGGCTGAAGAAAGAAAAAAATCACTGAGCTTGAGGGTATCACAATAAAAACCACCCAAACTGAAAGGCAAAGAGAACAAAAACTGGGGAAAAAAATAACATAATATCCAAGGACTCTGGCATAAATACAAAATATGTAATATATTCATAATGGGAATACCAGAGGGAGAAAGAAGAGATAAAGAACAGAAGAAATATTTAAAACATTAATGACTGAAAATTTCCCCCAATTAACGTCAGATACCAAACTACAGATCCAGGAGGCTCAGAGAAAATCATGCAGGATAAGTGCAAACAAAAACAGAAACCAAAACAAAAAAACAAACAAAAACTGACAAACTACAGAGAATCAAAGATAAAGAAAAAATCCTGAAGGAAGTCCAAAGAAAAGGAAATCACTTCACCTGTAAAAGGAATAAAGATAAGAATTACATTTGAATTCTCAGAAACTATGCAAACAAGAAGAGAGTTGGGTAAAATGTTTAAAGTGTTAAGATAAAAAAACCTACCAACCTAAAATTCTACACCCTGTGAATTTGTCCTTCAAAAGTGAAGGAAAAATAAAGATGTTCTCAGAGAAACAAAAATTGAGGGAATGTGTTGCCAGTAGACCTGCCTTGCAAGGAGTGTTAAAAGAAGTTCTTTAGAGAGAAGGAAAATAATGTAGGTCAGAAACTTATATCTACATAAAGAAAGGAAGAGCATAAAAGAAGGAATAAGTTAAGGGAAATTTTTTTTTAATTTTATTTTTCTTATTCCTAATTGATCTAACAGATAATATTTTGTTAAAAATAATATCCACAATGTATTCACAAGTGACATTAGCAAGATGGCAGAATAAGAGGCTCCTGACTATCTCTCTTCCCACAGACCCACCAAATATACAACTACAAATGGACCAATTCCCCCTAAGAGAAAACCAGAAATGAGTGATTCCTACACATCAGGCAACTGAGGAAACAACTACATTGAAATGACACACACACACCACAAACAACAGTCCTGGCACAGCTCCTAACAATTGGGAAGAAACCCCCAAATCTCAGTTTCTCCTTGAGAAGTGAAGGGTTTGGGCCACACATCAAGCACCACAACTTTCATGGTTACAATCAGAGGGACTGGCTCCCAAATCACCTAACTTGGAGAAACAAGGGAGCATGGCATTTGCAGGCCCCAGGACCACACTAAACAAAAAGGTGGCTTTTAAACTGAGCAGCAGGCACTTCCCATGGCTATCCCCCTGACCTCAGCACAGAAGAAGTAGGCAAAAACATCCAGCTCCCAATTTCTCCCTTGAAGGAATTGGACTGCACACTTTCTCAGGTGCTGCCTGAGAGTAAGTCTTCTAATCAGCGTGCACTGGGAGCTGACTGGGATCCTCCAGGGTGCCTGAAAGAACATGTGGACACTTCCTCTGTCTTCTCCCCTGGTTTGTTCCAACACTAAAACCAAGTCTCCAGCTTCTCCCTGGAAGAAGCTTGTCCACATATCTAGTTCCCCAACTTTTACAGCTGCCCCACAAGGGCTAGGCTCCCAAATTACCTAACACAGAGAGCCTACGGGACTTTGCATTTGTGGGTCCCCCAGCGCCACATTAAACAAAGAAGCAGTTTTTAAGCAAGTCTCATAGTTATCCCTCAGGCTCAGTGCAGAGAGATTAGGCAAGAACACAAGGCTCCCAGTTTCTTTTTGGAAGGGTTCTGTCTGCATACCTTCCCAGCTGCTGCCCAAGGGCCAGGCTTCTAATCAACCTGCATCTGGGAGCTGACAGAGCACATAATTAGTAGTCCTCCAGGAGCTTGAAGAGATGTGTAGGATCTTCCTGAGCCTTCTCTCTCTTGATTCACCCCAGCAATAAAATCAAATCTGTGGCTTCTCCCAGAAAGGAGTTTATCGACACATCTAGCCCCCTGATTTCCGCAGCTGCCACACAAGGGACTGGCTCCTGAATCACCTAGCTCTTGTTGGTGATGGGGATTGAAATTTGAGAGTCTCCTGAAACCACAGAGAACAAAGGTGCCATTCTACGTGTACACACAAGCACTGTCAGCAGCTATTCCCCAGTCTCAGCACAGAGCGAGTAGGCAAAAGCACCCAGGTCCCAGTTTCTCCCCACAGGGGCTGGACTGCAATATTTAATGTCTCAACTTTCCCAGCTACTGCCCTAAGGTCAGGCTTCCAATTAGCTTGCATGTGAGAGATGCAGGGCAGGGAATTAGTAGCCCTCTGGAAGCCAGAACAGGTGTGTGGGCATTTCCTCCACCTCTGGGGCACTGATGGGACTTGGCACACCCTAAGCACCTGGGAGCCAATTGCAGCAATGCAACTTGAGTAACATTACCTTTTTTCCAAAATCCTTTCTAGAGTTTTTTTTTTTTTTAAGGCACTGGGCTATATATATATATAGAATCCATTATTTTTGCATTTTTAAATTATTGAGATATAATTGATGTATATTACATTAGTTTCAAGTGTACAACATAATAATTCCATATATGTATACAATGTGAAATGATTACAATATGTCTAGTTAGTATCCATCACCACTCATATTACCCATTTTTTTCTTGTGATGAGAACTTTTAAAATCTATTTTCTTAGCAAATTTAAAATAATCTCACTTATATGTGGAATCTAAAAAAGAATTATTGTCATATTTATCTGATGAATTTACTGTGGACGTCAGTGATGATCCAAGACATACACTTGGAAAAGACAGAGGAAAGCATATAAGGATAACTATTCTAAATTAGGCATCAGTGGTAGTAAGAGAATATTGTTTTACTCCTGGTAACATTCCATATCTTCACCACCACCAGAGGTAACATGGATTTTTACAGTGTGAACATTTAAAGGAAATTAAGAAAACTTGTAAAATATTGTTATCAAAGAAGTTTCAAAATATATTTCTTGAAAAGAAAGTTGAGATATTCCATCACTTTCCTTGTAAGGTATCACTGGCTTTATAGTCATATTAAATGTTGTTGCCAGGCCATTAGCCTTTGATTTTTAAGTCAAGTCACTACAGGGATAGTAAGAACCAAAAGGTATTCCTGCTCAGGGTATCAAACTATTAATATATCCTGTTCCTCACCTAAACCTCTCCTCATCCACATTAATCAATTTCCTGAATTAGAATCCAGTGAGTCTTCTTGGCTTCTTTCTTCTCACAGTGTGGCTGAATCTCTTATGAAGGTCTTTGAGGTTTTACTTGTTTGCTCCTGACTTTTTTCAGTGTTTACCCATTCCCAACTGATGCAATGATAATTTCACACCCTCGTGGTTTCTTGCCCAACTGTCATAACTGTTTAGCTAATTTCTCTGGCTCTAGTCTCTCTAAGGTAAATCCTTTCCTTAAACTGATCACAGAGTTCTCTTTCTATGACATTAACTTAATCATCTGTCATTTATTGTTGACTTTTAAAAATTAGATATTGTTGACATTGTATTCTGAAGGGATACATTTTAAAATAGTATATGTTTCTGGAGAACATTTGAGTAGAGTCTCTGGAAAATATCCCATGATTATACCCTATTTTTAGCATCCCCAACTCAGTTTTAGACATGATGAAAAGAACAAATCTCTATGTATTAATTTATGGAAATCATGAGAGAGACTAGAACTGGAGATGGAGATGTTATATTACTTAGCTTACACAAGTTATATAAGCCATAATTGTGGATGAAGTCATGCATAAAATATGTAAAGTAAGGTCATACATGGACAAATATGAAATTTTAAGACCAGTTCTGATAGATATCGCCAATTAACCCCCAATATGCGTCCTATTTTTCTTTCCGGTAACAGAATTCCCCACAGTAAGTTTCAGCAAGGCATTTAGCTACCCAGATAAAAATTACATTTCTCAATCTCCTTTGCAGCTAGGTATGGACATGTGACTAAATTATGACCACTGGAATGTAAATAAAAGGGATATGTGTAATTTTCACATTACTTCATTAAAAAACTTTTTTCTTTGCCTTTTTTTCTTTTCTCTCTTTATCCCTTCCTACTAGCTGGATGTGGAAATGATGGTGAGTGATTTAGATAAGAAACATCCATGAGATACGTTAAACCAAGAAGATAAAGCAAAGATGAGTTGCTGAATACCCTTTGGAAAAACCTGCCTATCCACTCTGGACCACCACCAACTCCTGGACCATTCTGTGATGAACAAACACACTTCCAGGTTACTTGAGCCAATGTACTTTGGTCTCTCTGTTAGCACAGCTTAGCCTGGATTCCATCAAGAGTAACATCATATGGAAAAGAAAAATTGATGAAGATCTAAGCATTCAGAAAACTGAGGAAATCAGACTAGAATGCTTTCACGAAGGCCAAAAGAGAACAGAATTATACTGAGGGAAGAGTGGTCAGTAGTACTAAATAATGAAGAGATATTATATGAGATAAAATATTGCAAGTGTATATTGAGATATTGGTGGGATAAGAAAATTAAGGAACCTGTTAAAGACTAGGGAAACCTTCTGTGGGAAATGATAGTTAATAAGGAACACATGGAAAGTTTATCAAACTGGAAGGTACAAAATAAATTATGAATGTGTAGCACAACCTATCTGAAGAGTTTTGTAATTTTTTAATGAAATATTCAGCAGCCTCAATGTGGATCCCTATGTTAAAATCAAATATGTACAAGAGTATCAGTAACTTTCTGTCTCCACCAAAATTTTGATTGTATTTACCAGAGGACAGTAAAGCATAGAGTTTAAGGAATAGGTTCTGGATTTAAATCCTAGCATTTAATAACTTTATAAATTTGATAAATTATTTAACCTCTTTAAGTGTTAATTTCTTCATCTGTGAAATGTGGATAACACAGTGCCTGGTGATTACAATCAACTTTGCTCTGGTAACAACAACTCTCTCAATGGCCTAAAATCACAAACACTTGTCATTGACCTGCAGATTGCCTAGGACTCTGCTCCATTTGGATGTGCTCATCTTGGCCAGGTTCCACTGGGCTTGATTCTAGGCTGAGGTTAACTTCAGGTCTATTACAGATGGTTTTTCTTTTCAGAATCCAGGCTGAAGAAAGGACCACTATCTGAGATATATTCTCAAAAAGCAGAAAGTCTAGAGCCCAAGCGGAAATTGACACTGCCTCTAAAAAGCTTTTACTAGGACACAGCGTTCTTTGCAGGCTTCCATTCCATTGGCCAAAGTAGGTCATACAGCCATGCCAATGGTGGGGGAAAGGACACTATAGCTGAAGTTAGTGTTAGATGATTTTATTTTTATTATTGCTATTTATAAAAATTTATTTATATTTTTGGTGGATATTGGTGTCTACATAGTATAGGAAATGAAGCAATACAACGAGGAAACTGAGAGGTTGGGGGAAAATGGATTATTTCAGAAATGTGATAGACTAAAAGAGTGAAGTCTATGTTTAAAGAGATACATATCATATTTTAGTATTTATATGAGTTCAAACCATTTATGGAATTTGGGTTTTGAAATGGTGATAAGGTCATTGGCATTGAAGAAATCAAGGATATGTTAGATTGTATCATGAATAAATCAGGAACATGAAACTCCAGAGAGAAAAATATCTATAAAGTGAGTTCTAAAATCTGGACTAAATTAAGAGATTGATTCAGTGTGATAACTTTAAACTACCAAATATAATGACATGGAATAATATGAAACACACAGATGTAGGGTTTTTAAAATAAAAGTTTGGAGATATGTTTTAGAAATAGTACTAGAGAGTTTAGAAAATGACGAAAGTACACTGTTCTAGGCTTGATGACACAGTAAGAAAGAAAAGATGAAAGAACAAGAGAAAACAAAAGTAAATTGAGTATTAAGTGCTGATACTTTACTTCCCACACCAAGACATAAAAAGTTATTCCTTTGCTCTTTGATCTGTTGGTTCCCTTAGCCTGTATGGCTTGCATTGACCACCAAACTTTGGATGTGTCAACATGACAAATCTGGAAGCATAGTCTAGTTACATCCACTCATTCATAGTCATATATTTTATGTCCTTTGCATTGGTTATTTCCAGGTTGCTATTAAACTGAAGAGAATCATTCTCCTCAATTTTTGGACCCAGAGCAGCTCTTTGTGGTTTGACCTAGCTCACAGTCTTTTCCTTGATGTTGGATTAAAACCAGTTCTCACCTGAAGAGTCTCCAGAGAAGACAAGAATTTTTGTCTGCCTAGAGTTAAGAAAACAGTGGATAACTGAGAATAGTTTCTCTATTCTGAGAATAGGATGAAGTTACTGGGGTTATTTATGAAGAAACAGGAAATTCAGAAGCCTGCCTTCCTCCACACAGTATATAGTTAAAGGGGAAAGGGCTTCTAAAATGAATTTATTAAATGGGAGCATAAAAGAATTGTTTTTGAAAAGATTGTTTAAATTAATTTCAGCTTTAACACAAACATCATTGGAATGTATTTGCTCAAATTTTATGTTTTCATCTTCATTTTCCTTAGTCCTTTTTCTATTTTACAATTTCAAGATATCATGTTCTCTCCCTCTTCAATTCCTTATGTCATCATCACAAACTTTGCATTCTGTGAACCAATATGCAGAACTCCAGTGCTGTGTAGGTGCAATTGGCTCTGGAAGAACACGTTTCCTCCACATCTAAGTATGGATTATGTGAGGTCCACCTGTTGGTACTTATTAGGTACCATAAATATTTTCTGTCAAATGATCTGGAATGCTTTAAGTAGCGACTCACAGGGTAATATTTTTATGCAAATTCAAGCATTTCATTTATGAAAAAATCAGTTTTTCTCTGTATAATAACTTGCCAGACCATTTCATAGAAGTAGAGAAAGAGTGTTCTTGCATCTTAAATTATCAAGAGTGTTTAGATCCTAATTAATAAAGCTATTAAATTTGACATCATCACTTCATTGAATGCCAATTAACATAATGTCAATTAACACAATGGCAATTAACACAAATGCTAATAATGGTTTACTCATTTAGAATAAATTAACATTTGTATTTAATAATCACTTGCATATATATTTAGTAAAATTAATTAGTAGAGAAACAATTACATATATGACATATAGTTACTTTTATTTGTAATGATATCTATCTATTATTATCTATCTATCATTAGCTTCAAAACAAAACTGGATAATTAGAAGGTTAATTTTCAATACATTTCATATTACACCAAAGCCAGTAAAATGCTTTAGTCCAAGTTTACTTAGTCTGCCCTAATGATCATCTCAGCTTTTGGGACACATACCTGCTATTTTCCAAAGAAACTGCTTTCATGCTTTTACTTGGCTTCCAGGTGTCTAATGCAGAACTCATAAAGATTTCCTGTGATTCAACCCAAGACAGAAATATTGCTAAGCCATTCAATACTATCAATAAATTTCCTTTTCCATATATTTTCTAAACTCTTTTATAAGTTGACCCCAGCTCATTCTCTTCTCCTAGAATCATTTTAAAAACTAAACATATATAAATATTATAATTCAATTTACTGTATATTAACATATTTTCATATTTTAATTCAAACACCAGTATAAATATTTTATGATCACTTAAAAAATGGCATTATGTATTCAAAATCTGCTTTCCTAAATGTTACTTATGACATTTTTTGACTTTTTTTCCCCAATGGATACTGAATCCATCGTAAATGACAGCCAAGTTCAAACTAAAATCCAATGCTATGTTCCATGCTGAAAAGTAAAATAAAATAGAACTCCTATGGATAGAACATAGGTATCATATACAGACTGACCTGGGTTCAAATAGGAGCTGAACCACATACTAGTCAGATGGCTGTAATCAAGTTCTTAAACCAAGTCTCAGTTTTTTCACCTTTATATTAGATCTAATATAACAGATATTATCCAGTCAATATTTGATCTTAAGTCAAGTTTTTAAAGTGTATTAAGAATCACGTTATTAACTATAGAAAAACTGTCAATTGTTTGTGAACTAGTTAATTTAAACCCTATCAGAAAATACGTCATAACAGATGCATAATTGTGAAATTTGTTCTCAGAATGTCATCATAAGAGATTAGATAATAGGTCTCTAACTGAGAACAAAAAGTAAAGAGTCAGGTCTTTTTTTCTTAACTTAAGAGAGGCCATACTTAAACATTCTAAAATTTGTAGTCTAAAGCCCCTTCTTTCCCAACCTGCTACACATTATCCTATTTTGTTTCCTTCAGAACACTAACTTCCAAGCATCTTGTTTCACTGCCCAGAGGATCATTTTCTGTCTCCCCACTAGAGGACCCAGAGAAGTTCATAGCATAGAGTACTCATTCAGCACATATTTGCTGAATGAATGAACTGTCTATGTCTTAAAAGGGGATCTACTTTTGTTCTCAAGTTTGTGAATTGAGCCATACACCATATGTACTTTACAAGTATCTGGTTGTTACACACAATGGAAAGGAGATAAAAGAAATTCTTATAAAGAACTCTTTGTGTAGTGAGTGGTTCACCCAAGAAAGTGAAAGTTATTTTGTCTTTTGGGACCTGACACATTTTGTGTGAATTTAATCATTTTTTTGTGTTGTATTGGTTTAAGCTATTTTTGTCACTTTATGGGCCTGCTGAGAACCACTAAGTTTAATTTTTTAAGGTAGAAATTTATAATGCCACTGCAATGATTTCTAGAAACTGCATTCTAATTGACTGGAGTAAACTCTATAAATGTGAATAAGATCTGCTGGAATAAAGAAAGAAGATTGGTGTGCTTTGGAGAGTAAATAAAAGTAAGCCTTCCCCTTCAACCTCCTGCTTCCTCACCTCCCCCCACCCCTACCCACCTGTCTCCCACACCTTGTAAATTCTGGCTGAATAAAAGCTGAGAGGAATAAACAGCATGCTTTTGGGATAGTCATTTTTATCATGTTTACTTGAGAGAACTTGAAAAATCAAGATGGATAGTAACACTTTATTAATGAAGCAATCATCATTTAAAATTCCTCAGTGGTTACAAATCTTGAAATGTATCACCAATTTAGTCTTATATTAATATCTTATTTAATTCCATTAAAACTAATTATAATTCCTTGTAACAGCCCCAAGTAATTGTTTTTATTTCTTACAATTCTTACTTAGCTCAGCTGCAGCTCAATGCACCTATAGTATCTGCTTGGCTATTTCTTAGTCAAGATATAGATTTTCTAATCTTTCCTAATAAACTACCCCACTTCATAACTTCAATAGTTCTCCAGTATCTATGAATTTCATCTATTTTTCCACAAATTTAACTTTTTTCAGGAACTAAAGGAATTAAAAAAAAAGAACTATTAATTTCTTCTCTATTAAATGAAATATATTATTCTTTGTACTCTGGATTAAGGTGTGACTTTTTGTTTCAATTCTGCTCTTATAAATGACCCTTAAATGATGTCCTTATTTTTGGAAATTTCTAAGCATTTTTAATTTCTAGATTTTCATTTTATGAACCTACTTATTTGCCTCCATTTAAGCACCCAGTGCTTGAATAAAGATAGTACTAAAGATAGTACCCAGTGCTCAATTAAGATTTTTTTGAATGTAAACGCTTTGCTACTAATAGCCTAGTTCAGCTAAAACTTTTTTCATTTGTATTATAGCAGAGACAATTAACAGTTCCATAGAGTGCTCAGTACAATGAGAAAATAACAAAAACCACCAAAACTATCACACCAGAGATAAAGAATAGACACAAAAGTTTACAGAGAGAAACAAATAGGTCAGTTTCAATAAAACAAGGAAAAATATGACATCAGATTGGGCAATTGTAACACCAGATATTAGAAAACAACAAAATAAAACTTCAATGATTCTGAGGGGTCATAATTTTTATCCTAAATTTCTACACCCAGAAAAACTATAAGTGAATTTTGAGGATATAATTAAAACATTTTCATAAATGTGAACACTAGAAATATTTATTTCCCATTCATTCCTTCTTAGGATGTCCTCAAGCAAAATAAAGAAGAAAAAACATGCAACCCAGTAAAAATAAAAGAAAATAAATAATGGATAGAAAAGTATTGAAAGAAAGTTGTCTTTGCATCAAAGGAACCCTTAGAGGTCAACCAGCCATACTGGAGCAGAAGCATCTTGGAAATGATGGTTACTTAACAGACTATCTGATATACTGAAACACTTGGGAAAAATTAGGATATAATAATGGATATTGAGAGCAAGAGAATAGCAAAGCATTTAAAAACTCTGGAGTGGGGAAGATGAAACCGAGCAGGATGCTGTGGGGCCATCCTGGATACAAATCCTTTCCATGTCCCCCATTTCTTGTTTGTGGGAAATAGGCTTCCTTCAGCCTCTTTGACCTTCCCTGTGTTCCAAAGGGCAGATGCAAACTGTTGCTAATCAGAAAAGTGAGGGACTGCAGAAACAAAGGAGGAGCAATTAAGAAACAATAGTGCAGTGATAAAGCAGGGTCCTGGTTTGTCCTCAAGGGATTTTATATATATCTTTGAGTTCTTCTGCAGGAACAGGTCCCCATCCAGGGGTGAGGATGATAACCTCAGGCTGAGCACAGGAGTCCTGGAGCACTGCCCTGTTACCTCACCATTGACCAATCAGAAGAAAGTCTGCACAAAATGGAAGATAACAAAGACTCTGAACCCCTCCCCAAATAATTAACTGCTATTAACTTACCCTTTCTCCCTTTAAAAACTTTCATGGTTAAACAGAATCTTCGGAGTTTTTTCTTGGACATGAGTCCACTTTCTTCCCTGGTTGCTGGCCTCCTGAATAGATCAATCTTTTCTTCCCAACCAACACTTGTCTTTCAAGTATTGGCTTTCAGACAGCAGCAGTTGAACCTGAGTTCGGTAACAAAGATATTAATATAATTATATTAAAATATTTGAATTTACAGCAAATGGTATTTGCATATGTAAAATTATATGGGAAAGGATAAGTTGAGGAGACTTAAGAGAGCTGTTTTTAGTAAAATGAGAAATCATTTTCTAATTTTTAACCTCAATAAATATACTTTATAAGAAGAAATAAGGCTTTGGAGTGCAGTACTGGAAGAAGAAGTGAGGTAGAAAGCTATAGGTTTTCATTATAGACTGTCCCCCCCGAATTACAATGTTTTGACTTAAGATTTTTCAACTACATTGGTACCAATATGATACACAGTCAGTAGAAACTGTACTTTCGATTTTAAATTTTGATCTTTTCCCAGGCTAGCAATGATACTCTCTCATGAAGCTGGGCAGCTGCAGTGAGCCACAGCTTCCAGTAAGCCATTCGATCAGGGGGATAAACAACCTACACACTTACAACCATTCTGTTTTTCACTTTCAGTACAGTATTTAATAAATCACAGGAGATATTCAACACTTTATTATAAAATAAGGTTTGCATTAGATCATTTTTCCTGAGAGTAGGCTAATGCAAATATTCTGAGCATGTTTAAAGTAGTCTAGACTAGGCAGTGATGTTTGGCAGATTAGGTTATTAAATTCATTTTTGACAAACAATAGTTTCAACTTATGATAGGATTTTGGACATATAACCACACTGTAGGTTGAAGAAGATCTGTATTATCCTTTTAGGAATTGTAGAGGCATAATTCTAAGATGACCTTCAATGTACCTCACCCCTTATCTCCTGGAAAAACTTGTGAATATGATGAGGTAGCCCTCTCATGATTCTGTTATTTTATACTAAAAAGAGGATTTTGAATATGTAAGTAGGGCTTTGGAATTGGGTAGTGGGTGGGAAATGGAAAATTTTTGAGGACCATAAGAAAATCCTAGATTGTCTTGAACAAACTGTTAGTAGGAGTATGTATTTTAAAGATACTACCAGTGAACTTACAGAAGGAAGGGCAGGAAAAGCATGAAGAAGAAATACTAAATCACCTTTGAGAAATCCTAAATCACTGGATATAGACTGTTAGTAGAAATCTGGAGGGACATGGTTAACAAGGGCTCAAAAGGAAGTAAGGAAGTGAGGATTGGAAACTGGAAGACAGGGGATCTGTGTTACATGGTAAAAAAAAAAGCTTGGGGAAATTTTCTACTATGTTTATGTGGAAGGCAGAACTTATATGTGATAAATTATTATAATAAATATTGACCTGAGGAGATTTCTAACTAAAACGTTAAAGGTGTGGCCTAGTTTTGGTTTGGTTTTGTTTTGTTTTTTTTGCTTATATAAAATATGAAAAAATAGAGATAAATAGAAGGAGGAACTGTTAAACAAAAGGCAAACCAGCATGTGATGATTTAAAAGATTTTCAGTCTATCCATATGGCAAAAATTAAGTGGTTGCTTTAAATGGCATAGGGAAATAAATGAAGGTATGACTGTACAACCTTTTTCTAAAAACTCAAAAAGATCATAAGATCAGTCTGTACAGTGGCAGAAAGGCTCATTCAAGAGATTAAGGCTGTGTTTCACAGATCTTCTCATTTCAACCAGAGGACCTCCTCAAACTTAAGGTCATTATTCCTCAGCCATCTCAGCAGGAGTTCAAGATAAAGAAGGGATTATCCCCAAAAGATTTGTGGGTGTGGCTTTTATTTAATGGATTGGAATTTGGTAAAGTTTAGACAAAAAACTGCAAAATTTTGTGAAGTTTTCATCAGTAGAAACACTGCCAGCTTGGAATTAAAGGGGGGAAAAGAGTACAAAATAAAAGGGGGCTGTTGGGCTTCTAAAACCTACTGGCAGGAAGCAGGCTGATAAAACTACTCAGTTACAAACAGTTGTTGTTATTCATGGACAAGGAAGAATGATGCAGCAGATGGAGCCAAGAGTCCAGAGGGGGAAAAGAAAAGCCAAGAGGATGGAGTTAAAAGACACAGAGGAAGATTATTCCAAGCCCTTGAATCCTAATGAAGGAACTCCAGCTGAGTTTACTTGACTGGATTTCAAAATCTGCTTTGGACTGGTAACTCTTTTACCTTCTATCTTCCCACTTTTTAAACCAGAATGTCTTTTACTGTTATCCCACACCTGTTACACCAATATATGTTGAAGATTTAGGGGCAAATCTGTAGTTACACAGGTTCAAAGATTTTTAAATATTGTGCCCCAGAATGCATTAAACAGAAAGACTCCTCCAAAATGGGTTATAGAACTTAGATGATGAGATTTAGATTTAGATGAAAAGATTTGAACTTGAGCTGATCCTGTCATGGGGTTCTTTTTGGGGACCTAGAGATGGAGTGAATGTATTTTGCTTGTGGGACAGATGTGGAATTTTAGGGGCTGGGGATAATTGACATCTTTATAATATCGTCTTCTCATCCAAGAGAATGAAATATCTTCCAAAAATTTTATTAAAGTTTTCCAATTCTGTACATAAGGCTTGTATCTTTAGGGTTAAGTTCATTCCTGTATATTTTATAAAGAATTTGTTGTTTTAGTTGTTATTTGAAAGGAATCTTAATATTTATTATATTCTATCATTTATTATTTTATTGTTTATATAGAAATATGCTAACAAGATTGATAAATAAATCTTATATACATTAACTTTCCTAGACTTACTTATTAATTCTTATAATTTGCAGGTTGATCCCAAAGGTTATCTGAAGTGTCAATATATGATCTTATCATCTGAAAATATGAGTTTCTCTTTTTAAATCCTTACATGACATTTTTCTTTTTCTTTGTTTGTAACATTGGCCAGGATCTTTAGTCCTAAATTTAATAGTAGTGATATTTATGAGGATCTTTGTCTTATTCCCAAGAATAAATATATAACTCAACTTCAAATATGAAGTTGTCAATTGTTTGGGGATATATAAAATTAACCAAGTTAAGAGCTTACTCTACTTTTCAGTTTTCTAAAAAAAAAATCATAAATAGGTGCTAAATTTTCCAAACGCTTTTTTTGATAATTGAGGCAAACATACCTTTGAATATTAATATGGTGAAATATACAATAATACACTTTTGGAGATTTAACTCTCCTTGTCATCTTAAGAAAAAAACTTCTTAATCAAGATGTATTATTTAATATTTGCCAATACTTAATTTAAGATTTTACATTTAATGTTATAAACTTTTAAAGAATGTTTACTTTTTCACCATTTTTTCTTTATTCTGGAACAAACTGAATAAGGTGGCAATTAACTATTCACTAAAAATTTATTAGAACATGTTAATAATAAAAACATGTAACAGTGTTCTTTACTATTATTCAGATTTCTTCCAGTAAATTTTATATGACCAATTTAGAATTTTGTTATACGATATCTTGTTTCATCTATATAGTTATTTTAAAAACATGGTAATTTTACATTTTCTTTGTATCTGCACTTAATCAAAATTTTTTATTCTCTATTATGTTCATTTTTATTTTTTCACTCTTCTTTCTTTGATCCTTCTAGCTAAAATTGTGTGCCCTGTATTGATTGCTTAAAAAAATTAGTTCTTTAAAAAAAAATGTTCTTTAGTACTGCTCATGTTCTCTGTTTCACTGATTTTTGCACTTTGTTTTATTATTCCCTTTATTTGCTTTTTTGTTTGTGCTTTTTCCAAATTCCTGAGGTAAATGCTAAGCTTGTTTGCTTAACTAGTTTGCTTGTTACTTTACTCTTTTCCTGAAAAATACATGTAAAGCTATAAAATTCTCTCTAAGAACTGTTTTTGCTTTTTTCATTGTAATATTTTCACTACCTGTTAATTCTACATGTTATATAACTTATTTTCTAATTTATTTAGAACCTAAAGTTTGTTTAGTAATATATTACTTAATACTAAACATGTAAGAATATGTTTAGCTCTCCTTGGTATAATATCAAATATTATGTCACTGTGGTAAGAAAAATATTCTGGTGGCATTCACCTTTTGGAATTAATTGAGACTACTTTTGTAGCTTGATAGAAGTTCTATTTTTAAAAGTTCTCCAAGCGTTCAAAAATAATTTGTATTCCATGTTGGTATCAGAGGGGGAAAACATTTTTTTTTATCTTAAGTTTCCAACTCTTACTCATTTTTTTCTTCCTTCTAGTAGAATTATTTGATATATGACTTAGTTTGAAACAACTAATCTGTTGCACAACTTATTCATTCTGTCATCTAATACATATACTGTGGTATTTACTTCTATTTCTCATATCAAATATTTGTAATTATTACTTTTTAAATAACTTCCTACTCATATATTGTAAATATCTTTCATATTTAGTTAAGTATATCAATGATCTTTCTTTTAAATTATTGCTTTATTTATATCATTGATTCTTTTGCAGTTGATATATTTTGTTTATGTCCTCTTTCTTTTAGATTGGTTTTACTCTTCCATTACCTAGTCTTTTGACCTCTGATTTTTTAATTTCTTTTGGAGTAATGTTTCAGGTATGACCAATGTGTGTATCCTCCAGGTGTCTTAGATTACTTATAATATATAAACACAACTAGTCAAAAACCAAAATCATTATCTATGCTGTTCCTCATCTTCTGAATAATTTTTTTCCCCTTTTCTGTTTTTCCTATTTTGGGAAATTTTACCAACTTTTCTTCATCCTCTTTTTTTGAGGCATAACGTTGGGGACTCCTAGCCTCTTCTTAAATTTAAAGAGTTCTGATCATTCTCTTTAATAAGTCTCTTTGATAAGGAGAATTGAGAGGAATGCTGAAGAGCTTAACTGCTCTGACCACTCCACTAGTCCACTCCAGTAGTGGACTAATGACTCCACAGTCATTCCACCAGATAATTTAAGGTAGGGATTTATACTGTTAGAAACAGGCAGCTACAGGAAGAGTAGTTTCCTTAATTTGTAATCCACCAACCAAACTGGTGGGATGGCAGATGTTGGAGAGGGAGAGTAGTAGAGAAGTGAATCCCAGAGAGCAAGTGATCTTCCCACACCAGTTTCACCAAATCCTCAATAGTTTTTCTTACCTTAAATAACTTCAGTGACACTGGGCTCTCAACAGTGCAGAGATGGGGCAGTACTTGTTCCATAGCAACGGGAGAGAAAGTAAGAGCAGACCTTAAAAGCTTCCCTCCCATCTATGTTCCCTCTAAAACCTCTAGTGAAGGTTAGCACTAGGCTGTAGCTCTCCACAGAAGGATATAGAGCTCCCTAGCAGTTCACCTTAGCTTTCAGCCTCCCCAAATATTTCTCAGGGTTTTTTAGTTCATTTCTTTTATCCATAATTCTATCTTGTCTTTGTACTTTCTAGAGTGTTGATTAGGACAGGAGAAATCCTGTAGCTGATGTTGCTTCCCACCTTAGGAAACAAAAAGGATGAATTTTGTCCTGAAGATTATGAGGAGTTTTTAAAAATTCTAAATATCAGAGCAATCAATTCAAGGTAATATGTCAGAAATGTCATCTAGTAGCCATTTGCTGTAAGTTTTAGGTAAAGAAGGGACTATGGAAACTTGAGACAAGGAAACCGATTAGGCAATGTTCACAATATATTGGGTGAAAAGTAAGCGTCCTGGAAATAAGAAGAGCTGACAGATTTATAACAGACTTATCAAAGAGAATGACCAAAACTCTTTAAATTTAAGAAGAGGCTAGGATTCCCCAACATTTCTCCCCAAAAAAAGAGGATGGAGAAAAGTTAGTAAAATTTCTCAAAACAGAAAAAAAGGAAAAGGGAAAAAAATTGTTTAGAAGATGAGGAACAGCATAGATAATGATTTTGGTTTTTGACTAGTTGTGTTTACATATTTATCAGTAATCTAAGTACCATTTTTGCTATAGAGTAATAAAGAATAGGAAAGAAATCAACAAGTAGTTATTGAAGACAAGGTCTTCCAGAATGTTTCATGCATATAGAATGCTAAGTACAATGGAGGGCTAGAACAGTGGCTTCCAAACTTTCTTGGACATCATAATCTCTGGAACATTAAAAGAGAAAGAAAAAAACACAAGGAAGAAAGGATGAAAAACAAAAAACATGCATGATTTAACCCTCAAGGTTCTGATTAGCTGTACATCAGATTAGCTGGGTATCTGATTTTTCTTTCAGAGTTCAGAAGGTGATCCTAATATGCAATCAGGTTTTGGAACCATTAGGGGTAGAGGAACTGTAATACAGTGTGCACCAATTTTAGGATTCATTCTACCTACTATGTGGAACTGAGTACCTTGAATATAGTATTTCTCCACTACATTCATAAAATGAATGACAGAAAAGTAAAGTTCAAGAAAAAAGTAATACACAAGATCAAATGTAATATCTGTGGAACTGAATGATTCCTGACTGGATTTGAATTTGTTTGAGTTTATATGTATTGTTTGTTGCTATTTACTCAGGCAGGGTAGTTGTACATCCTAGTTTGAGTCTCTCAGTCAAAGGGAAGACAATGAGGAGGTAGAGTGGAAGAGAAGTGTTTCCTTGTTTTACATGGTCTTGTTTACATGAAGTGAAGCCTAGGTAAGTTTTTCAAAATTTAGTTTGTATATCTTATAATTTTTTGATGTATAGTTGTTTTATAATATTATATTAGTTTCAGGTGTACAGGATAGTGATTCAGTATTTTTACAGATTATATTCCAAAGTTATTACAAGATAATGGTCATAATTCCCTATGCCATGCAGTATATCCTTGTTGCTTATCTACTGTATATAGTAGTTTGCATCTCTTAATCCCATATGCCTAATTTGCCCTTTCCCCATTCCCTCTCCCCTTTGATAACCACTAGTTTGTTTTCTACATCTGTGAGTCTTATTCTGTTTTGCATATACATTTATTTGTATTATTTCTTAGACACCACTTATTTCACTAAGCATACTATTCTTTAGGTCCATCCACATTGCAGCAAGTGAAAGAATATCATTATTTTTTATGGCTTACTATTCCACGTATATAATATATGTACCACTATATACACACATACACACACCACATATTCATTCATTTGTCTGTTGATGGGCACTTGGGTTGCTTCCATATCTTGACTATTGTAAATAACATTGCTACAAACATTGGGATGCATGTATCTTTTTGAATTAATGTTTTCATTTTTTTCTGGATACATACACAGGAGTTGAATGTCTGGATCATATGATAATTCTGTTTGTACTTCTTTTAAGGAACCTCCATACTATTTCCCATAGTGGCTGCACCAATTTACATTCCCACCAACACAGTAAAATATTCACTTTTCTCCAAATCCTCTCCAACATTTGTTATTTGTAAACTTTTTGATAATAGCCATTCTGACAGGTGTGAGATGATATCTTCTTGTTGATTTGATCTGTATTTCTCTAATAATTAGCAATGTTGAATATATTTTCTTTTGCCTATTAGCAATTTCTATGTCTTCTTTGGCAAAATGTCTATTCAAGTCTTCAGCCTATTTTTTTTTGGATTGGGCTGTTTGTATTTTGATATTGTGTTGTATGAGTTGTATATATATTTTGGATATTAACTCCTTGCAAATATTATTTGCAAATATTTTCTCACATTCCATAGGTTATGTATTGCTTTGTCAATGGTTTCCTTCACTGTGCTAAAGCTTTTAGGTTTAATTGCATTCCATTTGTTTATTTTTGCTTGTTTTTTTTCTTTTGCTTTAGAAGACTGATCCAAAAAAATATTTCTATGATTTATGTCAAAGACTGTTCTGCCTATGTCCTCTTCTGGGAATTTTATGGTTTCTTTTCTTACATTTAGGTCTTTAATCTATTTTAAGTTTATTTTTGTTTATGGTGTGAGGGAATGTTCTAATCTCATTCTTTTATATGTATCTGTCTACTTTTCCCGCACTAATTCTTTAAGGGACTGTCTTTTCTCCTTTGTATATTTATGCCTCCTTTGTTGTAGATTAATTGCTCATAGGTGCATAGGTTTATTTCTGGGCTCTCTATTCTGTTCCATTGATCTATGTGTCTGTTTTTGCACCAGTACTATGCTGTGTTGATTACTGGTTCCATATGAATTTTAGGATTATTTGCTCTAGTTCTGTGAAAAATGTAATGGATAACTTGATAGGGATTGCCTTAAATCTGTAGATTGTTTTGGGTAGTATGGCCATTTAAACAATATTAATTCTTCCAATCCAAGAGCATATAAATATCTTTACATTTATTTTTATCATCTTCAATTTCCTTCATCAATGTTTTATAGTTTTCATAGTATAGGTCTTTCACCTCTATGGTTAAGTTTATTCCTAGGTGTTTTATTCTGTTTGATGTAATTTAAAATGGGATTTTTAAAAGCTTCTTCTTTCTGATATTAATCAGGAAAGAAAATGTTAAAATATTTTATTGTATAGAAACACAACAGATTTCTGTATATTAATCTTGTATCCTGCAACTTTGCTGAATTCATTTATTAGTTCTAGTAGTTTTCTGGTGTACACTTTAGTGTTTTCTGAAGTATTGTTTCATCTACAAATAGTGCCAGTTTTACCACTTTCCTTTCAATTTGGATGGCTTCTAATTCTTTGTTTTGTCTGATTTCTGTGGCTAGGTCTTCCAATACTGTGTGTAGTAGAAAGGATGAGAGTGGGCATCCTTGTCCTGTTCCTGAACTTAAAGGAAAGGCTTTCAGCTTTTCACCATTCAGTATGATGTTGACTGTGGGTTTGTCAGAAATGGGTTTTATTGTGCTGAGATATGTTCCCTCTATACCAACTTTGATGATAGCTTTTATCATGTATGGATGTTGAATTTTGCCAAATGTTTTCTCTATGCCTATTGAGATGATCATGTGACATTTTCCTTCCTTTTGTTAACGTGGTGTATCACATTGATTTGCAAATGTTGATCCATTCTTGTGACCCTGGAATAAATGAAAGATGATCATGGTATATGATCTTTTTTATGTATTGTTGGCTTGGGTTTGCTAATACTTTGTTGAGGATTTTTGCATCTATATTCATCAAAGATATTGACCTATAATTTTCTTTTTCTTGTAGTGTCTTTGGCTGGTTTTGGTATCAGGGTAATTGTGGTCTCGTAGAATGAATTTGAGAGTGTTCCATCCTGTTCAATTTTTGGAAAAGTTTGAGAATAATAAGTATTAGTTCTTCTTTTATATTTAGTAGAATTCCCCTGTAAAGCCATTTGGCCCTTGAATTTTATTTGCTGGGAAGTTTGTTGTTGTTGCTGTTGTTTTATTACATATTTAAGTTCACTGCTAGTGATCAGTTCATTCAAATTGTCTGTTGCTTCTTGATCCAGTCTTGGCAGGTTGTATGTTTCTAGAAGTTTGTCTATTTCTTCTAAGTTGTCCAATTTATTGGCATGTAACTCTTAGTAGTATCCCCTTATAATTTGTTGTATCTCTGTGTATTGGTTGTTGTTTCTCCGCTTTCATTTCTTTTTTTGTTTATTTGGGTCCTCTCTTTTCTTCTTGGTGAGCCTGGCTAAATGTTTATCAGTTTTGTTCATCATTTCAAAAAAACAGTTCTTGGTTTCCTTGATCTTTTCTACTGTTTTTATTTTGTTTTGATCTCTATTTTATGTATTTCCTCTCTGATCTTTATTATTTCCTTCCTTCTGCTGACTTTGGCCTTTGCTTGTTCTTTTTTCTAATTATCTTAAGTGGTAGGTTGGGTTGTTTATTTGAGATTTTTCTTGTTTCTTGAGGTATGCCTGTATTGCTATAAACTTCCCTTTTAGAACTGATTTTGCTGCATCCCATAGATTTTGGAGTGTTGTGTTTTCATTTTCATTTGTCGTAAGATTTTTTTTATTTCTTCTTTAATTTCTTCACTGACCCATTAGTTTTTTAGTATCATGTTTTTTAATCTTCACGTTTCTGCTTTTCATATTTTTCTTTCTGTAGTTGATTTCTAGTTTCATACCATTTCTAGTTTCAGAAAAATGCTAAATATAATTCCTTTCTCCTTACATTTGTTGAGACTTGCTTTGTGGGCCTAGAATGTGATCTATTTTTGAGAACATCCCATGTGCACTTAAAAAGAGTGTATATTTTGCTACTTTTGGATATAATGTCCTATAGATATCTATTAAGTCCAACTGGTCTGTCGTGTCATTTAAGCCCACTGTTGCCTTATTTATTTTCTGTCTGGATGATCTGTCCATTGATATAGGTGGGGTGTTAAAGTTCTCTACTATTATTGCTTTATTGTCAATTTCTTCCTTTTATGTCTGTTAGCTTTGCTTTATATATTAATATGCTTCTGTATTGGATGCATATATGGTAATATCTTCTTGTATTGATTTCTTTATCATTATAAAATACTCTTCTTTGTCTTTTTAGTCTTTGTTTTAAAGTCTATTTTTTGTTTTAAAGTCTATAACATACTCTATATGAGTATTGCTACCCCTACAGATAAAGTGATACAGAAGAACTCACAAGTGATCTGATTGGAAATTGTCCAATCAGAACAGCAGAAAGAAAAACAAATTTAAAAATAAATAAATAAAAGCAACTTAAGAGCTCTCTGTGATAACATATACATCTTATAAATTTTAATGCTTCATATATTCTGCTACTATGGTTTTTCTCAGTCTTAGCTTTTGACATTTTAAGTCTTTGTCTTTCTCTCATTTGGTGTTATCATTTTAGAGGAAAATAGAAGCTACCACTGAGCTGCTAAAAATTATGCCATTTTAATTAAAAACCTAAGCATTGATTTGGAATGACCATATTAATCTCTCATAATTATATTCACTTTTTAAATCTTTTATTGTTTATTGTCTCCTTCACCCAGTTCCATTTTAATAAATCATTCCACTTCCTTGGCTTTAAAAATACAACTCAACAGAGTAAGCAGATTTTCTAATTTCCTCTGGAATGCAAGTTATGCATCCTGCTTGTTTACATTCATTTCAATATGAGCCAAGTACTTTGTTATCTTCTATTTGTCAATAAGTGATTCAACAAGGTCTTCCTGAATTCCCAGCTATCCACTTTCCTTGCATTTTTCATGTTAATGACAGATTTTTTTTTAAATGAGTTGAAGCTTTAAGCCTTTTTGTGAGTCATTAATTTTACACACCTTGTGATTTATCAAGTGCTCTATATTCCTTGGTGTTACTGACTACAAAAGAATTAGGACTAAAAATCTGTCCTGCTGGGTTTTGCCCTGTAAACTTTACTAATGCTATGCTTTATTTTGATTCCCTTTTCTGCATTTAAGACTGCTGTAATTCATTTCTTTAACAATACTCAAGTTGCTGGAAAGTCCATTTTTTTAATACATACATTTTTAATTTAAATAAACTTCTAAAAATTTTAGAATACTTCAAGTGTTTTTAATGGCCCAAATACAAGTCTTTAATTTCAGAATATGAAAAGAATTTTATCTCCTTCCTAAAATATTTTTCTCATGCAATATACTAGGGAATAGAGGTTTTGAAATTTTAAAATATATTAGTATCTCAAATTTTTTGTGTATAATAACATGTCAAACATTTTATATGCATACTCACATTTCATACCATCTCAGTGATGTTATTACCACTCTTTCCAGATTCAGAAACCAAGGCACAGATTGGTTGTGTCACTTACCTATGATAAAATAGGTATTAGGTATATTTTGCTTAAGTAAAATACAACTAGAAAACCAAATACATAAAACCCATGGAAAACCCTCCTTTTTAAAAATAGAATGTATATAATAGAAGGATTCCTACTCAACCCTCATGGATATGGCCTAAAATCCCCTTTGCTACCTCATTTCTCATAAATAGAAATTGAAAATTCTTTGCTATTTTGTTTAACTATGTACAGTAATATTTTTCTCTGACATCACTTTGTCACATAATCACTTATTTTAAAACTTAAAAGACTTACTATAATTTCCAGTTTCCTAATGAATCTTTAAATATATTTAGGTAAATGTAGGAGAGAATACGGAACAGGAAAAGTGGCAAGATAATACTTGGAGGAAGAATATGGTGTACAAAGTTAAACACTAAGTTTCTTTGAATTATTTCTACAAAATTGTCACTTCTTATCTTAATTCTTTGAAGAATCATGTCATTTTTTTAGTTTCCAGAGAATTAGCAGATTAGAATTGAAAACAAAACAAAACCCAAAACAAACAAACAAACATTCCCAGGAAATTCTAAGACACACATTAATTTGTGGTTCTCTTTGGTTCTCTCTCTCTCTCTCTCTTTTTTTCCCCCTTTGCCTTAAAGATACCTTCAAAACATTCAGGTTAACTTAAAAATAGTTCCCTCCTTTAATTTTTAAAATTTTTTCTTTATTCTTTCTTTTTGTTTGTTTCTTTATTCTTTTTTTTTTTTTTTTGGCTGCACCACGTGGCATGTGAGATCTTAGTTCGCCGACCAGACATCAAACCCATGCCCCCTGCAGTGGAAGCACTGAGTCATAACCATTGGAGCACCAAGGAAGTCCCCAAAATAGTAGCTCCTTGACTTTAGTGTGAGTTGTGGAAAAACTCTTGATTGTCTGTATTTGGAAATTCATCATGAACACGTTTGTTTTATCACTTCTCAATTACTCCAGTTTATCTTTCATGCCAAATTTGCAATTAAATTTCTTTGTTTATAATCACTGTGGATGCCCTTATGTGTAAATAAAAAGTTATTTTATAGTTCTAATTCCTAAAAAATCTTCTATTTCTTAAAAAAATCTCTCCTTCTGAATGTTTGATTTGCATCAGTAGAGTTGATTGTATACATTTTCTTTTTTATTCAGTGAATATGGTGAATTATATTGACTGATATTCTAGTGTTTTAAACCAAACTAGTGTTCCTAAGATAAACTCTATTTTATCATAATGTATTTATACTCTTTCTATATTACTGGGTTAGATTTGCTAGTATTGTATTGAGGTTTATCAAGAATATTGGTGTGCAGTTTCCTATTTCCTATAATTAATTTGTCATGTTTTGCTATTGTGGATATACTAGGAAATGTTTTCCCTTCATTTTTCTAAAGAAATTTGTGTTCGATTATTTTTTTTAATAAATGTTTGAAAAATTGACTAATTTAGCCACAAGAACCTGAAATTTTCTTTTTGGGAAGGTTTTGATTAAAATTTTAGTTTATTTGTTTACTTATGATTGGGCATTTGGAAATTCTACTTTGTCTTGTGTCTGCTTTGGCAAGTGAAGGGTTTTATTGTTATTGTTTGTTTGTTTTAATGTCCATTTTATGTAAATTGTCGAAATGATTGGTATAGGTCTATTCATATTATTCCCTTATTATCCTTTTAACAACTTGGGGAGATGGGTGATAACCTTCAAAAATTGTGTTTATCAATAATTTGTGTTTTCTCTTATTTTTTGATAAGTTTTGCTAAGGGTTTATCAACTTAGTAATCTTTACAAAGAAACAATTTTAGTGGGTAATTCTGTTGATTATTTTCTATTTTATTCATTTCTGCTTTTATCTTTTTCTATATTTTCTTCTACTACTTCGATGGTAACTGTACTTTTTTTTAAAAGTCTAGTTTCTTAAGGTAGTTTAGATAATTAAATTTAAGTCTTTCTGTTTTCTAACATAAGCACTCAAAGCTATAAGTTTTCTTCTTGACAGTCATTAAGCTGTTTCTCACAAATTTTAATATGCTACATTTTTATTGTTATTCAATTTGATATATTTTGCTAATTTCTCTCATGATTTATTTTTGGCCTAAAGGTATTTTTATATATTAGAAGGTATTTTTAAATTTCTACAAATGTGAGGATTTCTAGATATTCTATTGCTATTTATTCCTAACTTCATAATGTTCTGATCAGATAACTTTTTAATATTTCAATCTTTGTAAATTTGAATTTTCTTTTATTGCAGAGATTATGCCCCTCTTGGTGATTATTCTATGTACACATAGCATACTGCAAACCAGGCTATATTTTAAAATATATTTCTATGAGGTAAATATTTGTTTGAAAGCTATCACATTAGTTCTTGGAGTCTCAAAATTTGATGCACAATATACTCCTTGAAAAAATGGTTAGAGATAGCCTCATCCAACAGAGGGCAGACAGCAGAAGAAAGAAGAACTACAATCCTGTAGCCTGTGGACAAACCCACAGCAAACATCATTCTCAATGGTGAAAAACTGAAAGCATTTCCTCTAAGATCAGGAAGAAGACAAGGATGTCCACTCTCACCATTATTATTCAACATAGTTTTGGAAGTCCTAGCCACAGCAATCAGAGAACAAAAAGAAATAAAAGGAATACAAATTGGAAACGAAGAAGTATAACTGGCACTGTTTGCAGATGACATGATACTATACATAGAGAATCCTAAAGATGCCACCAGGAAACTACTAGAGTTAATCAATGAATTTGGTAAAGTAGCAGGATACAAGATTAATGCACAGAAATCTCTTGCATTCCTACATACTAATGATGAAAAATCTGAAAGAGAAAATAAGGAAACATTCCCATTTATCATTGCAACAAAGAGAATAAAATGCCTAGGAATAAAACTACCTAGGGAGAGAAAAGACCTGTATGCAGAAAACTATAATACACAGATGAAAGAAATTAAAGATGATACCAACAGATGGAGAGATATACCATGTTCTTGGATTGGAAGAATCAACATTGTGAAAATGACTCTACTACCCAAAGCAATCTACAGATTCGATGCAATCCCTATGAAATTACTAATGGCATTTTTTACAGAACTAGAACAAAAAGTCTTAAAATTTGTATGGAGACACAAAAGACCCCGAATAGCCAAAGTAGTCTTGAGGGAAAAAAACAGAGCTGGAGGAATCAGACTCCCTGACTTCAGACTATACTACAAAGCTACAGTAATCAAGACAATATGGTACTGGCACAAAAACAGAAACATAGATCAATGGAACAAGATAGAAAGCCAGAGATAAACCCACACACCTATGGTCAACTAATCTATGACAAAGGAGGCAAAAACATACAATGGAAAAAAGACAGTCTCTTCAATAAATGGTGTTGGGAAAATTGGACAGCTACATGTAAAAGAATGAAATTAGAACACTCCCTAACACCATACACAAAAATAAACTCAAAATGAATTAAAGACCTAAATGTAAGGCCAGACACTATCAAACTCTTAGAGGAAAACATAAGAAGAACACTCTTTGACATAAATCACAGCAAGATCTTTTTTGATCCATCTCCTAGAGTAATGGAAATAAAAACAAAAATAAACAAATGGGACCTAATGAAACTTCAAAGCTTTTGCACAGCAAAGGAAACCATAAACAAGATGAAAAGACAACCCTCAGAATGGGAGAAAATATTTGCAAACGAATCAACGGACAAAGGATTAATCTCCAAAATATATAAACAGTTCATGCAGCTCAATATTAAAAAAACAAACAACCCAATCCAAAAATAGGCAGAAGACCTAAATAGACATTTTTCCAAAGAAGACATACAAAGGGCCAAGAAGCACATGAAAAGCTGCTCAACATCCCTAATTATTAGAGAAATGCAAATCTAAACTACAATGAGGTATCACCTCACACCAGTTAGAATGGGCATCATAAGAAAATCTACAAACAGCAAATGATGGAGAGGGTGTGGAGAAAAAGGAACCCTCTTCCATTGTTGGTGGGAATGTAAATTGATACAGCCACTATGGAGAACAGTATGGAGGTTCCTTAAAAAACTAAAAATAGAATTACCATATGATCCAGAAATCCCACTACTGGGCATATACCCGGAGAAAACTATAATTCAAAAATACACATGCACCCCAATGTTCATTGCAGCACTGTTTACAATAGCCAGGTCATGGAAGCAACCTAAATGCCCACTGCCAGATGAATGGATAAAGAAGTAGTGGTACATATATACGATGGAATATTACTCAGCCATAAAAAGGAATGAAATTGGGTCATTTGTTGAGGTGTTGATGGATCTAGAGACTGTCATACAGAGTGAAGTAAGTCAGAAAGAGAAAAAATAAATATTGTATATTAACACATATATGTGGAACCTGGGAAAATGGTACAGATTAACTGGTTTGCAGGGTAGAAATTGAGCCATAGATATAGAGAACAAACGTATGGACACCAAGCGGGGAAAGCGGCGGAAGGGTGGGGGGAGGGTGTGATGAACTGGGCAATTGGGATTGACATGTATACACTGATGTGTATAAAATTGATGACTAATAAGAACCTGCTGTATAAAAAAATAAATAATATTAAATTTAAAAATTAAAAAAAAAAGAAATTTGTTGCATTTCTATACCCTAATAATGAACTGTCAGAAGGAGAAATGAAGAAAACAATCTTATTAACAGTTGCATAAAAAAGAATAAAATACCTCAGAATAAATTTAACCAAGGAAGTGAAAAACCTATACAAAAAAAAAAAAAATTTTTTTTAAATGCAAATTCCAGAGCTTTAATGCCCAGAGAATTGGTAGGACTGAATGTGCTCTAGGTATCTGCATTTCTTATAAGTACCATTAAGCTAAACAGGTATTCTGGGAACATATTTCTATAAATATTACCTAAATTGATTTTGAGATAAGAATCTATACCTTATTAAGGTTGTATTTGTGCTTTTCTGAAATTAATAAAAATATCTGTGAAAATTATTCATCAAACAAGTAAACAAAATAATATGCTAAGAATAAAAATATTGTCTTTTAATTACTTCATTTTTTAAACACATCAGCAATCATTTGGATTATATCAACAAACAAAACAGACTAAGATCTATGCGCTAATAGAACTGACATACTAATGTGCATGACAGGCAATAAACTACAAACACAATAAATAGATAAATGTCATCTGTAACAAAATAAAAATAAAATATATGTGAGGGATGGGGGCAAGAAAATAAATTGAAGGCTTTAAAGGACTGTTGGGGTAGGCTTAAGTGGAAAGGTTTTATTTGAGCAAAGGTTTTAAGGAGGTGAGGGGGTAATTTATATAGATTTCCAAGGGAAAAATGTTCCAGGCAGAGGGAATAACAAGAGCAGAGACCCATAGTTGAGATCCAGTCTGGTGTATTTCAAGATCAGCAAAGAGGTTCTACAGGCTGGAATGCAGAGAACAAGGGGAAGAGTAGAAGAAAACGAAGTCAAGGATGTAACCTGGGGACAATTAAAGATCTTTGCTTTTACTCGGAGTAAATGGTTAAGCAATGCAGGGTTTTGAGCAGACCACTGACAAGATCTAAATTAGGTTGCTACCCTGTTTATGATGCATCTTAGGCAGGATACATGTATAAAAGTGGAGGGTGCTTTTACGAGTCCATTGCAGTATTACAGGTGAGAAATCATTTTGGCTTGGACTAGTTTGTACATAAATATTCACAAACTGTGCATTGCATTTATCAGGGAAGTAGCCTTGCAAGGCAGGAAGTTATTTGAAGGTATCAGTAGCATGATTTTCTGACAATTTGAATATGAATTGTGAAAAAGACAGGCAACATAGACTCAAATGATATGTAAGATTTTATTTTCTTTAAAAACTTGAATTACTTATCAAAATTTCTTTGACTTTTGCCAGATGAGAACAGAATGAGCTTTTCCCCATCACTTTCTTGTTTATTTAAAGCCTACAACATTTTAAAATAGCTAAGAAATTTATTATTTTTCTCAAATTGTTAATGGTGTAGTTGAAGCACAGAGTTTAAGTGATTTGGTTTTGATAAGGCTATTAAATGGCAGAGATAAATCTTGAACCCATGTGATCTGACACCATATAGAGTGTTCTTTCTACTATACTAAAGAATTCTTCAGTTTTTAGAGATCCCCTCTTATCTATCACATACTCATTTATATTCCTGATTCTAAGGCACTTAAAAGTCTTTTGAAATTTTAAAAATAATGACATCAATTTAACTCTAAATCTTATATGCTTGTTGGAGAGATAAGAGAAGAAAAACCAAACAATCTGCCTGTGGACATGTTTGGTAACATATTACAAAGCTGTACAACTCCAAAAATGTGTTAATTTTTATCCTTTAGAATCAACAAATAGTCTATAGAAGACAACTCACTAATGGAAGTCCTGAAGATTCAAAATATTCTGGACTATTATAGTAAAAATTGGAAAGCAGATTTTTAGTGCTGGATTTAGTAGTGTAGGCAACTGTAAAAATCATCTAATACCTTTTTTTAGACAGGATGTTTGGCAGAAGGTTTTTTTCCTGACAACAAGTTTATCTCCTGGCAGTGGTGATTTTTTGCAGCTGCTACAAATCAGTAATAATTTGGGATCATTCCATTGCACAGGTGTGGAAAGCCTAGCATTTTACAGGTTTACAAACTCTGTACTACACTTATCAGTGAACAACTTGTGTAATTTTTTCTTTATAATATTTATTGTTATTTAAAAATCCAGAAGTCTCTTTTTTCTGGGTCAAAATAATTGACCCTGCAGATTCTAGCTACTCTTCTCTTTCACTAAGGATAGAGGAAAGGTGAGCATTGAGATGGAATTTTCTTTATCAACACTTTCTTAAACCTTTAAGAACAGTTGGGAAGTTGCAGAGACTTGCCTCGCTTCAAGGCTAATATCCTGCATTTGTCACTTTTGTTGTTTCTGTATTCCTTGTCACTAGATCTCTATAAAAGACAGGGGCATTGAACTTCTTTCTTCTTCACATTAATATCCTTACATACATAGCAAAGTAGAGACCAAATCAGGCATCTTGCTGTGACATATTATTGCTGTAGCTGAAGACCTACTATTAGATCTTCATTCATGTGCACTAGGCCTATCAGCTTATCAGTTATCCTGTTGAGTTCTGGAATCTTCAGTCACACATTACCACTAACATTATCCTTTTAATCAGTAAATAAATGATCAAAGTCATGGCATTTGTCTCCACAAACTATGTCTTAAGCAATTATATATCACTGTTGCCCATTGAAATACCCACTATTGGCCACTACAACTCTTCCTCGTCAAATCAGTCTTGACATTCACATATTTAAGAATAATTTGGTTAATCTTTTCTCTTGAAAAGCCCAGTGTGAGAGCGTTCTTCAGTAAAATATAGAAAAACAAGTAAGTGATTAAATCATTTGCTTATTTATTATGCTTATCTCTTTCTATCAACTAGTATCAGACACTAATTTGCTACAAGGTAATACTACTTTGTTACATCAATGGAAAAACAATTTTTCTTGGGCTTCTCTTATCTACTTCTTGCATTGCAAAAGTGATAATAATGTAAAAACTAATTTATCAGATGCTTAAGTATATTTCAGGTACTTAAAATTATTTCATTTAATGAATAAAACACTCTGTATGTTCCAAAGACAGGCAATTTGAGTCCAAAGATTTTGTGGCTGTACATCCCATTTCATTCAAGTTTAACACTTTAAATATACAATGCACATTGCCTTTTTCTGGCATTTTATTCAATAGTTACCAAAAAGTGCATACATCATTGGAGAGGGAGGGCATTGTAATAGCATTGGGATGAAATTTTAAAATATGATTAATAGATAGTATAATATATATGAGTGTATACATACATTTATAATATCTGCCTTTCTTTAAAGTAATAATAAACCCAACCATGTTTTTTTAAAGTATTTTATAGAGAATATTGCTAGAAAAATCAAACAAAACAAATCAAAGCAAAATTGATTTTCTGAGGGGAATCTGTTAGTAATGTTGATATTTACCAGACGTGGATAGCTCAAACTTTTGCCTGTGGTCATGATGCTGCCAGTAATATCTACTCAAATAGAATGAAATTAGCTACTTGGACACATATAGATACCAGTTGATATTTGTAAACATTTTTTATATTGTGTGATACTGCCGTGAATTATTCTCCCATGTGGTGTTTAAATCATGTCCCCGTATGGTTACTGATTCTGCCATTTGCAGTTCTCTCACGTTGTGGTTGCACAATGTTCCCTTGTTGTGATTGGCAAAGCCACAGAATGGCTATAATTTCTGGACAGTTCATTCTAGCAGATTTCATAATCAAGCATGATGTTTACTGAAAATTTTCTTTTCAAGTTCCAATGTAATGGACAGTATTTAATATAAGTTCTATATTTTATTGCCTTAAAATGTCTTTTTAAGAGTTATTTTTCATGTGCATAGATAAAACACCAAAATATGGAAATTAGTTATGAGAAATGCTTACTTTTGAGGGTTTTTTAAAATTATAGAATAAGAGAGACTCACTCTCTTTCAACGATTGTTAGTCAGCTTTGAAAGCTATCTTTACATTTTAACATTCTTCCTAATTAAATTGAAATATTTCAGTTGTGTTGGATTCATTATTAGGAAACACTAACTTTATTCAAGATCTTTATTAGTCATTTAAAAATATATTCTTAACAAAATAAATCCCAGTTACAAATCAGAAGACTGGAAATCTAATATCAGCTTCCAAACTAAACTGATTGGGTGACCTTGGGCAAGTTCATTAACTTCTCTCGGTTTTAACTGACTTGTTGAGGCCCAGGGCAGGCCGCCCCAAAATACGTCTCAATGACATATTGATTATTTTGAATTAAAGTTACTTGAGAAAAACCCAGTGAAAAATAAAGATACTCTGACTCCACTTCTTTCCTCTTAAAAGTGGGAAATAAATCTCCTATGTGAAGGAATCCTCCTTGTACTATGAGGATGGAAAGTATGCTTTTCACCTGAGTTAGGGAATTCAAGGCTTACTTTATTACTTCTCCACTAGTCTGCTGTCCCAAGCACAAGCCTCTTTGTTTTGTTAAGTCTTCACAATAATTGTTTCTTTATCTAAAAAATTGTATATATAAACAGCCTGGTTTGGTCACTCTCAGGGGTGCCTTTCTATGAGACTTTTGTGCATATGAATTAAATTATTTTTTTCTCCTGTTAATCTATCTTGTGTCAATTTAATTATTAGACTGGTCAAAAAAACTCAAAGGATAAGGAGGAAATTTCCCCCTCCCTGACAGTCTCAACCATGGAGCTGTGAGGAATGTCAAATGAGATAATCTATTGATAAGAGGGTTATACAGCATGTGGTCAAACTTTAAAACACTAATCAATGGTAAGGCAAGATCACTATCATCATCACATTCCATACTGCATACACCTCATTGTGTTGATCTTATTTACTTAATCTGTTTATTGAAAGCATTTACTTATCTCTTTACTAATGAGTTACAACTTTTAGAAATATACTTTAAAAACATTAATTTGAAATGGAAGTGTAAACATCATCAGTTTTATAATGTTTTCTTTAGATCAGACTTAATGTTTGATCCTAGTAAAGGGATATACAATCTTAGGAAAATTACTTAATTTTTATAACCTCACTTTCCTTTTATATATGGGATATGTCATATGAACCTAAAATTGTTACTTTTAGAATTAAATGAAATAATGCCTGTAGAACTTAACACATTTTCTAGTATATGGTAAGTCAGTTTTATGACTAAGTTATGATTAGAGTTAAGTAAATATAACCCAGATTTTCCCAGATTTTTTTCTGTGTCTCAAAATGTCTATCCATCACATGGACTCTGAGAGATCATGGGCTTCCTATACTCTCCAACTTTTTTTGCTTAGGTTTCATTGTGCTTCTTGGACTTGTGGGTTTGTAGTTTGCATCTCATTTGGAAAAATTTGACCACTATTTCCTCAAACTTTTTCTGTTCCTCTTCTCCTTTGGGGACTCCAATTACATGTATATTAGGACCCTTAAAGGTGTTGTGAAGCTTTTATCATTACTTTTTTTTTTTTTTTTTTTTAGGAATTCACGTTCTTTTATTTATTTATTTATTTATGACTGTGTTGAGTCTTCGTTTCTGTGCGAGGGCTTTCTCCAGCTGCGGCAAGTGGGGACCACTTTTCATCGCGGTGCGCGGGCCTCTCACCATCGCGGCCTCTCTTGTTGCGGAGCACAGGCTCCAGACGCGCAGGCTCAGCAATCGTGGCTCACGGGCCCAGTTGCTCCGTGGCATGTGGGATCTTCCCAGACCAGGACTCGAACCCGTGTCCCCTGCATTGGCAGGCAGATTCTCAACCACTGCACCACCAGGGAAGCCCTATCATACTTTTTATTCTTCATCTTTTTCTCTGTCTTTTTTTAGGTATTTCTATTGCTATGACTTCAAGTTAACTAATCATTTTTTCTGCCATATCTAATTGTAGTTAATCCCATCTGGTATGTTTTTCATCTCAGACATTGTAGTTTCATCCCTAGAATTTGATTGGGTATTTTTATACTTTTCATGCCTCTACTTATTTTTTGAACATTTGCAATACAGTTAATAATAACTGTCTTAATATCCTTGTCTGCTAATTCCAACATCTGTGCCACTTCTGGGTTGGTTTTGATTGATTAATTATTCTCTTTATTATGATTTCCTGGATCTTATTTGTATGCCTAATAATATTTGATTTGATGCTAAACTCTGTGAATTTTACCTTTTTTGGGTACTAGATATGTTTATATTCACAAAGCTATTCAATGCTTTTTGTTCTGGGATGCAATTGAATTACTTGGAAAGAGTATGATTCATTCAGGACTTGCTTTTTAAATTTATTAGGAAGATCCAGTGCAAGGCTCAATCTAAGGTCAAATATTGCCCATTAAGAGTTAAAAATACCTTAACTCTTCTACCAATTCCCCATAAATTATGGGTTTTCCAGTCTGGCTGGTGGGAACAGGCACTGCCCTGACCCTGTGTGAGAACTGGGCATATTTCTCTAATTCTTTCAGATGAAACACCTTTCCCCCAGCTTCAGCATGCTCTGATCAGTGCTTTGCTGAATACTTTGGGAGAATCCTCTGCAAATCTCTGGTTTTATGCAGCTTTATACTTGGTCATCTAGCCACCTTGGTCTCCTTGGAGACCATCTCCTGAACTTCATTTCCTCAACACAGGAATTTCAACAAAGGATCTGACTGAATACTGCTCCCTATGCCATGGAAAATCTTAGAAGGCAGTAAGATGAGACAATTATAGGGCTTGACTTATTTGTTCCCCATCTTTCAGAGATCACTGCACTTTATTGCCTGATGTCCACTATCGTAAACACTTTTTTTTTCTATTTTTAAAAAGTATTTTGTCTCTTTTCATTAGTTTATTTGTTTCAGATGGAAGGATAAATTTGGTGTTAAATTGTCAAGTAAGAAATGGAAAAAGAGTCTGGGATTTCATCTTTCTTGCAAAGTAATAAGTTAACCTAACATAGTTTCACAGATACCTGAAAGAGAGACATGACATGTCTGGGTCAGTGACAAGAAACCATTTATTACTCACAGTAAAAAGCAGCAGTCAGAATAACACTGGAACAGTGGTTATTTGACCCCGATTACCAAGGTAATCAGATAGTAAGGGCCAGATGGTGCCTGTATTGCACTGAAAGTATGTTACAGGAAAGAAACCCAAAGGTTGAGACATATTATATTGGAACTGCCTGAAAGAATGCCCATCCTCCCTGCTAGAGAGACATTATCTTGAGATGTAAGCGAATCTCTCTTGAAAGAGGAGAGAAGTGTCTTATTTTTATTATCTTGGAATGTCTTCAGGGAGAAAAATATCTCCATCTTTACTGTCTGATAGCGTAAATAAATTTGCTGCGGAGGGAGTCCTTGTCTCTACCTTTCCAGAGTTATGTGCTTATACAAATATTCCTGAAAAGACAGCCCTGCAGCACATGGCATTTTACTGCCTAGATGTGTAGAACTGTGTGAGAGATTTATAGAGAATTGTCTCTCAACATCTGGTCCCTGTTAGATCATCTTAGTTGGAAGTGGAAATTCTTTATAGCTCCTTAAGAAGGCATAAGCTTTTGGGGAGGTTTAAAATTGAGTTAGAGCTATACTCTGATCCCAACTCTAAACAGAGTCCATGTCAGTGGGCATCTACATTAACTCAAGTTCTTAAGGAAGACCTTTAAACAAAACAAAACTTTTATATGTATATATATATATATATATATATATATATATATATATATATATATTCCTACAAAAACATCTCTTTATCCATTACACACATGGCCACTCAGGTTCCGATAAGAGAATCCAAAATAAACAATATATGATTACTTAATAACTCTAGAAGTTAGGAACCTTGTTTAGTCCAGATTATCTCATAGATTAGGAACTCTAGGAAAATAGTCCTCCACCATTTGAATCAACTATGATTCACCTTTTAAGTTCATAGATACAAACAGCTCATACTAGACTGAATCAAAATAACTTTGGCACAATATTTGTATAATTAAAACAAAGCTGAACAAAAGAAAAGCATTCCAAAGGTGATATTGGTGAAGTTCAAAAGAATAGAAAAACTGAAGCTGACAGTTGTTTCATCTGTGCCAGAAAGAACAGTGACTTTCATCATGGCACTTAAAAAGTAGCAAGTGGGATGCAGTATCATCAGTAAGTGTGCTCACTTCCCCCTTAGAAGGAACAGTGGATTTCCGAGTTTCTGCATTAAAAGGCATAAAACCCACTGAGGAATTATAGCATCATTACCAGCATGCACAGTGCCTCAGCATCCTAGTCAAACCTGCAGAGATGACAAAGCACGAAGCTGGCAATGAGAGATGCAGAAAGTCATTCTGGATTGTAGTAGTAAGCATGTGTTTAACAATCATGCTAGCACAGGTAGGGAAAAGCTTTAGGTTCAGCCTCTATTTAGTTCTAAAGGTGAACCAATTTCAAGTCTTTGAGAAATATTTATACTACATTATTTTTATTTTTATTTATTTTTTGGCAGTCCCGCGCAGCTTGCGAGATCCCATTTCCCCAACCAGGGATCGAACCCGGGCCCCGGGCAGTGAAAGCAACAAGTCTTAACCACTGGACAACCAGGGAATTCCCCTACATAGTTTTTAAATAACTTTTATGATCAAGTTCTTTGTAACCCTTGAATACTCTGAGAAAGAGGCTTCAGATTTAATAGCAAAGAACTGAGACTGCTAGGAAATATTTTCAGACCAGTAGTGTGAGTACAATGTCTGAAGACTGACAGAGAACTACAAAAGATTCAGGAGTGTCTTCAAAGTATATGAGTGAACAATTCAGGAAAGTAGAGAGCAGCAATGAAAAAGATCCAGCTTAACAACAGTAGCAGAAATGGACCTTTAAAAAGAGACTTGAGGAACCCAGGTGGAGCAACATTTAGGCTAAAGATGATTACATTTCTGAAGCTTGGGGTAAATTAACTGAAACACAGATAGAAGGAATGGATACATTGGAAACCCAAGACAGTTAAGACTTTATCTCAAAATTTTGGGAATCAATTTTGGTGAGGGTTCAAAGGCCAAGACAAATAGAAAAGTATTATAATTTTATTTAATTATTTATTTAGACTGATGTTCCTAAAACAATGCTCAATATAAAAAATTACACAAAATGTATTTTTCTCTAAAACATTTAATTGTACACAGTGATACTAAATAAGACCAAATTATTTTAATAGTTTTTAAAATTTTATATCAGTTTACAATTTACAAAGCATTTTCGTGTACATTATTTTATTTTAAATTAACATTAGTCATAGCTAAGAAATTATAGCATAATGAAATTTTCCTCAAGAACACAAAAGTTCTATATGGCAGAACTCACTGGAATTCAGACTTATAAATCCCAAATTCAATATTTTTCCAGGATACAATACAGGCTTTAAACAAAATGTCATTTAAAACTTTTCATATCTCTCATATTTTATACATGAGCTTGATATCCTAAACTTAAATCTTAACTGGCTAGAACTGTGTTCTTCCACATTATAGGAAAGAAATAAATTATTAATGGGTCAGACAACTATTCTTTTATAATATTGTTACACACTAAAATTCTGTCATATTTTGACTTAATAACTAGTAGGTTACTACCACTTTGTTTCTAGATAAGATTGCAAAATGGACCAAAGCAAAACTTAAAGACTTCAGTTCAATTTCTTCTTACAATTTTAGGTGAAGTTAAAATATTGAACATCACCAGTATAAGTATCTTACATACAGTATATTTAAGATTTTCCAGGATATTTGCCTTCTGATAAATTGCACAGTTCTTATTTAAGATGATTGTCAGAACACCGTTTCAATGCAATGAATCTTAATGACTCCACCATTGATTAATTGCTTGCCTAATTGTGAAAACTGAATTAAATAAATTAGGAGCAAGAAAAATCAATTTGTCAGCCTCACAGCCCAATTAAGTTATAAAGCTGACAAATACAGGTTCCAAGTTTAGGAGAAAAAAAAAATCAGATGTCTCTTGGCAGGCCCCAACTTTTATTTAATTAGGAAGCAAATTCAATTTCCTTCAGAAAGTAGTAGTCACTATTAAAAAAATCAACTTGATTCTTTTCTTTTTTTAGCATCAAGATCAATCTTTCAAGCAGTTTCTCAGATTTAATCTTTCTCAACTCTTTTTTCATTTCTATTCAATTATTCTCCTTTTTTCCCTGACTCTGGTCTTTCAACACTTCAAATCTTCACACATATTAAGGCTGATTAGTTTTTCATGTGATCCAGTGGCTGTCCATTGCCTAACTCTTTAATGTCTACAGTACAGTAGCTTTCCCACCATGAGCTTAAGGTCTTACATGATAAGTGCCAGGTTTATCTCATTGTTCCTCTATATACAACTAATGCCATTGCTTGACTGTCAAAATTACTATTCTCCCAAATATATTGACCACTTCTATCTTTCTATCCACCTCATTCAATCTTCTGGGCTGATGAAAATGACATTACCACAGCTAAGGTTTGTATTATACTTACTATATTCCAGATACTGTTCTAGAAACTTTACATGTAAAAAATTATTTAATCCTCATAAGAACCTTCTGAGGTGAGTACTGAAGTGAGTATAATTATTTTCACTATTTTGCTGATGAGAAAATTGAAGTAGAGAGGCTAAAGTTCTATAACTAGAGAAAGGTGGAGCTGTAAATTTCATAAGACCTAGGCACTTTTGTCTTCATAAGACCTTTCCTCCATAAAAAAAATTATGTTTTAGTGCTGCCATGATATAAATGTGCTGATATTGTATATTAAAACATTTTTTGATATAAAAGTCTATTTTTCTTTTACTGTGTAAGAAATTAAATACTTTCAGTGGTTCTCTAACAGCATTATGGGCCCCAGGCACTGTGCAACTGTGCCTAATGGATAAGTCAGCCCTGACCACCAGTTTAATACCAGTCTAGCCTCTTAAAGACTATGTGTGTTTCCTGAGTTCTCTAGATCTAAAGTCTTGCCTCCATTTTACAGTAATGTTTTAAAAAAATATTAATACAATTTTTAAAGGTTACTTTCCATTTACAGTTACTACAAAATATTGGCTATGTTCCTGTGTTGTACAATACATCCTTGAGCCTATCTTACACCCAATAGTTTCTACCTCCCACTCCCCACCCCTATATTGCCCCTACCCACCCTCACTGGTAGCCATTAGTTTGTTGTCTATAATCTGTGAGTCTGCTTCTTCTCTCCTATATTCACTAGTTTGTTGTATTTTTTAGATTCCACACACAAGTGATAACATACAGTTTTTGTCTTTCCCTATCTAACTTATTTCACTTAGCATAAAGGCCTCCAAGCCCATGTCCATGTTGCTGAAAATTGCAAAATTTTATTCTCTCTTATGGCTGAGTAGTATTCTGTTGTGTATATATACCACATCTTCTTTATCCATTCATCTATTTATGGACAATTAGGTTGTTTCCATATCTTGGCATTTGTAAAGCTGCTATGAACATTGGGGTACAAGTTTCTTTTTGAATTAGTGTTTTTGGTTTTTTTTGGATATATACCCGGGAGAGGAATTGCTGGGTTATATGGTAGTTCTATTTTTAATTTTCTGAGGAAGCTCCATACTGTTTTACACAGTGTCTATACCAATTTACATTCCCACAACAGTGCACAAAATTTCCCTTTTCTCCACATCCTTGCCAACATTTGTTATACCTTGTTTTTTTGATAATAGACATGCTAACAGGTATGAGGTCATATCACATTGTGGTTTTGATTGGCATTTCCCCGATGATTAATAGTGTTGAGCATCTTTTTAGTGCCTGTTGGCCATCTGCATTTCCTCTTTGGAAAATGTTTGGTTCTTCTGCCCATTTTATTAAGTGGGTTGTGTTTTTCTGATATTGAGTTGTATGAGCTGTTTATATATGTTGGATATTAATCCCTTATTGGTCATATCATTTGCAAATATTTACAAGCTTTACAGTTTTATTATATTTTACCTTTGCTTTTCTTCAATGACATTCATCATATTAGGCTTTGTGATATAATAATCTGCATGTGCTTTGCTATCCTTAATAAGTTATCAACTTCTTGAGTATAGGAACTAGCACTATATCATATTTACCTTTGAATAACAGTGCCTAGTAGTGTCTCACATATATTTCAGTAAATTTCTGTTGTATTTTTTAACAAAGCAGTACATACCAAATCTTTATTAAGAAATTTATTAGTTCAATCCTACTAATTTATGCAAACATAATCCAAAATATTCATATATCATTAAATAAGATTTAATGATCTGAAGTGCTCAGAAATCATTTTGTAATTGTGTCTTTTGGTTAAACAGTTTTCCACATTCTATTGTACATTATAAATCTTATAAATTTAATTTTAAGGACGTCATAAATATTTAACATCTTACATGGACTTATTCTAAGAATCTTTGCTGAAATTTTTAAATTTGAATTTCAGACCAATTAAGTCCTTTTTTTGCATGGATATGTGGAATAGTGTTTGTAAATTATTCAGGAAAATGTAGCTCTACATGTATAGGTAACATTTTGTTTCTATATTAAAATAATAGTATGTTCCTGAATTGTCTTTAAAGATATGCATGTCCCTTTTCTACTTTAAGTATTCCTCAATCTAATAAATTTTTAATTAATGTCTTGTTCCTACTATATGCTTGTGGGATATATTAGTTCAAGTGATACAAAAAGATACAGTTTTTGATTCTCAGCTTCAATTCAAACTGTTCCCACCTTTTGCTAGTTTCAATGGAAATTTTGCAAAATAATTACTAATAGATGGTTGCAGGTATTTCCTTCTCAGATGCACTTACATCTCAGCAGAAAACAACCTAAAAGCAGAAAAAAACTTTTCCATATCTAAGAATGTCTCTAAGAGGTTTTTTTGAAAGATCTTTGTACTTAGAGATGGAAATATGTTAACAGTATATGGTCTACCCAATGTTTTTTACCTTTGCCTTCTACCTAAATTCCCTGTTTTTACAGTATCCCAAGAAAATATTTTTGCCAATGTTGAAAAGAATACAATGTAAAATCAAATTTCTATCACTATAATCAGCATATCACTTAATTGGCAAATTTTTGCTTCAGTGGATATGTGCCAATTAAGATTTTACTGTACTTTTTTTTACATGCAGACTCATCTCATATCTCATCTTCCATAAACCACTCATGAAATACAAGAATTTTCAAACTCAATTAAGTCCTTTTTTGCTTCATTAAGTATAAATACATTACCCAATTCCTGTTAAGCTTTATGGATATTTTTAACTGGCTTAGGCTTTTTTAGTTGGATTTAGAATAGTCTTGTCTATTATATGGTGAAATAGGAGGTAAGAACATTTCTAGTTTGGAAACTCTTTAAAATTTTATTTAAATATATAAATTGAAAATATTCTATCTTAATGAACATTTACTTTAAGATTTATGACATTAAATCCTTTAGAGTACAGTAGGTATTACGTGGTCCATGATTTGTTCACTCTTTTATTTTCTGACTTTGATTTGTCCTAGTATAATGTTTAAACTACAGAAGAATCTATTTTTCCAACAAAAGAGGTACTCTCATATACTGAGACAAATGAAGAACTACTCAGTAATGCTATTTAGTTATGCATTTAAATGTGATAGTAAGACATTCCAACACATGCTAATTTAAATGTAGTCTAATAAAATGATTTCTAAACTTGACTGATCAAAATAATCATGCATGGAGCTGTTTGAAATAGAGATTACCAATCCCCACACCATTCTAAATAAATTGTTTTCTAAGGATGTGATTGATGGAAAACTATATTTTTAAACATTTCTTAAGATGATTTTAATGAAAGGGTTAGCTTTAATATAAATAATACAAAACACTCTTGAAATATTGTTTTATTGGTAGGTAATCACTATATGGTGTAATAGATATTTAAAATGTGTAAATGAAGGAAATAAAAGACTGCCTAAGACTAAAGAGAAAAAGCCAACACAAAGGAAAAGGAGATTTCAAAGAGAAACAGTTCAGAAGGGTCATGGAGGCTGAGCAGAGGAAAAAACTTATACCTGATAGAAGCAGTAGAGAAAATATGAGGGTTGTAAAGGTCTCAGGAATAACCTTAGAATTCAGGAACATTTTACTAGTTACCTACCTACACACACACACACACACACACACACACACACACACACACACACGCCCCTTAAAGAGAAGCCAAGGTCAAGTCAAAGTCTGAAATTTGAGTTGAAGTTTGTGTTGTTCTAACATAACCTCATTAAGATCAGTTAGATAAGGTATGTCCTTAAGGCACATCCTTTCAATAGTCTATGCTTATCTTTAAATGCAGGATGGTTTTAGTTGTTATCTGACTGAAATTCAGAATTACATAGCCTAACTGTAACATATTTTGCTCTGAAAGAATTACAAATAACAAATAATTAAATTTGGTTTAAGAGTAATTTTTTGCAGAACTGTTCTTTCAAAAAAATACAATTTAAGTAGTCATATATTATTACCAAGATGTTCAAAATGTTAGTAATAAAGTAATGTGATTGGATAGAAAAATATATTAAGGTAATACATAATTTAATTATAATTATTTTAAACCCTTCTTAGACAACTTTCTGTTTCACTTATATTCTACTAATATGCCATAGCCATTTAAAATACGGTTTTAGTGTTTCATATAGCAAAAAAAACTATGTAAACATAAAGTTATTGTTAAGTTCCTTACATTAAGCATGCATACCACTTCACTGGGTGCCAGATATATGTTAATTGAATTTTTTTCCTTATTCCTTATTAATGTAATTTGTTTTCTTATTTCTTTGATAACACTTAAGTGTAGTCTTGTAGCTCAGCAACATTCTAGGATTGGGACAAGCAGAAGTTAAAGTATGTTTTCTCTTCGTAAGTTTTCAAGGTCTATTATAAAAAAGTAAGTGTAATTGAGAGTGATAGTGTCAGGATAGAATTTGTCATCAGGTACTGTGGGTTCCCTGAAAGGTCACATATTCCAGACTAGATGAGGATGCAGGAAGTCAGTTGAAGAGTTCACATCTGGTGTATGTTTAGAATGATGTATAGAAGATAGCCAGATGAAAAATGGAGAGAACAAAAAGATCCAAATAATAATTGTGTGAGTATTCTTCCTCTCTCTCTCAATGTTGGTTTAAACTTGCTCTATGAAACTCATTTTTGCTCTGGCCCTGGATGAAATCTAAAGTAGGGTGCATAAGTTATCCATTCATTTATAAATATGAAAGTCTTTTTGTATCTAGTTAAAATAATCAAATAATAATTAAATAAATAATAAGATATTCAATTTTAGAAATAAATATTTAATATAAATGTGTCCAATGTAATGATGGAACTTCAAACTTTATTTGAAATCAAAGTATTCCTTTATCTCTTTAAGCTGGACTCTTGTGAGCGGAAGGGAGTCTTGGTTGGCAGATTTTCTATTCCTCTACCTAAACCTGCCTCTATTTCCTCATCACATATTTTGACCCCGGAAAGATCAAATTAAGGAAGAGAAAGAAAGAGACAGAAAAGGTCTTGCAAAGCACAGTGCAATCAGGTGTTGATTTATTCTGGCCATGACAAATGTTTAAAACTCGGATATCTCCCTGTAGACCCCTGGAACACTCCGTCCCTTCTCTACCCTTGTCTTGGACATCTAGTATTAACCTTCCTTACCTGGTCCACAATAAGCAAACCCTTCTGAATCCTCCTCAAAGTGAGTGCCTAATGCCCCAAAGGCAGATTTCTATTCACTCCCACAACAAAATTCTGGCCTACTTACTGCTCTGCTCTTGTCTATTTCTTCCTCTCTTTCTCTCTGTGTGGGTATTACTTTCAAAGAAATTAACTGTCAGTTTATCATTCTTAAGTTTTTAATTTTCTACAATGAAGATATGAGGACCAGGGTCACAATATTTTTTTTCACTCTCTTTTCTGATCTTTCATTTCATCTAGTACTTTTCTTTCAAATATGCAATAATTGCCACTCTTTGGTTTAGGCACATTTATAATTGAAACAGAATGAATACAGGTTTAACAAACTGTTACACAAATAACACTTCTTAAATATTTAGTATGAACTTGAAATTGAGATATACATACATTACCCAATTAAATTTCAGAGTGGTCTTAAAGGTAGGTGACATTTTTATGGTGAACAAAAGAAGAGAGACACAAAATAATACATATTATATGATTTCATTTATGTGAAGTCCAGTGACTGGGGAGAAGGGTGGGGGCTATGAGAATGATAGGAAATGGACCAAAGGAAATGTGGAGAATAAAGAAAATGTTCTGTATCAAATGGGTAGTAGTTAAATAGTTATATTGCCAAAGTCATAGAAATGAAAACATAATTTCTGTGATTTTTCTTGTGTGTAATATATCTTTATTTAAAAATGAACTTAGTTTCTTAAGGGACATTCAACAGAAAGAGTCAGCAAATGGGGTTAAAGAATAATGATTCACTGGGAGAAGACAGCTTGGAAAAGTGTCAGATTAATCAAAGTTTCTGGATTTCTGAGTGTATTATTCCCTCAAAACTCCCACTCTCTTTGTAGTTTGACAATAAGTTAATTGTGGTATAAAAGGAAATTAATATAAAGTAACCAGTGCAACTGTTATCCTGGCAATTCTATTGTAGGAAGTCTGTTTTATTCTTTTTAAACATTTTTTATTGAATTATAGTTGATTGACAATATTACATTAGTTTCAGGTGTACAATACACTGATTCAATAGTTAGTCCTTTTAAAGTTATTACAAAATAATGGCTATATTTCCTTGTGATATACATTATATCCTTGTTGCTTATCTATTTTATGCATAGTAGTTTGTATCTCTTAATCTCATGCCCCTAATTTACCCCTCCCTCTTCCCTCTCCCCATTAGTAACTACTAATTTGTTCTCTATATTTGTGAATCTGTTTCTGTTTTGTTATATACATTCATTTCTTTTATTTTTTAGACTCCAAATATGTGATAACATAGAGTATTTGTCTTTGATTTATTTCACTAAGCATAGTACTCTCTAGATTCATCAACATTGTTGCAAATGGCAAAATTTCATTCTTTTTCATGGCTGAGTTTTATATATATATATATATATATATATCACATCTTCTTTATTCATTCATCTGTTGATGGACACTTGGGTTCCTTCCATATCTTGGTTATTGTAAATAATGCTGCTATGAATATGGGGATACATGTACCTTTTCAAATTAGTATTTTCATTTTCTTCAGGTATATATCCAGGGGTAGAATTACTGAATCATATTGTAGGAAGTCTTTTAGAAATAGAAGGGTATTTATTTTCCCTGGAGGCCAGAAAGAGGGAAGAGTAAAGAGTGTGATGGTTTGGATGTGGTAAAATCATTGCTAGCTGCCATCCATGACTAACAGTTGAGTCATAGTATAGGACCAAAGTAGATACAGACAGGAGCTCTGAGAACCTTCTCACTGACCAGCACTTCTCTCTCTCTCTCTGTCTCTGTCACAAACACACACATACACACTCACACACCCTGTATCACAAATAAATTAAAATGGGATGCTAGTAAAGGGAAACATCTGGAAAATACAGTACTTTTACCTCTTAATTAAGTAGGTATTTTTGGAACATTGAAATTTCAAGTCCTGCTGTAAACATGACAGATTATTCTTTCCTGGAAGATAAAGCCTGAAGCATATCTACCTTTAAAAAATTAGGTATTTAAGAAACAAAGCCATTTTATTACAATCAATGTGCTTTTATAATGGAAGTGTATCAAATAAACCACAGACTTTGGATATCCTGAGTGTTTTTAATATCAAAAAAGTATTTTATTTAAAAAATTATAGGGCATAATTACTAAAGTTTTCAAAACTATCCCTTGTTATTTCTAAAGGGAAAGACATCAAGAGCTTAAACAAAGGAAGGGAATTCCTGAAAGGAATGCAAAAAGTATTCAAGAGTAGTAATAAAGGTGAAAAGGCTTTTTTTCTCTGTCACTGCTTTTTGTTATGTTTAGGAGTAGGAAAGATGAGTCCAGTTTTTTAATAGAAGCAAAGAATATGTGTATCCTTATATACAGGAGATAGTTTTGCTTTATACTTCTGTGTTTTATAACTTCACAAAAGAAGTATATCCTCTCTTCTTCTCCTCTAAGAAGAGAAAAATAGACCATCTGAAAGCAACTATTTCCACAACTGAAGCCAGCACATTCTAGCTTTTCTAATAAGAATACAGATGACGGCAATATTTTCTAAAAGTAAGAAGAGATTATGTTGTTTCCCTTATTAGAAATTATGCTCAGTGTAGGATGTATTTAAGGCTTTTAATGCATGTCCAATGGGCCTCAGAGTTGGGCAAGATAGATGTGTCCGAAATAAGAAGATGTAGGGTAGAGATTTCCATGATCTATATATTTGTTGGAAGCCCTAGGTTCCTGCATCTCCCCCACATTTACCTCTGAAGTACATCACTTGACATCAGAAGAACTTCATATAATCAGTTGGATGAGAGCAATTGGACTCTGAGGAGACTCAAAAAATTATTTATTTAAATGCAAGTTGATTGTTTTTCTTCATATCATATCAGACAAACAAGACAGGTATTTACTCCAGGAAAAATTTGAGTCTGACAATGTTGCTTATGTGTTTTAAAGCGAAACTTTCTATGTGGACGTGAATCAACTTTGCTTGATTCACATCCACATAGAAAGCTCATAAAAAATTGAAAGGCTTCAATAATATTAAATCATTTTGTACTGCTCATGGAGATTTAAATTTCAGTGCTAATTTTTTTATTAGCACTTTAATTTGGAAAGTACCAGACTTCTACAAGATTTAAAATTATTGGAGCATTTCAAATTTTTATAAGCTTTCCAGTAAGGTTGTGGCTGTGATTCTGGGCTTGTAAAGTAAAGCACAATTTAAAGTTAATTTAAATTATTTAAGTGCTGTAAGCTTTAGGGGAATTGTTTTGTCTTTGAAACTGGAATTCAGGATAGAAGATTAGAATATGTTATAAAGAAGAAATACTTTTTTAATAAAAATAGTAATAGTTCTGGTTCATTTCGAAAGCAAGGTATTTATTTTTGTCATTTCATGTAGACTTTCATTTTGATAATATTATCATTTTTTTGCATTGTTAATTTTTGAACAATTTTATTCAAATTGTGTTTCTCAATGATTATCACCAAGCTAGATTGATATCTCTAGTGGCAGATCTCAGATCTCTGTCTTTAGTCCTGTCTTGTTCAACAATACGATGATAATTTGAATTATGATCTTGCAAAAATGCTTATATTACTGCATGATAGAAAGAGGGTAGGGATTAATTGATTAAATAAAAATATTGCTATTCAAGAAGACCTTATGACAATGAATTTTGTGTGAGAGAATGCATTTTAAGAAAAGTAAATAAAAAGACTTTCACTTGAATACAAATATCTAACTGGTCAAATTCAGAATTGAAGGAAAATTATGAACATATCTAAGAAATACAAGTTGTTTGTTCACTTTTTTCTTTTTAAAGGAAGCTTATCATGAGTCATGGACAAAACAACAAAAACCCTAAATAAAACTGTAGTCAAGATCAATATATATGTAATTAATTATGTGAATAAGGGAAGTAGAAATTCCTCTCATGTGTAGGATAAGACCACAGAATGAATATGAATTGTGATTCTTTCTTTCAAATATTTCTAGACATAATTTTTAATATTGGAATATGCTCATGTAATGAATAATTTCTAAAGGCAAGAGACAAAAATCTATGTGAAGAAACCTATCAAGAGAAAAAGTCCCATGGATGTTTAAATATTTTAAATAATTGAAAGGCCATCACGTGTAGAAGGAATTTATTTTGTTTGTGTGTTTATGTGGAAATAGCAAACCTCACTCTGACAGTAATCAAGGGTCAGAATTCAGCTATATGGCAACAAGACTATACCTCACTACAAAGAAGTCTAGAAAATAAGAGTCTAGTGGAGCTGTGTCCCCAGGAGGAAAGGGAGACGAGATTTGTGAACAGCTAAGTACAAGAATTTTATGTTAGGTAACCTGGATATAAGTTGACCACATGACTTTTGAGGTTCTCTCCAACTTTGAGATACAGACTATAAATCAAAAAGGACCGAAAACTTATGGTTTCCACTTAAAATGCAATAACTTTTCTATACTAGCCAATGTATATTTAAGAACAACCATGTATTAGTAATGTATAGCTGCTTAACAAATTACCTCAAGTTTAGTAACTTAGAACAAGTTATTTATAATATTACATACTTTGTAGTTATAAATCTGGGTCTGGCTTAGCTCTGTGACTCTGGACCAAGTCTCTCACAAGGCTGCAATCAAGGTGTCAGTGGGGGCTGTGATTTCCTCTAAAGATTAAATGGAGAAGATTAATTGTTAAGCTCATTTGTGTTGTTATTCGCAGCCTTCAGGTCCTCACGGTTTTGTGGACTGAAGATCCCAGTTCTTCTATGGTTGTCGCCCAGAACCTCTCATAGGTCTATGTCCTCCCTGGGACACTCACCACTCGGCAGTTGGCTTCATTCAGAGAAAGCAGCAAGAAAGCGAAAGAGAACACCTAAGACAGAAGCCACAATACTTTAGTAACCTTATCTCAGAAGAGACATCCTTCTTGTCATATTGTACTCATTAGAAATTAGTTAATAGGTCCAGACCACAACAACAGAGGTGGGGAGGTACTGTACCAGAGCATGAATAACAGGAGTTTGCATTCTTTGGGACCCATTTTATATTCTGTCTACTACAAGCAAATATGCTAATTTTGTATAGGAAGGGTTTTATTATTATCAAAGCAAATTTAGGTTAAAATACGAAGTATTTTTTTCCTTAATCTATATAAAAAATTTTAAATGCCCATAATATTGTTCACTGATTTTAAATGGCCTGGGGCAAAAATATAAACATTTGCTACACAGATTTTTTTTTTTCCAGGAATATTTTTAAGGGTATTTTGAAAACACTTAACTTGTTTCACTACTCTTCCTCTCTTTAACAGTCTCTCCACATGTCATGGTCATGACACAGGTTTGCAGCAGTGAACCACTTAGAGCTGTAAAACAACTTACATCATCTTTCAGTTTCTCATAACAGCAAATTTTAAGAATAGTTATACTTATTTTACATCAAAACACCTAGTAGAATTATGTATCTGGAAAAACATTATAGAAGAGTAGCCACAGAGAGTGTCACACTAAACCAACCAGAAAAAAAGAAGGGGAGAAGGAGTTTTCCTTCTTGGTGTAAACCCTAGAATCTTTTGCAAGTTTACTTTAGCCCTTCAGTCATTAGAGGAGCTGAGGCTTACCTGTAAAACATCTCAATGTATTGTAGAGATGAGGAGATTATCATCTTAATTAATTGAGTAAAATTCCATATATATATATGCATGTATGTATATGTATATATTATTGCATACACATGATATATAAACATATAATACATATATGTGTAGGTTATATAATACATACTTTGTATATATAATGTACATATGTATATTATGTATATATAATGTATATGTACTATGTATACATAATATACAATGTATGTGCATTATGTACATTACTTTATATTTGTAAATTCTTTATATATTTTCAATGTTTATAGCTTAGAAATACAAAATATATTTTTCAAAGCATTTAGATAAATGATAATCAACATTATCGTTCTTAATTTAAGGATTTTAAAAGGCTATAAATTAAAATCCTAAAACAATTTTTTCAACTTCCTGCAGTTATACTTTAAACAAACCTTTATTCTTTTATTTTTTGAATAAATGAAGATAAATTATTTTGTGTAATGTCTACAGTCCAACACACTACTATTTGAGGCTTATCTATCCATATTTAATTCTATCCAGGCACAGAATAGTCTCCTGGTTTCTCTTTATTTCTGATGCTAAGGCCAATTTATTCATAGTAATAACTTAAAAATTTTATTATGAAAAATTTAATATGTAAAACAAAGGTAAAAATAGTAAGACAATGAATCTTTCTTTATATGTTTATCATTCAGATTCAATGACTCTCAAGATTTTTACTTGCTTAATCTAGCTTTTGTTGTTGTTGTTGATGATGTACTTTAAGAAAATCCTAATCCCAGAAATCATGTTTTTCACCTTACATATTTCATTATGTATTTGTTTAAAAAAATAATTCTTTGATAGGCACAGTGATATAATTACCCAAAAAATAAACATTAATTTCTCATCCATTACATATTAAAATGTCTTAGTATTCTCAAATTTATTTTTTTTATGTTTGTCTATTCAAATCAGTTTCCAAATGAAGTGCACATGATGCCTTCAATTATTATTTCTCTTTAGTGTTTTCTCCTCCATGACATTGACTTGTTGAAGATATTGTGTCAGTTATCTCAGAGAATGTCTCACATTCTGAACTTTTATTTCCTCATGATGCTCTTTTACATGTTCTGCTATATACCATATTCTTGTAAACTAGAATTTGTGTTTAAAGGCTTTATTCAATTTAGATTTAACATTTGTGTAAGAATACATCACGGCTAGTGTTTTGAACTTCATACTTCATCATATTAAGGGGGCATATAGGTCTGGTTTTCCCTCTCAGTGATATGAAGAATGATCTGCAGGTTGAAGTGATGCCAGCAAGGTCCCATTTCCCCCAACATTCTTCCTTCCTTAATATTTCATATAATATTTTCACCAGTTAATGATCTTTACCTGAATCAATTATTTCATTAGCTATTGCAAGATCGAGATTTTCTTGTTCTATTATTTCTTCCACCTTTATCGGCTGGAATGTATTTTAAAACATGTTTTTTACATTGATAACTAAGGCCATATATCTACCTGTCTTGTGTCAGCCCCACAGCAGTTGATGAGTTGGCTACTCCTGATCATGTAATGAAATTTGCTAGGAATTCCTATCAGCAAATTTTGTCAAAGATCTAGTATCAATCATGGTTGATCAGAGAAGTAGAACCATAAGAAATTTTATACAATAGGAAGCATTATACAGATTTGATTCAGGCAATTGTGGGAACAGGTTATACAATCTATGGCCATTTCCTCTGTGTTTGTGGCAGCCTGAAGTAAGCAGACATGTGGTTGGGAAGGGAAAGTGGACATGAAAGGAGAGAAGGAAGGACAAATTGGTATTTTGGAGGATGAATGGAATCCTCATCAGTCTCTCACTGCCTCCAAGACGATGGCCTAGATGATGCAAGTGCCTTTTAGAAGAATCTGACTGCCTTCTTCATGGAAATGATGCATACCTGGTCCAGGAGAACAGCAAGAGCTGGAGTTGTTGCAGGCCAGCTGCTGCCCCAGTCAAAAGGTGAGATAGCAAATGACAACACAAACCTTGGGACAAGAGCACTTAGTGGTCTCCTCACACCTGATGAGCAGAACAAGAATGAAGCTATTTCACCTCTGCCTTCCAAATCTCACACAAAATATGGTCTAAACTTACCCTAGACTCTGCAGGGAAGGACATTTTGGCAAATGTAATTTAAACTTGACTAAAGTGACACAATACAAATCCACCACAAATGTCATCCATTCCACGATTTTTTTTAACCATCCCATTTGGTTTGTGTGATTCAAGGAAGTATTTGGAAGAGATTCATGCAAGATGGCTGCTCTGTCTCCATGCCTCTTTCTTTCTAAAAGTAACAACAACAAAAAAACAAATTTAGTACAAAAAAAAAAAATAATGTTTATGGACATTTACAGTTATGAATAATTAATGCTAGAAAAAAGCAAGAATGAAAACAACTCTATTGTATAATTTCATTTTCTTTCAGAAGATGATAGAGGCATAATGGCTAAAAATCATTGGTTTCTGAATCAGACAGACCTAATTTGAATCCTGGCTCTGTCCTTTACTGTTTATATGATCTTTGTTAGCTCACTTTACTTTCAAAACTTCAGGTTTTTTCTCTAGTAACAATTGAGATTATAAAACCAATCTTTCAAGTTTACCACGCAAGTGAGACAATGAAGGTATATTGGGGGTACATACTGCTCCATAAATAATAGTTTTTAAACTTATTCTTACTACTATTACTTCCCTCATCCAACACCCTGACCCCCTAAATGTGTGTACATTTAGAACATCTAGAGATTAAAGAATACTTAGGCGATCTAGACCTGAGGTCATTAGCTTGTGTACCACCATTTGATAAGTTCTAGATACTACTCTGTTAATTCAGAATTGAACAACTTTCTGTCATTCCTGCAATCTTCCATCCCGACAGAATAATTACTGAGACCACATTTTCCATCTTCAAAATACATATATCATACAGAAAAATCAAGAGCTTCATTGAATTCAAAATATATTACACTTAGTGCTTTCTTCTCTCCACAAAACCTGTCCTTCTGTCATTGATGGGATTTAGAATTTTTTCACAACTTGTCTTTCTACATCCATGATGGTTTTTATTTTGAAACCTATGATTTCTTGGTATACGAAAATTTATTATTTGGCTACCTTTCACTAGTGTCTAGTAAATGAAATAAGCTATAATTTTTAGTATGTGGTCATCTTACTGCAAGAAGTAAGATGATTATACAAAGTTGAAGAGTTTCTGTTAAAAATATTCCAACTTTTCAATATGTCAAATTATCCTCATATTAATAAGGGTCTTTATTCCTCATTTTCCAAATCCACATGAGTATAGTCTCATAATGCAGCTCTTTTACTTTATGTTTCAAATTAAAGCAACTTATTTACTCACCAAACATTGGCTAAGTGCCTGCCTTGTGCTAGATACTGTATTATGTGACGTAGGTACAAGAAAAGCAAAACATTTCCTTTTTGCAAGGAAATAGTCATGTGGAGGAGACAATACTGGTACATATTTATCCCAAATTCCAGACCATCATTAAGGAAAAGCTTTGACATAAGTTCAATTAAAAAATTGTGAGATTACAAAAAGGTAGCATTTTTTGGTTAATTTTTATTGGAGTATAGTTGATTTACAATGTTGTGTTAATTTCAGGTATACAGCAAAGTGAATCAGTTATACATATACATATTGATATATCTATTCTTTTTTAGATTCTTTTTTAACATCAAATTTTCAAAAGAGATGTTGCAGAAGTAGTAACTTTTAATTTGTTTTAAAGAAGGATTTTGATAGATATAAGAATGGGAGGAAAGTCCAAGCAGAGATGTCAGAATGAATTAAAGTACAGAGTACAAGGTGTGCACATCTGCCTTGTACAGAGTATGCTGAGGGTCTTATCTTTATTATGTGGTCAGGAAAGTCTGTAAACTGTCCATACAAAAACACAAGAAGAATCCCAAATGAGAGATAAATTTGGAAAGCTTGAGGAAATCTTCAAAGCTATTTCATTTGTTAGAAGCACGGTTGGGTTTTGGCAGGTATAATATGCTTGACAATATCAATAACCACAGGGGAAACGTAAGATAAATGTGGGATAGGGTCTCAAGAACTTAATATGGAATAAGCATACAAATAAATGAGGAATGCATCATAGATGCTGGAGTAAGGCTTTTATTAGTACAGAATTATGTTCTGCATATCCACTTTTTGTCATATATTTCCATTTAAAGTTCAGATTTCTTGAGTACTTTGGCACTGACTGTCTTAAATAAAATATCTTCCAAATAGATTATTTACCCGTAAGTGACCTTCTGCAGTAGAAACTTGATTATATGATCATAGCTTTAGGAAGTATAATAAAGGTAGAATGTGTATTTGAACCATATTTGAAGAGGTTTATAATGAGTTCTTTTTGGTATATCTGACCAACGCATCACACCACTTTTATAAGAACTCCACTGAGAGGGAGAACTTTGGTTCCATTGTTGGTTTTATATAAAATTCCACCCACCAGATCATAGCTGATCAGAGGAGGAATGGACTGTTAATTCATACTGTGACTCTCAGTTACTCCCTCCTCTAAATTTGCAAGTGAGAAGCAGAAATCAAGATAAATTTTGAGATTTATTTAATCTAAGAATTGTACAATGTGAGGCAGCTTTCTTCCACCATGAACAGAGAGAAATAAAGTCAAATAGCATATTAAAAGACTGATCTAGACACAAAGAAAAAAATAAGAGAGAGAACATATGGGTCCAGAAAGATAGACTCTGAATGTATATTCTTTGCTTTCTATGAACTTTCTAGTTTCTTATTCCAGTCCACTGTTATCCTTCCTGCCCTCCAGTGTTTTGAATTACCCGTGAATCTAGCTACCCGCAAAATATAGTTCTACTATTTTGAATACACTAGGTGAAGAAATTTTCTTTTATTTGAACCATACAAGGAAAGCCTCCCTATCGCCAAACAGATTGAGAATTTTAACACTTATTTCATAGGAAACTGGATTATTTAACAAGCACATGCTATTATTATAATGATCTTACTGATTACTATCTTACTAATTCTCTTTCTGTTATCCTAAAAGTCTAGTAGTGAAAGCTTTTAATGTAGATTTAAATAACCTGTGTGAAGACAATGAAGAGAAAGGGGTTTGATGTATATGAGGAAATGAGGTAGATAAGTTCATTATGAATAAATTATAATGAGCCAACAGGAGAGTAGAAGTTGGATGATATTGGGCAGCAGACAGAGGCCAGGTAAGGCATGAAAATTTCTACTATGGGAAGGACTAACATGCTAACTCTTGCCTAAGTCGAAAAGGAAGATACTGAAGATTTTAAGTTGAGAGTAACGTGATATATTTTGTTTCATAAAACTCACCCTGGGTGCTAGATAGAGAAAGGAGTATATACACAAAATATACTACTGTATGGTGGTAATATGAACTAAGAGGGTGTCACTGGATATTAAAATAAATAAATGTAGTTCAGGTATATTTTGGATATAGAGTTGTGAAAACTTAGGGATGATTCAGCTTAACAAATAGTTAAGTGCTGTCTTTGGACCACTGAATGAAGCCTACTACCATTTGCTGATATGGGGAAGTTTGAGAGAAGAACAAGTTAACAAGAGAAAATAAAGAGATAATATTGATTACAAGAATATTGAAATACTGCTGATCTATTCTTATAAGGTTGTCAAGAAGAAAACTGTATATTAGAGAATGTAGGTTAGAATTAAGGTCAAAGAGATAGATGTATATTCTTGAATTACCTGCACAGTATCTGCATAGTATTTAAACACATATAAATTGATGAGTAGGAGATTATATAGAGACAGAGGATAAGAAGTCTGAATAAGGAACAAGCTATGCCAAACACCAAAATGTTGAATTTGGAGATGTAAGTTAGAGTTAGAAAGTGAGACAGGAAGAAATAATCATAGAGTAAGATGAAAACAAGGATAAGCAAGAGAGGAGACTGTTTAAAGAAGAGAAGAGTGATCTAGTGCTTCAAATGCTGCTAAGCGGTATAGTAAGATGAAGACTAAATTTTTAAAATGTCTATGGAATTTAGAATCATAAAAATTATAAGTTTTCAAAATCCATGTTTCTGTACAGTCACACAGATGGGCACCTGATTTGAGTGTGTTGAATAATGAACAGGACGTGAAAAAAATAAAGCCAACCTATGTTGGCAACTAATTACAGAGTTTGGCAGTGACAAGTAGCAGGGATTTGATGTTAGGATTTGCTTTCTCCTGAAATGAATAATATTGAACATTGCTTTTATGCAGATGGAAATGACAAAGTACAAAGAAACCATGGTTTTGTAGGGAAGAAAAGGAACAGTTAAAGTAGTAAGACAAGAGACTATGGTAGGCAGCTTCCAAGATGGTTTCCAATTATAACTGCCTCCTGGTATTATTCATACCCTTATAGAGACCTTTCATATATTTTACCAGAGATGGTCTGAGTGACCAACAGAATATGCAAAAGTGATAATACTATAAAAGTTGGATTACTGAATCCCATGTCAGATCTTATGAAAATTAATTTCTAAAAATAGGAGCCAATATTTAATACTCTTTTACAAACTCTCCAAATAATGCTTATACACACAAGGAAAGATAATAATTGTTGCACCATAAAAAGGAAAGCATTAAAATTAAGGAGGGTAATTAAGTTGGTTACATTGCAACTGTTACTCCTGCTTGAAATGCTTTCTCAAGATTGGATCATATATTTACCCCAACAAATTGATTGGTCATATAATGGCTTAAGTTTCTCCTTTCTGTATGTCTTAGACCACACAAAAACCACATTAGATGGTCACAAATTATGGTATCTTTGAATCTGAAGTGTGCATCCTGTACACTGCATAAACTTGAATGATTTTTAAAAACCCAGTTTGATAATCTGTGCCTTTCAATTGGATTATTAACCCATTGTCAGTTAATGTTATTACTGATATATTTGGATTTACTTATGTCTGCCGTCTTTCCCTTTGCTGTCTATATGTTCATGTCTTTCTTGTCCTCTACTCCTGCTTTACTAATTCTTTTGCACCAAGTACATTCTAGAGTAGCATTTAATTCTGTTAATGATTTTTTTCACTATATTTTTAAATCATTTTCTTAGCTCTAGGGACTACCATATACATCTTAAGTTGTCAGAATCTACTTCAAATTTACACTAATTTAATTCCAGTGAGATATACATAAACATTATTCCCACATAGTTCTATTTCATTTCTGCCTTTTTGTGATATTTTCCTTACACCTGAATAGGTAAGGTAATCATATATTTATATTATAAACCAAACATTACATTGTTAAAATTATTGTTATATAATTTTATGCATCTTAAAGAAATTGAGGGTAGAAAGAACAAGTATATATTTATAGTTTGTTATAATATTTTTATGTACTGTTCCTGGTTCTTTGTATTTGTTTGTTTTTGTTCCTGTGAATTCGAATTACCATCTGATGTCATTCCCACACTCCAATATAGGTTTTCTCCCACCCATATCCATTGTGCTGTTGTTAGCAAATACGTTACATTTCTATGTTACAGGCTTAATAATACAATTATACACTTTTTTTTTATTCAGTTGCTTAAAAGAAGCAAGGAGAATACATACACATTTAGACCCTCATTTATAATTGTGCAATTACTTATACCGGTGCTTCTTGCTTTTTAATGTGAATTCAAATCGCTGTATGGGTCTACTTCTTTCAGCCTAAAGAATTTCCTTTAGTATTTCTTCTAAGGCAAGTTTGCTAGCAACAAATTCCCTCAGTTTTTATTTATGTAAGATTGTCCTTGTTTTACTTTTATTTTATGAAATTTTTCTGGATATAAGATTCTTGTTTGGCTGATTTTCCCTTTTTCTCTCAGCAACTTGAATGTGTCATCCACTGATTTCTTGCCTCCATGGTTTCCAATACAAAGTCAGCTGTTAATCTTATTGGATGTTCCCTTGTAAAAGACAAAGTTTCTTTGGATTTTAGTGTGGTGTATCTGGATACTGGTCTCTTCATGTTTATTCTACCTGGAGTTCATTGATCATTTTTGTTGTGTATATTAATGTTTTAAAACAAATTTTGGAAGTTTTCAGCCATTAGCTATTTTAATATTATTTTCTGCACATTCTTTTTCTCTCTCCTCCTTCTGGTTCTCAAATTGCATGTTGGTGAGCTTAATATTGTACCACATTTGGGACTTGCAGTTTCCAATGTTGGACCTCTGCATTTTGTAAAAGTTTGCAGAAGAGCAATCAGGGCCTCAATGTTCTCAGTGTTCTGCACCTGAAGTAAAGCCTCTGCAAAATGAGTGGAGTTGTGCATAAGAAGGAAACCCCTGACCTGGCCATACTCACCAGGGGTTTAGTCTCTGCAACTCTAGCTAGCGTGATGAGAAATGCTGGTGACCTTTCCCCTGCAAGGAAGACACAATGGACCTTGACTGGGAACAGTGGGGAAAGCCCTGTGTTCTTGAATGCAGCTGCCTGGCATTTCCATCATGCTGAGCTGTGAGGAGGAAGGAGGCAGTGGGTCTTGTCTCAAATGTCACAAACTCTCCCTGTTCTTATTAGGTTCTAGCAGATTTTCTTGAATAAATGTTTCTTACTTTGAAGGAAAATTTGCAGAGACTTTGAATGGTTGTTTTTTAAAAATACAATTTTCAACTGTTATGAATTTTTTCTGGGGAGCAGGTCTATGGAGCTCTTCACACTGACATTCTGGAAATCTTCTGTTATAACATATCCCTGCCTTTATTATGAATTTACCCACGGCTCACCACTCTGCCTTAAGCTTTCACTAATTTTATGTGGCCAGACTCTGGTATCTGAAACTACCAGAAACAAAAGATTTGAAGCCCCTCACTGGTTCATGGATGGACCAGTTTCCAACCTCACTGAATTGTCTTTAAGACTGAGAGGTTTACCTTCTTTCTTCTGAAGAACTCTGCTAGGCTCATCATATTTCAGGAACACTCCATTCCATCCCTACTCCTAACACATATGTATATCTCTGAAGGAAAAAAAACTAATTTCAGTGACAGTACAAATGAAAATCATGAAGAGGTGAGAAACATTGTCCTTACTGCCACATCGCTTGGTAGTTATTAATTTATGTCTGTGCATCTCAAACTATAATTTGCACACTAGTTCCCTAGTGATCTTGTTAAAATGCAGATTATAATTTTGTAAGTGTGAGGTTAGACCTAAGACACTGTATTTCTAAACTGGTTCCCAAGTGATACCCATATGGCTAGTCTGCAGGCCTCACTTGGGGTGGCAAAGCTTAATGTTAATTATACAAAATATTATGTATTTTAATAATTATTTCACCTCAAATTATGCACACTTATACTTGACAAAAAGAAGAAAGGGATTCATTACTTAACTATATGCCTCTAATAACTGTCAATTTAGCTACTCAAAAATCTGCTGAGTTTTAATATTACCAGTTGTATGGTCTTTATTGACTTTTTAGGCAAGAAGCCTCTCTCTCTCTCTCTCTCTTTCTCTCTCACTCTTAATGGGCTTCAGTGGATGGGACAATTCTTTAAGATGAGGATAGGGAAGTAAAGAGAACATAGTTTGATTTTGGTTTGAACAGAGTTCAATTAGGAGTTTATTTTTTAAACTATTTTTAAAGATAATTTTAAAATAGTATGTTGGTTATTGGCTATCTTGGTTATTGGCTATCTTGGTTATTGACTTCTTCATTTGCGTGATAATCCGGAACATGGGGGTTCAATTCTCCAGTATTAAGGGCTTTGCTTACCATATGAGTGATGTGTAGAGATAAGGCATTTAGCCTTTGAGGGTCAGTTGTAAATGATAAACTTTACTGAATAATACTGAAGTAAAATATCAAATAGACAATGGTAGTCAACAATCTGAAGTTAAATTATGACCCTATTCTTAATAAAATAGGACTTGGTTTGACTAAATATGTTACAACTCATACATTTTTACCACTAGAAATAACAGAGACTCTCAGAAAATGCAGGCTTATGTTATTTATCTTAAAGAAATCTGGAAGAGAACCAGAAATTCTACATTTTGTAAATTATTTTACTGGGTTCAACTAGATGTTATAGGATTAGAGTATATTTAAGAAGTATTGAAGAGCTTTATTTCTACAACAAACACCATATATACATATATATAAGGTATATATATATATATATATATATAATATATTTTGATTTAATTTGGTAAATATTTTTAAAATATTGAATTTAACTTAAAAAATTATATTTGTGTGTGTTCTTCAAAATCAGTTTAGATTTAGATTCATAGTAAAATAAATGTCATTCTTTGATGATAACACAATATATCTATGACTAGAGTAGTTCCTGGAACATAACATATAATTAATAAATGAGTATTGAAAGAAAATAAATGATTTATTCCTTTCTTCTTTTGTTCTCTTCCCTTGTTACTTGATGAGTATCTTTAGTGTTATGTTTGGATTCATTTCTCATTTTCATGTGAGTATCTATTATAGATTTTTGGTTTGTTGTTACTATAATGTTCATATATAGTGACATTTTATATGTGTGTGTGTGTGTGTGTGTATATATATAGATAGATAGATAGACAGCTAGCTAGATAGATAGATATACACATGATTGCTTCAAGTTGATGGTCTCTAAAGTTCAAACACATTCTAAGAACTGTGCATTCCCCACCCCCTTGACCATGTTTACCATTTTTGACATCATATTTTACATCTTTTTGATTTCTGTATCCCTTAACTACTTGTTGTGAATATAGATGATTTTACTACTTTGTCTTTTAACTTTCCCACTAGATTTATACATGGTTGGTCTACTAACTTTACTCTATATTTGGCTTTACCAATGAGATTTTTTATTTTATAATTTTCATATTTCTAGCTGAGGTCTTTTCTTTTCCACTTAGAGAAGTCTCTTTGACATTTCTGGTAAAGTCTTTTAGCTTTTGCTTGTCTGTAAAACTCTTTATCTTTCCTTCAAATCTGAATAATAACCTTGCTGGGTAGAGTATTATTGGCTGTAGATTCTTTCATTTATCACTTTAAATATATCATGTCACTACATTCTGGCCTGCAAAGTTTCTGCTGAAAAATCAGCTTGACAGCCTTATGGGATTTCACTTGTATGTAACTAATATTTACCTAGCTGTTTTATTCTGGATGTCTGTTTCCCAGATTAGGGAAGTTTTTAACTCTTATTCTTCAAATGTTCTCTCTTCCCCTTTCTCTCCTGTCCTTCTGGTAACCCTATAATGTGAATGTTAGTATGTTGTTGTTTTCCCAGAGGTCTTTTAAACTGTCCTCATTTTTTTCATTAAACATTTTTTTTCCTGTTCAGCTTGGGTGATTTCCACTACTCTGTCTTTCAGTTTGCTGATCTGTTCCTCTGTACCATCTAATCTACTCCTTCTAGTGTTTGTTTCAATTATTGTATTCTTCATCTCTGTTTGGGTCTTCTTTATATTTTCTAACTCTTTGTTTAGCTTTTCACTGTATTCATTTATTCTTCTCCCAAGTTCATTGAGCTTCTTTATGATCATTACCTTGAACTCTTTATCAGAAAGGTTGATTTTCTCCATTTGGCTTAATTCTTCTGGGGTTTTATTTTGTTCCTTTATTTGGAACATATTCTTTTGTTGCCTTATTTTGCCTGATACTCTGTGTTTATTTGTATGTATTAGGGAGTTTGGTTATTTTTCCTAATCTTGGAGAAGTGCCCTCTTATAGGAGATATTCCATGGGATCTAGCAGCACATTCCCCTCTGGTCACCAGAGCTATATAATCTGGGGTCACCCCTTATGTGGGCTTAGTGGGCCCTTCTGTTGTGGTGGGTCCAAACTACTGTGAGTGTGCTGGTAGAAAGGGCTGGTCCCTGGCCCTGTTGACTGCTGGCCACTGGTGTGCAAGGCCCAGGTCCTGGCATGGCTGACTTCTTGGCCTGGGAATCTCAGGGCTGGTGCCAGCCCACTGGTGGGTGGGGCCAAGGGCTTTGAAAGTCCTGGGGCTGGTGCTGGCTTGCTGGTGGGCAGGTCTGTGTCCTGACTCAGTGGACTATGAGACTGGGGGATTCCCAAGGCTGATGCATGCCTGCTGATGTGTGGGTTTTGACCCCAGGTGGCTGGCTGTGTGTGCCAGGTTTCCTGGTGCGATTGCTAGCCCATTAGTGGGTGGGGCCAGGTCCTAGAGCAGCTGGAATGCCTCAGAGTCCTGGGGCTGCTCCTGGACCACTGGTGGGCAGGGTTGGTCCTGAGGTTGCTTTCTGAGGGGCCTGGGAGCTCCTGAAATTGATGCTAACTGGCTGGTGGACCAAGCCAGGTCCTGGTGCTAACTAGAGGGAGGACTCAAAATGGTGCTTGCCAGCACCAGAGTCCTTGTAGAACAAGCTCCCAAAAATTACTACCACCAGTATCTATGTCCCCAGGGATTTAATATATGAATGATACAAGGTAAAATTTATTGGTAATGAGACAATATTTAAATCATCTATTGTTAAGCCAATTACCTCAAACTTAATGGCTTAAAACAATGCACATTTATTATCTCAGTTTCTGTTGGTCATAACTCTTGGACATGGCTTATCTGAGTCTACTGCAAGCCTGAAATTAAAGGCTTTTTCTTATCAGAGAACTCACTAGGGGAGGATCCACTGCCAAGTTCATGTAGTTTTTGGAAGAATTCACTTTCTTGTAGGCTGCTGGACTAAGGGCCCAATTTCTTGCTAGCTGTTGGTCAGAGTCTGCCTTTAGTTATTGATCATGTGGTTTCCACATAAGCAGCTCACAATATGGCACCTTGTTGAAAGCCAGTAAGGGAGAGAGAGTGTCTCCAGCAAGATGAGTAACAATTTACATCATGTAATCACATATGTATTCTATTGATTAAAAAAAGTCTCAGGCCCCATTAACTTTCAAATGGAAAAGCACAAAAGGCTGTAAATACCAGGAATTGAGGATTCTGAGGGCAATCTCTGACTTGTTCTCCCACAGTCAATGAAAGTAAATTGTTTTCTTTTATTATTTTGCATAACTCTCCCATGCTAAAAAAAAAACTACATAAGAACAAAACTTTATCCACTTTATTTATTTTTGCATCCTCAGAGGCTAAAGCAGTGCCTCCTACAGAGTAGATGCTCAGTCATTATTTCCTGGATGATAGAATATTAAGTGACATTTTTCTCAAAAGAGTATTATACTCCTATGAGTTGCAATAATAGGGAATCAATATTATGTAGTGATTAATTGTGTAAACTCTAATTCAAGACTCCCTTAACTAGATCTGTATTTTTATGACTACTAGCTGAGTCTCTTTAGAAATAATAATGTGATAAATTAATAATAATAACAGTTACAACTTTATAGGGTTATTTCTAGGAATAAATAATAAATATTAGGCATATATAGTTCTTCAAACAATGCTTGGAACATAGTGAACATTCAGTAAATGTTAGATATTATGATCTTTACTATTTTTTTAGATTTATTAGGACAGTAATTTGTTCACAATTCTCAAATGTTAATGTCCTTAGTGATCACTTGGTGATCTTGTTAAAATGCCAATTCTGATTAAACAAGTCTGTAGGTGGGCCTGAAATTCTGGATTTTTTAACAAGTTCCCAGGTATTTTCTATAATGTAGCTCTAAGGAACACAATTTCGGGAGCAGGTAATTAAGTTTCCCTGGTGAAGCATTTTAATATATGCAGTATCTAAGTGACATCAAACATTTTTTTGGCAAAAAAAATATAATGGGTTTTCTTGCTTATTAAAATTTAAATGCCTTTAGTGAATCAGTTGGAAACCAACATTGTAGCATTCTGGTACTTTTAAAATCTACAAAAGCTATTTTTTCTGAATTAATTTTAATTCCTATTGATTATCCAGCTTTTCTTTTCCCAAGAAAATCTGATATTATTACACTATATTAATTTTAACTTATTTTAGGATGATTATATTATCTGAACTAAACGATTTACAAATCTATGCTAAGAAAGATACACCAAATAGAAGCCTACATGCAAATTCAAAATGTGACAAAATTTAGTTATTTTACTCTAAGTTAATAGATATTTCTGACCTTTCAAATGAGATAGTGGATTTTATAATTGATATGGTCTCTTCTAGTTAAAAAGCAAAAAGTAAGATTCTATAGGTAGTCAACAAACCAAACACTGCCAATAAAATGGCTTACATTTTTTTATACAGATATAAAAATGCATGTCTAATATATGAAGGAATTAGTGCCTGCAAGTTTTTATTTCCCATATTTCTCTGGTTTAGATTCTAGGATAAAAAATTGTATTCATTTTATGGCTGCTGAAGTAGCCAAAAAATCCTCCTTTTACCCACTCTAACCAAATATTTGTTCAATTGACAATATTATCTCTTATCTGAAGCCATTGTCTTCAATAGTAAAAGAAAACTTGGCTGGCATTTGTCCTATCTAGAAAATCACTTTGGGATGGGGGAGTTGCTTCAGACACTTTCCCAATTAGTTCTTTGTCTATACAAATGAGAAAAGGGTTACCCATCACAAGTCTATTACAGTTACTTCTTTCTTTTATAGAGTAAACTATCAAGCCTCTCATACCCTGAGATTAGAAACAATACTTCTGATTAGCTTGTACATATCAGGTAACTCCCTGTTGCAGTACAGGTGGGTCACCCTCATGAGTTCTTCCATTAAACCACAAGTTAAACATTTGGAAATTACCTGCCCCAAACAAAACTTATGTTGTAACCATTTTTACAAGTAACAAGTTGCCTGCCAGGAAGATCCTGAACAAATCAGAGTCAAAATGAAAGATATCATTAGTCTAGGAAATCATTCTAAAAAAGGAGATCTGAAAGTGACTTCTGATTCCACTGAAGCAGGCTCCACAAGAGATTATGATTTTCCTTAGAAAGCCAAACCAAACAAAACAAAATTCAATGTTTCTTATACCTTCCTTGAAGAGAATCAAGAACTAAAGGAGATTTGTAATCATTTTTCCATTTAGCAAGTGTCTGCCTTAGGAAATACCAATGTCTTTACTGAAGTTAAGAAGTACATTCCAGTTAATGTGATAATTTAATATAAACTAGTATTTTTACTCAGAGTTGAGGATAATTTTTAATGAAGACTATTTGTTTCTATGTAGATCCTCAGGGCTATTCCTAATGACCCAGCTCTAAATGGAGAGTAATCTCATCAGACCCAGCTCTAAATGGAGAGTAATCTCATCAGACTGCGATGTTAGATGCAGCCACTCCAGTGGCCATTTGGCATTTCTGAATTTCCCTTAAAGAGCTCTGATTGTCAGTAGGAATAAAGAGTTTGAGCATAGATATAAACAAATTATCTGAGATCACTCCTGCAAAAGGAGCCTTGGGAAGTCCAGATCCAAGATAGCAGGATCACTAGGGAAGGGGTAGGCAGCCTAATTAGAGTCAGTGGTTATATTTCAGGTTCAGTCTCTGTGCTAAATAGGTTGTTTTGCACAGTCCTCACCCCACTTTTCACTTCTTCTTAAGTGAATCTCATTAAGAACAGTTCACTGTTTAATACTGACTTATTAAGCTCTTACTTTTTTAGCCAGTTGTATTATGAATATAGAACTCTAAAATGACAATGGTTTCTAAATGACTAATGAGTCAGGTTTTCTTACGTATTTGCAATTCTTATTTATATTGTGGTCTAAATTGTAAGTTGTTACTATTTAACTGACTGCTATTGACTCTGTAAATTTGAACAGTCACAGTGACAGGGGCTTATGGCAGACAAATGAATATTTTAAAAAGCATAGCACTCCAAATTACTATGTATTGAAATTTTGTTTGCAGAAAAGAGTAGCCTAGTTATTGGGGTGAATTATGCTGTCATCCAAACTAGGAAACAATCTTCCCTTATCATATTGAGAATGTCCTTCTGAGTCCTGAGAGAAATCTTAATACTTCTTGGCAGCTATGCCAACCCTTTACCAATCCAGCCTCCTAACTGTGGAGAAAGAAAAAGTGTACTTTTTAGTATTGTTTTTTAAAATTAATTTGATTGTGTGCTTTTAGTTATCATAGTGTATAAAAACTAGAGAATATTAGGTCATGTTCACACACCCCAAAAATAAATTTCTGGAACAGCATGTAAGTGCACATGCTGTTCTAAATTTTAGAATCTGTGCCTATAACTCAATATATGTAAATTTTACACATTGTGAAATAGCTTTAAAATCCAAATACTGTTAATATCTTAAAACTAAATCTTTGATTTTTTGAAAATGTATAACAAACCCTTGACTTCTGAATATGGATACAAATGACAATAATAGAAGTCAAAGGAAATAAAAGGCAAAAAAGTTTATAAAAATTATAAAAATTTTAAGACAAGATTTATATTACCTGGACTATAGAATCATTATAGTTTCTTGTAAATCAGAATAATTTCAATTATAATGTAAGGGGACAGAACATATCTGATTCCATATTAGATCTGTCCCTTTTACTTTAAATATTGTGCTTGTTGCCTGTGCTTAGTCATTTTGTCTCTGCACTTTTTGTAAAAGAATGTTACCTATAACCTGAAATATACAAGATAACCTATTCTCAGGGCTCTGACTTTTAAGAATCCACTTAAAAAGAGATAAAAAGTTACAGAACAGAGAATAACATTTTTCTTGTTGGAAGTTTACAGGAACATGGTGACCTGACTTACTTGGACAGCTGCAAGAACAAAGGATTCCAGCACCAAGGAGTTTGCCAAAACTAACCACACCCTTCCCTCATCATGCCTTTAAAAATGCCTTGCTGAAACCCTCTGGGGAGTTTGGGGTATTTTGGGCATGAGACACCCATTTGCTTGCATGGTCCTGCAATAAATATTTCTCTGCTCCAGACTGTAATGTTTTGGTTTTTTTGGCCTCACCGTGCCTTGGGCACATGAACTTGTGTCCAGTAACAATAATACTCCAGAAGAGGATATTTGGATATCACATTACAATAGATTTTTCATGTACATAATAGAGTTTTTGATGTTTTTTGATATTTGAAGTCATAAATAATTTCCTGAATGCATAATAATCAGTGATAAGTAGTCTTCTTGGGAAACTGATCAGCAGTTTATAAGTCTCCATGGTATTATTAACTTCAAGAATTCAGGCACCCTGTTTTTTTCATCACTAAATTATCAGTACCAGGAAAATAGCACGTGCTTCAAATTCTTTGTTGAATAAGTGATAAATAATTAAATAACTAATTAAAAAACCAGCTGAACTTATTTTTTGAAAGACAAATTATTTGTTTCTTTTTTTCCCACTGTATGTCAAAGATTCACATTTTGGAGGCAGAGAGGGAAGGGGTAGTAAAGAAACTAGAATTTAATGCACCAGAATATGAAAAAGAGAATATATACCTAATTTTAAAAGGAAAAAATTCAGCTTATATGTTTATATTCTGTGAATAAAATAAATACCAAGAAGTACCCTTTGCAAGTATGTATACATTTTTACATTTTTCAAAAGGGAGAATGCTTCAAGTAAAATATAAAACAAAACTATGTGAGACCAACTTTCTTTTTTTTTGAATTTTATTGTATTTATTTTTTATACGGCAGGTTCTTATTAGTTATCTATTTTATACATATTGGTGTATATATGTCAATCCCAATCTCCCAAGACACCAACTTTCTATATACTATTCCACCAAAACCTAGAAATAATTAATTTGGATATATTTATGTTAACATGAAATTAGTTAAATCAGTCAAGTTTCTGAAATATATCTTCATACAAATTAAGCATATTTGTTTCTACATTCTGACACCAATTTATTTTTGTCTGTTGTTCCCAAACGTTTTCAAGGAACTCATTGCCATTGCTCATACTAGAGTCTGAAAACATTAACCAACATCTCAGATATAAGAACAATCTCCCTGAAGCAACCTCCTTGAAACCTCCAATTAAGAAATGATCACTTCGTGATTATTTTATCAAAGATTAAAAAAATTAACTTCATACATTATCTTTGATGAGATATAGAGAGGTTCAAGACAATCAATGATTCTTTCAATCTGCTCTCCTTTGTCTAGAAAAATGTTTAACACATTTATCACCCTGTTCCCCTATAAAATTTAACTAAAGGAAAATGAGAAAATCACATTAACATGTCCTCTTAAATTCAATACACATTAGATTCAGGAACAAAAAATAAATATCTCTTCTAAATAAAGTACTAAAAACTGAACTACCGTTTTCCCCCAAACCTTAAGAATTTTAGTTATCTAGTATCCATTTTACTTGAGTGAAGAAGGGAAAGGGCCATCACTCTATATTTAGTAAGTGTTTAATAAGCAAACATAACTCAATCCTTTTGAAATTTTAAATGAAACATACCGTTCTATTTTCATATTCAATTGAGAAAAGTTTGCATTTTATTTTATTGCTGAAAATATCTGTTCTTACATCAATATCTTTTGTTCTTTTTTAAAAATAAAAGTGACCTTTGAGTTTGGCTTGTAAGCAAAAGCTGTTTAAATTTCTTAATATCTGTAATGAAGGACTTTTTAAAACAGGAAAAATAATATGGAATATATGCCACTAACATACTAAATAATTGTGGGTAACGTATTAGTTACATAAAAATACATTGTAGAAATAGGATCATCATTACATGAAGAAAAATATTTGATTATCCAATTCAATAAGTCCTAGTTACTTAGCCCTGTGTTTAGGTGCTGTCAAGGTAGAATGGAAGGCTAAAACAAGAACCTTGACGTTTATAAGGCAACAAGTTATTTTTGGAGCATAAAATGTATTCAAAAGTATTTAAACAATTAAATTCTTGTATTAAATATTATACATTCCTCTCTATCTCCCCTACTGGTGACTTAGCAGTAAGAAGAACAAGCTTATTGATTTAGACATATAAATGAAATTAATATATTTCAACTATGCATATCTAATCACAGTTTGGTTGATAATTTTGTATTTTTAAGATGGTATTTTTGGTTTCCATTTTCATGTCTTGCCAAAGACAAATGTTATACTTGCACAAGCAAAAATTAATATTAATGAAAGAGTTAGTTGAGCATAATCTCCAAAGTATATTATATTCCAACTTGAATGCTTCTTTTAACAGTAATAAAGTTGTAATCTTTATTACTTTTGGAAACACTTAATTTTTTAAAAAAAATTTATTAGAGTATAGTTGCTTTACAATATTGTGTTAGTTTCTGCTGTACAGCAAAATGAATCAGTTATACGTATACATGTATTCCCTCTTTTTAAGATTTCCTTCACATTTAGGTCACCACAGAGCACTGAGTAGAGTTCCCTATGTTCTACAGTGGGTTCTCATTAGTTATCTATTTTATGTATAGTAGTGTATATATGTCAATCCCAGTCTCCCAATTCATCCCATCTCCTCTTCCCCCTTGGTATCCATAAGTTTGTTCTCTACATCTGTATCTCTATTTCTGCTTTGCAAGTAAGTTCATCTGTACCATTATTCTAAATCCACAATATTTGCTTTTCTCTTTCTGACTTACTTCACTCTGTATGACAGTCTCTAGGTCTATCCAAGTCTCTGCAAGTGGCACTATTTGCTTCTTTTCATGGCTGAGTAATATTCCATTGTATATATGTACCTCATCTTTGTTATCCATTCCTCTGTTGATGGACATTTAGGTTGCTTCCATGTCGTGGTTATTGTAAAATAAATGGGTGGAAAACCTAAATAGACATTTCTCCAAAGAAGACATATGGATGGCCGACAAATACATGAAAAGATGCTCAACATCACTAATTATTAGAGAAATGTAAATCAAAACTACAATGAGGTATCACCTCACACCAGTCAGAATGGCCATCATCCAAAAATCTACAAATAATAAATGCTGGAGAGGATGTGGAGAAAAGAGAATCCTCCTACACTGTTTGTGGGAATGTAAATTGGTACAGCCACTATGGAGAACAGTATAGATGTTCCTCAAAAAAAACTAAAAATAGAACTACTATATGATCCAGCAATCCCACTCCTGGACTTATACCTAGAGAAAACCATAATTTGAAAAGATACATGCACCCCAATGTTCATTGCAGCATTACTTGAATGTTTTTTTAATTCCTGTTTCATCCTTTTCTTTTAGATCCCAAATTTATTTTATATTTTAAATATGCTTTTTCCAAAGCCTTACAAACACAAATTTGATAGTTGCAAAAAATATAGTAGTCAATTTTTTGGGGGAAATTGTTTTTCCTATGACATGAATACAAAAGAAATACTTCTGATTTTTTTCTCAATAAAAATGTTAATGATATAATTTGGAGATTATTAAAACATTTTAGTTTAGATATATTTACATTTGAGAATATTTAGAAAATTCAATAATAGAAAAGTATTTTCTATATTATCACATTCATTTCATAAATATATTTTTAGTGGCTGCATGATATTCTTTTAAATCTTTAAAAACAAACTGTTCACTTTTAGGTACACAATAAGTTTTCTACAAATTTTGATTCTGTTGTTATTGATTCATTTATTATTCGAACATCTTTGTTGGCTATTTGGCATCAAGATTTTATATAATATAAAAATAGCGGTACACTGTCACTTTGGTGGCCTGCCATGAACCATACCTTCCAGTATTCACATCCTTGTTTAGTCTTCTCCCTTTTATTATGGGTTTGCCTGTGATTTACTTTAACCAGTGGCAGAATGACACTGGGTTAATTGCTGACCTAAACCTTAAGAAAGCTTAGCTGCATATACTTATGCATATTGGAGGAGGATAGCTATTATATATGAAGTCTCACTTCCCTGAGATGGTTATGCAGTGAGAATCCCAATATGGCCATGTTTTAGGAGCACTTGAAGGAAAACTGAGGATCCTGTGTATGGTAACTCCAGCTAAACTTCCCACTGATAGTAATTTTCCAGTCATCTTCATGAATGACAAAATCACAGCCTCAGAAGTGGTGAGGAAGATTATTTCCTGGCAAGTCAGCAAAGTTGACCAATTTTGGTGACCTTAAAAAAATAAGACCACCAAAATCTATAGATACTACAGAAGAAACCAGGTGGAGAAAGTTTTGTGGGGGTTGAGTTCCTAACATCAGGATAAAGACTAAGTAATAGAGGTTTTAGAAAGTCCAGTCATATATTCATAATGATATTTCTAGATAGACATTAATTCTCTGACATCAAGTGTTGCTAATATAATGTGGTTGAGGGGGTTTCTTCGGTTAATTAACATCTCTTGCTACATCTGTGCAAATAGGCCAAAACATGAGAAAATCCTAATTTTTGTGTGACTAATAGTAACATTCAGAGATTATTTGTAATTTAAATAGGGAGATTAAGAAACTATATTATTATTTTATTATATACAAACACTTATTTTAAAACTATTAGGTGAAAGGTCAGTCACATATCCTTTCAATGATATAATGGAGTGTTGTTTAACAAATTCACCCAACATTCAATATTTACCTTGTGAAATATATACCATATATGTTCTTGTTGAGAATTACATGTGCCAGAACGCAGTTTAATGCAGTAGATAAGAAAATGGGCCCTAGGGTCATTCTAGCTGTATTTATATCCCAAGTCTACTAACATCTGTTTAATTAAAAGTATATTCTGTAAGTTAACATTCATTTAGGAAGGATTTCATCATTAACACAACTTAAAGAAGGAAGAAAAATTGGAGAAATATCTTGTTTCCCTTGAACAGAAATGTTATGTTTTCCGAAAAATACCACCACTTCCACCTACCTCACCAGCTTTCCACTTAGGTCTCACTGGCCAGAATTGGATATATTACCACTCTAAACAAACAAAAAACAACAGTGAGGGATTTGCTAATAGTAGTGACATGATGGGTTATAACAATTTGTGACCTATTTTCTTAAGCTGGGCACAGTATCACCCTGAAGAAAACTGGGATTTTATTAATAAAGAAGAATGAGAATATTTAATGAATAGGCAATTAACAGTGTCTGTAGGATTCTATCCTTTTATCTTCCTAAGATACATAAACATCGTGGTTTTTTTTTTTTTTTTTTTTTTGCAGGAAGTGTATTCTCTTCTATTCACCTCCAAAGTAAACTGTCTCATCCAGTTTTTTCTTGAGTCCCAGTATCTCCAGGGATACATGACTCCATCAAGTCCAAAAGTGGCTCCATGTATAATTCACTATAGCCAAAAAGGCATGCTATTTTCTCTAAATATCACCAGTATATGACGATGGAGATGAGACATGATAACTGCAATAAAATTACCTGTTCAAAGTAGAGAATTTTAAAAACATCCAGGATGGCAGAGAGTGGCCAAGGTGGCAGAGTAAGAAGACCTTGAACTCATCTCCTCCCTTGGGCACACCAAAATTACAACTATTTACAGAGCAACTAATGATGAGAAAGACTAGAAGTCTAGCAGAAAACACCTCCTACAACAAAAGATATAAAGAAGAAACCACAATGAAACAGGTAGGAGGGGCAAAGGCATGGTATAGTCAAGACCCATACCTCAGGGTGGGTGACCCACAAATAAGAGGATAATTACAATTACAGAGGTTCTCCACAAGGAGCAAGGGTTCTGAGCCTCACGTTGGGTTCCCAAGCCTGGGGGGTCTGCACTGGAAAGACCAGCCCCCAGAACATCTGACTTTGAAAGTCAGTGGGACTAACTTTCAGGAGAGCCAGAGGGCTGTGAGAAATAGATACTCCCCTCTGAAAGGATGCACATAAAATCTAACATGCTCTGGGACTGAGGGAAAAAACAGTAATTTGAAACAAGCTTAGGTTAGACCCACCTGCTGTTCAAGGAGAATCTCCCAGAGAGGGAGGAGGCATCTGGAGCTCACCCTGGGCATATAAACATTGGTGGCACCCATTTGGGGGTGCTTAATCTACCATCAGAACACTGGTGCAGGCTAGCACCATTTTGGAATTTTTCCTGTAGCTTATTATCACCAGGCCAAGCCCCACCTACCAGCCTGTCAGCACAAGTACTGGGACACCTCAGGCCAAACAACTAACTAAGCAGGGACCCAGCTCAACTCAACAGCAGGCCAACTGCCTTAATATTCCCTGAGCCCACAGCTACCCAGGGATATTGCCCTGTCCACCAAAGGGTCCAGTAAACAGACCCACATACCAGTGTGCTGGCACTAGCCCCTGTATCCCCAGGGCCTTGCAGCTAGAGACACTAGGAACTGCACCACCCCCTGTGGGAAGGCAGCAGCCCCAGGAAATCCTGGGTCCTGATCTGAACCATCAGTGAGACAGCTCTAGTCTTGGGACCAGCCCCACCCACCAGTAGGCCAACACCATTCTGAGACACCTTGGGGATCTCAACCAGCTGCCCCAGGATCTGGACCCACCCACCAGCAGGCTGACATGAGCTTTGGGACTCTCTAGAGCCTGTAGCCAGTTGTCAGGAACCAGCCTCCCCCAACAGCATTCCATACACACTCTGGGAACCCCCAGGGCTCTGCAACCAAAGATCTTGTGATCTGGCTCTGCTCACCAGCAGGATGGTACTAGCTATAGGACCCACCAGCCTTGTTCTCACAAAGCAACAGACCAACATGAGCTCCAAGACATGCTGGACTATTCAGCAAGCCACCCTGGGACCCAGCTCCACTCACCAGTGGACCCATACCAGCTATGAGTCACCCCAGACCCAGCAACCAGTGAAGTTAGGAACAGGTCCACTTACCAGTAGGAAGACACTAGATCCAGGACCCCTGACCCTGCAACAACCCACTGAAGAACTTAACTACATTCACCAGTGGGGCAACACTAAACCCAGGAGATCCTGGGGCTCCACAGCCAGTTGCCTCAATTCACAGACTTGCCCACCAGTGAACAGCAGCCTCTGCACAAAGCAGGGTCTGGCAACCAACCAGACAGGGACCAGCCACGTTTATCAGACTGCACACAATAGTAAGCCTGCCACCAAAAACAAAAAAAAAGATTCATATGGCCCACATAGGGAACACCCCTAAAGCATGTAGCTCTGGTGACCAGAGGGGCATGCATTGCTGGGACACATAGGATGTATCCTACAAAAAGCCATTTCTCCAGGTGGAACATAATGAACTTACAAAATACAAAGAAATAAAAACAGTGAATTAGGCAAAATGAGGCAACAACAAAAAAAATATGTTCTAAACAAAGGAACAAAATAACACACCAAAAGAATAATTAAGTGAAATGGAAATAATAAATCTACCCAATCAAAAGTTCAAGGTAATGATAGTAAAGATGTTCAAAGAATGTGGGAGAAGATTGGATGAACAAAATGAAAAGTTAGAAGTTTTTAACAAAGAAAATATAAAAAAGAACAAAACATACATGAAGAATAAATAATGGAATAAAAAATACACTAGAGTGAATCAACAGTAGATTAGATGATACAGAGGAATGGATCAGTGAACTGGAAGAAAGAGTAGTGGAAATCATTCAAGTTAAATGGAAAAAATTTAAAGTAAATAAATGAGGACAGTTTAAGAGACCTCTGAGACAATGTGAAGCATGCTAACATTCATATTATAGGAGTTCCAGAAGGACTAGAGAGAGAACAGGACAGAGAATATATTTGAAGACTTAACAGTGGAAAACTTTCCTAACCTGGAAAAGGAAACAGACATCCAGGTCCAGGAAGCACAGAGAGTCCCAAACAGAATCAACCCAAAAAGGACCACACCAAAACATATTGTAATTAAAAAGGAAAAAACTAAAGATAAAGAGAGAATATAAAAGCAGCAAGGGAAAAACAAAAAGTTACATACAAAGGAACTCTGATTGGTCTTTCAGCTTACTTTTCAGCAGAAATTCTGCAGATCAGAGAAAGTGGTACAGTATATTTAAAGTGATGAGAGGGAAAAACCTACAACCAGAACTAGTCTACCTGGCAAGGATGTCATTCTGATTTGATGGAGAGAGCACAACTTTTACACACAACCAAAAGCTAAAAGACCTCAGCACCACTAAAACAGCTTGCAAGAAATTCTAAAGGGATTTCTCTAAGTGAAAAAAAAAAAAAAGAGCCATGCTAGAAATATGAAAATTTTGAGAGGAAAAATTTCACTGGCAAATGCAAATATGCAGTAAAGGTAATAGATGAACGACATATAAAGCTAATAGGAACATTAAAAGAAAAAGTAGTAAAATCATCAATATCTACAATAAGTATTTGAGAAATACACAAAACAAAAAGATGTAAAATATGATGTTAAAAAGAGTAAAAATGATGGAAGGGGGAGTAAAAATGCAGGGCTATTAAAATGCTTTTGAACTTAAGACATTAGCAATTTAAAATAATCACATGTATCTAGAGATTACTACATATACACCTCATAGTAACAAAAATCTAAAATTCTATAATAGATACACACAGTAAAAAAGAGAAATGAATCCAAACGTTAATCATCAAACCACAAGGGAAGAAATCAAAGGAAAAAGAAAGAAAAAAAAAAAAAAAACCAAATAATTAACAAAATGGCAATAAGTTATCAATAATTACTTTACATGTAAATGGAATAAATGCTCCAATCACATGACACAGAATAGCTGAATGGATAAAAAAAATAAGACGCATATATTTGCTGCCTACAAGAGACTCACTTGAGATTTAAAAACACACACAGACTGAAAACGAGGGAATGGGAAAAGGTATTTCATGCAAATGGAAATGAAAAGAAAGCCAGGGTATCAATAATTATATCAGAATATATAGACTGTGAAATAAAGATTGTAAGATGAGACAAAGAAGAATATAACACAATGGTCAAGTGATCAATCAAAGAAGACATAACAACTGTGAATAGGTATGCATCCAACATAGGAGCACCAAAAAAATAAAGCAAATATTAACAGACATAAAGAGAGAAATTGACAGTAAAACAGTAATAGTAAGGGAATTTATCACTGCACTTACATCAATGGACAGATCATCCAGAAGAATATAAATAAATACTTGACTTAAAGGACACATTAGGGTAAACTGACTTTTTTTTTTAACATCTTTGTTGGAGTATAATTGCTTTACAATTGTGTGTTAGTTTCTGCTTTATAACAAAGTGAATCAGTTATACATATACATATATCCCCATATCTCTTCCCTCTTGCGTCTCCCTCCCTCCCACCCTTCCTATCCCACCCCTCTAGGTGGTCACAAAGCACAGAGCTGATCTCCCTGTGCTATGCGACTGCTTCCCACTAGCTATCTATTTTACATTTGGTAGTGTATATATGTCCATGCCATTCTCTCACTTTGCCCTAGCTTACACTTCCCCCTCCCCATATCCTCAAGTCCATTCTCTAGTAGGTCTGTGTCTTTATTCCCATCTTGCCCCTAGGTTCTTTATGACCTTTTTTTTTTTTTTTTAGATTCTATATATATGTGTTAGCATACGGGATTTGTCTTTCTCTTTCTGACTTACTTCACCCTGTATGACACACTCTAGGTCCATCCACCTCACTACAAATAACTCAATTTCGTTTCTTTTTATGGCTGAGTAATATTCCATTGTATATATGTGCCACATCTTCTTTATCCATTCATCTCTTGATGGACATTAGGTTGCTTCCATGTCCTGGCTACTGTAAATAGAGTTGCAATGAACATTGTGGTACATGACTCTTTTTGAATTATAGTTTTCTCAGGGTATATGCCCAGTAGTGGGATTCCTAGGCAATATGGTAGTTTATTTTTAGATTTTTAAGGAACCTCCATATTGTTCTCCATAGTGGCTGTATCAATTTACATTCCAAACAACAGTGCAAGAGTGTTCCCTTTTCTCCACACCCTCTCCAGCATTTATTGTTTGTAGATTTTTTGATGATGGTCATTCTGACCGGTTTGAGATGATATCTCATTGTAGTTTTGATTTGCATTTCTCTAATGATTAATGATGTTGAGCATTCTTTCATGTGTCTGTTGGCAATCTGTATATCTTCTTTGGAGAAATGTCTATTTAGGTCTTCTGCCCATTTTTGGATTGGGTTGTTTGTTTTTTTGTTATTGAGCTGCATGAGCTGCTTGTAAATCTTGGAGATTAACCCTTTGACAGTTGCTTCACTTGCAAATGTTTTCTCCCATTCTGAGGGTTGGTTTTTCGTCTTGTTTATGGTCTCCTTTGCTGTGCAAAAGCTTTTAAGTTTCATTAGGTCCTATTTGTTTATTTTTGTTTTTATTTCCATTTCTCTAGGAGCTGAGTCAAAAAGGATCTTGCTGTGATTTATGTCATACAATGTTCTGCCTATGTTTTCCTCTAAGAGTTTGATAGTGTCTGGCCTTACATTTAGGTCTTTAATCCATTTTGAGTTTATTTTTGTGTATGGTGTTAGGGACTGTTCTAATTTCATTCTTTTACATGTCACTGTCCAGTTTTCCCAGCACCACTTATTGAAGAGACTGTCTTGTTTCCACTGTATATTCTTGCTTCCTTTATAAAAGATAAGGTGACCATATATGCGTGGGTTTATCTCTGGGCTTTCTATCCTGTTCCATTGATCTATATTTCTGTTTTTGTGCCAGTACTATATTGTCTTGATCACTGTAGCTTTGTAATATAGTCTGAAGTAAGGGAGCCTGATTCCTCCAGCTCCGTTTTTTTTTCTAAAGATTGTTTGGCTATTCGGAGTCTTTTGTGTTTCCAAACAAATTGTGAAATTTTTTGTTCTAGTTCTGTGAAAAATGCCAGTGTTAGTTTGATGGGGATTGCACTGAATCTGTAGATTGCTTTGGGTAGTACAGTCATTTTCACAATGTTGATTCTTCCAATCCAAGAACATGGTATATCTCTCTATCTATTTGTATCATCTTTAATTTCTTTCATCAGTGTCTTAAAATTTTCTGTATACAGGTCTTTTGTCTCCTTAGGTAGGTTTATTCCTAGATATTTTATTCTTTATGTTGCAATGGTAAATGGGAGTGTTTTCTTAATTTCACTTTCAGATTTTTCATCATTAGTGTGTAGGAATGCAAGAGATTTCTGTGCAATAATTTTTTATCCTGCTACTTTACCAAATTCATTGATGAGCTCTAGTAGTTTTCTGGTAGCATCTTTAGGATTCTCTATGTATATTATCATGTCATCTGCAAACAGTGACAGCTTTGCTACTTATTTTCTGATTTGGATTCCTTTTTCTTCTCTGATTGCTGTGGCTAACACTTCCAAAACTATGTTGAATAATAGTGGTGAGAGTGGGCAACCTTGTCTTGTTCCTGATCTTAGTGGAAATGGTTTCAGTTTTTCACCATTGAGGATGATGTTGGCTGTGGGTTTGTCATATATGGTCTTTATTATGTTGAGAAAAGTTCCCTCTATGCCTACTTTCTGCAGGGCTTTTATCATAAATGGGTGTTGAATTTTGTCAAAAGCTTTCTCTGCATCTATTGATATGATCATATGGTTTTTCACCTTCAGTTTGTTAATATGGTTTATCACATTGATTGATTTGCATATACTGAAGAATCCTTGCATTCCTGGGATAAACCCCACTTGATCATGGTGTATGATCCTTTTAATGTGCTGTTGGATTCTGTTTGCTAGTATTTTGTTGAGGATTTTTGCATCTATGTTCATCAGTGATATTGGCCTGTAGTTTTCTTTCTTTGTGACATCTTTGTCTGTTTTTGGTATCAGGGTGATGGTGGCCTCATAGAATGAGTTTGGGAGTGTTCCTCCTTCTGCTATATTTTGGAAGAGTTTGAGAAAGATAGGTGTTAGCTCTTCTCTAAATGTTTGATAGAATTCGCCTGTGAAGCCATCTGGTCCTGGGTTTCTGTTTTTTGGAAGATTTTTAATCACAGTTTCAATTTCAATTTTTGTGATTTGTCTGTTCATAATTTCTATGTCTTCCTGGTTCAGTATGGAAGGTTGTGCCTTTCTAAGAACTTGTCCATTTCTTCAAGCTTGTCCATTTTATTGGCTTATAGTTGCTGTAGTAATCTCTCATGACCCTTTGTATTTCTGCAGTGTCAGTTGTTACTTCCTCTTTTTCATTTCTAATTCTATTGATTTGAGTCTTCTCCCTTTTTTTTCTTGATGAGTCTGGCTAATGATTTATCAAGTTTTTTATCTTCTTAAAGAACCAAATTTAGGTTTATTAATCTTTGCTATCGTTTCCTTCATTTCTTTTTCATTTATTTGTGGTATGATCTATATGATTTCTCTCCTTCTGCTAACTTTGGGGTTTTTTTGTTCTTCTTTCTCCAGTTGCTTTAGGTGTAAGATTAGGTTGTTTATTTGAGATGTTTCTTGTTTCTTAAGGTAGGATAGTATTGCTGTATAATTCCCTCTTAGAATTGCTTTTGCTGAATCCCATAGGCTTTTGGTCGTCATGTTTTCATTGTCATTTGTTTCTAGGTATTTTTTGATTTGCTCTTTGATTTCTTCAGTGATCTCTTGGTTATTAAGTAGTGTATTGTTTAGCCTCCATGTGTTTGTAGTTTTTACAGATATTTTCCTGTAATTGATATCTAGTCTGATAGCACTGTGGTCAGAAAAGATACTTGATATGATTTCAATTTTTTTTTAATTTACCAAGGCTTGATTTGAGAAGAAAGTATATTCTGCTGTTTTTGGATGGAATGTCCTATAAATATCACTTAATTCCATCTTGTTTAATGTATCACTTAAAGCTTGGGTTTCCTTATTTATTTTCATTTTGGATGATCTGTCCATCGGTGAAAGTGGGGTGTTTAAGTCCCCTACTATGATTGTGGTACTGTCGATTTCCCCTTTTATGGCCGTTAGCATTTGCCTTATGTATTGAGGTGCTCCTATGTTGGGTGCATAAATATTTACAATTGTTATATCTTCTTCTTGGATTGATCCCTTGGTCATTATGTAGTGTCCTTCTTTGTCTCTTGTAATAGTCTTTGCTTTAAAGTCTATTTTTTTCTGATATGAGAATTTCTACTCCAGCTTTCTTTTGATTTCCATTTCTATGAGATATCTTTTTCCATCCCCTCACTTTCAGTCTGTATGTGTCCCAAGTCTGAAGTGGGTCTCTTGTAGACAGCATATATATGGGTCTTGTTTTTGTATCCATTCAGCCAGTCTATGTCTTTTGTTGGGAGCATTTAATCCATTTACATTTAAGGTAATTATTGATATGTATGTTCCTATTACCATTTTCTCAATTGATTTGGGTTTGTTATTGTAGGTCTTTTCCTTCTCTTGTGTTTCCTGCCTAGAGAAGTTCCTTTAGCATTTGTTGTAAAGCTGGTTTGGTGGTGCTGAACTCTCTCAGCTTTTGCTTGTCTGTAAAGTTTTTAATTTCTCCAACAAATCTGAATGAGATCCTTGCTTGGTAGAGTAATCTTTGTTATAGGTTTTCCCCCTTCATTACTTTAAATATGTCCTGCCACTCCCTTCTGGCTCTCAGAGTTTCTGCTGAAAGATCAGCTCTTAACCTTATGGGGATTCCCTTGTATGTTATTTGCTGCTTTTCCCTTGCTGCTTTTAATATTTTTTCTTTGTATTTAATTTTTGATACTTTGATTTATATGTGTCATGGTGTGTTTCTCCTTGGATTTATCCTGAGGACTCTCTGCTTCCTGGACTTGATTAACTATTTCCTTTCCCATGTTAGGGAAGTTTTCAACTATAATCTCTTCAAATATTTTTTCAGTTCCTTCCTTTTTCTCTTCTTCTTCTGGGACCCCTACAATTCGAATGTTGGTGCATTTAATGTTGTCCCAGAGGTCTCTGAGACTGTCCTCAATTCTTCTCATTCCTTTTGCTTTATTCTGCTCTGCAGAAGTTATTTCTGCTCTTTTATCTTCCAGGTCATTTATCCGTTCTTCTGCCTCAGTTATTCTGCTATTGATCCCTTCTAGAGAATTTTTAATTTCATTTATTGTGTTATTAATTACTGTTTGTTTGCTTTTTAGTTCTTCTAGGTCCTTGTTAAACGTTTCTTTTATGTTCTCCATTCTATTTCCAAGGTTTTGAATCATCTTTACTATCATTATTATGAATCTTTTTTCAGGTAGACTGCCTATTTCCTCTTCATTTATTAGGTCTGGTGGGTTTTTACCTTGTTCCTTCATCTGCTGTGTGTTTCTCTGTCATCTCATTTTGCTGAACTTACTGTGTTTGGGGTCTCCTTTTCACAGGCTGCAGGTTCATAGTTCCCGTTGTTTTTGGTGTCTGCCCCCTGTGGCTAAACAACTTTAGTGGGTTGTGTAGGATTTCTGGTGGAGAGGACTAATGCCTGTGTTCTGGTGGATGAGGCTGTATCTTGTCTTTCTGGTGGGCAGGTCCACGTCTGGTGGTGTGTTTTGGGATGTCTGTGGCCTTATTATGATTTTAGGCAGCCTCTCTGCTAATGGGTAGGGTTGCGTTCCTGTTTTGCTAGTTGTTTGGCATAGGGTGTCCAGCACTGCAGTGTGCTGGTCATTGAGTGGAGCTGAGTCTTGGCATAGAGATGGAGATCTCTGGGAGACTTTTGCCATTTAATATTGCATGCAGCTGGGAGGTCTCTTGTGGACTAATGTCCTGAAGTTGGCTCTCCCATCTCAGAGGCACAGCCCTGACCCTTGGCTGGAACACCAAGAGACTGTCATCCCCACGGCTCAAAATAAAAGGGACAAAAAAGAGAAAGAAAGAAAGAAGAAGATAGAATAAAATAAAGTTATTATAATAAATAATATAATTATTAAAAAATTTTTTTAATAATAAAAATTTTAAAAAGAATGAAAGAAAGAACAGAGCGACCAAACCAAAAAACAAATCCAATGATAACAAGCACTAAAAACTATACTAAAAAAAAAAAAAACTAAAAAAAAGTAAGTGGACAGACAGAACCTAGGACAAATAGTAAAAACAAAACTATACAGACAAAATCACACACAGAAGCATACACATACACACTCGCAATAAGAGAAAAAGGGAAAAATATATATATATCATTGCTCTCAAATTTCACCTCCTCAATTTGGAATGATTTGTTGTCTATTCAGGTATGCCACAGATGCAGGATACATCAAGTTGACTGGGGATTTAACCCATTGCTCCTATGGCTGCTAGGAGAGGTTTCCCTTTGTCTTCTTTGTTCGCACAGCTCCTGGTGTTCAGCTTTGGATTTGGCCCTGTCTCTGCATGTATGTCACCAGAGGGCGTCTGTTCTTCGCTCAGACAGGATGGGGCTAAAGGAGCAGCTGATGCGGGGACTCTGGCTCATTCAGGCCGGGGGGTGGGAGGGGTATGGAATGCGGGATGAGCCTGTGGCCGCAGAGGCCAGCGCGAGATGTGTCGTGTGTTCTCCTGGGGAAGTTGTCCCTGGATCACGGGACCTTGGCAGTGGCAGGCTGCACAGGCTCCCGGGAGGGGAGGTGTGGACAGTGACCTGTGCTTGCACACAGGCTTCTTGGTGGCTGCAGCAGCAGCCTTAGCATCTCATGCTCGCCTCTGGGGTCCGTGCTGATGGCAGTGGCTTGCGCCCATCTCTGGAGCTCCTTTAAGCGGTGCTTTTAATCCCCTCTCCTTGCGCACCAGGAAACAAAGAGGCAAGAAAAAGTCTCTTGCCTCTTCGGCAACTCCAGACTTTTCCCCGGACTCCATCCCTGCTATCTGTGTTACACTAACCCACTTCAGGCTGTGTTCACACAGCCAACACCAATCCTCTTCCTTGGATCCAACCTCCGAAGACAGAGCCTCAGCTCCCAGCCCCCAGCTGCCCCAGCGGGTGAGCAGACAAGCCTCTCGGACTGGTGAGTGCTGGTTGGCACCGATCCTCTGTGCGGGAATCTCCCTGATTTGCCCTCCTCACCCCTGTTGTTGCGCTCTCCTCCATGGCTCTGACGCTTCCCCCCTCTGCCACCTGCAGTCTCCACCCACTAAGTGGCTTCCTAGTGTGTGGAAATCTTTCCTCCTCCACAGCTCACTCCCACTGGTGCAGGTCCCATCCCTATTCTTTTGTCTGTTTTTTCTTTTTTCTTTTGCCCTACCCAGGTATGTGGGAGTTTCTTGTTTTTTGGAAGGTCTGAGGTCTTCTGCCAGCATTCAGTAGGTGTTCTGTAAGAGTTGTTCCACATGTAGATGTATTTCTGATGTATTTGTGGGGAGGAAGGTGATCTCCACATCTTACTCTTCTGCCACCTTGAAGCTCCACCGACATTTTATGCATATACATACACACATACACATTCCTTTCAAGTGTGCAAGGAATATTCTCCAGAATAGATCACAGGGTAGGCAACAAAACAAATCTTAGTAAATCTAAGAAAATTGAAATAATATTAAGCATCTTTTCTGACCACAATGCTGTGATACTAGAAATCAACTACGAGAAATAAAACTGCAAAAAACACAAGCATATGCAGGCTAAACAATAAATGGATCACTGAAGAAATCAAAGAAGAAATTTAAAAAAAAATACGTGGAAGCTCCTGGAAGTAGATGAAGACAAATCCACAATAATCCAAAATTTATGGGATGCAGCAAAAGCAGTTCTAAGAGGTAAGTTTATAACGATACATGCCTACCTCAGCAAACAACAAATCTCAAATAAGCAACTTAACCTTATATCTAAAGGAACTAGAAAAGGAAGAAAAAATCAATAACAAAGTAGAAGAAAATAAATTATAAAGATCAGAGAGAAATAAATGAAATTGAGACAAGAAAACAATAGAAAAGATCAGTGAAACAAAGAGCTGTTTCTCTGAAACCAACAAAATTGATAGACCTTTAGACTCATCAAGAAAAAGTAAAAAAAAAGAAAGAAAGAAAGAAAGAAGGCCCAAATCAATAAAGTCAGAAATGAAAAAGGGGAAATTATAATTTATACCACAGAAACAGAGAATTGTGAGAGATTACTCTGAGCAATTATATGCCAATAAAAGGACAAAGCAGATGAAAAGGATAAATTCTCAGAAATGTACAATCTCTCAAGACTGAACTAGAAACATATAGAAAATATGAACACACTAATTACCAGTATTAAAATTAAATCAGTTGTTTAAAAACTACCAACAGAAAAAAGTTCATGATCAGATATGTTCATAGGTGAGTTCTACCAACCATTTAGAGAAGAGTTAACACCTATACTCCTCAAAGTATTTCAGAAAATTGCAGAGGAAGATATGCTTATTAACTCATTCTATGAATCCAGTAACACTTTGATACCAAAACCAGACAAAGATACCACAAAAAAAGAAAATTACAGGCCAATATCACTGATGAACATACATGTAAAAATTCTCAATAAAAGATTAGCAAACCAAATTCAATATTAAAATGAACATACACCATAATCAAGTGGGATATAGCCCAGGGATGCAAGGAGGGTTCAATAACTACAAATCAATTAATGTGATACACTACATTAACAAATTTAAGAATAAAAATCATATGATCATCTCAATAGATGCAGAAAAAACTTTTGAGAAAATTCAGTATTCTTCCATAATAAAAACTCTCAACAAAGTGGGTATAGAGGGAACATACCTCAACACAATAAAGGCTAGTATGATAAAGCCCACAGCTAACATCATGTTTGATGGTGAAAGTTCAAAAACATTTCCTCTAAGATCAGGAACAAGACAAAGATGCCCACTTTTGCACTCTTATCCAACACAGTATTGGAAGCCCTAGACACAGCATCAGACAAGAAAAAGAAATGAAAGGAATACAAACTTGAGAGAAAAAAGTAAAACTTTCACTGTTTGCACATGACATCATATACACACAAAAAATCCTAAAGGTGTCACCAAATAACTACTAGAACTCATCAATGAATTTGGTAAAGTTGCAGGATACAAAATTAGTATAAAGAAATCTGTTGCATGTCTATACACTAACAATGAACTATCAGAACAAGAAATTAAGAAAATAAACCCACTTATAATTGCACCAAAAAGAATAAAATGCCTTGAAATAAATCTAAGCAAGGAGGTAAAAGACCTGTACTTGAAAAACTATAAGACACTGATGAAAGAAATTGAAGACAACACAAATAGATGGAAAGATAAACCATGTTCATGGAATGGAAGAATTAATATTGTTTAAGTGACCATACCACCCAGGCAATCTACAGATTCAATGCAAACTCTATCAAAATACCAGCAGTATTTTTCACAGAACTAGCACAAATAACTCTAAAATTTGTATGGAAACACAGAAGACCCTGAATAGCCAAAACAATATTGAGAGAGAAGAACGAAGTTGGGGGTATCATGTGCCCTGATTTCAAATTATACTACAAAGCTGCATTAATCAAAACAGTTCATTAACAGCACCAAAACAGACACATAGATCAATGAAACATAATAGAGAGTCCAGAAATGAATCCACAGTTATGTGGACCATTAATGTATGACAAAGAATTCAAGAATATAAAATGGGGTAAAGATAGCCTGTTCAATATATCATGTTGGGAAAACTGGACAGCTATACACAAAAGAAATTAACTGGACTACTCTTTCATACCATGCACAAAAATAAATTCAAAATAGATGAAAGGCTTAAATGTAAGACTTGAAACCATAAAACTTCTATAAGAAAACATGGTAGTATGCTCTTTGACATTGATCTTGGTAATATTTTTTTGGATATGTCACCTTAGGGAAGGGGAACAAAAGCAAAAATAAACAAATGGGATTACATCAAACTAAAAAGTTTTTGCACAGTGAAGGAAACTATAAACAAAATGAAAAGACTGCCTAATGAATAGAAGAAGATATTTTCAAACAATATCTGATAAGGTGTTCATATACAAAATATACAAAAAACACACAACTCAACATCAAAAACACAAGAAATTCAATTTAAAATGGGCAGAGGATATGTATAGACATTTTTCCAAAGAATACATACAGATGGCCAACAGGCATATGAAAATATGCTCAACATCACTGATCAGAGGGAAATGAATAGCCAGGACATGGAAACAACCTAAATTTCCATCGACAGATGAATAGACAAAGAAGATGTAGCACATATATATAATGGAATAGTACTCAGCCATAAAAAGAAATGAAATTGGGTCATTTGTAGAGATGTGGATGGACCTAGAGTCTGTCATACAGAGTGAAGTAAGTCAGAAAGAGAAAAACAAATATCATATATTAACACATATATGGGAAATATAGAAAAATGGTACAGATGAACATATTTGCAGGGAAAGAATAGAAACGCAGACATAGAGAACAGACGTGTGGACACAGAGGGGGATGGGGAGGGTGGGATGAATTGGGAGATTAGGTTTGACGTAAATACACTATCATGTGTAAAACCGATAGCTAGTGGGAACCTGCTGTATAGCACAGGGAGCTCAGCTCTGTGCTCTGTGACAACCTAGATGGGTGGGAAGGAGGGGAGGGAGGTCCAAGAGGGAGGGGATATATGTATACATATAGATGATTCACTTCACTGTACAACAGAAACTAGCACAACAGTGTAAAGCAATTATACTCCAAAAAAAAAAAAATGGAGATATCACTTCACACCTTTCAGAATGGCTATAATCAAAAAGACAACAAATAACAGGTGTTGTTGAGGATGTGGAGAAAAGGGAACTCTTGAGCACTGTTGGGAGGAATGTAAACTGGTGTAGCCACTATGGAAAACAATAGGGAGATTCCTTAAATAATTAAAGGTAGAACTACCATATCATCTAGCAACTCCACCCTGGGTATTTACCCAAAAAAAATGAGAACACTAATTAGAAAACATACATGCACCCTTATGTTCATTGAAGCATTATTTACAATAACCAAGGTATAGAAGCAACCTAAATACCCATAAATAAATAAATGGATAAAGAAGGTGTGGTAAGTACATATGATGGAATATTAGTCATTAAAAAGGATGAGATCTTGACATTTGTGACAATATGGATGAACCTAGAGCATATTATGCTAAGTGAAATAAGTCAAATACTGTATGATTTCACTTACATGTGAAATATAAATAACAAAGCAGATGAACAAACATCAAAACGGAAACAGAGGTACAGATATAGAGAACAATCAGATGGTTGCAAGATGGAAGTGGATGGAGGGGGAAAGATATAGGTGAGAAGAATTAAGGGTACAAGCTTCCAGTTACAAAATAAATGAGTCACAGTTATGAAATGTACATTGTGCAGAATATAGTCAATTATTGTGTAATATTTTTGCATGATGACAGATGTTAACTAAACTTATCATGTTGAAATATATAGAACTATCAAATCACTGTGTTATGTAAGAAGAACTAACATGACGTTTAGGTCATTATACTTCAAAAACAAACAAACAAAAAAATTCATTGATAAAGAGATCAGATTTGTGGTTACCAGAGTTGGGGTCAGGCAAGGGGAAATTGGATGAGGGTGGTCAAAAGGTACAAACTTCCAGTTATAAGATAAATAAGTAATAGAGATATAATGTACAACATTACACATGATGTCATGTACAACATGATAAATATGATTGACAGTGCTGTATGCTATATACGAAAGTTGATAAGAGAGTAAATCCTAAGCATTTTCATCACAAGGGAAAAAGAATATTTCTATTTCCTTAATTTTGTATCTATATGAGATGATGGATGTTCACTAAACTTATTGTGATAATCATTTCATGATGTACGTAAGTCAAATCTTTGTGCTGTACACCTTAAACTTATACAGTGCCAATGTCAATTATAACTCAGTAAAACTGGAAGAAAAAAATGATCTCCACCCTCTCTGGCAATATATAAGAGTCCCATATGCTCTATTCCCTTGCCAACCTTTGATATTAAATACTTGTTTTAAATAAAAATAAAATAGTTCTCCATACATAATCAATCAATCAGTCAATCACATCCAAGAGTACATTTGAAATCCTGACTGACAAGAATTACAAAAACTCACTGTTATGTCAGCAAAGTTATTTTCCTATATTTTCTTAGTTCTGTCCTCTGAGATGATCTCTACTGTCCATTATGCTTCATAACTACAACTGAGATACACCTTTTTTAGAGAATACATAATTTTTGCAGTCCATTTCTGCTAGTGAAAATTCACTGGTCTAGGAACTGCTTTAAGTGTTGAAAGTCACAGGAAGTGTCTAACTAGCCTTTTTTCTTTCTTGCTTTCTTTCTTTTTCTTTCTTTCTTTCTTTCTTTCTTTCTTTCTTTCTTTCTTTCTTTCTTTCTTTTTCTTTCTTTTATTTGTTTGCTTGCTTGCTTGCTTGCTTTCCATTTGTTTGTTTTGTGATTATAGTTCCTTTCAATACTTCATAACCATAGCCAATGAGTTTAGACAGCTTTTAAGCCTGAGGGGTTATTTTTTGTTGGTTTCTGTTTTGTTACTTTATTATTTTATGCAGTCTTCTCTTCCATTAGTCTTTGCTTAGCTTAATGGTCACTTCTTTGAAGTATTTCGAAGCAATAGTCTTTTGGCAAAAAACAGTGTTCGTAATCTACATTTGCTTGGCAAAGATCTTTTAATATTAGTTACTTAACAAAAGCCTAAGGCCAAGATTTTATCTTCTGCTGAGATATTTAGTACCTTCAATTTGGTTTACAAAACTTGGATTTTTCAACTCTGTAAAGCTCCAAATCTGGAGACTCTGTCAATGTAGATGCCAGGTTATAAGCAAAGATTGAATATTTTAAGGAACATTATTTTCTTTAATCCCTAACTTCAAGTTGATTATTTTTAGTCTGAGATCAGATGTCTCTTGTAAGACTTGTTTAAATGGTGACAAATCTACACATTCCAAAATATTTTTATTTATTTGTCCTATTATACATTCTAGTACTACAATCTCCCTCAACCTATATTTTGAGACCCAAACTATATCAATAACAGTCTGACAAAATGCTTTGCCAGCACGTAAAAAAAGATGCCAATTTCCAGTTGGGGATGGCTGTCTATTCACTAGCATTGTTCTATCTTCTACATTCATAAAACTCAACATTATAGGTTTTATAACTTGTACTTATTTCAGGAAACCAGATTCTATCTTTACATTCTCACCTATAAGTTTTGAAAGGGAATAATAAAAAATGCCCACATAATAGGATCTTTGTGAAGATTAAATGAAATCATCCATATATAGCCTTAAGACCAACCCTGGCAAGTATATAGATAAATAACCAGCCATTTGTAATTCACTTGTATATTTAGAAATATAGGGTTTCCAAATTTTTTAATGTATGTAAGAAAACAAATAGGTTAAATCATTTCTGATCATGAAGTGCTAAATCAAGAAATTATTAAAATAAAGACATTTAAATTATCTGTGTTTTTAAGAAACTGTAATGTAAACAATTATTACTCAGTTATAAATACTCATAGTTTTAAATATATCAACCAGAAAATACATAAATAACTATTTACTAACACCTTTCTCTTGTTGGACCCTGGACTAATCCTGCCTTAGCATGTTTAGAGAGCTATTTAGCCATTTGCCATACGAGAACATTTCCCTCATTACAAGACATGAAACTTTGAGAAATAATAAAGAAGTGAGGCCTAATATTGACATTTATCAATTTAATTTATATATGTTTTAACAACTGAACAGGAGTAAAGCACCAGTCTTCATATTTTTAGTATACTGTGAAATATAATATACTGTAGGCCAGAGAATATCCAATTTTTAACATCTCCAATTAAATAAAAATTGAAATGTATATCATTGTTCTCCATTATCTTGTAAATAAAAGACAGAGAAATGTCATTTCAAAAGGATTAAGTGGCAACAGGTTCATGTTCCTGGAACCTGACTGTGGACAAACCTATTTTTGGCAAAACCTTGTGAGTGTTATCAATTTTGATCATGTATCTTCAGTTCTGCTTGGGTTTTCCAAACAATTGAAAAAGTAAGAGTTTACCAGTAAGGAACTAAGAAATGAGAAAAATAGTATCTGATTATCTCAATGTTATCCTGAATATAAAAATGAGGAGGCCTTGTTGCTAAATCTTTTTTTTTAATTTTATTTATTTATTTATTTATTTATGGCTGTGTTGGGTCTTCGTTTCTGTGCGAGGGCTTTCTCTAGTTGTGGCAAGTGGGGGCCACTCTTCATCGTGATGCGCGGGCCTCTCATTATCGTGGCCTCTCTTGTTGCGGAGCACAGGCTCCAGACGCGCAGGCTCAGTAATTGTGGCTCACGGGCCTAGCTGCGCCGCGGCATGTGGGAACTTCCCAGACCAGGGCTTGAACCCGTGTCCCCTGCATTGGCAGGCAGATTCTCAACCACTGTGCCACCAGGGAAGCCCCCCATCTGTTTTTTTTTTTGACAGAAGTTTGTCACTTGGAATTCTGAACCTTTCCTTTGGGGCTCTGTAAAAATAATCTATTAATAAACTTAGGGCCTGACAGAGTATCTTGTTTTCTAATATTTGGCAAAAAGTTCTTCTTCAGAAAAATCCATATTGTTTTAGACTCAATGTACACAGGGCTTTTAAAGTATGATTTGAGGAAAAGTTGCCCTTTCCATTGAAATGCCTGTGTTTGAATACACAGATTTAGAGTCAAAGTAAACCTAGGCCGTACACAGAGAGTGATTCACTTTTCTTTGACAACTTACTATTTTTTTTCTGCCTTACCCTTTATCTACAAATCTCCACAACTCCTCACCACTGATTGATCCCAGCTACATTAAACGAAAAAAAACCACTAATAAATTCACATTGAAATGTAGCGATTTAATGAGTTATGCCTGTTGCATTTGGCAGCAATAAAATTAATGAAGAAGGGTCAGGTTTAATTTTTGTAGCTGTTTATTGAAACCATAATTAATCTGACTCCATTCTAAATCTTAACCTCATATAGTAGGTGAATAGAAATAACAACAATTCAGTAGTCAATTAAAATAATAATAAAATAATATGTAATTGGTGGATGCAATTGCCAACGAGAATGTATATTCATTTTGTAATGGAATATCGTGATGGATCAATAACTTATTCATCGATCATATGAACATCCAATATTGGAACTATGGGCACATTGGCATCTGTTATAGGTTATACATTTTTGGTAAAATTCTCTTCTAGGGCCTACCACATATCATGTTCTCAATAGCCTGCTCCCACAATTGGCAAAATTATCTCTTTACAGAAGTAATGAGTAAAATACTGCCTAAATGTAGCCATTAATCCGCCTATGTCTGGAATTCTCTCCTGGTATGGCAAAGCATTCCAGCACAAAAACAAACAGCAACAACAAATAAATTGTGGTGAATAAGATATAATAAGCTAGACATGATAAAATCTGGCTTTCTTGAATAGTAAGATGAAATTCTTCTTTTCATTATACTTACCTGTGTACTCAGGATAATAAAAATTAGATTCAGAATCATAATGGCTAGTAAGATCAGAGTCATTTTCTCCAGACTATAGGAAGTAGGCAAATTTCTCATCTGCTTTAATAGTTTTTCTCCATTTTTTTGATGTCTGAAGGCTGATAGCTTTTAAACCTCAGTTGTCTCTCTTCCCCTTCTTCTCCAAATCTAGGCAAACTGAAAAGAAAGCACGAGCGTTCCCTCATCTGGCATCTGGGAAGTTCAAACCATGAAACTCCATTTCCCATCCCCTCCCAGTGCAGGCAAGACTCTCCCAACAGCCTCAGTCTCCTCTCTGCCTTCTCAAGCCATTTTCAGACCTGTTTAGGGGCTTCCTCTGTTCTCAAAAGCCTCATTATATGAATGATAATTCTCTTCACATTCTTTGGGTGTATGTGTGGCATTATCAGTCTCAACATCCAAAAATTTTTGCTAAGTTTAGCTTACCAAGAGTTTCATTAAGATGGTGCTAACTACTGTTAACTAGACCAAAATACGCTCTTTGTTCTACAGAGACATTTTGAAGCTAAAGGTGTATACTAGGAATGATAATGAGAGCATAAACAAAGGAAACAAACAGTTTTTAAAAAACACCCTATTTCTCTTGAAAGTAGTTTTTCAAATCATTCTTTTGGGGAAAATCTTCATTTTACATATAAAAAGGAGTGTTAGTTGTAATAAAGTATTTATAGACATAATTAAGGAAGGGGTTAAACTGCTTATCAGTTTACTTTGCTTGTGAAAATGTGACTGAGTCCAGAGAAAAATATTTTCCCAGTAGAACCTTCTAAGAGAACAGCTTTGTAAGTGAGACCTTGATGTACAAATGAATTGGAGTCAGAGGAAAAGATGCTTTGGGGCTTCAGAGACCTAAAGTATAAGTTCATTTAACTCCTTCAAATTGACAATTATGAGATCAGTGCTTTGAACACAGTATTAAACTGGTGTTTTAAAAATAGGATACAGAAAGATGAGAGTATAAACCTACCTTTTAAAATCTGTATTTATTTTTAAAGGAGTTCTATTTTGTGTATCTTGGAAAAGGACATTTCACAGATAGGTGAATTCTTCAAAGAATATTCTACCAAAATTATCCCCTGTTACTGTAAGTTGACTCAAAACAATGGTTCTAAGTGTTATGATCATAAATAGAGTAATTATGCCCCCAAATACTAGAATACGGTTTATGGTTTCTTAGGTAACCAGTCTATTTTATCTAAGGCTTTCTTATTAGAAAAACAGATGAATCTAGTTAAACTATAGAGTATGAACTATGGAGGGAAAAACTTTTTATTTGCATATATCACATTATTTTCTTATTTTTTTTGCCTTGATATTTTTTATTTTTATTTTTATTTTTCACTTTTTATTTTATATTGGAGTACAGTTGACTGACAATGTTGTGTTAGTTTCAGGTGCATAGCAAAATGATTCAGTTATACATATATATGTATCTATTCTTTTTCAAATTCATTTCCCATTTAGGTTGTTACATAATATTGAGCAGAGTTCCCTGTGCTATACAATAGGTCCTTGTTGGTTATCCATTTTAAATATAGCAGTGTGTACATGTCAATCCCAAACTATATGTAATGTTCATCTTATATATTACATCATATTTTGTATATCCAATGTATTTTCTGTTTTCATTAATTATGTTGGTTACTTATGTGTATGAATATATATGGTCATATATATACACACAATGCACAAAGCACTAAGGTTCAACAGTCACACCATCATGAACTATGCTAAACTAATAATGCTCCTTTGCTGTATTTCAATCATATGGCCAGAAGTAGCTGGGACAGTGCTTTTTGGATAAACATAGCTCTGTGTCTGGGGTCATCACCCAAAGCAGCAAAATTGTTTGGAATTCAGATGTTCTATATTTTATATCAGTAAAAATATAACATTTAGTCCATAATATGTGTTTACTCTAATATAAAATATTTAAATCATCACCAGCGTATTTTGGCTGCATGTTCCCATGGTTATTACTGAGATGGTGTTCATTGAGTGTCTCGCTTTTCTGAAAGAGGACTCATTCAAAAAGTACTGGCACTAAATATCACAGTCAGTGTTCCTTTTAATTTTATATAATATATTTAACCTCTGTTCGTTAACTATAAGCATTGCACAAGTACATCTTGATACTTGAAGAAGGGACTTACTGCCCGCTTAATTTTTCTCCCACTCCATCCTTCACCAGCCACCTCAAAATAGTGCACAATGTATTATTAATTTTAGATAATTAATATCAATGACATATCAATTACTTTCTACACCTATAATTTCTATCATTTTAATATCTGATGCTGATAATTAATAATGAATTAATTTTATATTATTTCAAAAATTGAAAACAAATAAAATAGTTCAAAATAAAATAAAAGAATCCCACCCTCAGTCTTCAGTATTTTTGTGGATATACAGGTATCCCCTGCTTTCCGAAAATCTTTATGTCACTTTACTTTCATAAAAGATCTACATTAGTACCTGTTTTTGCTAACCAACAGAAATCGCAAGAGGATTTTCACTTTTACAAAGAAAGGTGAAAAGCAAAAAGAACATTCAACGTTGGTGTTAGTTTTGCAGGAAGCTATTATAGAGGCAGCATGCACCCTGAGTGGGGAGAGCAGCACAACTGAGCTTCTTCCCCAGGAACTACACTCAGAATCTCAGCATCAAGCCTTCATAGTTTTGAACCGTGCCTTACATAGATTTATTTTGTGAATACGTTAGCAGTGATATTCCATTCATTTACTTATCTCTGGTACCACAATATGTTTCTTTGGTATTACTATGATCCCAATTTTTTAAAAAACTTTATTTTTTAGAATAGTTTTAGACTTACAGATAAATTGTGAAGATAGTACAGAGTTCCCACATGCTCCACCCTCAACTTTTCCTTTTTATAACATCTTACATTAGTATGATACATGTTTTTATAATTAATAAATCAATACTTGTACATTTTGATTAATTAAAGCCTGTAATTTATTCAGTTCTTTAGCTTTGCCTACTATTTTCTGTTGCAGGGTGTCATCCATGATAACACATTACATTTAGCCATTGTGAATCCTTAGGCTGTTGTTGGCTGTGACAGTTTCTCAGACTTTGTTTTTGGTAAACTTGACTGTTTTGAGGAGTACTGGACAGGTGTTTTGTAGAATGTTCTTCAGTGTCTGTTTTTGTGATGTTTTTCTTATGATTAGACTGACAATGTTGTTTTAGAAGGATATAATTTTAAAACCACACATCTATTTTAGTTTCTAATTTTTTTTCCTCTTCCTTCTGTGTCTGTAATCTACTTGTATCAGTCCAAACTTCTTTGAATTTAAGGCTTTGTAAAAATAATTTTAATTCCTCAATACTTATTCTAAAACTTAAGTTTTAAGTCTAAGTTATATAGACTTTCTAGCTTGATTAACATTTTAAGAAAATTATATTTTTATTGCTTAATATTTACTCTGTAGTAATTTTTGATTGCTGAAATTATATAGATACTGCAACTCCTGAAGATGCAATTTTTCCCAGCCCTGCTCCTGCAAAATGCTTTCTATTATTTCCCTCCACAAAGAATTGTCCACTTGAGGGTGACTAGAGGTTATTGATGGAAGTTTCTACCTGTAAGTGGAGAAAAAGATGTCCTCTGTGTTGAATACAATCTGGTTCATTCCCCAAGGACTGTTCTTCACAATTCTTTCCAAACTTCTACTTTTAAATACCTCCCAAGAGTTGTTGGCTTTCATTCTGCTCTCAAAATAACACATCTAGAAACATTTAAAATGCATATTTTCCTCATTATAAAAATTTGCATGGCTGTTTCTGTGAAAACTGGAGAAAATAAAACTTATTTTAGCAATCATAAATGTAAACTGAATGCATATTTGAAAATTCACATATCTAGAAAAAATATACATGTGAATATCTATATATGTAAGTGACAAAATATATTCAAACTCATCCATGAATATATATATTATAATTAGAATTATCTGAATATTAATTTTTAATCTTTCCTTATCATGTAACATTATATCATATTTTTTCCTCTTATTGAGTATTGTTCAAAAATATGATTTTTCAATAATTTTATAATATACTATTATAGAGATGAGCTACATTGTAGGATATTTTTATATTCTCCATATTTTGAAATTTTAAGTAATGTGATGAATAGTATTCTTTTAGACAAGCTTTTGGGATAGATTCCCAGAAATGAGATTAACTTCTCAAAGTAAATACAATTTTAAGAACTTAAACTAATTGTTTGGCAAAATTTACACAAATTTATACTACCACCATAGTTGTCCAACACTCCTTTTCTCTCTTTTCATCTTCAGTTTCTGATTTTTATAAAATAATTTCTTATAGAATACCATAATTCTCTAGTGTTTTCATCTTATTGAGGAATCCTTGACCTTAAACACACTTTTGGCTATTAACTCATTTATCTGCTCTGTCTCTGTCTCTGTCTTTTTCTACCTCTCTTTCTGAAAGTGAGAATAATAAAATATTTGTAATTGCTTTATTACATCACCTTTTCCCTTCTTCTGGAAAATACTTATCAGACTTTGGTTCTACGTCTATAATGGAACAGCAACTTCTATTCAAGTCAATAATGATGTTCAGGTTGCTAAGTACAAAGATTATCTTTCTGTTCTTATTTTTCTTGACCTCTCAGCAGCATTTGACATAATTAATTATTCCTTCCTTTTTGAAATACTTTCTTATCTTGTTTCATATGACCCCATACAACTCTGAGATGCCTCTTACACATTACCCAATATTTTGAGTCTTCTTTATTTGCTATTACTCCTCTCTTGACCTTTGTCAATCAAGTGTTAAGCAGCTCACTCCAAACATATCTAAAAGCAGGAATCTTCATTCCCTACCAAATTTGCTCTCTCTCTGAATTGTCCCAGTCTGAGCATGTAGCACTCAGTATATTCCACACAATTGGCTTATTCCAAAAACTTAATGTCTCCAGAATTCCTTGCCTTTATTCCCTCACCCCTCACATTTGTTATTTCAGCAATCCCTGTTGGCTCTACCTTCACTCAAATCTATTCCCTTTTTCTCCATTTCCATTTATCTTTAACCACTGGTCTTCTCTCTCCTCCTCCTCCTCCTCATTCTTCTTCTTCTCCTCCACCTTCCCCACCCCGTTCCCTCCTCCTCCTCCTCTTCCTCCTCCTCCTCCTTCTTCTTCTTCTTTTCTCTCTCTCTCTCTCTCTCTATATATATATATACACACACATAAATATCTCACTTTCTTTTTCAAAACTCTGCATCACATTTAAGTAAAAGCTATCAGTCCCTACATAATGCCTCTCTTTCTGACCTCCTTTTCAATGCTAAGTGCTAACCATGCTGGTGTTATTTCTAGGGATGCTTAAGTTGACACTAGCTTACATTCTATGGTATAGCTCTAGCAGTTTCCTGTGTTTGGAAAACAAACAAATGAACAAACAAAAAACAAAATATATTTTCCTCAAGGCTGGCTTCTTGTTATTCACCATAGATAAAAATTTACCTCCTCAGAGAAGCTTTCACTGAATACTCACTCAAAAATAGCTCCTCCCAACATAGTCATTCTCTGTCATGTTGCCTTATTTAATTTTCTTCACATAATTCATATATTCCTGAATGTATTTTTATTGTTTATTTAGGTACTTATTTTCTGTATTCTCTCACTGGAATACAAAAATCTATGAGAGCAAGTATTTTGTCATTGTTATAGATATACCTCTAAAATTTCAAAAGGTGTTTCACTGTATGTACCCAATACATATTTAATGAATAATGAAATGAACCACCATCTTTTCATCTTTTGTGGTTTTTTTTTCTCAATTTTATAAGAAAAATAACATGCCTTGTTTAATTTGCATTTTTGTTACTAGTGGGTTTGAATGAGTTCCTATTTTTTAAATAAAGTATGTGTATTTATATTAGTTTTTTTTTGTTTTCTTTTTGTCTTTTTCATTTTTCTTGCCTGGAATACTCATAAATCTGGAGGGTAAGGAAACAGATGAAAAAAATCTGTATGAAGACTCTCCTTCACTCCACATATCACAAAGTTTTTATTACAACTAAATACAACTTTCTTCATTGATAATGTACATTTTGAAGATGGAAAGGATATTTTTTTAGAATCTTTCTGATGTACAAAAAGGATATACTATTTTGATATTAAAATCTAATTAGATAATTTTCAGCACGGCTCTGGAACCTCTCTCCACCATCGAAATACCAGGATAAGGTAGACAGTTGATGCTCAATTAAATCTGTCAAAATCAAACTTATGCTTCACTAGAAAATGAAAGCTAAACAAGGTGGTTTAGATAGAGACAAGAGAATTGTGAACATTAAGCATCATAAGGAGGGTTGAAACCAAAAAGTAAAATTCTGAGTTTAAGAATTGGACTTTGTTGCCAATTTTTGCTTATCTTAGTTTGCCATACCAATTCAAACTTCCAATGTCTCCGAGTCAAACTGACTTTTTAATTGCTCTTAAATCTTTCTCTCCAAGCTAAGAGAGCCATGCTTAGGACAACATTGCTCAGAGGCCAATATCAACATTGACAGACACTTTACCATTTTCCTATCACGGATATTCTTCTTGTTTAATATCCATTGCATTAAAAGGATACAACTGCAATATTTTAACTATTTTTTAATGCTAGATTTTAAAACCACAAATTACCAAAATTATACTCCCTGTGATTTCCTAACATAGAGAGAAAGCATTCAGTTTCAAATAAGTGAATTCAAAGAAGGGATCTTTATGCTCTATAGTTTTTCACAGATTTACCAAAAAGCATGACATTTCAGAAAGTGCAAAGGTGATTGTATAATGTTTCCTATAGCTAAGCAAGTCACACAAAGACAAAACTAATTTTAAGTGCTGAAGTAAGACATATAAAGAGGATTCAGATCAACAATTCTGACATGATATTGAATGCCTTAGTTTGGGTACTGTGAGCTGAAGATATATACATACATACATATGTGTATGTATGTGTTTATGTGTGTCTATGTTTCTTGAACTTAGCTCCATGGAATTTTATGTAAAGACTGTATATATGTGCATTTATTCATTTGAATTGATTGGCAGTAACATTCCCAAGATTCTCCAAGGAATTTATGAGCAACACCCCAAAGCAGAAATACCATGTTTTTTAAAGTTTCTGGCTAGAACCAGAAAAATCTGTATTCCTTGGTCATTTTTGTAATATGCAGCTACTCTGAAGGACATAGATTTGTGCTGGGTTATCATTAATTCTAGAAAAGAATATAATAATAAAGAAGAGAGTTATCTTTTTCCATTGTTATTGTCATTAACTTAAATTTAATTCTCTCCTAACACTAATAAGAATTTAACAACACAGATATTAGCCATCACATCTTGAATACCTACTATATTCCAGGCCTTGTACTTTGTACTAAAATCTCAGAAGTTACGTTTATTTTACTCTCCCTATTTCACAAATGTGTAAACTCAAAGAGGTTGTGTAACTTTCACAAGTTTACATTTAGTAATACCTGTAGAGTACTTAAACTTTCACTTCTGTAAGTACTGTGGAATGAATTCTGGCATTAAATCAAGGTCAATTTGTTGTCAGATATTTTGTATTTGGTTCAAAATTGTCTTGGTGTTCCTAAATAAGGACACCTAAAACATACATGATGGGTGTTGTTTATGAGGCTCTTAAATATTATCTACTCATTTTACAGTAGAAGTAATTAATATGGAGACCTTAATTCAAATTCATTGCAATAATTTTCAGTTCTGGAAAGCCATATTTGGTTCCACTGGCAAGGTGAAGGGCTTCATTTTTTTGTTTCCCTGGACAAAACATTACTCGAACCCTATCAGAATATGTAGGAACTAGGAATGCCTGTCTCCTCTAATAGATGGTAAACGAGTATCACAGCAGGAAGTTTGTCATATTCATTTCCATATTATCACTGAACATAGTGTTAGAAACAAAATAAAAGTGCAATAATAAGTAGTTTAATTAATATATTAATTGACATTAAATGCTATAATTTTTATATTTTTCATCCATATTAGTGAATTCATTTGCTTAGGTGGACATATTATCCCATAAATATATTTTGAAGCAACATTCCTACATAAGCATTTAAGAATGCCAGTGACTAAAGAGAGAACAAATTCAAGGAAGAAAATTCCAATATTTACAGGTGCATTATTTGCTTAATAAGAAGTCGACATTAAAGGTCTGACAGCTTTAGTTTTCTATTTAAGTATTAGCATATTTTGCCTATGTGCTATTTAAACATTTTTTAAATTTAACACTTACAAACACTGTTTTGCACCTTGTTTTATTCTTCAGTCATTATTCAGGTATAAACATTAATTAATAATCATTATAATAACAAAGTATAGCATTTATATGGTGCTTACTCTGTAACAGCCCCATTTTAAATGCCTTACATATAATCCTTACAATATTCTAAGTGCTTTATATATATTATCCTTAATAATCCTGTGAGGTAGGTACTATTATTATCTCTAATTTAAAGAATGGAGCATGACATATAGTTAAGTGCCTTACCCAAAATCATGCTGTTAATAAATATCAGATCTAAGAATTAAACCCAGGCAGAATGAATTTATATTCCTTTCTGTTCAACAAGATATATTGCCTTTGCATAAATAGTAAGTGTCATTGTAGTTCAATTTTTTTTTTTTCTTGATTCCACCTTTGTTATTCCATAAGGGCATATGTTTTCATAAGCTTTCTTACTGACAGTCTTTGGTTAAAATTTAACTAAATTTCCTTTGTCAGTTCTTATCAGAGACATACCTGAGTTAAACGTATTAATTTATGGCATTAAACAACTAACACATAACAATTATTTATCTTTTTCCTAGATGATTCTAGTCAGGCATTTATTATCTAGTCAGGCATTTACTGTCTAAGACTTAAAATGTTCTTATGTCTCTATATACAGAGAAAATTCATCAGTCTTTACAACTTTGAAATACAATTTTTAGTCTCATTTCACTGGTTATAAATATCAGATTTTTAAAATTTCTTAACAAAAAATTAATTTCAGAATATTTGTTTCTACCCCCCACCCCCCATTTCTTTAGTTCTTCATATTCACTGCTGTCACTTAATCGGGAATAATGAACACAATATTGGGTCAACTTGAACTGAGAAGTTATTTTGACTCAATTAAGCCTGAGAGGTCTCTCAGGTGTTTGGAGCAATGAACTGATTTTCCAACAATCTTTATTACACTTTATTAGTTCTACACTCTTCACAAAATTGCGTTTTCAATTGGTGCTTCACGGGAGTTAAAATTTAATTTATATATTGGCATTTGTAGAATGTTAAATAGAAAAATATTTACTGATTATAACATACTTTATTTTGTTTGGTTTCAATAGTTTTAAAGTGCTGCTCCTTATAAAAACTGAATTGTCCTTCAAATTCAGTATTCATTTCATTGAGCTTCAGGAACGCTGCAAAGAGTAAAGCAAAGAACTGATGAAAAACAAAGGACAGAAGTCAGTACTAAAACGAAAAACAGTGCTTTCTTCTTTGATAAGTATCGTAGCTCACTTCTGTCATTTTCTCATAATTTGGGGGATTATTTTTCTATTCCAAATCCTTCAGTGGTTTCCATTTTTTGTGTGCATTAAAGTCATGTTAAAGTCTAAATATCTCACTATATGCAGTCTGTAGAAGGTCAGGTTTTTGAAAAACAGATGCTGAAACAAAGGTTCAGATGCAAGTAATTTATTGAGGAAGTTCTACCAAGATAAACTGATGAGGGAGTGGAGGAATCAGAACAGGGGAAAGGGAAGAAGTCTAACGAAGTGAAGTTTCAATCCAAATTCTCACTACAGCCTGATCGGGCAGAAAGTATACTTCAGCCTTTGTCCTACCCGAAGGTGAGGGTGCTTGTTTGTGGAGTGGGTGTTTAGAATCAGTGTGTGAGACACAAAGGATCAGTCTGTCAAATCAGATTGTGCTAATCAAAGATCTTACCCAGTATCAAGATTTGCTAATAATTTTAAGGATACAGGATATCATGGGCCTCTACAACGCATGCACCTCTGGCACAGAGTAATGCATGAGGTCTCTAAGTGAGGTTCCTGGAGTTACCTCACATAGGGAGAGAAACATTTAAATTACAAAGCATCTAATCTTATACTCTAGAGAGGGGAGTAGCTTACATGAATCACCAGGAAGACAAACCTCATAAATTATAGGTTAATTAACCATAAATGTCCCTTTATCTGCAGACATTCAATAGATACGTTTTTTTCTTCCTTGTAAATATCATCAGCCTATTTACCTGGAAGGAAATTGACTAGAAAAGTAGACTAGGTCACCTGCTTTTGTTTCTTCACCCCAGTGGTGTTCCCCCAGTGAATGGATCACAGGCCAATTGCTTTAAATTCTCAGGTTACAAGAGATCTAAAAAGCTTTGGAAAGAATATTGACAGCAACCAATCTACAGCATGTCATAACCCAATTCTAATCTTCTTTATCCAATGTCCCTCCCTGTGCATTATGTTTCAACCTTAGCAAACCAGTTGAATTTCTCTAAATTCATTCTATTTCTTCATCTTGAGTGTTTTTGTAATTAGTGTTATATGGGGAAACTACTGTAAATTTTAGTACCAGTACGATTTCCATTGTTAACTCCTTTTAAGACTCACAAAATGGAGATGGTCACCTTCTCTGTACTATCACTCTACACTATTTTTATATTAGTATCTACCATACTTCAGCACAATTGTTTACATATGTGAAAATTATTTCCAAGTATCTCAAGTCTTTTGGGTCACTGACTCCTTGAAGATTCTGAAAATTTTCGTATGATACCACATGCCACAGAATTATTTTGCATTCAATAATATGAAGTCAAAGATCCCTGAATCCCCATCATGGAACCCCATATTGAGAAACCCTATAAAAAAGTATGTTTATTGAGAATAAGTTCTCTATTTTTTTCATCATTTCACTACTTGCACTTATCTTAATGCCTGTATATATATTGACTTGGGACGATTAATTTTTAAGACTTTAGGGTATCCGTTTCCTTACAGATTGATCTCTCTTTTCCTCAAGTTTATAAACCACACTCATTAATAATCTCCTTTTCGCTTTCTTTGTCCATTTAAAAAATAATTTATGTTAGTACATGCTGAGTACTGATTTCAACATTTGACATATTTTTTTTGTTTGTTTTTAGTTTATAGCTTTATACATATAATTTTTTTTTTATTTTTAAAAACTTTTTTATTTTTTAAAAATTTGTATTGGGGTATAGTTGATTTACAATGTTGTGTTAGTTTCAGGTGTACAGCAAAGTGAATCTGTTATACATATATCCACTATTTTTTAGATTTTTTTCCCATATAGGCCATTTCAAAGTATTGAGTAAAGTTCTCTGTGCTATACAGTAGGTCCTTATTAGTTATCTATTTTATATATAGTAGTGTGTATGTGTCAATCCCAAACTTCCAATTTATGCCTCCCCTTACCCCCAGGTAACATAAGTTTAATTTCTGCATTTGAAACTCTATTTCTGTTTTGTAGATAAGTTCATTTGTAGACTTTACTTAGATTCCACATATAAGTGATATCATATGATATTTGTCTTTGTCTGACTTACTTCACTCAGTATGACAAGAGGTGAATCTCTAGGTCCATCCATGTTGCTGCAAATGGCATTATTTTGTTCTTTTTTATGGCTGAGTAATATTCCATTGTATATATGTACCACATCTTCTTTATCTATTCCTCTGTTGATGGACATTTAAGTTGTTTCCATGTCCTGGCTATTTTAAATAGTGCAGCAAAGAACATTGGGGTGCATGTACCTTTTAAAATTATGGTTTTCTCCAGATATATGCCCAGGAGTGGGATTGCTGGATCATAAGGTAGCTCTACTTTTAGTTTCATAAGGAACCCCCATACTGTTCTCCATAGTGGCTGTACCAGTTTGCATTCCCACCAACAGTGTAGGAGGGTTCCTTTTCTCCACACCCTCTCCAGCATTTGTTGTTTGTAGATATTTTGATGATGGCCATTCTGACTGGTGTGAGGTGATACCTCATTTTAGTTTGATTTGCATTCTCTAACAGTTGGTAATATTGAGCATCTTTTCATGTTCCTCTTGGCCATCTGTATGTCTCCTTTGGAGAAACGTCTATTTAGATCTTCCACCCATTTTCTGATTGTGTTCTCGTCTTTTTGATATTGAGCTGCACGAGCTGGTTGTATGTTTTGGAGATTAATCCCTTGTCAGTCACTTCCTTTGCAAATATTTTATCCCATTCTGTGGGTTGTCTTTTGTTTATGGTTTCCTTTGCTGTGCAATATATTTTAAGTTTAATTAGGTCCCATTTGTCTATTTTGTTTTTATTTTCATTTCTCTAGGAGGTGGATCAAAAAAGATTTTTTTTTTTTTTTTTTAATGTCAGAGAGTGTTCTGCATATGTTTTCCTCTAAGAATTCTATAGTATCCAGCCTTACATTTTGGTCTTTATCCATTTTGAGGGGTTTTTTTTGTGTGTGTGTATATAGTGTTACGGTGTGTCCTAATTTCATTCTTTTACATGTATCTCTCCAGTCTTCCCAGCACCACTTATTGAAGAGACTGTCTTTTCTCCACTGTATATTCTTGCCTCCATTATCATAGATTAGTTGACCATAAGTGCATGGGTCTATCTCTGGAATTTCTATCCTGTTGCATTAATCTATATTTCTGTTTTTGTGCCAGTATGATAATGATTTGATGATTGTATCTTTGTAGTATATTCTGAAGTCAGGGAGCCTGATTTCTCCGGCTCCGTTTTCTTTCTCAGGTTTACCTTGGCTATTTGTGGTCATTTGTGTTTCCATCGTAAAATTTTTGGTTCTAATTCTGTGAAAATACCATTGGTAATTTAATAGGGATTGCATTGAATCTGTAGATGGCTATGAGTAGTACAGTCATTTTGACAATATTGATTCTTCCAATCCAAGAATATGGTATACCTCTCCATCTGTTTGTGTCATCTTTGGTTTAGGTCTTTTGCCTCTTTAGATAGGTTTATTATTAGGTATTTTATTCTTTTTAATGCAATGATAAATGGGACTGTTTCCTTGATTTCTCTTTCTGATATTTCATTGTTAGTATATATGAATGCAAGAGATTTCTGTATATTAATTTTGTATTCTGCAACTTTTCCAAATGTATTGATGAGCTTTAGTAGTTTTCTGGTAGCATCTTTAGGGTTTTCTATGTATAGTATCATGCCATCTGCAAAGAGTGACAGTTTTACTTCTTTTCCCATGTGGATTCATTTTATTTCTTTTTCTTCTCTGATGGCTGTGGCTAGGACTTCCAAAAGTGTGTTGAAAAATAGTGATGAGAGTGGACATCCTTGTCATGTTCCTGATCTTAGAGGAAATGCTTTCAGTTTTTCACCATTGAGAATGATATTTGCTGTGGGTTTGTCATATATGGCCTTTATTATGTTGAGGTAGGTTCACTCTATGCCCACTTTCTGGAGAGTTTTTATAATAAATCAGTGTTGAATTTTATCAAAAGCTTTTTCTGCATCTATTGAGATGATCATATGGTTTTTATTCTTCAATTTGTTGATGTGCTGTATCACAGTGATTGATTTGTAGATATTGAAAAATCCTTGCATCTCTGGGATAAATCTCACTTGATCAGGGTGTGTGATCTTTTAATGTGTTGTTGGATTCAGTTTGCTGTATTTTTTTGAGGATTTTTGCATCTATATTCATCAGTAATATTGGCCTGTAATTTTCTTTCCTTCCGGTATCTTTGTCTTGTTTTGGTATCAGGGTGTTTGTGCCCTTGTAGAATGAGCTAGAGAGTATTCCTTCCTCTGTAATTTTTTGGAAGATTTTCAGAAGGGTAGGTGTTAACTCTTCATTAAATGTTTGGTAGAATTCATCTGTGAAGCCATCTGGTCCTGGAGTTTTGTTTATTGGAAGATTTTTAATCACAGTTTCAATTTCAGTACTCGTCCTTGGTCTGTTCGTATTTTCTATTTTTCCTGATTCAGTCTTGGAAGTTTGTATCTTTCTAAGAAGTTGTCCATTTCTTTTAGGTTGCCCATTTTATTTGTGTTTAGTTGCTTGTAGTAATCTCTTATGATCCTTTGTATATCTGTGGTGTCCATTGTAACTTCTTTTTTATTTCTAAGTTTATTGATTTGAGCCCTCTCCCTTTTTTCTTGATGAGTCTGGCTAAAGGTTTTTCAGTTCTGTTTATGTTCTCAAAGAACCAGGTTTTAGTTTCATTGATCTTTGCTTTTTTTTTTTTTTTTTTGTCTCTATTTCATTTATTTCTGCTCTGATCTGTATGATTTCTTTCCTTCTACTAACTTTCAGTGTTGCTTGTTCTTCTTTCTCTTGCAGCTTTAGGTGTAAGGACAGGTTATTTATTTGAGATTGTTCTTGTTTCCTGAGGTAACATTTATTGCTATAAACTTCCCCCTTAGAACTGCTTTTGCTGCATCCCATAGGTTTTGGATTGTTGTGTTTTTGTTGTCAGTTTTCACTAGGTATTTTTTGATTCCTCCTTTGATTTCTTCAGTGATCCATTGATTATTTAGTAACATATTGGTTAGCCTGCATGAGTTTGTGTTTCTTACAGTTTTTTTTTTTGTTTTTTGTTTTTTTTTCATGTAATTGATTTCCAATCTCATAGTGTTGTGGTCAGAAAAGATGCTTGATATGATTTCAATTTTTGCAAATTTACCAAGGCTTGATTTATCACACAAGCTGTGACCTATCCTGGAGAATGTTCCATGTGCATTTGAGAAGAAAGTATTCTGCTGTTTTCAGATGGAATGTCTTATAAATATCAATTAAGTCTAACTGGTCTAATGTGTCATTTAAGGTTTGTGATTCCTTATTAATTTTCTGTCTGGATGATATGTCCATTTGTGTAAGTGGGGTGTTAATGTCTCCCACTATTATTGTGTTACTGTTGATTTCCCCTTTTATGGTTATTAGCATTTGCCTTATATATTGTGGTTCTCCTATGTTGGGTGCATAAATATTTACCTTTGTTATATCTTTTTCTTGAGAAAACTCTTCTTGATTCACAGATAAGCTTCTTCTCACTGTATCCTCACATGGAGGAAGGAGTGAGAGAGCTCTCTGGGGTATCCACTATATTCATTCATTCATGAGAGTTCTACCCACATAACCTAATCATCTCTTAAAGACCCCACCTCCTAATGCTATCACATTAGGAGATAGGATTTCAACATATGGATTTTAGGGGGACACAAACATTCTGTCCACATACAACATTTTCATAGATACTGCAATGTCATTCTGTCTTTACAATGATTTTGATACATGATAGGGTGTTTAAAATCATTTCAGTAAGGCTTTAACTAAACTATTCCACTAACTATACTGCTAATTGCAAAATCAAATTGACTCTGAGGAATTGCTGTATCTCTTTCCAAAGTAGCATTTGACGTTTTCGGCAAATTCATTTCTAATCACCAATTTCTTGATTTCTGTGATAAAAAAAATTCCTTCCTAGTTCTTTTCCAAACTCTTTACTGTCTAATATTAAAGCAAACATCTTTTCCTTAACTCTATTTTTTTGTTTCCTTTTTTGGTAGTTATACTATTTACCTATTCTCAATATAAAGCCTGATCATTTGAGAATCCCTCATCACATCTTTCATCCAGTTAACGTCAGACTCTTGATATATTGAATGACTTAACAATCCTTAGATGTGTTCCATCCTTTTTCAGCATGCTGATTATTTCTCTGCCTAGATCTTCATTATTTTAGCTTGGGAATCTAGACTGTCTCAATACAACATATTTTCTTATAGTAGATAGATCTTTCTAAAATACAAATTCAATCATGTTATCCCATAACTAAAATTTTTAAAATTACTCTTCACTTATCATGCAGTAAGAACATGGAAGTTGTAATATCATACATCTGTTTTCCCAGAACATTGAGAAATTTATGTGCCAAAATACTCCTTTATAGGTTAAATGAGTGACAAATGCTGAGAAAATAAAGTAGAACTTTTTTTTTTTTTTTTTTTACTGGAAGAATCCTCAACTCTAAAAGCTAATGTGTATTTAATATGTATTTGAAATTTCTAAATAGAAATTCAGGTTCCATGTTTTCCTTGCATATCAGTATTTCTCTCTCTCTCTCTATATATATATAGTTTCAATCAATGAGTGCAAATAAATCATCTTAAAGAAGAGAGAGGATTATAGGAATTGGTTCACTCAATTATGTAAGTTGAGAAGTCCCAGGATCTTCAGTCTGCAAGCTGTAGACCCAGGAAAATGGGTGGTTGCAGTTTCAGTCCAATCTCAAAGGCCTAAGAACCAGGAGAACCAATGGTGGTGAATTCTAGTCAAAATTCAAAGGCCTGAGGACCGAAGGGCCAACAATGTAAATCCCAGTCTGAGAACAGGAGAAGATCGATATCTCAGCTCAAGCAGGCATGTTGAGAGATGGTGAATTCTCCCTTCCTCTGCCTTTTTGTTCTATAAGCATTTCAGTGGGCTGAATCATGCCCACCCTATTGAAGAGGGCAATCTGCTTTACTCAATCAATCAATTCAAATGTTAATTTCATCTGGAAGAAAACAGAGGAAAAGCTTGTTGACCTTGGCCTTAGCAAAGATTTTTTGGATTTGACACAAAAAGCACAGGCAACAAAAGCAAAAATAGACATCAAACTAAACAGTTTATGCACAGCAATGGACACCATCAACAAAATGAAAAGTAATGCATGGAATGGGAAAAATATTTCTATATTGAATATAAGTAGTTAATATCCAAAATCTGTAAGTAACTCATACTACTCAATAACAGAAAACCCACAAATAACCCTATTAAAAATGGGCAAAGAACCTGAATAGACATTTCTCCAAAGAAGACATACAAATATCCAACAGGTATATGAAATTCAGGATGTTCTAGACTCCTAGAATTGAATAGATTTGCTTTACTAGGTAAGTACTCTAGGAATTTCTAGAATTGCAGAGATTTAGAAAGTTAAAAATCTTTCTGATCAGGTAGTATTTGTGTTGAGCTAGGAGATACAGCAAAGATTTCAAGTATTAGTTACCACATTTCTTATAAGTAAATGACATTTATTGTCTCATACATTGAGACTACAGTGTTATTCTGTTTCCTTTGGATTGGTACCTGAAGAACATAAGTGGCAGCATAAGCTACACAGTAGGCAAAGATTCCTTGACCCAATTTGACAGCCTGTTTTTCATTTCATTCAATACTGAGTTATTAAAACTCAGTAGCCTTTGAATTATTTATTAAAACTTAGTGGCCCACTAACATCTCCAGCCATTGTCTACTACATTGAGTGCCCACAGTTAAAGACTTTTCCTCCGTGTGGGGTGCACTGGAATAAGACAGTGGAAGACAGCTACTTCCATCAAGAAGTCAAGGAGTCTAAACAAAGATATGTAGTCACATAGAAAAGTATGAGAAACAGAAAATATACATTGTATGGTACTTGATCCATGTTGGTATGTGTTAATTTGTCACAAAACACTTATGCACCCGAACATACAGATTAAATAAATAATCAGAGTTCAATTAGAGAAGGTTCTCTGAAAGAGTATATATACAGGTATATATAAGAGCATATATTCTATGATTGCCACATGTTGATACATGATATGTATCCTTGTAATGGTACATAAGAGTATTCTATGTGGCCTTTCCGGATAGACACTCAGACATTTTGATGTTTAAGAAATTGAATGCTCTTTGAGTAACCTGTAAAAACACTATTTTTCTAATATATTTCTGTGCCTTATACTTTGGCATCAGCATTCAACATTTTCCTTTGTGTTCTTTAGTTTTCCTGTCTGTAAAATGGAGATAATGTTAATTTCCCTCTCCTGTTTGCTGAGGTTGATATATACTTAAAAAGCACTCTGAAAATGGAAAGCACTTGTGTTTATTACTAGCTTTTAATATTGACCAAGAAAAAAAGAGACATTTGTCTGAACATTTTGCAGTAGAATTAGCAAGGGCAGCAGTAGAGAAATGTGAATTATGGAAATAAATATAGGGAGAAGGCTTTTTAAAGATTACCATTTTTTTCATGATTGAAATCTCCTAAAATGCTTTGAGACCCTTTTTACTGTGCTCATAAGAGGTTTTCTACAGTCAATATAGAGGAAAAAGAAAATATTATTTTCCACATCAGACATAGAGAATCATTATCTTCAGCTTCAGGAGTCTGGGTTTTCTAGTTTAAGAAGTATCAGGTTGGATTAGGACAGAAAGGAAGCATTTAATTTTTTCCAATCTGTGACTGCAGAAGAGCTTTCATTGAATTTAATTTAAATCATATACATTATTTCTCTCATTGTGCTAAATTATTTCAACATTTAATGATTGTAAATACAAATTACTAATTTCTTACTGAGACTGACAAGTAAACAGAGTTGAAACAAACATGGTATGTACTGATTATATTTGTCAAAAGTATTTCTTATTAATCACACTCAGAGAAAAAATAACAATGGCAAATTCAAGAGCCTGACACTTTATATTTTATATAATTTGTATTATATGTACTTGTTTATGGGAGAGGGACCTGTGATTACAGTTTTGTTAATGTGGCATCTGATTGAATTCTTTATTTAGTTCTACTCGTTTACTGTTTTGTTATTCTTTTTAGTAGTAAGGAGGCAGGTTTACTTCTGTTAAAGTCATTGATCAATAAAAAATGTATTGTAGTAGAAACTTGATAGAATAGAATTCTGTGTTGAGCTCAGATATAAAATTAACCAGTAACAAAGAATTGCTTTCAGACAATAGTTATGCTCTATCTATAAGAGAAAGCAAAACAGGAATTCAGCAATTAATCAGAGAACTTTACCAAAAAAGACAGAAAAAACAGAATATATATAAATATTTTTTATATATAAATTTATTTATTTTTATTTTTTGGCTTCATTGGGACTTCATTGCTGTGCACCATCTTTCTCTAGTAATGCAAGCAGGGGCTGCTCTTCCTTGTGGTGCACAGGTTTCTCATTGTGGTGCAGAGCACAGGCTCTAGGTACACGGGCTTCAGTAGTTATGGCAAGCAGGCTCAGTAGCTGCGGGACATGGGCTTAGTTGCTCTGAGGCATGTGAGATCTTCCTGGACCAGGGCTCGAACCCTTGTCCCCTGTGTTGGCAGGCAGACTCTTAACCACTGCACCACCAAGGAAGCCCAAAACCAGAATATATTAAGCACTTAAAAACAATGAGTTGTTTTGTCAGAGAATTGTACTTACATTTATTATTGAGTCTTCTAATCTAATGATTCTAAGGTGAATTTAGTAAATGTTGAAAATATCCAAATAAACTGACCCAAGGACTTAAAACAAAGCTGGTAATAATTTTTAGGTTGATAAAAGTACTATTGTTTTAGTGATAGTGACCTACCGTGTTATTTTGAAAAGAAAGATAAAGAAGACATAAATTTCTTGCTAAGGCATGTTAGTTAATGATAATTTTTATATCATTACAAAACATGGTAGAATATGCTATAAGATGTGGAACACACACACACACACACACACACATATATATATATATATATATATATATATATATATATATATATATATATATGTCTTTGGGTTTATCGGGTTTATGTCTAGAATAAATTGGCTGTGTACAGAAACAGAGGGATATATCTATTAAGGTTTTTGTTTTGTTTTTATATTTTTTTCATTTTAAATCTACTATGAACTGTGAAAAACATTCAGAATAGACTGCCTGTATAATAATATGTTTGCTTAAAGCATATCGTAGTTATATTTTGAATTATTCAAATAAGCCATTCAAATTTTTATTTCCATTTTGTCTTACCTAAAAAGTCTTGGATTATTAAGTGTTCACTTTTCACTGTTCCTATTACGGTTAATATTCTACTGAGGAAAGTGAAGTAAGGGTTATATATTAAATTGTAATGAGTTAGGAGCATTTGGCAACCATTCAGTTTACAATAGATAAGGTATGCCCATGAACATAAATTATGCAACTACACTGACCATGTTGACAAGATAACTGCTTATTTTTATTTAGTGTTGTTTACTCTAAAAGTTAGAGCATATCAAAAAGTTGAAGATGAAGAAATTAAGGAAAGATGATACATATATATATATATATATATATATATATATATGCAACAACCACTATTAAAAAAAAGATAAACAAACCACAATAAGATTAGCCTATTTTCTTCTAGTCTATTGTATTCTATTTTATTCTATTTGAATAGTGAAATGGGCTAAGGTGGTCAAAACGTATAAACTTCCAGTTATAAAATAAGTCCTGGAGATGTAATGTAGAGCATGGTGACTACAGTTAATAATACTTTATCATATATTTGAAAATTGTCAAGAGAGTAGGTTTTAAAAGTTCTCTTCACAAGAAAAAAAATATATTGCTATGTGTGCTGATAAACATTAACTAGATTTATTGTGGTTATCTTTTGCAACATATACATATATTGAATCATTATGCTGTATACCTGAAACTAATATAATGTTATATACTAATTATATCTCAATAAAAAAAGAATGGCTTTTCTTTCTAAAATTAAAAATATAGGTGACAAATATATTGTTGCTAATATTATTATTTGCTTTACAGAGTCTGTCATTTACCTTTATGTATTTCTGTCTTACTCCATGTAACAACTGACTGGTTGGAAATCTATACTGGTATAACATGAATAAAAAGGTGCATTTTGTGTATTATGAATTGAGATTCATAGTCTAACCAAATCACACATTTCCCCCTATCTTTTTAAAACATAGCCTTTCTCTTTCTCTTCCTTCCACATCTCTCCTTTTCCCCTTCCTCTACCACTGTTTCCTTCTTTTCCATTTTTTATTGCACTGTCACAGCAATGGTAGCACATCATGGGGAGTTTTGCCATCATAAGTAGAATCATAATCTCTAAGTTAAAAATGTTAATGAATTAACAGGAAATAACTTCTATTTAGAAAAATTACAATTACACATCATCACAATCAAACAATTTAAATTAAAGCTTCAAGTTATCTGTAAGAAGAGAGGTAATATTTAAAATGTCATGTGAACAATGCTATCTCAATTTAAAAAATAAATTGAATGAGTTAATTCTACCTGAAGCTCATTAATAAAACTATTAGCAAAAAAGCCTAAAGTGAGATCTCCAACAAGATTACAGAACTCTAACTATAGCATTTATATTAAATATGTAAATTACAAAATAAAAATTAACATTTTATCTTAGAAAATAGATACATATGAATCACCCTTTTTAAAGAGTAATATTGGTTTGTCTTAACAGCTCATAATTCTTTTTATGTACAAGTTGGAGAATTGTATCCAAATTTTATATAAACTACCTTTTCATATTTTTTCTGCACTTATGTATTGAAATAAACCATCTCCCACATTACAAAAGGTTACATGATTAAATATTTCATCATTTAACTAAAGTGGTAAACATATATAATACATTACTATATTTTCAAAATGTCTTTCTTTCAAGTCAGAAAAGAAGTGTGTATCTATGTATATGTGAAAACTCAAAAAAAAAAAAGAAAAAAAAAAGTGTAAGTAATAGAAGGAGATGTGGTTCCCCATTATATCTAATTTGACTTAATGAGAAATAGTTCTTATCTTTCAATCAGTCTCAATATAGCATAATATTCAAAATAACTTTTAGAGGAAACTTAAAGCTGGAATCATAGAACTTTTGCATTTTATCCACTTGATTACAGATTTTCTAATTTAGCTCAAAATTTTTGAGAAGCAATTATTAAAATATATGGCATTGAATCCATTTTTTATTATGAAACTTTTATACTAAATAAGAGTTGTCTAGGTTGTCAAGGGAATTTACCAATTTATGTCAATCATTTGGGTTCATAATTAAACACAATTCTTTTTTGAGATTTTTATATAAAATCTGCAGTTTTCTGTAATAGGAAAGGGGAAAGTAGGTCTTAGATACATTAAATCAGTGACTAACATGAATTCTTACAAAATACTGTTAGAAATCATGACATTGTTTTACTATAAATTGTCTCAAGTCATGCCAGTCAAATAAGCACCATGATGTTAATGGTAGAATGTATTAATTCCAGATACTAGCCTTATCCATGGAAAATAAACCTACTGAAGTTGGAATATGTTGATGTTCTTGTAATAAGCATAAGTTCAGAAATCAAGCTTGTGAGAGTAGTACTGAGGGAAGCTAGGATTAAAGAAAGGAATGGGGATGATGTGATGAGATGGGTATTTCACTTCTGTGGTATTCTTCCCTCAAAATCCATTAATCCAGTTAATAATGAGAAAATAGCAGACAAACCCAAACTGGGGGATATTCTACAAAATATTTGATGAGTACACTTCAAACGTGTCGAGCCCATGAAAAATAAACAAACATTGAAAACTTAAAGCTGGAGAACACTAAGATGAAAGAGCAACATAGAACATGGTATATAGTAAATGTTGGAACAGAAAATATAAGAAAATTAGTGAAAAAACTAGTGAATTCTGAATTAAAACTTTATTTAGTTCACAATATTATACCAATTCTAAGCAACTTCTGAGTTGTGATAAGTGTACTATTGTTTACATAAGATGTAAACTTTAGGAGAAACTAAGTAAAGAGTAAATAGGAACTCATTATACAATTTTTCCAACTCTTCTGAAAATATAAAATGATTTTATTATGATAATAATAAGGAACATTAGCAAAACAAAGAAAAAATGAGAAATAAGAGAATTTGTAAGAAAATTGAAAATAGGTCAAAGGAGACCAAGCTATGTGGAAAACAGTTAAAACTGCAACATTACCTGTACATTTTTTTCCTGTTGATATTGAGGTTTATATATGAAGATTATAGGAATTTACATCTACATTGATTCCCCAAAGCATAATATGTATATTAAGACTAATTTAAGATTGTCATCAATTTTCTGTATGTTTCTGAATTTAGACATTGACAGGATGAATAACAGGCTTTACATTGTAACTAACTTCTTGAGAAAGCTTTAGAGGTAAAAAGTCAATAGTGATATGCTCAGATTTCTCTATCCAATGAGGTCATAAACTACCTGATTTCAGAGAATGGAGTCTGTAATCAAATATTGAGTAATATGACAACATTAAGTCATGTGCAAACAGCCAGCTGAGGAAATTGCCTGTAACGTTTTCAAATCCTGTTCTGTGGTCTACTGATGACCTCAAAGATGGTAAATATTCCATGGGAAAAAAAAATGTACTTTGTTCAAAACTTTTAGAAAAGATTACATTAAAGAAAGATGAGGTGTCTTTACTCATTGAATCCTCAGAGCCTTTCAGATGACAATGTGTTTTATAAAGCTTTCTGCTGAAGGGGTTGGGCTTCTAAGATGTGTGTGTGGGGGGGGGGGATTAAAGAAAATAGAGTATTTACAAAATTGATTTTTGCCACTTATTATTTATTTTTCTTTTTTCCTTGGAAAACTTACCTAAATAATGACACATTAAACATTCACACAGCAAATTTACTGTCAATTTAAATCTATTTGGTGGGACTATTACCTTCATAAATCTGAGTCTTTGGTTCCTGTATCTCTTAGCACTTTTATATTTCTGCATTTCTGATTTTAATGCCTACTAATGTTCCTGGCTGCTAATTTAGAGAGGTTTTTATAAATTCTCTAGTTAGTCTTAGGTAGTGTAAGAAGCTCACATCAATAATTATTTTGTCCAGGCCAATGAAATAAATCACAGCACACACACACATGCACATGAACACACACACACACACACACACACACACACACACACACACACACACACTGAACTGGAAGTAACTCCCCTTTCCCATCTGGTCTACTGTAGGTGAGCCACTAGCAGTCAGGAGTTAAGAATGGCATAGGTTTGCCTTCTTCTGTTTCCTGATGAGTAGTTATACACTCCATCTTTCATGGTTTTTGAAGTTTCCAGAATCTAAATTGGGGAAGGCAGGACAGAAAAGTGTCAAGAATATAGGAAAAATCTTCTTTTCTTTTCCCTTAATAAAAAGAAAACCTATTAGCTCATATAAGTAGAAGTCCAGGTATAGGACAGAATTCAGAATTTGGTGATCCATTGGCTCATTGTTATCTCAAGGGACTCAATATCTTTGCCTTTCTGCTATGCCATCTAATTTGTCAGAGAAATTACTCTTAGGGTGATCGGATGGCCTAGCACCTAGCAGTAGAAATCAAATCTATACATTGCTTTATACATATCCAGCAGGAGAAAATACTGTTGTCTGTGCTTTCCTAGCAGCCATCCTAAGATTCATCTTGATTGGCATGTAACTGCTCCTGAAACAACTGTGTCTAGTGGAATGGATTATGCTATTTTGTAGAAGCCTACCAAAGTAGGTAGGCATTGTTATCAAGCAATGAAGCAACAGAGGAGCCTGAAATCAGTTTTACCTGAAGGGAATGGGAGCTGTTATGTAGTACTTATTGAGTCTTTAACTTTCTGGCTGACCATGGGAAAGTTTTTCAATTCCCTGGACTAGGGTAAATTTTAAAAGTTCAAAAGTTTTTTTTCTATTTTTAAAAGTATAAAGGTAAGATTAAATAACTTCTAAGATCTTCCAAAGAATATGATTCTGAAAACTCAACTTCAGAATGATTATAGAATTTTGATATTCAATAATTCAATATTTCTTATTGATTATTACATGATAGACACTGTTCTAAAATTTGGGTAATTGATGTTCATATCGAACACTTTATATCTCAAGGAACCTACATTCTAGTAGAGAGGAATGAAAATAAACAAGAGAAATTAAGTTTGTAGTAAGTTGCTAGTAATAGGCACTAAGTAGAAAAACAAAGCGGGGGAGAGATTAAGAAATGTTAGAGACAGGTTTTATGATGTCAGATTATTGTGGCCAATTATATCACTTAACAGGTCACATGTGAACAAATATTTGGAAAGTCATGGGAGTGTGCCTAGAACAGAGAGAGAAAAGAGCTGTAGGTGATGATATCAGAGGTGGTGGGAGCCAGATCTTTGATGGGACTTGCAGGCCACTGTAAGGCTTATGGTAAATCTAGGTCTTGGGGAAAGTCTATCAGAAATAACTACTGACAGTAGCCCCTCTTCTTTCATTGTTCAGCAAATACAAGTTCAATCCTGTTAAGTTTCAGGAAAGGAGGCAGGATTGAGACAGCAAGGAATGACATTTCGTTAAAACCTACACATCTGAAATGAGTTAATTACTGAAATTTTCTGTTGTTATTTATGTTAATAAAACAATAAAATGGAATTTATATGTAACATTTTATAAACACTCAAAAACAGTAAATTTTAAGCTGCTTTTGGTCAAAAGATTCTACATAAAATTAATAGCATTACAGAATTCAAAAGGTTTACTGAAATAAAAATATATATCCCAAGTATTACTGTCATGTTTCTCACTTCACTAGCCACAAATATTTTTGCCTCTAAAATGCAGTGCAAAAGTACCAATTGAACTAGGTTTCGAAATTTATGCTTCAGAGTATCTTTATTATTTGATGCTGAAACCTCCAAGGAGAATTTGGTTAGTTCTGTACTCAAATCAGTATAAATCTCTTACACATTTTATACAAAATGAAGCCATTTATGCTACAGTACGTTCATATGCAACTTTACTGTTTGATGCAATTCTTTAGTGTAGCTTGCAATGAATTTTAACTACAGTTATCAAGCTTTCTTGATTTACTTTTATTCATTAATTACCCATTTATATAGAATGAAATAACTCTTCTTTTAGGAAATTTTATTACTTGAAAGGATTTTATTAATATTCATAAATGCAACTTTAAATAAAAATATATATTTCTTAGATTTATTTTTCATCAAGTGTGCTGAATCTACTTTGGGAGATTTTTCACTCTGGTCAGATTTTCCCCAGTATTACTGATAACTAACAAAATGTCAATAATATGTATTCAGTATACCCAGTCTTAATAGTTTTATTTTATTCAAGTCTGATTATCATTGTTTGAGAATATAAATATAAATCCCAAGGTATCATCATTTCTTCCAGATTCAAATTTCATAGAAGTTTGAGATAGTAAAGAGTAATATTGCTAAAAAGATTTCCTGGTTCTCTTCAGTACTACTTCTCTTTTAAGTCATGGCGTTTTCAAGTAAACATAAATTATTTTTCCAATTCCCTGTTATTTCAGTTCTTGAAATTCTTTTCTCTCATGATCTTGTTTTCCACCATACCTCAGCCTCTGACTTCCATGGTCATTACCAAGACCTTGATATTTCCAATAATTCAACACACACTCCATAATGTCAATGTCATGTGTTCCATTCTCTGACCAATTACTTTTTATCTGTTTCCAATCTTCAGGTGCCCTGAATCCAGCAATCCTTCCACACCTCCTGGACCATTGATACTACCATGTTTTCATCTTTTAAACCTCTTCAAGTCTGGATTCCCCTCTTAACTCACTTTATATTTCATTGTTAATCACTCCTGCCTGAAAACCTTGACTTCCCTTGCCCATCTCTCACTCTGTTGTAGAACCACAGTGATGGTTAGATGTAACCCACCATACTCATTCAGCTGAGTGAGCAACAACAAGACTTTGCTGCTGCCAGGCAGTCATATTCTACACCCCTTACTCATTTTTTCACTCCTTCAGATGACTATTTTATATGTTTTCCTTTGTCCTGAAACCTCCAATATGCCTCAGATCATCTGCATTCTCAGGTGATGGTATTACTGCCTACTTAACTGAAGAAAATTAAAGTAATTTGAAGAAATCTTCTAGAACCACCAAACTGCATTCACCCACCTACTCACATCTACATTCATGAGCTCTATCTTCCTACCTTCTCCTATCTAAGGACAATTCTCTATTTATACATGGGATCCTGTATCCTACCACCTACTTGATTATGTCTGTCTGTAATCCTTCCCTGTTTTCTACATCATGCCATTTACACTTTCTATTCTAATATTCCTGTCAGCATAGAAATAACCCATTATTTCTCCCACCCTTACAGTCCATCTTTTTTGCTTCTTTGTCCATCAATTACTACTCCACTTCTTTACTCCCTTTTATAGCAAACCATCTCAAAAGAGTTGTCTTTGTTTACTGTCCATATTCTTGTTAAAACCACAACATTGAATGCTTTTGTTAAAGTCACTTATGTCCACAATATTGCTAAACATACTTTCAAATTTCAGTGCTCAACTTAATTAGTGCTTTCATCACCAAGATTTGACATAGTTGATTCCTTATCCCTCTTACTGCATGTTCTTCCTTTGGCTTTCATGACACCAAAACCACAGTTTCCGTCCTATTTTACTGGCCATTCATTCTCCATCTTTCCTGGTGGTTCTTCCTTTACTCCAGAATCTCTTCAATTTAAATTGTCCCAGGGCTCAGACTTTGACTCCTTTCTTTTCAATAACTATAACATTTTCCAATCTTGTCTACTTTCCTGATTTTTATTATCTGTTAAATTTCCATCTCAGAACGCTTTCGTGAACTCCAGACTCGCAGGTATATTACATTGCCTGCTTGACATCTCCACTTGGATGACTAATAGACATTTAAATCTTTTCAGGTCTAAAATTGAATTTCTGGTCTCCCCCCCACAAACCTACTCTTCTCACAGCTTTCCTTTCTCAATCAATGACAACTGCACCAATAGAGGTGTCAGACCAAAAAATCACAGAAACATTCTTGACATCCCTTATTCTTCTATATCAAATCTGTTTGAGAATCCTATGGTCTCTACTTTCAAAATATATCCAGAATCTGACTAATTCTTTCCAACTCCCCTATTCCAGCATGTCTGTGGTTGGAACAGTCAATGTCTCTAGCCTGGATTTCTTCAATTGTCTCCTAGCACATCTCCCAACTTCTATCCTTGACATCTGAGAATCTCTCCTTAATACAGCAGTCAGAGGGGTCCATTTAAAATGCAATTCAGATCATATCACTATTCTGCTCAAAACTGTGCAGTGATTCTCACTTCACAAAAGCAAAACCTACAAGACCCTGTAAGGTCCTGCTTGATTTCCCCCAGTTACATCTTTTAATCCAGTCCTGATAGTTTCTATTCTGCTCACTCTCCTTCAACCCTACTGGCCTTCTTTCCACATTGTTGACGTAGAGTGAGCAGGCACTTTGTAGCAGGCACTTTTTACCACAAAGCCTCTGTCCTGAATGCTTTTCCCCCAAATATCTACAAGGCTCACATCTGAGTTTGCACAAATATTACCATGTCGCTGGGACTCCTTTGAGCAGTGTATTTAATATTGCAACCTGTACCATTTCCCTGACTCTCTCAACCCCCTTGCCCTTCTCTACATGTTTTTCACCTGTATCCCTTATCACACTCTAACTTATTATTTGCTTCTAAATTAGGCTTTTTGTGTAATTTCTATTTTCATTAATAAATGTTAGCAGAAAAGCGGAAATATTTGGTTTACTAAGGTATCCCAAGGATCCACAAGTTTCCTGACTGATGATAAGCACTTATTTGTTTTTAAGTAAATGAAATAACAAGAGCTAATGTTTAATGAGCACTAAATATTTGTCAGGCATTGTACTAAGTGTCTTACATGTCTGATAGCTATTACTGAAACTAACGTATAGTTATTGAGTAATGGATGGGTGGAGTTAGGTACCGTTCTAAGGGATTTATACACATTAACTCATTTTAAGTGAATAGCAAACTATATGAAGTGGGTACTACTATATTTTCCATTTTGTCAAAAGAGAAAAATTGAAGTACAGAGGATTTTGTAAATTGCTCTAGGCTACACAGCTAATAAATTGTGAAGCTGGTATTCACATCCAGACAGTCTGGTTCTGACATCCAAGATTCTAACCATATATATACTATCTCATGCTAGAAAGTAAGAGAGCTGAGATTTGAAGACAAGCAGTCTGATTCCAGAGCCCACATTCTTAATGACCAACATATATTTCATTCACTGCTAGACTCTTAGAAATAAATCAGGGATCATTGGCTAACTGAATGTGCTCTTTTTCAGTTCTATTAAGTTGTCAACAGGCACTAGAAAGAAAGAGTAGAACCCTATAAAAGTATTTAATGTCTGCAATGTCTTTGAGATACAGGAACTTAAATAACTTCTTGTGTTTAGGAACTCATTTAATCTATGTCTGCACTGAATGCTACTCTAACTGATATGTAAATAATAAGTACCTGTAAGAACATAGACATATCACTTACTCACTCTAGGCTGCATTTTTTATTTCATCAAAATGTAAAAAGTTTGAACTAGAATGACCTATAAATTTCCAATTTTGAATAAAATGTTATGAGCACAGGTGACAACAATGAATTTACATTTTACTTTTATTATTTTTTTTACAGTTTAACATGTATTATTTACAAATTTTTTAAAAAATTGTCATCATAATCATCATCACCATCTAAATTTATATGCTAATAAATGCATTCACAAATGACAATTATGAGAAGAAATGAATTTATAGGAAGAATTGCGATAAATTCAACTTGCTATTTGTTCGGCTATGGGACTGATCATGATTTCCTCTTTATAGTTTACTTCCTCAAAAAAATCATAATACATTGCTGCTATTTGTTAAATGTCTCCATAATAGTTACAAATTTTATGTTTTTGGACTTTGAGACTCCACAGAATATACTGTTTTTAAATGAAGACTTTCAAGTCCTAATTTTTTATAAGTTTTAAGAAAAAGTTGTGTAAAAGTGCCAGATAATGAAAGATATAAAATTTACCATAGAGAGAAGATTTTCATGGGAAAGCATCTGCTAAGAGCTTTGCATGAAAATTTAAGGAGTTTATTATGAACATTTTCAGAGTATGCTTTTTTTAATCAAGTGTTATCTATGCAGGTTTACTCATAAATAATTGAAATTTATTTTTCCTTTTCCAAATAGTCCCAACTTCCATGTAAGTGTCCCAAACAATGTAACTCAGGGTTTTCTTCCTGATGAGAGTACACTTTAAAAGCTGATACTGTCATTTGGAAGAAAACTTGAGCATAACTACACATCTTATCATTAATTATTTACTTCCTAATAGTAGCAGAAATTCAGACAGAAGCTGCCATCTCACAAATACAAATTATGAAATGATCATGAGATTTTGGTCAGCATTTCTGAAACATGTGACTGATATTTACATTAGAGTTTATCATAAATATTATATTCATTTTGCATCACAATCTTTAAGTTTGTTAGTAGTTTTTAACTAATATGAACTAGATATTGTTACATTTGAAAATGGACACTGTTGACTGAAAAAAAGAAAAAACAAAAATTGCATAACATGAGAGCTGTGAGTTCAGTTTTATTTGGGGTTTACTGAGGACTGTAGCCTGGGAGACAGACACTCAGGTAGCTCTGAGGAATTGCTCCAAAGAGTTAGCGGAGGAGGTCAGTGTATATATACGACTTTGGTAAATGGGGTACATGCAATGAAGCATACATCTCGGTAGAAGGTTGCTGCTAATCACAAGAGCAGATGTCTCCATTAAGTGATTATAGTGCTTTTCTAGGCATGAGAAGATGCAAGAAATTGGTTTCCTAAAATTTTCTCCTGAAAATACCTAACTATCTGAAGGCCTGTTCAGCCAGATTTTCCCAGAGCACAGAGTGCCTCATTCCTGATCTCATCCCTGAACTCCTTTCAGAGTATGTTAAAGGCCAGCAACTGCGTTGGCTAGTGACTTCATTCCTGTAGAACCTGATGGTGAGTGACATTCTTTACTTGGCAACACTAACAAAATTGCTTATATAATTTTTGTTTCTATCCTTGAAAATTTATTTCCATTTTAAAATTTTATGTGTATATAAATACATACACACATATAAATTGCATTTTTGTAGATAAAACATGGTCAAAAATCATATATATGTGTATATATTCAATATAATATTTTTAGTTTGGGAATTGTTTTAGAGAAATCACAACTTTACAAAATGATTTTATCAAACTTTGCCCAAGATTAAATATTGAAATAGATAATACAAAACTGAAGAACTTAGGCTCATATTTCCTTCTATACTATATTACAAATGGATTTGTATATTCACTTTTCAAATAAGCACATAGTATATATACAAAAACTATTGAATAACATGAGGACACAAACAAGTCAATGAATTATATATAAGAAAGCTGGTAAAAACTATTTAACAGACACATTTTATTTAGAAAAGATCTGTTTTTAAGAGTTAGGACTAATACTTAAAAATGATATTTAATTATATGCAGCATATGTATTTGGATATTTATAAGATCCAAAGCTTTAACATTTAATTGTAGGTTCAATTAATTAAATATTTCCTGATTTCATTGGGAGGGATAAAAGATAATTAAAAAGTTGTTGTTGCATTTTTTCAATCTCTCTCTAACGTAGTAGAAGATTCTGGGAATAAAATTCCAAGACTTGGTGTTAGGTCCTGTTTCAGCTACATCTTTACATCCAAACAATGAAACCTTCCAATCTCAATTTCTCCATCAATGAAGCCAATGCAATGATCCTCACCCTGAGAGTTGCCCATAAATTGGTTTAATGTGAAATAACATATAGTATATCGTTCATTGTTAAGCATTTGAAAAGGTGAAAGGTCAGTACTTATTTCAACAATAATCAGTGTTAAGCACAAAATTATATCTGTAAAATGTCAGTATAATTGAATTTAAATTTGGTTAATCTCATTTGTCACCTTTTTATCTCTTAAATTTTGAATTCCTCTTTCTTTAAATTAATTTTTTTAATTGGTGATTTACAATGTTGTGTTAGTTTCTGCTGTACAGCAAAGTGAATCAGTTATACATATACATATATCCGCTATTTTTTAGATTCTATCCCTGTATGGGTCATGACAGAGTATTGAATAGAGTTCCCTGTGCTATGCAGTAGGTTCTTATTAGTTATCTATTTTATATATAGTAGTGTGTATATGTCAATCCCAATTTTCCAATTTATCCATCCTCCCCTTCCTCTTCGGTAACCGTAAGTTTGTTTTCTACATCTGTGACATTTCTGTTTTGTAAATAGGTTCATTTGTACCATTTTTTTAGATTCCACATATGATATCTGACATATATCATATGATATTTGTCTTTGTCTGACTTACTTCACGCAGTATGACAATCTCAAAGTCTATCCCTGTCACTGCAAATGGCATTATTTCATTCTTTTTATGGCTGAGTAATATTGCATTGTATATATGTACCACATCTTCTTTATCCATTCCTCTGTTGATGGACATTTAGGTTGCTTCCATGTCCTGGGTATTGTAAATAGTGCTGCAATGAACATTGAGGTGATGTATCCTTTCAAAGTATGGCTTTCTCCAGATATATGCTAAGGAGTGGGAATACTGGATCATAAGGTAGCTTTATTTTCAGTTTTTTTTTAGGGACTCTCCATACTGTTCTCCATAGTGGCTGTACCAATTTACATTCCCACCAACAGTGTAGGAGGGTTCGCTTTCTCCACACCCTCTCCAGCATTTATTATTTGTAGATTTTTTGATGATGGCCATTCTAACTGGTGTGAGGTGATAACTCATTGTAGTTTTGATTTGCACTTCTCTAATAATTAGTGATGTTGAGCATCTTTTCATGTTCCTCTTGGCCATCTGTTTGTCTATTTAGATCTTCTGCCCATTTTGTTTTGATTGGGTTGTTTGTTTTTTTGATACTGAGCTGCATGAGCTATTTGTACATTTTGTAGATTAATCTGTTGTCAGTCACTTCGTTTGTAAATATTTTTTCCCAGTCTGTGGGTTTTTTTTTTTTTTTTTTTTCTTTTTGTGGTTGGTTTCCTTTGCTGTGCAAAAGCGTTTAAGTTTAATTAGGTCCCATTTTTTTTTTGTTTTATTTTCATGTTCACTAATCTAGGAGGTGGGTTAAAAAAGAACTTGCTGCAATTTATGTCAGAGAGTGTTCTGCCTATGCTTCCCTTTAAGAGTTATATAGTATCCAGGCTTACATTTAGGTTTTTAATTATTTTGAGTTTATTTTTGTGTATGGGGTTAGGGTGTGTTCTAATTTCATTCATTTACATGTAGCTCTCCAGTTTTCCCAGCACCACTTATTGAAGAGGCTGTATTTGCTCCACTGAATCTTCTGGTCTCCTTTGTTATAGATCAGGTGACCATAGGTGCATGGCTTTTTCTCTGGACTTTCTATCCTGTTCCAGTGATCTATATTTCTGTTTTTGTGCCAGTACCATACAGTACTATACTACTGTAGCTTTGTAGTATAGTCTGAGGTCAGGGAGTCTGATTTCTCCACATCTGTTTTTCTCTCTCAAGATTGCCTTGGCTATTTAGGGTCTTTTGTTTCTCCATACAAATTGTAAAAAATTTTGTTCTAATTCTGTGAAAAATACTGTTGGTAATTTGATAAGGATAGCATTGAACTTGTAGATTACTTTGGTTAGTTTAGTCATTTTGACAATACTGATTCTTCTAACACAAAAACATTGTATATCTCTTCTTCTGTTTGGATCATCTTTGATTTCTTCCATCATTATCTTTAAGTTTTCTGAGTACAGGTCTTTTGCCTCCTTAAGTAGGTTAATTTCTAGGTATTTTATTCTTTTTGATGCGATGATAAATCGGATTGTTTCCTTAATTTCTCTTTCTGATGTTTTATTGTTAGTATGTAGGAATGCAAGTGATTTAGGTGCATTAATTTTGTATCCTGCAACTTTACCAAATTCATTGATGAGTTCTAGTAGTTTGTTCATAGCCTCTTTAGAATTTCCTATGTATAACATGAGGTCATCTGCAAACAGTGACAATTTTACTTCTTCTTTTCCAATTTGGATTCCTTTTATTTATTTTTCATCTCTGATAACTGTGGGTAGGACTTCCAAAACTATGTTGAATAAAAGTGGTGAGTGTGGACATCCTTGTCTTGTTCCTGATCTTAGAGGAAATGCTTTCAGTTTTTCACCACTGAGAATGATGTTTGCTGTTTGTTTTGTTGAATATGGCCTTTATTATGTTGAGGTAGGTTCCCCCTATGCCCACTTTCTAGAGCGTTTTTATCATAAATCGGTGTTGATTTTTGTCAAAAGACTTTTCTGCATCTACTGAGATGATCATATGGTTTTTATTCTTCAATTTGTTGATGTGGTGTATCACAATGATTGATTTGTAGATATTGAAAAATCTTTGCATCCCTGGGATAAATCTCACTTGATCAGGGTGTGTGATCTTTTAATGTGTTGTTGGATTCAGTTTGCTAGTATTTTGTTAAGGATTTTGCATTTATATTCATCAGTGATATTGGCTTGTAATTTTCTCTTTTTATGATATCTTTGTCTGGCTTTTGTGTCAGGGTGATGGTGGCCTCATAGAATGAGCTTGAGAGAGTTCCCTCCTCTGTAATATTTTGGAATAGATTGAGAAGGATAGGTGTTAACTCTTCTATAAATGTTTGATAGAATTCACCTGTGAACTCTGGTTCTTGACTTTTGTTTGTTGGAAGATTTTTAATCACAATTTCAATTTCAGTACTTGTGATTGGTATGTTCATATTTTCTATGTCTTCCTGCTTCAGTCTTAGAATGTTGTGTCTTTCAAAGTATTTTTCCATTTCTTCTAGGTTGTCCATTTTATTGGCATAGATTTGCTTGTAGTAGTCTCTTATGATCCTTTGTGTTTCTGTGGTGTCAGTTGGAACTTCTTTTTTCATTTCTAAATTTTATTGATTTGAGTTCTATATATATATATATATATATATATATATATATATATATTTTTTTTTTTGATGAGTCTGGCTAAAGTTTTATTGATTTTGTTTATCTTCTCAAAGAACAGCTTTTAGTTTCATTGATTTTTGCTATTTTTTTTCCTTTCTATTTTATTTGTTTCCACTCTGACCCTTATGGTTTCTTTCCTTCTACTAACTTTAGCTTTTGTTTGTTCTTCTTTCTCTAGTTGCTTTATGTGTAAGGCTAGGTTGTTTATTTGAGATTTTTCTTGTTTCCTGAGGTAAGATTGTATTGCTATAAACTTCCCTCTTAGAACTGTTTTCTTGCATCCCATAGGTTTTGGATCACTGTGTTTTCATTCTTGTGTGCCTCTAGGTATTTTTTGATTTCCTCTTTGATTTGTTCAGTGATCCACTGGTTGTTTAGTAACATATTGTTTAGTCTCTATGTGTTTGTGTTTTTTACAGTTTTATTTTCCTGTAATTGATTTCTAATCTCATAACATTGTGGTTGAAAAAGTGCTCAGTATAATTTCAATTGTGTTAAATTTATGAAGCCTTTACCTGTGACCCAAGATGTGATCTATCTTGGAGAATATTCCATGTGCAGTTGAGAAGAAAGTATATTCTGCTTCTTTGGAATGGAATGTCCTATAGATATCAACTGAGTCTATCTGGTCTAATGTGTCTTTTAAGGCTTGTGTTTCCTTATTAATTTTCTGTCTGGATGATCTGTCAGTTGATGGGGTGTTAAAGTTCCCACTATTATCATGTTATTTTTGATTTCCCCTTTTACAGCTGTTAACATTTACCTTATATATTGAGGTGCTCCTACATTGGATGCATATATATTTACAATTGTTATATATTCTTTTTAGATTGATCACTTGATCATTATGTAGTGTCCTTCCTTGTCTCTTGCTACAGTCTTTATTTTAAAGTCTATTTTGTCTGATATGAGTATTGCTACTCCAGCTATCTTTTGATTTCCATTTGCATGGAATATCTCTTTCCATCCCCTCACTTTCAGTCTGTAGGTGTCCCTAGGTCTAAAGTAGGTCTCTTCTAGACAACATATATATGGGTCTTGTCTTTGCATCCATTCAGCTAATCTATGTCTTTTGGTTAGAGTATTTCATCCATTTACATTTAAGGTAATTTTCGATATGTGTGTACCTATTGCCATTTTCTTAATTGTTTTGGGTTTGTTTTTGTAGGTCTTTTTTCTTCCTTTCTTCTTTTGGTCTCTTCTCTTCTGTTTTCCACCTAGAGAATTTCCTTTAGTATTTGTTGTAGAGCTGGTTTGGTGGTGATGAACTCTCTTAGCTTTTGCTTGTCTGTAAATCTTTTGATTTCTCTGTCAAATCTGAATGAGAGCTTTGCTAGGTAAAGTATTCTTGGTTGTAGGTTTTTCCCTTTCATCACTTGAAATGTATTGTGCCACTCTATTTTGGCCTGCAGAGTTTCTGCTAAAAAATCAGCTGAACCTTATCTGGATTCCCTTGTATATATTTGTTGCCCTTCCCTTGTTACTTTTAATTATTATTATTATTTTTTTGGTCTTTATTTTTGTCAGTTTGATTAATATGTGTCTCAGTGTGTTCCTCCTTGGATTCACCCTTTATGGGGTTCTCTGTGCTTCCTGGACTTGAGTGAATGTTTCCTTTCTCACGTTAGGGAAGTTTTGGGCTATAATATCTTCAAATATTTTTACAGGTTCTTTCTCTTTCTCTTCTCCTTCTGGGACCCCTATAATATGAATGTTGGTGCACTTAATATTGTCCCAGAGGTCTCTGAGACTGTCCTCATTTCTTTTCATTCTTTTTTCTTTATTCTGTTCTGTGGCAGTGATTTCCACCACTCTGTCTTCCAGCTCACGTATTCATTCTTCTGCTTCAGTTATTCTGCTATTGATTCCTTTTAGAGTATTTCATTTCAGTTATTGTATTTTTCATCTCTGTTTGTTCTTTAAATCTTCTAGCTCCTTGTTAAACATTTCTTGTATCTTTTTGATCTGTGCCTCCACTCATTTTCCGAGATTTTAGATCATCTTTACTATCATTACTCTGAGTTCTTTTTCAGATAGATTGCCTATCTCTTCTTCACTTAGTTGTTCCTGTGGGTTTTTATCTTGTTCCTTGCTTTGCAACATATTTCTCTGTCATCTCAATTTGTCTGACTTTCTGTGTTTGTAACCTCCTTTCCACAGGCTGCAGGATCATAGTTCCTCTTGCTTCTGGTGTCTGCCACTTGGTGGGTGAGGTTGGTTTGCTGTTTGTGGAGGCTTCCTGGTGGGAGGTCCTGGTGCCTGCCCTCTGGTGGGTGGAGCTGGGCCTTGTCCCTCTGATTGTCATGGCCCTGTCATGGAGTGTGTTTTGTGTTGGTTGTGAGCTCAGTACAACTTTCAGCAGCTGTCTTCTGATGGTTGGGGCTGTGTTCTTATCTTGGTGGTTGTTTGCTCTGAGTCTTTCCAGCTCTGGGGACTGCAGCTTGTTCCATGAGTCTGGGTCTTGGTGCTAAAATGTGGACCTCTGGGTGATCTAAGGTCAATCAATATTCCCTGGGGCTTCTGCTATCTGTGTCCTTGCCCTCACTGTGAGTGACAATTGACCTTTGACTCCCCAGAGATCCCTCTAAAACCCCTAGGTAGATGTAGCCCAGGTTCCCTTGGAGGTACTGCTTTCTGCTGGGTCCCATGCAAGTGTGACCTTGTGTGTGCCCTCCAAGAGTGTAGTCTCCATTTCCCCCAGCCCTGTGGAGCTCCTGCACTCAAACCCTGCTGGCCTTCAAGGCTAAATGCTCTGGGGGGTTTTCCTCCTGATGCCTGACCCTCAGACTGTCTTGGAGTGCTATATTATGTGGGAACATCTCTGTGTAGTCTGCATGGGTTTAATATTTTTTGTTGTGGTGACCAGAGCCTGCACTGGATATTGAGCAGAGCCTCTCTTTTGTGGTTGTCACTGCTCTGTCAGAGGTGGGGTCTGCTCCCTAGTTGTTGGAGTAGAGCCTCCCAGATCTGTTTCTTAGCTGTGTTTCTGATTTGCAGTTCAAGGGATTGGAGCACTCCCACCGAGAGGGAAGCCACTGAGTATTCCTCTTCTGGAGCTGTTCACCTGTGGGTGTTCTCTGTTGTGTCACCTTTCACCTATTGAGCTCTCAGATTACCCTGTTGTTGGCACTGCTCTTGGCCCTACCTTAACTGTGGGTATGCTGGCAATTGGCCCTGTTGTCTTTTAGACATTGTTTCACCAGGCCACCAGCATAGATACACTGAAGTCAGGTCCCAAGATTACAGTAATCATTGATCTGGACCCACTGTGGGTGCTATGGGGGCAGCTCAGACTCTGGCCTGGGCCATTCCCCATGTGTATGTTTCCACATAGTCTACAAATGCTAAATCTAGGCCTGTCTCAGCTGTGTGAGAACTCGTTGTCTGTTCAGATGTTCTGTACGTGCTAAGTTTACAAAGCCGGTCAAGGGGGTGTCAATTTGCAGTTTGCACAGCTGTGAGGAGAGATTTCAGCTTTTCTTCCTTAGTTGCATGTCCCCTGGGGCTCAGCTGTGGTTTCAGCCCCATCTCTGTGTGTGGGTCACCCACAGGCGTCTGCCCCCCAGGCTGCCCTGGAGCACATGAGGCCACCCTGGTGAAGAGAGCACACAGAGGCGTGCAGTGGCCATCGTTGTGGGACCCCCAGCAGTGATGGGCATGTGGAGGAGCCAGCAGCCACAGGCATGAGAGAGTCTTCCCTGATGGGGGCCCTTCTTAGTGCCTGGGGAGGCAGGGGCCAGAGTGTGAGGAGAAAGACTGCAATGGTGGTCCCACCCCTTGCATGTCACTTACCAATGGCACTTTGCTTCTATGGCAGTCTGTGTTACCTCCACAAGCATTCCAGGTTGCGGATTTCCTTACTCCCATCCCCTCAGGCTATCTCCTTGTAGCCAAAGGCAGTTGTCTTTACAGATTTGCTCTCCAAACTCCACTTTCCAGCACCCAGCTCCCATCCACACCGGTGCACACATGTGTCAGACTGGGGTGTCCAGGTCAGTGGAACGAACCATCTGTGTAGGTCTCACTCTGTCCTGCCTGCCATAGACCAGTTACTGCACTCTCCTCCAATAGCTCCTGAAGCTCCCTTTCTGTCCCAACTGATCTCCCTGCTTGTGAGGGAGCTTCCCCAGATGCAAGAACTTCTCCTCTCCTTCGTCTCTGTGCTCCAGGGGCACTGGTCCCAACCTGCTCCCTTTCCTCTTCTTTTTCCCTTCTTTCTTTAATTCTACACAATTATATGGGGTTATTTCTTGTCCAAGGTGTCCCAGGTCCTCTGTTAGTATTCTGCCGGTGCTCTGTGAGAATTGTTCCATTCATAAATGTATTTTTTTTTTAATTTTTATTTATTATTTATTTATTATGTTTATTTTTGGCTGTGTTGGGTCCTCGCTTCTGTGCGAGGGCCTTCTCCAGTTGCGGCGAGTGTGGGCCACTCTTCATCGCGGTGCGCGGGCCTCTCACTATCGCGGCCTCTCTTGTTGCGGAGCAGAGGCTCCAGACGCTCAGGCTCAGTAGTTGTGGCTCACGGGCCCAGCTGCTCCGCAGCATGTGGGATCCTCCCAGATCAGGGCTCGAACCCATGTCCCCCGCATTGGCAGGCAGACTCCCAACCACTGCGCCACCAGGGAAGCCCCATAAATGTATTCTTGATGCATTTGTGAAGAGAGATGAACTCCATGTCCTCCTACTCCACCATCTTGACCTTCTTCTCTTGAATTACTCTTTATATCCTAATTGATAAACAACTGATTCATCTTCAAGGCTACAAAAATAACACTTTCTCATTTATCAATCATATATTTTGTGATTAGAAATATATTACATATACTTATTTAGGGAGATGGAACTTGTGGAGTTTTAAAAACACTTCCATGTGAACAAAAGAAACACCATACTGTAATACATCTAATATTTTCTAATTTGTCTAATCGTATAATATCAAATGTTTTGCTATCTCTTTATATGAAGTCAATGTTTTAATTTATAAATTTGCTTTGAGTTGCTATTTTCTATGTCATGTGTATGAAAAGTCATGCACTTCAGAATTGTGTACCAGAATTGTATAACAGGTTTGGCTTTGTTTTTCCAAAATACATATGCTTATTCCACATTCTAGAAATATTATACACATATTTCTTGTGGAGGTACTGGGTGCACATATTTATTTAGAAAGTATACTGGGTTACTTCAGTTTGTACAGCCATATATGAACTATAAGTGTGCCACAATATTCAAATAGCAGAAGTTGTGAACATTCCCAGCACATGGAGAACATATGTGTCAGATACTGTGATTGATGTTTTCCATATATAGCCCCATTTAATCAACACAACAATCCTTATTAGGCCCAATTTACAAATGAAAAACCTAAAGCTTGATAATTTGAGCAATTTGCTGGAGATTGGTGCTGGGGACTAATGCAAGTCCGTATGAATCTATTAATATTTGCAATGAATTCAGTACAAGGAATTGTAACAAAAATAAAGCAAGCAGAACTAAAAATAAGGGTTTGTAAACATTTTTAAAGTAAAGCTAAAAATAAGTTAATTTTGAAATAGGAAACTGAGAATTGGGTAAGGAGGATGGAGTCAAACTTATATAACGTTGTGTATATTGGCAGCATTTTGAAACTGATGAGATTTCTTTTTGGGAACCAACCAGGAGAGGGCTGAGCTGCATGAAAGAAGGATGTTAACATAAATCTCTTCCTGGTGTTCCTGTTTACATTACTGAGAATCGCTGAGGCAATACTACTATAAGGAAGAGACAAGAGCTAAACTTTGGAACTTAAAGAATGAGCAAAACCGACTGCATGTATGTTCAAAACACCACTACCATGCTACTTCTTGTTTTAATTGGCTTGTTTAATAGATTACTGTGTAAAGTATCATAATTTCCAAAAACCTAATTCCAGAATCTAATTGTTTAGTAAGATTTGGTTAGGCTGAATAAGTGAGTCAGAATAGTCTATCTATAACTTTACCACTAAGTGTACTCCAGTGATTTACATTAAAAAAAACAAAGTTAGCTTTTCCTCTTGCTTCTCACAAGGGAATGATACAGATTATAAATAATGATATTCACTTCCATAAATGACAAACTGGTATTTATTAGTTGAATAATAAGCACATTATGCTGAGTCACTGAAATTTGATACTCATAAACTAAAGCAAGCCTAAGATTAAGGTTAATTTAAGTCTATACTTTGATACATCACTAAGGTGTGGGAAGGCTGCTCAATGCTTGACAACATTGCAAAGCTTTGCTAGTTATTTATACATAAAGATACTTGAAAACTCCAATAACTGTAAGAATCTTGCTTTGTTAACATCTCTGCCACTGGTGTTTTGTGCTGGTTGTTATTTTTTTTTATTTTTAACATGTAAATATTATTGACTTTTGCCTTATTAGTATAACTTTAGATTGCTGAAGTCTTTATGGTAAAAATTATTGTATTGTAATTCATGTTTGTATCAGTAATGTTTTGTCTTTAAAATTATCTAATATGTGGCTATTAAGGCATGTGTATATTATAGCTTAAATACAGGTAATTCACACTACTCATTTCTAACCTAAGTCTATTAAATTTTTTATTGTTCCAGTTAAAATATATCAGTCCTTTTTTTTTTAAACTTTGGGTTTATTTATTTATTTATTTATTTATTTATTTATTTATTTATGGCTGTGTTGGGTCTTCGTTTCTGTGCAAGGACTTTCTCTAGTTGTGGCAAGTGGGGGCCACTCTTCATCGCGGTGCACTGGCCTCTCATTATCGTGGCCTCTCTTGTTGCGGAGCACAGGCTCCAGACGCACAGGCTCAGTAATTGTGGCTCACGGGCCTAGTTGCTCCATGGCATGTGGGATCTTCCCAGACCAGGACTCGAACCCGTGTCCCCTGCATTGGCAGGCAGATTCTCAACCACTGCACCACCAGGGAAACCCTATCAGTCCATTTTTTAAATAGAATTTATTTTTTACAGCAGTTTTAGGTTTACAGCAAAATTGAGTTCACATATGTCACCTTCCCCCACACAATTCTAGACTTTCCTACTGTCAACATCCCACATGAGATAGGTACACTTTTTACGTTTGATGGGCCAACATTGATACATAATTATCACCAAACTTCATAGTTTACACTAGGGTTTACTTCTGGTGTTGTATGATATATGGGTTTTAACAAACATATGACAACATATGTCCACCATTATAGTTTTATGCACGATGGTTTAAATGCCCTAAAAATTCCCTGAGCTCTACCTATTTATCCCTTCTCCCCCACAAACTCCTGGCAATCACTGATATTTTTACTGTTTCCATAGTTTTGTCTTTTCCAGCTATGACCGGAGTCATACAGTATGCAACCTTTTCAGATTGGCTTCTTATACTTAGTAAAATGCTTTTAAGGTCTCTCCATGTCTTTTCATGTCTTGATAGATACATTTTAGCACTGAATAATATTTCTTTATGAATACACAGCAGTATATTTATCAATTGGCATACTGAATGATATCCTGGTTTCTTCCAAGTTTTGGTAATTATGAATAAAAGGGCTATACACATATTTGTGCAGATTTTTATATGGAGGTAAATTTTCAACTTATTTGGGTAAATACCAAAGAGCGTGATTGGTGGATCATATTATAAAAGCATGTTTAGTTTTGTAAGAAATAGCCAAACTGACTTCCAAAGAACCATTTTATGACCCCTCCAGCAATTAATGTTAATTTCTGTTATATCCTCACCAGAATTTGTTGTTGTCAATATTTTAGACTTTAGTATATGTATTTTGATCCATTTCATATTTTTTCTGAAGGTCTATTTTTAGATTTACATTTTTGCCTGTGGATGTCAAACAGCATTTATTGAAAAAACTATCCTTTCTTCATTGCATTGTCTTTTCTCCTTTGTCAAAGATCAGTTGAATATATTTTTGTGGATCTATTTCTGGGCTCTCTATTCTGGGCCATTGATTTATTTGTCTATTCTTGTTGATGTGATGGATTACATTAATTGATTTTCAGAAATTGAACCTGCTTGAACACCTGAAATAAATCCCACATAATTACAGTGTATAATTCTTTCTATGTATTGCAGGTTTAATTTTCTGCTATATTGTTGAGGAGTTTTGCATCTGTGTTTATGAAAGGTATTGGTCTTTAGCTTTCTTTTCATATACTGTCTTTGGTTTTGGTTTTAGGGTAATGCTGATCTCAAAGAATGGGTTAGTAAGTATTCCTTCTGCTTTTATCTTCTGGATGAGATTGTTGGAAATTAGTATAATTACTTATTTAAGTGTTTGGTTAGAGTTCACCTATGAACTCATCCAAGCCTGGTGCTTTCTTTTTTATAATGTTATCAATTATTAGTACAATTTCTTTAATATATATAGTCCTGTTTAGATTGTCTATTTCTTCTTCTGTAAGTTTTAGTATATTGTGTCTTTCAAGAAATTGTTCCATCTCAAACTTGTGAGCATAGTGTTGTTCATAATATTCCTTTACTATTTTTTGTCCGTGTGATCTGTATTGATAGGCCCCTTTCATTTCTTATATTAGTAGTTATGTCTTCTCTTGTCTTGGGTACCCAGGATAGAGGCTTACGATTTTATTGCTCTTTTTACAGAGTCATCTTATTTTCTATGATTTTTTAATTGATTTCTTGTTTTTAATTTCACTGATTTCTCCTCTAATTATTATTATTTTATCCTACATCCTTTAGATTGAATTTGATTTTCTTTTAGTCATAGTTTTTGTAGTCTGAGAGGAGGGAGAGTAGATTTTCTTGTGATCTCCCTGCCTCAGCTAACTATTTTGTTCAAATAAATTTGAGAAATACTAAGGTAGATGGTCACCTTCCAGTTGTCCAAAAGAAAAATTTTAAAGTCTGACAGTTTTATTAAAATTAAATAAAGAGATAATTAAGTTGGCTAGTTGAGAATGTCCATTAAATATAATTAGAGTTAATCAAATTAATACATTAATTTGTTAAACATATGAACTTAGTGGAGAAGAACAAGGGTAACCGAACATGATCCAATCTTTTGCTCTTAAATAAAGATCCATTTACACTTAAGAAACAATATAGTGAGAAAGTCAAGAATTAATCAAATAATCCTGAAAATACACGTAAAATTATTGTGTTTAATTTGTTCCCTGGTTTACCCCTATTGCCTAGCACAGTATGTGGTACATAGAAAATACTCAATAAATGTTGAATGAACTAGTTAGCAAATAAAACTGCAATATGGGTTATGAAATCAGGTCATCGGATTCTGTGAGAGTACATAACAGGAATAAATTATGTTCAAAACTAACATGGGTAGTTCAAGAAGATTTTCTGTATGAAATGGTGCTTGAACTGAAGTCTAAGAAATGAAGCAGGGTAAGAGTTGAGAGACATTCCAGTTGGAGAAATCTATTCTACATGTGCAACAACCCTGTGGATGGAGAGAACATGACCATAAGAATTGTAACATGGCCAGTGCACCCCAAGAACACAGAACAGGGACTGGGTGAACATGAAAATGATGAAATGGAAGGTAGGAAACAATCTATTTTGGATTTTCTAGACATCGTTAGATATTTTGTTATGTTTGTACTTGTCACTTAGACATACACTCTATTTATTTTCAAAGAATAGAAGCAAGTGACTGCAATTTTCATAGTACATAACCTATTTTCAAATCAAAATTGCTTGGTAATATAATATGTAAAATTTACTATAATACATCGTTCCTATCATGACAGAAATAGAACATAGGGAATATATCTGCCCCACCAATGAAATTGGAGACAAAGGTGAAAATAAGCCATGAAGTGATTATAAGGAAATGAAAAAGCTGTTCATGATTCATTGTGGAAGTGACTTACAAGCTCTTATTTCAGCTGGTTGCAGTATGTTATATTGAGCTGGCAGGAAACATCAAATTGTCAAATCAGAATCTCAGAAATTATACATCTTTTTAGAGTATCAAGCTTTACTCATAAGTACAAATATACATATAATGAAATGTATAGGCAAAGCACAAGGTATTGAGATATGTGATGTAGTTTCCTAGGACCTTTTTTTTTTTTTTTTTCTCATATTGGACACATGCTTTCTGCCCCCAAGTAACAGATGCATTCTCTGTGTGAGGCTGACATGTCATTTCATACAGCGAGGATCATTTAACTTTTGAAACACCTCCATGTTATAGCCCAGATGGTCAACTAGCTTATGTGACATTTTTCAGGTCCACACACAGCAGGAGGATCACAGACACCCTGTATTTGGCGTGCCTGAGTTAGGAGTAGGAGTCCTTAGGTATCCATCCAGCTGCACTATCCTAACATCAATTCCCACAAGTTTCAAAATTGTTTTCCATTTTCCTTACTGAGAATCAAACTCTTCCTGAACCAATCTAGTGCCTGGAATCATAATAACATGAACTGCTCTATTTAGCTCTGTTTCCATCAAGTTGTGGTCTGTTGAAATGCTCCTAACAAAAGACAACACCCAAGTTTTGTCTTTTCCTAGAAGCTACTGTTGATACTACTCTCCTGCCTCCCCCCACCCTGTTCCGGTTCAACAGATTAGATTCCCTAAGAAGTCATTGCAGCAAACCAGGTCAAGCTTATGCTCCCCATGACATTTTGGGCATTGCTTTGGGGTGTCAATCTCTTGTCTTAGGGTCCAGATTTATGACCACAATCATTTTTCTGGCCCTTAGACTTCCTTTATGATTTCTCCCCTTTTAGCCTGTCCTGACTAGGAATTCCCAGCTTAGTGCAGTCTTAGTCAACTATCTTTCTTTTTCCAAAATTGAAAGTACTTTTATATAAGGGCCAATTTAACCAAATAAAAGATTGTAGAATTACTGAATAGGTATTTAAGTTAGAATGATAAAAATGATATTTGATTCACTCTTTACATTGCCTACTCAGAAGTGGGAGAAAGTAACTTTATCTCAAAGAATACTGAAAAATTTATATGCAAGACAGTGTTCTATGTTCTGTGAATAATAGAAAAAAATGAAAATACATGATTTCTATTTTGATACTCTGAAAATAACAATTGTAACACTCCTTGAGTTCCATATTTGCATTCATTCTTTAGAAAGAGAAATTAATAGATTGTGCTTATATTTTCAGGTGATTTCTGATATAGTAAGATTATAAAATGATTTGTTAAACAATATCTGTTTCAAATACTCTTTTTCAAAGCCAAAAAATGTGTTACTAGAACATGGGTACTTCTACTACAATCTTCCTAAGATTGAATTTAAGATCACTATAAAATAACTAAAACTAGATAAAATCTGGTCATATATAATATATTAAAAATTAATCTATTTGTGTTTACTTTCTTAAAAATAGGAACTTTCATATTTTTCAGAGAGCATTTGTCCTTTTGAGTTTGTCTGAATAAATTCAGACACACTTAATGATTCAATCTATCTAAGCAAGGAAGCTCCTGTATCCAGGGAAACCAGTCTGGGTGGCCAGGACCTAAAGTTAAGACAGGAGGGGCCCTGCTATCTGGGATGTATGGAAGCAATCTGCTAGCCTTCTCTTTTAGTCAAGGCTTCTTTGTGTCTGTGATGCCTCCTGACCAATCTGGAAACACACCTATGTCCTTAGTCATGTTTGTTATCTACCACCTTACTGTCTGTAGCCACAATCCACCCATGGAGATAACAGTCACAATCAAAAGCAAACTTTTTCAGATCTGTACTGGTGTCCATGGTTTCACATGCCAGCAAGGAAACTACAGAAGGAACAGCAGTTATCTCTTGAATCACAGTGAGAAACTTCTGTGATCTTCACTTAGCAGCTGCTTTCTCAGAGTCACTGAGCCAAAAAGACTGGCCTGTGTTTAATATAGTGTGAGAATTTAAGTTCCAGAATCAGAATGAATGGTTTGAAATCTTGACTTTACCATATGTCACCTGTGAAGATCTTAGTGAATTACTTAACCATGTTGAGGCTCTGTAAACTTATCCAATAAATAAGGGTAAATATAGAGGCTAATTTAGAAATGTTGGGTGGATTAAATAAGAAAATGTATCTAACGGGTTTATTATGGTGTGGGAATAAAATAATAACTACTTAGTAATGATACCTGCTAGTATTTTGTGATGTGTTCAACCCTTCTCTTCTTTGACTTTTGAGTATACAAAAATGTACCTGTATGTAGCTAAATATATTAGAGAATATGTTTTATGACAAAGGCTAAATTATATTTTCATGATATTATGCAAATCTTAGGTGTGAGATTTGCACTCTCTGCTGTGTCTACAGAAACAAAAGAGCAAGATAACGGAGTCTTGAACAAATTTCAAATCCGTTCACATGGTCCTAGGATGAGGCTGTGGGCTTGACTCTCTCACTTAGCCCTGGCAGTAGAGAGAGAGATAAATGCTCTGTCCTTTCTGCTTAGTTCTTACCTAGCCTTGATTGCCCAGCTCATGACGTGGGTAAGAGTCTTTACCAGTCTTGATTGAGAGAAGAATGAACAGAGAGCATATGACTCCATCTTGGAAAGGAAATGTCCTGATTCCTATTAATCCATGAAGCAAGAAGAACAAGAAGAATGAGGGAGAGGAATGTAGTGTGTTTTAAATGATACTTGATGTCTAATAAAGTGAACCCTCTATACCTCTAATAAGTCATGACCCAGTGGATGTCAGTCTCTGAAACATCCACTCCTTTATAAAGGTGATGATAGAAAGCTCCCTTCCCAATGTTCTCTGCATAGGGAATGAATATTTCCTTTCTTAGATAAACCAAGACAGCTTCTTAAATGAATAGGCATAAGCCTCTTCTTTCCTCTAATCACATATTAGATAGATGGATAAGCAGATTATTGTAATTATCATCATCTCATCATTAGAGTTGTTACATTTTAATTACTTACCTGATTAACTGCAATTCTTACTTTGATCATTCATTCCAGGACAATTCTGAAAAAAAAAAACAAACAAACAGAATTTCATCTATCACTGCAAAAGAATGACAAAAATTAAACTCATTGGTGACCAGAGTTCCTTCCTCCATTTTCTATGAAACATTCCATGATTGCCATCAACATGGACTTTGCAGACACAATGTGATCCTGTCAACCACCTGTCACTCTGCTTGTGCCCTCAGTCAGGGCAAGTCTACCAAGCTTTACTCTTACAAACCATTCATTTTCCTGTTCATTATTGCCACTATAAAGTTGTTGACCTAAAACAAATAGACTGCCTGTTATTTCTCTAGCAAAAATGGTTTTATTCAGGATCAGTAGAGAATTGCAATTCAGGGTCTGCAACCATGATGAGCCATGTGAAACTTCCCAGCAGAGCAAGGGAAGGAAAACTCTCTTATAGTGGAGGAAAGGAAGTTGGGGGAGGGGGGGGCTACTGTATAAAAAGAGTCTATAGCTTTTCATTGGCTGGGTTGTTGCCAGGAAAAAGAGGAGTCCTTCTTCTTCCTGTTGGGTTATGTTATCTTTGCAGGGCATAAGAGTTCCCCCTTCTGGTCTCCTGAACCTATTTAATTGAGGTTTCTGTTTATTAATTTTTTATAAACACACATTTGAAATATAAACAAGGTTTTATTATCTAGAAAAAGGAAATTCTGCTAGAAATTGAAAAATGGCATAAATTGTAAAGTAAACGCTTATTTTATATTGAGCCCTCTGATTAAAAATATGTCAATTAAAAAAAAATGTCAATTAAAATATCACTTAACATCTAATCACATCAACTGTGAGATTAAAATAAAGGTTTTAATGTAAGTCCATCTTTGAATTACTGAAATGCAATACATCATATATAGTATATAATATGCATGGTTATATCTGGCTGTGCATATCATTATTACTATCTGAATATAAATTAATGATATTAGTCCCCATCTACTTAAGTAATATAAATGCTAATTGAGCATACATTCTTCACCAGCTACTGTGCTACATTTTTCAGAATGAATAGCAACTTGCCCACATAAATTATCTTTGTAGGAATCACTCTCCCTATTTGGGGAGACATTTCAATAAAACAACAGTCTGAAGAAAATCAAGAACGTTTGGTTGGTGACATTACAATAGTTCATGCAGTGCAGGAGCTTTGGAAACAAGCAAGAAAATAAAAGAGGTAAAGCAGGTGATGAGATAAAGCACCATTTCTTCCAACAGTGAGGTTTCCTGAATTTCAGTAGTTGGTTATACAATGCACTGACCTTAAAAGCAGCAACTATTCTGCTACTATGTTGGTTACAGACATTTTCTGTGCCCTGTTTTGTTCTGCCGTTTTCGTGAAAGGAGGTGAAATATTTATTTTATTACTAGAAAGTAGAATGGTCTGTTAATCCCTGAAATTTGTCTTGTTTGGTAAAATTAAAAACTTATACTTTTATTTAAAATATTAACTAAACCAAATTTTACTGTTTTATGTGTTCATTAAAAAAATAAGTTACTGATTGAAACATACATTTATAAATTATAAAGCAGTAAGTAAAGTTTGTTTTAATTTAAAAATATATTATATGTTTAATAGTATGGGTTCTACTATTTAAATAATGCTCATGGTGAAATGAAGAATCAAGAAATCAACTAATGCATGTAGTGAAGGGTGTGGTTAATGGATTTTACAAAATTCTCGGTCTTGAACTCATTTAAGAATGCAATTTCAACATTTTTATATCCAGGGCCAGAGACTTGTGAAGCCCTTAATTAATTTGCTTTTTCAACAGCTTTTTTTTTTAGCTCTATGGTGATCTAGATGGTTACTTTTCTTCTAAAAACTTGAGGAATCCATAGAACCTCTGGTAACTTTCTATGAGGAAAAGGATAAAGCTAACTAAAAAAAAAAAAAAAAAAAAAAAAAATCCTGATTTTTATTCCCAAAACATAGTTTGATATTTGAATTATTTATTGTCAGCATGGTTTTCCACTCCATTTTGACCATGTACAATATATAAACATTTCTGCCTTTGATAAGCTGACTTACCAAACTAAAATTCTATCTAGCATCATATTTGTTCTGAAAACATCTTTTGTGTATACATTTATATTTTATGGTAAACTCAGTATAAAACTTTTTAATTAAACAATTTGAACACATGCATGTGTATATATCAAACAATTTTCAGATTTTTGCATTTGACAGTGAAAACTGAATGTTGTTTTTGGAGAGCTCCATGACAAATGAGCTCTTAATTGTGCTATGTTCCATGAATTCTGGACTCCATTTAGATGGTACACAGCTCTCTTTAAGTAAACTCAAATGAAAAACAGAAATAATTAAGCAATTAATAGCCTGGTTATAAAAAGATTGTCTGATTTAACATTAATTGTAGTTAACATTATTAATAGTTTATTTATAAAATTGAATACTTAAAATGGCTATAAATTAGCTGTCCATTTCCCTCTTTTTAAATATAAGGGAACTGAACCATATAGGTAGAGAGTATTAGAGACTATATGTTAAACCTATGTATTTTAGATCTAAAGACTACATTCTTCACTATGACAATGTGTTGATTTAAAATGCTTAGAAAGCATATGCATAATAATTCACCTCTCTGTATTATTTCCCCATGACCACTCTATAGGTACCCTTCAAACAGCTTATACATATAACAGTGTTTATTTAACTATACTTAAAGTGCATTCAATTAAATTACAGACAACACTGAGAAAATACTTTTGGCTCACAATTTAAAATTATACTCAAAAGAAAGCTATGTTACATGTTTTTCTCCCTCAAATATGATATCTTAATTTTCCTTTATCAGAATAATTTTCTTCTTATAACCAGTGTGCTTGGAGATGGCTATCTGGTTTGTAGCTAACGTATCTTTTTCATAGATAATTATTGTGTGGTAGGATAACTTTCAGGATTTATTTTTTAAGGCAAGAGTAATTAAGTAAGTCACAAATCTTATAACTTAAAATACCATTTAAACATGATGTTATAACAATAAAAGATATTTTAAAAAGTGAAAACAAAAAAATTATTTTGTTTATAATTCTATTAGCATACGATAATGACATTTTTTAATTTTCCATTTTGTTTTCTAAATTTTATTCATTATAAAAATGTTATTCTTTTATGTCACTGCAAAACTGTCTTTCATATTGCTTACACATAAATATTCAGTCATGTCACTATATGTAGGTAGGAATTTTCAGCAGTTACTACACGCCTAGGATTTCTAGGCATCTTCATGTACTCAGCTATCCTGGCTTCCTGTTTTGCGGTATGTTCTAATAGTAATGTTGATGGCTCAGAGGTGAAACTGATTTAATCCAAAATGTCAATATTACTATTTAAGATTAGCCTTTTATACAGAATTGGTATGTTTAATGCTACCCACCAATAATAGTTTGTTTCTTTGTACTGTCAGGACCCAATATAGTATGATTTGTTTGAGAAAAGAGATTATTATCTTATTTGCATTTATTTCAACTGCTCCATGCTTCAAAATCTAGTCATTTTTCACACTTACTCAAAAAAAAAATTTTTTTTTAATCCTAAACACTTCATATATCTATACAAACAAAGAGGAAAAGAAAATAAATCACTAGTAAGCAAGCACAAAATAATCTATCACATACTAGAACTTCCAAGGACTATTCTCTGAAATATAATATTAAGAAATCTAGGGCCCGGCGCTGTTGCGGCGCGGGGACCACTCGTTACTGCTACCGCCGTCTCTGCCACCTCATGGCGGCCATCGGGGTTCACCTAGGCTGCACATCAGCCTGTGTGGCCGTCTATAAGGACGGCCAGGCTGATGTAGTTGCCAATGGTGCAGGTGACAGAGTTACTCCAGCTGTTTTTGCTTACTCAGAAAATGAAGAGGTTGTTGGATTGGCAGCAAAACAAAGTAGAATAAGGAATATTTCAAATACAGTAATGAAAGTAAAGCAGATCCTTGGCAGAAGCCAGAAACGCGGTCCTTGGACCTGGCTTCTCAGCAATTAGCCCTGAGAGGGAAGAATCGGCTGGCTCCTGGAGATAGACCGGAGCACACAGAGCCTCCCCACACCTTCAGATCAGCACCTTGCTGCCCAGGAGCCTCCTCCAGCTAGCCTTCCTTCGCAGTCCGCTATGACCACTTCCAATAGCAGTGTGGGCATCCGGTGGTCCAGACAGGAGACACCGACGCTTCTCTCCATACTAGGTGAGGCATAGTATATTCAGCACCTCCAGACCGTACATCACAATGCAGACGTCTAACAGGCTGTGTCTAAGCGGACGCAGCAGGAAGGCTTCTACCGCACGGAGAGTCAGTGCCGCTCCAAGTTCAAAGTCCTGAAGGCATTATATTTAAAGGCCTATGTGGCCCACGCCACAAGTATGGGTGATCCACCACACTGGCCCTTTTATAGATATGTTGGATCACCTTCTCCGAAATCAGAGAGTGACTGATGCAGACAACTTAATGGAGGAGGCTGCTTGGACCCAGCACTGTAATCAGAACTTGGCAGCCCCTGACATGCCAGGGGAAGAAGGAACCAGCATTCTGGGAGCAAAAAGGACTCAGGCAGCAGATCATCAGCCTACCTTGAAAACAGTTAAGGAATCAGAGGAGGATTGTCAACTGAGGATCAGTGACCAGATGAGAGAAACCAGTGACCTTGAGGACTCCTGGGATGAATCCTCGGGTGCAGGGAGCTCTCAAGGAACTCCCAGCTACAGCAGCTCCCACCACCTTTTCAGAGGTGCAGCTGCTCCTTGTCAGAGCAGCCCCATGACCAGACTGGGAGTGTCTGGTGAGCCCAGCCCCTGCACCAGCTCCGGCCGAAACACTCCCGGGGTGGCCTCGGCACAGCGGCCTCCAGTCTCCTCCTCCAGAGCTCCTTTTGTTTCTGGTGGGGATGGGCCTTTGACCAGTGAGCCCCCTCCCAGGTGGGCGAGGTGAAGAAGGTGGTCAGTGGCCAGGACTATTGCAGCCCAGTTGGCAGAAAACAGGAGATTGGCACGAGAACTTTCAAAGTGGGAGGAAGAAAAATTGGACCGGCTGATTGCCATTGGCGAGGAGGCCAGCGCTCAGCAGGACCCTGCCAACGAGCTGCGCAGGGATGCTGTGGTCGCGGTCAGACGCTCGGCCACAGCGGTAGAAGAGGCAACCGGTGCTTTTCAGCTTGATAAGTTGCTTCAGAGGTTAATTTCAAACACCAAAAGTTATCTGATCACACAAGGGTGTATTTCCTTCTCTGGCAGAGGCCCGGGTCCAACAGCTGCCTTCTGGTACCCAGGCTCCTTTTCCGTGTCTTCAGAAAAAAAAAGAGTGGATGGACCATTAAGGTGCAGACGGGTAAGAATATACTTGCTTCTCCCAAGCGTCTTCACTAGTTGAAAGACCTTTCAGAAACATGAGTGGTGGCCTGGTAGACAATGGAAGTAGCCAAGTCCAGAGAGCTAGTTAGCCCTGGCTTCATCACTGATGTGCGACAATTTAGTTTACCTCTCAACACCAGTTTCCTCGGCTGTTAAAAGGGGGCAACCTGCCTACCTCACAGGGTTGTTGTGAGGATCAGATGGCTTAAATAGATGTGAAAGGATTTAAAAGTTTACAAGCACTATACACATGGAAGTTATTAAAGCACATGACCTTGGCCGAGGTCATGCTAGGGTGAGGCACAAGATATGGGGTAAGCTGACAAGATATAGAATTAAGGTTGTATACCAAGACCTCATTGCTTGAATCTACTAGTTTAACTTGACTGCTTCCTGGAGTTTACAATCTTCATTTCTTTAAATCTCTCTTTAGCTCATTAGGCTAATATAGACACAACACGTATTAGTACATTTATCTCTTATATCTTCACTGCTGTGTCTGTGACATGCCCACTAGCAAACACTCAATAGTCAAACCATCTTTCCCTCCATTTTACTAGTCCTTAGTCTCTTATCACTATGGATATAATTCAGAACTGACAGGGAACCACAGTCGTGTGTTTTGGTTCATGTCAATCTTTGATATGATAAGAAATTGGCTGTCTTATAAAATATTACATGTAAGTAAATTCTTTGCATTCCGTATTTTTTAGGTTCCTTGATTATGCATAATTATATATCTTTAGCTTTGGTTTGCCATTTGGACATCGTTGAAACAATTTGGATTATATCAGTTTTCCAAAGGCTTTTAGCTAATTTTGTTCTTCTCTGTTAGCCTTTTTTCTGTCTAGTATGTTACAGAAGGAAAGCCCTAGAAAACTTTTCTTCTAGGGAATTTTCCAAAGTCACTTTTTCTCACAAGATATAGACAGAAGTTCACCTCGTTAATGGCATATGATGGAATAGAACAGCTTTGGGAACAGTTGGGTGGTGTGGATAAGGATGGCCTGCAATAGGCAACTCTTTTTAAGCACCAACCCTCCACAAATCCATCCCCTTTTCCCTCCAAAACACATACACTTCCTAGAGGAGATATGATGGTGTTGAGCCATGCTTCCAATTTACTCTAGAAGGGAAGCCATTTACCAGCCTTCGTTAACCTAACTTAAAGCTCTTAGTGGTTATTTAGTACTTTCAGAAGGTACAAAAAGGAAACTTGGAATTTAAAAAGCTTTCCTCTAATCAAGAGTCTGAAAAAATGTGCAGGCATGTTGGGAGAGGTTTTATTTTATATTTTGCCAGCTTGATTGCTTACCTAAATGCTGGAAATACCAATGCTGGAGAAATGGTCCAAACCACAGTGGGAACATACTGGAAGCAGGAATAGATGGCAAGCTTCTCTGATGAATGGGCGATTATGTTGAAGCAGCATGAGGTAGAACACACTGGAATCTAGTCAGAACCCTCAGATTCTAATGCTGCCACAGTTCGTTACATTGAGCAAATCACTTGCCCTTTTTGTGCCTCGGTTTCTTTACCTCTAAAATGAGATGTTTGTACTAGATAACTTTTCTTGTACCTTCCAGTTCTAAAAAATTAGATGAATAGCATAACAAAAGGCAAAATGAAATTCTGATTGCAATATCTTCAGTCACAGCAGCGTATTAATGTATGTGAAATACTGGTAACAATTGTGTCTTAAGGAAGCATTCTACAGTATTAATATTTATGAATGTACTCATGAACTTCTATAAGCACCACACTCAGACACAGATTCCTTGCTTTAAAGGAGCATATGTTTAAGGCACGGAAATGGAGATATATATATATTTTTTTTCTCAGTTGTTTTAGGACCTTACGTGGAGGGGTCCATGTCAGTTACAACTGGATAACGCTACTGTAGATAGGTAGACTTTCCAGAAAACAGGAAAGGACTTGAACGAGTTAGCCTTGTACTATAGTTATCTATTAATGGTAGCAAAGTGCACAGGCAGGGATTTATTTGAGATAAGAGAAGTGCTAAAGAGCAGAAGTCAAGGTGAACTTTGGAGGTAGTAGTGTGCAGATCTAATGGGCAAGAGCAACTTTAAGGTTGGGAATAAAACTAAAGGGAAAAATCTTTAAAAAGTAAACAGAAAAAACAGGCCAAATCTTGTGAAGAGGAGGGAAGTCATAATAAGGGGAGGCTGTAGAGAAACAGGCCCAGAAATCCTGTCTGAGCTCTAGGTCCAGCCGTGACCCCCTGTCAGTCTGCAGGCAGGTCACTTCACCATTCTGTACCTCAGGTCCCTCACTTATCCAGTGGGAGGCTATCCCAGCTACCACGCAGGAGCTGTGTGAGGGCCCAGTGGACAGATGAATGTAAAGACAGATGTTTCCAGACATAGTGGGCTCTGTACTGGGACAGCGTGGGAAAGAAGCCCAGTAGCACGAGAGTGCTGGTGAGTGAGGGGCAGGGGCCTGCTGACTGCAAGGGACACTTCAGGAGGGAGGAAGAGGAGGAGGATGAAGGCCATGGTACTGTGGTAGGAGTGATGCTCTGCCTCCTGAAGCCCTCAAAGTAAATGGTGCTGTGTATGCCAACCTCCCACCACCCTCTGTCTCTCTGTTAAGTAACTTAATCCTGGTATGGACGAATAAAATTTTTATCTGTACATAAAAAAAAAAAGAAAAGAAAAGAAATCTAGTTAAAGAAAAATCTTCTATGAATGAAAATATTCTGCTTCAATAGAGATAATCTAACTGGGAAAGAAGTAAGAAGAATTCTTGGTTGATTCACACAGATAACTTCAAATTCAGATAAGCTAAAGCTATACTAATCTGAGAAGGCTTTGTGTCTATGAGTTAGTACCATTGAGATCAGGTGAAAAATGTAAAGAGAATACAGAGGTGAGTATTAGGTTATCTCAGGTCAGCTCCTGTAGAAATGTAGATAAATAAGAAAATACAATGAAAAATAAGTAAGACAGGATTAGAACTATCTCTGCCAAATATTAAATGTATTATATCTCCACAAAATAATTTGAAAAGTGAGGTACTAGCATAAGAAAAGATCAAATGATGAAACTGACTTGAAAAGACTATAATAGTTCATATCATATTCAAGAATTACATGAAATAAAGAATTATTGATCAATAAAGAAGAGCTATTGAGTAAATGAGTTTGTGTGTAAATATATCCATTATAATATAAATACACCCAAATTAAAACCAACTGTGTTACACAGGCCAATATTAGAAATGAATAAAAATTCAAAAAATAATAAAAACATTTTGAATAATTAATTTAAAATGTGAAGGACAAGAGATGATGTCAGCAAGATGGTGGAAAAGGAAACCACAAACCCTCCTTTCTACCATGAGGGCACTAATTCAACAATATGTAGACCAATTTCCTTTGTGACCAATCTAGATTCCAGTTAAAAGGTTCCTGCACCCCTGTTGAGTTTGAAACCACTTACACTGGCAGGAAAATCTGTGTACACTCTCACCATATTCCCTCCCTCTGGGACAGTGTGATATGATCAAGAGGATCAAGCTGCTTTCTGGGGAGGAAAAGAGAACATTGAGCAATGTTCAAGGCTGACTTTTGATAGAGGGGGCTGCCTGAAGGACTGGTTTCTCTGTCTCACATCTCAGAGCACTGATTGGCCCACCATACCCTAGATGCCTAGGGACCACTGAGAACAAAAGAGAGCTGGCCACATGCTGCTGCTGCAGAGCACCTGCACTACAGCAGAGGAAGGCTGAGACAGGTCAGAGGCTGCTCCCAGGAGGGAGAAAGAAAAGAGTGGAGCATGTGTCCAGTGTTTTGGCTTTTTGAGGAATGCCTGAGGAACCAGTTCCATGTAGCCTGACTTGGGGTGCTGAGGGGACCTGACATACTCTAATACCTGCAGGCCATTGAGACCAAAAGACGAGTTGAGCAACATGCTCATTAAATGAGAAACACAGTAATTAATATTTTATATAATTCAATCTTAGACTTCTTTCTGCTCTTAGTAAGACTAAAAAGAAACATAAAAGAACATAGTAGTTATCTTTGGATTAGGCACTTTAGATGCCTTTAAAGAATTCATTATTCTTTCAAGTAGTTTTCAAATGTTAGTAGACAAGCATATAATACATTCAAATAGGGAAAAAATTAAGATGAAATATAAGAAAAAATAATTTACAGTAGTTAAAATACTATACACTTAACATAATAATGGAAGTTGTAAAACATATTTGCAAATTCCTTGGCATAATGCCCATTAAGAGATCAGGTTTATGTCCCTTCTTATTGAATTTACTGACTTGTTTGTAACCAGTAGAAAGCAGCAGAACTTGTAATCTGTGACTTCCCAACATGCTCTTGGAATGCTTACTCTGGAGGAAGCAGCTATTATGTAAGAAGTCTGAACACCTTGAGATCCTCAGGCTGGGGAGGCCAAGGTTTGGCACGCAGATTCACAGCCCCAAAAGAGCTCTTAGCTGCCCCGGCCAAGTGGGGGAGCCATTTTGGATGTCTGCCGTCCTAGTCAACATCTGACTGCAATGATGTAAATGTCCTCAAGCTAGAATTGAGCCATTTGAGCCATTCATGAAACCTGGAGCAAAATAAAATGATTATTTGAATATGCTAAATTTGGGGGTAATTCGTCATACAGCAATAACGGGACAAAAATTTTCACTTAGGTGGTAATGTATTTGGTCAATATATGTACAACAATATTAAAAGGGCTACAACATCCAAAGGTAGTGGTGGATGATCCGATATTCATTACACTCAGATATTCAATCTTAATTTGTGTTAATTAATGATAACCATTCCACAATATGTTTTGTTTTGTTGTTGTGTGATTTTTTTTAAGGACTTACAACTTATTAGAATTGTCCCAAATATAATATGTATTTTAAAATTAGACCTTCTTGTAAATTCCAGTTTACCACATTACTTTTGTTACCATTTTTAGAGAACCAGTTTCTCCTATGGAAATCTTTATTAGTTATTGTAAGGATTAAATAAAGTTATGTATATGAAGCACGTAGCAGTGTGACTACTCTATAGAAGATATATTCAGTAAATAGTAATTATTAGTTATAATAATAATAAAATAATGCATATTCTCAGCACTGTGAATTATAAAGCTGAAAAACAATACTGATTCAGTTCATTATGTTTTAATAATATTTTCAAGTGATGCAGTAAGTGGCAACATTCTGGATAAGTAAATTAGCCATTTATTAATGCTTCTGTATAAAACGGAGTTTTTGTTGTTGCATTAAATAGTTGATGTATACTATTTTAAATTATTTTTCAAAACCATAAAATTTTGTTAAATTATGTCTAGTTTTTCTTGTCTTCTTTTCACATGGAGAGTTTTCAGTTTGAACACTGCCATCAGTGATTCTCTAATGGGGTAGAAGAGCTTCAGTTAATGAAATGAAAGCAAAGAAAAATTATGACAGATAACTACATGATAATCCTTTCAAATTTTAGTGTTTTTTAGCTATTTACTATTTACTTAAGAAATTTTATAAATAAACTTTTTTAAAAGTTTTTATTTTTACTCTTTTTATTTAAGCAGCTTTATAAATGAAGGTTTTCTTGTAATTTATTTTTCCTTTAACATAGATTAACTTTCCTGTAGACTGAAAAAATGCACAACCTGAAAGTTGAGAATTATATTTTATTTGGTGGACAATCTGAGACTTAAACCCAGTACACAGGACTGTCAGATAGCTCTGAGAGACTGCTCCAAAGAGGCAAGAGGAAGAGCCAGGATATATAGGAGTTTTTGCAACAAAGGCAACGTAGTCAGAACTTCAAAAGATTACTGTTAATTAAAGAAAACCAGATATCTCAAGTTAATGGATTTAACACTTTTCTTGGTGTGGGCTCAATTGAAATCATTCCTTTGATGTGTACCTTAACTATCTAGGCCCAGCATCCTGCTTTTCTCCATCTTGAATCCCCTCAGGGTGCATAGTTTCAGGCAGCTGCATTGGCTGAGGGCTTGGCAGCAGGCAGCCCATTTGTCTCCATCCTGAGTTCCCTCAGGGCTCACGGTCCAGGGTGGCTGTAGTGTTTTGATGGCTGCAACATCCTTTGTTTACTGATATGGCAGACAACATTTTTTCATTCATATCCCTTAGAGGAGCATGGACTCCTCATTCCTAAGACACTTGGATCTAGATTTAGTCAGCAAACCAAATTCACATTATGAGTTATATATGTATTGTAATAAATCTCTATCAGCTGTTTTTAAAATGAATTATATATTTTTCAAATATATGTAATTTTTAGATTTTTATTTTCAAATATCTAAATTTGTTCTTCTGTTTCTAAATTTAATGTGAGTAAAGTTTATTTTTGTGATGCCTATTTATGTTTATCCACTTCAGAGTAAAATAATTCTGTTATGAAAATCTATTTCTATCATTTCTTTGCTACATATCTATGGGTATTACATTAACCACTTTTTAACCAGTTTTCTCTGTTTAAAATGAGTGTAGTAATATTTATTTTGTAAGATTGTGGTGAGTATGAAAATAATTAAGCTCTTTAAAATACTTAAGAACTGATAAATCATGTGAGGCTTTGATTAGTATTATAAATAAATAAATAAATATAAAGTTATATTCCTATATCATATATACTAGTGGATCTTTGGGATTAAAGCCCCCTTTTTTTTTTTTTTTTTGGCCTCCCAGTGCAGCTTGCGGAATTTTAATTCCCAGAGATCGAATCTGGGCCCACAGCAGTGAAAGAGCACAATCCTAACCACTGGACTGCCAGGGAATTCCCTAAACCCTCATTTTAATCTTATATATGTATATCCATGTGTACTCAACTATACTCATATATGTATATTAGATTACACAGATACTATTTGTACTGTATATAAAATATTATGTATGTATAATATCTATTATAAATATCCCTAATACTCTAATATCTACCTATCGATCTATCTATCCAATTCATGACGCCCTAACCATTCTCATTTTATAATACAGTATTCACCAAAGTAACCTTAACATTTCCTTCTGCTTGATCAAGCTTTAGACGAGCTTATTCCTATCTCTAAGCCTCTGAACTCACTCCTAGCCTCCACCCTTACAGAATCCACAGGACCTAAACCCCAAGGCCTCTGACCTCCCTCTGCTTCTAGAATTTACTTTAGAAAATTGCAAATTATTTCTTTTCCCTTTGAGATATAAATATTTTTAAAAGTTTCTTGCACATTTTACAAGGCAGGGTTGTCTTTTTCAGGGACCTGGAAGCCATCCCTTTGAAATATAACCGTCAAGGAAGACAGCACTCTTTTCTCTCAATTTTTGTGGAAGTGTAGGAGCCCAACTACAGACAACTTTCCCCAAATTGTGAAACTACTTGAAGTCATGAAACTGTCATGAAGTTACTAGACAGTTTGCTTTTCCTTTGGGTAAAGCCAATCAGCAAACACAGATGGCCTATGATCCGCACACCCTAGCTCTTAAAAACACATTTTTTGTTTTGACAGTATTGTTACTGAGTCCAAGCTGATACTGCTCACCACAGGACAGATGAATAAATCTGGAGACAAGTTATTGGGGCAAGGAATAGTGACTTTATTTGGAAAGCCAGCAAACCAAGAGGATAGTGAACAAGTGTCCCAAAGAACCATCTTACCTGACTTAGAATTCAGCCTTCTTTTATACTAAAAATGAAGAGGGTATGGTTGATTGTTGCAAACTTCTTGGTATCAGAATCCTTTGTTCTTGCAGCTGTCCATGTAGGTCAGGTTATGATGTTCCTGTAATCCTCCAATAAGGCAAATGTTATTCTCTGTTCTGCAACTTTTTATCTCCATATGAATGAAAAGGTGTTATACCTTTAAAGGTCAGAGCCTTGAGAATGCGCTATCCTGTATATTTTAGACTATAGGCAACATTCTTAACTAATAGCAAAAGCAATGGAATACAAAGGTTAAAGTAAGAGAAACAAATCCAATATGGATTCAGGTTTGTTCTTCCCTATTACAGTATCTTTTTAATGAAATAAAGAGAAAAAGAAAAATTATATTCCTATGTCATATGTAGTAAGGGATCTTTGGGAATAAGTCTCATTTTAATCTTATCAGCCTTTTGTTTGAAAATTATAATTGAATCAGTGTAATTACTTCTGATCTGCATTTCACAAAGTTATGGCCAATTTTATCAAGAAGTTATAATAAAAATTATGATTAGTAAGCAGGACATCATGTAGAATATATTGCTAACCATGAAATTAATGGCCACTCCCAAACACCTTATCTAAAAAAACAACCTTCAACACAAAGGCTTGTCTCAATCAGAAAGTATCATGCTTGTTTATATATTAACCTTGCTGCTTGTTTACTATCTCCCTCATGGTAATGCAGATTCCCCGGAGGCAGGGCCATTGTCTTGTTTGTTTACCATGGTATCTCCAGGGTCAGGCCCAGGGGAAAAATTAAGTAAATATGAATTAATGCATAAATGATTCATGAAATAGAATCTGGAAATGATTAGCAATCAAGTATTTGGAAAGCTCTTTCTCATTTACTCTTTCTTTCTTAGATCCTATTTGATTCATTGCTTTCTTTCATTTTAAGTCAATCTCACTTTTTCTGTGTGCACATAGCCTGAAATAGTTTCTGCAAAATCCCTGAGTTTACATAATCTGAAATCAATCCATTTTCAAGGATAATTGACTGTCTCTCAGACCCAATCCCAAATTTCTAGAAGATAATCTGATTAATTTATTTTGGGTTAGCATTCATCCACTGTCAAAGTATATGGCTAAGCAAGAAAAATCATGTGTCACCTACCTGATTATTGGGGATCTATCCCTATTTAATTGGAGAGTGTCTCAACAGTATCTTTTATAATATATTTTAGGATAAAGATAGTCACTACTATATTAGAATTTATTGTGGTTGTCAAGAGATATTTGTTGATGACAAAATTAAAGTGGAAGTTTTAAAACATGGATTGCCCCTCCTTTTTTTTTCATGCCCAGCTCATGGAGAATGAGGTCTATGCTCTTGCCCCTTGAATCTGGACCTTGTAAGCAGTAGAATAAAGCATTGGTGACACCAGGCCAATTTATGAGTTCAGATCTTAAGGAACTGACATTTTCCTTGCCATGTTCTATGCTTAATTATTAATAGTGTATATATATATATATATATATATATATATATATATATATATATAACAGAAGCTACCTGCATTTAATTCTGATTTATACTCTGATTTCACCTTATTCAATTAAACAATTAATCACTTCCACTCTGTCTTGCTACAAATATTCATTTGAATTTAGTTTTTAGGTAAAGGAAAAATTAGGCTTTTTTCAACAGGGATCTCAAAAAATACAAATAACAGTGATTTTCTCAGTTATGTTTTGGGACATGCCCACTGGTAACAAAAGGTGCTTAGCTGTGATAGGGATTGAGTAGGATAATCAAATAGTCAGCTTAGAAACCCCATTAGGGGATTGTAGATAGGGAATTTTAGGGGGTTTGGGAGACCACACTAAGATTAATGATCACTCAAGAAATTAATGGGAAAATCCTGAAACAACATAGGCTTGCTTGACTCATAAAGCAGAACAAGTCGCTTAGCATCGAGGCCAGATTGGCTTGCTTAACAACAAAATCAAGCCAACTTGATTAACAACAAAATCATGCAACAGAAGCACGAGACATGGCCCAAAACGATAAAACAATGGTGGCATGAGACCTACATCCTGCTCAATGAGCTCAATAAGTTAATGACCCCCAAAACATGCTCTTTGACCCCTAGGACATATTCTTTGCACAATGCGCTAAAAACAATAAAACAATAGTGGAGAGTAAGACCTACAACCTGCCCAGTGGTGTCATCAAGTTAATGACCTCCAGGGCATGCTCTGTGCACATATAAAAGCAATCATTTATGGAAAGGTGGCATTTCAAAGTGAAAGACCCTCATTGCACTGAGACCTGAGATAATTTTTCCAAAGTGCCATGACAGTCCCAGCCTGACCATTTAGGGACAAAAAACCCAACCTGGAGGAGGAACAGATGATGAAAGCATGACATCTACTCAAGAAAGACAAAGAAGGTCTTCTCTCCCTTCCCTCTCTTCCTTTGATTATAAAAACGTAACCCACTAAGTATTTGGGGCAGTGCAATGCTTGCCTGCCTGCTTATAAGCCTCACAAGTATCCTATTTTAATAAATCACTTCTTATCTATCACTTTGCCTCTAGCTGAATTCTTTCTGTGCTGAGACATAAAGGACCCGGCTCCTAGGAGCCCCCCGAAATGACACCTAATGGTTTCAGCTGTGTCTCTTACATAATGATTATTCTTAATGATTATTGATAGAGCAGGGTGCTTTAAATTATATTTTTAGCAGAGTTCTAAAAACAGAACAATCATTTAATGAATATTTATGGATTGACAGATTGATTAATTTTACAGGTATCTTGTGCAGTAGAAGTGAAGGTCAGCAATGCTTCAATCATGTGGAGCAAAAATGGAAAAGAAATCCAGCCTTGTTTAATAAAGGTAACTAAGGAAAACTGAGGAATAATGTTAAGCATTGGTGGGTGGAGGTGGGAGGAGTCTGGTGTATTAAACTGCTGCCATTATAGGTGAACAGCAAGAGGGAAACTATATCAGCTCTACCAGCAGAGCACAACAGCTGAAAAACTTGTCCCTTATAAGTCAGTGATTAATAATTATGTTATAAATTTATTACTTCCTACCAAATTGCATGAATCTGAATATATAATTAATATTTACAGAAAATATAATAAAATTGAATGTTCTATACTATTCCATTTCAAATTTTTATCAGTGAAAGAGGGAGATTGTGTTGCTGTTTTGTAACAGAGTTTTCCACATTCACCTACCTGCACAAGTTGGGTCCATTTTTAAACGGACATTTGCAAAACAACAATTCTCCACTTTTCAAATATCTGTTTCCATGTCTCATAAATTGAATGGACCACAAGATTGTGGATACAGTCTTATTTACTTATTGTGATTGTCCTCTGTTTGTTGAGGTTGGTAAGAGTAAACACAACACTTAAGGACTAGCAGCCATAATCAGAAATCAGCCTAAGTTTATAATTTTCCCAGTTCAGACCTGGATGCTAATATAATGAGGGAAAGAGCATTTTTCATTAGGATAGATGCAATCTTCCCTATAGATAGAGAATTGTTCCCTTTTACTAAAAATTAGAAATAACCAAAACAAAATTGCAGAAGCTGCAAATATTCCAGGGAAGAACTATAGAAGGAAAACTCTGTACAAGAAAATAAAACACCATAGTAATGGATTCTGATAGAGTTTTTAAAAACTCTATTAAAAGACAAATATAAAATTTAATTTTTATTCCAATACATAAAAAGCAAAAAAGAAAGGATAAGATTTTATGCATAAATAAGACTCCATTACACATTTTAATAACTTTTTTGAAAGAACATGAATTGATATTATATATTTCCTAGTTTTCATAAGTCTGTTTAAATACAAGGTGGATTCTATGGACTTATGTCTAAAAAGACAATGTAAATTCATTATTTATGCAGGTGAAATAAATGATAAAACATTTACATTAAAAATAAAACTTCACAATAATATCTTCTGAATAAATTGGCTCTGTGTAATATTTTTAATCTTACTGTGTTAATATATATTTAAATCATATTTTGAGTCAGGTGATTCCTGAGATATAATAAGGTTTGTAATAACATTGCAAATTTAAATGTTTCTGTATCAGGGATATTACAAACTTTGAGCACATATTGACAATATAAAAGTGCTAGTGCTATGCCATACTAGTGCTATGGCTTTATGTAGAATTAAGTTTATTGAATAGGTCAATCTTATTTTGTGATATTCATTTGGATATATTCATTTATTTTCTATTCATTTGTTTTTATTTTTGTTTTTTATAATTTTTCTCCCCAAGAAATTGAGGTTTTATTTACAAATATTATAATAAGAATTCTGGAATTGTTTATTAGCTTTTAAATAATTTACAAAGATATGGACAATAAGATTTGGGCAATTTTGGATTTAATTGTGATTATTAAGAAAACCAGCAAAGTGAATCATATTTATTTTATAATTGGCCAATAGACAGAGCAAAAGATGGTCTGAATATGACATGCTGTGACTTTAACACTGCATTTGACGTAGTCATTCTTATAACCTGTTAGTATATATGGACTAATATAGTCTGAATGAAAGTGGATTTAAGTATTTTGAAAAAGGGAAACAACATAATGTTATTTTATAAAATAAAAGCCATCAAGGAAAAAGTCTTGAGCAAGATGCACAGAATTCTCTTTTTATCTAGATACTATTAAATGTGTATTACTAAATATTTGGAGGAAGTTATAGTAGGCAGGTTCTCATATCTTCCGGATAGCACAAACCTAAATGAGCTCTTAAGTAAAGAACTAAGTTAAAAATCATCTTTCCATGAAGGAATGATAAGTTAGAAAGACAGGAATTTGATTCTCACAAAGATACATTTAACATCTTACAATCTTAATTTTCAGTAAAGACCCAGAAATATTTCATCAAAATATCTTGTGTGTTATATTGCTCTAAGGTATAAATATATGTACCTCAAAAAAAAAAAAAAAAAAAACACCAAAGAAAACAAAATAATAAATATGATCAAATTTGTTTGGGCAATGATTCAAACCATATATATATATGAAGATTTGTAAGTAACATTGTGCTATAGAATATTTTTTTTTATTATGGTAAAAAACACACAATACAAAATTTACTGTCTTTACCATTTTTAAGTGTACTGTTCAGTAATGTTAAGGTATATTCATACTGTTGTGAAACAGATCTCCACTATTTTTTCATCTTGCAAACTGAAACTCTATACACATTAAACAACTTCTTTTTTCCCCCTCCCCCCACAGTCCCTGGTAACCACTATTCTACCTATTGTTTTTATGACTTTGATTACTTAGATACCCCTAAGTAATTAATAGTTTTTTATAAGTTCTGTTTTATAGAAACCTGTTAATGCAGTACATCCCATGTATATTTAATAATAGAACACTTTTCCCTGAAACACATCCAAAAATCACTTGTGGAACACAACCTTGTAGAACAGTATGTTGAGAAACACTCAGCTATTATTTTTAGAGCAAAACTATTAACATTTCTACTGCGTTCTGCTATGTTCCTTTTTAGGAGAACACTTTAAGAGTAAAATGTACAAACTAGAGAAATGTTAAGGGGAGCTGGAGAGAATTATGAAGTAACTGAAATCAGTGTGCCATGAGAAGGGTAATTGATATTTCATTTGAAAGGAGAAGATTTGGGGGCCAGATTATAAAGTTATATCAATTATTTAAAACTATAAAATTTTTAGTAAGAAACTTAGTCTATATATAAATCCAGAGAAAATAATTATAGTGAGTCAGCAAGGCAGATTTCAAATTAATAAAAAGTAGCAGCTTCTAAAATAATTTAGCTATCTTTTACCAGAAGTTTGAAGTAAAAGTTTATATGATTTAATATAAGAAATATTGTAGAAGAGATTCCTAATCAGATATAAAGTTAGATTAAATGCCTGTTAAGTTTCTCTGAAGTTATTATATAGGATTCTAGATCTTAAATTTAAAAAATAATACCAAGAATTTTGCCATTTAGATCAAAAAATGATATGTACTGGATGATTTTTCCTTAAAAATATTTAGCTAATTTTTATTCATTAGTTTTTAACAACTTTTTCAAATATGATACACCTTAAGGTAATCTGATTAAGTCACAATTTTTGCATCAAAAATTCTAAAAAAATTATGAATTCCTTTTAATCTTCAGATACTTAACTGAGAATTATAAATACCTACCACTGTGAAATATTTCAAGATCTGCTCCCAGTGGGTTTAGCCAATGCTCATGCTGCTGTCCCCAGGCTATATTTTTCTTTCCCTAAACATATTAGAGTCAGCGTAATCTGTTGATAACCAAATGTTTCCTTGGGAGCTTCAGTTTTCTGAATAAATTAGTTTTGGCAAGTGTTAATTGTAAGAGGTTCATTGTGGACCCAAGAGTATATAGTAAAGAATACCAAGTGTTTCCTTTAGTGAAATCTGACTTTTGGGTAGCTTTCTGCTTATTTGCTATTTATGGTTTCTAAACAACACACAACCAGTAAATGTTCTTTGTCCCAGAAACCCTCCTTCTTATTTTTTTTCCTCTAAGAGGTAGGAACCATATCCTTTATAAGAAAACATTAAAATTTTAAAAGTGATACTAAAAGTAAAAATAAAGTGTTTAGCAAAATCATCTCCTGATATTTGTACTTTTTATAAGTACATACTGTCTTCACTACATATATTTTAATTAAAATGCTGTGTTCAGTTAAAAAATTATATTATGTCTCTCAAATATTTAGGGGAGTGTATTCTATTTAGATAAAGAATAAATCAAACATCTTCAGTGGCTGGAACGCTAAAAGTGAAGGCTCTTGATTTATTTTTTATCTTTATTTTTTATCTTTATTTTTTATTGGAAACTCTGATTTTACATGTATTTTGCCCTTTGTTTACATATAATAATAAACATCTTTGAGAAAAATATTTCTATGTTTTTGATCTTTTTTCATTCAGTTTCTGTGTCCTTGAAAAAAGCATGATAAAGGATGATGTCATGGTAACATGGCAGCAAATGGATGGATTGTGACCCGAGGACTAGTGGGAAAGAGAAGTGTGCTTTCTGACATTTCTCACGCAAGTAGCAAATCATCGAGCCTTTTTTTCAGTGGGAGTGCAGAAGAAGAAACTGATTTGACTTGTACAAAAATACTCAGTGTTTCTTGGAATCATTGCCTGTATCTCAATTACATTCTGTGGGGGGGAAATGAATTTGGTTATTATTTTTAACTGACATAAAAGGATAGAAATGCAGAGGTCCATCTTTCACTAGCTCCTATGGACAGTGAAATGGGAAAATGAGTGGTCAGAATATATAAGCTCTTACTTGTAATAGGCTGTGACTATAACAAGTACAGGGCAGTAATCACTTTGTCAGGAGTTTGCAGCTGAGAATATCAACAGCTAATTCCTTTCAGTGAGAAAAAAAGACATTTTAGAAAAGTGGGAAGTTTTATTTGCATTTGAAAAGCTATGTTGTGTAAATTCAAAGTAAGTTTGTTGCAAAGACCCTGTAAGGAAGTGCTTGGAGTGATTAATGATTCAATTCTATCTATAAATGCCATGTGGAGAAACATAAAGCCAGAAAATTGTTGTATCAAAGTGCAAGGTCAGAGTTTATAGAAGACTAGAAACATTCAGGATAAACACTCTTAATGCTGATCACTTAAGATACTGAATTCTTTTGTTTAAACATGGGTCACATTCCATAAAATAATAAAATATACCCATAACAACCTCTGCATGTAATGTATCCTTCACAATTTCACAGAGAATATTAAAGTGATTTTATTTTATGAAAAGTCTATACAAAACTGATTAAATTTTCATTTGGTTCTTGAATATCCCAATTATGCTTTAGCACTCATTCTTTTATTACTATTTTCACCCACAAACTGAGCACATCTCTGTTAGAATTTAACCTCTACACTATAAACTATTTTTGAGTCTCATTTTGATAAAAATTGGCAAATACTGGAGGTTTAATAAATTAATGAAAGTCTTTGTGTCACTTGTTATTGAAATCCTCAGTTTAAATAATGTGTAACACATAAAAATGAATCAAATATGAGATTTTGCTAATTAATTCTCTATTACAATTGAAGTATTTATTTTGATAAATGTTGGAATAATAACATAATAATGTTAAATACTCTACCAACATTTTATTTTTAAAAAGAGCAAATTAGAAAACTGGCTTCTTATATGCAGAATATTAAGTAATGGCTATAAAAATACACCTGTAAACATAACATATGGCACAGTGGTGCTAGCTGAAAACAGAGTTGAGCAGAAACTAACATGATTTTTCACTGATTCTGAGCTTGTTGCTCAAAGGCTGTGATCCCAAGAGTTTAGCAGGGTCAGATGCAATTGGGATGGCAAGTTTTAGATTCTTTTTTTTTTTTTTTTTGTAACATTTATCAGTGGCTTTCTAAAGATACCATTTTCAATTGGTATTCTCTACTCATTCCAATATGCCAAACAATAAATAGGGCACTTCAGAAATGCAAAGTCCTTGACAAGTGGTCATTTTTCTACAATGTGTTTCAAGAATATTTTTCCAGAATCAGAGGACTTAGACCATGGAATGTCACAGCAGGCAGGGATCTTGAGGGGCTTCTCTGTTCCAGCTGTCCTAAATTGGCTCTTATTTGTCTTCTAGCCTCGGACCAACTCCAGTGCTAGGAATTAGAGATCTATCATCCGTTTAACATCTTTCCTATTTGTTTTTTCCTTTGACTAAGCTCAAATCTCTCTTGTTTTTGCATCTTTTGCAGCTACACAAATAGATTGAGCACACACTTAATCAGGAGAGTAAATGGTCATTTACTGTGTAACTACACATAAAATATGTGAAAAATAAAATTTCGAAGCCTTTCATGAGTTTATAGAAAATACTATTCTAGAGCTATTTATCTGTCTATCCTATACAGTTCTTCCTATTTTAAAAATGAATTCATCATTCATGGCAAATGTCAAGATGACAAGCTAAGTTGACAAGTCCTCTATTTTTATATACAATAACTGAAGCATTCCCTACCCGACTTTGAAACAATGCCTCAGGCCTAAGCTTGAGGAAGAACCTATGGGGATGAAGATATCTCAGTTCCTGCTGCCTCAGTTTAGATGCCAGAAAAATGCCAATTTTATCAACTCTTGTCCAGAAGATATATAAGTATTTCATGTAGACCATGTGAGGATGCTACTGAGATGAAAAAACTGAATACCTAGATCCTCAGCTAGATTTAAAATAGGGATACACAAAAGAAAGACTGGGTTTCATGTCTAACTTTAAATATAAATACTGATTTTTTTATATCTCTATGCAGTTTTGAAATTTTTTCAGTCTTTCTGTAAGCAATATTCACAGTCTCAAGTGTTAAAAGACATGTATAGAATATGTTAAATATGAGGCATGCAATAGGCTAAAATTTTTGTAGGAAAACTACACTATAGGTATATTACTCGAGGACGTTTATTTGAGATCATTACATAGTAGGAGAGGGTAAGTTTGCGTATCTCTAACATTGTCTTGTTTAATTCAGTTTGTAAAATGGCAAGTATCTTAAGCATGTATCTCCTTAAACAGAGGAGAACTTATGATGGTACTTTAAATATTGATACAATTATCTGTGTTATTGATAGATTGAGAGATTGAGCAGAGACCTTTTATATTCTAACCAGAAGCAGAATCCCTCATTAAGCATCTACTTCACATTAATGCACAACAAGATAGAGAGTGAGGGGGATGTGTTTTTTGTACACACATTTCAAATATTTCACATATTTGGAATGAAGCAAGACACCAGAGAGAGAAAAATGATCTGAAATTCAGGTTATAATAATGAGAATGCTCATTTTTTCATATTTTAATGCTGACACCTATAAGTGATATTGGTTCTCCATAAGAGTAAATATTTATAAGCATATAGAGACAGTAGAAAATAAAAATAAGTAAAAGATAAAATCCATTAAAATTTTTAAAAATAAGAAGAATGAAAAACTGAAAAAAATCAAATAAAGCTAAAAAGTGTTAATGGAATTATTTTAAATTGTTACACTCAATGAAGTTTTGGTTCATTTAACTAGGATTTTAAACTAGACATAAATGTGGCTTCCAGAGTGAAATAAAAAAAAAAAAAAAACTAGTCTTAGAAAATGAGAAATACTGGATTTTATCATAAGGGGTAGGTATTATTTCAAACATAAGTACCTGTATTTAGAGATGCTATATTTAAGACTATTAATATATATATTAATATATTAACTATATATTAATATACTAATATATTAACTAATATATATATTATAATCTCAGGTTATAGGAAATAGAAACAGATTTATTGTGTTAATAGAGCTTTATTTTAAGGAACACATATATATTTATTTGTTATATATATACATGTGTGTGTGTATATAAATCTAGAACAAAAAGAGAGTCAGTAGCACAACCAAACTTAGAACAATTTGGAAAATTGTTCAATATATATTAGTAGGTCCATTTGCCTTAGAGTTCCTTTGAAGACCCTACAACAGAAGCTTCACCAGTCTGCTTCTGACCACATTCCACCAAGCAAGAGCCTCTACTTTTCTATGTTATATTCTTACACGTAAGTCGTAGCTTGAGCTCCTGAATCAACTATATTTAAATTAAACTCTGTCACTTTGTAACTTAATGAATTTGGGAATTTTACTTAATCTTTCTAATTCTCTTTATTCTCATCCATAAAAAAGATATTGATACCTACCAAACTGAAGTGAGCTTAAAATAAGATAAATATATATTAACTATTTGTATTTAGCCTTTCCATCATAATCACGACTCATTTTTCTACCTTTGATTTCCTCTACTTTTCCTTTATTCTACTTTCTCATGACTTGCTTTCTTCAAAATTAAACCTACCTGCTCTCACAGACTCACCAGGTATACTTCTATTTTAAGAAAATTATTTTTAAACAGGTGTATATATCCTTTTTGATTATGCAAAGCTATTATAATAGATATGACTAGGCTAGGATAGCTTTAAGAACTTGAGTATTCCAGATTCTCATCTTTCCCATGTATTATTCCCTATATGTGCTCTGTCAGAAATTCTTCCTGAAAAATTTAGTACAAGTATGTTGGGAAATTAGTCTAAATCATTTTACTATTCCTTTTGGAAATCATATAGGAACAAAAGCAGCATCATTATTGAATGAAATACATGAAAATATCAAACTGAGAAATTCGGCTATTCCAAACTATCTGTAAACATTTATAAATATATGTGTAACTATGTGTAAACACTTACAGCCAAAACAAGCAGAACTAGTGTGAAAAGACACAACAATCTATAAGGTTTATGTAGTAATATCTAGGAGTCAGACTGACAGAAGCCAGAAATTAGCAGGAAATACTCATCCCCAAAAGGCAAGGACCTCACTCTGAGTGAAAACTGATGCTGTAAGCAGTAAAGAAATAACATTAAAGACATACAATATATATGAACATATAATATTATATATCTATATAATGTATATACACATTTATATTTGTAGGTATACTGAATTTATATATATATAGTATTTATATCTGTATCTATATCTATATCTATCTATATCTATATCTATACAGAGACAGAGAAAGGGAATAATGAATGTCATAAACAAAAAAATAATAATTGTAGGAGCAGAGTGTTAGCTCTAGAAACTAATTATATATACATACACAATGCTTATAAATTTGAAGGCCATAGAGGAGATAACCAAATAGTGTTATAGAATTGTTTTAAAGTAGAATTGATACCTTTCTGAAGAAACAGAAATTTCAAGTTTACATATTGATAGAATACACAATATTCCAGAGAAACTTGATAATTACCTATCCACATTCAGATTTTACATATGAATAATACATATATAAAACTATAAATATAAACACTCCTTTGGACAGCAAGGCATATTGACCAAGTCATTTAAAAAATAGAGAAAATCCTGAAGGTAAAGATTTCTTCACAGTAACTTATTTACTGAAGTTCTTTCATTTCTTGGCAGTTTTAAATAAGAAAAAAAGTCTCACTCATAAGGAGGTCTCAGGAGAACTAAACAAATACACATTAATAAGATTTAGAATGCCCAAATGTCTTATTTTTCGCATGCTTAAACATGAAGAATTATTTTCAGCCATTCTCAAGGAAGTTCAAGCAACCAAGTCAATATTGATTAGAGTTGCTGATTGTTTTAAATCTAACAGTAGTGTTTTTCAAAGCTACCAATTTGGTATATATATACATACATACATTTGAAAAATATTTAAAATGGTAGTAGATATGTACATACAAATACAACCTTGGCTAAAACCAACAAATAAGACAAGACATAATTTCTTTCTAATTTACTGTGATTTATTCAATAAAACACTTGAATGTATTTAATTGTATCATTCTACAATATATTTTTGAAAATAATCTTTATTTTGTTCCATATTGTGATTGTTTCTGCTTTTTATAAATTAAAAATAAAATTAGAGTCTGTTTGCCAGATAGATTAATTTTAGCAGATAAAAGTAAGCAAATAATAAATTATTATAACATTTTATGAACCTTAAAATCATAACCTGAAGCAAGTGTATGAAATAATCCAAAAAGAAAAGAATTATGTTACTAATGATTTTTTAGAAGGTGAATGAGAAATAAATCTACTGCTCTATTATCACACTTAATTTCCTTTCCCTTCAACTTTAAAATAAGTGCTTATCTGAGGCATTGATAAAGTATTTAATAATTGTATATCAGATATGAAGAGATAATGGGTTAGACGGTAGGCTATAGTTCCTAAGGCTTTTACTCATTATGACTCTTGACAGAGGTGAGGAAAATGAGAAGAGAATATGTTGAAATACATTTTTCACACATATCTTTTATGATTTTATAAATATTAATAAGATTATGTAGTCTCCTGATATCACACATTCTCTAAGACTTCACCTTTCCTAAGTTTTAATTGACTAACTCTGCTCATATAGGAAATAATGTCCTTCAAAACATTTTAAATATTTCAGTTTTCTTTTTCTGGACTATTTCCAAATTTTATATCTCCCCTTGGTATTGAGTAGAAATTCAAATAGTTTTTCAAGATGCTGGTAAACCTTTTAATAATAATATTTTTGGTTTTCCATTCAATAATCATTTGACAATGTTAACAACTTTGTAGGTCTTTGTTTTCCACTTGGCAGTCCATTGGAATGTTTTCAGGAAACATTTTGCAATTAATCAATCATCCAGTGACTTTGAGTACTGTATTGTGGAAGATCAAAAAAAACTTGTAAGGTAAGGTATGATTACAATGGGATGAATTTACAATCTGAACTGAAAAGTTTCCCTACAGAACACTTTCAAACTTATATCCTCAAAAACCTTTTTTTTTTTAACTTTTCATTGACACCACATCAACTCCATGTGATTTTATCTTCTATACTTGTCCACCTCAATATCTAAATTTTTGTTTCTACATACAGTAAATTTTGTGTTTTGAAGTAATCCTTAAACAGACTTCTATGTAATTTACATGAGCTCCCTTAGATAAGTATAGACTGGAGTTCTTATTATATGTTCTCTATATGGTACATCACTACATTGACACATACCTGCCACTCATCTGCCCACTCATGCAATTTCACTCATACTGCTTACAGGTTAAAAAAAAAGAAAAAGGTGTTTTTTTTAGCATTATTTGAAAATTAGGGAATTTTAATGTCCACTTTCATCCAAAACACAAATAAGTACAGCACCAGGACTGTATTGTCTTGGATCTAGACACTCTGTTCTCTGGTCTTCAAAATGCTATATTATTATTAGACATGCCCTATCAATTAATAATGGGCAGTGTATTCCATGTTAAAAAATGTATAAAGTCAAACTGTGGTGTTCTGAGATTGAGATGAGAGGCAGTATTTTTTTGAGAGGAACTGAGTGGGTCTTATGTCTTGTGAGAGTTAGTCTTAAAAATCCCATGGTATTTGCCACTGCCATCACCACCTAGACTTAGAGAATCTTTCCCCAAAACCTACCTCTCAAATTTAAATTTGTGCCTTTTCCTTTTCTGTGATTATATATAAGGTAAATCTGGGACATTTTAACAAAAAATGTAAAATCATAGTAAAAAGAAAATAATTAGAGAGATATTTATTTGAATTAACAGGTGTACAGAACAATTTATTCATCTTCAGACTGTAACATCCTTCAGGGATAGTTTATCCCAAATCCTTAGACTGTCCCATGGTCAAAACTCCTATCATCCTCCAAGAGTTAATTTAAAACTAGCTAAACTTCTATAGTGTGGTTCTCAAGTGGGGTGATTTTATCCCTCAGGGGATATTTAGCCACCAAAATCCAATGAATTAGATTTGGAGTACAGGTACCGAGGCTATAGCAATTTGGAACTGTAACTCAGTGATGAATAAATGGAGTGGACTTTAACTACATGGGCATGAAGACTTTTGGTGGTGGGTAAACCAGATGAAACTCTAAGTCATATATGTCCCTTACTTTTTTAAGTTTACTGATAGGAGTTTATGGCTTATCCATTCCTCTCTGTCTCTTTACCTACTCTTTCTCCCTTGTCATTTATAACTAACTGGACTGGTGTGAAACATGCAGATATCTAACATAGCCAGAGTAGACATTCTCCTTTCTTCTTTGGGACTGGGAGAGCCACATAAGGTTATTTTTTCTTCTCTGTCAATCCTCTGCCAGATTATTAGTGATTTCTGCAAATACTTTCCTATGAATATACTGTCTAAGTGTTTTGTCTTTATGGAGATCTCTTTTTCTTTCCTCCTAAGGTATTAACAATTGCAGAGAATTCCTCCCAAATACTTTTCAACTCCTTCACTCATTTTTCTGATAGTCATCTTAGCATTTAATGTTTTCCCTCGATTTCTACACAATTATTTCTATAGGGTTGAATTTTCATAAAGCTTTCTACCTTAATTCTCCTGTTTCATTTGGCCAATTTCCTACCTCAATTCCTGGGACTACCTACCTTTTCAGACTATTTCCATGTTTCCAAAATTCTTTTTTGTTAGCTGTTACAGAAACCGATTTTGTTTCTTTGCCTGTTTGCAAACATCTCACTGGCTGAGTTTTTCTTTCATGGCACAACCTCCCACAGAAGCCATACTTAAACATCTTTAATCTTGATCATAGGATACTCAGAGACAGTTTCATTAGTATTATATGTTTCTATTCTCTGGAAAAATATTACTTATGATATTGACCAAGAAATTTAATTCCACTGCTCATCATTGTACAAATGAAACAAATTATCATAATTTCTTAATGTAAAACAAGCATTAATTTTTCAAGATAGTAAAATCATCAGGTGGCTGGACCTGAGACCACCCTAGCTTAACTTTTGTCTTTGTGAGTTACCTTGGCCTTGTGAAATCTGTTCATTCTTAATGCCACAAACATCACAGACTCAAGGAACATCTTTTCTTCTTTAATTATCAAGTACAAATACAGGAAAACTGTATAATTTCAAACATATTGTTAATATAAACTAAAATATTTAAAACTCATCTGAGGTATGGGATGATTTTTTGTATCATTTTAACCCCACACATGTCTACTCATACCTTTGGTGTTTAAGAACCTTTCTATTGGGTAATTTGCATAAATGGCTTTATAGACCCCTTTTCAAAATAATAACCATTCTTCTCTTATAAGGAATTTCTTTCCTGTGGCATACATTTGAGGTTTCCTCTGTTGCAATCAAGAAAGGAAAAACAGACTAAGGACAAAAACAGACTAGGTATACATCACACACTAAATTGCATATTCAAATTAAGGAGCTGACTTAGCTTATATGGATACATTTCTGCCTCATTTTCTTACTTAGCAGCCATGTTACAAAGTCCATCTTTCTCACCTTCAAGCATTTGTCAATGTCTTTGAGCTTTTTTTTTTTTTTTTTCTATTTCATACCAGGGAAGCTTGGCTGAAAAAGAGGCAGACAGACAGACAGACAGAGGGAGAGAATGAATTAGAATTTTTCTCTCTTGTCAGTCTTAATATTGCCTTGCAAATTCTGATTTCTGATTTAATCATTCTCTGGGATATTGACACTAAGGGGGGAAAAAAAAAAGACTCAGGACACAGCTTACATGTTTTCTACAGAAAGATAAACTTTCCTAAAACTTCCAAATGATAATAATATCAGAATACAATATAGATAGCTCAGTGGTAATTTAAGAATTATATGCTCACTGTATAGCATAGGGAACTATATTCAATGTCCTGGGATAAACCATAATGGAAGAGATTATAAGAAAGAATGTAAATATGTATAACTGAGTCACTGTGTTGTACAGCAGAAATTAACACATCGTAAATCAACTATACTTCAATTAAAAAAAAACTCCTTTCTAACTAATTATTTCTAAGTTAAATGCAATTGCGGAATGATAAGTGTAGAAACTGGAAAAGTTTTCACTGTTTGGCCTGGTTTATAAGATAGAATTTGAGATTTGTATTCATAAATATAATGCAGATTATTTCCACGTATGGATTTTGAGTTTGCTGACAATGTCTAAATAGCAAATTTAGAGTTCTTTTAAGCCATAACCAGTGTTTTATGTTGGCTTATTCACAAGTTTAAAGGTGTGAATATATTTTCCTGAAGGATCCTCTGACACAGCACCTGCCACAAACGTTCACTTTATCACTCTTGCCAGTGGCTGTACACGCAAGAAACTAATTTCTTTATTTCTAAATACACATTAGAGACATTATCTCACCAAGCTTCCCCAAATCCTTATTATATTTATATTACTGATGAGGTAACTAACACAGAGAGCACTGAAGGATTTTTCCGAGGTTATATGTATAAAAACGGTGCAGGGACCATCCCCCTATTGTCAGATGCCTGGTTAAGCAATCCTATCTCTCAGTTTTGCTTTAGTTATTTTGCCCAGGAAAAAGGTGTCCTTTTATAACAGACACCTAAACTTTTCCCAGGAGGGGACACAGTTTAATAACATCATTTTTTAAAATACCGGTGCTTTCAGATACACCCGTCTCCATATCCTCCAGGAGAATACATTATGAAATGTCTAATCTCTCTCGCCTGCTATCAGTCACTCTTCTGACCCTCAGCCTTTGATCCCATTTTAAACAAAACAATGATCTGTTTTAAACAAAATAACTACTAAAATTTCCCTTTAATCCAGTTAGACTTTATATATTGTATTACTTCTCTCTACCTTTCTAAAAGGGAAATGAACATGCAGTTTAAATATTGGGAGACTGGGGTTGACATATATACACTAATATGTATAAAATAGATAATTAACAATAACCTGTTTATAAAAATAAATAAATTAATTAAAATAAAGTGCTTTCATACTCAAAAATAAATAAATAAATAATATACAGTATATATGTTTATCAATCTCTTACTTCTTGACATCTTCCTGTATTGAAATGGTCCTCTATCTGTTGGAAGCTACTAGTAACCTATTAATAACGAGTATCAACTGTTTCTATGATTTTTTTTCCCTTTTCTTCTTTCCATTGAGAAATGGAATATTTCCTGTCATATCAGTAAACAAAGGATGTCACATTCATCAGCAGTTGCAGCCCTCCAGCATGAGCCAGTGAGCCCTGAGGAAACTCAGAAAGGAAAGAATACCTGCCATCTAGCAGCTGTCAGACTACAGCCACTCCCTACAGTGAGCCCTGAGGAAACTCAGGTTGTGAAAACACAGGATACTGGGCCCAGATAGCTGAGGTACATATCAAAGGAATGATTTCAGTGAGCCCAGACTCTTGAATCTTCCCATATATAGAAAAGCTCTAAATTCCTTAACTTGGGATATCTGGTTTTCTTTAATTTACAATGATCCTTTGATGTTCTGACTACTTGCCAGTTTGTTACAAAACTTCCATATAACCTGGCTCCCCCCCACTCACCTCCTTGGAGCACTTCTCTCAGGGTTACTTGAGATGCTGCCTCCCTGGCTTGAAGTCCTAAAAATTCCCACTGAATAAAACATAACTCTTAACTTTTAGGTTGTGAATAATTTTTCAAGTCCATACCATTCTCTTTCCTTTCTTGGCTCCTATCCTCCCTCCTCTTCATTATCTCCTTCTCTTCCCTCCCCCCATCTATTTCTTTCCTGAATAACTTTCTTTAAAATTTGGAAACATAATACTTGCACTGAGTGAAAATAAAATATTCAAAAATGCTAAAAAATATTAAGTGTCTCTCATCCTAAAGTCCCTCTTCTCAGAGATTCACTTTTAACCATTGATATTAATCTTTGTCAGGTAGGTAGTACCATAATTTTAGATAATATGATTAATCTCTATTAATTTTTGTGATATATGATTTAGTCCTGTGTGGAAAACAGAGATCATTCTAGGTATTTCAAAGAGAAGGAATTAAATATACAGAATTGGAGGGTCACTTCTGGTTTTTGGTTCAGCATGTAAGGAGCTTGAAAGTTGTCATTCCCATGCACCCAACAAGAAAAAGGGTGAACAAACTAAAAATATACATCTCTTCTTAGATCCATAAAAGAATTGAGGTCAGGGCAAACTTCTGTTCCCAGAGTTGGAGAGACAGACAAGGAGATAAAGAATCACAGCTTACTGAAGTTTTCTGTTTTGTGGGAACCAGGAACAGAGAAAGAACAACTAAACTGTAACTGATGAATTCCTGAGGCTCAATATGGACAAGTTTGTGTTAAAATCTCTAGAAAATCCCAGTATTAAAAGACCCCTACACCGGCAGCCAACCCAGGCCTCTGTGACTGTTCTCATGCAAGGTACTGGCCTAAACCTCCATGGCTGAGACCACTGCCATGCGTGCACTTGGGCCTAACCCTTCCAGCTGTGTACCTGCACATCATCGGCCTGACCCCTGTCAGTGGCCCCCATATGGAGATGTGCCCTGCCATCTGCCATAGGCCCATGTGAGACCCTGCAGCCACAGAAGTGCACACCTACAGCCATGACCCCCACAGCCTGCACCACGGGGCTCACCCCAGCTGTGCATCTGCATGTCCCTGGTCAGACCCCTGTTACTGACATCCACCACTGTGTGCCCTAAGTAAGACCTTGCTGCCATAGGTGTGCATACTGACACAGGGATCCCACAGCTCCTTTTGGGTCTAGATACAACCCTATCCCTTGTCACTGCCTGTACCACTGGGCTTGCCAGCAGTTGGCCCCTCCAACCCACTGGCCCAACACCCATCACCGGCCTCCACTGTCACATGCATACCCATGGGCATGGGGAGATGCCCCCTGCCATCTGCCATGTGTCAACAGGGAAACCCTGCAGCCACAGGAGTACCCAACAACTACCAGAGGCCTGCATCTGCCAGTGTGCCCACAGTTGTCCCTGGCCCTTGCTGTTGGCCATAGTCCTCACCACTACATATGTGTGTGCAATCGGCCTCTAATAGTATAAGGCACCTGAAGCTGGCCCCCTACAGCTGAATGTATGCACACCATTGACTCCAGCCACCACCACTGCTTGCCCTGATCCCAAGTCCATGGACCTAAAGGTGCCACTGAAGACCCCAACAGACCTTGCAGCCACTGTGGACACCAGTAATGGAATATTATTCAGCTACAAAAATGGAGGAGTCTTGCCATTTGTGACAACGTGGATAGATTTTGAAAACATTATGCTAAGAGAAATAAGTCAGACAGGGAAACAAAAATACTGTATGATCTCACTTATATGTGGAATCTGAAAACATCAAACACAGAAACAGAGTAGAATGGTGGTTGCAAATGGCTGATAGGTGGAGGAAATGAGGAGATATTGGTCAAAGGGTACAAACATTGATCATAGGATGAATAAGTTTCACAGATCTAAAGTACAACATAGTGAGTATTACTAACAATACTGTATTGTATACTTGAAAGTTACTATAACAGTAGAGCTTTAATTTTCTTACCATAAAACAACAGCAACAAAATTATAATTATGTCAGTTGAAGAATGTGTTAACTAACTTTATTGTCGTAAATATCTTGCAATATATATGTGTATAAAAATCATTACATCATATACCTTAATGTTATACAATGTTAGATGTCCATTATATTTCAATAAAACTGGAAAAAAAAACTTTAAAGAAAGCCTGTTGTGGAGAAACTTATAAAATACAAGTAAGGCCTTTAGTTTACTTAATAGTATTATACCAATGTTGATTTCATAGTTTTGATAAATGTACATGATTATATAAGATGTTAACATTAGTGGTAGCTAGGTAAAGACTATACAAGAACTCTCCTTATTATCTTCCTGACACTTCTCTAGATCTAAAATTATTTAAAAATAAAATATTTATTAATTCACCACAAAAATATCAAGAAGCCTCTAGGACACCCAAAGATAACAAGGGAGACAAAATCCACCAGAAGAAAATTTAGCTTCTTACACCAAGCTACAGCAAACAATAAACACAGTTTACCTCATAGAGAGATAAACATGAAGCCTCATACTAAAACCTTTTTACCTCAGTGCCTTTAGCCCAGTACACTCTGTCCCACTTTCAACAGCAACAAAAGAATTACAAGGCATGCTAAAAGACAAAAAACACAGTTTGAAGAGACAGTGTGGACATCAGACATAGAAGGAATTATGTACAAATAATTTGGTAAGCATAGAAGAAAAATAATAGAAGGAAATGAGGATGGAAAATTTATAAAAAAGAAAAGCGGTAATACAAGGAAGGGTGGGGGGGAGAGATAACTGGGAGTTTGGGATTGATATGTACACAATGCTATATTTAAAATAGACAACCAACAAGGACCTACTGTATAGCACAGGGAACTCTGCCAGTATTCTGTAATAACCTAAATGGGAAAAGAATTTGAAAAAGAATAAATACATGTAAATGTATAACTGAATCACTTTGCTATGCACTTGAAACTAAAACAACATCGTTAATCAACTATACTCCAACATAAAATAAAAATTTTAAAAATTCAGATGCTGCTAATACTCCTGAATAGAAATTTACAACAGCTGCTGCACTGTAGTAAATGCTTTTGCAACTAATATTTGAAGTGGTGTTGGGAGTTTTAGCCAGTGCAACTAGACAAAGGCAATTGGAGAGATATTGATTGTAATGGAAAAGTTATAAAGTTCTGTGACAATGAAAAAATTGAATTTTGGGGAAACAAAAAATATATGAAGAAATGACTGCAAACAATAACAGAATCCAGTTAAATAGTAAGATATAAAGTTAACAGACAGAAAAGGTGAGAAGAAAAGTGTTCACCTCAATCCATAGTTTTATTGTTAGTAGTTATATTCATATTTAGAAATGTATATACCCTTCACATATTGTATATATATGTGAATAAAGCAGATAAATGACTTTATTAATGCTGTTCAGAACCAGGACATGAGCATAACAGAAAAGAGTATAAAATGAAGTAATTTGGACTTCCCTGGTGGCACAGTGGTTAAGAATCCACCTGCCAATACAGGGGACACAGTTTCGAGCCCTGATCTGGGAACATCCCACATGCCGTGGAGCAAATAAGCCTGTGTGCCACAATACTGAACCTGCACTCTAGAGCCTGTGAGCCACAAATACTGAACTCACATGCCACAACTACTGAACCCGCTTGCCTAGAGCCTGTGCTCCGCAACAAGAGAAGCCACCGCAATGAAAAGCTCATGCACGGCAATGAAGAGTAGCCCCCACTCGCCGCAACTATAGAAAGTCCACGTGCAGCAACAAAGACCCAATGCAGCCAAAAATAAAATAAATTTTAAAAAATTTTTAAAAAAAGATTCTCTAAAAATGAAATAATTTACTAAACCCCTTAAAATTTAAATTTAAAATATCATTAGGGACTTGTCTTTAAAAAATAAATGTTTAGTTCTACCCATGTAAGGACCAAGAAGCAATAATAGCTCAGTAGAAACAAGCATGACTAATGCCTAGATATGATCTCCAGATATATTCCCCACTTAAAGGAACCAAGACTCCTTGAAGAAATGACAAATCCTGGGTCTTGTCAAGATGTATGAAATGAGACCAGAATATTTGTGCCACAAAGCAAATAACTTTTCAAAGATAGATTGAAGGGGTTCACTTGATCAAAGAAGTGATTTGAGCATTAAAAAAAATGACTATAGTTGATTCAGATTGAATATATAAAACTCCAGTTTTACTATGGGAAGCAACTAGGTCACCAATATTGTAATAAAAGTGTCAAGCAAAGAGAAATAATTAGTCTTTTCTGAAGTAACTATATTTCTGGTTAACAAAATAGCCCTAGCTGATGAGAGAAATTATTCTCTACAGATGTCCAGCTAAGAATTGCAGAAAGAACTAGAAAATCAAAAGTTTAGAAACCCTATTGAAACACTAATTCAAACAAAGCTTCTTAATGTGCAACTATTTTTATAAAATGTTGATAGAAAACTTCATAAATCTAATATTCAAGCTTAACATCACTAAGAATGAGACAATCAATTATTATTTGGGATTTGACAAATATGGAGTACATAGCACAACTTCTAAAGCGTTCCTAACCACAACATTTGAACTAAAATCTTATTAAACCATTAGAAGTAACTTTTACTTCTTACCCACAGGGATATGGTAAATAGAATTATAAGTTAAATAAAGTCACAAAGAGTCAAACATTGAAATCCTGATTCAAACAAATCAAAATATGAAGGTATACTTTGTAACTATTGGGAAATTTAATGTAAAGTAGATATCAAATGATACCAAGAAATTATTTTTAATTTCATGGGTCATAATAGCATTGCTGCTATGTAATAAAATAGCCATTTTTTAAGAGATGTAAACTGATATAGAAAGGCAATGGCATAAAGAAGGGGACTTGCTCTAAACTATTTCAGTAGTGAAAAGCTAACAAACACAAAACAGGTTAGGTAAAGCTAAAGCAACAAACTTCTGATAGCGAGCTGAATAATTTGGGTGATGAGTCTTTAGAGATTCATAACATTCTTTCTACTTTGGTATTGTATGTTTTAATACTTCATAGTTGATAAATAAATTAAAAGTAGATAAATATATAAATAGATAAATAGCTAAAAGAACAGATAGAGAGAATAGAACGAAGAATCACAGTTCAAATTAAGCTCTGGAGAAAACAAATACAGAATAAGATTAATGCCAGGAATCCTTAAACTTACAGTAAACTAATAAAAAAGAGCAATAGCAAAATCTGGAGTAAGACAAAAGGGACATTTATTAATGTAATACAATTAGCTCCCCCTGGACTTCTTCCTATGCTGATAGGCAATAGCAATGATAACTCCCAACAGATTAGAAAAATATACAGCTGCTTAATAAGTAAGTTAAGTATCTGTTTGGTGCTAGGATCCAGGTGCTACAGAATGGATCCTGAAGTATTTCCAGATAATTCCAGGGGACCAGAGAAAGACAAAAAGGTACATGGGAAACAACAACTCCAGTGCAAGTTTTAGGATGAGTTCCTAATGATAGGTCACAGATATTGGAGATACAAGAGAGGAATAATAGTGTACCTGGATCAGATATATGACAGTGCTACTAGTTAAATAATAATTTCTAAAAGGGACTTAGAATCCAAAGGCCCCAAGATCCAGAAACTAAGAGACCTTTATAGTGCAAATGCTATACATCTCCCAAGCAGGTCAGCAGAGGAGGACTATTTAGCCTTACTATTAAGTCTTACTACTATAAGTCTTACTACTATTAAGTTTTACTTACTACTACTTACTACTTACTACTAGTAAGTCTTACTTACTATTTAGTTTTACTATTTAGTCTTGATGTCCATTAGATCAAGAGCAAATGAAGGTGATCCTTTCAACATTACAGACTAGGAGCTGAGCAGGGAGTGGTGGAGCATTGAGGCCAGATATGGATCCTGCAGAGGTCTCTAAGGACTTGAGTTGATGTCTTCTAGTCAACAAAATATCACAGTTTTATCATGGGATTCCAGCAGGTGTAGCAGCAGCTTCATTGACAAGCAATCCTGTATGCCAATTCAAATTACTTTGGAAATATATATGGTGATGTTCGTTACTGTGTTTTTTTTCTATTTAAAGCAGTATCATCTTGTTCTTTTTATCAGTTTTATTGAGGTATAAGTGACAAAATTGCAAGATAGTTTGTGAATACATCAAAATTTGAGAAGCTTGGTATAGAACATGTATGAAGTTAAGAGCTAAGTTACCCATTGTAAAACATGGTACCAATTCCTTTAAAATAAGTTAATTAAATCAAACACTCTCATACTTTTCAAATACAACATTTATACCCAGATTATAAAGATACCACATTAGAAATAACTTTCTCTACCCTATTTTTAATTTAAGATCATCAAGTTTCAACTAATATTGTGACCAAAGAGAGAAAGTCTCAATATATAGTAGCATTTGATTTGGAGATCCAGAACCTAAAAGGGATTTGTAAATTGGGATATTAAATATGTTACTATATACTACTATTTATTTATATATTGTAATTAGTATATAAATATACTACTAAATATACTAGTATAATCAAATCCTACATTTAAGAACAAGCAAATACTGATTTTCAACTGCCAAAAAAAAAAAAAAATAGAACAGGAAATTAAACATTTTGGGAAAACCAAATGAATGTGAGTAACGAAATTACAGAAAATTTAACTCTAAAAGGATATTTTCAAGTGAGAAATTTAAAATGTTAAATGTTATAATTATAATGTACCAAATATCCATAAAAGTAAGAAAAACAAGCTATTATGTAGTAGAAATAACCAGATTTTTGAAATTTTAATACATTTTTTCTAAGTTGGAAAAAAAATTCAATTATGGTCTGAATTGCACTATGAACATAGATGACAATGAAAATCTGATTTTGAAGGCAGAACTTGATTTTTCTTCTAAAATGCAAGTGATATGAACAAAAATATGGAAATTGTGAATGAAAATGTAACATACCAGATGATCCAAAATTTCACTTATCCTTCTAACAGGATTGCATAGGGAGAAAAATGAGGTAAATGAGATGTTATTAAAACAAGTAAACCTGTAAAAAAATTGTTTCAAAGCAGGAGAAAAAAATATAAAAGTTAAAAAGCAACAAGTGTAGAGATGTTTCCAGGAAGGAAAAAATAGTTACTTAAAAAGGAATAAGAATCTGGCAACAAAATTTGCAAAAACAACCCTGAACACAAAAAGACAATATCAATCCACGTTATCTTTTGTAAACAATAGAAGGTAATTCTGGTTCTCTTAAACAAATAGGGGTTTTATTGGTGTGATATAAGTGGATCATATAATTAATGATTATAATGATAATCAATACCAGTATAGATATTTAGAAATTAGAAAAAAATAAAGATATTTCACAGACTACGCTGCAGAGACAATTTGGTCAGGAAACTCCCAGTACCATTGCTGGGTGCTGCCCTTGCCACAGACAGATATGAAAAGGGAACTCCACCTTCTCTTTCATCTCTCTCTCCCCTCTCTCTCTTCTCTCTGTCTCACTGGCTTCAGCTTAAGTACCCTAGGATGAACAATGTTACTGACTGATGCTACTTTTGATGCTTATACTTTAACTGTTAGTGGCTGATGAGAAGGAAAATCCCTTGTTATGATCCTCCAGGTGTGATGCAGCAAGAAGAAAAGCACTGCACTGACATGAAATTTAGAAAATTAACCAAATACCAGGAGTTGCTCTTTTATCACTTGATGTTGTGATATGATGCATAACCTCAGGAATCCCTATATTCCATTCTCATATCTCCATATCCTCCCATATGATAGAAATCTTTGTTCCTCTGCTCATCAAGATTAGTCATCTCAGAGAGTGATACAACTGCACAGTTTACCTATTGACTCAGTCATGAGGGTCCCCAAAGAGACAGGTGGCAGGCTTAACTTCTAACAATGATGGGACCATTGTGGTGATCCACAATGAAAGTTCTAATATTTTCACTTGGGAAGAATGGTAAAAATTTACTAGTGATTAGTAAGGTGTATTTGTGAGGGAACTCATTCCCACTTCCAACACATGGATTTTAAAATCCATGAAATCTGAAAATAGGAAGAACTGAACACTTTTTTTTAATTAGGTCAAAAAATATACAGTGTCCTGAGAAACAGCACCTTTAATCTCATATGCTATAGTCTTCTAACATTTCAATAAAATATAACACTATATTTTCTGGTTAATGTAGCATATGATAAGACACGTAAGTCACATGGCATCAGCTCTTTTCTGTGTTTCTTTCACTGGAAAAGTGGTTTTTTTTTTTTCTTTAAAAGCAAACTTGTATGGTTTAATAAGTTTTAACACATCCAGTGAATATATGAATACAGAAACATGATGGGCAGGATAACGTGTACAAGGCAGAATATGTCTAATCCCACTGCCCCCACCATTATGGAAAAATTCCAATATAATTAATTAGTTTCTGTCTGTTCTTCTTACTCCCAAGGTACAGAACCTGGAAAGGGAAAAATCCATAGCATGTATGTAACATATTCACTTTCTCCTTGAAGACACCTATGTCTGTATTGTCCTTGTAAACCTCCCTGTAAAAATGCTAAAATAATTTACTATAAGGAAAATAACTAATGAAATTATATAATATGACTTTAGCAGAGTCTACTTGGTTCATCTAGACTGCTTCTCTGAAACAAATCTGACTATAAAGTAGAGGTTATGCATGTACACTCTCCAGCTTACATGATTAATAGAGTATTAAAACTAAGTCCCAAATTTAAACAGCTTCCTTTGAGTTCACATCTACCACATATAATCAATGTTAGCCTGCATCTCTGAAACCAAAATACATACCAATGCTTAAAAGAAATAATTTGAAAGTTCAGGGCATTGCAAGAGAGGAAAATGTTATTCCTATGCCTGATGCCTGATTTTTGCTCATATCTGTTTCTATTAGTAAGTTTCATGATATGTAAGATCTATGATTTCTGAGAGTATATAATTTTATATGTTTTCATATAAAATTGTTGTCAATGAGTGTCTTAATGTGGGGTGGGAGATGGGGTGGAAGATGCTTCCAGCAATGGGAACCTATCAGCAGTGACACTATCAGATGCTGTTTTATGCAGCTCTGCTGTTCAACAATAGCATTCCCTCCATTCTACAACTATAATGGCTTGTTCATAAATTCATTAATTGACATCCACAGAATAAATTTTCTAATCCATAATCTTTATTAAGAAGAATTTCCTCACCTCTCTTTTCCTAGTGCTTTCATTGACCATAAATATATGCTAAGATGCTAGACCCAAGATTATTAGTCCATGAGATATTAATGTTTTTCTATCCCAAAACTCTTTATTACCTGTTCCCATTATTTCCACCCATAATGGCAGAGAAGAAGAGTCTTGTTCTAACTATAGCCTACACCAGATAGAAATATTTCCATTATTCAGACCTCCACTCAAAGTTGGCACTATAAGTGACCCAATAAATTGGCTAAAGCAGCATACTCAAATACGTTAAACTCTAGGCTACCCCACAACCCTGCAACTTGATCATGACACAGTTAGTCTAAGACTGGGCTCCTAATTCCTGCTTTGGCAAAAGCTATAGGAGGAGTAAACTATTTATGTGAATGTGTTAGAGAATGTAAAATACAGATTAGTAACACAGAAAGGCAACTCATTGTAGATATAGTAAACTAGGAAAAGGGTACACCTCTGCTGCTGACCTTAGGTCCTTTCTTTTACTCATTCATGGCCCCAGACTAGTCCAATGATGTCAGAGTGAAGACTGACACTTTTGAAACTGTGGGAAAGGACTTTCTTGCTGGCACAGTGGTTAAGAATCCGCCATGCCAATGCAGGGGACACGGGTTTGAGCCCTGGCCCAGGAAGATCCCACATGCCGTGGAGCAACTAAGCCCGTGTGCCACAACCACTGAGCCTGAGCTCTAGAGCTCCTGAGCCACAACTACTGAGCCTGCGTGCCACAGCTACTGAAGCCTGCATGCCTAGAACCCATGCTCAGCAAAAACGCCTCTGCAATGAGAAGCCCGCACACCTCAACAAAGAGTAGGCCCCGCTTGCCACAACTAGAGAAAGCCGGCGCACAGCAATGAAGACCCAATGCAGCCAAAAATTAATTAATTAATTAATTAATTAAAATAAGACTGTGGGAAATATTGAATAAGATTTAAGAGGGTTAAGTACAGGTTACCTATGCTCTAGTCAAACAAGACATAGCATAAAACTAATAATGAGTACAAGCAAACAAGATTGGTGGCTCTGATAGTCTTCATGTATCTCCTTCTGAGTACAGGACTGAGAAATATTAGACAGAAAGAATATAGGGAAGTAGGAAAGAAGGGGCAAGGGAGGAAAGATGAGAGTAAGGAAAGAATAAAGAAGGAAGAAAGTAAGAGAAGAAAGGAAATAAGGGAGAAAAGAAGGAAGGAAGGAAGGAGGGAAGGAGGGAGGAAGGGAAGGAAGGAAGGAAGAAATGAACGAAGAAAGGAAGGAAGGGAGGGAAGAAGGAGAGAAGGAAAGAAGAGAGATACAGAGAGAAAGGGATTAAAAAGTGCACTCTTAACTTTAATCAACTCTATCCAGATGAAGTAAAATGTCACAACTACTGCTAAGCTTGGGGCCAACATACCTTCATGGTTATTTATTGTTGTGTAACAAACTACCCCAAAACTTAGTAGTTTAAAATAAAAACCATTTTATTATATCTTTAGGGGGTTATTTCGCTCACCAGAAAATAACATGATCATGATTTTAAGAAATTTTTTATTTCAACCCCACATATCACATTCAGGCAGATTTTATGTACCAACCATGGTCTTGTTAGCAGTGGTAGAAACAGACAGTTGTTTTATTTCTATTGACCATTTTTATATTTCTACAGCTCTAAATTAAATTCCTTAGTTAGAAGCAACACTGTGTAGGATACAATTATTGTAAAGAATGCATTTAGTAAGTTCACAGGTGGCAATTTTGGAAGCAGTGTTTTGGACTGAGAAGACAAATCTATAATCAGAATTAATGTCTATAGTGAGGACAAATCACTGCTCTGTCTATAATCAAAGTAATCTAATGTAATTAGCCTGCTTAGAGGTGTTTGGTTATACCCCTGGGACACAACTTTATATCAGAGGTAACCTAGTACATAGAGTGCCTTTCCCTGAGCTAGAAAAGGGTGCTGCTTTCTTCAAGATTTTCAATCGTTTACTTACATCTGATAGAAAATTGCTGTATACATAAATTATTGGGTTGGCCAAAAAGTGTCTTAAGTTTTTAAATAAAAATAAAAGACACATTTTTCATTTTCACCAAGAACTTTGTTGAACAACGTATTCACCCTTTTGTTCCACTACCTTCTGCCATTTTTCAGGCAACTTCATAATTCCATCTTCCCAAAACTTTTTATATTTTTGAGCAAAGATCTGTTCCAGGTGCATTTTACAGTCTTCCAGGGAATTGAATTTTTTTCCAGTAAGATAATTTTGTAAAGACCAAAATAGATGGAAATCTGAAGGTGCAATGTCTGGTGAATACGACAAATGAATCAGAACTTCCCAGACAAGCTGTAACAGTTTTCACCTGGTCATCAAAGAAACATGCCGTCTCGCATTACCCTGATGGAAGATTGTGCATTTTCTGTTAACTAATTCTGGATGCTTTTCATCGAGTGCTGTTTTCAGTTGGTCTAAATGGGAGCAGTACTTATTGGAATTAATCATTTGGTTTTCTGGAAGGAGCTCATAAGAGAGGACTCCCTTTCAATCCCACCATATACACATCACCTTCTTTGGATGAAGACTGGCCTTTGGTGTGGTTGATGGTGGTTCATTTCACTTGCCCCATGATCTCTTCCATTCCACATTATTGTACAGTATCCACTTTTCATTGCCCATTACAATTTGTTTTAAAAACGGAACGTTTTCATTATGTTTAAGTAGAGAATCTCATGTGGAAATACGGTCAAGAAGGTTTTTTTTCACTTAACTTATGTGGAACCCAAATATCGAAGCAATGAACATAACCAAGCTGGTGCAAATGATTTCAACACTTGATTTGGATATTTTGAGTATGTCGGCTATCTCCTGAGTGGTATAATGTTGATTGTTCTCAGTTAATGTCTCGATTTGATCGCTATTAACCACGACCATGTATGAAATACACGACCATGGAGCATTGTCCAATGAGAAATCTCCAGCACAAAACTTGGCAAACCACTTTTGACACGTTCGACCAGTCACAGCACCTTCTCCATACACTGCACATACAATCTAAAAAAATTGTTTCGAATGAAGTTAAAGACAACTAAGTGCTCCTAGAGCCATCTTACGGAAAAAAAACTGAATGAAACTTTTGGCCAACCTAATAATATATTGTATATATTTATATATATATATATATATATATATATATATATATATATATATATACATATATATACATATATATCATGCATATGATACTAATGACATCAGCTAGGTGGTATGGTATACCTAACACTAAACAACTTTACATGTGGACCTGACTGTAGTAGCTATATGAATTATCTTTCTCTTTTATGTATATATCTATAAATATTAATTACTATTTTTCCCTCTTACTTTTTCCTCCTACTTAATAATAATCTAGGTTATTTTCATAATGGTTAAAATACAATTTTATCTTCATATTATAAAATAATAATGTAGGCTACCTAGAAGAATATTGACTATTACTTAGTGATGGATCTGTCCCATTGATAAAAGATTGGGTCTATATTACATAATTATTCATTTTAGGCAAAAGAAATTTTTATTACTATTATTTCTCTTTTGACGTTTAAATAGAAAGATGTGCATGGATTCTGAGCTGCCAAAGAGATATAATGTAGCAATTATTGTGATATTCTTTTCCACATAGCTTTTAGGATGCCTTCCTGTACCACAGAGACTTAGTTTGAAAGCTATGTTTCCTGAACACTTTTGTAGCTAGAGTTCTACATGCAAATTGGGCTTTTACTGACTAGATGCCCTTACATAAAATATGGAAGACACAATTAATGCAGAGGTTATTTTCCTACTTCTTTTTGCAAATTTTTGGCTTGCTAGGCAAGATTTTGGAGAACATTTTACTCTGTATCACTGTTAGAGTGTCCATTATCCATCTTTCATTTCAATCCTAATGGTAGATATGTCAACTTCTTATTTTTACTTTTCCATCCTTATATAGCTGCAATGGTTAAAGAGTTCTTAAATCAATAGGTCTTGTGTTGGCCTGGTAGGTGGTACATTACCTGATGGATAATTGTGTCTAGCACAATTCATTTGTGGAGTGCCTGCCTAGATCTTGCTCCTCTATCCCTTTCAACAATATTGTAAATACACTATATTTTACAACTAAATATATTCTAACTTACAATAATTAAAATTGATTACATTTATTGTTCTGAATTCAGAACTGATACAGAAGGTGATATCAAAAGTCAGTTGGAACTTCACTGGTGGCGCAGTGGTTAAGAATCTGCCTGCCAATGCAGGGGACTAGAGTTTGAGCCCTGGTCTGGGAAGATCCCACATGCCATGCCGCAGAGCAACTAAGCCCGTGAGCCACAACTACTGAAGCCACGTGCCTAGAGACCGTTCTCCACAACAAGAGAAGCCACTGCAATGAGAAGCCTGTGCACCGCAATGAAGAGTAGTCCCTGCTCACCGCAACTAGAGAAAGCCCATGTGCAGCAACGAAGACCCAATGCAGCCAAAAATAAATAAATAAATTTATTTTTTTAAAAGTGAGTTAAAATATATGATCTTGATGAGATATGCATGGCAGAAGGCAAAGGACCCTAGTTATTTGTTGGCCTGTAGTAAAATATTTTATGAAACTATGTGTTATTCTCAATGGCTGCCCCTGTTACTAAGAGGCTGAGTGTTAGTAGAACTATTTTGTAAACCTCAAAATGTAACTGTATGTTGGCTGCTGTTTTTGACTTTTACCAAATTACATAAGAGATAGGTTAACTAAGGCTCACTGTAAACAGGTGGCTGTGAAGAAGCAGCCTTAGAGGGAGATAAGACTGCAAGAATTTTCTAGCAGTCTCAGTATAAACCTGCCAGACAATAGGAGGCAGCCCAAAGCCATATATCAAATATTAGATGTCACCATCCCACCAAAGCCTGTAATTTTAGATGTCCTCACATTTGCCAACATTAAGAGAGAGGAAAGGGCTCAGCACAAAGGCATTGATACTAGACAAAGCAGGATTCAGTGCTTTGTCTAGACAAGGTTTTTCATGTGTTCACTTGCCCTTAGAACCGACTGAATGAAAATAGATGCAAAGCCAAATAGGGACTTACATTGTCAAAGAAACCACAAGTCTGGCCTGAGAAGCACAGTGCTGGTTTCATTTCTAAGGCAAACCTTGGGCTCCAAACCTGCACCAGATGGAAGCTGCTGTGAAAGCTGTACAATCTTACTTCTCACGTGCCCACACAACAGACTCTGCAAGGAGACCTTTCCCAGTGAGCAGAGCCAGGGTCTATAACACAACAGAACATGAGTCAACCCAGAGCACACTGGTTTCTCCATAAGTAACTTGCTCCACTGCCAAGGCAGGCACTTTTCAAAATAATTCCTGCCCAGAAATATTATATGACTCCTATGAACTGGGACTTCTGGGAGGTTTTCATTCTTTTGTCTTCTTTAATGAAAATGTTTCTACCCTGTTCATACAGCATTATTGCATACTGGCTGCAAGATGTTAAGATACATTTTCATTAGATTATAGGTCACCAGACCACAGATACTTATATCCAAACTGATGAAGAGGTCTACATAACACTTAGAAATCTTAGACCTGGGCATGGATGTGATCATTATCAGATTTGAACTGCTTCATTTTGGCAAGAATTAAATTACTGCTGTAGATAACAACTAAAGTATTCATAGATATTTGGTGGCAGAGGCAAGTCTAGTCATTGATATGGCATGTTCAATATCCCTTTTCTATTTAGCAAAAGCACTTCTGAGTTTTAGGTAGGCATATCGTTACCAAGCTAGGTGAGACATGCTTTCTCCCACTGAAGCTAGAAATGTCGATGTGATAAGGTCTTGACAATGAGGATGTGAACCATGTTTTGATAGTCTTTTAACATTATTGTGAGAATTTAAGTGACAGAGAAAAAATTATACTTTCACTCCTATCCTTCATCAATGCTATACCAATACTTCATTGTATTTACTCTTAATTCATAATATCCTTAAAATATTTTGTTAAATGACCTCCCCTTTCTAATTTTGCAGTTATAAAAATGTACATGAGAGAATAGTGACTGACAGGCAGAAGAAAAGAGTAAAACTTAAGGGAAACCCAATGGATAAGAGAATGTTGGAGAGATTTTATTTTCATTCATCACAGATGGGAGAAGTTGGAAGAGGCAAAACTCTTCAGAGAGCATTCTTACAGACTATAAAAGCTGGAGACCTGCTCATTAAAATAAAGACCTATATTTTGAAATCAAATATCTGCCTTATATTTATGCTTCATTTGTACAAATATAATCCAGCTAATTAGCTATATCTATCTAGAAAACTCATATATTCCATTCTTTGTTCCTAATAGATGGAAGCGTAGAGGACTTATTATGACAATATTATTTTGGGCACATAAAGTACACATCTTTGAAATTGGACAGTCCCTGCAGAAACAAATACAGTTTCATTCTTTTTAAAATCTTACCTTTGCAAAAATGGGAAAGAAGAAATCATTGTTAATATCCTTTTAAAGGTGTTTTGAATTTAGAGTAAATACAATGAAGTATTGCCATAGCTTTGATGAAGAAAAGGCATGAAATTATAGGCATACTTCTGTCACTTAGCAAATTCCCATAATAGTGTCAAATCTAAATCTTGTGCAAAAGTGACTTGTACTTACAGTGGAAATTCTGCACACCATTAACTGTTTTGTATATATGTATAAGCTGCTAAAAGTAATTTGTGGCAAAAGCCACAGTGTTAATAAATTTCCATATCTTAAAAGACTTCATGCTGGCAAATTTGTGGAGCCATTTAAAACATTTCAACCTAAAGACAGTTTTATCTCCTCCTTGTTTTCTCTTTTCCTTTCTATTCCCAAGCTTAGAATATTTACCGTTTTGTTTCTTTACAACTCAGCCTCTATTTCTGCAGATAGTCTCATGAATGAATAAGTACCATAAAAAGTATGAAAAGTAAAAATGAAGAAGGTACTCTTTCTGAAACCAGGCAAGTGAGCATGGCAATTGTACTAAATCTACATTTTCTGTAATATTTCAACAACTCAGAAATTTCCTGACTAGAATATTTCTTAGAATATACTCTGATATGCATAGAATAATATGCATTCTAGAGGTTATGAAATACCAAGGTTTGTTTGCATGGTAATTAGATGCTCAGTGTATGCACATATTTGTCTATTAAGTATGTGCAAAGAGACCTGTTATTAGAAACAAATTTTCAAGGAAACTTTGCAAATGTTTCTAATGCTTGGGCATAATAAGAATGTATATACTTTTTATACATTACCAAAATAATATATACAAATGTAAAAAAAACAAAATTGCATAATATCACAATAAAAAACAAATTTCTGAAACCATTCCCCAACTCCCAGCGCACTTTCTAAAGGAAAACTCTTTGTAGTATTCACTTCTTTAAGTGACTGTTCTATAAATATATGTTATATGCATTTATATCTGTTTCTTCATACACATGTTTTTGATTGTCTTTCTATCTCTGAGAATTAAAGTTTACTTCACTTATGCTTATCTTACTATCACTCACTTTCTATATCCAGCTAATTCTATTATTAGTTTAAATTAGTATGTTTCTAGATTGCCTGGATTCAAATCCTAAGTGAAATTATCCCTCAAAATACATACATACATATTTTAGAATATGGTTATTTTGAGCAAATTACATAACTTTTCTGTCTCTTGGTTTTCTAATCTGTAATGTCAAGACAACTACCCATGTTGGAGAAGTTATAAGGAATATGTTAGAGAATGGATATAAATTAATTAGAACAGTTACATTCAAGTATAAAATAACTTCTTAAATTATCAAAGTATAGTAATTTAATATTTCTTTCCATAGGCATAATTAGATTCTCCATGCTTTGCAGACAAATTGACCATCAAAATGTAAAATCTTTGAATATATTATATTTACAGCATTATGCCTATGCTAACATTGTTGAATACATAACTCAGATTGAGGGATAGACTTACATTATCTTTGTCATGGCTACATTACCTTCATTTTTGCATGGTTCAAGGGAAATTATCTAAAATGCTAATTTTAAATAAATTATTCTTTATTTCATCTATTATGAAAATTATGTCTCATTTTGTTTCATTAAAATATTCTTTGCTTGCTCTATTTACAATAGCCAGGACATGGAAGCAACCAAAGTGTCCATCATCGGATGAATGGATAAAGAAGATGTGACACATATATACAATGGAATATTACTCAGCCATAAAAAGAAATGAAATGGAGGTATTTGTAATGAGGTGGATGGAGTTAGAGTCTGTCATACAGAGTGAAGTAAGTCAGAAAGAGAAAAACAAATACAGTATGCTAACACATATATATGGAATCTAAGGAAAAAAAAAAAAAAAGGTCATGAAGAACCTAGTGGCAAGATGGGAATAAAGACACAGACCTACTAAAGAATGGACTTGAGGATATGGGGAGGGGGAGGGGTGAGATGTGACAGGGTGAGAGAGTGTCATGGACATATATACACTACCAAATGTAAAATAGATAGCTAGTGGGAAGTAGCCACATAGAACAGGGAGATCAGCTCGGTGCTTTGTGACCGCCTGGGGGGGTGGGATGGGGAGGGTGAGAGGGAGGGAGACGCGGGAGGGAGGAGATATGGGAACGTGTGTATATGTGTAGCTGATTCACTTTGTTATAAAGCAGAAACTAACACACCATTGTGAAGCAATTATACTTCAATAAAGATGTTTAAAAAAATATTCTTTGCTTGATATTATTAATATTCTTTTTTGTTTTTGCTTACACAATGAACAGATGTCTTTATTTTATCAATATTATCCTTCTAACATACTATACTATAATTTCTGGAGGCCTGTACCCTCCTGTTCCACTCTGCTCCAGTTGCTTTCTAGGATTGCATTATAACTAAATCCTGGGAATTTACTTCATTTCACTTAAGTTGTATATGAGTATTTTATTTATATATGTATCATATGTTCTTAATTTTCTTGGTTTTCTTCATATTATTTATTTGCCTTCACAATTGATTACTATTTCAGTGTTAAATTAAAAGTTCTAATCATTTTCTGTTAGAATGTTGGGGCTTTTCTATATTTTGTTATAGAAAACTGTAGATAATCTAATGTTCATTTTCAGATTGTTATATACATTCTTCCTCAAATCTTTCAAGATTATAATTTTATTCTTATAATTTTGAAATTTCCATGAGAGTATAATTTTCTGTGGGCCTTTCAAATGTAAACAGCTTGACATTCAATCGGTTTTTTCTATTTGAACACTTATGCTAAATTGCAAAGCTAGAATGTCATTTGCTTTAAAAGAAAAATTCTTATTGGAGTATAGTTGATTTACAATGTTGTGTTAGTTTCTCCTGTGCAGCAAAGTGAATCAGTTATACATATACATATATCCACTCTTTTTTAGATTATTTTCCCATATACGTCATTACAAACTATTGAGTAGAGTTCCCTGTGCTATACATTAGGTTTTTATTAGTTAGCTATTTTAAATATAGTAGTGTGTATATGTCAATGCCAAACTCCCAATTTATCCCTCCCCACCTTTCCCCCGGTAACCATAAGATTGTTTTCTACATTTGTGACTCTATTTCTGTTTTGTAAATAAGTTCATTTGTACCATTTTTTTAGATTCCACATATAAGCAATATCATATAATATTTATTCTTCTCTGTCTGACTTACGTCACTCAGTATGACAATCTCTAGGTCCACCCATGTTGCTGTAAATGGCATTATTTTGTTCTTTCGTATGGCTGAGTAATATTCCATTGTATATATGTACCACATCTCCTTTATTCATTCTTCTATTGATGGACATTTAGGTTGCTTCCAGGTACTGGCTATTGTAAATAGTGCTGCAATGAATATTGGGATGCATTTATCTTTTTGATGTATAGTTTCTCAGGGAAAATGCCCAAGAGTGGGATTTCTGGATCATATAGTAGTTCTATTTTTAGTTTTATAAGGAACCTCCATACCATTCTCCATAGTGACTGTATCAATTTACATTCCAACCAACAGTGTAAAAGTATTCCTTTCTCTCTACATTCTCTCCAGCATTTACTACTTGTAGATTTTTTGATGATGGCCAGTCTTACTGGTCTGACGTGAAACCTCATTGTAGTTTGATTTGCATTTCTCTAATAATTAGTGATGTAGGAGCTTTCCATGTGCTTTTTGGCCATCTGTATATCTTCTTTGGAGAAATGTCTATTTAGATCTTCTGTCCATTTTCTGATTGGATTTTTTTTTTGAATTGAGCTGCATGTGCTGTTTGTATATTTTGGAAGTGAGTCCCTTGTCAGCCACTTCATTTGCAAATATTTTCTCCCATTCTGTGGATTGTCTTTTTGTTTTGTTTATGATTTCCTTTACTGTGCAAAAGCTTTTAAGTTTAATTAGGTCCGATTTGTTTATTTTTGTTTTTATTTTATTACTCTAGCAGGTGGATCAAAAAAGATCTTCCTTTGATAAATGTCAGAGAATGTTCTGCCTGTGTTTTCCTCTAAGAGTTTTACAGTATCCAGCCTTACATTTAGGTCTTTAATCCATTTTCAGTTTATTTTTCTGTATGGTGTTAGAGAATGTTCTAATTTCATTATTTTACATGTAGTCGTCCAGTTTTCCCAGCACCACTTATTCAAGAGACTGTCTTTTCTCCATTGTATGTCCTTACCCCCTTTGTCATAGATTAGTTGACCATAGGTGTGTGGGTTTATCTCTGGACTTTCTATCCTGTTTCATTGATCTATATTTCTGGTTTGAGCCAGTACAATACTGTTTAGATTACTGTAGCTTTGCAGTATAGTCTGAAGTCAGGGAGCCTGATTCCTAAAGCTCCAGTTTTCTTTCTCAAGATTGCTTTGGCTATTCAGGGTCTTTTGTGTCTCCATACAAATTTTAAGATTTTTTGTTCTAGTTCTGTAAAAAATGCCATTGGTAATTTGATAGGGATTGCATTGAAACTGTAGATTGCTTTGGGTAGTATAGTCATTTTGGTAATATTGATTCTTGCAATTCAAGAACATGGCATATCTCTCCATCTGTCTGTGTCATCTTTCATTTCTTTGAACAGTATCTTATCATTTTCTGAGTACAGGTCTTTTGCCTCCTTAGGTAGTTTTATTCCTAGATATTTTATTCCTTTTAATGTGATGATAAATGGGATTGTTCCTTAATTTCTCTTTCTGATTTTTGTTGTTAGTGTTTAGGAATGCAAGAGACTTTTGTGTATTGATTTTGTATCCTGCAGCTTTACCAAATTCATTCATGAGCACTAGTAGTATTCTGGTAGCGTCTTTAGGATTTTCTAAGAATAGTATCATGTCATATGCAAACAGTGAAAGTGTTACTTTTTCTTTTCCAATTTTGATTTTATTTTTTTCTTCTCTGATTGTCATGTCTAAGACTCCCAAAATATGTTGAAAAAAATGTGGTGAGAGTGGACTTCCTTGGCTTGTTCCTGATCTTAGGGGGAATGCTTTCAGCTTTTCACCATTGAGAATGATGTTTGCTGTGGGGTTGTCGTATATGTCCCTTATTATGTCCAGGTAGGTTCCCTCTATGCCCACTACCTGGAGAGTTTTTATCATAAATTGGTGTTGAATTTTGTCCAAACCTTTTTCTGCATTTATTGAGATGATCATATTTTTTAAAAAATTTATTTTATATTGGAATATAGTCAGATAACAATGTGTTAGTTTCAGGTGTACAGCAATGTGATTCAGTTATACATATACATGTATCTATTATTTTTCAAATTCTTTTCCCATTTAGGTTATTACAAAATATTGAGCAGAGTTCCCTGTGCTGCACAGTAGGTTCTTGTTGGTTTTCTATTTTAAATATAGCAGTTGTTGTTGGAAAATATACTTGATATTGATTTCAATTTTCTTAAATTCACCAAGGCTCACTTTGTGGTCCTGCACATGTACCACATGAAAAGTATGTGTATTCTGCTGCTTTGGGATGGAATGCTCTATAAATATCAGTTAAGTCCCTCTGGTTTAATGTGTCATTTCCTATTGAGTTTCTGTCTGGATGATCTGTCCATTGGTGAAAGTGGGGTGTTAAAGTCCCCCACTATTATTGTGTTACTGTCAATTTCTCCTTTTATAGCAGTTAGTATTTGCCTTATATATTGAGGTGCTCCTATTTTAGGTGCATAAATATTTACAATTTTTGTCTTCTTCTTGGATTGATCCCTTGATCATTATGTAGTGTCTTTCTTTGTCTCTTATAAAAGCTTTTATTTAAAAGTCTATTTTGTTGGATATGAGTACTGCTACTCCAGCTTTCTTTTGATTTCCATTTGAATGGAATCCTTTTTACCACACCCTTACTTTCAGTCTGTATGTGTCCCTAAGTCTGAAGACAGCAAATATAGGGGTAGACAGCAAATATAAGGGTCTTGTTTTTGTATCCATTCATTCAGTCCATGTCTTTTGGTTGGAGCGAGATGATCATATGGTTTTTATTCTTCAGTTTGTTAATGTGGTGTATCACATTGATTGATTTGCGTATATTGAAGAATCCTTGCATCCCTGTGATAAATCCCACTAGATTATGGTGTATGATCCTTTTCATGTGTTGGTGGATTCGGGTTCCTAGTGTTTTCTTGAGGAATTTTATGTCTGTGTTCATCAGTTATATCAGCCTATAATTTTCTTTTTTTTATGGTATCTTTGGTTTTGGTATCAGGGTGATGGTGGCCTCATAGAACGAGCTTGGGAGTGTTCTTTCTTCTGCAACGTTTTTGGAAGAGTTTCAGAAGGATAGGTGTTAACTGTTCTCTAAATGTTTGAGATAATTTACCTGGAAGTCATCTGGTCCTGGATTTTTGTTTGTTTGAATTTTTTAAATCACACTTTTAATTTCAGTACTTTTGATTGGTCTGTTCATATTTTCTATTTCTTCCTCGTTCGGTCATGGAAGGTTGTACCTTTCTAAGAATTTGTCCATTGCTTCTAGATTGTCCATTTCATTGGCATATAGTTGTTTGTAGTAGTCTCTTATGATCCTTTATATTTCCGTGGTGTCCATTGTAACTTCTCCTTTTTCATTTCCAATTTTATTGATTTAAGCCCTCTTCTTTTATTTATTTATTTATTTTTTTGATGAGTTTGGTTAAAAGTCTATCAATTTTGTTTATCTTTTCAAAGAACCAGGTTTACTTTCATTGATCTTTGCTATTGATTTCATCATCTCTTTCATTTATTTCTGTTCAGATCTTTATGATTTCTTTCTTTCTACTATCTTTAGGTTTTGTTTGTTCTTCTTTCTCTAGTTGCTTTAGGTGTAAGGTTAGGTTGTTTATTTGATATTTTTTCTTGTTTCCTGAGGTACGTTTGTATTGGTATAAACCTCCTTCTTAGAACTGCTTTTGCTGCATTCCATAGGTTTTGATCATCACGTTTTCATTGTCATTTATCTCTAGGTAGTTTTTTATTTCCTCTTTGATTTTTTTCAGTGATCCATTGGTTGTTTAGTTTATTCTCCATGTGTTTATGATTTTTACAGGTTTTTTTTCCTGTCAGTTATTTCTCATCTCCTTACATTGTGGTCAGAAAAGATGCTTGATATGATTTCAATTTTCTTAACTTTATTGAGACTTGATTTGTGGCCCAAGACGTGATCTATCTTGGAAAATGTTTCATGTACACTTAAGAAGAAAGTGTATTCTAGTGCTCTCTGATGGAATATGGTATAAATATTGGTTAAGTCCATCTTGTCTAATGTGTTATTTAAAGCCTATGTTTCCTTATTCATTTTCTGTTTGGATGATCTGTCCATTGGTGTAAGTGGGGTGTTAAAGTCCCCCATTATTATTGTATTACTGTCTATTTCTCTTTTTATGGCTGTTTGCATTTGGCTTATATATTGGGTCCTCCTATGTTGAGTGCATATATATTTGTAATTTTTATATCTTCTTGGATTGATCCTTTGATCATTATGTAGTGTCTTTCCTTGTCTCTTGTAACACTCTTTATTTTAAAGTCTATTTTTGATCAGTTCCCTCAGCCTCCACTGCTGCTGCCCCTCTGTCAGCACTCGGTGCCACCTCAGGCTGGTTATCCTCTGCTGGAGGGAGCAAGGCAGCGGGCAGCTGGGAGGGTGGCTGACGGGGGCGGTGGGGACAGAGGCAGGGTGGCCAGTGGTCCTGAGTGCTCAGTGGTGGCAGCATCTCGCCTCCATGCGGTCTACCTGTGGCACCCGTGTGCTCTAAGGTGGACAGCAGATTGTACATTTATCAGAACATTTTCACTGCTGCACTGAGGGCACACACATCTTCAGTGGGACTTGGAATTCCTGGAGAATTGCCTTTGTGAAAAGCTGGCATAATTTCTTTAAATTCCATCTCTTAGTTTCCCATTTTGTTGTTTCAAAAAGATATCAAGAAACCATGAATAACTTTAGTAATGAAGTTTGACTGCCATTTCTTGGATGAAGGTTTTACTGCCAAGGACATTCTGGACCAAAAAATTAATGAAGTTTCTTCTTCTGATGATAAGGATGTCTTCTATGTTGCAGACCTGGGAGACATTGTAAAGAAACATCTGAGATGGTTTAAAGCTCTTCCTTGAGTCACCCCCTTTTATGCAGTCAAATGCAATTATAGCAGAACCATAGTGAAGACCATACCTGCCATTTGGAAGGGATTTGACTGTGCCAGCAAGACTGAAATCCAGTTGGTGCAGAGTCTCAGGGTGCCTCCAGAGAGGATTATCTATGCAAATCCTTGTAAATAAGTGTCTCTGATTAAATATGCTGCCAATAATGGAGTCCAGATGATGACTTTTGATAGTGAAGTCGAGTTGGTGAAAGTTGCCAGGGCACATCCAAAGGCCAAGTTGGTTTTTCAGATTGCCACTGATGATTCCAAAGCAGTCTGTCACCTCAGTGTCAAATTTGGTGCCACACTCAAAACCAGCAGGCTCTTTTGGAATGGGCAAAAGAGCTAGATATTGATGTCACTGTTGTCAGCTACCATGTGGGACATGGTTGTACTGATCCAGAGACCTTCGTGCAGACCATCTCTGATGCCCACTGTGTCTTTGACATGGGAGCTGAGGTTGGTTTCAACATGTTTCTGCTTGATATTGGTTGTGGTTTTCCTGGATCTGAGGATGTAAATCTTAAATTTGAAGAGATCACCAGTGTAATCAACCCAGTGTTGTGCAAGTATTTTCCAACAGATTCTGGAGTGAGAATCATAGCTGAGCCAGGAAGATACTGTGTTGCCTCAGTTTTCACTCTAGCAGTTAATATCATTGCCAAAAAACTCATCTTAAAGAAACAGACAGGCTCTGATGATGAAGATGAGTCAAGTGAACAGACATTTATGTATTATGGGAATGATGGAGTATAGGGATCATTCAACTGCATCCTCTACGACCATGAACATGTGAAGCCTCTTCTGCAGAAGAGATCCAAACCAGATGAGAAGTATTATTCATTCAGCATCTGGGGACCGAGCTGTGATGGCCTGAATCGCATTGTTGAGCACTGTAACTTACTTGAGATGAATGTGGGCGATTGGATGCTGTTTGAAAACATGGGTGTTTACACTGTCACTGCTGCTTCTACTTTCAATAGATTCCAGAGACCGACCATCTACTATGTGATGTCAGGGCCAACATGGCAACTGATGCAGAAAATCCAGAACCATGACTTCCCACCCAGAGTAGAGGAGCTGGATGTTGGCACTCTGCCTGTGTCCTGTGCTTTGGAGAGTGGAATGAAATGGCACTCAGCAGCCTGTGCTTCAGCTTGTATTAATGTGTAGATACCATTCTTGTAGCTGTTAACTGTAAGTTTAGCTTGGTTTAAGGGTTTTGGGGGGACCATTTAACTTAATTACTGCTAATTTTGAGATGTCTATGTGAGTAGTGTTGACACAGATGCAACAATGTGGAAGACTAGGTGATGGGGTCACACTTAACTGTGTTCCTATGGAAACTATTTGAATATTTGTTTTATATAGATTTTTATTCACTTTTCAAACATGCTACTAAAGCATGCCCTTCAACTGCTTAGCAAGCATTTGTATCTTGAGCATTAGCAGAATGGCCCTGAAGCTTAGTGTTGTGACCTGTTTTAAAATAAATAAATAAATAATCTTAAAATAATTAAAAAAAAAAAAATAAAGTCTATTTTGTTTGATATGGGTATTGCTACTCCAGCTTTCCTTTGGTTTGAATTTGCATGGAACACCTTTTTTCATCCTCTCACTTTCGGTCTGTATGTGTCCCTAGATCTGAAGTAGGTCTCTTGTAGACAACATTTATATGAGTCTTGTTTTTGTATCCATTCATCCAGTCTATGTATTTTGGTTAAAGCATTTAATCCATTTACATTTAAGGTAATTATCAATATGTATGTTCCTACTGACAGCTTCTTAATTGTCTTGGATTTGTTTTTGCAGGTATTTTTTTCTTCCCTTCCTCTTTTGTTATCTTCTTTGTGATTTGATAACTATCATTCTTGTTGTGTTTGGGTTACTTTTGTGTGTGTGTGTGTGTGTTTCTATTGTAGTTTTTTGATTTGCTGTTCCCATGAGGTTTTGATATAGCAGTCTACATATGTAAAGGTTGTTTTAAGTTGCTTGCCTCTTCCCCACCTAGAGAAGTTCCTTTAACATTTGTTGTAAAGCTGGTTTGGTGGTGCTGAATTCTTTTAGCTTTTTCTTGTCTGTAAAGCTTTTGATTTCTCTGTCGAATCTGAGCAAGAGCCTTGCCTGGTAAAGTATTCTTGGTTGTAGGTTTTTCCCTTTCATCTCTTTACATATATTGTGTCACTCCCTTCTGTCCCTCAGGATTTCTGCAGAAAAATCAGCTGATAATCTTATGGGGATTCCCTTGGATGTTATTTGTTGCTTTTCCCTGTTGCTGTTAATATTTTTACCTTTGTCTTTAATTTTTGTCAGTTTGCTTAATATGTGTCTCAGCATGTTCCACCTTTGGTTCATCCTTTATGGGACTCTCTGTGCTTCCTGGACTTGAGTGAGGGTTTTCTTTTCATGTTAGGTAAGTTTTTGGTTACAATATCTTCAAATATTTTCTTAGGCCCTCTTTCTTTCTCTTTTCCTTCTGGGACTCCTATATACAAATGTTGGTGTGTTTAATGTTGTCCCAGATGTCTGAGACTGTCCTCATTTCTTTTCATTCTTTTTTCTTTATTCTGTACTGTGGCAGTGATTTCCACTATTCTGTCTTTCAGCTCACTTATTAATTCTTCTGCCTCAGTTATTCTGCTATTGATTCCTTCTAGTGTATTTTTCATTTTAGTTATTGAATTGTTCACCTCTGTTTGTTTCTTCTTAAACTCTTCTAGCTCCTTAGTAAACATTTCTTGTATTGTCTTCATCTGGGCCTCCATTCTTTTTCTGAGATTTTGGATCATCTTTACTATTATTACTCTGAAGTATTTTTCAGGTAGATTGCCTATCTCCTCTTCATTTAGTTGTTCTTGTAGGTTTTTATTTTGTTTCTTGGTTTACATTATATTTGTCTGCTGTCTCATTTTGTCTAACTTTCTGTGTTTGTGGTCTCCTTTCTTCAGGCTGCAGGATCATAGTATCTCTTACTTCTGGTGTCTGCTCCCTGGTGGCTGAGTTTTTGTCTGGGGTCTTGTACTGGCTTCCTGGTGGGAGGGCCTGGTTCCTGCCCTCTGGTAAGTGCAGCTGTGTCTTGTCCCTCTGGTGGGCAGAGCCATGTCAAGTAGTGTGTTTTGAGGTAGCTGTGAGCTCAGGACAATTTTAGACAGCCTCTTTTCTGATGGGTTGGGCTGTGTTCCTTTCTTGCTGATTGTTTGGTCTGAGGCATTCCAGCTATGGAGCCTGTAGGCTGCTGGGTGGGGCTGGGTCTGGGTGCCAAAATGTGGACATCCAGGAGATCTCACTCTGATCAATATTTTCTGGGGCCTCCAATATCAGTGTCCTTGCCCCACACTGAGCTACAGCCAACCCCCACCTCTCCAAGGCACCTAGTTAGATCTAGTCCTGCTTCCTGTAGAGGTATTTCTTTGTGCTGTGTTGCAGTGCAATTGAGGTCTTCTGTACACTCTCCAAGAGTGGTGTCTATGTTTCCCCAGCCCTGTGGAGCTCCTGCACTCAGGTACTGCTGTCCTTCAAAGCCAAATGCTCTGAGGGTTCTTCCTCCCAATGCCTGACACTCAGGCTGTCTTCAAGGGCTATATTTATGTGGGAAGGTCCCTGTGTAGCCCATGTGAGTTTAATATTTTTTTGGTGAAAGGGCTGCTTTTAGTATGGATGTCTGCCACCTCTTTCTTCAGTGTATGCTGGTCTTTATCCCCTTGATAGGAGGTGTGACTGATGTTGTGGTTACCTGAGCCTGCAATGAATTTTGAGTGAGGTCTTCCCTTTGTTCTGTGGTTGTTACTGTCCTGTCAGGGGTGGGGTCTGCTCCCTAGTTTTTGGAGTAAAGACCCCCAGATCTGTTTCTGAATTGTGTTTCTGATCTGCAGTGTGAAGTAGGCAGGATTGGAGCACTTCCCCTGGGAAAGAAGCCACTGAGCTTTCCTCCTCTGGAGATGTTCACCTGTAAGTGTTCTCTGTTGTGTCACTTTTCACCCATCATGCTGGCTCACAAATTACACTGTTGGGATTTCCTTAGTGGTCCAGTGGTTAAAACTTCACACTTCCAAGGCAGAGGACATGGGCTCATTCCCTGGTGAGGGAACTAAGATCCCATATGCCACTTGGCATGGCCAAAAAAAAACAAGAAAACAAATTGCACTGTTGTTGGAACTTCTCTCAGTTCCACCTTAACTGTGGGTATGCCGGCAATTGGCCCTGGTGTCTCTCAAGCATTGTTTTCACCAGGCCACCAGCACAGATCCACCAAAGTCAGGTCCAAGGACTTCAGCAATCATGTACCTGGACCCACTGTGGGAGGTTTGGGAGGAGCTCAGATTCTGGTCTCATCCAATCCCCATGTGTATGTGCTCACAAAGTGCACAGGTGCTAAAGCCAGACCTGTCTCAGCTGAGGGAGCACTCTTCAGTTTGGATGTCCTGCAGGCGCTGAGTTTACAAAGCCAGCAGTGGTGGTGTAAATCCGAGGTTCCCACAGCTGTGAGGAGAGATTTTAACTTTTCTTCCTTAGTTGCACAGCCCCTGGGGCTCTGCTGTGGTTTCATCCCCACCTCTACATGTGGGCCTCCACCAGCATCTGCTCCCAAGGCTGCCCTGGAGCACACACGATCCAGCAACCAACCTTCATCCACACCAGCAGACACACGTCTCAGGCTGGGGTGCACAAGGCTGTGGCATGGACCATCCATATAGGTCTTACTCTGTCCTGCCTGCCACAGACCGGTTGCTGCACTCTTCTGTCCCAGCTCATCTCCCTGCTGGTGAGAGTGCTTCCCTAGTTGCGGGACACTCTCCTCTCCTTCAGCTTCCCCCCAGGGGTGCAGGTCTCTCCCGTTTCTTCTTTTCCTTTTTTCTTTCTTTTTCACTACCCAGTTGTGTTGGGATTTTTCTTGTCATTTTTGGTGTCCAAAGTCCTCTGCTACTGTTCACCAGGCTTATGAGAGAAAATTGTTTCATTTGTAGATATATTCTTGATGTACTTATGGGGAGAGGTGAATTCCATGTCCTCCTATTCTGCCACCTTGATGTCATTTACTTTTATCAATCAAAATTGCCTTTCCTATTTTTTGTCATTTTCTCCTAAAACTGCTGGTAAAATAAACCTATATGACATTAAATTTTTAATATTTTATTGAAGTGCAATTGACATAGTAAAATGAACTTTAGTTGTATAATTTGCTATGAATGTCTATATTTGTGTATGTATGTCAATGAAACATGACCACAATCAATATTATGAATATATTAACCATCCACAAAAGTTCTACATTCTGTCACAATTTTTAGTTTGCCTTTTCTATATTTTCATATAATTGGAATTACATTGTATGTGTTTTTTTATGGTCTGGATTTTCCTCAGAATAATTATTTTTACTTACATTCATGTTGTTCTGTTTATCAGTAGTCATTCATTTTTTTGCTAAATATCATCCCACTGCATAGATATTTCACAAACTGTTTATACATATAGCTGTCAATGACCATTTGGGTCATTTCCAATTTTAATGATTACAAATAAAGCTTCTCTGGATATTCATGCACATGTTCTTGTACAGCCATATGATTTCTTTTCTCTTTAGTAGATAGGTGAAGTAGATATAAGTTAACTTTTTAAGAAACTGACAATTTTCCAGAGTCATTGTACCATCTTCCTTTCTCTTTCCCTTTCTTTCCTTCTTTCTCTTTCTTCTTTTTTCCCCTTCCTTCTTTCCTTCCTTTCTTCCTTCCTTCCCCCCACTTTTCTTTCTCTTCCTTTTCCTCTCTCTCTCCTTCCCTCTCTATGGTGACTATTGACTCAGTTTAACTTTTTAGTCTTACTACTTTGTCCTATTTCCATATTAGTAATGAAAGCTTTATCTTACAAATAATACTTTGTTTTTCTCTGATGGTGTGTTGTTTTATAGCATCTGGCCCTTATGTGAGTTAATGAGTGTCTGTGTGTTTTCAAGGGATAGCATAACTTCTCAAATTCCAAAAATATGTATATTTATTACTTACAAATATTATTCTACTTACTTATTCTTTCATTTATCTGGTGTTCACTTTCTAGTAGTTTATTTTGATCATTCTCTTGATTTCTTTTGACTATATCAGTTGTTTTTTTTTTTTAACATCTTTATTGGAGTATAATTGCTTTACAATGGTGTGCTAGTTTCTGCTTTATAACAAAGTGAATCAGCTATACATATACATATATGTTCATGTCATTCCTGTCCAAGTCTTTTGTTTTTTTTAATTCAAATAGAAAGTCACAAAAATTATAATCATCCTCATCAGTTCACTCAGTCCCATGTAATTAATTTTTTTTTCATCTTGATCTTTTGTTAGCACTTTTATGAGTTCATCAGTTTTTCATTAGAGTTCTGAAAATGCTTATTCATTCATTCAGTTCAGCAGTACAGTCAGTTACCAGAAACCTGTACTTGTCAGAGTCTTTTCCATGAATTCCTTGAAGATGAAACCCTTTTATAGGAACATATTTGGAAAACCATCAGAGTACACCCAGAACTGTCTATAAATGACAAAAGACTTAAAAATGACCACGGTTAAAGATTTGATGAAAGTTCATGATAATGCAATTGACAAGGAAATTTAGTTCTTTCTGAGATATAAATTTTAAAGTAATAACTAGAATTATGACTTATAACATTGTACCAGAACATATAAGATTTTTAGAAATTTCATGTAATGTCTGAAACATTTATATTAACATATTTCCATGCAAATAACCCAATGAAAGTTTAGTATTAGTTGTTTTGTTTGTTTGTTTTTTTATACTACAGGTTCTTAATAATCATCAGTTTTATACACATCAGTGTATACATGTCAATCTCAATCGCCCAATTCAGCACACCACCATCCCCACCCAACTGCAGTTTTTCCCCCTTGGTGTCCATATGTCTGTTCTCTACATCAGTGTCTCAACTTCTGCCTTGCAACCCGGCTCATCTGTACCATTTTTCTAGGTTCCACATACATGCATTAATATATGATATTTGTTTTTCTCTTTCTGACTTACTTCACTCTGTATGACAGTCTCTAGATCCATCCACGTCTCAACAAATGACTCAATTTCGTTCCTTTTTATGGCTGAGTAATATTCCATTGTATATATGTACCACAACTTCTTAATCCATTCGTCTGTTGATGGGCATTTAGGTTGCTTCCATGACCTGGCTGTCGTAAATAGTGCTGCAATGAACATTGGGGTGCATGTGTCTTTTTGAAATATTGTTTTCTCTGGGTATAGGCCCATTAGCAGGATTGCTGGATCATATGGTAAATCTATTTTTAGTTTTTTAAGGAACCTCCATACTGTTCTCCATAGTGGCTGTATCAATTTACATTCCCACCAACAGTGCAAGAGGGTTGCCTTTTCTCCACACCCTCTCCAGCATTTGTTGTCTGTCGATTTTCTGATGATGCCCATTCTAACTGGGGTGAGGTGATACCTCATTGTAGTTTTGATTTGCATTTCTCTAATAATTAGTGATGTTGAGCATCTTTTCATGTGCTTCTTGGCCATCTGTATGTCTTCTTTGGAGAAATGTCTATTTAGGTCTTCTGCCCATTTTTGGATTGGGTTGTTTGTTTCTTTAATATTGAGCTGAATGAGCTGTTTATATATTTTGGAGATTAATCCTTTGTCCGTTGATTCGTTTGCAAATATTTTCTCCCATTCTGAGGGTTGTCTTTTTGTCTTGTTTATGGTTTCCTTTGCTGTGCAAAAGCTTTGAAGTTTCATTAGGTCCCATTTGTTTATTTTTGTTTTTATTTCCATTACTCTAGGAGGTGGATCAAAAAAGATCTTGCTGTGATTTATGTCAAAGAGTGTTCTTCCTATGTTTTCCTCTAAGAGTTTTATAGTGCCCCGTCTTACATTTAGGTCTCGAATCCATTTTGAGTTTATTTTTGTGTATGGTGTTAGGGAGTGTTGTAATTTCCTTCTTTTACATGTAGCTGTCCAGTTATCCCAGCACCACTTATTGAAGAGACTCTCTTTTCTCCATTGTATATCTTTGTCTCCTTTGTCATAGATTAGTTGACCATAGGTGCATGGCTTTATCTCTGGGCTTTCTATCTTGTTCCATTGATCTATGTTTCTGTTTTTGTTCTAGTACCTTATTGTCTTGATTCCTGTAGCTTTGTAGTATAGTCTGAAGTCAGGGAGTCTGATTCCTCCAGCTCCGTTTTTTTCCCTCAAGACTGCTTTGGCTATTCGGGGTCTTTTGTGTCTCCATACAAATTTTAAGATGATTTGTTCTAGTTCCATAAAAAATGCCACTGGTAATTTGATAGGGATTGCATTGAATCTGTAGATTGCTTTGGGTAATATAGTCATTTTCACAATATTCATTCTTCCAATCCAAGAACATGGTATATCTCTCCATCTGTTGGCATCATCTTTAATTTCTTTCATCAGCATCTTACAGTTTTCTCCATACAGGTCTTTTGTTTCCCTAGGTAGGTTTATTCCTAGGTATTTTATTCTTTTTGTTGCAATGGTAAATGGGAGTGTTTCCATAATTCCTCTTTCAGATTTTTCAACATTAATGTATAGGAATGCAAGAGATTTCTGTGCATTAATTTTGTATCTTGCAACTTTACCAAATTCATTGATTAGCTCTAGTAGTTTTCTGGTTGTATTTTTAGGATTATTTATGTATAGTATCATGTCATCTGCAAACAGTGACAGTTTTACTTCTTCTTTTCCAATTTGTATTCCTTCTATTTCTTTTTCTTCTCTGATTGCCATGGCTAGGACTTCCAAAACTATGTTTAGTAATAGTGGTGAGAGTGGACATCCTTGTCTCATTCCTGATATTAGAGGAAATGCTTCCAGTTTTTCACCGTTGAGAATGATGTTTGCTGTGGGTTTGTCGTATATGGCCTTTATTATGTTGAGGTAGTTTCCCTTTATGCCCACTTTCTGGAGAGTTTTTATCATAAATGGGTGTTGAATTTTGTCAAAAGCTTTTTCTGCATCTATTGAGATGATCATACGGTTTTTATTCTTCAGTTTGTTAATATGGTGTATCACATTGATTGATTTGCGTATATTGAAGAATCCTTGCATCCCTGGGATAAATCCTACTTGATCGTGGTGTATGATCCATTTAATGTGTTGTTGGATTCTGTCTGCTAGTATTTTGTTGAGGATTTTTGCATCTATGTTCATCAGTGATATTGGTCTGTAATTTTCTTTTTTTGTAGTATCTTTGTCTGGTTTTGGTATCAGGGTGATGGTGGCCTCATAGAATGAGTTTGGGAGTGTTCCTTCCTCTGCAGTTTTTTGGAAGAGTTTAAGAAGGATGGGTGTTAGCTCTTCTCTAAACGTGTGATAGAATTCACCTGTGAAGCCATCTGGTCCTGGACTTTTGTTTGTTGGAAGATTTTTAATCACAGTCTCAATTTCATTACTTGTGACTGTTCTATTCATATTCTCTGTTTCTTCCTGGTTCAGTCTTGGAAGGTTATACCTTTCTAAGAATTTGTCCATTTCTTCCAGGTTGTCCATTTTATTGGCATAGAGTTGCTTGTAGTAGTCTCTTAGGATGCTTTGTATTTCTGCGGTGTCTGTTGTAACTTCTCCTTTTTCATGTCTAATTTTATTGATTTGAGTCCTCTCCCTCTTTTTCTTGATGAGTCTGGCTAATGGCTTATCAATTTTGTTTATCTTCTCAAAGAACCAGCTTTTAGTTTTATTGATCTTTGCTATTGTTTTCTTTGTTTCTATTTCATTTATTTCTACTCTGATCTTTATGATTTCTTTCCTTCTGTTAACTTTGGGTTTTGTTTGTTCTTCTTTTTCTAGTTCCTTTAGGTGTAAAGTTAGATTGTTTACTTGAGATTTTTCTTGTTTCTTTAGGTAGGCTTGTATAGCTATAAACTTCCCTCGTAGAACTGCTTTTGCTGAATCCTATAGGTTTTGGATCATCGGGTTTTCATTGTCATTTATCTCTAGGTATTTTTTGATTTCCTTTTTGATTTCTTCAGTGATCTCTTGGTTATTTAGTAACGTATTGTCTAGCCTCCATGTGTTTGTGTTTTTTACGTGTTTCTCCCTGTAATTCATTTCTAATCTCATAGCATTGTGGTCAGAAAAGATGCTTGATATGATTTCAATTTTCTTAAATTTACTGAGGCTTGATTTGTGACCCAAGATGTGATCTATCCTGGAGAATGTTCTGTGAGTACTTGAGAAGAAAGTGTAATCTGCTGTTTTTGGATGGAATGTCCTATAAATATCAATTAAATCTGTCTGGTCTATTGTGTCATTTAAAGCTTCTGTTTCCTTATTTATTTTCATTTCAGATAATCTGTCCATTGGTGTAAGTGAGGTGTTAAAGTCCCCCACTATTATTGTGTTACTGTGGATTTCCTCTTTTATAGCTGTTAGCAGTTGCCTTATGTATTGAGGTGCTCCTATGTTGGGTGCATATATATTTATAACTGTTATATCTTCTTCTTGGATTGATCCCTTGATCATTATGTAGTGTCCTTCCTTGTCTCTTGTAACATTCTTTATTTTAAAGTCTATTTTATCTGATATGAGTATAGCTACTCCAGCTTTCTTTTGATTTCCATTTGTATGGACTATCTTTTTCCATCCCCTCACTTTCAGTCTGTATGTGTCCCTAGGTCTGAAGTGGGTCTCTTGTAGACAGCATATATATGGTCTTGTTTTTGTATCCATTCAGCAAGCCTGGGTCTTTTGGTTGGAGCATTTAATCCATTCGCATTTAAGGTAATTATCGATATGTATGTTCCTATGACCATTTTCTTAATTGTTTTGGGTTTGTTTTTGTAAGTCCTTTTCTTCTCTCATGTTTCCCACTTAGAGAAGTTCCTTTAGCATTTGTTGTAGAGCTGGTTGGGTGGTGCTGAATTCTCTTAGCTTTTGCTTGTCTGTAAAACTTTTGATTTCTGCATCAAATCTGAATGAGATCCTTGCCGGGTAGAGTAATCTTGGTTGTACGTTCTTCCCTTTCATCACTTTAAGTATATCATGCCACTCCCTTCTGGCTTGTAGAGTTTCTGCTGAGAAATCAGCTGTTAACCTTATGGGAGTTCCCTTGTATGTTATTTGTCATTTTTCCCTTGCTGCTTTCAATATTTTTTCTTTGTCTTTAATTTTTGCCAATTTGATTACTATGTGTCTCGGCGTGTTTCTCCTTGGGTTTATCCTGTATGGGACTCGCTGCACTTCCTGGACTTGGGTGGGTATTTCCTTTCCCATGTTAGGGAAGTTTTCGACTATAATCTCTTCAAATGTTTTCTCTGGTCCTTCCTCTCTCTCTTCTCCTTCTGGGACCCCTATAATGCGAATGTTGTTGTGTTTAATGTTGTCTCTGAGGTCTCTTAGGTTGTCTTCATTTCTTTTCATTCTTTTTTCTTTAGTCTGTTCCACAGCAGTGAATTCCACCATTCTGTCTTCCAGGTCACTTATCCGTTCTTTTGCCTCAGTTATTCTGCTATTGATTCCTTCTAGTGTAGTTTTCATTTCAGTTATTGTATTGTTCATTTCTGTTTGTTTGTTCTTTAATTCTTCTAGGTCTTTGTTAAACATTTCTTGCATCTTCTTGATCTTTGCCTCCATTCTTATTCCGATGTCCTGGATCATCTTCACTATCATTATTCTGAATTCTTTTTCTGGAAGGTTGCCTATCTCCACTTCATTTAGTTGTTTTTCTGAGTTTTTATCTTGTTCCTTCATCTGGTATATAGCCCCCTGCCTTTTCATCTTGTCTATCTTTCTGTGAATGTGGTTTTTGTTCCACAGGCTGCAGGATTATAGTTTTTCTTGCTTCTGCTGTCTGCCCTCTGGTGGTTGAGGGTATCTAAGAGGTTTGATGGGAGGCTCTGGTGGTGGGTAGAGCTGACTGTTTCTGTGGTGGTCAGAGCTCAGTAAAACTTTAATCCACTTGACTGTTGATGGGTGGGGCTGTGTTCCCTCCCTGTTGGTTGTTTTGCCTGAGGCAACCCAACACTGGAGCCTACCTGGGCTCTTTGGTGGGGTTAATGACAGACTCTGGGAGGGCTCACTCCAAGGAGTACTTCCCAGAACTTCTGCTGCCAGTCCTTGTCCTCACAGTGAAACAGAGCCATCCCTCGCCTCTGCAGGAGACCTTCCAACACTAGCAGGTTGGTCTGGTTCAGTCTCCCCCGGGGTCACTGCTCCTTCCCCTGGGTCCCAATGCACACACTATTTTGTGTGCACCCTCTAAGGGTGGAGTCTTTGTTTCCCCCAGTCCTGTCGAAGTCCTGCAATCAATTCCCACTAGGCTTCAAAGTCTGATTCTCTATGAATTCCTCCTCCCGTTTCTGGACCCCCAGGTTGGGAAGCCTGACGTGGGTCTCAGAACCTTTACTCCAGTGGGTGGACTTCTGTGGTATAAGTGTTCGCCAGTCTGTGAGTCACCCACCCACCAGTTATGGGATTTGATTTTACTCTGATTGCACCCCTCCTTCCGTCTCATTGTGGCTTCTCCTTTGTCTTTGGATGTGGGGTATCTTTTTTGGTGAGTTCCAGTGTCTTCCTTTCGATGATTGTCCAGCAGCTAGTTGTGATTCTGGTGTTCTCATAAGAGGGAGTGAGAGCACGTCCTTCTACTCTGCCATCTTGGTTCTTCCCTCGACTATATCAGTTTTATAAATTTTATTGTAGGCTCCTACTCCATAATGAAGGATTGAGTCATTAAAACAAGAAAAAGTTAAGTTTATAGCACTTTTATCTTCCTTTCCAGGCAATTATAAGAACTCTCAAAAAACAAGAGTTAAAAATACACAGATTAAGGTAGAAGCAATTTTAAATGCTTAACTCTAAAATAGGTAAAAGAAAGGTATTTACTATCTCGAGAAATAAAGTTGAAATTTGCATAAACCAGAAGGATTATATAAAGGGATAATTAAGTAACAAAGAGAAACAGCATCTACTTCCAAATTCTACCAAGGATTTTATCATTATTTACATGTGTTTCAATAGACCCAATAGTATCAATAGCATTAGAATTCTAGGAAACATAAACCGATTGATTGACAGTAATTACTTTTCACTAGTAGTCTTATAAAAAAGCCAAAAATATGCTTTTGGTAGAACAGTGTCCTGAAAATATCTCCTATACTGCTATGCTGCTGAGGTTAATATGCATCCTTTGACATTAACACAATGGTCTTACTCCTAGTTATCCAGGATGTTTGATTGTGAATGTTTTCAAAAAGAAACACTCCACAATACTCATCACAAACAACACAAAAGAAAACATATGTGCCTTTATATTTTAAAAGTTTTCACAGTTGGATTTTTGTTGACTAGTTAGAGGCAAAGATAATTGTCAAGAAGAAACTTCTTCTATTAAAATACAAGTATTAAATACAAATATTGCTGTGTAACCAACCACCTGAAATTTGGTGGCATAAGAAAGTAAGTGTTGTATTATGCTCCCAGATTTTGTGCATCAAAAATTTCTATAAGGTACACTGAGGATATCTTTTCCTTTTTCCATAATATATGAGACTTCAGCTGATAAGACTTGAATGAGTGGAGGTACTTTAAGAAGCTAGGGGGTTGAATTGTCTAGAGGCATCTTTACTCACATGTATGTTACCTGGATTGTGATGACTCCAAGTCTGGGATCAAATGGGACTCTCAAATGGAATTCTATATTCAGGTTTCATATTTGGTCTGGCTTCACAAGTGATACCTGGATTCCAGTGGGAGTATTCCAAGAGGCAGGAACCAAAGAGCATTTGTTCTAATATAATGATGCATGACCCTTCCTGACTTTTAGGTTCAGAATTTACCTATCAAGTCTTCTGCCCCATTCTATTAGTTACAAGTGAGTTACTAAGTCCAATTCATACTTAAGAGGCTTGAAAGAAGTAGACTTAACTTCTTGAAATGCAAAAGAGTATGCGGGATAGGGGATGCCATTGTGTCCACCTTTGCAAAATAAAACCTCCCACAATATTCCAGGAATGTTTGACTGTTTAAAATCATATGTCTTTCACAAATAAGTTAAACAAGTACTTATTATCTGTCCATAATATCTGATTATGATAAGAAATTTAATAAATAATTACACCCATAAGTAAAAAATAATAAATACAATTTGCCTGTGTAAGCTGTGACAGGTAGGCAAAAACCTTGATTACTCTACATTATAAAACAATAGAGCAAAAGCAATGCATATCAAAATTTAGATGAATTCAGATTTGCTTTCAATATAAGCTAAAGGCATAATAATCTGTTGTTTTAATTAATAATATAAATGTGAAACATGAATTAAACTTTAAATATCAGTAGTAAAAAAGAACCTTAATAGAAACCAAATGTCATAGAAGTAAGGAGTTATTAAGTATAAACACAAAAAACAACTAGAAAACTTATCATGATAGATTTGGTTTACTGGTTTGAAATAAAAGATAAAAGAGATAAAGTTTAATAAAGGAAATGTTCCCAAATAACCAAAACTTACAATGAGGAAGACATATAATCATTTATAAAGAAAATTTAGTAGTTTAAAGAGATAATTTTCACAAATTTCTCTCAATAAATTTGATGATTTCATTCTCATTAATTATCTTAGTTATATAAAAATATAAATAGAAAAAATAACTCAAGGAAAACTTTAAATATCTAAAGAGACTAATAACAATAAACTTTAGAAAAAGATTCCAAAAATACTTTCAGGGATAAGTGGTATCTACATCACTGTAACTTGACTAAAGTAAGAAGGAGAAGGAGAGCTACCAGTGGCACTTACAAAGTTAGCATTATCTGAAACAATAAAAAAATGGAGATAATACACAATGGTATTAAACACTTTAATTTTACTTACACATATTTATGCAAGAATTCTAAGGATGATTTACCTCATAGAAGCTTATAGTATGTTAAAAGAATGATGAATATGCCATTAAGAACTGGGTTCATTCATGATTTGTAGCATTGTTAACATTAAGATATGTGTTCCTATATTTCACTTTGTTAAATTAAAAAAGAACATATTATATTTTCATATGTGCTGAAAACTCATTTAGAGTCTCTGTTTTCACAAATGTTTCTGTATCTCTCTTGATTTTTTTCTCTGTCTTTTATCTGTTCCACTCTCTTTTAACATTATTCATAATATCAATGGGCAGTAGGATGCTTATTGTCATCAATATTTTAACATTAGTCTTAGAAAACTAAAACAATAAAATGATATATTCAAATAAGAAATATTAGAAATCTGCTAACAAAATGACAATTGTTTGCAAATGAATTGGATTTCTTCCTAAAATATCTGAGACAATCAATTGAAAAGCCATTAGAGATAATGACACTTTATTATAATACATACTTAATATGATCAAATTAAAATGCAACTCTGCAATAACCATGTTTGAAAATATTTCTAGCAATACATTCAGTGTTCACAAAAAACTACCTATCATGTCGTAACTAAAATGATAAGTGTTTGACATTATTAGAAAACCAATTGTTTAAATGCATAGTTAAAATAGAAGAAAAATAAGATGATGTAAAGTATTATTCTATTTGATAAACTTGGATGTTTGTACAATACTTGGGAATAAATTACTATTCTCTAAAATTGACACATAAGCATGATCAATCTTTTATATGAATGCTATATTCACCAAAAAATAAAAATAAAAATATAGAAGTAAAGAAATTGTTTCCTCAAGTGTAGTAATGAGTAATTATACAAAGCTTAGAAATAAATTTGGAAATAATTGTAAGATGCTCATACTCTAAAATTAAACAAACAAAAAAAACACACAGTGAAATCTATCAATTTCATAAAAGAAAGAAATGAGAGATTTTCCATGAAATTAGAGGCAATTACTTAGTGTAACTTGAATGTTAACACTACACAAGTGTATTATTTTAGTGAAATATCAAGCAAAATAACAAAGTTACATTTTATTTCAAATTTGGTAAAACACCATGACAGTTTGCAAATAGAGGATTAAACATACAGTAAAAGCAATGATATTTTTGAAAACTGCTCCTCTTGAAGTTTAATACACATGAAACTCTAAAATGAATATAAATATTAATTGTTAAACAACTAAAAAAGAAAGCATGATTTTTTATTAGTGTATACCTTGGATAATAATTTCATCAAACAGAAATATAAATTCCTTGTGACATATTTTTAAACACACTTGCAGAGTTTTCAAAAACAATACTTGACATTAATAATTCATCAAAAATACCATGTAGAATATATTTTGCTTTGTTTTCTTATTCACAGTATTTAGAATTTACATTTTTTAATAAAAATGAATACTTTACAGTACTTTACGTCACCATCTGTTGCCAAAAGTATTAGACTCCTTTCAGCTGTTTTCTTTGAAGGAAGAGTCTGGGGAAGACATGACAGGATGCCCTGAGGCAGTGCATCTCAAATTTCACCAACGTAGTATCCCTAACTCTGGAGAAAAGTAAACTTTAATTCCTGGTCTATTGCCTGAAGGGGTCTTCAACAAGCACCAACTTTTTCCAGAATTTCCTATTTTACCTAACATTTTATGAGAAATGTCACATTCTGCTACATAATATGTGTATTGGTGTAAAAATGTTTTAAATTGTTTTCATTAAATAAAATAAATGTTACCTGATTTGCATACAAAAACTTCCAAATTTTAAGTATTAGTTAATTGGAAAAAAAAAAGAGAAATATTTTACAGGCAAATAAGGTGATTCTCTAGGTCCTTGTAGATTGCAAACTCTGAATTGATCAACTGTTATTCAGAACAAACATTTTTCGCTTTTGACTTGAATTGGTACAAACTGTAGTAATTAACCTGCATTCACAAAGTAATAATGTGGTCTCTAGTTACAAAGTGAAATAATCATGCTTGTGGTTTATATGTTATGTACTACATGATAGTTTTATGACATTATACAGTTCAATCAATTATGCAGATCAAAAAATCTGTAGTTTTAAAGAATTAAACTTATAATCATTCCTTCCTATCACTATCACCTTTCTCATGTATTGTCATATTTCCTCTCATTTCTGCTTTATTTTCCATGTTTGGATGTTGTAGCCCATCTGCATTCCTTCACTTGGAAAGGAGACAAGAAAAATAAGATGCACACGCACTCTAAGATATCACTCATCAGTTAGAAGCAACAAATTAGTTGTACACATAAACAATCTTATAAACACACTGCTGAAATGAACTTATTTCCAAAATGGAAAGAGACTCACAGACACAGAAAACAAACTTATGGTTACCAAAGGGAAAAGGGGAATGGGGAGAGAGATAAATTAGGAAGCTGAGATTAACATATACACACTACTGTGTATAAAATAGATATCAAACAAGCACCAACTGTATAGCAAAGGGAACTTATGTAATAACATATAGGGGAAAAGAATCGGAAAAAGAAAATACATATAACTGAATCACTGTGCTGTACAGCTGAAACTTACATGATATTGTAAGTCAACTATGCTTCAATTAAAAAAAAATTTAAAAAACACTGCTGAGTAAAAAAATTAACAGACAGAATTAGATCTATAACCAAGCACTATCTATGTAATGGAAAATGGGTACTTTCAGAACCATCTTTATTTCACAAGATCAATTTCAAACTAAAAATACACATATTTTCTTCCTATTAGATTATATAATTTATGAAATCTCTCAAGTAAAGTGATCCTTTTGTTGCACTTCTGTCCAGCTTTGGTTATCATCCCACCTCTTTTATTCTTAAGGAGTTGTATTCTTCACAGTACCCTTGAAATTCATTATCACCCTTCCCTTATTTTGCATTTTATTAGTTATGATAATGCTAAACTATTGCAAAAAATAGAGTTAAATTTATAGCAGATCTACAAAGAGAATCTATTCTCACTCAGAGTTCAGAGAAGTGCTTTTGGATAGCAAGGACTTCATTCTATGCATGGAGATTCAGGGATCTAGTCTCCTTGCATCCTTTTCATGTATGCTCCACTAAGGCTATTATAAAATTTTACTGTTGCCCTAGGATTACCTGGAGGGCAGGTTAAAACAAAGATTGCTTTTACCCCTCACACCTACCCAAGTATTTCTTATTTACAAAGTCAGAAGTAGGCCTGGAAACTTGCTTCAAGAATGTTCTCAAATGCTGTTGATACTGCTGCACACTTTGAAAACCTGTCCTAGCATATTGTCTGTGTCTGCACACAGCTGGGGGAGGTGGAAGGAAAATGTAGAGAAAGAACAACCACTCCTTACATCCAGGCCCTGAAATAATACTTGACACTGCTATTCATAATCTGTAGGCAAGAAAGGTTTCATTGCGAGATGTAAGGGAAGGCTCTGAGGTAGTAACTACGTCTACCTTACAAGACACTTCGAGACAGTAATTGTGTTCTCTGGAAAAAGGAGCGCAAATACTGTCAGTCATTCCCTCTGGGCACCAAACCCTGAATACTTCTTCACACAAAAGAAGAAATTCACCATCTCTTTTGCAGGTTCAATTCAAGTCTTGTCTTAAAACAACACTTATCTCAGCCCAAAATCTATGAGTTATATTTAATCATCTCCATCAATTTGTAGCTCTTTGTGGTCCAGCCATCTATTTTTATATGAATATATATATATATATATATATATATATATATATATATATATATATATATATATATGACTGAAATCATTAAACTTCACATTCGGTGCCCACTTTGTGTTCAGCTCTCACCACCAGTGCTGACAGGGATTGAATGGCAAAATGTTGGGAAGATGTTAAATAGAGCATGGTTCTTATAAACAATATCGACAGAAGCAACAAGAGTGCTACATAACACACCCAACCATAAAAGATAAGAAAGCAAGAGCTGAAGATTCAGTCCCTTACTGAGAACTCACATCTGAGCTTGTTTTGAATACAGAACTCATTGGCATAAGAACTGGTCATCTCCCTAAAAAGAAGTACCCTAACACCACAGCAATTCTATACTGTAATGCTTTCCCCAGTCTCATCAAAGAAACCCACAGCCATTTACTCTGGGGATTCTATACTAGGCAAAACATCATTTCCAGATATTATGAGGACTATTCTACATAAGATCTGGTAGATCTGGTTGATCTAACACTCAAGAGACACAATCTGTCATTATAGCTCCTTTGTTAGAATGGGAACTTAGGGAGAACAGATAGTAAATGAGGCCTTGGCTAAGGCTAGCTTTAGCCCTGCTGAGCCCACAGCCCCACCTAGTAGCCATTTCCTTAGTTGCCAAGTATGTAATTGGTACTGCTACACCTGCCAGTTGAAGTAACCCCTAAATTGATTACTTGGCTTGTAGAGTAAGAGCTATCATATCAGGTAAAGCCAAATGAAACTCTGAAACTTCCTATTCCCCCACAAAAGAACAGAACATTTGCAACAGAGATTTTTATAACTTTTGAGAAATAGCTCCTGGCATGTCACTGAACCCTAGTAGAGACAGAACACCTGACCATGGAGCAACAAGTGACAGTGCATCTGGAACTTCTTATTATGAGCTATGTTCTGCTAGACTCACCAAGTTAAAAATTCAAAAGTCCAATCAGCAGTCATAATTTGAGAATGCTATATCCTGGATTGAACTTGAACAGTCTCAAAAGGCAGAGATAAGCTTTGCATGAGTGGGTAGCCTGGACCCTCATGTCACCACTAAAGTTACACAAATAAATCCTTCACAGCTCATCTTTGTTCATATGGGTGTTCCTGTAGGTTCAACTGAAGCAGAAGGAATAATTCCCAGGCTTAATATATGAATGGGTTGACTTAGTATGTGAGTTCAGACTGAAAATGAGTGGCATCAGCATTACAGCCACATTCAGCGTAGCTATGGATGACAGTGGAAAGAAAATGTTCCCATTGGGTGGAAGTGCTAACAGTGAAGTAGGACTCCTACTTTGTGTGGTAGCATAAGTGGCACAGGAATGCATGGCATGTGGAAGTGGACATCAACTGTGAAGATATTTGTATCACATTCTGATGTCCATCATAAAACAACCACCATAAAAGCAACACTGTATAACCAAGTAGACAGAATGCCTCAGTCACTTGAAGTTAGCCAAATTTCATATGCCATTTTGGGACTGGCCTAATAGGCACACAAATGGAATAATGGCTGTCGTGAAGGTTAATTACTACAGGCTTGGAATTAGCTTGAATTGTCTCGCTAAAGTTTGTGTGCGGCAATGACCCTTAGCCAAGGCTTGAAACATTCTAATTAATAGTGTTCCTTATAACCATGGATCTGAAGAGTTTCCGGCTCATTTGTTCTAGCTTATCAGCATTGTTTATTGATAACAATAAGACTGGTGATTCCCACCTGGTCTCTCTGAGACCCTGGAGAACTCTGCTGTTAAAGCTGGTTATGTAGCAGAAATATGTTACATGGCCAGCACAAAATAAAAATCTCCAACCAAGATTCCATTTTGATTTCCCTAATTCCAAGGTGTTCCATGAACACATTGGTGGTTCTTGATCCAAGAAAAAAATTGCATCCATCCATGGCCCTTAGAGATGGGTTTCAATAGGATCCTACATCTGATGTCTCTGGATCCCTGGCTATGAGACAGCCTTTGGCAGTAATGCATATACTTAGTTTAATGCTGTTGCTAACATACTATATCTTTTAATTGTAATAAACTATAGATTTGTAAGTATTTCATCTTGAATCTTGTGAGTCTTCTTTAACAATCAAACCCTGTTTAACACCTACTGTCAGTGCAGTGGGTGGCAGAAGCGAACGCTATGAATTGGCTCAACAACATGGACTTGCACTTACTAGGACCAGTCTATCTGCCATCTCTTTGGAATGCCCAACCTGCCAGACACGGACCTATTCTGAGCCTATGATATGATACCATTCCTCAACTATAAGCTACTTGGTGGCAAATCGACAACATCGGGCCCTCACTTTTCCAGAAGAGCCAGAAATTTATCCTCATAGGTATTGAACTGTATTCCAGGTATGGGCTTGGCTTTCCTGCCTGCGGAGCCTTGGCCAACAATACTGCATGAGGGCTTAAAGATACCTATTCCATAGGCAGGGAATCTGTATTAAGTTTTATATTACTTCATTGCAAATTATTACAAACAGTGTATTAAAACAACATCTGTTTATTATCTCACAGTTTCTATAGATCAGAAGGCCAGTTACAGGTTAGCTGGATTCTCTGCTCAGGGTCTTAAAAATTAAGGTGTTGGTTGTATTCCTTCCTGAAACTCAGGGCCTTCTCCGAACTTATGTAGTTGTTAGCAGAATTTAATTCCTTGCAGCTGTAGGATGGATGTCCCTGTGGCTGTCAAAAGGGGAGGCTCTCAGCTCCTACAGGCTGCCTGCTATTTCCTGTCACATCTAGCTTAATGCCATGCTATTTTCTTTTTCAAGGCCAACAGAAGAGCATCTTCTGCAGCTTCAAATCTGATTTATTTCAACCCTTATGTCTAAACCCTCTTTTAAAAAGGCTCACCAGATTAGGTAAGGCCTACCACACACAGGGGAGTATATATTTGCCAGTTGGGGTAACCCATACATTGATTCTTGTGGATTCAGAGCTCTCATAGTGGGGAAAGCCAGATGAAACTCTGAAACCATCCCCTTTCCCCAGAAAGAACATAAAATCTCCAGAAAAGATTAATATGCCTTTTGAGAAACAGCTCATGGCATGTTACTGAATCTTAGTAGAGGTGGAATGTATGACCATGGAGCGACAAGTGACAGGTATCTGGAACTTTCCATTATAAGCTGTGTTCTTCCAGACCTATTAGGTTATGAATTCAGGAGGGCCTACAGGCAGTCATAAGATGAGAATGATGTATGCTACATTATACAATGTGTACAAATCAGGGGATGGGAATCTTGGGGATCATTTTAAATTGCTGCTTACCACAGGAGACCTGACAACATTGCATGCAACTGGGTGACTTGCTTCATAGCAACATTGGTGTGAGTGTGGGCCCATAACCAAGAGATTTGCTTTTTGTACCACCAGTGTACTACTTAGAAGCAACTGGTCTTATGGAAGGCTGGAATAGCCTTCTAAGGACAAAGGTTAAGTACCAGCTTAGAGGCAATCCTTTGAAATAATGGATTGCCATCCTTCAGGATACAGAATATGCTTTAAGTCAGAGCTTCTGTATAGCTGTGTGTCCCCAAATGGGTGTGGAAACCAAGTGGTAGAAGTAGAAATGGCCCCACTTATATTATTCATAATGATGCACAAGGGTATTTAGTGCTTCCCATTCTTGCAACCGTGGGCTTTGCAGGGTTGGGTGTTCTTTCCCAAATGTGGCTCCTTCTTGCCACAGGACACAGCAAACTTCCCATTGACCATACCTACCACCTGAACACTTTGGACACCTGATGCATCAGGAACATCAGTCTAGTAGAAGAGGCATCCTTACAGTAAGTGTAATCGACTACAATAAGCTGGAAGAAGAACCACCTCTGCCTAACAATGTCATAGCAATATATATATATATATATATATAAATGGAACCCAAGTTATCCACTGGGCACCCCCTTAGTATTCTCTTCCCAATGACTGCTGAATCATCTGTGGTAACCCAACCTGGAAAAGTTGTGATTTCCAAGGACTAATATCCCAGAGGAATTTAGGTTTGGGACACATCATCAGGTAATACATTAAGACATGCAAGGAGATAGATGAAGGTGAGGGGAACTTAGGATGGATAATAGAGCAAGAGGCTGAGTACCAGTTATGAGCCTGACACCAAATGCAACAAAAAATTTGTTTTACTAATAGCTTTTCTAAGTTTCTTCTCAGGAAGAGAGGCTCAAGTATGTCATGGAAGAGCTGTTCATGGAAACAGTAGTGAACTTCAGTGCAACCATGTGTCACAAGTGGTGGACTGTGCTGGCCACTAAAGTAAGCATTAAAATAAGACTTTCAGATCTTCTATTGAAACAATGGCCAAGATACTGCTTTTCTGGATCCTACCCCCATATTTGTGCCAAGGCCATGATTCCTGAGGGAAATTTTCCAATCAATGACTGAACAAAGTGGTGGGATTACCAAACCAAGCTTGGGTCTGCTTGCATGTGCACAATAAAGCCAATCCACTGACATCAGGTTGTGGTGAAGGAAAGTGCAGTGTTTGTTGCAGGGCACCAAGCAAGGAGTTCAGGCAGTTCAGTTCAGTGTTTAGAAGACCCAACCACCCTGAAAGCTTTCAGGGCAAGGTTTTTAAAGACAGGATAAGGGAGGGGTGGTGTGGGGTATGTGATCAGCTCATGGACATTCTTCTGATTGGTTGGTGGTGAGGTAATCAGGAGTCAACATCATCAACCTTCTGGTTCCAACCAGTCTGGGGTTTACATGCTTGTGGGCAGCAGACAGTTAACTTCTTCCACCTGGTGGGGGTTTCAGTATCTGCAAAACAGCTCAAAGGACATGGCTCAGAATATTATCTATAATCCTTGAGGAGGAACTAAAAGTTCTTGACTTTGTTTAATGGCTAAACTATTATTATTTTGTATTGCCTCACTCTTTTCCTTTCTTTCTGCATTTTCTCACTTCTCTGATTAAATTTTTATTCTTTGACTAAAGTTTTTCTATAGACAAAGGCAGGCAGAGGATATTGGGTGGGGAACGGGGGGGGTCCTGTTCTGGGAAGGCCCCATAAGGTCCTGCTTGATTACAGTGGTACCATGCAGCCCTTCTTTACAAGATCTAGAACTCTTTTAACAGGCATTTTTGGCTCTAGGACACCCCGTCCATCAGCCTGGCTGAAGCTTTCTTAGGAAACAGTGTTGCTGTCTGAGAATCTTACTACCTAATCCCTTTTACTTCCCTCCCTCTTTCATAGCAGTCAGTTTGAAGTTTGAACATTCCTTGCCTACTCAAGATTGCTCTCCCTTTTCATTCACCCAGTAAGTCTTTTGCACATGTAATTTGGGTTGCCATCCACTTCTTGAAAAACAGAACTAATACATCAGGCTTCCTCCAACAAAGTTTACTTGACTTTAAGAAAGTATAACAGACAAAGATTGACACTGTCTGTACAGCAATAGCAGAGCAAAAGCCTTAGGGATTCCAGGAGTAGCTGCTGACATTCCTGAATTGCACAGCATTTGGGATGCATGTTGTCACTTGGGCAAGGCTAGGTGAGTGATGACTAACTTAATGCAGCAAAACTATCAGCTATAAAGTCTCTTCAGCTTTTTAAATTTCCTTTTCAAGTAGGACCCTAAAGTATACAGTGCTGTCATATCTCATCAATTACCAGTAACTGACTAGTTACAAATTAGGCAAAATGTAATGTTGACAAAGAGGTCAGGCATTAGGTTAATACATAGTAATCTTTGCAGTTCCAGAGATACTGGTATAAATACCTTGAGTTAGGATTTAAAGGAGGATTAGAAGTCAAGTCCCCAAGCATCCTTGAGGTTGGAGAAAAGAGCTATTAATCCCTTCCTTTCAAACTTAATGCTAAATTGTCTTTATAAACACTATTAATTGAGATTTTTCTACAATTTACAAATTCCTAAATTATTTAATTTGATTGACCTCTTGGATGATCTGATTTTATAAAATTCAATAATTTTGGGTGAAATATCTATATTCTTTAACCTTGATTGCTTTCCTTTTTACTTTGTTACCTTATGAAGCTGTCCTGAATTCTAAGGATAATATTTCATATCAACCCTTTTCCCATCAGAGCTATGTATCTGTTGGGGTCCCTTCCTAGTCCAATCTGAAATAAATGTTCTGCTCTTCTGCAGAGCTGTCAGTATGTGACTTCCTATCTTTATTTCAATGTGGGATATATTACATATTTTGGATCCAATATCTTCTCCATCTTTGGTTTTGTATCTCATTTTGATAAAGTAAGTTCTTAGAAACTTACTAAAATATTTGTAAGGAGTGGAGTTTGTGAGTTTTTGAATGAACAAAGTTGATAAGCAGTTAAATATTAATACTAGCTTAAAAATCCTTTCCATCAGAAATTTAAAGCATTATTTTATTATCTGTTAACATCCACAGTTGCTGATGAGAAGTCTGATTCTTATCCTACCACTATTGTTGTTTTTTCAAAGAACAATTTAAGTCATTTTCTTTGAAGCTTTAATTTTAATAACATAATATTTAGGTGTTTCTGTAATATGACAAATCATTTACTTGAAAATGAACATTTAAGTAAATATGTCATTTTATCATGATATTAGCCAGATTGCTAACTTGTTTATTTAGAGTTAACTACTATATTGCCAATAATTCCATAGAATTTAACAGTTGTTTACTGTACCAGAGACACAGATTTAATATAAAAGAGGTGGCCAACAATTCAGGGAAAATTTAAAAAGTTAAACTTTAAACATTTTCAGTCATATTAAATTAAAATCATCCCTGAATAAAAAATAGATACTTACAGATTCTAAATCAGAAATGAAACACATCTGGTAAAGCTTGATGCATAAAACGTTCCTTCATATAAAGCTTATCTCCAAAACACATAGGAGGATTGCTTAACCACAATTTTACTATAGAATAAATATTCTGGAGAGAGAAGAGAAGTGAAATTTTGTTTCAAATATGAAACCAAGATGTAGAAGAAAGTAAAACTATCAGTATAGTGCATTCAGAAACTGATTCTGATTAAATAAAACTCTATTGTTCTCCAAATTTTAAATTTTTAGTAAAACATTTATTTTCATATTAATGATAAATGCACTTTGGAAATCATGCTTGAAATTTAGAACTTTATTTTTCAGTTGTCTGATATAAACAATGCTAATTGCCTTTATATGGTAATGTTAAGCCTATATTAGAGTTTTCACATTAGAGATCTTATAGAAAGATTGACCCTGAACAATTACATTAGAGAAACTGCCATATAGATATAGCACAGGGCAGATGGTGTGTGATAATTTTCTACTTTGTAGTCAAAGACTGTGAAAAAGGTTCTAGTACTTGAGAATGATTACATCCATATTTACATCACATCTGCTAGGCATGTTTGGAAGTAATTCTACCAAATTTTTTTGAGTTTTAAGGATTTTCTAAATGGGTACGCACAATTCGACCTATTGTACTTTAAGTAATCATACAGTTAGAGTAAGCAGTTTAGCTAATTGAGAAAAGAATTGGACTGAAATAAAGAGATATACATTTTACTTCTGTCGTCAACATTATGTTAATTGAAAACCTTTAGACATAACCTAGTTGATGCTCAAAATATATTTGTTGAATTGTTTATGAATTTAAAGTTAAATTAATTAAAGTTCTAGGGATGTAATGTACAGCATGGTGACAATAGTTAGTTAACTACAATAGGTAGTTAACAATAATGTATATTTGAAAGTTGCTAAGAGAGTAGATCTTGAAAGTTTTCATCACAAGAAAAAAAATTATAAGTATGAGATGATGGATGTTAAACTTATTTTGGTAATCTTTTCACAATATATACATATATCAAATAACTACTGTGTATACCTGAAACAAATATAATGTTATATGTCGATTATATCTCAATAAAACTGGAAAATAAAATACAATTTAAAAAATAAAATAACTTAATAAATAACTTGTGTGGTTTATCAGACAACAGTTATATGTAACCAGTGCTTTTCTCTATTAATTTCCGTAAGTATTATGAGAATAAATAAGTAGAATTTTAAAATTACTTTTACATTAAAAACATTTTTTCAGCATTTTTTTTTAAATGTAAAATTTCAAGATGTAAAAGTGAAGTAGTACAGACTTATCTAAGATAGGAAGAGTAAAAATCAGCTTGGACTAAAAAAAGCAGTCCTGCCATTAATCAGGCTTGGAGGACAAACAGATAAAACCATGTTCAAAGTTAAGAGTGAACATTGTTTTTCCCAAAGTCATGAAGCAATTGTAAAATGACTTAATGGTCCTTTTTTTTTGAATGATTGCTGCTTTCTTACCAATGAAGCCCCAAATCTACTTGGCTATTTTCATGCATTAGTGAGAATACCCAGTTGTTAAACTGCCATTGCCTTAGGATAGCACCAATCCCTAATTAATCTGTTCCTCCTACACTCTCCTCAGAAACAGCCTGCCTTACTCATACCTCCCTCAGAGCACTCCAACAATAACCAGGCCTTTAAAAAGAAGCTTCCCTCCCTCCCCTTCCAGAGTGGCATTCCACATTTCCTCTTCAAATATGTCACCTGCTGCAAATCAGTAAGTGTAAATTTGTTAAACTGCAGGCCTGATCCTGATGGCTGATTAAGCTTCATCAAAAGAGTGATTCTTGGGAATTCCCTGGTGGTCCAGTGGTTAGGACTTGGAACTTTCACTGCCGTGGCCTGGGTTCAGTCTCTGGTCAGGGAACTAAGATCCTGTAAGCTGCGTGGTGTGGCCAAAAAAATGAAATAAAATTAAAATTTAAAAATCTGTGTATTTAAAAAAGGAGTGATTCTTTTAAGAATTCTTAAAGAAACTTAGCCAACAGAGTCAGTTTGGAAAAAACTAAAGTGAGTGCCACTCACTCTATAAGATCTTGGTTTTAGAAAACTGCCAGGAGAGAATAATTTTTCTTATTCCATAATTTTAAAATATATGTTGAGGTAAGTTAGGCAGAGATAGACCCAGAGAGAGTGGAACTCAAAAAGCAGCTGCTGGCTGGTTGCCAGAGGCTGGGTGGTAGGGTGGTGAAATTGGTGAAGGTAGTCAAATGGTACAAACTTCCAGTTATAAAATAAATAAGGTCTGAGGATATAATGTACAACATGGTGACTCTTGTGTATTTCAAAGTTGTTAGAGAACAGAGCTTAAAGTTCTCCTTGCAAGAAAAAAAGAAAAAAATGTAACAATGTGAGGTAAATGATGTTAACTAGATTTTCTGTGGTGATCATTTCAAAATATATGCAAATATTGAATCGTTAAGTTGTGAACTGAAACTAATATCATTATATGTCAATTATATCTCAATTTTAAAAAGGAAATTATGACAACATTTTTTTAAAGGCAGTTGTTAGACATATTATTTCGGCACAGGTGGTAATGGTATCTCCAAAGCAGGTAAGACACTTTCAGTTATGTATTTGTATTTCTATATAACAAAAACCTCAAAACTTCACAACTTAAAACAAGAAAATTTTCACCATCTCTCTTGATTCTGTGGCTTGGCTGGGCTTAGCTCTTGTTGGATGGGGTTGTAGTCATTTGGAAGCCTGTGGAGTATAGCTGGAACAGTGGCTAGGCTGTGATACTGGGATACTGGAGTCGGCTGGAAAACTGGCAGAGTTAGGCTCTTCTCCACACAATTACACAACTCTCCCTCTCAACATCGCATCTCTAATTGTGTGGCTGGACTTAGTACCTCAAGAATGGATAAACAAGAGATGCCAGGTTTTCTCAATGTGGGAGAGAACTACATAAGGGCATTAGTACAGGAAACACAATTTATTGAGGGACCATCTTTGGAAATTAGCCACCACGGTCCTCCCACTGATTCCTAATAATTCACGCTACTCACATATGCCAAGTACACTCACCTCCAAATTTTCCTTTCCTTATGCCATTAGGTTTAAAACCCTTCATCTGAGTCAGACCCAGTTGCAGATAAGGCTTCATATGTGGGGTTCCTTTCAGAGGAAGATCTGTAATCTAAAGAGAAGTTATCTGTCTCCTCACTCCCCACATGTATATCCAACATACAATGGTGAGATAACATAGGGAACAGAAGACCCATGGTAGACACTTGCACTCAAAAGGGGCAAGGGGGCATAGAAGACTATACCAGGCACTGATCCATACCAACTCTAAATCTAGCAAGGTGCACACAGAAAAATTTTACTATTCAGAAGGTAAGGAATCTCTATTGGTCACACCCCAGTTCTGTGGCTCTCGGCTCCACTCTCTGAGTCATCTTTCATTTTCTATAAGAAATAGCCCATGTTTGGAGCTGAGTAGCTCTCTCAGTTTCCTCCCTACCAAAAACTTAATGACCTAATATAATATCTATATTTTTATCTCTCGCACACTCCATGGGTTAACAGACAAGCTGGAAGGTTTTCATACTCCATATGATATCATCTGGAACTATAATTATCTTGGGACTTAGTAGAGTCATCTAAGATGGCTCGCTCATATATCTGACACCTTGTTGGGGAGAGCTGGGAGTGGGAGGCCCACTCTCTTTCTTTGTAGTCTTAAGGCTTCTCGTTCTCTCCATGTGGTTTTCAATTTGTTCTTTTCACTTAGTTACTTAATACAGTCTCTCAAGCAATGTAGCTGGACTTCTAATATGGTGGCTCAGTGTTCCAAGTGTGCCAAAGAAGAGGTTTCCAAGACTTCTTAAGGCATAGGTTTCAAAATTGTATAGTATCACTTTCACCACAGTCTATTGGTTCATAGACGTTATAGGACAGTCTCAATTCATGGTGGGGAGAGACTACATAAGGGCATGAATCCTGAGAGATGTGGTTCATTAGAAATGTAGCTACCACAGGCACCCTCAGGTGCTCTCACATCCAAGTTTCAATGACTCAGACTCTGGCCAGTAATCAGACCAACATTTAAATTCAGTAAGTTTAGCAGCTTATATCACCAATTTTTTAAAACCAGCATTCTTTATAGTCTCTTGCTAATTTTTCTTCCCACAGTAAGAATATTATTTATAGTTTTATCACCAGATTTTCTCACTGTCCTATTATTTTGCTCAATTCCTATAGTTACTTTTATGATTATTGAATTTATTACTTCAAATTTATGTCTCCATTTATCCTCTCCAGGGATTTTGAACCGGCTGCCTTTGGTACCAAGAGCCCCTATGTTTGGACTTCAGTGTAACTGAGAACAAAATGGAATAATATTAAAAATGTGTATATCAGCATATAAGCTTTATAAGAGTTTCTTCTCTGCTGTATACTGGTGATCTAGCCCAATAGTGCCTGGCTCATTGCAGGAAATCAATGAACAATCATTAGATGAATGGACTTATAAATGTGTGTGTGTCTGTCTGTCTGTGTGTGTGTGTTTTCAGTGCACATATTTTTTGAGTCAGTGAGTCTAAAAATTTTATCAGGTTTTCAAAAAAGCCTATAACCTAAATTACTGCTGTTAAATTTCTCTGTCTCAGTATACTACATATTGTCTTAGTTCATGTTCTCTCAGCTAGGCTTTGAGAGAAAGATTCAAGTGCAAGCATTTTTTAGGAGGTGATTCCAGGTATCGTTCACAGGAAAGTAGGAAAGAGAGAATGCAAAAGAAAGTGGTCAATAAAGGGTGTGTATCAAGCCGGTTACTCCTGGGGAATAATCCTGCTGGGATCTGGGAGTAAGTGGTGAGTAGAATAATCTTATCTGGAGGGTCTGGGATCTGAAGAATTTACAATACAGCTGTCAGTCATTGTTTGAAGGTTGTTGCAGGGGCTGTGCTGTAATTATTTGTCTGGTTATTCCAGCCTGCTAAGTATGAAGGCAGAGCAGCTCTAGTCTCTATGGAAAGTGCTCAGGTAGTCTGAAGAGTGCTCCATGCACTGCAATGGCAAGGCCTCCGGGAGGGACACTAACAGCTTCCACTACACAGACCCACACCAGACCGAGCTACAGAAACATTGCCCCCAACTCATTACTCTTTGCCTTAAAAACTTACAATAATTGACTGCCAAGAGTCACCTAGCTGACTCTAGGCTTTCAGAGTTTTGCTCTAACTTAAAAAAATAATGTTGCCCATTAATTGTGACCTCAGTTTTGAAGTTTGTCCTCTTCCAGTCATTACTGATCTTTTATTACACATTCCTGTTGAATTAATAATAAGTACCATACAGTTAAATTTTGTTTTTATAAATACTTTAAATTTATTCTACCATTGTTGATTCTTTCCTTTTAGACTTTTTTTTTAAACCAAGGACAGTGTTCTATATTTTAATTGTATTGTCCCATATTGACTCACATGAGTAGACCATTTAACACCTCTTTTAAAAAAAGCATTCAGGAACTTTCCATTGACTTTAGAAAAGAGTATCATCTGAATTCCTGAACCTGACATAGAAGGCATTTCACAATTCAGTAATATATGTTACATCCCTCAAGAGTGTCATTCCATTTTCAGTTATGTTTGTGTACAAGCTTTTCTCAATATGCGGAAATAACCTTGTCTGTTTTTTCACTTGGTGCCTTCCTAGTCATGGAATTGCTCAAATGTCAAATTTTTAGGAATGCATTTCCTATCTTTCAGGACAATTTACAGTTGTCTCACTCTTCCACATTAAATAGCACTTTAACTTTGTTTATGTATCTTTGTTACTAATTAATTGGTATCATTATATACATTTCTCACCAATAAAACTTATCTTTTTGAGAGTAAGGAAAAATTTCTTCATCAATGGGAGTAGAACCATGTAGAAATGAAGCTTATTAGCTTAGGAATCATGTAGCTATATGAAATTGTATCCCATTTTTACCATATTCAAAAATGTGTGTCTTTAGGTACATTACTTGGCCTCTTTAAACTTAATTATTCTTCTGTGAAATGGGTATACTAATAACCCATAGCCTCTAGCATTGTTGTTAGAATTGAATGAGCTAATAAATAAATGTGAAGTGCTTAGCAGAATGCTTGACATAGTGTATTAAATTTCAACTATTAATAATAGTAGATGCAATGTAGTAGTCCTAGTTGTAGAAGTACTGATAAAAGTAGTAGTTCTTATTTCTTTTCTAGTAGAATTTCCCTAAAAGTGTTAGTTGAGTGAATGAAAGAATAAATGAATTAAATGTGGGCAGTAGCAATTTATACTACTAGTACATTTCAGCCACAATGGAACAGACAGTATCCCTTTTAATAGTGTCTCATTCTGTTATGTGTACATGGCAAGCTTACTACACTGAATGATACACAAGTACACTTGATGACAGAAAAAGAAATACAAACAGGACTGTGTAAGTGGCACTGGAACTATTTGCTTGTATGTGTTGGATGGATAGGCAAGGCCACCTCCTCCCCCCCTCAGCAGTAAGCCCATGCTTTTGGGTTTCTTTAACTTGTCATATTTCTTTCTCTGTGAAGGGAGTTAAAGAGTGGAGCCATTCCATGAGGAACAAAGGCTATGATGGGGAACTGACATTGGATCTTGTAATTCTCTTTGCATTGCTTGTGAGTTTGTAATAGCTTGGAGGAAAAGTAAATTATCTGAATCCTTGTTATCATTCTCTAATCCAGCCTGACCACTTCAAATCTTTATGCCACACTCTCTTGTAGCTGTCCAATAAGTACAAAGAATAAATTACTTTGAGACAATTTATTTTAAAATGTATAGGAAATTTAAAAAATCAGAATTCTTAGCAAATATTTAGGTCAGCTACATAATTGGAATTGTCTGAATATATTTTTGGTTTCTTCACAAAGGACAGTCACAAAATTATTGCATATTTGGGTCCTAGAAATCTCTCTTCCTTGAAAAAGTATAATCTTAAAAAATTACTTGTGTGTAACAATAACCTTTGAAAAGAACATTTTTTTATTTATCATTGTCCATATAAAGCCCTGTGTGGATGAGATTGTGTGTTTGATAGAAAGTGACGGTTTTGAAGAGGGCAGTTTAAGAGTATAGAAATTTTAAAAAATGCAGACGAAGGGAAAGAATAAGACAATAGTAGTATCAAGCTAGAAATATGTCAAATAGTTTATTATCTTGCCTAGGACTTTTTGCTACCATTAACCATATGAAACAAAGGGATTTGTCCAGAATGGAAATCTGTACAAGTGGGGGGCTGGACCTGAGGTACTTCGCAAAACAGTAGTTTACAAATAGTTTCATCTCATGATTCCCTAAAAGACATATGCTTCTTTCACAATGAAGAATAAATTCCCTTCCTTTGGGAGCAAAATCTAAGTTGGCATTCATCTCTTTAACGTCTGTGCATTCAGGAATCACTTAGTGAAAGCATAATTCACCAAGGGTGAGGCCTTCAACTTCCAAGTTTTTCTCTGTTTTCTGACTCCAATAGTTGAGTTTTTCTCTTAGATTGTACATTACACTCATCCAAATGATTGCAAAGATTGGGTTTAAGGTAAGCTTGGATAACGTCAGCTTTATTTCCTTTAGCAAAGTCCCAGCCTTCAATACCACCTAGAAGCTTCTACTTGGTCTGAATTCTTCCGCTCAGCATCTAAGTGGTACAGGGAGTGCATGATACCAATTTTCCACAGCCTGCACTGTCTCCCCATTTGCTGAAAATTGCCTTTCGAAGATGTTGACTTTACTCTATACAGCTCTAAATAGCTTGGGCTCTGGCTCCCTCAGAAATCCCTTCTCCCTCTCTGCCACACAATGACAACTGAAGCCAAGCAGTGTGTGCTCCTGATGAGAGTTCCCAAATTTAAGGCATATGGAGCTTTATTTAAAATGAGAAGAGCACTCCACAGGGTCATCTCTTTCTCAGGGATCCTTGTGCTGCAATAGCTTAATACAGTCTCATTATATTGATTTTCTGGGCTTCTCTTTCTTATGACCTTTAATTAAAAGGGTTACATGCAACAGTGTTATTCTTTAATATTTCTGGAAACTCTTTCCTGCTTATTTAATATTTTCACTTTTATTGTAATTTTGTATTTTTATCTTGGATGTTGTGATTATTAACAAGTTTGATAAAGTGTACAATTTAAATATATTATTTAAATTCATCATCTTTAAAATCTTTCTAAAATCAGCATAATGGCAGGATTTAGCACATGTAAAGAATATTTTAGGACCTGTTTTGGGAAAATAATTGCAGTTGTGTTTTAGAAAAATGTTATGACTGAAATGTAAAGAGAGTCATCAAAACACATCCCTGATGGCTGAATAAATTGTGGAATCTTTTGATATATGCTGAGAAACTGCATACACATATTTTTTGGTCCTTCTGTGAACAGTATATTTTAATTAGAACATAATTATTTGAAAGAAACTAATATAATTTAATGTTGATGCAGTTTACATTTTGTTATACATATTTATTACATTTTGATATATTCTTTTAACGATCAAAATTAAGTTTAAATGAAGATAGACTTTCAGATTCAACCTTAGCTACTGAAATATTCTAAGAGCAAAAAACCAGTAATAATATAACCATAACCATAATATAACCATTACTCTTAAAGACCATTGATTTTCTTTTCTTTATTATTTATAATTCAGCCTACATACAATTAAGTTACCAAAATTCCTATAGCTCTATATTTAATTTTAAAATATGCACGATATGCTTCTTGGACACTTTAAAACTAAAACAACGCACTCCTTTGGGATAGATTTTAGTTTTCATTGAAAAGGGCTGGTATTTAGATTCAAAAGTCAAGTTTATGAAAATAATATTAAAATATATAATTTTAAGATGGCCTTATATTTAATACCCTGAATGATACAGCTGGGAAAGTACTCCAGCTAATTTGAGGGCATTTAAGAAAATACTGAAATTTACTTATGCTTGCGGAAATTAGAGAATCTATGCAGTTATACTGAGGATATGCATTTGCTGGCTTATCATCTTAATATTTTATTATACCTAAATGGTAACACACCCTGTCATGTTTGTCCTCAGAAATTCACTTGGTTTTGTCTTTACCTACACATTTCTCCCGACTATCCTAATCCATAGCTTTTCCACTTTTCCATCAGGAACACTGTGTCTCCCCCTTCTTCTCCACCCTCCTTTATCTTGCTCCAGTTGCTTCTCCTACACTGAGTTCCACTCTCAACTTACTCTTTTCATCACACCATTGTTGTCAGGCAATTTCCTTGCTCAGCAATCTTGTAAGACTACAAAATCCTTGTATTTTCTTTCACATTAAGTCTTAAATCTTCTACCTGTTACCTAGATTCCCAAATTTCCTTAATGATCTGGCTCTGAGTAATCTCTATCCGTCAGGATCACATCTGACATTATTTCTGCTAGTCCTGGCTATTCTGATCATATCTTCCTTTGAACTCTTATTGCAGTTTAATTTTGAATCAGACTGTTAAAATAAATCATTCTTTAATATATCTAATAATTGTTCACTAATAATCTAAGATATCTGTCTTCTATCTAATATAAACTGTACTTATCTCCCCAACTTAATAAAAATTTCAGGACAGAAGCCATGTCTTATTCAATTTAATCTTGCAAACAAAATATTCTCCACAGCATAAAATAAATCATAAAAGCATAAAGAAGAGATATACTTTTGTATGATTGAGCTAATCAGTAAAGATATCCTGGGGTTAGTAACATTAAAAAATAAATCTTGAAATTTAGATACAATACCAACAGGTGAGAAGTTGGTTGAACCCATTTCCAGAAGTCACAGTTTTAGTCATTTTCAAGCACAGGGTGGGATAAGTGGTAAAAACAAAATGTGAAAAACTTCTATATGAGTGCAGTCCAGGAACAGCTTCACGGGTATGAAATCTGTGCAGTCACACAGGATCCTGCCTTCGGAAAATCTCAGTGCTTAGTTTAATGCTCTGATCCTTTGCCATCTTGAAATTCTTAATAATATTTTAACACAGGGCCCTGCATTTTCAGGTTGCACTGGGCCCAGCAAATGATGTAGCTGGCCCTAGAATTAGAGCAGTGCTTCCCAAACCTGGCATGCTCCCAGGTAAAAGGGGTCCCAAACAAATATTTTTATGGGAAACTTTGTATATTAAAAAAAAATTGATGAACATATATATGACAAAATCAACTGGTCCATGGTAGATCTAGAGAGTAATTAATGATTTAGAATAAGGTAGTACTTTCATACCTCTTGCCTTATTGTTTAATTAGTACATGAAGATTCTTTGCAGGGCCCAGGACTCAGTCCCCATTTTGTACTATTCTGGTCCAATAATCATCTCTCTCTGATCTTTATTGTCAAATGAACTGTTCCTGGGTAATTTCATATTTCCTACCTTAAGACAAAACTAATAAATTATTAATCACATTGCCATTTTTTGGGGAATCTGCATTGAAACGATATAGATTTCTTGCCCATACAGTCCCTAACACGAATTTTAATTATTTTAATGACACTTATGACACTGTGTGGTCCATTGTGCAGTGAATGCTTGCTTCCAATTACTCTCTCAATGGTTGTTGACTGTGCTTCTTTGATGAAATGCAAGTCTTTACAAGAGTATGTAAAGAATACGAAAGATGATTCATTTTATCTTCATTAAATTTGTTAATAGGAATTTTACAGCATAAAGGTAGAACAACACACCTTCCGATTATGTTTTCTCTGAACTCATTAGGCTGTATTCTCTGCATTCCTAGAATGTGGCATCCAGGAAATTTTAGAGGAGTGGCCTTGGGGAGAATGTGAAGAGCAACCCCATTTCACTGGATGACCTCTCTTGACTCTATCTCCTCCTTTGTCTCTCTTAAGCCCGTGCAAGAGGACAAAATGTATTCCTTGCACAAATAGGATCACAGCCACCTTAGAGGACTATCTGACATCTGGCTGGAACCTGTGAAGGGCTGAAGATATTACTGTGCGGGGCTGGTACCACAGGATACACAAGGTATAGGGTACCTGCCACCACCCCTGCAATTCTTGGTAGCTGTACAAGATGTGACACCAGGGTTGGAACATGGACAGGTTAGAGCCCATATAGGGACTCACACATGTGAGTGCTGACATTATCTTAATCTAACATGTAATACCATACCAGGTAGGCTAAAGAGAGTGATCCCTGAGCCAGGCTGCCTGGCTTGAGAGTACAGGATCAGAGAGCTCCCCAAAAGGATGAACAAGGCAAAGAACTCACTCAAGTCCCAGTATGGACTAAATTAACTCTAGCAACAGGGCACTGATAGCCCAAACAGTCCCAGTTCACCTGAATTGAGAAAATGTCAAAGAAGGAATTCAAGAGGTCAGGCCTGGGTCCAAGGCCATGTTTGACCAGGCTCCAGTGTTTGCCTTACTCTCCCAAGCAATTATACACAGACTTAAGCATATCTGAGTTCTTAAGATATATCTCTTATACTTACTTAAAAGATACTTCAGAGAGTCTCACTTCCAGCGATTTTGATTTATAAGCCTGGGTAGGTTCTAGACTTCTTTACTTTAAAAAAAAATTTCCAGGTGATTCTTATATTTCCTGAAGTTTGGGAATTATATTAGAATGTTGCTAAGTTATTTCTGCATAGTCTTTTTCCAGCTCCCAAGAAAAACCTTAAAATGTTGCTCAAGGAAGAGACATAAATTCTATGAACATAGAAATCTCATAGTAGCTTTGATGTCACCTCTACGAGGAAGCTTAAATGATCACGAGGCTTGAATTGAGTGTTATTCCTACATGCTCTCATAAGTCATTTTGATTAGCTGGTATATTAATTTCCTCTGGCTGAATTAACAAAGCACCACAGACTTGGTGATTTGAAATATCAGAGAAATTATTCTCTCACAGTTCTTGAGGCCAGAATTCTGAAATCAACGTGTCAGCAGGGTCAAACTCCTGGAGTCTCTGAAGGAAATTCCATTCCCTGTTTTCTCCCAGCTTTTGAGGGCTCTTGGCATTCCTTGGTTTGTGGCTACATCAGTCCATTCTCTGCTTCCATATTTACATGGCCATCTCCACTTCAGTCTGTCAGATGCCTCTGCCTACTCTTTTAATGACATTTGTTATTGGATTTAGGGCTCACCTGAATAATCCAGGATAAGCCAGCTCCTCCTCTCAAAATCTTTAACTTGATTACTTCTTTCACCATGTAATTTAGTATTAACTCTTTTGTCACATAAGGTACTATTCACAGTTTCTGGGAATTAGGATATGGATTAATCATTTTTTGGTCATCCATTTAGCAATGACACCTGCAATCATGTATGCAATCATATTTGCTATTATCACCTCAAAACCTAGTAGAGTGCATGATGTATAGCAACCATGCAAAAGTAGTTTTGAATAAACAAAACTCCAGAAAAACTCTTTAGCTCATTGAATTCTTAATCTTATGTTACCAGAATGTGCATATATGTGTAAGCATATTTTTTCTAAATATGTTTCTACTAACAGTATAGTTTAAAATGGGAGTTCTAGTCCCTATAATTCTAGATAATATTAAAATTAATACCATGAAAATTTACTATTTAAACTGTGAAATACCTGGCAGATATAATTTAGAGGATGTACTCTCCTAACACTACTTCTTATGTTTAATTTGGTTGAAAAGACATGATCAACTAAACCAAGCTTAAGCCAAAAAATTCATCTTGAGTTTTACAAATTGCCTATAGACAAAAGGCAAGACAACTCTCCAGACTACTTTATTGCCCCGGAGAATGGGGATTAATATCCTTATGGTTCCTATTGGACCAAACAATGAACAGTATATTCATTTTTGAGGAATAAATGTACTGAGAACCTTCTTTTGTGAGGCAATGTACTTTGCCCTACAGGTGAAAAAATGAATACAAGACAACAATTCACTTGCAAGAATATAGGATTTAAAGCTGTTACATTTAGATACTTACCGTTTCATTATTCAAGAATTAGTAAAATGATTAAAATTTAACATGGAAGACAAAGTTTTCATGAGAGCTCAGATTCCATTGTTTCAGTTGAGAATGAATTTTTATCCTGTTTAATCTGTAAATATTTAGATACTTATATCTAAACTCCTTGTACAGAAGTTCAGATTAAAAAAATCACATTTTATAAATAATTACCCAAATGCTAATATGCAATGATATTAACAGTATCTTCCAAATCATAAAACTAGTTAAATACAGAGATAGAACTAGGGTCTGACTAGACTTACTATCTGAGTCTCAGACTACTACAAATTTCCAGGATACAAAACTGTAATACCGAAAGGTATTTAATATTTTTTTTTAATTTCATGTGATTTATACTAAGATGAAACCAAGGAGAGATGTAACCTGAATACATCTTCCAAAAAGTATTTGCATTTTAAATACATTTTAAATTTAAAATTTTTACATTTTATCTGGTAAAGTGGTGTAGGTCCTCATTATCATGTGATATTTTTCTATTTGTTAATTTATTTGTATACAACTCTTTTTTGCACAACATTCTTTACATGTGAAAGTTGTATTCTAGGTTCTATAGGTTTCCAAAACCAAAGTAACTCTATTTTTTTTTTTCTTTTATTCTTGAGACATATAATGGTGCTAAGGTAGCCCAGGAGTTTGCAAATCAGAGTTAATGAAAATAATAACTTCTAAAAGTAACAGGGTTACTTTTATGTTAGAAATTTGATGCATTTCTTACTACAATAATTTTGCAATTAGCTAGAAAACTTTAGAAATAATAAAAGCAAAAATCATAAAACACGTAAAATAAGATGAATCTGTTCAATGAATAGGCAAATTCACTCTGAAAAAAATTCTTTTAGAAATTTTATGTTTAGAAAGTTCATATTTTGAAGAGTTTAGTCCTATTTTAAAAATCTTAGAATTTTAATATCTTTAGTGAAACTAAATTTAATTTACTCTTAACTAAAATTCTGATAGAGGCATATAAAAGATCTGAGTAAACAGGTAATCTATTTTAAATAATCATTTTATTATTTGACAAATTCACCAATATGTTCTATGAAATAAAGTCCTGCAAAAGCTTGTAATAAAAACGTATCACTCCAAGTTTTACTTGGACATGCTAGAGGAATCTAGTACCTACCACATATATAAAGTATACACATACAAAGTAAGAAATTATTTGTATTATTATCATATTCTATTCATCTATCTCACAAAGGAATGCAAAAATTAAATGTGTAGGTTTGTATTTGCAAGCGGGACTGGCTATATATCTTGAGGATCAAAATGAAATGCAAGCCTCCCTGCTCAAAAATTATTAAGAATTTCAGGATGACAGAACAGAAGCAGTGCATTAAACCAAGACTGGGGCCCTTCTAAGCAGGAAACCCTGTGGACTTCACAGATCACAGGTTCATGATCATGAAGCTGTCCCTGTTCACAAGTGTTACATTGTCATGTACCAATTTTGCTACGCATAGTATTCCAACATCAGTATTTGATGATCAATCATTCCATGTATATTCTTTTCTGGAGATTAATGTTTCATCATTTAACAATGGCCCTTTCTCATTTCAATAGAATCTTTCCTGCAGATCCTATTCTGGATCCTAGACTTTTCTAGTAAATAACATTCTGATGCTACTGTGGTTCCAAGTCTATAATTACTACACATACCTTAATTCTGGGAAAATTTGACCTTCCTGTCTAATGTTGCAGGTTCCTTTTTACAATAAATCCTCTTGTTAGCAAATGCAAGTCCATGTGCCCAATGCACTGTGAAGCCAAACAATACCAAAACGTTGGAGTTTGAAGCAGAGAAAGGTTTATTGCAGGACCATGCAAGGAGACAGGTAGCTCATGCCTTGAAAAACCTGAACTCGCCAATAGCTTTCAGCAAAGCAGTTTATAGGAAAGGTGGGGGAGGGAGGCAAGGTTAGTTGTTGCAAACTTCTTAGTGTCAGATCCTTTGTTCTTGAGGTCAGGGCACGGGCAGGTCATGTTGTTCCTGTAAACCTCCACCAAAACAAATGTTATTCTCTGTTCTGACAAGAAAGGGCAAGGTCCCAAAGCTCAACTTTCTCCCTCTAAGGTCCAGGCCCTGGCTAAGAGGAGTGGGTCCCTGTGTAGGCCAGTTACCCTGCCTGGGAGCATTCATCCCGCACCCAGTCAGGGTCCTCCCACCAGTGTCCAGGCCCAGCTGAAGAGGCAGATCTCAGCTGGTGGTGCCCTCAGGGCCAGGTCTCTAGACCCTGCCCAGCCTTCGTCACTGAGGGAGCCAGGCATCCCTCAGGCTCCTCAGGCCTCCCAAACGGGGACCAGGTCCACTGGACTGCGACCCATGGAGTCTGCTGCCATTAGGTCATGGAGGTAGGGAAGGGGGAGAGGTTCACTGCTGCTTCAAGACCTGGACCCTGCCAGTGGGTGGCCGTGGCGAGGGCTCTGGAGTTCTGCCGGTCACAGCCCTCAGCCTGTCCCTGGTCCCCTCAGCTCACACATAGTCCTAGGCCAGAGGGCCTGGAGGGCCCCAGGGAGAAGGCCATGATCTGCCTCTCACCGCCAGGACTCTCTGCCACCAGGACCACTGCGAGGCTGACTGTTGGCAGAGTGGGACCTCTATCTGTGGCACTAAAGGTTGTGTGATAAGAGCTGTATGCCTGCCCTGCCCCTATTACAATTCATCTGCATATTTATTGAGTTCCCACTATGTTCTAGGCTAAGTAATAGGGGTGAAAAAAACAGGCGAAGGTCCTACCTTCAAAAATTGTGTACTAGTGAGGAAGACAGACTTTAGGCAAAAAAATATAAATATGTAATATCTGGAAGCAAGAGCCTTACAAAAATTGAAAGACATTAAAAACATACGAGGGAAAAAATACAAGGATCACTGAAATATTTCTTTCTTTCTTTTTTAAAAAAAATTATTTATTTTATTTATTTTTATTTTTGGCTATGTTGGGTCTTCGTTACTGTGTGCGGGCTTTCTCTGGTTGTGGCGAGCGTGGGCTACTCTTCGTTGCAGTGCGCGGGCTTCTCATTGCAGTGGCTTCTTTTGTTATGGAACATGGGCTCTGGGTGTGTGGTCTTCAGTAGTTGTGGCACGCAGGCTCAGTAGTTGTGGCTCACAGGCTCTAGAGCGCAGGCTCAGTGGTTGTGGCGTACAGGCTTAGTTGCTCTGTGGCATGTGGGATCTTCCCAGGCCAGGGCTCGAACCCGTGTCCCCTGCATTGGCAGGCAGATTCTTAACCACTGCGCCACCAGAGAAGCCCATGTTTATTTATTTCTAATACAAGAGATATGAATGGCTCTTTAATTATTGATATATTTCTATCAGCAAGTAAGGAAGGGAATGTTGGTGCAAAAGAGAGTATCCATTCAAGGACAAGTTTCTTAAGTAGATGAAAGGGAAAGAATCCTGTGCATAAATGGAATGTTTGACCTTAGTAGTTAGTACAGAGGCATAATTTTAGATGGAAATAAAGTGGAAAATGAGGACACAGGATCAAATAGATGCATAGATTTTGTAGGGTGAAAACAAAATAATTCTCTTCTGTCTTTTTTGCTCTGCAATTAAGAAGTTAGGCCATCAATCAGAAAAATCTTAATTCTGTGTGTGCATCTGGGTGTGTTTGATGTATCTTTTAGTACTCTGGTAGACTCCAAAATTAAAATACATTTAAATTTATTTAAATTTATAAAATAAAATACATAAGATTATAAACCAAAAGTTATACTGAAAAATTGTTAAATCATTTCCAAAATATTAATAAGAAGTAATTTTATATAATAATAAATTAGTGTATTAAGTTATAGAACTGAGCAGTAGATTTTAAAACTATATTACTCTGAAGTAGTGATGATGATGTACATATTTCAAGATGTTTGCACCAACTGTAATGTGATATTAAATGTATGCATTTTCTATTTGTGACAAAGTCCACAGACTTTGTTAAAATAACAATGGTCTGTTGTCTATATTTATAGTTAAAGGGAAGTTAAATTTAAAGCTAGATAGTCAAAATATTCTATTTTCCCATTCAAGTTTATGAAACCTGAATTTCCTCCACAAACCCTCAAAGCCTCTATCAATGTCAGCCTTAAAAACCTCTAAAGTATGAGAAAGCAGAGGAGTATAGAAATGTTCTGGAAAGCCAAAGGAAGATGCAACATTTCTATTTTTGAAATTGAGATGAAATTGACTTGGGAAACATACTGAGTTTAGGAAACAGTTTAGGAATTATATGAAATGTATTATAAATTTAAAGTGCAGTAACTCATTTCAGTATGTATTCTGCTCCAGCCAGGTTTAACTGTTTGTGGAAACACAGTATAGTTGGAGCAATGCATTTAAGGAGGGTGCAATTTTACATTTTATTATGGCAGAGGGTGTCATAAGAGAGGTGAGAATTATAATGATGCACTATGGAACCAAAACTAGGTAAAGAAGAAATTTAGGATATAGAGGCTGTAGTCAGAGAAAAACTGGTAGAATTAATTGGCTAAAGCTCCCCATAGGATGAAGAATTGTTGCAGTTAGTTTCTAGAATAAGTTACCTGAAAAGGTAAGAGATGGACTGAGACTGGGATGGTTGAATTTGAGATTTTGGGGTGGTTTATACATTTTTAAAATTCATTTACATTTGTTGGGTTTAGAGACAGATGTTTCATAGTATTCATGCTTTTTAAGTGTCAGCTTTATTAATTTGACAAGTTAGTCTCTTAACATGGATTTAAGTATTAACACTTCTCCAAATAGTCACAGTGTAATTACCCAGAGTTTATGAAATCTTATGGATTTCACTAATCATAGCCTCATACATACTTAAACAGTGATAAAAAACTTAAATAATTGCTTCTAAAATACAAAATCACAAATTGTATGGATATATATATATATCAGATTTTTATGCAATCAATACACAAAATAGACAAAATTTTGAAAATTAGTGCATATATAGTAAAATGGATTAAAAAGTCTTGTTAGATGGTTTTAAATATATTTCTTCATTAATCTTTTCTTTATTCTTTTGTTTATCTTTGTATTTGTCAGTGCTATCCTCTAGATTTTAAGAATGCTTTCCAGATAAAATGTTTGCACTTAAGATTTTAATATTTAAACCAAACCTAAAAGCAAAAGGAAGAAAGGAAGAGAGGACAGGAGGAAGGAAGAGAGAGAGACAGAGATAGAGCTAGAGCTAAAGAGAAGGGAGAGAGGGAGGGTGGAGAGAGAAGTGTGGAGGGTGGAGGGAGAGAGAGGGAAAGATGGAGGAAGGAGCGAAGGAAAGAGGGAAGGAAGCAAGGAAGCAAGGAACCAAGAAAAACTGTCTTCTACTGGCTGATGTTTCGGGATCTGGGTTTTCATCAGTTGATTCTTGGGCTGATCATGGTGCTTACTTTTGAAATCGAAGATAATCTAAACCTGAATTTAGTTTTCTTTTATAGTAAAGTTTTATTTGTTTTATCACTGGTGTTTTAAGTTCTTTGCTTTCATTAGATTTTAATTATTTTATTCTTGGTAGATTTTCCAGAAAGGATGTTTTCTTTGAATTTTGTGAGACCAGAAGTACCTAATCTACTGTTCTGTCATTGTTATACATTGATTTAATTATATTGTTATAGTGTTATAACTGGAGACTTATGTATACCTTAATAATATCTCTCTAAAATTAGTCCAATCATCTAAAAAATTTATTTCAAAGGATAATGACTGCAATGCTACCTCTTCTCTTTGGGATTTACAATATAACTAATACATCTTCTTGGAGCACATTGGTTTCAGTTTCTATTTATCTATATATCTGATTCATTAATATTTTTTCTTTATTCTTTCTTATTAACATATAAATAAATACACATGCATATATTTAAATATATTAAATATATTTCACACATACATATATACTCACTTACATACTCACATACATGTATCATCACTTACGCTCAATGAAAAAACAAAAAGACAGCAACATTTTATTGAAATTAAAATAAATTAAACATGTTATCACTGCCACAATTCTGTTGTTTCAGCTGCATTTTTCACCACCTCATAGTGACTTACTCTTAATCATGGTCTTTCATAGATTCAACTTGTTAGAATTAAATATGGTTATATTTCTTTTCTCCTTGAAGATAAAAATCATCAGAAATTGGGGAGTGTGATTTCCTTCAATCTGGCTCTTCTTTGTTTGTTTGTTTTCAGCCTTATCCTGACAATATTGAAAATCTTTACTTTCTGGAAAAAGAAAGATATTTTAAAACTGTCCAAAGACATGTAAACAACTATTGTCCAATTATGTCTTCTTTTTCTCTTTTCTTTTTTCTTGAAGGGAGAATTACATTTAAGACAGTATCAGTTTAACAGTTGTTCTTAGATATTAGTCCCTTGTTAATTATATTCATTTCAATTACCTTCTCCCATTTTATCCTTGGTATTTTAATTTCCCTATGGTGTTCTTCAAAAGAAATCCTGAATTCATTAGATTTTTTGTTTGTTGGCTGTTTTTTTGTTGTTGTTCATTTGCAATATGACTTTCATGGATTGGATTACAAAGATATTCTCCTAAACTCATTTCTGTCAAATTTTAATTTTACCTTTCATAAATTCACTATTAAGCTTCTGATCCTTCTCTGCCATTTTCTAACAATTTTCATGCCTATCTTACTATTTTTTTTTCCATCACTATTCCTGACATTGTTCTTGGTGCTTTTACCATTTATGTACGTTCAGCAGCTATGGCCTGTGGGTCAAATCTGGCCAATGACCTGTTTTTGTAAACAAAGTTTTATTGGAACACAGCTACACTCATTGGTTTACATATTTTGTGCTATTATGACAGAGTTAAGTATTTACAACAAAGAGTGTATAGTCCACAAGCTTAAACTATTTATTATCTGGTCCTTTACAGAAAAACGTTTGCCAAACTATGATCTAGAGGGATTCCTGCAAATCAACAAAAGAAGACAAAAATTCTCATTTAAAAAAAACAAAAAATAAACAACTAAAGATAATGCAGGAAAACATCTATAGAAGAAAGAACCAAGAATGTTAGCAATAATATTCAGAGAAGCTCAAAATCATTACTAAGCAGAGAATGCCACTTAAAACAGTAGTAAGATATCACTTTTCACCTGTTAGAGTAGCATAAATCAGAAAGCCTGATAATGTCGTGTTCCAGGAATACTGGGATATGAGATCCTTTATACCCTACTAATGGTATGCAAACTGGCACAGCCACCCTAGAAGAACAGTCTTTGGTACATACTAAAATTTGGATATGTATATCCTATGACCTAGTAATGCCATTACTGGATATTTCTAAAAAAAGTCTCATATAGATCACAAAGAGACATGAATGTTGATATTTACCACAGTAGTTTTTATGATATCAGGTTATTGAAGGCAATCTGAACATTTATTGCTAGACAGATTGGCTAGGAAAAAATATGGAGAATGAACATCCTGGTATTCCATCCTTCAGGTAGGAGCAATAAATCCTATCTACATATAGACATGTAAGTTTTATTACCATACTGCTAAGTGGAAACAAAATTGTAAAAGAGAACGGCATCTATAATCTAATAATATTTATGGAATTCAATATGAACTTATGTAACAATATACATTCTACAAGAGAGTACACAATAAAGATATTTGAGTTGTGGAGGGAGTTGGGGGTAGGAAAGAAGGAAGGATGGATGGAAGATGGGAAGGAAAAAGGAAGATACAAAAAGAAAATAGTTTTCTATTTTTGAATCATAGAAGTTTTATTATTTTAGTAGCCAACAATCATCAGTTACTTATAATTAAACTTGTATTTTTCCCTAAACTCTACAGGTAACACATTTATTTATTCAAAAATTTTGATCACCAGTAGGTCTTCTCACTAAGGAAGAAAAAACTGCATCATTCATTTTTTTCTCACAGACTTTGCAATGAATAAATAATTTTTTTTTAATGTATTGGGTTTCACTTGAGTGCAATAGGTTGAAATTCCCTGATCTCACACAGCATCAGTCTATTGCCACCTCAGTGGGGTGGGAATAAATTTGAATATCACTCAAATTATAAAAATTGATCTGATTATAACTCTTCACTCAACACTCTAACTTAATGAAGTTTGTAGCATTTTCCTAAATTATATAGATTTATGGAAATTTAAATATTATACTAGGAAAGACTGTCTATTAAAATTTTATTTAGTGTGTCTACTTTCTTTGTTATTTGAAATTGTTGTGAATGCAATGCATGTTTCCAGCATTAAATAAGCCATGGCTGTGGAAATAGCTAAACTTTAAAACCATGACCTATTTGGGCCTTACCTAAATTGTCATTTTTGTACTTAGAAGTACTACAAATTTTCTGAAGATATTATACAACTTAAGAGAGGTGAACTGACTGTTTTGTACTCTGAGAAGGTATGATTTGCCACAAACTAGGATTCAGTTCAGGCTTCTGAAAGGCACATTGAACTAAATGAAGCTCAGTCTATGTGTTGCACATGATTAAGAGTATAAGCAGAGTCATTAACTAAACTGACTAATGGACTACAGAGCTCTAAAACTCCCAAATGCTATCATGATGAAAGGAAGGTATTTACTTATTAATTTTCCTGCATAGATCTTATTTTGGTAGCAAGAGATTGGATTCATTACTTTACCCAGACTTGGTGTTATTGGTTTGGAGTAATATTGCCCTCCTTATCATATAAAAAGCCCATCATTTGCATGTTCCAGGTATAATTTCAGACAACCTGTCTTATCTATCCTTTTTCAGTAGATACAATTCATGAATACTTCAGATCAGTCAACACTAGATAACAGACTCTTATTTTTTCATACAGAATTCATTAAACTGTATAAGGTCCCATTAGGCTGAGCAACAAATCGATGTAATCACACAAGCATGACGGCTTTATTTACAGAATACCAAAGAGATCCACGTAACAACTTGTTCTGTCTTAAAAGATAAAATCTAGTTCTGAGGAATTACATATTTTACAGCTCACATGTTTCTTTTACAGCATTTTTTTTTTTTTTTACACCGTAAGTCCAACATAGTAAATGAAACTTTTTGAATACTGTATTATTGTTTTAAGGCACTAAAAGGGACTCTACTCTCTCTCTCTCTCTCTCTCTCTCTCTCTCTCTCTATATATATATATATATATATATATACACACACACACACATATCTAAAACAGCATATTAGGTCATTGATGAGTTATAAATGTAGAAGAGTACTTTTTTTTTTTTTGGCTTCTTTAGATCTTCATTGCTGTGCACCAGCTTTCTCTAGTTGCGGTGAGCAGGGGCTACTCTTTGTTGAGGTGCACGGGCTTCTCATTGAGGTGGCTTCTCTTTGTTGCAGAGCACAGGGTCTAGGCACACGGGCTTTAGTAGTTGTGGCACACGGGCTCAGTAGTTGTGGCTCGCAGTCTCTAGAGTGCAGGCTCAGTAGCTGTGGCAGAGGGACTCAGTAGTTGTGGGTCACGGGCTCTAGAGCACAGGCTCAGTAGTTGTGCCACACAGGTTTAGTTGCTCCACAGCATGTGGGATCTTTCTGGACCAGGGCTTGAACCCGTGTCCCCTGCATTGACAGGCGGATTCTTAACCACTGCGCCACCAGGGAAGTCCCAGAAGAGTACTATTTTTAAAAAATTAATTAATTAATTAATTTATTTATTTATGGCTGTATTGGGTCTTCGTTTCTGTGCGAGGGCTTTCTCTAGTTGCGGCAAGTGGGGGCCACTCTTCATCGCGGTGCGCAGGCCTCTCATTACCGCGGCCTCTCTTGTTGCGGAGCACAGGCTCCAGACGCGCAGGTTCAGTAATTGTGGCTCACGGGCCTAGTTGCTCCGCGGCATGTGGGATCTTCCCAGACGAGGGCTCAAACCCGTGTCCCCTGCATTGGCAGGCAGATTCTCAACCACTGAGCCACCAGGGAAGCCCAAGAGTACTATTTTTTAAAGAGGATTCTGCAGGCTAGAAGGCCTTTGACACTACTGAGAGACAAGTGCTACTGGATTCTGGATGAAGTGGTTGGAGTGCTTGGAATATAAAATAAATGGATGTGAGGTAAACATTAACAAGTCTCTAGAGACTTCATAAATAGAAAGATGTTGACCTGGTTCATAAAGTGGATAAAACCTATTGGAAATAAGTATGTAAGCATGAGAAAAATGAGTTGTGGAGAGAATTTTTGTTAGTCAGTGCAGATGAGACTTAGAAAGGGCACTGGCACTGTTGCTAAGGTGAAAGAACTGTAAGCAGTGTAATGTTATAGAAAGAGAACTGAATTAGGAGTCAGAAGTTCTAAATTTTAGTTTAATCTCCAAACTTTCTTAGCTCTGTGAACTTTGTCTACTGGCTGAACTTTATGAGATCTCAGTTTCTGCATTAGAAAATATGCAGAGTACTAACTGCCCTTACCAGATTGTTGTTATAATTAAATGACATATGTAAGATGAAGAGATTTGTAACTGAAACTACTTAGTGCTTATGAGGTTAAATGTATTCAGAATGAAGAAGCATACCACAGAACAAGAAACCTATAGCTACTTATTACAATACCCAAATATGCATACATAATTATGTTTAAATTTAATACAAGAACATATGAGAATTTCATCAATATAGACAGAAAAATATCCAGTGTTACAATCAAAAAGAAAACAGCAAAATGGTGCTTCCCTGATGGCGCAGTGATTAAGAATCCACCTGCCAATGCAGGGGACACGGGTTTGATTCTTGGTCCGGGAAGATCCCACATGCTGCAGAGCAACTAATCCTGTGTGCTACAACTACTGAGCTTGCACTCTAGAGCCTGTGTGCCACAACTACTGCACCCACATGCTGCAACTACTGAAGCCCATGCACCTAGAGCCCATTCTCCACAACAACAGAAGCCACCACAATGAGAAGCCCGCATACCACAATGAAGAGTAGCTCCCACTCGCCGCAACTAGAGAAAGCCTGTGTGCTGAAATGAAGACCCAACACAGCCAAAAAAATAAATAAACAAACAAACAAATTATTTAATTAAATAAGTCTGACTTTGTGTACTAAAAACACCAGCAAAATTATATCTTAAAAGTGATATTTATTAATATTTAGTGAAGACAGAGAAAGTATCATCTGTATTTCTACTAGGACGACTAGGTAAAAATATTCCATTCACAAAACCTTTAGGTTTTTGACAATGTCATTCTACAGGTAATAGGTGGCAACTAAATATCAAAAAGTTCCTTACATTACTTCTTCTCTATGGTTTTATTGCTTTATCTAATGTTATACACAAATAGAACTTATTTATGGTGCTACTCATTGAGCCCAATGAAACTCATGTATTTAATGATACACTGGGACATATCTGACATAATGTACTGAGAATATTCCCTGGTATTTAAGTATCTGCCTATTCCCTAGATAGTCCATTGTTTTAAAATTTATTATTCATATGTAATATTAGCATGCATAGTAAATTCTAGCTACATTAAACAATGGCTTTTAATAACAAATTACTCATTTCTCATTCTAATACATTTGATTTTATGAGCTGCCTAAATTCCATTAAAGTTTGCAAGGAAATCATAGTCCTTAAATATATATGCTCATTTAGATTACACTTTAGTTTTATTTTTAAAGATTATTGAGTTTCTATCTCTTAAAGAATAATAAAAAAATAGGACATCTGAATTGGTCAAGAAGTAGTAAAGTTTATTCCTAAAGAATTTTCATAGAATTAATTCCACATCTTCCCAATTTAACTCTCAACAAATAATTGGATAAACATGTGTCTGTCATTACAAATTATTTTCATACTTTCTGGAAAAATTGAAGTTAACCTTATTTTAAAGACTGGAAATTTAAAAGATGAAGTTAAGAAATATGATCATGGGCTTCCCTGGTGGCGCAGTGGTTGAGAGTCTGCCTGCCAATGCAGGGAACACAGGTTCGCGTCCTGGTCTGGGAGGATCCCACATGCCGTGGAGCGGCTGGGCCCGTGCACCACAACTACTGAGCCTGCGCGTCTGGAGCCTGTGCTCTGCAACAAGAGGGGCCGCGATGGTGAGGGGCCCACGCACCACGATGAAGAGTGGTCCCCGCTTGCCACAACTAGAGAGGGCCCATGCACAGAAACGAAGACCCAACACAGCCAAAAATAAATAAATAAATCAATAAAAAAAAAAAAAAAAAGAAATATGATCATGTCATGACTCAGGGATTCAGATGAAAAGCTGTTAACTATCCAACCTCCAAAACTTCAAGCCACATGTGCTGTTTGTTTCCATTTGCCAAAAGGAAGACACATTAAAATCCTAGAAAGATATAACATTACTGAAAGAAACATATTTCAGAAAGTAATCACAACTTATCTGCTATCATTTTTATTTTTATATTAATTAATCTATATTTCATACTCTTATTAAATCTTTCTCTATAATGGTACTTCCTCTATAATGATACTTATATTTCTAGGTTGTTTTCAATATAAACATTCTTCAATGTTAGTATATATGGCAAAAAGTCAGAGACAAGTTTTCTCTCTTCTAGAGTTTACATTTTTTTTTTCTACTGGACTCAAGATGTAAGCCATTAAAAAAAAACAGATTTCTAAACTATGATATATCTCTATTAGTTAATTAAATGGCAGCTACTATCAGAGCAATAGATTTTTTAAAAAGTTTGAATATATGATCATTAATTCATTATATTTATCTAAATGCTATGAACTAATACATTGTGCTCCCTGAAACGATACCCATATATCATGACACTGCAGAATAATTTGGTTTATTTATTAATTTTTAAATAGTCATTGAATACAGTGTACTGACACATTTTATTTCCCAAGCTACTTGGACATGGTGTGTGGTTTTTACATCTATCCATTGTAACCAGGAATTATTTTCCTTGAGAAACAACAAATGCAATTGACAAATTGTGATTGCTAGTGGAAACAACATTGTATTAATCTCTAATAATGAAACAGCTAGTACACTGTCACTAATCAAAGTCTACATGTTTTTTTAAAGTAGTGTAGTATAATTGTTATAACTCAAGCTGGATAATTGTCAGAACACAAGAAAAACTGAAATTTACTTGTAATAAACCCCAGAATGGCAGAGCTCTGTGTGTCTGTTGCATTCAGCAGAAAGGTCAGGCAGGCAGCAAAAGCCAATTATTTTCCTATGGTTGGGCTCATATTGATTTTTACACCTCAGGTTGTTTAGTGGGTGGTCCATGAATACATACAGAATTCATTTTCATCTGGGTCCTAACTGTGGCAAAGCAGATATAGAAACAAACCTGTCAACCTACAATATCCCTGAATATTTCTTAAAAATGGAGAAATGTAAGTGGCTTCATTCCCAAAAGGATCCATTAGAAATCAGAGTGCGAGCTAGATAATGGAATCAAGACATGGGATTTTCAGACCATAGAAACTACTTATACTCTGCCATTGGATAATTTCCTTTTCTTTTAAATTGTCTGATATCCCTCTAAGTCATAAAAGATGTGTATAGCTATAACACTAAACACGTAAAAGAATCACCAGAACAGTCTACCCTGTTAGAACACAATTAAGAAAATTAACACAAAATCATAGACTACAAAAGTGAACAATTTTCTTAGAGATCATCTATGCTGTTCAAATCTCCCACTCCAATTTCATAGACTTGTTATAAATGAGACAAGAAACACTATGTTTATTTCCAGAATTTATTCAGTTAACAATAGAGCAAGGTCTAGAACCAGTTCAGTATAGTTCTGTGGACGCTGCAGAGTGTGTGTGTTCATTCATCTGTGTGTGCATATGGGTATTGGTATATGGATGTAAGTGTGCATTAGTGTTTGTGTGTGTGTGTGTGCGTGTTGTGAGAAAAAGAAACAAATATATGTCATGGACAAATAAATGGTTTAATAAGTGTAAATCATTTTTCGGTTGCCTAACTAACTGCTCTTAGGAAGCAGAACACATTCTGCTACTTCTTTAGAAGCTTTCATTCATCTTGCTTATTATTGGAAAGGAATCAACTAAAGTAAAATAAAATAAAAATAAGAAGACAAAAAGAAATCAGGAAATATTTATGGAATTAAAATGTTAATTATTAACAGAATTTATGTTTCTAATTTGTTCCCCATTATACAAACTTATTAATAACTGTATAATCCCTGCAAAAGCCTACATGAGGTCGTGCCACCAAATAATATTTATCTCCATAAGGTAATATGCATAGCGGTTAAGAGCACAGACTCATGACACACAGCTTGGACTCTTCAAGTTAATAAGGGTTAGACCACAGTTACATTATCCAAACCCTCTGGACCTCAGTTTCTTTACCAGTAAAATAGATACATTAAAAATACATATATTGTTGTTTTGAGGAATGGTACCTCGAACAAAGTTAGTGCTATTATTTTTTAAATATCGTGTAATTAAATGGAAACTTTGGATATTTTCTTAATTCTTCAAAAGTTTTACTTAAAACATGATACATCATTTACCCCTGCCCAATAATGAAATTAACAATAAGGAAATATTCTTCCTTGTCTCTTGCATCTAAAAGTGCAAATAATCAAGAAAAATATTTAAAGCAGATCCTAAAATTAAATTCAATTATTTAACTACTTAATGCAGTTTTTAACAAACAAAAATATATTTTCCTTCCTAGTTGTAACTTAGATTTTATGGAAATATTCTTTGTGTGTCAACATAGGTGATAATTCCAATATGTGTAACTTTATGCCAATTAATATTCAGAGAGTATCATGTTTTTGTCACCTATTTAATGGCTCATTGAATTTAGTGTCTGTACCAGTCTCCTATATTTCCACAGAAAGAGGTATAATAAAGTCTAGTAATAAAAGTTAGAGAATGTGCAGAAATGCTGACAGACCAGCTGTGCACAGTGCATTTATTTAAATAATTTTATAAACTCAAATTTGGAACTCATGTATTTTGCTTCATGTTTTTATATTAAATATTTATATACATTGAAACGTTTAAGGACAATTTTCACATATATTCCCAGTTTTATAGAAAAATGATTCAACCATTTTTTGAATAATTATTGTATATTAGAAATTAAATTTTAAAAAGTTAAAAAGTCCTTTGCTCATCAAAGAAATGTCGATATTAATGGGTTAAGCTGACTTTAAACTTGAACATAAATTTCCAGAGTAAAAAACAAAAACAAAAAACTCTCAAGCATTGTCTTTTTATTTATGAGAACAGTGATTGACAAACTAGAGCCTGTGGGCCAAATCTCACCTCATGCCTGCTTCTGAAAAAAATTTTATGAGATCAGCATCACTCATTTGTTAACATTTTTTTTCTATGACTGCTTCCATACTATACCTGCAGAGGTAACAGAGACGATCTAGTTTAAAACCTGATAGTCTATTTACTACCAGGCTTTTTACAGAAAAAGTTAAGAACATAGAACTTTTTTTTTTTAACCTACTTCCAACTAGTATAATCTAGTACATTTTACCATAATTCTCCCCTGTATTCTTATGACATCATCATAACTAGGCTATCCAAATACACATTTTTCTCTCATCTATTATCCAAAATGCAAAATGCACATGGCATCTGTTACCTTGCACACATTCAATGGTTTTCCATAGATTGTGTGACAAAGTTTAGGTTATTTGCCTTTGTCTACAGGATCTACACGGTTTGACCCTTTCAACCTCCCAGTCTCATTTTGCCTCTGCTACCCTCCTGCTTCTCTGGCCTGGGGTGTACATACTGCCCTTTTCTACCTGCTTCTCCATTTTTATATCTTCCCTAGCTAACTTCTCTTTACTCTTTAAATCACAGATCTTTCTTTCCTCTATCAGTCTGGTAAGCATACTCATAGCACAGTTTATCTTTTTTAGTAGCACTTGACTAAAATTACTGTTAGGCACTGTTTATTTTGTGATGGGATAAAGCATATTCACCCTGGTAAAATTAAATTACATGAAGGCAGAGAACCTTCTCTGCTTGTCTCAGTTTTCCATCTTCAATACTTAGTACAGTGATGGACACCAGGCGTGTAAAATAAATATATACTGACTGGAGAATTAGACACTAAATTTCAGTTGCATAAGTTTATATCCCAAACAATAAAAACAGCCTGATAATTTCAAAAATGATACAAATAATAAAAATTCATCATTCTTAAAAATTTCACAGGGAAAAGTAAATTTGAATATGTTTTTGAGATAATCTAAATATATAAAGTCCACATTATTTCAGATGAGTAAAACTAACTGAAACAAAATGTAGTAGATAACATTAATGTTTTTCACAGTGAGCTAAAAGAAGGACAATAAGAATTCAGGAGTATGTCAAGTGGTATGGTTAGCCAAAACCTTGATTTTTTTCTCCAAGAAAGAAAAAATAATCTCAGACGGTTTGCTTAATACAGGATTGTCTCATTATACACTATAAATTCTGCAATCAAGAAAAAGCTTTTGACAAAATTCAACACCCATTTATGATAAAAACTCTCCAGAAAGTGGACATAGAGGGAACCTACCTCAACATAATAAAGGCCATATATGACAAACCCACAGCAAACATCATTCTCAATGGTGAAAAACTGAAAGCATTTCCTCTAAGATCAGGAACGAGACAAAGATGTCCACTCTCACCACTATTATTCAACGTAGTTCTGGAAGTCTTAGCCACGGCAATCAGAGAAGAAAAAGAAATAAAAGGAATACAAATTGGAAAAGAAGAAGTAAAACTGTCACTGTTTGCGGATGACATGATATTATACATAGAGAATCCTAAAACTGCCACCAGAAAACTGCTAGAGCTAATTAATGAATATGGTAAAGTTGCAGGATACAAAATTAATGCACAGAAATCTCTTGCATTCCTATACGCTAATGATGAAAAATCTGAAAGAGAAATTATGGAAACACTCCCATTTACCATTACAACAAAAAGAATAAAATACCTAGGAATAAACTTACCTAGGGAGACAAAAGACCTGTATGCAGAAAACTATAAGACACTGATGAAAGAAATTAAAGATGATACCAACAGATGGAGAGATATACCATGTTCTTGGATTGGAAGAATCAACATTGTGAAAATGACTATACTACCCAAAGCAATCTACAGATTCAATGCAATCCCTATCAAATTACCAATGGCATTTTTTACGGAACTAGAACAAATCATCTTAAAATTTGTATGGAGACACAAAAGACCCTGAATAGCCAAAGCAGTCTTGAGGGAAAAAACGGAGCTGGAGGAATCAGACTCCCTGACTTCAGACTATACTACAAAGCTACAGGAATCAAGACAATATGGTACTGGCACAAAAACAGAAACATAGATCAATGGAACAAGATAGAAAGCCCAGAGATAAACCCACGCACCTATGGTCAACTAATCTATGACAAAGGAGGCCAAGATATACAATGGAGAAAAGACAGTCTTTTCAATAAGTGGTGCTGGGAAAACTGGACAGCTACATGTAAAAGAATGAAATTAGAATACTCCCTAACACCATACACAAAAATAAACTCAAAATGGATTTGAGACCTAAATGTAAGACTGGACACTATAAAACTCTTAGAGGAAAACATAGGAAGAACACTCTTTGACATAAATCACAGCAAGATCTTTTTTGATCCACCTCCTAGAGTAATGGAAATAAAAACAAAAATAAACAAATGGGACCTAATGAAACTTCAAAGCTTTTGCACAGCAAAGGAAACCATAAACAAGACGAAAAGACAACCCTCAGAATGGGAGAAAATATTTGCAAACGAATCAACGGACAAAGGATTAATCTCCAAAATATATAAACAGCTCATTCAGCTCAATATTAAAGAAACAAACACCCCAATCCAAAAATGGGCAGAAGACCTAAATAGACATTTCTCCAAAGAAGACATACAGACGGCCACGAAGCACATGAAAAGATGCTCAACATCACTAATTATTAGAGAAATGCAAATCAAAACTACAATGAGGTATCACCTCACACCAGTTAGAATGGGCATCATCAGAAAATCTACAAACAACAAATGCTGGGGAGGGTGTGGAGAAAAGGGAACCCTCTTGCACTGTTGGTGGGAATGTAAATTGATACAGCCACTATGGAGAACAATATGGAGGTTCCTTAAAAAACTGAAAATAGAATTACCATATGATCCAGCAATCCCACTGCTGGGCATATACCCAGAGAAAACCATAATTCAAAAAGACACATGCACCCGAATGTTCATTGCAGCACTATTTACAATAGCCAGGTCATGGAAGCAACCTAAATGCCCATCAACAGACGAATGGATAAAGAAGTTGTCGTACATATATACAATGGAATATTACTCAGCCATAAAAAGGAACAAAATTGAGTCATTTGTTGAGATGTGGATGGATCTAGAGACTGTCATACAGAGTGAAGTAAGTCAGAAAGAGAAAAACAAATATCGTATATTAACGCATGTATGTGGAACCTAGAAAAATGGTACAGATGAGCCAGTTTGCAGGCAGAGGTTGAGACACAGATGTAGAGAACGGACATATGGACACCAAGGGGGGAAAACTGCGGTGGGGTGGGGATGGTGGTGTGCTGAATTGGGCTATTGGGATTGACATGTATACACTGATGTATATAAAATTGATGCCTAATAAGAACCTGCAGTATAAAAAAACAAACAAACAAAACAACTAATACTAAACTTTCATTGGGTTATTTGTATGGAAATATGTTAATATAAATGTTTCAGACATTACATGAAATTTCTAAAAATCTTATATGTTCTGGTATAATGTTATAAGTCATAATCCTAGTTATTACCTTAAAATGCATATCTCAGAAATAACTAATTTTCTTGTCAACTGCATTATTATGAACTTTCATCAAATTTTTAACTGTGGTCATTTTTAAGTCTTTTGTCATTTACAGACAGTTCTGGGTGTACTCTGATGCTATTGCAAATATGTTCCTATAAAAGGGTTTCATCTTTAAGAAATTCATGGAAAAGACTCTGACAAGTACAGGTTTCTGGTAACTGACTGTACTGCTGAACTGAATGAATAAGCAGAACTGAATTTTCAGAACTCTAATGAAAAACTGATGAACTCATAAAAGTGCTAACAAAAGATCAAGATGAAAAAAAAAATTAATTACATGGGACTGAGTGAACTGATGAGGATGAGTATAATTTTTGTGACTTTCTGTCTGAATTAAAAAAAAAAAAAAAATCCCACAAGGACTCAGAGGCAAAGAATATACAAATCAATTTTCACTGCAAAGTAAAGGAACTGTTACAGTGGAGGATTACTGGACTGAATGTCAATATTATGACATAGTATGAGTGTGTTTCATGTTTGGTAATTGCAATCATTGTTGCTTTTGTTGTGGTCATCCATGTACAATGCTTGGTGTCAGTCTATTTATCTCTTGTAAAAATAAAATATAGTGTGTGTGTGAAAAAAAAATAAAAAAAATTAAAAAAAAAATAAATTCTGCAATCAAATGGGAATGTTAAGCAATCCAGCTGCTATTTTCCACATTCCTTTAGACATGTTCTTTTGATAGGCCTTTAAACTAGAAGATGATGTCAGAAACTCTCAGGATATGATGGTAAATTTAAATTAGAATCCAGAATTTATAGCATAAAGAATTACCAATAGCAGTTAAGGAAGAAAGGAGGTAGTCATTGATGACATTTTAAAATGGCTTCTGGCTCTGAGAGTGTATGGTAGTTCGGGGAAGCTACCAAGGTGCCTTGGTAACCAGCCCCTTACCTGCACCTATCACATTCTAACTAACCTTAACTGTGGAAAAATATTTAGCAAACAAAATCCTGAAAAACTTCACCAATACCTCATAGTTTTGATACAAAGCAGACATTTTAGTCTGAAAATGAATAAAAGAAACCTCATTTAAAATGGAGGGAAGTTGAAACTTACCCAGAAGGGCACGGACAGATCCAGCCACTAACAATTCCACCAGCAGACCCCAGGACCTAGCCCTGCTGACCTGGAAGGGTGCCAACAGCTTCCCCCACTGGGAATTCTGCCAGTGGGCCCTAGGACCTGCCCATGCTGTCCCAGGAGAGCATCGATATCACTCGCTACTGGGAAGCCCTTCAGTGAGTGCTGGGACCTGCCCCACTATCCCAGGAGGGTGCAGATAGAGAACTCACCCCACTAGGAAATCCACCAACAGGTGCCAGAACAGGCCCCCTGTGTCCCAGGAGTGCATAGAAACCTCTTGCTACTAGGAAATCTGCCAGTAGGAGCTGGGACTTGCCCATGCTGTCCAAGGAGGGCACAGAAAGCTTCTGCAACTCAGAAATCCAACAGTGGGTTCTGGAACCTGCCCTGCTCTCCTAGGAGGGTGCAGATAACTCCCCCCACTAGGAAATCCATCAACAGGTGCCAGGAGCTCACCTGCCATCCCAAGAGCATACAGAAACCTCTCAATACTAGGAAATATGCTAGTGGGTGCCAGGACCCACACTGCTGTCCCAGGAGGGTGAAGATACCCCTCCCACTGGGACATTCACCCAGAGGAGGGGTTAAAACCACAGTTGAGGCCCAGGGGCTATGTGACTAAGGAACAAGAGCTGAAATCTCTCCTCACAGCTGCACGAACTGCAGAGTTACACTTCCACTGACAGCTTCCTAAATTCAGCACCTGTGAAACATCTGAAAAGACAACAAGTGCTCTTGCAGCTGGGACAGGTCTGGCTTTAGCAGCTGTGGGCTTGGTGAGCACATACACATGGGGGAAGAGCCAGACCAGACTTCAAGCTGCTCCATAGCTCACAATATGGGTCCTGGTGCACAAATATTGCACTACTAGGACCTAAACTCAGTGGACCTGCACTGGTGGCCAGGTGAAAACAATGCCTGAGAGTCACCAGGGCCAATTGCCAGTATATCCACAGTTAGGCAGGGCCAATATTATAGTTTGTGAGCCTGCACAACAGGCAAAAGGGGACACAACAGAGCATATTCACAAGTAAACAACTCCAAAGGTGAAAAACTCAGTGGTTTCTCTCTCAATGGGAGTGTTCTTAATCCTGCTTACCTAGCACAACAGATCAGAATCACAGCTAAGAAACAGATCTGGGGGCCTCTACTCCAACAAATAGGGAGCAGACCCTGCCTCTGACAAGGCACTGACAACCACAGGGCAAAAGGGAGGCCCTGCTCAATATCTAGGGCAGGCTCTGATCACCACAATACCAATCAAACCCTCTATAAGGGGGTAATGGCACATGCCTCTAGACCAACCTCACCTACCAGGGAGCAAACACCAGAAGCAAGAGGAACTATGATCCTGCAACCTGCAGAAAGGAGACCACAAACACACTAAGTCTGACAAAATGAGACAACAAAGAAATATGCTTCCAATGAAGGAGCAAGATAAAAACCTACAAAAACAACTAAATGGAGAGGCGATTAGCAATCTATCTGAAAAATAATACACAGTAAAGATAGTAAAGGTGATCCAACGTCTCAGAAACAAAATGGAGGCACAGGTAGAGGAGATACAAGAAAAGTTTAACAAAGACCTAGAAGAAATAAAAAATAAACAGGGTTGAACAAGACAATAACTGAAATGAAAAATACACTAGAAGGAATCATTAGGTGAAAAACTGAGGCAGAAGAACGGATAAGTGACCTGGAAGACAGAATGGTGGAAATCTCTGCCATGGAACAGAATAAAGAAAAAGGAAAGAAAAGAAATGAGGACAGTCTCAGAGACCTCTGAGACAACATTAAACACACAAACATTTGAATAATAGGGGTCTCAGAAGACAAAGAAAAAAAGAAAGTGTCTGAGAAAGTATTTGAAGAGATCATAGTCGAAAACTTCCCTAACATGAGAAAGGAAATAGTCACCCAAGTCCAAGAAGTGCAGAGAGTCCCATACAGGATAAACCAAAGGAGGAACACACTGAGACACATATTAATCAAACTAACAAAAATAACATAGAAAGAAAAAAATATTAAAAGCAACAAAGGAAAAGCAACAACATACAAGGGAATGCCCAAAATATTATCAGCTGATTTTTTTTTTTTTTTTATGAGTTCATCAGTTTTTCATTAGAGTTCTGAAAATGCTTATTCATTCAGTTCAGCAGTACAGTCAGTTACCAGAAACCTGTACTTGTCAGAGTCTTTTCCATGAATTTCTTAAAGATGAAACCCTTTTATAGGAACATATTTGCAATAGCATCAGAGTACACCCAGAACTGTCTGTAAATGACAAAAGACTTAAAAATGACCACGGTTAAAGATTTGATGAAAGTTCATAATAATGCAGTTGACAAGAAAATTAGTTATTTCTGAGATATACATTTTAAAGTAATAACTAGGATTATTACTTATAACATTATACCAGAACATATAAGATTTTTAGAAATTTCATGTAATGTCTGAAACATTTATATTAACATATTTCCATACAGATACAAATACACGATTTTTAGAAATTTCATGTAATGTCTGAAACATTTATATTAACATATTTCCATACATATTTCCATACAAATACAGATATAAGATTTTTAGAAATTTCATGTAATGTCTGAAACATTTATATTAACATATTTCCATACAAATAACCCAATGAAAGTTTAGTATTAGTTGTTTTGTTTGTTTTTTTATCAGCTGATTTTTCATCAAAAACTAGGCAAGCTAGAAGGGAGTAGCACAATACATTTCAAGTGATGAAAGGGAAAAACCTACAACCAAGAATACTATACCCAGCAAAGCTCTCATTCAGATTTGTTGGACAAATCAAGATTTAGAGACAAACAAAAGATAAAAGAATTCAGCACCACCAAAACAGCTTTACAAATATTGCTGAGGGAATTTCTCTAGGCAAGAAACACATGAGAAGAAAACCAAAGAGGAAGGGAAGAAGAAACACCTTCAAAAACACACCCAAAACAATTAAGAAAATGGCAATAGGAACATACCTTAAATGTAATGGATTAACTGCTCCAACCAAAAGACATAGACTAGCTGAATGGATACAAAAAGAAGACACATATATATGCTATCTACAAGAGACCCACTTAAGATGTTGGGATACATACAGACTGAAAGTAGGGGTTGTAAAAAGATATTCCATGCAAATGGAAATAAAAAGAAAACTGGAGTAACAATACTCATATCAGACAAAATAGACTTTAAAATAAAGACTGTTACAAGAGACAAGGAAGGACTCTACATAACGATCAAGGGATCAAACCAAGAAGAAGCTATAACAATTGTAAATATTTATGCACCTAACATAGGAGCACCTCAATACAGCAAATGCTAACAGCCATAAAAAGGGAAATCAAAACTAACATAACAATAGTGAGGGACATTAACACCCCACTAACACCAATGGACAGATCATCCCTATGAAAACTTACTAAGGAAACACAAGCCCTAAATGACACATAAGATCAGATAGAATTAATTGATATTTATAGGCCATCCCAACAAAAGGCAACAGAATACACTTTCTTCTCAAGTGCACACAGAACGTTATCTAGGATAGACCACATCTTGGATCACAAATTCAACCTCTGTAAATTTAAGAAACTTGAAATTATATCAAGCATCTTTTGCAACCACAATGTTATGAGATTAAAAATCAATTACAGGAAAAAAAACTGTAAAAAACACAAAAACATGAAGGCAAAACAATATGCTACTAAATAACCAATGGATCACTGAAGAAATCAAGAGGAAATAAAAACATTCCTAGAATCAAATGACAACAAAAACTCAACGACCCAAAACCTATGGGATGAGGTAAAAGCAGTTCTAAGAGGGAAGTTTATACCAATAAAATCTTACCTCAAGAAACAAAAAAAATCTCAAATAAACAACCTAACCTTACACCTAAAACAACTAGAGAAAGAAGAACAACCAAAACCCAAAGTTAGTAGAAGGAAAGATATTATAAACATCAGAGCACAAATAAATGAAATAGAAATGAAGAAAAAATAGCAAAGATCAATGAAACTAAAAGCTCTTTCTATGAGAAGATAAACAAAATTGATAAACCTTTAGCCAGACTCATCAAGAAAAAAAGGAAGAGGACTCCAATCAATAAAATTAGAAATAAAAAAGGGGAAGTTACAATTGACACCACAGAAATACAGAGGATCATAAGAGACTACTACAAGCAACTCTGTGTCAATAAAACTGACAAACTGGAAGAAATGGACAAATTCTTTGAAAGGTACACCCTTCCAAGACTGAATCAGGAAGAAATAGAAAATATAAGCAGACAATTCACAAGTAATGAAATTGAAACTGTGATTAAAAATCTTCCAATAAACAAAAGTCCAGGATTAGATGGCTTCACAGTCGAATTCTATCAAACATTTAGAGAAGAGCTAACACCTATCCTTCTCAAACTCTTCCAAAAAATCGCAGAGGAAGGAACACTCCCAAACTCATTCTAGGAGGCCACCCTCACCCTGATACCAAAAACAGACAAAGATTTCACAAAAAAAGGATAATTACAGGCCAATAGCACTGATGAACATAGACGCAAAATGCCTCAACAAAATACTAGCAAACAGGATCCAACAACACATTAAAAGAATCATACACCATGATTAAGTGGAATTTATCCCAGGGATGTGAGGAATCAATCAATCTCATACACCATATTAACAAATTATAAAAACCATATGATTGGGGTCTGGGCAAGATGGCAGAAGAGTAAGACCCGGAGATCACCTTCCTTCCCACAGATACAGTAGAAATACATATACACGTGGAACTGCTCCTACAGAACACCCACTGAACGCTGGCAGAAGACGTCAGACCTCCCAAAAGGCAAGAAAATCCCCACGTACTTGGGTAGGACCAAAGAAAAAAGAAATAACAGAGACAAAAGAATAGGGACGGGACCTGCACCAGTGGGAGGGAGCTGTGAAGGAGGAAAGGTTTCCACACACTAGGAAGCCCCTTCGTGGGTGAAGACTGCGGGTGGCAGAGGGGGGAAGCTTCGGAGCCACGGAGGAAAGTGCAGCCACAGGGGTGCGAAGGGCAAAGCGGAGAGATTCCCACATGGAGTGGTGCCGAGTAGCACTCACCAACCCGAGAGGCTTGTCTGCTCACCCGCCGGGGCGGGCGGAGGCTGGGAGCTGAGGCTCGGGCTTCGGTCGGATCCCAGGGAGAGGACTGGGGTTGGCGGCATGAGCACAGCCTGAAGGGGTTAGCTCACCACAGCTAGCCGGGAGGGAGTCTGGGAAAAAGTCTGCAGCTGCCGCAGAGGCAAGAGACTTTTTCTTGCCTCTTTGTTTCCCGGTGCGCGAGGAGAGGGGATTCACAGCACCGCCTAAACGAACTCCAGAGACAGGCGTGAGCTGCGGTTATCAGCGCGGACCCCAGAGACGGGCATGAGACGATAAGGCTGCTGCTGCCGCCACCAACAAGCCTGTGTGCGAGCACAGGTCACTCTCCACACCGCCCCTCCTGGGAACCAGTGCAGCCCACCACGGCCAGGTTCCCATGATCCGGGGACAACTTCCCCGGGAGAACGCACAGCGCACCTCAGGCTGCTGCAAGGTCACACAGGCTTTGGCCGCCGCAGGCTCACCCCGCATCCATACCCTTCCCTCCCCACTGCCTGAGTGAGCCAGAGCCCCCGAAGCAGCTGCTCCTTTAACCCCCTTCTGTCTGGGCGGGAAACAGACGCCCTCTGGCGACCTACATGCAGAGGCGGGTCCAAATCCAAAGCTGAACCCTGGGAGCTGTACGAACAAAGAAGAGAAAGGGAAATCTCTCCCAGCAGCCTCAGAAGCAGCGGATTACAGCTCACAAACAACTTGATGTACCTGCATCTGTTGAATACCTGAATAGACAACAACAACAAATCATCCCAAATTCAGGAGGTGGATTTTGGGAGCAGGATATATTAATTTTTCCCCTTTTCCTTTTTTTATGAGTGTATATGTGTATGCTTCTGGGTGAGATTTTTTCTGTATAGATTTGCTTTCACCGTTAGTCTTAGGGTTAGCTCCGCCCGTTTTTTTTTTTTTTTTTTTACTTAAAAATTTTTTTTTCCCTAATGAATGTTTTCTTAATAAGTTTTTCCTTATTTTCTATTTTTAAAAAATTAAAAAAAAATTTTTAATAAGTTTTTTCATATTTTTCATATTTTTATTTTATTTTATTTATATTTTATATTTTTTCTTAATAATTTTTTTCTTAATAATATTTTTCTTATTTTTTATTATAAAAATTAATAAATCTATTTTTTAAAATTAAAAAAATGTTTTTCTTGATAAATTTATTCTTAATAATTTTTTTCTTATTTTTTATTATAATAGCTTTATTTTATTTTATTTTATCCTCTTTCTTTCTTTCTATTTTTTTCTCCCTTTTGTTCTGAGCTGTGTGGATGAAAGGCTCTTGGTGCTCCAGCCAGGCATCAGGGCTGTGCCTCTGAGGTGGGAGAGCCAACTTCAGGACACTGGTCCACAAGAGACATCCCAGCTCCACGTAATACCAAACAGCAAAAATCTCTCAGAGATCTCCATCTCAACATCAAGACCCAGCTTCACTCAACGACCAGCAAGCTACAGTGCTGGACACCCTATGCCAAACAACTAGCAAGACAGGAACACAGCCCCAACCATTAGCAGAGAGGCTGCCTAAATCCATAATAAGGCCACAGACACCCCAAAACACACCACCAGACGTAGACATGCCCACCAGAAAGACAAGATCCAACCTCATCCACCAGAACACAGGCACTAGTCCCCTCCACCAGGAAGCCTACACAACACACTGAACCAACCTTAGCCACTGGGGACAGATAACAAAAACAACGGGAACTACGAACCTGCAGCCTGTGAAAAGGGACCCCAAACACAGTAAGATAAGCAAAATGAGAAGACAAAAAAACACACAGCAGGTGAAGGAGCAGGGTCAAAACACACCACACCTAACAAATGAAGAGGAAATAGGCAGTCTATCTGAAAAAGAATTCAGAATAATGATAGTAAGGATGATCCAAAATCTTGGAAATAGAATACACAAAATGCAAGAAATATTTAACAAGGACGTAGAAGAACTAAAGAGGAACCAAGCAATGATGAAAAACACAATAAATGAAATTAAAAATACTCTAGACGGGATCAATAGCAGAAAAACTGAGGCAGAAGAACTGATAAGTGACCTGGAAGAAAAAATAGTGGAAATAACTACCGCAGAGCAGAATAAAGAAAAAAGAATGAAAAGAACTGAGGACAGTCTCAGAGACCTCTGGGACAACATTAAAGGCACCAACCCTCGAATTATAGGTGTCCCAGAAGAAGAAGAAAAGAAAGGGACTGAGAGAATATTTGAAGAGATTATAGTTGAAAACTTCCCTAATATGGGAGAGGAAATAGTTAATCAAGTTCTGGAAGCACAGAGAGTCCCATACAGGATAAATCCAAGGAGAAACACGTCAAGACACATATTAATCAGACTAGCAAAAATTAAACATAAAGAAAACATATTAAAAGCAGCAAGGGAAAAACAACAAATAACACACAAGGGAATCCCCATAAGGTTAACAGCTGATCTTTCAGCAGAAACTCTGCAAGCCAGAAGGGAGTGGCAGGATATACTTAAAGTGATGAAGGAGAAAAACCTACAACCAAGATTACTCTACCCAGCAAGGATCTCATTCAGATGTGATGGAGAAATTAAAACCTTTACAGACAAGCAAAAGCTGAGAGAGTTCAGCACCACCAAACCAGCTTTAAAACAAATGCTAAAGGAACTTCTCTAGGCAAGAAACACAAGAGAAAGAAAACACCTACAATAAAAAACCCAAAACATATAAGAAAATGGGAATAGGAAAATACATATCAATAATTACCTTAAATGTAAATGGATTAAAGGCTCCCACCAAAAGACACAGACTGGCTGAATGGATACAAAAACAAGACCCATATATATGCTGTCTACAAGAGACCCACTTCAGACCTAGGGACACATACAGACTGAAAGTGAGGGGATGGAAAAAGATATTCCATGCAAATGGAAATCAAAAGAAAGCTGGAGTAGCAATTCTCATATCAGACAAAATAGACTTTAAAATAAAGGCTATTACAAGAGACAGAGAAGGACACTATATAATGATCAAGGGATCAATCCAGGAGGAAGGTATAACAATTGTTAATATTTATGCACCCAACAGAGGAGGACCTCAATACATAAGGCAAATACTAACAGCCATAAAAGGGGAATATCGACAACAACACAATCATAGTAGGGGACTTTAACACACCACTTTCACCAATGGACAGATCACCCAAAATGAAAATAAATAAGGAAACACAAGCTTTAAATGATACATTAAACAAGATGGACTTAATTGATATTTATAGGACATTCCACCCAAAAACAACAGAATACACATTTTTCTCAAGTGCTCAGGGAACATTCTCCAGGATAGATCATATCTTGGGTCACAAATCAAGCCTTGGTAAATTTAAGAAAATTGAAATCTTATCAAGTATATTTTCTGACCACAACGCTATGAGACTAGATATCAATTACAGGAAAAGATCTGTAAAAAATACAAACACATGGAGGCTACACAATACACTACTTAATAACGAAGTGATCACTGAAGAAATCAAAGGGGAAATCAAAAAATACCTAGAAACAAATGACAATGGAGACACGACGACCCAAAACCTAGGGGACGCAGCAAAAGCAGTGCTAAGAGGGAAGTTTATAGCAATACAAGCCTACATCAAGAAACAGGAAACATCTCGAATAAACAATGTAACCTTGCACCTAAAGCAATTAGAGAAAGAGGAACAAAAAACCCCCAAAGCTAGCAGAAGGAAAGAAATCATAAAGATCAGATCAGAAATAAATGAAAAAAAAATGATGGAAACAATAGCAAAAATCAATGAAACTAAAAGCTGGTTCTTTGAGAAGATAAACAAAATTGATAAACCATTAACCAGACTCATCAAGAAAAAAGGGGAGAAAACTCACATCAATAGAATTAGAAATGAAAAAGGAGAAGTAACCACTGACACTGCAGAAATACAAACGATCATGAGAGATTACTACAAGCAACTCTATGCCAATAAAATGGACAACCTGGAAGAAATGGACAGATTCTTAGAAATGCACAACCTGACGAGACTGAACCAGGAAGAAATAGAAAATATGAACAGACCAAACACAAGCACTGAAATTGAAACTGTGATTAAAAATCTTCCAACAAACAAAAGCCCAGGACCAGATGGCTTCACAGGAGAATTCTATCAAACATGTAGAGAAAAACTAACACCTATCCTTCTCAAACTCTTCCAAAATATTGCAGAGGGAGGAACACTCCCAAACTCATTCTGCGAGGCCACCATCACTCTGATACCAAAACCAGACAAAGATGTCACAAAGAAAGAAAACTGCAGGCCAATATCACTGATGAACATAGATGCAAAAATCCTCAACAAAATACTAGCAAACCGAATCCAACAGCACATTAAAAGGATTATACACCATGATCAATTGGGGTTTATTCCATTAATGCAAGGATTCTTCAATATATGCAAATCAATCAACGTGATACATCATATTAACAAATTGAAGGAGAAAAACCGTATGATCATCTCAATAGATGCAGAGAAAGCTTTCGACAAAATTCAACACCCATTTATGATAAAAGCCCTGCAGAAAGTAGGCCTAGAGGGAACTTTCCTCAACATAATAAAGGCCATATATGACAAACCCAGAGCCAACATTGTCCTCAATGGTGAAAAACTGAAACCATTTCCACCAAGATCAGGAACAAGACAAGGTTGCCCACTCTCACCACTATTATTCAACATAGTTTTGGAAGTGTTAGCCACAGCAATCAGAGAAGACAAAGAAATAAAAGGAATCCAAATCGGAAAAGAAGAAGTAAAGCTGTCACTATTTGCAGATGACATGATACTATACATAGAGAATCCTAAAGATGCTACCAGAAAACTACTAGAGCTAATCAATGAATTTGGTGAAGTAGCAGGATACAACATTAATGCACAGAAATCTCTTGCATTCCTATATACTAATGATGAAAAATCTGAAAGTGAAATTAAGAAAACACTCCCGTTTACCATTGCAACAAAAAGAATAAAATATCTAGGAATAAACCTACCTAAGGAGACAAAAGACCTGTATGCAGAAAATTATAAGACACTGATGAAAGAAATTAAAGATGATACAAATAGATGGAGAGATATACCATGTTCTTGCATTGGAAGAATCAACATTGTGAAAATGACATACTACCCAAAGCAATCTACAGATTCAATGCAATCCCTATCAAACTACCACTGGCATTTTTCACAGAAATAGAACAAAAAATTTCACAAGTTGTATGGAAACACAAAAGACCCAGAATAGCCAAAGCAATCTTGAGAATGAAAAATGGAGCTGGAGGAATCAGGCTCCCTGACTTCAGACTATATTACAAAGCTTCAGTAATCAAGACAGTTTGGTACTGGCACACAAACAGAAATATAGATCAATGGAAAAGGATAGAAAGCCCAGAGATAAACCCACGCACATATGCTCACCTTATCTTTAATAAAGGAGGCAAGCATACACAGTGGAGAAAAGACAGCCTCTTCAATAAGTGGTGCTGGGAAAACTGAACAGGTACATGTAAAAGTATGAAATTAGAACACTCCCTGACACCATACACAAAAATAAACTCAAAATGGATTAAAGACCTAAGTGTAAGGCCAGGCACTATCAAACTCTTAGAGGAAAGCATAGGCATAACACTCTATGACATAAATCACAGCAAGATCCTTTTTGACCCAGCTCCTAGAGAAATGGAAATTAAAACGCAAATAAACAAATGGGACCTAATGAAACTTAAAAGCTTTTGCACAGCAAAGGAAACCATAAACAAGACCAAAAGACAACCCTCAGAATGGGAGAAAATATTTGCAAATGAAGCAACTGACAAAGGGTTAATCTCCAAGATTTACAAGCAGCTTATGTAGCTCAACAACAAAAAAACAAACAACCCAATCCAAAAATGGGCTGAAGACCTAAACAGACATTTCTCCAAAGAAGGTATACAGATTGCCAACAGACACATGAAAGAATGCTCAACATCATTAATCATTAGAGAAATGAAAATCAAAACTACAATGAGGTATCATCTCACACCGGTCAGAATGGCCATCATCAAAAAATCTACAAACAATAAATGCTGGAGAGGGTGTGGAGAAAAGGGAACACTCTTGCACTGTTGGTGGGAATGTAAATTGATACAGCCACTATGGAGAACAGTATGGAGGTTCCTTAAGAAACTAAAACTAGAACTACCATATGACCCAGCAATCCCACTACTGGGCATATACCCTGAGAAAACCATAATTCAAAAAGAGTCATGTACCAAAATGTTCATTGCAGCTCTATTTACACTAGCCAGGACATGGAAGCAACCTAAGTGTCCATCATTGGATGAATGGATAAAGAAGATGTGGCACATATATACAATGGAATATTACTCAGCCATAAAAAGAAGTGAAATGGAGTTATTTGTAATGAGGTGGATGGAGTTAGAGTCTGTCATACAGAGTGAAGTAAGTCAGAAAGAGAAAAACAAATACAGTATGCTAACACATATATATGGAATCTAAGGAAAAAAAAAAAAAAGGTCATGAAGAACCTAGTTACAAGACGGGAATAAAGACGCAGACCTCCTAGAGAATGGACTTGAGTATATGGCGAGGGGGAGGGGTGAGATGTGACAGGGTGAGAGAGTGTCATGGACATATATACACTACCAAATGTAAAATAGATAGCTAGTGGGAAGCAGCCGCATAGCACAGGGAGATCAGCTCGGTGCTTTGTGACCACCTAGAGGGGTGGGATAAGGAGGGTGGGAGGGAGGGAGATGCAAGCGGGAAGAGATATGGGAATATATGTATATGTATAACTGATTCACTTTGTTATAAAGCAGAAACTAAGACACCATTGTAAAGCAATTATACTTCAATAAAGATGTTTTAAAAAAAAAAAAGATCATTTCAATAGATGCAGAAAAAGCTTTTGACAAAATTCAACACCCATTTACAATAAAAACTCTCCAGAAAGTGGGCTTAGAGGGAACCTACCTCAACATAATAAAGGCCATATATGACAAACCCACAGTAAACATCATTCTCCGTGGGGAAAAACTGAAAGCATTTCCTCTAAGATCAGGAACAAGACAAGGACACCCACTCTCACCACTATCATCCAACATAGTTTTGGAAGTCCTAACCATGACAAACAGAGAAGAAAAAGAAATAAAAGGAATCCAAATTGGAAAAGAAGAAATATAACTGTCACTGTTTTCAGATGACATGATACTATACATATAAAACCCTAAAGAGGCTACCAGAAAACTACTAGAGCTCATCAATGAATTCGGTAAAGTGGCAGGATACAAAATTAATACACTGAAATCTCTTGCTTTCCTATACACTAACTACAAAAATCAGAAAGAGAAATTAAGGAAACAATCTCATTTACCATCACAGCACAAAGAATAATAATACCTAGGAATAAACCTACCCAAGGAGGCAAAATACCGGCATGCAGAAACGTATAAGATACTGATGAAAGAAATCAAAGACGACACAAACCCATGGAGAGATATACAATGTTGTTGGATCAGAAGTATCAACATTGTGAAAATGACATACTACCCAGGGCAATCTACAGATTCAATGCAATCCCTATCAAATTACCAATGGCATTTTTCACATAATTAGAACAAAACAATTTACAATTTGTATGGAAACACAAAAGACCCCGACCAGTCAAAGCAATCTTGAGAAAAACAAATGGAGCTGGAGGAATCAGGTTCCCTGACTTCAGATTATAATATAAAGCTATAGTAATCAAGACAGTATGGTACTGGCACAAAAATAGAAATATAGATCAATGGAACAGGATAGAAAGCCCAGAGATAAACTCATGCACCTACGGTCACCTAATCTATGACAAAGGAGGCAAGAATATACAGTGGAGAAAAGACAGTCTCTTTAATAAGTGGTGCTGGGAAAACTGGACAGCTACACATACAAAAATAAAATTAGAACACTCCCAACACCATACAAAAAAATAAACTCAAAATGGATTAACAATCTACCTAAATGTAAGGCCAGACACTATAAATCTCTTAGAGGAAAACAGGCAGAACACTCTTTGAAATAAATCACAGTAAGATTTTTTGATCCACCTCCTAGAGTAATGAAATTAAAAACAAAAGAAAAAAAAATGGGTTCTAATTATACTTAAAATCTTTTGCATAGCAAAGGAAACCATAAGCAAAACAAAAAGAGAACCCTCAGAATGGGAGAAAGTATTTACAAATGAAGCAACCTACAAGGGATTAATCTCCAGAATGTACAAACAGCTAATGAAGCTCAATAACAAAAAAACAAGTAACCCAGTCAAAAAATGGGTGGAAGATCTAAATAGACATTTCTCCAAAGAAGACGTACAGTTTGCCAAAAAGCACATGAAAGATGCTCAACATCACTAATTATTAGAGAAATGCAAATCAAAACTACAGTGAGGTATCACCTCACACTGGTCAGAATGGCCGTCATCAAAAAATCTAGAAACAATAAATGCTGGAGAGGGTGTGGAGAAAAGGGAACCCACCTACACTGTGGGTGGGAATGTAAATTGGTACAGCCACTATGGAGAACAGTATGGAGGTTCCTTAGAAAACTAAAAATAGAGCTGCCATATGAACCAGCAATCCCAATCCTAGGCATAAATCTTGAGAAAACCATAATTCAAAAGTATGTATGCACCCTGATGTTCATTGCAGCACTATTTACAGTAGCCAGGACATGGAAGCTACCTAAATGTCCATTAGCAGATGAATGAATAAGGAAGATGTGGTACATGTATTACTCATTCATAACAAGGAATGAAATAGTGTCATTTGCAGAGATGTGGATGAACCTAGAGACCGTCATACAGAGTGAAGTAAGTCAGAAAAAGAAAAAACAAATATCATATAATATTGCTTACATGTGGAATCTAAGAAAATGGTACAGATGAACTTGCTGACAAAGCAGAAATAGAGTCACAGATGTAGAGAACAAACTTATTGTTAAGAAGTGGGTAGAGGGGGTGGGACAAATTGGGAGATTGGGATTGACATACATACACTGCTGTGTATAAAATAGATAACTAATGAAAACCTACTGTTTACCACAGGAAACTCTAGTCAGTGATCTGCAGTGACCAAAATTGGAAGGAAATCTTAAAAAGAGTGGATATATGTATACATACAATTTATTCACTTTACTGTAGAGCAGAAACTAACACAACATTGTAAAGCAACTATACTCCAATAAAAATTTTAAAAAAGTAAAAACAAATTAAATAAAATAAAAGGGAGGGAAGCCCTGTAAGGGAACCTTGCTTGCTCCACCTTTGGCTGCTGTTTGCAAGCCTAGCATTCCCCAATGGGAAGAAGCTTAATTTACATACCCCAGCAACAACACAGCCAATGAGAAACCACAACAACTCAGCCAAAGAGAAGTAGCCACAACCCTGAACTCACACTCTCCTCCAATGGACTTTGTTCAGAAACAGCCCTTCCCAACTTCTCACTTCTCCCTGCAAAAGAATTCTGCCCTCCTTTGTTCTCCAGACTTGCCTGTGTTTCACCATAGTTTGCTTGACCCTAATTGCAATTCCTCTGCTGTTTCTAAATAAACTCATTTTGCTGGTAAAATAACTGGTTATTTTATTTTTCAAGTTGACATTAGACATCTCAGGAGAAAGATACAAATAAACTTTCAAAGTAAAAGTCACTCCATACCAGCCCTGTGTCTCATGAGAAGTTTGTTTAAAAACAAAGTAAACAAATAAAAACAACTGTGTAAGGACTCACCGTTTTAGAATTTTCTGTTTAAAGGAATCTGAAAGAAAGAATGTTAGTCACTCAGGCCTTATTATTTTCAGTAATAAACAGAATTTTATAGAGTAGAATAAAAAAGAAAAAAAATTCTGAGAAATGGCTCACTATACTAAAAGATGGAAAAAAAAAAAGAAACTAAAATGAAACAACTGAAGCTGTAGGTCTGGATGCATGGAGTGGGTTGGGTGCAGATAATATGACTTTGTTTGCATCATTCTGATAGACTATCTTACATGAGGGAGAAAGAAGTTTATTCTCAACAATGCCCTTCTAAGAAATGTGGGTTTTCTCTGCCATGGGTGTCAAGGTTATGTAAAATATATTGGATGTGTACAACACAGAAGACATTAAAAGTCTGCATAAACTGGATGTGAATCTCTATATGCTCTGTACTGGGAGTATAATCTTAGGCAAAGTATTTTACTTCTCTGACTCTCACTTTTTCCTTTCATCTCACCCTAGCACAACAAATACAAACATGTTATGAATATATGTGATTGCAGTTTTAGAAATAAAAATGATTTGAAATTATGAGAATAAATTGCCTTTCAGTTTTGTGTTAACTTGTTATTTAGCTGAAATTCAGCCTCTGTACACCGGTACAGAATTGAATCTCAGAGACAGAGTTTTGGGTGAAGTAGAAAATAATAGCTTTATTGCTTTGCCAGGCAAAGGGGATCACAGCAGGCTAATGCTCCCAAAACTGTGTGTCCCAAACTGGGGGGTGTGGGTAGTGAGGGGTTTTATAGCAGTGGTTCAAAGAAGAGGGCATGATCAGTTCATGGACATTCTTCTGATTGGGTGGTGGTAAAGTAAGTGGGGGTCAGCATCAACAACCTTCTGGTTCCAACTGGTCTGTGGTCTACATTCTTGTGGGCAGCATACAGTTAACTTCTTCCACCTGGTGGGGGTTTCAGTATCTGTAAAACAGCTCACAGATTTTGTTATATATATATCCCTTGAGGGGGAACCAGGACCCTGCCCCAAGGTTGCACTATTGTTTCTTGACTGTTCCTCCCTTGTCTCTGCATCCCCTCCCTTCCCTATTAGCAACTGTTTGAACCTGCCCTTTGGAACTCAGGGAAGGTTATGGAGGCTGAATAAAGCCTGTTTCCTGTAATCAAGAAATGGGGGACATAGAAAGGTTTTTGTGCCCAGGAACCCCACAGGCTCCTGTTTGGTTTCAGTGATGGCATTAAGGATAAGATTTCTTTTTAAGATGACTCTTAATAAGAAACCTGGGAAGAATTGGTCATGTTAAAAGAGAATTTTATTACACTTAAAATATGTTATGAGCAGTATTTCCATAGTTTTAAGTTCTTTCACCTAGAACTATATTTTCTTTAAAGGTATGTTTTCCTTCTAAAACACTTTCTTTGTTTTACCATTTTCAAGAAAATTTAATAAATCAATCTAGTCAAAGGTAAAATGTCCAATTTTATAAAGATTAAATACCAATTACCATAACATATGGATTAATGATGAATTATTAAATAACGAGTTGGCTATTAACATGATCCATAAGATATAAAAAATCATGGATTGAAATTTTATAATTCTAAACTTCCCATGGATATTTTGGAGATTCAAAGTTCGACCCTAAGGCAATCAGTTGAGATGATCCCATAAAGACACGCTTTTCTAATCCTGTAGTCATTCACCTGCTGATTCCATTTTGAGTTATGTTACTTGCAAAGGTTTTGGGAAGATGGTGATTTCAGTGGTTGGCATTTCAAAGAACTTTCTGGTAACTTAATGTTAAGTGAAAAGTGTTATTTTAAAGAATGGACAAAGAAGAATTGATTGAAAGAATTTAGCAGCAAAAGCTATTACTATTAGTATAGAGTGTGGTCAGAGGCTTGTGCTTTGATGGACTAGGATGTATTTTTAAAGTAAGATAGCTTTATTTGTCTCTGTTCTTCCAGTGTTCCCAGATTTGCAGACTCTCTTGCCAACAGCTACAGAACAAAACCCAATCTCACTTATGTTCTGCATCATGCACACTGTTATCAGTTCACCTTGTATTGAAAACTAATATTTCTTTACAACTTAATCTACTCCAGGATTTCATTTTTAACCATTTTTCAAAAAAATAATTGTTAATCTTAACCTATTTTAAAAATGAAATAGGTTAGACATAGGAATGATGATCACTTTAACACAATTTTAGAAAAAATAAAATATAATATGATGCAGTTTAAAAATTTCAATTCTGTCTTTGTACCTAAAATATTAATTCATCTTTCCAGATATATAATTACACATTGTTATTTTTGAATAACGTGGTATTCATATTGTAAAAAATAATTTTTATAGGAAACAGAGAAATAGGGCAGAGAAACAGATTCCTGTAAACTACAATTTCATGCCTGGTTTCTTTTATGTTATGCTAAGAATTTTATGACTTTATGAACCCCTCATAAGAAAACATTTACATACATTGGGTAGACTGGTGAGATAGTGCCTTAGGCACCTGATGTTACAGGGTTGATGTGCATTGTGTCAAATAGCTTCAACCTAGGAGGTCAACGGAAGACCAGGAACAGGAATCTAGGTCCTTGTGATAACAAGCAAAGAATTGCAGACTACTACTTCAGGCTTAAATGCAAGGCAAAGTTTATTAAGGCATAGTTACACTCTCAGAGGGAGAGTGGGCTGTTCCTGCAAAGTGAAACCCACCCTCCTGTATAGACTTAATGGTGTTTAAAGGAGTGTTCTGCAAGGAGGTGGGGTGCAATCATGGGTGAGTGACAAGGGGTCATTATTTGATTGACAGTCCCGAGTTATGTAACCAGTTCATTTTTCCACATGCCCTTACCCTTGATTCACTAAGAAAAGCCCATCGGGTGAGGGTGGGGGGGCAAAACCACATGCTGATTTTACTATAGTGACTGTATAATGAGTTTGGGTTTACTATAGGTTATAAGCCTGTCTAGTCTGGGCATGAGCATCCTAGGGAAGATCCCTTGTGTTACTGTGCTCTCTCTTTATCCAGATAAGTTACTCATCACTCAACCATAGTTTCATACGTTCTGGGTGGGGTCAGGGGAGGGTTCCCAGATAGTTGGGGTATAACTTGACTACTCCTCTCTTGTTTTTTTGCTGCTGTCACCTCCTTGCTGCTAATGTCAGGGGAGGGTCCCCAGATGGTTGGGTTGTGGCTTGATTATTCCCCTCTTGTCTTTTCCCCACTGTCACCTCCTTGCTGCTAATGTCAGACTAACTACCTAACATTCCCCCCTCAAGAGTATGGGACCCAATTCTTTGGGACATGGGCGACTATTGCTCTGGCTGCTTCCTGCTGGTAAGGGGCAGAGTTTTGATTGGGTCCCTCCTCTTGCTTTTTTTCAGCTAGGAGGTGGGCTGGAGTGATGACCATCAAGCTGTCCCACAAAGATCTTGGTCTCAGGGCCAGGCTGAACAGGCTGGTCGCTACCTTGCAGAACCATTTGGAATTGAACATCCTATATGCATTCTGAAATGAGTCGAACAAGTAGGTTTATGATACAAGGGACTAACGACAAAACAAAGGCTATCAGGACTAATGGTCTCAACAACGGCAGCAGTCATGTCTATATCTGTGTCTCCATAGAGGAGAGGAAGGACGAAAGCCAGCTAGAGTCCTGTCCTGCTCTCTCTTTCAGATCATCTACTAATTTGATGTTTTTCTTTAAAACCAGGTTTTCTTCAATCTGGCTAGAGGTATTAACATAGAAGCAGCACGTTTCATTTAGCAGGGCACAGACACCCCCAGCCTCAGGTGTTATAACACTGAGGGCCCTCCTATTTTGTAAAACCACCTTGGCCAGAGAATCTAGGGCTGACTGTTGCTCCTTAATGGCTGCTACTGTAACCATCCAGGATTCCTGGACCATGATGGTAAGATTGAGAATGCTCCTCTCTAAGAGGGTTATACCTGCAAACCAAAAAATTCCTCTAAAGACACTGTGGATCATTTAGGGCTGATCAAGAACTGGGTTATCATGAGCATCACCCCCCCCCCCCATTTGTCTGTTTTGGACATGTCTCAAGGCTTCTTCGAGGAATGACCCCTGAGAAATACCTCCTGAGGAAGTTAAATCTTTTGTAGCCATAATGGTTGCCTCTGGGACAGCAGCAATGATGGGGAAGGCGCCCCTCCAAAGTGTGGAAAGATCTAGATATATACCAGTACCACAAAGAAATGAAAATCCAATGTCCCTCAAGGACACCCCATCATGGGTCCCCAGAACCAGGCCTTGACCTGTTGGGAGTTTTCCTCCAGAAAAAGACTGGGGTCCCATGGCTTAGGATTATATGTGGAAGGCCAAACCCTAGGGAAGTAATCTATACACAGAGGGAAGGATCCGGGTTCTGACTAATTATGAGTGTGATGGGGGGATTAACATAACAAATCTCTGAATATTAACTGGATTATATTATATTTTGGAGGAGGATCTTGCAGGGAGATTGGGTTAAGTAGGTGTCTGATAGTCACACCAATCTCTACATATTCAGTTCTCAGGGCTGAGCTGTTTATGGGGATATGGTCCTCATTAATATATTTATTAGTTGCATTCTTCCTTGAGTTTTCCCAATACAAAGTGAAATTACCTTCGTGTACATTGTATTCATTCTCTTCTGACCAGGGATCCCACTCCAGGCTAGTCTGATTAAAGCTGAGGATATAGGTACAAAAGTAGTCATTTAACCAGCCCAAGGTGGGTCCCATTCATCCGGGTTCTGAAAACAAAGCTGTGCCTTTCCTAGAAACTTGGAGGCTGTACCTACACAGATAGCTAGGCCTGAGGCAAAAAAAAGTCAGAGTCTACTTGCTTTTGACCCCCATATAAAAGGTAATCCATCCCATAATATTGACCCAGTAAGTTATACAGCTGTTTGATGGAGGTAGGGAAGGCCAATAAGTAGAGTTCCTCTAGGTTTTGGGTTCCCTTGGGGAATATCCAGCAGTGGGTTTTATTGGTTAATTTTGCAACTTGATTTATAGTGAGTGTCACTGGATGGTGAGAATATGAAGAAATGAAGGGAAAGGAGCAAAGTGCAGTAACTGCAAGGAGAGATGCCATATTAGGGAAATAAGAGGCCGTGTGTGAATTAATTTTGTGATGATATGCAGAATATAATAAGAGTGAGCACAGTGAGAAAGGTCAGGAGATACAGTAGGCCTATTACTTCTGCCAGCTGTGGGAATGGTGGGTTCATGGATTTAGAATGTACTTATCTTGCAGTTTTCGTTTGAACAGGAGCCAGAGGTCCTCCAAAGGCTCACAGGTGTACTCAGCTGGGGAAATGTCCTCAGGTGCAGTAGCTGTCCAGGACTTTACCCAGGAATGATGAATCCAACTGGGGATCCCTGTATTTTAACAGCTATAGGGTAAGAGAGCAAGACTGGATAGGGTCCTTCCAGGTCAGCTGAAGTTGAGAACCAGGGGAGGTGTCTTTCCAAGTTTCAATGAGTACTTGTGTTCCTGGAGAGTAGAGGCAAGGAGTAGACTCTGGGGAAGGAAGCCTTTTACCCCGTAGTCCTGGAGGGCTTGTTGGAATTGTCCAAGGGAGGTGACATAAGATGTAATGGCAGAGGTGTCAGAGTCCACCAGTAGGTCCCCTCATAAGACAGGCCTACCACACAGCATTTCATAAGGGCTAAGGTTAAATAAGACCTTTGGGACTGTTCTAATCCTTAAAAAAGCAATAGGGAGGGTTTCCTTCCAAATGAGGGAGGTCTCTTGCGTTATTTTTCTTAAGGTATTCTGTAAATGTTGGTTGGCTCTTTCTACCTTTCCTGAGGATTGGGGTCTCCAGGAAGAATGAAGGTGGTACTCAATATCTAGAGCCTTGGATATCTGCTGAGTAATTTGGGAAACAAAGGCAGGACAATTATCACTCTTCAGAGACAACAGGAGGCCAAACCTAGGGATGATTTCAGTTACAAGCTTCTGGGCTACGTCTGAAGCTTTTTCTGTCCTGGTGGGGAAAGTTTCCACCCAGCCCGTAAAGGTGTCCATGAACACCAAAATGTGCTTATATCCTCGGTAGGGAGGAACCATTTTAAAGTCATTTGCCAGTCTTCCCCTGGATATGTTCTGTGTCTCTGAGCCAGAAGGGCCAACAGTGGTGGCTTACTTCCCTGAGGGTTGTTAGTCAGACAAGTATGCCATGATGAGGTTACCTTATTAACTACACTGCAAAATCCCTTCCCAGAGGAGATAGAAGAAACAATCTGGTATAAGGCATCCCTCCCTAGGTGACAGGCCTCATGCAAAGATTTAATAATTTTCCATTGGAGCAATCGGGGCAGGTGAATTAAGCCCTCTCTCTGGTATCATCTGTCTGGGTCAAGGTGGTACCCGTGATTTATGGCCCATTTGATTTCCTCAGGCAGGTAAGATGGGGAAGGGAGAGAACTAAGGGAAGGAACTAAGGCACACTCTATCACAAAGGGCTGAAGGGCTGCCTGTTGAGCAGCCTGATCAGCTAGCCGATTTTCTTTTGTTATTTCATCGTTGCCCTTCTGGTGACTTCTGCAGTGAATCACTGCTCCCTGGGAAGGCTTGAGGACTGCCTCCAAGAGAGAGAGAATTTGAGGTCCATACTTTCAGGTAGCCAGAACGTGCCGTCAGGTAGCCACGTTCCTTCCAGATAGCAGCATGAGCATGCAGAACCAAAAAAGCATATTTAGAGTCAGTATGTATATTAAGGGCCTTATCTTCAGCCAGGGTTAAGGCTCGGGTTAAAGCAATTATTTCTGCCAGTTGGACTGAGGTCCCTGGGGGAAGAGTCCGGGCCTCAGTAACCTGTGTCAAGGACACCACTGCATACCCTGCCCTTCTACATCCTTCAGAAACAAAACTACTTCCATCAGTGAACCAAACTTCCTCTGGGTTTTGTAGTGGAATATCAGTTAGATCTGGTTGGGGCAACAAGGAATGAGATAGAATATCTTCACATTGGTGAACTGGCAGACCTTCTTCAGGTAGGGGGAGCAGGGTGACTGGATTTAAAGAGGAGTAGACCATGACACGTATGTCTGGATTCTCCAACAGTAATGCCTGATATTTGAGGATCCTGTTATCCGTGAGACAGAAAATGGTCTTTCCCTTCCAAGAGAGAGGTAACCTGATGGGGGGTATATACTGTCAGGGGTTGCCCCAATGTAAGCTTGGAGGCTTCTTCCACCAATAAGGCCAAGGCAGCAGCTACCCTAAGACAACTGGGCTATTCAGTGGCCACCAGGTCCAGTCTCTTTGACATATATCCTATAGGTCTCTGGACAGGGCCAAGTTCCTGAGTTAAGACTCCTAAAGCCATCCCTTATTTTTCTGCCATGAATAGCTGGAAAGTTGTATCAGTTCTTGGGATTCCCAAGGCTGGGGCCTGGGATAGTAATGTCTTTAGCAGTTGGAAAGCTTGGGTTTGGTTAGGGCCCCAGAGCAGAGATTTAGAGTCAGATTTTCCCTTCAGGTACTCATAAAAACGTTGTGCTTTTAGTCCGCAGTTAGGAATCCATACTCTGTAATACCCCATGAGGTCTAAAATGGCTCAGAGCTAAGTTTTCAGGTAGTTGGTTCTGGCAGATCTAAAATCCCTTGTATTCTATAGGGGGAGAGACTTCATTCTCCTGGGGAGAGGATTACTCACAGATATTTGACTTCCTGCTGTGCCAATTGGACCTTGGACTTAGAGACTTTATAGCCTTGTTTTGCCAAAAAATTGAGGGGCTGAGTAGCATGAGTTAAGGCTCTCTCATGGTCCAGGGAACAAATAAGAAGGTTATCCACATACTGTATGATAGTCCCTTCCTACAGGTGTAGATCTTGGAGGTCCTTGGCCGGGGCCTGGCCAAAAATGTGGGGACTGTCTCAGAACCCTTGGGATGGGGCTGTCCAGATGAGTTATTGTCCTCTATTCCCTTCCTCATGCCACTCAAAAGCAAAGAGGTAGTAGGACCAGGGTTCCAGAGGTATGGCAAAGAAGGCATCCTTTAGGTCTAACACAATAAACCAGGAGGCTGTGCCTGGTATGGTCCCCAACAAGTTGCACAGGTTGGGGACTACTGGATGGAGTGGGACAACTGCCTCGCTGATAGCCCTTAAGTCTTGAACCAGTCTGTATTCTCTGTTTGGCTTCTCAACAGCTAAGATAGGATGTTGCAAGGAGAACTGTAAGCAATAAGTAGCCCTTATTGTAAAAATTTGGGTATGAAAGGCTGCAGTCCTCTTAGGGCTTCTGGAAGAATTGGATATTGTTTCTGATTGGGGAAAGAGGTTGGATCTCTTAAGGTGATAAACACTGGGGAGGCGGTTATAGCTCTCCCTGGCATTCCATCAGCCCAGACCTGGGGGTCTACTGGCAAATCAGCTAAGGCTGGTGTGCCAGTCCTCAGAGGAGGCTGTGTCTCTAAGACTAAGAACTGGCGGGTGTTACTGCGGTGGTTCTCCCAAGTACCAGTCTGGTTCCCAGCTTGTTCATGATGTCCCTACCTAACAGTGGGTGGGGGCATTCAGGTATGACCAGGAATGAGAGAAAGTAAGTCCTTCCCAGTAACAACACAAAGGGACAGTAAAAGGCTTAGTAGTAAGTCTATCTGAGACCCCTGTAGCCTAACAGGAGTCAGAGGAGAAGGGTCCAGAGAAGGAAAATAGGACAGAGTAGATGGCCCCCATACCCAATAAGAAAGATATGGTCCTACCTGCCACATCCAGGTTTGCCCTTGGCTCCAGTCCAGTAACACTGACATTAAACAGGGGGGTCATCAGGAGTGGAGGGTTCTGTCTATCCAGGGCCATCTGAGGGGCTTCCCCTGGCCCCTGGGCACTTTGGCCCAGGGGGCAGATGACTCTCCAATGGCCACTTTTTGATACTTTGGACAGGGCATTGTAGGAGGCTTGTCCTTGATGCGGCATTCCCTTGTTCAGTGACCAGGCTTTCTGTAGACCCGGCATTGGTCTTGCCTTCTGTTGGGATGGGTCAGTGTTTCTCTGGATGGGGGTTGCCCCTGTAGGGTTGCCAATAATTGGGCCTGCCTATTTTCTTTCCTCATTTCCTTCTCCCATGCCTTGACCTCCTCCTGTTCCCGGTTATAAAAGGTAGTGGTGGCTGTAGCTAGAAGTTCATCTAGGTTAACATTGGACTCCTGTGTAAGCTTTTGGAGCTTCCTCCAATGTCCAGTGCGGACTGGGTAAGGAATCTCTCCTTTAAAATGGTTTTTCCTTCAAGGGAGTCCAGGTCTAGGTTGGTATATTTAATTATTTCCTTCTTGAGCCTTTCCAGGAAGGCTGTAGGGTTTCTGTTGGGTTCCTGGTTGATGGCAGAAAGCTTTGAGTAATTAATGGGTTTCCTTCTGCTTGCTTTGAGTCCAGCTTTTATACAGATTATAAAATGTTCCTTTCCCCGTTTGTTCATTGGAGTTATTGTAATCCCAATGAGGATCCATATTGGGAATGGTGGTTTCCCCCACAGGGCATTTTGAGCTGGATAAATGGAGGCTGTCTGTAAAGTTACAGGCCTCCTTCAGGATCTTTTCCTTCTCAGTATCTGATAGAGTTTGCCCCAAGATTATCATGACATCCTTCCAGGCTAAGTCAAAAGCCAAGGTTAAGTTTTGGAAGTTGTCAATGTAGTGGTCAGGATCATCAGAAAATTTACCTAGTTCCTGTCTGATCTGCTTCAACTCCAGGAGTAGAAGGCTTCTGAATGAGTTGGGGTCTGAATTTACCCATTATCTCCACCAAAGGGCAAATTCTATGGGGAGGACTTGTGGGAGTCAGATCTCTGGGGAATGTGGTAAGGGGGCTGTCGGTGGCAAAAAGGGATAGACGGAGGATGGGGTGGTTTTAGTGCTATCCCCAGCTTTAAAGATTTTCTCCCTTTGGCTCTTATCTGGCTCAGGTTCCCTTTTGGCATGGCCCGGCTCAGATGGATCCTCTCGAGGAGAGGATGGGGGCTGTCCCATCAGAACCAGCACAGCAGAGTCAAATTTACAAGTCTTGCAGAGGTCTTCCTAATCTCTAAGAGTGAAAAAGGTTTGAACATAAGGAATCTCGCTCCATTTTCCTTGTCATTTGCAGAATAGATCTAGTTGAAGGATGGTATTAAAGTTAATGCTACCATTTAAGGGCCACTCTTCTTGGTCCCCCAGCTTATACTGGGACCAAGTGGTGCTGCAGAAAAAGACCATTCTCTTTTTCTTTAGGGTGTCAGGGTCAAAGGCCGATAAGTTCTTGAGGATGGAACCTAAGGGAGTGTCAGGTAGTGGGAGGCCAGAGGTTTGGTTACCATCTGGAAAGAAAGAATACACACCACAGAGGTCAAGGGCATCCCAGAGTCCTGATATCCCTACCATTTGCAGGAGAGGGCATCCCCTCCTCCTGGTATCAGTGGAGAGCCCTGACCATAGGCCCACCAGGACTACTGTCTGTTCCCTCTGGCCCCAAAGGCAGTGTCACCAATAGAGATCCCCCTGCCTTACTGGCAGTGAGGACACACAACATTCAGGGAGAGCAACAGACCATGTGCCAATGGTTGTGTCACCTATAGAGATTCTCTCACCTGGATGAGCAATTTGTTTGATAGAGAGAATATGCAACATTAAGGCTATGTCACCAAAAGAGATTCCCTAACCTTAACGAGCAGTTTGTTTGTACTCTCTGGCTCCTCAATCTCATAATAGCATGGTTATTCCTCCTTTCCCATTGCCAGTGGGCCAGGGCTCCTTTGTGGGTAATCAGGACCATAAAGGCAAGTCCCTAGAGATTCCTGACAGGCTAGCAATTGGCAAGGTTTGGGTAGTGATGGAAACTGTTCTGGGTGGCCAAGTGGAGGAAGAGTTCGTTCCCCTTAGGGACCATGCAAAACAGATGTTTGAGATGACAAGGAAAAGAATGAGATCTCAAATAAGAGCAGTCTGGCCAAAAAGAGGCCTCTCCTCGAGGTCGGGGCACGTGGAACTGCTGAGAGTCCTCACAAATACAACAGATTGAGTGTTTTAGGTGGCCGTCAGCCTGATCTATCAACAGAAGAAAGCTCCTTTGAGTCTCAAAAGGGGAAAGAAGGGCCCCAAAAAGAAAGTGGAAAAACCTCCTAGAGTCCCGCGATTGATCTTGGTTCCAGCCAAAGACAGAAAAAATGATTATCAGGTCCCAGTAAGTTGAGCTGGAGAGAGGTTCAAAGCCTTCTCAATAGCCATAATTCAAGGAAGCTTGTCAGGGAGGTCGGTTTGACAAGAGAGGTGTACATATTTAACAAAATCAGAAGGTGCCAGTTCGTCCAATGTTTCTGCCAAGAGTGGTGAAGGACGCAAGCGAGAGGCCGGAGAGGAGAGTTGTGGGTAGGAAAATAATGGATAAAGATCTCCAGGGAACAGCATTTGGATCATCTCAGGTTAGCACCATCACACACACAGCAGCCCTTTCTCAGTCATATTAGGCAAGGAACAGAGGTATGTAAGACAGAGGAGATAAAACCAGGCGGGGCAATTGTCATGCAATGGTCAAAAGTCTGAGGAAGCTGCAAGGGGGGCGGGTCAAACATAAGTTTAGCGATCTGAGTCATGGCACCAAAAATGTTACCGTGTTGGCATGCGTTGTGTCAAATACTTCAACCAAAGAGGTCAACGGAAGACCCGGACCAGGAATCTCGGTCCTTGTGATAACAAGCAAAGAATTACAGACTACTACTTCAGGCTTAAATGCAAAGCAAAGTTTATTAAGGCATACTTACACTCTCAGAGGGAGAGCGGCCTGTTTCTGCAAAGCGAAACCAGCCCTCCTGTACAGGCTTAAGGGTGTTTATAAGGAGTGTTCTGTGAGGAGGTGGGGTGCGATCATGGGTGAGTGACAGGGTATCATTATTTGATTGACAGTCCCGAGTTATGTAACCAGTTCATTTTTGCACATGCCCTTACCCTTGATTCGCTAAGAAAAGCCCACGGGGGCGGGGGTGGGGGGTGGGGGGCACGCAAAACCACATGCAGATTTTATTATAGTGATGGTATAATGAGTTTGGGTTTACTATAGGTTGTACACCTGTCTAATCTGGGCATGCGCAACACGGGGAAGTTCCCTTGTTACAGTGCTCCCTCTTTATCAGGATAAGTTGCCGACCACCCGACCATAGTTTTGCCCATTCTGGGTAGGGTCAGGGGAGGGTCCCCAGATGGTTGGGGTGTGACTTGATTATTCCCCTCTTATCTTTCCACCACTGTCACCTCCTTGCTGCTAATGTCTAACTACCTAACATTGACATTGACATTTTTAGTTAAATTTGCATGTTTAGCACCAAAAAAACCCCTCTTTTCATTATTATAGTAGTTCTATTAATGGATATATATTTCTGCTAAAGAATAATACTAAATTTCACTTGAGTTTCTATTACTTAGAATATTGAATACCTGAAGTTCCTAACTTCTAGTAGCTTGGTCATGAGATATTTTTAAAACAGTATGTGTGATCCAGAAAGCATATGGAATTAATTATCTTTTTAAAGTGGAAGCTTTAATATATTTTCAATACTTTTATCAGAGTATTGCACTTTAAAAATTATTAGGTAATTCTTTCTATCTCTCTAGGATCAGACAGTTAAAATGTAGAGAATATCTTGAAGTTTTTGCTCTAAGCTTGTGATATCACTATATTCCACAAAGAGGGTGTCCCTGAGGCATTCAACAACAGAAATGCCACACCTGAGGTGTTTATTAGGAGCTCTTCGTGGTAAATTTTCTCCAAATTGCAATGCCCCCCCACTCTGATTCTGGAAGAGGGCAAACACAGTTTTTACAATGTTTCATTGGCATGGGAAACCAGTAGTGATATCTACTGAGATTATGCTTATAAAATACGGTTATATGAAACTTAATTAATTTTTGAAAGTAAGATTTGACATACGTGTTTTCAATCAGTATATTCACCAGACTGCCATGGTCCAAGCACCTTACTGGAGGTGGCCTGAGTTTAATGAGGAAATGTGATACTCAGTGAAGTTAACAGTTATTCTCGTTTGATTTCTGCACAGAAATGGGATTAGTGGATTCAATAATTTTAATCCAATTAAACCCAGCTTTCACAGGCAAAAAATTTCTTTTTTAATTTCTAAAAATGAATCGCCATTTGAGAATAATAATAAGATACAATGAAAGTTATTCAGAAAATGGCAGATATAAAACTTCTATTCCAAGTATAGATCTTGGACTCAGTAGTAGAAAAAACAGTGATTGAACTCATCTGATATGAAAAAAAAAAAAAAAATTAGCCAAAAATAGCCATGAAATTATGTGAAATAGAGAGTTGGATCAATTGTCATCAATGAGGAAACTTGCCTAAACTTCATTGTGCCTAGGGATAATGGATAATGATGCTATGGGAATTGCTCTATAAATAACAATTTTAAAACTTTCAAAATATGAAGACCATCTAAACGGTTTTTTCTACAATGATTAAAGCCATGTAAAACTCAGTTCAAAACTTAAAAAATACTTCAATAATTCAAAAACATTATGGTAATGTTTAGAATGTTTTTTTATAAGATTTATACTTAACAGCTACAGGGGAAAAATTCTACATTACACTAAATACACTTATTGAAACACTTCTTTTGAGAATACTTACTGAAAAGTGAAAGAAAAAAAAATTCACATTCTGCCTTACCCGTTAAAAAGAATGGCTCAATTAATATTTGGACCATAATATGGCAGGGAAAATAACATTTATCTTTTAGCAAATATACATTTGAGAAGATAAATAGAAAACATCTTTAATGATTAGAAGAATCAAGTGTTAAAAAAATTTCACAGTATGGGAAATGTTTAATAATGCTGGATGAGAGTACATATGCTTCCAACTAGTCAAACTGTGCTATTTAAAAATGTTCATGTCCAACCTGGAAGAAACGGACAGATTCTTAGAAATCCACAACCTGCCGAGACTGAACCAGGAAGAAATAGAAAATATGAACAGACCAATCACAAGCACTGAAATTGAAACTGTGATTAAAAATCTTCCAACAAACAAAAGCCCAGGACCAGATGGCTTCACAGGCGAATCCTATCAAACATTTAGAGAAGAGCTAACACCTATCCTTCTCAAACTCTTCCAAAATATTGCAGAGGGAGCAACACTCCCCAACTCATTCTATAAGGCCACCATCACCCTGATACCAAAACCAGACAAAGATGTCACAAAGAAAGAAAACTGCAGGCCAATATCACTGATGAACATAGATGCAAAAATCCTCAACAAAATACTAGCAAACAGAATCCAACAGCATATTAAAAGGATCATATACCATGATCAAGCGGGGTTTATTCCAGGAATGCAAGGATTCTTCAATATATGCAAATCAATCAACGTGATACATCATATTAACAAATTGAAGGAGAAAAACCATATGACCATCTCAATAGATGCAGAGAAAGCTTTCGACAAAATTCAACAGCCATTTATGATAAAAGCCCTGCAGAAAGTAGGCATAGAGGGAACTTTCCTCAACATAATAAAGGCCATATATGACAAACCCACAGCCAACATTGTCCTCAATGGTGAAAAACTGAAACCATTTCCACTAAGATCAGGAACAAGACAAGGTTGCCCACTCTCACCACTATGATTCAACATAGTTTTGGAAGAGTTAGTTACAGCAATCAGGGAAGAAAAAGAAATACAAAGAAGCCAAATCGGAAAAGAAGAAGTAAAGCTGTCACTGTTTGCAGATGACATGATACTATACATAGAGAATCCTAAAGATGCTACCAGAAAACTACTAGAGCTAATCAATGAATTTGGGAAAGTAGCAGGATACAAAATTAATGCACAGAAATCTCTTGCATTCCTATACACTAATGATGAAAAATCTGAAAGTGAAATTAAGAAAACATTCGCTTTTACCATTGCAACATAAAGAATAAAATATCTAGGAATAAACCTACCTAAGGAGACAAAAGACCTGTATGCAGAAAATTATAGGACACTGATGAAAGAAATTAAAGATGATACAAATAGATGGAGAGATATACCATGTTCTTGCATTGGAAGAATCAACATTGTGAAAATGACATACTACCCAAAGCAATCTACAGATTCAATGCAATCCCTATCAAACTACCACTGGCATTTTTCACAGAACTAGAACAAAAAATTTCACAATTTGTATGGAAACACAAAAGACCCCGAATAGCCATAGCAATCTTGAGAACGAAAAATGGAGCTGGAGGAATCAGGCTCCCTGACTTCAGAGTATATTACAAAGCTACAGTAATCAAGACAGTTAGGTACTGGCACAAAAACAGAAACATAGATCAATGGAACAGGATAGGAAGCCCAGAGATAAACCCACACACATATGGTCACCTTATCTTTGATAAAGGAGGCAAGCATATACAGTGGAGAAAAGGCAGCCTCTTCAATAAGTGGTGCTGGGAAAACTGGACAGCTACATGTAAAATTATGAAATTAGAACACTCCCTGACACCATACACAAAAATAAACTCAAAATGGATTAAAGACCTAAGTGTAAGGCCAGGCACTATCAAACTCTTAGAGGAAAACATAGGCAGAACACTCTATGACATACATCACAGCAAGATCCTTTTTGACCCAACTCCTAGAGAAATGGAAATAGAAACAAAAATAAACAAATGGGACCTAATGAAACTTAAAAGCTTTTGCACAGCAAAGGAAACCATAAACAAGACCAAAAGACAGCCTTCAGAATGGGAGAAAATACTTGCAAATGAAGCAACTGACAAAGGATTAATCTCCAAGATTTACAAGCAGCTCATGCAGCTCAATAACAAAAAAACAAAGAACCCAATCCAAAAATGGGCAGAAGACCTAAATAGACATTTCTCCAAAGAAGGTATACAGATTGCCAACAGACACATGAAAGAATGCTCAACATCATTAATCATTAGAGAAATGCAAATCAAAACTGCAATGAGATATCATCTCACACCGGTCAGAATGGCCATCATCAAAAAATCTAGAAATGATAAGTGCTGGAGAGGGTGTGGAGAAAAGGGAACCCTTTTGCACTGTTGGTGGGAATGTAAATTGATACAGCCACTATGGAGAACATTATGGAGGTTCCTTAAGAAACTAAAACTAGAACTACCATATGACCCAGCAATCCCACTACTGGGCATATACCCTGAGAAAACCATAATTCAAAAAGAGTCATGTACCAAAATGTTCATTGCAGCTCTATTTACAATAGCCAGGACATGGAAGCAACCTAAGTGTCCATCATCAGATGAATGGATAAAGAAGATGTGGCACATATATACAATGGAATATTACTCAGCCATAAAAAGAAATGAAATGGAGGTATTTGTAGTGAGGTGGATGGAGTTAGAGTCTGTCATACAGAGTGAAGTAAGTCAGAAAGAGAAAAACAAATACAGTATGCTATCACATATATATAGAATCTAAGGGGAAAAAAAAAAAAAAGGTCATGAAGAACCTAGTGGCAAGACAGGAATAAAGACACAGACCTACTAGAGAATGGACTTGAGGATATGGGGAGGGGGAGGGGTAAAATGTGACAGGGTGAGAGAGTGGCATGGACATATATACACTACCAAAAGTAAAATAGATAGCTAGTGGGAAGCAGCCGCATAGCACAGGGAGATCAGCTCGGTGCTTTGTGACTACCTAGAGGGGTGGGATAAGGAGGGTGGGAGGTAGGGAGATGCAAGAGGGAAGAGATATGGGAACTTATGTATATGTATAATTGATTCACTTTGTTATAAAGCAGAAACTAACACACCATTGTAAAGCAATTATACTCCAATAAAGATGTTTAAAAATAAATAAATAAATAATAGCCAAGACATGGAAAAAATAATAATAAAAAAAATAGTAATCAAAATGTCCATGTCAATAACAAAGTACATGAAAAAAAATTGGGGCGTGAGTTATTAAATGAAGAATACATTAAGAAAGATTTCTAACAGTAAATGACCTCTTCAAAAAGTTAATATTTTGTGGGAAAGCCAAGTGTGTAGAAATACTGAGTGGGGAAAATATGCTTGTTTGATTGTAATTTCAAAAAAAAAAATCACAGTGAGATTATATAGCCAACACTGTAGATTAAACTTAATTTTTATACCATCAACAAGCTGTATCTATAAGTACATCATTGTCTATAGGACATATTATTGCAGTTGGTTTTATTCAAAGGCAGAAGGGAAGAAGTGAGGGTTGAGGGGTTTTGAGTGGAGAGAGGGTATGAAAAATACAATAGACTCTGTATCCCCAAAAGATTCCCTAGTTTTCACATCAAAATTGTCAGATATAAAGTTGACTTACTCACTTTTCTTTTATAAATATGCAGTCATTTTTAAGTTGATGACTGAACGGGGCTGTCATTTGTGTTTTGAATGATTGAATGGGGCTGTCATGTGCTTCTTAGCAGATATTTTCAAACACAATTTAATTTTCCCACTCAAGATAAAGTTTACTTATTAAAATCATTAATCATTTTACTTTAAAATAATTTCATATTTATAAAAAGTTGCAAAGAGAGGAAGGTAGTACAGAGAGCTTCCTAATATCATAATACCTTTTTCTCAGTCTCTAATAATGCATGCACCTTATATAAAGAGTGATGCATTTGTCAAAACTAAGATATTAACATTATTAGTAAAGTACTATTACATAAACTACAGACTACACTGATTTCACCAGATTTCTACTGTCCTTTCTTTCTTCCAAAACCTGGTCCAGGATACCAGTTACATTTAATTATTAAGTCTCCTTAATACTCTCATATCCACGGCAGTTTCTTAGTCTCTGCTTATTTTTCACGATCTTGAATGTTTAAATGACTATTGGTCAGACACTTGCTGGAATACCCCTCGATTTAAGTTTGACAGATGTTTTTTTCATGATTAGACAGGGTTATAGATTTTTGAAAGAAATGTCATATAGGAAAATTGCCTTTCTAATCACATCACATCAGAGTGTACATGACATTGACATAATTAGACATTTATATAATTTTATATTTTGTCTCAGGGTCATAATATTATTAAAGTTGCACAAATACAAAATTCAATTTGCTATGTGCTTATAAATAAATTTCTCCAGTCAGTTTGTAATATGTTTGGTGTTGAATATAGAATTTGGATTTTTTAATCTAAATAAGTCTAATTTGTAAATCATAATATAGTCATTTAATAATTATCTTATTATTGATAAGATATACCCAATATACCATGATATATTGGTATATATATCATGATATATATGATATATCCAATCTATGATATACCCAATTTACCATACATATGTATATGTATCTATGTATGTATGCATCTGTGTGGTGAGTGCACATGTATATGTATGTATGTACATATATAAATATACACATGCACACATTGAGAGTAGTATAAATTTGTAAGGCATCTTAGAGTAATGCATATAGACTAAGTAAGAGTTTAAATTTCTCCCATTTCTCTCTTCTATTTCCATTTTTGATAACTAAATTATTGGCAGTGTTAATGTATCTCAAATGCTTACATAGGTTTAATTCTTTTCATTTCAATTTTTATAGTCACTGATTTCATTGAGTGTACCCTGTAAATCTTTATTCAGTCACAAAAACTGTAAAAAAAAAAATGTTGCCTTCCTTTTCTTGTTCTACTTCATTTCTAGTTATTATGAAAGTAGACAGTGGAATGAGCCATGAATTAGCCAAAATTCTAGCAATAGCTGAGTAGGAAAAAAAACAAATGCTGCTCTGATCATTCATACTTTGGCTCTTAAAAGGGACAATATAGCAAAAGCAAACTTTTTAATGTTTTAATTTTTTTCTTGAAAACCATAGTAAACTTTTTTGTCTGTCTGTTTAGGTTGGTAAGTTTTTTTCCCCTCCCCATAATTTTGAAAGTATCTTATCCTTGATGTGACTGTTGGCTGCAAACTGTCTTCTTCCTTATATTGCATTTTCTTATTAGTCTATGAGTTTTAATACTGACATTATAAATTCCTGAATCTGCAATGTATTTCCTTTGTGAAGTGGGGTAAGCCATATAGCATTGCAAAGTCTTTATTTCCTCATTTGTAAAATTGAGATAATGCTGCTTTATGCCTTTCATGCATTTGCCAAAGGAATTAGATGAAAAAATGTAGAAAATGAAAAAATGAAAAAACATGGCTGATTGCCTGAGCTGATAAATAAATAAATGAAAAGGTGTGAAATGACTGATTGGCTGACTGAGTGAACAAATGAGTGGATATATACAATGATCATGACTCACAATCATCTGAAATACTTGTCACCTTGGGGTATGTAGGCCTACATAGTTGACCTCATAAACTGATTTTGTCTGATGTTGTCAAAATTTTCATCTTTTCTAGGTTTTCATCCTTCCCTTTGATCTGTGGTTCCCATATATAAAAACTGAAATTTATCTGTGATCTATATAGCCTCTGTCATTTCAATTTGATTAAGAGCCATGAAGACCTCAGCACACCTTTCTTCCATTGTCCTTAACCCATAGAGTTAGGTAGATTTGGCATTTCTCTCCACTATTTTATAAAATTTAAGTGAGATTTATGTGATTTCAGTGTGCATGTTTAGGATTACATTGATCTACATGACTTCAAGTGTATTAATTCCCTTTTTTTCTCTCATCCACATATCACATACTATCTCTTACTACTAAACACAGTGCGTTAGAGTAGAATCTTCTAATCCTTTGCCTGATGATATGGGCATTCCTCTTTTTAGGAAAATAGGTATTGATATTTATACCTATCCGTGATTAATGAAAATTTTATTCTTTGGCATTACCAAAGATTCAGCTGAAACCAGAAAGGACTTTGTGCCAACTGGAAAGTAAAGAGAATCCTATAACATTACCTTGGGGAATCTAGGATTTCTCCTAATTTTGTCTATGACTGTTACATTCCTTCTTCATGAAAATATGCTCTTATTTTTAGGCCTAATCACACAGATACACAGACAGTTTCTTATTTACATATTCTGTAGCATTGAAATAAACAGTGCATTTGGAAATGAATTTAGTATAAGAGCATGAATAACTTCAAAATACTTTCCTGTGCCAACAAAAAATTGGTACTTGCCATCTGCATCTACAGGGATTAGGTCACTAGCCACCACAGCCACTGACCTTCTATACGCCCTGAAAGGAGTTCAGGGTGGAGATCAGGAATGAGGCACTGCTCTGGGAAAAACTGGTAGAACAAGCCTTCAGATAGTTAGGTATTTTCAGGAGAAGATTTTATGAGCCAAATTCTTGCATCTTCTCATATCTAGAAAAGCACTGAAATCATTAATGGTAACATCTGCTCCTTGTGACTAGCAGGAAGCCTCTGACAAAATGTGCGCTTGACTGCACGTATACCCGCTTCTCTAAAATCTTATATAATACTGACCTCTCCCCCTACCTCTTTGGAGCAGTTTCTCTGGGCTATCTGAAATGCTCTCTCCTGGGCTATAGTCCTCACCTTGACCCAAATAAGACTTAACTCACAACTCTCACGTTGTGCATTTTTTTTCAGTCGACACCTGTGTGTCAAATTGTTTTATTTACCTTTGGAAAGTAATTTATTCACTGGCAATGTTCAATATATTCAACATCTGGCAGAGTATCATAGATGTTACAATTTTCTCTGCACTAAGGAATTGATTAGTTATATTATCTTTGGAAGCAGCTTTACTCTGAATGGCTGGTTCACCCTAGAGGCAATATTTCTGAGTAAGCATAATGGATCTAAGTATGCTAGTCTTAAATTTGTAGATTGCTCTACTTGGATTGTATGGGTAGCATATGTGCAGTGTGGTCAAAATCAGAATGTAAGTTGGTGTATTTTATTATTTTTGTGTTATGAATCAATCCTTACTTTATATGTTACTTACTTTATATATTTGAACCAAACTTGGGTTCTCTCACCCACACATAGTAAAGCCAATCTACTGATACTGGGTTGTGGTGAAGGAAAATGCAGCATTTATTGTAAAGTTGTCAGTACAAGCAGGATGGGAGGCTCGTGCTCTAAAACTCCAAACTCCCTGAAGGGTTTTAGCAAAGCATTTTTAAAGGCAAGTTGAGGGAGAAGCATCCCAGGGTAGGTGATCAGCTCATGCACAATTCTCTGATTGGTTGATGATGATCAATACTTAGGCACCAGAAGGTCTGGAGGCTATGTGCTCATGATCATCAAATAGGTAATTTCTCCCATTTGGTGGTGGTCTTCGTATCTGAAAAACTCAGGAAATATTCATCAGATACTATTATCTATGTACTTCAGAGAGGAGCTAAAGCAGAGGATACTGGGGAGTGGTGTGTCCCAGGAAAACCTCATAGGGTCCTGCTCAGTTACATACATGCTTTTTTTTCCTGTTGAATTTATGGACAGAATTAATTGGTTAACCTAGAAATACCACTTGTAGCATTCTAAAGTTTCTACTTGTTGAGTCAAATATCTTAAGGTTCATAAAAGCAATAAACATCTTTTCCTGTTAACATCTCTCTACCTCTTTGTCTCTCTGTCTCTGTCTCTGTCTCTCTGTCTCTGTCTCTCTCACTCTAAGCTGTTAATAAATGACCATTGGAAAAATATATGTCTTATAATTTTATTTTTAGCGAGAACAGTATTTAGCTTTTGTGGAAGATTTGTTACAATTTATATATTGAATTCTCATTTTATTGGATGTGCCACAAAATAACTTACTGATGCAGCTGCTATCACAGATACTTTTATAATAGTTTTAGTTTTGCATTTCTTGGCATAATTACTCTACATGACCATATCTCATTTTTTCAGGGTTCCTAGACCAGGTTTCAGCATACTTTGTTATAAACCAAACCTCTCCTGAGTAGCTGGGTAGCACTGTCAGGTGTTACAACCATTACTGTATGAGATAACACTTACCTTCTTAAACAAATACTGCATATTGAATTTATAGAGAAAAGAGGTATTTTAATTAAGAAAAAGACAAAGAACTGCTTTAAGCAGGACTATAGAAGGAGTAATAGGCATATACATTATTGTTATATATTTTATCTTTTTCATTCAGCTTCCTAGCTTTTATAAGATCACAATAACAGAAAAAAAGACTTAGCAACTCAAAATATACTCTGAGCTTCATCCCTTTGTATGAAGTAGGAGCTACTATTATTTATTAAAAATGTATTGTTCCAGTTTATGAATGCAGAGAGGCCTTGTTTTACAGATACACGAATTACAAATAGTTGCAGTCCTACCCTCTTTTCTCCTCTTGCCACCCACAACACTCTGGCCTAGCAGTCGCTCTTCCTACCAAAATTCCAAGCATTGCCTCTTTAAGAGCAATTAAGATACCAAAAACATAAAAAAACAAATAAAAACTTGAGTTTCAGAACTCTGTGAACTTAGATTGGGGAAGTAAAAAATGTTTGAAATCAGGTAAAGTTTAGGTATTGAGTCCTGACTAAGGGCCAGCTCAGCTGTCTTGGTTAAAATAATACCTAACTCATATTTTACAAATGTTTTTACTTTGCTTCCTTACACTACATTCTAATAAGTAAATACACACACACACACACACACACCACACACACACACGCTCACACACATAGGAACTGTGGAAGGCAATCCTATCTTTTGTGTTCTTGCATATTTGTCTTCACGCAAAGAGCAGCCTTGCTTTCTGCTTCCTATAAAAGTGACAGTTACTTAAGCTTAAATTTCCTCAGCTGTGGCGCAAAGCTCACTATGTGCCTGGTATCTATCTGTGACAACTAAGCCAACTCTGGGACTTGGGGACAGAGAAACCGATGCAATTTTGCTAATGTTTATAATTGTTATGCTTGAGTGAAACGGAGCAGGAGACTGTGGGGCTTCTGGGCACAAAAGCCTTTCTGTGTTCCGCATTTCTTGATTATAGGAAATAGGCTTCATTCAGCCTCCTTGACCTTCCCTGAGTTCCAAAGGGCAGGTTCAAACAGTTGCTAATTAGGGAAGCGAGGGGATGCAGAGACAAGGGAGGAACAGTCAAGAAACAATAGTGCAACCTTGGGGCAGGGTTCTGGTTCCCCCTCAAGGGATATACATAATAAAATCTTTGAGCTGTTTCGTGGTGGTTAACTGTATGCTGTTAACTGTATGCTGCCCACAAGTATGTAGACCCCAGACTGGTTGGAAAGAGAAGGTTAATGATGCTGACTCCTACTTACCTCACCACCAACCAATCAGAAGAATGTCCACAAGTTGATCATGCCCTCCTCTTTGAACCATTGCTATAAAACTCCTCACTGCCCCCTCCAGGTAGGGACACACAGTTCTGAGGGCATTAGCCTGCTGTGGCCCCTGTCAACTACAAATTGGCACTTGCCACCTACCTCTACATGGATTAAATCAGATGCCACTGCAAGTGCTGACCTTCAACACCCCCTGAAAGGAGTTCAGGGTGGAGATCAGGAATGAGGCACTTGGTGCTCTGAGAAAAACTGGCAGAACAGGTCTTCAGAGAGTTAGATATTTTCAGGAGCTTATTTTATGAGCCCAATTCTTGCATCTCCTCATATCTAGAAAACACTATACTTTTTCCTTCATGGTGACATCTTCTCCTTGTGACTAGCAGTAACCTTCACAAGACCTTCTGCAAAAATATGTGCTTGATTGTATGTATTCTCCCTTCACCAAAATCACATATATATTGACCTTCCCCCCCTTACCTCTTTGGAGCAATTTCTCAGAGCTATCTGAAATGCTGTCTCCCAGGTTGCAGTCCTCATTTTGCCCCAAATAAAACTTAACTCACAACTCTCACATTGTGCATTTTTATTTTAAGTCAACATCCCCTTTGCCTGGCAAAGCAAAATAGTGTTATTTTCTTCTTCACCCAAAACTCTGTGTCCGAGATTTAATTTGGTTTTGGGTTACAGAGGCTGGATTCGGCTTTATGAGCAATAAACTGTCTTGTTTAATACATTAGATCTCATTTTCTACTTTCAACATTTATGGGATTGTAGCTGGTTTACATCTTGCTGTCCTCTGTGAGCTGAGGGTTCTTTTCTAACAATAAATGAAATAAGAATGTTCTAGGTAAGTGTATTGATCTGTTAATCCTTCAGAAATTGCAGAAAATTACTTCCATCCCATCTATTTACTTAATCATTTATTTTCCTGCCCAGAGTAATGAATGTTTTAAGAAATTACATAGAGAAAGCAAACTGGGACCCTGGAGAATTTTTTTTTTCTTTTAGTTTTCTTTTCTTTTCTCTCTCTTTTTTTTTTTTTTTTTTTTTTGATGTCACAAATAAGAAATTAAGGTGGCATGAGAACATTGTATGCCTAGGATCTGGGGAATCAGTTATGTGAAAAGGTAACATATAAGAATATGACAAGGAAAAATATATGCTTTACATATTTTAAGTCCAGCTTAAGCCTAGACCTATATCTAGGAAAATATAGTTGATATTTTCTTCTTTCTCTTCTCTGTTCTTTTGTCAACTGTTATTCCTAGGACAAAAATGATTGTGTACTTGCTGCAAGTACATGCCAAATACAAGTAAAATATATCCCAAATGTGAGTAAATTGTGCCATCTTTCTTTCAACAAACCACACCCAAATCACTATTTTCTCTCACCTACACAAGTAAACCTACCTCTTAACTATTCTTTCAATCTTCATTCTTGTTTCCTGCTAAGCATTCATCACACTTGAGGCAGATTGATCTTTAAAAACAAAAATGTAAATCTAATCTTATTACACTCCTGCTGTCATCTATACACTAGAGTCAAGGTCATATCCCAATTCCTTACCATAATCTTTGTCCTTCACAATCTGACCTCAGGAACGTTTCAGACCTCACCTTCCACCACTATCTCCTTGCTCACTAAGATCACTGGCTTTCACTGTGTCCTTGGAGCATGTGAACACATTTCTGTCTCACTCTTCTGCTTTTGTATTACAGTCTGTTGCTCCTAAAAGAGAAGGTAAGGAAGCAACTCAATTTTTCTGATTATCAGTGTATCAATGGAAAGGGGAAAAATATTAAAAGGTCCAGATATAAAATAAACAAAAACAACAACAAACAAATAAAGTGAATAAGCACTGACTTTATGTGTGTGTGTGTGTGTCTGGTCATTCTTTTCATTTTTCCTCTTTCCATCAAAACCTTTTTCCTATTTCATAGTGTCACTTTTATTTTTATGTTTAATGCATATGAAATATTCTACATCAGATACTATGATCTAGAAACTTCAATCTATATTGTCTGATCCAAAACTAGCAATTAAAAATGGTTAGTGAACACTAGGTTGTTTCCATACCTTGGCTATTGTAAATAATGCTGCAATAAATATGAGAGTGCAGGTATCTCTTTGGGGTCCTGTTTTCTTTTCCTTTGGATATATACACAGAAATGGGATTGCTGGATCCCATGGTAGAAGATGTTGATCAAAAAGCGCAAATTTCTGATTAGAAGCTAAATAAGTTCTGGGGATCTAATTCATAACATCACGATTATAGTTAATAATACTACATTATATACTTGAAAGTTACTAAGAGAGTAGATCTTAAGTGTTCTCACCACAAAAAAGAAATGATAATTATGTGGTAATCATTTTGCAATATATAAGTGTATCAAATCAACACCTTGTACATCTTAAACTTACACAATGATATATGTTGATCTATATCTCAGTGAAACTGGAAAAAATTATATCTCATTAAATCTGGAAAAAATGGTTGATGGAATGAGGTGTTACTATGTATGCTTTAGCAGATTCTGTTTAGGCCCTCAAAAGGGAGCATGACAAGGGTGTGACAGTCATTTGAGCAGTCTAATCTTGAAATAAATAGAGTGGAAAAGAAGGAAGACTGAAAGAAACACTTCTGTGATTTATACTAGTCCATTGCTTTTATTCTCTAAGATGAAAAAACACAATACTTAAGGATATATATATATATGTATATATGTGTGTGTGTGTATATATATATATATATATATATATATATACACACACACATATATATTTTGGGAATATACGTACAATTGGTACTGCTAATAACACAATATGAATGTTTAATATTTTTAGTGTTTAGTAGCTACTACTAAACATTTTCCCAAAATAATGTAAAATTTTCACCCCTAACTACAATGTATGAAATGGTGTGTGAGAGTTGCTCCATATACTTTGTTGGTATTTTCTTTCACATTTTCAGATATTCTGGCATATATGTAGGCATTTATGACATTTTAACAAATTATGTGTAGCAAATAGTCAGCTGCAATGGAAATACTTGAGCATTTATTAAATCAAGCATAATGTCCTCTAATAAGTTGCATAAACTGGGAGTACAAGTTTGCTTTTATAGTTTTTAAATTAAACCCTGACAATCATGGGCAAAATTAGTTGATATTCTGAGTACTAAGTGGTCAAAGAGTTTAAATAGCACCTTTATCCATGTAAAATACATTTAAAACTTGACTTTTTCAGGACACAGCACATATTTCATTCTAGGCCTCCCCACATCACACACATATACAATCTGGACAGCCACTGCACCTTGATCCCCCACACCACATGCCACCTCTTATGTGAGTGCACTCATTATCCTGTCTGGGTTGACCCCACTCCTGTGGATGTCCTCCTCAACTTAGACAGACTATGACCCCCACACCAGGCCAGACTTCTCGCTCTGCTTGGGCCCCCCTGGCCCACTCTGGGCCATGGCATCTCTCTCCTCCACTCTAGTATGCAGATATCTATCTGTGCCTTTTGTGTCTTATTCTGGTCTGCATCCCTTCTACCCTCAAACCCTTAATTCTTTAACTATGAAGTATGAATTTAAAATAGCATTATCATCTCTACTCTTTTCCCATCCCCTTTCTCCACATTCCCCTTTCATCATTCCTTTTCCTTCCTTCACCTTCCTCCCCTTCTCCTTCCCTTCCCTTTCTGAACACTAAATGTCATTAGGAAACAATATATGTGTTCTGGAGTGGACAAGAGAGATGCTGTGGCCCAGAGAGAGGCCTAAGTTGAAGAGGACATCCACAGCAGTGAGGGGAAGTACAGACCAAAAAAAGGAGTCAACCCAAACAGGATGAAGGGCATACTCTAAGGGGTGGTTCACACTTTTTGTAATTGTATAAGCTGAAAAGGCAGAGTGCTTAATTTTTACTTATCACTATTTTATCATGACTCTAGTGCACACAGCATCTAAATATTTATGTGAAACACCTTATTCCAAGCAAAGAATAATAAAAATGTTATGTTTTACAATAGCATGTTCATTTGCAAAAATCACAATTAGTTTTTACTTACTAATGGAATAAAAGCAGAGGTTTATTAAATATTAGCAAGCATCAAAGTATTCTATTCTGAAATTTCTAAGAATCAAAGAGACTTTGGGACTTCTCTGGTGGTCCAGTGGTTAAAACTTCACCTTCCAATGCAAGGGGTGCAGGTTCGATCCCTGGTCAGGGAGCTAAGATCCCACATGCACTGCAGCCAAAACACCAAAACATAAAACAGAAGCAATATTGTAACAAATTCAATAAAGAGTTTAAAAATTGTCCACGTCAAAAAAATAAAAAACTTAAAAAAAAAGAATCGAAGTGACTTTGTGACCAAATTATCATAATTTTTATTTTAATTAATACAGTCAGGTAATTATAAAATATTCCCATTGTGTGACAATGTTCAGAAATTCTCTAGCTTTGCATTTACACATTCTCAACACAGTGGACACAACTGAAATATTCTTTAACATTTATGCAGACCATAAACGCTAATACAAATTCACAAACTTAGAATCTCCAAAACCTAAAGTTTCATTAAACTCAGAATTCTTGGAAAACAGTGTAAAAACCTCCAAAGTGTCTTTAAAATGTTTATAAGTCTATATTTTTGATCTCCTTCATTTAAAATGAAAATAAAGACAAAAATAAAAGGATAAGAAAAAATATTTTCTCTATAGTGAGCATCATGATTTTCCTACTCAAAATAATTTTTTTCGTAATATCTTTTGAATTGTCACACCTGAGATAAATTGATATCAATAAAGAATTGCAAGAAAAATTTAACAAAATTTAACTCTATGGAAAGAAAGAGTATGAGTGTGCCAATTTTTTTTTTTGAGTGTGCCATTTTTAAAAGAAAATAAGACTTTAAGGTTTAGATAAGAGATCTAAAAAAAGTTTTTAGAGAAAATATGGCATATTGATAGCTCCTCAGAAAGCAAAGTTAAACACCTTTAGAAAATCAATATATACCCATATAACAAGTAACTTTGTGATTCTAAAATGACATACTACTCTACATACTAGTTCCTCACTCAATTTCCATGGGCCTACTTATAGTCATGTGTTTAAATGCATACATATGTGTGAAAGGAAGTCACTTCATAGTAATCTTCACATTTTGCCATAGTTGAAATGTATAATGTATTGTAAATAGGAATGATATGGCTATTGCTATGATGAAAATAAAATTTCCACAGGACACAGTTGTTTACATAAAGACAGTGGATAATTTTCTAGAAGTCACAATATATTATTGTCTTTTCATAGAAATAGTTTTATGTACATGCAAACTTTTATGAATGTATCCTGCTCAGAGAGCAGAAAAACTTTATCCATTTGATCCATTATGTATAACTCTAAAATACCAAGCAAACTGAGGAAGGAATATGATAGGTAGAGAATCATCAAATCTGTGAGGATGTTGACTCTGGAGAGTTGTGGTGGGAGCCAGTGCATTTTTCAGTAAGATGAATCAAGGCTTTGAATTTCCACTGGCATTCTGACACTCATTTTTTTTTTTTTTTTTTTTTCTCCCTCAGGTGATTCCTTTGAGAAGAAAAGTAAAGAAGGACAAAGAAGCGAGCAACAGGGGGAAGGAGAGATAGTTCCACTGGGACAAATCTGAAAATATTTCACTGCCTGCCTCCAAGTTCAAGGGCATGCTTTTTAAAGGGCCTGTCCTAGGGAATGAGTGAACAAAGTGTCCTGATAAGGAGATATTAGCAGGGTCTTGGAAAGGTCAAAAATGTCTTGATGCTTTTAAGGACAGTCTTGAAAAGCTGGTAAGACCTGTAGTAACATAATAATAATGAGACAAATCTTAGGTCTTCAAGTGTAAGACCAGGAAAAAGACAAGTGACAATGTAAATAAGTGAACTAAATAATGGGCATTTGATTACAAAAATATATCTTGCAGGGCTTCCCTGGTGGCGCAGTGGTTGAGAATCTGCCTGCCAACGCAGGGGACACGGGCTCGAGCCCTGGTCTGGTAAGATCCCACATGCCGCGGAGCAACCGGGCCCGTGAGCCACAACTACTGAGCCTGCGCGTCTGGAGCCTGTGCTCCGCAACAAGAGAGGCCGCGATAGTGAGAGGCCCGCGCACCGCGATGAAGAGTGGCCCCCGCTCACCGCAATTAGAGAAAGCCCTCGCACAGAAATGAAGACCCAACACAGCAAAAATAAATAAATAAATAAATTTATTAAAAAAAAAAAAAAAAAAAAATATATATATATATATATATATATATATATATCTTGCTGCTGAGGAATTCTCAGTGTCCAAATACAGGCTATTATTTTATATTCTTGATAACATGTTTCAAATATAATATATTCTATAAGTTTTGTTTCAATCAATATAAAAGGGTTGAGTTTGAATAAATTATACTACTAGAACAACCTACCAAACTTACGGTTGGTTTATAAGCATAATAAGGAATCTACATGGTTGCGTAGGGATAGCACACCTTTGTTAAAGAGGCGGTGTTTCTCCACATCTTTGGGGTTTCTGTCAATCTGAACAATGAGACATAACATTGTTGGGACCCAGGGTAGGACATCCCAAAATGTTCTTCAATAGCATATTTATTATTTTGCATTTAAGTTACTTAAGAAATGGCCAGTGCAAGAGGGACACTCTGACCCTCCTCTCTGTTTTCCTGAAAGCAGGAAATAAATCTCTTCTGAAAGGTGCACTTCCTACATCTGTCGGTAGAGGACACTCTTATCTCCAGAGATAGGGAATTCTGGGGGAAGAGGATATATAAACAAATGTTGTTACTTCTTTAATTCACTACCCAAATCCCAAGCTCTATTTAGATTCTTCACTAATTAAGCTCCCAAAACCTGTTTCGTTGTCCTGTCAATTCATCACAAATTTGTTTCTTTGTCTAAAAAGTATAAAAGCTGCCTGCTTTGGCCACTTTTTTGGTCCCATTTCTATGAGATGTCCTTGCACACAAATTAAAATGTGTTTATTTTCCCCCTATTATCTGTCTTGTGTTAATTTCATTATTAGTCCAGCCACAAAAACTCAAGAGAGGTAGAGGGGGAAATTTCCTTCTCCCCAATAGCATCTTGATTGTAGTCTTACGTACATTATTTTTATTATGAATAAGCGTAAGCTACTTTTCATCTGTTTAAGGAATACTTGTATGTTTTCTGTAAACTGTGTTTTAATGTCTTTTGCCCATTATTCAGTTGGGTTTGGGAGAATTTTTTGTTTTTCTTCATTTCTCTCACTTTTCATGTAAGAGAGATTGTGTTAGCTTGTTAAGGCTGCTATAACAACGTACCTCAGATTGGGTGTCTTATTAAACAATGGAAATTTTTTTTCTAATTGTTCTGGAGACTAGAAGCCCCAGGTCAAAGTTTGTAGGTTTAGTTTCTCCTGAGACTTCTTTCCTTGGCTTGCAGGCCACTGCCTTCATCCTGTGTCCTCACGTGGGCTTTTTGTGTGTGTGGGCAATCCTGGTACCTCTCTGTATGCCCTAATCTCCAATTCTTATAAGGACACTAGTCAGATTGGATTAGGATCCACATTAATTGCCTCATTTTAATTTAGTTAACTCTTTAAAGACCCTATCTCAAAAAAAAATCACATTCTGAAGAACTGGCGGTTAAGTCTTCAACATACGAAATTTGAGGACACCATTTTTTTGATATAGTCATTTACAATAATTATTTATCTTTGATATTGCTTATGCTTCCCCTGCAAGTTTGTGCTTCATGTTGTTTTTTATCAGGTTTATTTTTCTTTTGTTTTGATTTTTAATATACTTCAATTTATCATTTTTTAATTATACTGTTTGTATTTTAAGTGATAGTTTAAAAAACTTTTCCACTCCAATATTTTAAATGAATTCACCCACATTCAGCTTTTATTCTAGTCCTAATATAATGTCATTATTGACATTTAAATATTTGATCCTTTTGGTGTTTATCCTGGCATGTAGTGTGACATACAGATCCAGTATCACTTTGCAATGACTATCAGTTTTCACAATACTAGTTATTTAATCTGAATGCCAATTTAATACATTTTAAATCACAATAGCTATTTTTTTCTCTTTCTGTACTTTGTGTTCTGTTCTATTAGTCTTTCTACTCATGTACCAATACCATAAGGAGTGATTTCTAAAAATGATTGTCTCACAGCTGAAAACTGAGAAATTGAGAAAATAGCATAAGCCCTACATGACCTTGTCTTTGACTACATTTTCACTATTATTGTATGTGCTCATTCTTAGTATCTTGTATATCAGCAACGGGTAAATGTTTGAATTTCCCCTGAATGTTATGCCTTTTTATATCCCTGTGCATTTGCTCATTATTTTCCTTTCTGCCTCTCTGGTAGTCATAGCAAACTCTTCTCTTCATTCATGGCTCAAGGGTTACCTCTGGAACATTGTCTGGGTAAGCAATATTTCTCCATGGAATGTGTGCTCCCTGTCCTCCATGAATAGTTTGCTATGAAGTACAGTAATTTTTCACCTGTGGTCAGTCTTGCACATAGGGATCATATGTAATTTTTTGTTTGCCCAGTGCCTAAATCAGTGTCTATATGAGGTTATTCAACAGATACATGCTCAATGATTGAAATAAATGCTCTTGTGAAATAATACCTTCTGTAGATTTGTTAAGGTGAGCATTAACATCTGTCTTTAGAAGCAGGAGTCCTGCAATTCAAAGCAGTTTGAACTTGTGTTTTTGAGATCTATCTCAAATCTCAGGATTTGTTGAATTCCATCCTTGTTCCTATCTGGCTCAATACCTCTCAGCTTTACCAGTCTGGGTGAGGTGAAACTGAGTTGGGACTTTTGTAAACTGCCCACAAAGGCTGAAGAAGCTGGTGGCTCACCCTGATCTTCCTTTACAGATAAGAGGAACTCTTTCCAGCTGAGGTGTTCCTTCTTGGCACTAAACAATGCCAGCCTGAGAGATGGGATTATGTCTCCCTTCTCTTCTTTTGCAATTATTCTCAAGTTTTTTGTTTCATGGTGTTGCTAAAACATCTAAGTAGACTCCAGAGGTTTTCTAGAGATGTTTTTGTTTGTGGATAGCTGTCCAATCATTGATCTTTGTGGGGTGATAAGGAAGCTGGATTCTCCTAGTTTGCCATTTTTTTCCACAGCCTGAATTTGTATTATTCTAAAATATGATATTAATCTTATATGCATACTTCAAAGTAAATTACATAAAATTACTGTGCTCTCCCCACTATAAGAAATGTTCTACATATAAAATATCTATATTAATCAATAAAAATATTTCTGCACATTTCCAATTTATTTTGTTGCAGTGATAGCTGTTTGAAAGTACACAAAATATGACACCTCTGAAGGTTCCATGTTTTTAAATTGGCATTTTTAGAGACGTAATGTTTATATTTATCATGTTCAACTTTTTCCCAGAATAAACACATAAGGTAATGATTACCTTAAAGTAAATTTCATAAGAATCATACAGTAAATTCAATCTTTTTTTTTTTTTTTTTGCTGCACTGTGTCTTCACTGTTGCCTGTGGGTTTTCTCCACTTGTGGCTACAGGGGCTACTCTTCGTTGCGGTGCACAGTCTTCTCATGGCAGTGGCTTCTCTTGTTGTGGAGCGCAGGCTCTAGGCATGCAAGCTTCAGTAGTTGCAATGTGTGGGCTCAGTAGTTGTGGCTTGCAGGCTTTAGAGCGCAGGCTCAGTAGTTGTGGTGCACAGGCTTTGTTGCTCCACAGCTTGTGGGATCTTCCTGGACCAGGGATCGAACCCATGTCCCCTGCATTGGCAGGTGGATTCTTAACCACTGCGGCACCAGGGAAGTTCTCAATCTTTTTTTAATTACATAAATTATTTATTTGCTTATAAGACATCTCTAACATAAGGATGAGTCTTTCATTTGCTTTCCTAATTTAATTAAAACATTGTTTCAGATATAAACTCTAAAATGAATATACTAAAATGTGCAGAAAGTTGGAAAAGATAAGTTTTAACTCTATAATTCACCTATTGATTTAAGTTTATAAATATACATAATGATCATATGTAACATGTGTATTTTATGTTTTTCTATGCTACAGTACATTAAAAATAAAGGACAAATTTTTCATAGATATTAACTATGTGGATGGCTATAGCATAACCATCTAATTTTTAAGAAATTTTAATCTAGGAAGCAAAGTCATACTAATTAATATTGAGAAAGTTAGAAATGTTGAAGAAATAATTCATTCTCTTCTTTAAAAATTTATTCATAAATATAATAAATTTAGTTTCAAAATTTTTTAACCTCATAAATAAAGTTTTTAAAAATAGTTATTTACCAGTGAATTAGAATTTTAAAACACGTGGAACTATACACTTTGTCTTAAATACAGTTTTGCAGGTTAAGAAATAAACAGTAATGCCAAGAAACTGATGAGGGAAATTAAAGAGAATTAACAAGCAAGACCTATTTCCGTTGCACAAAAAGAAAAACTAGGAAACTAATTGACCCTTTCACAGTTGAATCAAAAGCGTGTCACATTTCGTAAAGCTCTTTGCTACATTTGGTACAGTAATCTCTATCAAGGGGCAAATTGGCTTTCCTTTTACAGACCATTACCAGCCACAATTCAGCCAATGGGACTTGAGAGAAAATACTTCTAGAATAGTCTCTGAATTCTGACTTTGATTTGTGTTGACATTTTAAAAGATCTGAACAAAAAGTTACCATATTGTTTTCTTATGCTTTCTTATCTGTGTTTCATCTTAATTTATACTATCATTTAAAAAAATAATCCTCAAAAAATAAAATTGTTACTTTGGGATAAATATTCATTTGTAAAGAAATGAAGATGTACTTCATTTCTTTCTGCATTAAAATAATCTCAAAATAGAAGTTTTTTTGAAACATGATTACTGTGAAAATAACTTCTGCAATCAAAATATTATTTTGAAGACAAATTGCCCTTAGGATATAAAAATCAGTTTAATTTTGAAATAAAATCTTTCAATTGTACTTGCTGAAGGAAATTAGCAATGTAAGTGCAAAAATAAAAATACCATTAGAATCAAGCTCTGTTTATAATAAATTATTAATATACTTTTGATATTCAATTATTTATGTAAGGATATAAAAATTATTACAATATCATTTATTTGTTGACTCCTGCCCTTATGTCTCCAGCCTTGATATTTCCATTGTTCATCAAACTAATATATCAAACTACTTGCTTGGTGTCACAACTTGCATGTCCACAGACAGTTCAAATTTAACACAACTGTGGCAGGAGCCTTGACCTCCCCAATACTTTCATACTAACATATACTGTGTAGCTCCCTCAGTCTTTTGTTTGTTTGCTTGATTTTTCTTTTTAATCTGCTTGCCGAAGTTGAAAACTTAGGAATCATTCCTTGAGTTTTTCCACAATGCCCAAAACAAATACATTAGTTATTCTTCTTAATATCTCAAAGTCATACCTCTTGGATTCTCCACTATAAACCCAGACCAAGCCAATTAATATTTATCTGAATTATTATAATTGTCTCAAGACAATTATAAAATTATTCCAATTTTTATTATTCCAGTAATTGGGCTGTAGTATGGGTTGTGCTCAAAAATAAATTTCTGTTGAAGACACCCAGTCTATGGTATTTTGTTATGGCAGGTTGAGCTGATTAGTGTAATTTCTATATGTACTCTAATAGAAGTTGGGGTCATTTTTAAAACTATTGACACTAGGGTTTAGAGATTTCCTGATGACCTTTATCGTGGACTACTTGCTTCTTGTCTCTAATGTCAAGTATGACATTGATGTTTCATACTTCATACTTGTTCCAATTTCTTGTTTTTTAGCTTCCCTGGAATATTTGGCTGAGTTATTATACTTACTTTCCCTCTTAGAGTATAAGCAATGTTCTCAGATCTATGTCACCCCTCACCCTGCTTATGATTTATCCTCCTTTAGGAAACAGATTATAGTGAATCTGCAAGTTGATAGGGTTTTTCTTTTCCTACTTATCCAAACTATAAATATTCTTATTCCCATGGAAAAACTAAAAGTCATATTGTTTCAGTTATTTGCCCAAATAAAAACAGTTATTAAATTAAGAAAAGCCATGTGTTACTTGACATCAAATCCCATATATTTTTCTTATACTGTCTTTCAGAGAAGAATGTTGTTATCTGGGGGAAAATTCTATCATCTTTAATTTTATTTTTACCTAATAATAAAATAAATAAAATAAAGAATAACTATTTTTGCCTTGTTTAAAAATATTCAGGGAAACTATTAAAAAGTTACAAAAATCTATAAATACTATTTTCAAATATGTTTATTTTGTGTTTTTCTCAACGTGTTATTCTGTTATCTGCCATGTATTATCATGTTTTGCTGAATATAATTGTGTCACTGAATTCTCTTTAGGAATGCAAAGTCAAACATCCTTTATAATTGCAAGATTTTTAGCTTTCTTTAATATACAGAAAAATGATACTCTCATTCATTGTGCTGTTGTTGTAGATACACATTCAGACATTCTTTATTCTAAAATATTTAAATAAAATTATTTAAATAAAATATTTTAAAGATAAAAATTTTCACTAGTATTTTATACATCAGAATGCTAATTTCAACTAAGCAAAATTAAATATAGCTAAAGATTACTGCAGAATATAGAATATGATACCTTAAAAACATTTATTTATAATTAGAAGCTAAATGCACAAGAAATTATAATACATAAACATTTGAAGACTGTGAAAAGACATTAAATAGGGTTTCATGGAGGATATGTAAAAGTTCAGGTGGATAAGATAAAACTAAAAGCTGAATATAAGTATTTAATAAATTCAGTAAGAGTATTTTTTAAGACAGTATTTCTTAACCACATAGGGGTTTATAGTCAGTGTGGTTCACTCAGGTTAAAAGCAGAGCCATATATCAGGTGATCACTCATCTCAAGGGCTTTGGCTGCCCCAAACTTTTGTCTACCTCAAACTTCTGTCAACAGTCCCAGGCTGTGTTAACCATACCCATGCCTGAAGCAATCAATATATTGTCATAACTGTTTCCCATTTCTTACCTCCATGGGAAAGCACAGCCTTAGAATAAAGAGGTCAAGGATGATTTAATTTATTCAATTAAAATTTACTAAGAGAGTAGAACTTAAGTGATCTCACACATAAATATATATATACATATATATAAACATATGTACATATATATAATATGTAGACATATATAATGTAATGCATGTGTATGTATAATGAAACATATAGAATTATACATATGTGTATATATACATAATTTATAAAAAAGACTGATGACTATAATATTCACAAAACATTTACTATATATTAAAGGATTTTGTGTCAGATTCCATTAGTTATTCATACCATAATAAGTCTCCCATTTCATACTTAATAGAACCTTGACTTTGTTTGGACATCTGACACAAATGTATGCACAAGGACCACAATCATAAGTCCAGTTCTTATCAAAGATTGTTTCAGGGGCAGGAAGCTAAATCTTGAGGTGGCAGAAACTATCTTTGATCATGATTATACAGACTTAAAGTTAATAGCCAGCACACAGGAAGTGGCAGAGCAGAAAAATGGAGAGCATTAGGGTCTTGATGCTACCCTGTCGCTGAAATAATTAAACCTGAAACAGCTTACCTTCAGACTCCCTGTTATGTAAAATAATACACATGTATTGATTAAGCTACTTGGGCAATGCTTCATATTTCCATTGACACTTAAAATGAAATGATAGCAATAAGTCCAAAATTAAATGCATAGATTTCCTAGAAAAATAACACAAATAAAATACTGACTGATTACTGATCTAAATTGTAGGACCAAAAGATTTATGACAAATCTAAGAACTAAACAAGTAACATAAAACAATTCTAAACAAAATATTAAACTTTTATAAATTTAAATATAAAATTTAATAAGTAGACTGAGATATAATATGTTATAAGAGGATGAGTGAAAAATAGAAATATATTTCAATCAATATGGTCAGCCATAGAAAAAACATCTTGGGACAAAACACCTAGATATTGGCTAAATTTCAGTTAACATAATTTTAATTGATTAGCAGAGCCCACAAGACGAAAAGAAAAGGAAAAGGAAATTCAGAGTCTTCAATTACAGAGGCAACAGACAACCAGAATGATAAGAAAACCAAGGGTCAAAAACACACAAAACAAAACAAACCTAAATGAAAACAAGACTGTTTTATGACATTTATCATACAGAAAAGTAGAGAAATTAGTTTTCCCATCTATGATGAGGATAAATGACAAGGTTTCACCCCTTTGCTAGATGTGGGACAGTAACTGAGAATATCACATAAAGCCCCAAGTAAAGGAATAGATCATAGACAATCTCCATGAGCTCAGCCACAGCTCTTGTTAGGTGGAAACATAGTCCATGATAGAAACAGCTTTGAAAGCATATATTACACATACGGTCTGGAATATCCAAAGCTTAAAAGTTAAATTGAGGCAGTTTCCAGTGGAACACTTCCCGACTTAAGCAAAAACAAGTACTCTTTGGAGAAAAGCATACCTAACTAAGCCCATTAGAAGTCCAATTTAGATTAGCCACTTACGAGCATAAGATCAAAATTCAGGAAAATGCCTTTCACATGAAGAAGGTCTGAGGATCTAATGTATAAAATGGTGACTATAGTTGATAGTACTGTATTGTATAACTGAAATTTAATAAGAGAGTACAACTTAAGTGATCTCACACACAAAATAGAGGTAAATATGTGAGGTGATGGAAGTTTTAACTTGACTGAGGGGGATCATTTTACAATGTATATGATATTACCTTATTGAACACTTTAAATATATTACAATTTTATTTGCCAATGGTACCTCAATATAGATGAAAAAAAAGTGAGAGAATAAAAGGACAATTTACCAGAAAAAAAAAAAAAAGATTTCCTTGAACTGCCAGTAGTAATAGTCAAAAAAATTAAAATCCAATGACTTAGAATCTTCATTGGCCTTATAAAATATTGATGTAAAATATCAATATTTAAAGTAATAAATTGAATTGAAAACACATTAGAAGACATAATTATTAAATATGATCATGCAGCTGTAATAAAGAAACAAAAACAGATTTTGAAACAAACAGATATGCATGTATATATATATGTGTGTGTGGGAGTATATATATATATACGCATACATATATTCGACTCAATGGGTAAGTTAATGAGAGAATATTAATAGTTAAAGATACAGAACAAGTAAGTAATGAATAGAGAATGGAAGTTAGATCAGAAAATGTTTTGTATATTGTAAATAAAAAAGGGGAGACATGAAGCATAGATTTTGAAAAAAGAGAATAAGAATAGAATTAAAATTTCAACTACAGGCTAAATGAATTTCCAAGAGGAAAAGAGGCATAGAATGAAGTATACTTATAGTAGCAGTCAGTAGTGAAATAATGAAATCACAAAGAAAGTGAAATATTAGCTTCAAAGTGATAATAATAAATAATGGTCAACATAAACTATCAATCTAAAGGGGAGCAAAATCAAGACACTCTAGCCCAACAAAATCTGAGAGAATTTTACCACAATATATTCAAATAGCTGTATCTCATGAAGAAGAAAAATTATTCTATAAGAAAAGGAGTATGATAAAATTTTTTCAAGGTAAGTAAATCAGTATAAATATAGATGAACATAAACAAATATTTGCTTATAAAACAATAATTATATAGCTGATTCAGTTGTCAATTGCTGCATGAGATTACCCTAATTAAAAGACTTAAACAAAATAACAAACTTTTGTCCTGCATTATTCTACAATTGGGGCTAGGCACAGATGGTGTCTGATAAAACTGGAATGTTCAAGATGCCTTCTTCTTTCATGTTTAGAGCCTCATTGGGATGGCTGAAACATCTGGGAGCTGACTGAGCATCTCTTTTTTTCCAAGTGGATGCTATAAAAGCGTTGCTGGATGTATATACATAGTGATTCAGAGCTCAAAGAACAGTCAGAGGACAAGACCTAATGGGCAAGCAATTATCAAGTCTCTGTTTGTATCAAGCTATCAAGGCTTGTTGATGTCTCATTGGTCAAACTAAATTATGTGGCCAAGCTGAGTTGATGTGACAGTAGACTATACAAGGAAACACACATAAACTAAAAATAGTTTATGATGGCCACTGATGTAATAGTCTGCCACATTTGCCTAGTTGTGAAGTTTAAAAAGATATACATAGATTGATGGCAGCAATATTATATACTAATGGACTCTATATGAAAATTAATAGTCATAAACTGTTTTATTTCCTGTATATGTATGTATATATATATATGTATATATATATATGGTTTCAAGAATTTTCAATAGATTATTTCATATGGTGCCTCACTTGAGATTATGCAATATATTTTGAATATATTAACTTGTTGCTTATTCACTTACTAAATTATAAGTGATATAATAGTATCTTTCAGTGAACTGTAGTCAGTGCAGAATTATATACTATGGATATGAGTATAAAATATTGCTATATCATTTACAAGCAATACCTCCTTGGATAATTTACATAACCTTTCTCAAACTCAATCTTTGTATAGTAGAAAACATAATATATTATATAAATCGCTACTATATAAATAATAATTAACATATCAGATGTTCAGATTTCCCAACAAATTTTCTTTAAGCAATCTTAATGATACATAACTTGTATTATTATTAAGAGGAAAGAAGGAAGAAGAGATGGAGGAGAAAAACAAAAAGAAGGTTCCTAAGATCAGTATATAAAATGCGTTATCATCTCTTTTTTCTTAAGTTTTCATATAACTCCATTATCCTGCATTCAACACACACATACACACACTTATATATACCATATACTTAACCTACATATGTTGCTAAAGTGAAATTAATATCCTTCTTGACAAAAACACAGTAGAGATGAAATATTGTGGAAGAAAATTCTTACCTTTAGATTTTTTTTCTGTTCCAATATTATCTTGATCCAACCTCAGCATTAGAAGACACACATTAGAAAACAGCAAGATAATAGTATTGAGTTAAGCACTCTTACTTTGGTATGACCTCATTTTCTTGGACACAAAGTTATCCAAACTTAAAAAAAAAATCTCGGGGAGCTCGGGGCAAGATGGCAGAAAAGTAGGACGTGGAGATCACCTTCCTTCCCACAGATACATTAGAAATACATGTACACGTGGAACTGCTCCTACAGAACACCCACTGAATGCTGGCAGAAGACGTCAGACCTCCCAAAAGGCAAGAAACTCCCCACCTACTTGGGTAGGGCAAAAGAAAAAAGAAATAACACAGACAAAAGAATAGGGATGGGACCTGCACCAGTGGGAGGGAGCTGTGAAGGAGGAAAGCTTTCCACACACTAGGAAGCCCCTTCGCGGGCAGAGACTGTGGGTGGCAGAGGGGGGAAGCTTCGGAGCCACGGAGGAGAACGCAGCCACAGGGGTGCGGAGGGCAAAGCGGAGAGATTCCCGCACAGAGGCTCAGTGCCGAGCAGCACTCACCAGCCCGAGAGGCTTGTCTGCTCACACACCGGGGCGGGCGGGGGCTGGGAGCTGAGGCTCGGGCTTCAGTTGGATCGCAGGGAGAGGACTGGGGTTGGCAGCGTGAACAGAGCCTGAAGGGGTTTGCGTACCACAGCTAGCCGGCAGGGAGTCCAGGAAAAAGTCTGCAGCTGCTGAAGAGGCAAGAGACTTTTTCTTGCCTCTTTGTTTCGCGGTGTGCAAGGAGAGGGGATTCAGAGCGCCAGCTAAACGAGCTCCAGAGACGGGTGCGAGCCGCGGCTATCAGCGCGGACCCCAGAGACGGGCATGAGACGCTAAGGCTGCTGCTGCTGCCAACAAGAAGCCTGTGTGCGAGCACAGGTCACTATCCACACCGCCCCTCCTGGGAGCCTGTGCAGCCTGCCACTGCCATGGTCCCATGATCCAGGGACGACTTCCCCGGGACAATGCACGGCGCGCCTCAGGCTGCTGCAACGTCATGCCAGCCCCTGCCACCACAGGCTCGCCCCGCATTCCGTACCCTTCCCTCCCCCACACCTGAGTGAGCCAGAGCCCCCGAAGCAGCTGCTCCTTTAACCCCATCCTGTGTGAGCAAAGAACAGACGCCCTCAGGCAACCTATACGCATAGGTGGGTCCAAATCCAAAGCTGAACCCTGGGAGCTGTACGAACAAAGAAGAGAAAGGGAAATATCTCCCAGCAGCCTCAGAAGCAGTGGATTAAAGCTCCACAAACAACTTGATGTACCTGCATCTGTTGAACACATGAATAGACAACGAATCATCCCAAATTCAGGAGGTGGACTTTGGGATCAGGATATATTAATTTTTCCCCTTTTCCTTTTTTTGTGAGTGTATATGTGTATGAATCTGGGTGAGACTTTGTCTGAATAGCTTTGCTTTCACCATTTGTCCTAGGGTTCGGCCTGTCCGTTTTTTTGTTGTTGTTGTTGTTTTTTTACTTAAAAAATTTTTTTCTTAAATTTTTTCTTAATAATTTTTTCATTATTTTTTATTTTAAAAAACTAAAAAAAATTATTTCTTAATATTTTTTTTATTTTTTATTTTAAAAAAAATAAAAATTCTTTTTCCTTAATAAATTTTTTCTTAATATTTTTTATTTTTTATTATAAAAAATTAATAAATTTATTTTTAAAAGTTAAAAAAAATTTTCTTAATAAATTATTTCTTAATAATTTTTTTTCTTATTTTTTATTATAATAGCTTTATTTTATTTTATTTTATACTCTTTCTTTCTTTCTTTCTATTTTTTTCTCCCTTTTATTCTGAGCCATGTGGATGAAAGGCTCTTGGTGCTACAGCCAGGCATCAGGGCTGTGCCTCTGAGGTGTGAGAGCCAACTTCAGGACACTGGTCCACAAGAGACCTCCCAGCTCCATGTAACACCAAATGACGAAAATCTCTCAGAGATCTCCATCTCAACATCAAGACCCAGCTTCACTCAACGACCAGCAAGCTACAGTGCTGGACACCCTATGCCAAACAACTAGCAAGACAGGAAAACAGCCCCATCCATTAGCAGAGAGGTTGCCTAAAATCATAATAAGGCCACAGACAACCCAAAACACACCACCAGACTTGGCCGTGCCCACCAGAAAGACAAGATCCAGCCTCATCCACCAGAGCTCAGGCACTAGTCCCCTCCACCAGGAAGCCTACACAACACACTGAACCAACCTTAGCCACTGGGGACAGATACCAAAAACAATGGGAACTACGAATCTGCAGCCTGTGAAAAGGAGACCCCAAACACAGTATGATAAGCAAAAAGAGAAGACAGAAAAACACACAGCAGATGAAACAGCAAGGGAAAAAGACACCAGACCTAAAAAATGAAGAGGAAATAGGCAGTGTACCTGAAAAAGAATTCAGAATAATGATAGTAAAGATGATCCAAAATCTGGGAAATAGAATAGACAAAATGCAAGAAACATTTAACAAGGACCTAGAAGAACTAAAGAGGAACCAAGCAATGATGAAAAACACAATAAATGAAATTAAAGATACTCTAGATGGGATCAATAGCAGAATAACTGAGGCAGAAGAACAGATAAGTGACCTGGAAGATAAAATAGTGGAAATAACTACTGCAGAGCAGAATAAAGAAAAAAGAATGAAGAGAACTGAGGACAGTCTCAGAGACCTCTGGGACAACATTAAAGGCACCAACCCTCGAATTATAGGGGTCCCAGAAGAAGAAGAAAAGAAAGGGACTGAGAAAATATTTGAAGAGATTATAGTTGAAAACTTCCCTAATATGGGAAAGGAAATAGTTAATCAAGTCCTGGAAGCACAGAGAGTCCCATACAGGATAAATCCAAGGAGAAACACGCCAAGACACATATTAATCAAACTAGCAAAAATTAAATATAAAGAAAACATATTAAAAGCAGCAAGGGAAAAACAACAAATAACACACAAGGGAATCCCCATAAGGTTAACAGCTGATCTTTCAGCAGAAACTCTGCAAGCCAAAAGGGAGTGGCAGGATATACTTAAAGTGATGAAGGAGAAACACCTACAACCAAGATTACTCTACCCAGCAAGGATCTCATTCAGATTTGATGGAGAAATTAAAACCTTTACAGACAAGCAAAAGCTGAGAGAGTTCAGCACCACCAAACCAGCTTTACAACAAATGCTAAAGGAACTTCTCTAGGCAAGAAACACAAGAGAAGGAAAACATCTACAATAACAAACCCAAAACATTTAAGAAAATGGGAATAGGAACATACATATCGATAATTACCTTAAATGTAAATGGATTAAATGCTCCCACCAAAAGACACAGACTGGCTGAATGGATACAAAAACAAGACCCATATATATGCTGTCTACAAGAGACCCACTTCAGACCTAGGGACACATACAGACTGAAAGTGAGGGGATGGAAAAAGATATTCCATGCAAATGGAAATCAAAAGAAAGCTGGAGTAGCAATTCTCATATCAGACAAAATAGACTTTAAAATAAAGACTATTACAAGAGACAAAGAAGGATACTATATAATGATCAACGGATTGATCCAACAAGAAGGTATAACAATTGTAAGTATTTATGGACCCAACATAGGAGCACCTCAATACATAAGGCAAATACTAACAGCAATAAAAGGGGAAAACGACAGTAACACAATCATAGTAGGGGTCTTTAACACACCACTTTCCCAATGGACAGATCATCCAAAATGAAAATAAATAAGGAAACACAAGCTTTAAATGATACATTAAGCAATATGGACTTAATTGATATTTATAGGACATTCCACCCAAAAACAACAGAATACACATTGTTCTCAAGTGCTCATGGAACATTCTCCAGGATAGACCATATCTTGGGTCACAAATCAAGCCTTGGTAAATTTAAGAAAATTGAAATCGTATCAAGTATCTTTTCTGACCACAACGCTATGAGACTAGATATCAATTACAGGAAAAGATCTGTAAAAAATACAAACACATGGAGGCTACACAATACACTACTTAATAACGAAGTGATCACTGAAGAAATCAAAGGGGAAATCAAAAAATACCTAGAAACAAATGACAATGGAGACACGACAACCCAAAACCTATGGGATGCAGCAAAAGCAGTTCTAAGAGGGAAGTTTATAGTAATACAAGCGTACATCAAGAAACAGGAAACATCTCGAATAAACAACCTAACCTTGCACCTAAAGCAATTAGAGAAAGAAAAACAAAAAAACCCCAAGCTAACAGAAGGAAAGAAATCATAAAGATCAGATCAGAAATAAATGAAAAAGAAATGAAGGAGACAATAGCAAAGATCAATAAAACGAAAAGCTGCTTCTTTGAGAAGATAAACAAAATTGATAAACCATTAGCCAGACTCATTAAGAGAAAAAGGGAGAAGACTCAAATCAGTAGATTTAGAAATGAAAAAGGAGAAGTAACCACTGACACTGCAGAAATACAAACGATCATGAGAGATTACTACAAGCAACTCTATGCCAATAAAATGGACAACCTGGAAGAAATGGACAAATTCTTAGAAATGCACAACTGCCGAGACTGAACCAGGAAGAAATAGAAAATATGAACAGACCAATCACAAGCACTGAAATTGAAACTGTGATTAAAAATCTTCCAACAAACAAAAGCCCAGGACCAGATGGCTTCACTGGCGAATTCTATCAAACATTTAGAGAAGAACTAACACCTATCCTTCTCAAACTCTTCCAAAATATTGCAGAGGGAGGAACACTCCCAAACTCATTCTAGGATGCCACCATCACCCTGATACCAAAACCAGACAAAGATGTTACAAAGAAAGAAATCTACAGGCCAATATCACTAATGAACATAGATTCAAAAATCCTCAACAAAATATTAGCAAACAGAATCCAACAGCACATTAAAAGGATCATACACCATGATCAAGTGGGGTTTATTCCAGGAATGCAAGGATTCTTCAATATACGCAAATCACTCAAGGTGATACATCATATTAACAAATTGAAGGAGAAAAACCATATGATCATCGCAGTAGATGCAGAGAAAGCTTTTGACAAAATTCAACACCCATTTATGATAAAAGCCCGGCAAAAAGTAGGCCTAGAGGGAACTTTCCTCAACATAATAAAGGCCATATATGACAAACCCACAGCCAACATTGTCCTCAATAGTGAAAAACTGAAACCATTTCCACTAAGATCAGGAACAAGACAAGGTTGCCCACTCTCACCACTATTATTCAACATAGTTTTGGAAGAGTTAGCCACAGCAATCAGAGAAGAAAAAGAAATAAAAAGAATCCAAATCGGAAAAGAAGAAGTAAAGCTGTCACTGCTTGCAGGTGACATGATACTATACATAGAGAATCCTAAAGATGCTACCAGAAAACTACTAGAGCTAATCAATGAATTTGGTAAAGTAGCAGGATACAAAATTAATGCACAGAAATCTCTTGCATTCCTATACACTAATGATGAAAAATCTGAAAGTGAAATTAAGAAAACATTCCCTTTTACCATTGCAACATAAAGAATAAAATATCTAGGAATAAGCCTACCTAAGGAGACAAAAGACCTGTATGCAGAAAATTATAGGACACTGATGAAAGAAATTAAAGATGATACAAATAGATGGAGAGATATACCATGTTCCTGGATTGGAAGAATCAACATTGTGAAAATGACATACTCTCCAAAGCAATCTACAGATTCAATTCAATCCCTATCAAACTACCACTGGCATTTTTCACAGAAGTAGAACAAAAAATTTCACAATTTGTATGGAAACACAAAACGCCCCGAATAGCCAAAGCAATCTTGAGAACGAAAAATGGAGCTGGAGGAATCAGGCTCCCTGACTTCAGACTGTATTACAAAGCTACAGTAATCACGATAGTTTGGTACTGGCACAAAAACAGAAACATAGATCAATGGAACAGGATAGAAAGTCCAGAGATAAACCCACGCACATTTGGTCACCTTATCTTTGATAAAGGAGGCAAGCATATACAGTGGAGAAAAGGCAGCCTCTTCAATAAGTGGTGCTGGGAAAACTGGACAGCTACATGTAAAAATATGAAATTAGAACACTCCCTAACACCATACACAAAAATAATCTCAAAATGGATTAAAGACCTAAATGTAAGGCCAGACACTATCAAACTCTTAGAGGAAAACATAGGCATAACACTCTATGACATAAATCACAGCAAGATCTTTTTTGACCCACCTCCTAGAGAAATGGAAATAGAAACAAAAATAAACAAATGGGACCTAATGAAACTTAAAAGCTTTTGCACAGCAAAGGACACCATAAACAAGACCAAAAAACAACCCTCAGAATGGGAGAAAATATTTGCAAATGAAGCAACTGACAAAGGATTAATCTCCAAGATTTACAAGCAGCTCATGCAGCTCAATAACAAAAAAACAAACAACCCAATCCAAAAATGGGCAGAAGACCTAAATAGACATTTCTCCAAAGAAGATATACAGATTGCCAACAGACACATGAAAGAATGCTCAACATCCTTAATCATTAGAGAAATGCAAATCAAAACTACAATGAGGTATCATGTCACACCGGTCAGAATGGCCATCATCAAAAAATCTACAAACAATAAATGCTGGAGAGGGTGTGGAGAAAAGGGAACACTCTTGCACTATTGGTGGGAATGTAAATTGATACAGCCACTATGGAGAACAGTATGGAGGTTCCTTAAAAAACTAAAAATAGAACTACCATACGACCCAACAATCCCACTACTGGGCATATACCCTGAGAAAACCATAATTCAGAAAGAGTCATGTACCAAAGTGTTCATTGCAACTCTATTTACAATAGCCAGGACATGGAAGCAACCTAAGTGTCCATCATCGGATGAATGGATAAAGAAGATGTGGCACATATATACAATGGAATATTACTCAGCCATAAAAATAAACGAAATGGAGGTATTTGTAGTGAGGTGGATGGAGTTAGAGTCTGTCATATAGAGTGAAGTAAGTCCAAAAGAGAAAAACAAATACAGTATGCTAACACATATATATGGAATCTAGGGAAAAAAAAAAAAAAAAGATCATGAAGAACCTAGTGGCAAGACGGGAATAAAGACACAGACCTACTAGAGAATGGACTTGGGGATATGGGAAAGGGGAAGGGTAAGATGTGACAGGGTGAGAGAGTGGCATGGACATATATACACTACTAAATGTAAAATAGATAGCTAGTGGGAAGCAGTTGCATAGCACAGGGAGGTCAGCTCGCTGCTTTGTGACCACCTAGAAGGGTGAGATAGGGATGGTGGGCGGGAGGGAGACGCAATAGGGAAGAGATATGGGAACATATGTATATGTATAACTGATTCACTTTGTTATAAAGCAGAAACTAACACACCATTGTAAAGCAATTATACTCCAATAAAGATGTTAAAAAAAAAATCTCAAATTCGCATTTAATCATTTTACTCAACTTCAATGTTATTTAGAGTGTATATTATTGTTGCAGTATGGAGCTTGGATATTATCAAACTTCACAAAAACTTGAATTTACAATAACATAAATATTGTTTATTTTAAAATTCTATGGACATATGTTGTAACTTGTTTACTGTCACTGCTTTTTCCTCTCATTCCTCAGCCATTTGGCTTAAGTTCCAAACAAACAAAACCGCAAATAACAACCTTACCCACAGTATCTAAAAATATATTTTCTAAAGAAAATTATAGAACCAGGAAGTGAGTGGGTCGAATATTTAATAAACAAGCAAATGTGTTTCCCAATTTAAGTATACGATCATCATAATGTAATATTGTTACCGACCTGGGTTCTTGGACTCTTTAATCAATAGAAATTGATAAGAAGCCAGACAAGAAATTCAGGCAAGGCTTTTTGGGGCATGAAGGAGAGAAAACAAGTAACAGGTGCCCTTGCTCACTCGGAGAAACCAGAATAGAATGGGAAAGCATTTTTTAAAGGAAAAAAACGGTATTTTTTTTACCTTTTTACCCTTTCTTACCCCATTGCTCCCAGCACCTCAGAATTGGCAGCTGAATTTTGGTCTCTTTGTATCTTATTGTTCATAATTACCCTGACTAAACATGTATGCATTTACTTTTAGTCACTTAGTTTCTTTGTATTCTGTTGCTAAAGGGAACAGTTGTCTAGGTGCAAGCACTCCAGTAAAGAACCCAGGTCCCAGGTCCCACCCTGTCTCCATATTGCTTAAATATATTATCATGATAATATAACAATGATAATTGTGTGAATTAGGTCTCAGCACTGTCATTACTCTTTTAAGTCGTATATTATTTAGAATTCACAACAATGCTTTGAAGTAGACATTCTTTTTCTCACAATTTTAGAGATGAAGAAACAAGAACCTAGAAAAGTTAAATAACTTTCCCTAGTTAATTGTACTATTTAGTAGGGTGGCTGTCAATACTGGTTGCATTAATATACCCAGTAAGAGGATTAGGGGTGGCATGGGTCTAATTGTTGAGCACATTTATCAAAAGAGTCCAGCTAGTGGCTAAGGTGAAGGAAGTAAGTTATAACTGATAGGGTTGAGGATGAACTGAAACATGAGAAGGGTCAAGATGTCTGCTAAGACGTCATACCTCATGCCTCATGTGAACTAGAATAATACCCAAGAGAGTTAACCAAGTGCAGCTGGCATCTGATATGTTGGGTGAAAGGAGGTGTCTGAATGTGGTAGGATATGTAATAGAGGATAGAATCAGTGGGTGTCATGACACATAGAAGACATTTAGATATATATTTTATGGTTACTAGACTAATTTGTAAACAAACTAATTAGTAGGTTGAGACAATTTTTACAAGATGGCTTGACATAGTAGATGAGACTAAACATGGAGGTAGGAAAGAACTATTGCATACGGTTAGGTGATCTGGTGAAAAAACAAAAACAAATCTAATAATACATTTATGTGCACTGAAGTGATGTGAATAAAAGTAAGTATTCTCAAAACAAGACTCTACTAGTACCCTGGTAAGAAATGTGCCTCATGGACTATCTGATAACAATCAAGTTATGAATATCATTTATCCAATGCTTTTAGTTTTCAAAGTAGATTATATTAATTACAGAGATGTTGCATGAATTTTATAATATTGCAATCAATTATACAATGTAAATAATTACAAAGAAAGGTAGTTGCAGAGAGATTCCTTGGAGCAAATATTAGATAAACTACATATAAACAATAGAAATGTTTAGAATATTCAAATGCTATTAAATTAACATTTATGGTACAATTACTATAAGCAAGTACAATGGGTGACATGACAAATGGGTTAGATCCAATTTACAGAAGACCTTTTACTCAATTCTCTTTTTCTTGATCTAACCAGGCTGAATACCAGGACTTTGATGTTACATGGTTGGACCTGCCTGGTTAAAAGCTGTCTTTAATCTCTGAAGGAAGTTTTTTCATTTATGAAATGGTGGTTTAGATAATTTGGGCCAACATTTCCCCCTGAGAATATCCAGAAAATGCAAAGAAAATATTTAAACCAATTTTATTGATCACAAAGTTAAATGCAGCATTTCAAGAAAAGTTCCAAGAACAAAATTCAGAGAAATGAAGTTATCATTTGGAACCATCTTCCACTTATGAATATGGCCATCCATGTAGAGGCAGCTGGAAGTTTGTGAACATGAGGAGAGCTTTTGTAGGACTCATGAGGTAAGGGCAAAAAAATGAAGCCCTGGAAATTCTGGCCTAACTAGAATTGTATATCTACCAAATATATCCTCAATGATGAGTTTGAAATAAAGAGATTTTTGAAAAAGCAAAACTGAGATTTTTGTCAATAGTGTAGGAAAATGAATAATTAAAATTTAAAAATAGTCAATCTAAAAGGAGGCAATAGAGGTATATTAGGGTTTTTTTATTGTTACATTACACATTGTTATAAACTTAGAAGTTGAAACAACACAGCTTTATTTTCTCACAGTTTTCACAATTCAGAAGTCCGATGTGTTTTAATTGGGTCCTCTGCTTAGGGTCTCACAAGGCTGAAATCAAGGTAGTGGCCAGATGTATATTCATCTGGAGACTCAACTAGGGAAAGATCTTTTCCCATGCTCTCTCAGGTTGGCATAAAATTAATTTCACTGTGGCTCTATGACTAAGGTTCTGATTTTCTTATCAGCTCTTGGAGATCACTCACCTCTGGAGACCATTCTCTGATCCTTGCCCTGTGGTTCTCTCCATCATATGACAATTTTCACTATAAAGGACAACAGAAGTACATCTCTGTTCACCTTCTTTTAAATCTCATCTAATTGAGTCATATCCATCCAAGGTAATCTCCCTTTTGATTAACTCAAATCAATTTAATAATAGTAATCTCATCACGGAAGTGATATCCACTCATATTCACTGGTCGGTCCCACACTCAAGGGGAGGGGATTATACAGGGTATGTACATTAAAGCCTGGGATCTTGGGGGCCATCAGGAATCTTCTTACCACAAAGGGAAATAAAAAGAAACAGCACAAATACAGTAAGCAAGGAAAAAGTCAGATAGTAGATTAAAATCCAGTTATATCAAAAATTTCGTAAATGTAAATCGTCAAAAGTCCCAATTATAAAACAAAGAAGAACAAATTGTGTTGTTCATAAGAACATATATATAATATATGAACAAAATATATATATATTGCAAAATGTAAACAAAAGAAAGTTGTTTGTAACTCTAATTTCAGAAAAAAAAATAAATGCTAAAATAAAAAAATATGCTTAGGGGAAAAGGACAGATATGTAATGATAGAATTACAATTCATTAGAAATATAACTGTTCAAAATTGCTGTGTATCTAATAATATAAACTCAAGTATATATAACACAATAATTGCAAGATCTTCAAGGACAACATGACAAACATAACATCACTGTGGGAGATTTTTAACACTTTCCTCTGTAACTGATGCATCATGCAGAGAAAAATAATTAAGCAAAAATTGTAGAGACTGGGACATCACAATTAAATATTTGACCTAATTAAAATATACTAAATACTTAAAGTAGCAGAATATAGACTCTCCATTTCACATTAAACATTTATAAAAATTGAACATATCATGTACCATAAAGTAAGTTTCAAAAATGTTCAAAAGATTGAAAACACATAGAGGATGTTTTATGAAGATAATATTATCTAGCAAAAAATTATTATCAAAAAAAGGATAAATGGAAAAAATATATTACCTGATAGACAAACAAGAAAATCATAATAAATATTAGAAAATATTTTGAATTGAATTGTAATGAAATTAATGAATAGCAAAATGTTTGTCTTGCAATTAAAGTCATCTTTAGAGGTAAAATTACAGCCCTAAATATTTGCATGAGAAGAAAATAAATGATGGAATTCAATCACCTATACATCCATTTCAAGACAGTAATAAAAAAGGCAACCAATTAACCCAAAGGAGTAGTAGGAAATAATAAAAAGCAGAAAATAATACACTGAAATCACTATAAATAATTCAACCAGTTGATTCATCTAAGCCAGAAATTTAATGCATTGAGAAGAATAATTAACTGATAAACCACTGTCAAGAAAGCTTCTTTTAAAAATGAGAGGGAGAACATTAATAACCAGTATCAGCAAAAAAACAAAACAAAAAAAAACTTTTTTTGAGCGGATATGGTGTAAGTGATTGAAGATCAAATTAGAAAGTTAAATTAGATCCAGATTATTTAGGTTCCTTCAGGCTACATTAAGAAATTTAGAATTTTCTTAAAGAGAGATAAATTCAGAATTATTAAACATGAAAAATGTGGAGAACTTGATAAAGTAAACTTGGTAAAGAGCTTAATATTGAGATTGGGGAGAAGGAGGAATAAAGAATAATTCTAAAGTTTCAAACTTTATTAACAAGATGGTTAAAAATTCACTAATTCAAAAGATTATTTGGAATGAGGGAGACAAAAAATAAACAGATAGGACATTGGAGGAAAGGAGTCCATTTTGGAATATATGGAATTAAAGTTGCCCACGGCCATTCAATTGGAGGGGTCATATAAGCAACTGAAAATGCAGTTTTTGAGCTCAGGAAATAATTTGCTCCTGAACATTGTCAAGTTACTCCAGCTATCTGAATTATAATTTCTGACTTTCTCTTGAGAAAGACTAAATAGATTTTGTATTGCAAGTCTGAAGAGTAAAGGATCCTTTATTATCTGAGTCTATTTGATTCCAGAGTATAAAACAGCAGGTAGTAAGAGTACAAAATATGATAGTCACTGTGAAAGTAAGTAAAATCACCTAGTAATCATGTGTGTGATAATAAAATAATAAGTTTTAAGAAAAAAATCTAGGGATTACTGAACTTAATGTGACAAGCAACAGAAGAGGAGACTTTAAAAGAAAATGAGAATAAAATCTCTGAGGATTAGAGTGTGGTAATGATGGTTAAGAGAAAAGAGTGGAATGATCTAATACATCAAAGTTAACTGCCCATTTGTGAGAAGATACGCTCAGGAACCAAAGTAGAATTTGCAGTAATAGATTTAAGAAAATTGTAAGAGGTAATATTAAAAGTGTACTATATGTGAGGGGAAAAAAAAGTAGGGAGAGGAGTAGAGAATCCCAGACATTTTGTTTGCATGATAACTGGATGGTATTGCCACCAACTAAGAGAAAAGCATATAGATGATTAAATATTTTTAGGGGGAATATCATGTTTTGCTAAGGAAATATATTTGGTTTGAAATACCTGGTATTTAAAATACAGGGTTTTAAATATTTAATACCGGAATTTGCGCTGGAAAATGTAAAGGGCCAGCATGTTAGTCAGGTTTCCTAAGGTTGCTATAACAATGATCACAAATTGGGTGCTTTAAAACAACAAAAATTTATTCTTTCACAGTTATAAAGGCTAGAAGTTAAAGTATCAGTAGGGCTATGCTCCCTGCGGAGGATCTAGGGCAGGATACTTCCTTGCCACTTTCAGCTTCTAGTAATCCTATATGTTCCTTGGCTTGTGGCAGCATAAGTCCAATCTCTGCCTTTGTCTTTACCCACCTTTGTCTTGCCTTGGTGTCTGTGTGTGTGTCCAAATTTCACTCTTCTTGTAAGGACACTAGTCCTTAAATTGAATTAAGGTCCACCTCACTCCTGGATGGCCTCATCTTAATAAACTACATCTGCAATGAACTCATTCCTGTATAAGGTCACATTCTGAGACACCAACAATAAGGACTTCAACATAACTTTTGGGGAGACACAATTCAACATAGAGCTTATTTTTGCTCCACATGCCAATAGTCGATAGAATTTTCTTGTAGACATGCTTTTTTGTGCTGGACTCATTAGTAGGTACAGTACTTTGTTTATCAGCCTTCTTTGGAAGAGCCACATCCATAGTCTCATTTCTCTAAACCTCTTGTCTTGGTTAAAAGACTTTCTGAGAGCCAACTAAACCAAATTTGAGATTTAACAAAGGATTTCGTGATCAGAATTTAGACCTTGTCTATTCCATGAGGCTGATTATTTAGCGACCTCCGACACTAGATTTTGTCTTTAGTTGACTGACTATGAGTAACGATTGTGTCTTTCAATCCTAAAAGTCCCAGAATTTCTCGTTTTCTTTTCATTTGTTTGCCAGTTTGCCAGTTGTTAACCCAACTCATCTCTTTCTTGTAGTATCTTGTTAAATGCAGCCTATATCATCGAGGCACATTAAATCCACAAGTTCATTTGACGTATAAATTTGTTCCATGTTACTGCTTTTGATAGCATTTTCAAATGTTTCCCCATTACATAACATGTTTTACCATCTTTCTGGCTTCTGAAACTATTCCACTGGTATATGTTATATAATATTAAATTTTTACAGGTCATGCTATGGTAAAACAACAAAACAAACCCAGTTGTTTGCAAGATTAAAGTTTTATTTCTTGCTTTTGTCACATGTTGGCTAGAGTCAGCTGTGGCTCTGCTCCATGTGTCTTCCTGAGGAAAGATCAGCCTCTATTGCGACCTGTAGTTCTTTCAGCAGAGAGAAAAGCAAAAGTGTGTGACTAGGTGATGGTGCAACAATGATTAAATTTTCTGCTGGGACAAATAATTGATTATTTTTGCTCATTTTCACCAACAAAGCAATTCATATTTCTAATCTGCTATTAGTGACTTGGAGGAATTTTACTCCTCGCACATCAGCACAGCAATAACCTATAAATGAATGGGAATATATATGTTCCTTTTAGATGGAGGTCATTAAATTGTTTGGAATAATAATGAACTATAATAGTTAAGGCAATTATAGATTGAATGGCAAGTGAGGACACAGAAATCAGGGAAGTAATTGCCTTTTCAATAAATTTTGCTAAAAAATAATAGAGGAAAAGAAGTGTATAATATGGTGGGGTGAGTGTGGTATATATGCATTTGTGGGTGTTTTAGTTGTTGCGTGTGGTTTTAAAAGAGAAAAAAAAAGGAATATGCTCAGAAAAATAATCTATAGTAGTATAAAGCAGATCAGTGGTTACCTGAGGATGTGGAAGATAGGGAACTGTTGGTGAGAGGGATTACATTTTTTTGATTGTGATGATAGTTTCATGGATGTAGACATATATCAAAACTTATCAAACTGTACACTTTAAATTGTGCCATTTGTTAAACATCGATTATACCTCAATAAAGCTATTTTTTTCTAACATCCTGGTATGGAATTAGTGTCCATAAATTTAAGAAAGAAGGCCAGTGTGGCAAGAACAGGCTGAGTGGGAGGGAGTTAAAAGGCAAAGTCAGAGGTAAGTGGGGCCAAACCACATGTGTCTTTATAGGCTCAGTCAGGTATGTGAAATATATTCAAGAGGAGGATTATAAACAGAGCAGTAACATGATCTCATTTATGTGAAACGCTCCTTAAGCCTTTTCCAGAATGTCATATAGTTGTAACCATATAGAGGTAACCTTCTCAGGTTTACTTCTTTCACTTAGTAATGTTCACTTAAGAATCCTCAACATCTTTTCACAGCTTGATAGCCCATTTCTTTTTAGTGCTGAATAATATTCCATTGTCTGGATGAACCACAATTTATGTATCCATTCCCCTGTTAAAGACATCTTGGTTGATTCCAAGTTTTGGCAATTGTGAATAAAATTGCTATAAACATCTGTTGTGCAGGCTTTTATGTGGATGTAAGTTTTCAGCTCCTTTGGGTTAAAACCAAGGAGTGCAATTGAAGGATAGTATGGTAAGAATATGTTAGGTTTTGTAGGAAACTGACAAACTGATTTCCAAAAATGGCTGTACTATTTTGCATTCACATCAGCGACATATGGGAGTTCCGGTTGCTCCACATCCTCACTGGCATTTGGTGTTGGCAGTGTTTTTGGATTTTGACCATTCTGATGGGTGTGTGGTCATATCTCCTTGTTTTGATTTGCATTTCCCTAACAACATAAGATGTTGAGAATCTTCATACGCTTATGGGTCATCTGTATCTTTGTTAACGTATATGTTCAGATCTTTTGACCATTTTTTGATCATGTTGTTTGTTTTCTTTCTGTTGAGTTTTAAGTATTCCTTTTAAGTATATTTTGGATTGCAGTACTTGATCAGATGTACCTTTTGTGAATATTTTCCCCAAGTCTGTAGCTTCTCTTCTCATTCTCTGACGATGATTATATTTTCATGCAACACATTTGATGCTCGCTATGCCTTCAGTCCACTGAATCTAGCTAGGTGTATATAGAAAAATGATTAAGATAAAAATCAAAATATTGCCAGAAACAAAAAATAACAAAATATGCTAATGTGTACTGTCTTCCAAGCAATGGCTTCTGTTCATAAATATACTGAAGAAAGATTAGAAATTTATTTAGACTCAAAAAATCAGTGCTATTTGTTAGTAAGTCAGATTTTTCCAGGTGATTGTAGGCATCCCCAAAATCATGGAGCACAGAATAACAGAAAGATACCAAGCATGGAAATAGAATTATACAGTATTGTTTGATATTTTGTTCGCTGCAATCATCCTGTTTCAGTATTTTTAAATTATGAAAAATTTTCCTCATTCCTTCCTAATGGAAATAGTTGTTTGTTTTATTTTCTTGGGAAAAATGTGGGGAATCAGTTTAAATAAAACATCTTTGTTATTTCCAATTTATACAGCTGAAGTTGTTAGAGGAAAGAAATAAACATTTCCAGTCTTAGATATGGCCAAAAATGTCAAAATCTTGCCTATCAAGTCATCTTCCTCACTATTCACTATATACTTTTATATGTTGGGAATTTTCCATAGTAACAAAATTAATTTTTTTAAATGAATGTTTACAAACACTGAAATTTAGCAATGAAGCTTAGCCAACTAAATAGCCATGTGGAAAACATCTAAAAAAGCTATGTTTCACCAAAGTAACTTTCAGGTGAATAAAAATTTTGAATATATAAAATAAAATAACCAAACTATTAGAAGTAAGTATAGGAGAATTTCTTTCTTTCGGGAGATGAGAAAGCTTTTCTAAGTAGTACACAAAACCCAGATTCCAAAAAGATTAGTTAATGTGATGACATAAAAGTTTTTTCTGCACAGAAAAAAACACCATACAAAGTCGAAAGACAAATGATCAACTGGGAAAAATATTTCAACACATATGATAATCAGCTCAGTTTCTTAATATAAAAAGACCTCTTACAAATTTGTTATAAAATACCATTAAACCAATAGAAAAATTGACAAAGAACTTAGAGACAGTTCATAGAAAACAAACACAAATGGTTTGTAACATATGAAAATGCAGTCAACCTCAATCATAAAGAAATGAAAAGTAAAATGTCAATGTTATATGACCATTTATTGGAAAGCAATTCTTAAAATATATGTCATTAAGAATATTTAAGTGAAAAAATCAAGATGTAGAACAATCTATATAGTACGCCTCTACCTGTGTAAAAATAACTATGTACTTATCTACATGCATATCTATATATACACATATGTGCATTATGCTTAAATATGCATAGAACATTTTAGAAGAACATTGTATAAATTGGTTACAGCAGTTGCATCTATAGTGGGAGCCTGGAAGTCTTGAGTGAGGCATAAACATAACTTTCCATCATGTGTGCTTTTTATAATGTTTAAATTTTTAAATGTATGTCTGCATTACCTTTCCAATGAAAAATAACTAGTTGATTAAAAAAAACTAAATCAATATGTTCAACAAATATTTCTTTGTGTAAATCACTGTTGAAGTACTGAGAATATAGGTGATGGAAAACCAACATAAAACTCTGTTTCCAGCTCTAACATAAAAGTCTCTAATGAAAAAAAGAGTATGCTCAGAGATTGACAAACAAGGAGGGGAGTGAAACCACTCATTTTCCTTTGGAAAGTGAATAGGATAGGTGTTAGGTAAACTGTTTAATGTGAGGGTTGTATATTCAAGTGAGAAAAATTAAGACCGATTTCTCATGTTTTTCCTCTAAATTATGTAACAATGCCATCTTTCTAGAATTAAAAAAATATATTAAATATGTGGATTAACCATTGTGGGCACTAGAAGAAGTGGTTAAACATATACAAATAAGAGGATTGATGTACAGCAGTAGGAACTGGGTTTCAAAGCTATAGAACCAGAAATTGTAAAGATGTCAATTGGTACAACACTGTAACTTCATCAGCAACTTCAACAGATAAAATATAGTGATGAAGAAGGTACCAGGGCTTTTAGAAAAAAAACAAAATTAGTCAGTAAAATTAGAAGATGTAAAACATAAACGAAGAACATATAATTGATCATTTCAGAGGGTGAGAAAGAGAAAGAGCATGAGATAAGTACTGCTTTAGTAAAAGAGAGATGTTTTCTTTTTGATATAGAAGAGCAGAATATAATAATGGGTGATTCTTAAAAATTTCTAGATGACCAATTTTTTGAACAGCTTTGGCTAGAGCAGGAAAAAAAATCCTAAACTAAGTCAGTTAAGGTATGGTGTAACACTTCAGTAAACTCATTACTGTTCTAACACTCCATTACCAATCTCATTTTATAAGTGTTTACATGAAACTGGAAATAACATATAGGCAATCATGTATAGTAAGTTTTTCTGAACCAACAGGTGTATAGGGGTGTGTGTGTATGTGTGTGTGTGTGTGCATGCAAAATCTCCATTAAGATAATTGAAAAGAAACAGGACCATTCTTTCCACATTTTCTTGTCTTTAAAAATGCATATAGAACTTCCCTGGTAGTGTAGTGGTTAAGAATCCTCCTGCCAATGCAGGGGACACATGTTGGAGCCCTGGTCCAGGAAGATCCCACATGCCCCGGCGCAACTAAGCCCATGCACCACAACTACTGAGCCTGCGTGCCACAACTACTGAAGCCCTCGCACCTAGAGCCTGTGCTCTGCAACAAGAGAAGCCACCACACCTAGAAGCCCACTCAGCACAATGAAGAATAGCCCCTGCTCGCTGCAACTAAAGAAAGTCCATGTGCAGCAATGAAGACACACCACAGCCAAAAATAAATAAATAAATTTAAATAAATGCATATATATATATAGATATATATAAATTCTGGGAGTTGATAATTGTTCTGATTTACAAATATTTTTGGAAACATTTGCACTAACTCCAAACTGTGACAATAAAAACAAAAGAAATCAAAATTCACAAAGAAACTTCTTGCATTTGTGTTATATTTTTGTTAGGCCATCCACTCCTTTACTTTTTTCCCTTAGGTTATAAATTCCACTGTTAACTTAAGTGATGTCTTGCGTATTATTACTTTTCTTAAAATTAGCATGAATGTGTGTGTATGAGTGTGTGAACATGAGCTATATAAAGACTACAATTTCACAGCATGCACTAAATTCTAAACTATTTAGATGTCATTTTTCAGATTTTATTTTAAATATACATTATTTGAGAAACAATTTTAGAAGATAAGAAGTGAAAAACTGTGATTCAATTCCATGATGGTTTTCCATACTTGTGATCGAATAATGTGTTGCTAATTTTTTTGTAGCTGTTTATATTCCATTTTCTCAGAGGTACTCCAGTTTTCATACTCAAATATTCTAACTATAAATATCCTAAAGTCTTTGATTTTTCTCATTACTAAAGTTATTTTCTGCTCAAAAATAAATTTAATAATTTTGGTTTACTTCAATAAATACTATCTGAACATCAGGATGGTTTTTCTAAATTCCTTCTATGTTTTAATACTATTTAAAAGTTCAATCAAATATAAAATGTATAAACTTAATCTCATAACATGATGTAAAGTGAAAGAAGCCACACACAACACAGCACATAGTGTATGATTCCAATTATTGAAGCTCAAGAAAGACATAATAATATATAACAGTAAGGATAGTGGTTACTGAGAAAAGGCAGATGGAGAATGCTTTGGAGGGCACAAAAGAGATTTGTGGGGGTGCTGGTAATGTTTGATTTCTTGACCTTAGTGTGTGTATTCACTTTGGAATAATCCAGTCAACTGTACATTTAAGATTTGTTCCTTTATTTTTTGATAAAACTTCAATAAAAGGGTTTTAAAATAAATTGAAATAATAAAATATTAAAATAAAAAAGGAAATATATAAGTTTAATATATAATTGAATAAATTGTGTCAGTTCAAAAGATTTTAATATTTTAAGATTTTTAAAAATAAACTTGTAGTGCCACTCATAAATTACATATTATAGCAATATTTTCCACAATTAAAATATAATAAGAAGAAATTCTGTAAAGACGATAGTAAGAACAAGATTTTTTTTTTTAGGTTTATGCTACCTACAACATACTAATCTCAAAATTTAAATGTACTAAATATCAAATAGTCAAGGATTTTATTTATCATATATCTATCTACTCATTTCCAATCTTTAGTTTTCAGGAGCATACATTAAATATTTTGAAAAAATAATTTGTTACTTATCTTCATAGGCATGTATAAGACTTTGAATGAGGAAAAGTTTTTGGAAAGCTTTCATAAATGTCAGCCTACTTACATAATTCAAGTGATTGCCAATCATATCTATTATTGAAAACTTAAGGATGAAATATATGTCCTAGCCTTTATATGTCATTATTTTTTAGTGATATTGATTAAGTGTTATTGTTTTCTTATTACCTTTTTTTCAAGACTATGCTTGTTGTCTGTATGAATCAATTTTTGGATGTAAGTTCTGGTATTCATTGGGATTTTATTTGATCTATGTTCCATCATAGAAGTTGGTCTAGGGAAAATGGGTGGTAGCTTAAGAAAAACTGATGTAGATGTAATACAAATGTTAAAAAGAACACAAATACTCATCATTTTGAAAGATGTACTCATATACATGGAATATCATGAGTTGTTAATTATGGATACATAAAATCATAACCTGGAAAATTATTTATGAGCACAGGGAAATAAAATCATATGTTTACTAATGTGGTATATATTTGAGGAAAAAGAAATCTCATTTCTTTTTGAGGAAAAAGAAATCCTTTTTATAAGAAGTCATTCTGCTAACAGTATAACTCTGAGAGTAAACTTATTCATGGTTTCTATTTGATAAAGTCATTTTCCTTTATTTTTTATTAAGAAAAAAATTCATAGTAACTGAAAATTTACAAAAATAGTAAAAAGTAACTTTTGAATGTCTTCAATTTTTATATTCTTCATCTAAATTGTAAATATTTTATCAATACTATGTCATTCTTTTGCTCTCGTATATTCACATATCTGCAGATATGATGTCCCATTAAAGCTAAATAATTAAATGTGTGTTTTCTAAAAACAAGGGCATTTTCTTCTATAGCATGACCCTTTAAAATAAGGAAATTGATATTGGTAAATACTACCATTTTTATAGCAAATTGATCCAATCTGGAGTTAGGAGTATCATCTGGTTGCCATACCCCTTGAATCAGGCAATCTAAACTATTCCTCACTCTTTTATAATCCTAAATTATAAGCTTGTTATTTTGTAGACTGTTTCTCAATTTGGGTATGTCTAATGTTGCTTCATGGTGAGATTCAAGTTATGTATTTTTATCATAAATATTACAAATGTAATACCTTGTTCTCACTTTATACCTCATGACACACGATGTCAATTTGTGTCATCCCTGGCAATGTTAAGTTTGATCAGCTGATAGAGGTCTTGTCTTTCTTCATTATAAAGTTTCCAGATTCCCTACTGTAATTACTAAGATATTCATAGGGAAATACTTTGTTACTGTGAAAATACTATTTCCCTATTATATTTTTAGCATCCTCTGATAAAAAATTTTGTCTAGACAATTAATGCTATAATATTTTCCAAAAGATTATTTTACACTTTTATATTTCTTCCACATCCTTTAGTTGCCTGATTGCAAGAGATTTCTCTTCTTCCAATTTCTTTACGTTTTTATATCATTACGAATTCATATTTTATTCATTATATTATAACTTTGTTACTGTTTTTATTTTGATGCTCAAGTTGTACTGGCATTGGCTAGTGGGAACCTCTTTAAGCTGAATTTTATGTCCTTTGACAAGACCCCATCCTCCTTCTGATATTCTCTTACTTTCTGGCATTAGATTTTCCAGGCTCAGCTATTTCTTTCCTTCCCCAGTCCTGGGATTGGCCATTTTTCTTAAAAGTTCTGGTACCCGTTAGTAAAAAGTGATATTTAGAAGCCAAGATCTGTGCAACAAGTATGCTCATTGCTAATGGGATATTGCTACTCCCAGGCCTATCAACGAACTGAAGTAAAAAGTGAAAGCACCCATACATACATACATACACCTACACACATAATTGTACACACACACACGTGTGTGTGTTCATAAACATACAAACATACAGCATGCAATCATATCTATATCTATATCAATCTATAACCACATTTATATTTATATCTATATTTTGAAATATGTAAGAGTTCACCCCATTCCTTCCAATTCTAATCTAACATTCAGAATTTATTCTAGATTCCTCCCTTTCCATATTTGTAACTTTTTTGATAGTGAAAAACCCGTTTTTTCCTATTAGATTTCTATTGTTTCTGTGACAAATCACCTCAAACTTAATGGCTTGAAACAACGCAAATGTATTATCTTACTGTTCTAAAAGTTAGTAGGCCAACATAAGTCTTATGGGCTAAAATCAGGGTGTCAGCAGGACTGCTTTTCTTTCTAGAGATTGTAGGCGAGAATCGTGTGTTTGTTGTTCTTGTCATTTTGGATTTTCTGGTTTTTATTTGTTTTGTTTTTTCCAACTTCTAGAGATGATCGACATTTCTTAGTGGCTTCCTTCCAACATTTTGAAAGCCAGCAACAGTGTATCTCTCTATTCATCTGTATTCACACCAGGGGCTTTTTGGCCCTAACCCAGTGTAGACAGCTGCTGTACTTGTTGCCTTCTTAATTGACCCTGTCTTTTCTCTGTCACCTCCCTATTTGACCTTGACTTAGTGCCAGTTACTGCATCATTTGGCTCCTTCTTCACTTGCCCCTTCATCACAAGACAGCTGATACCTTGTCTGGCCCATTCCTCACTCTCACACTCTTGATCTCACTCAGGTTAACTCCAATATATATATTTCAAGGGAAAAAGAATGCAGGAGAGGAAAAGGTTAAGATTTCATTTTAAAATCTAAGACTGATGTGAAAGCAACATACACTAAATAACGTCTCTTGTTTGCTATTATTCTTGGAGAAGACTATTGTATCTATTCTAAACTTCAATTTTTTCCAACTATGAAATAAAAGGATTGGGTTGTATTATCTCTAATTATTATTCATGACTAATAACAAGGATATAATTATTTATTTTTCTCAGAAAATTATACATAGTGTCTGCTATATATTTTCATTTGCAAAATAATCTACCTTTTAGAGAAGTATTTTTTTTTCTAAATTACAAAATGCTTACAATTAACCTATGTAAATTTTATCCTTCTACCTTAAGATAATTTATTCCTATTCTTGCTTGCATTATAAAAGAATATAATGAAAACCAAAACTTTTTGAGTGAACTCTTCTGTATTCCAATCAAAGAAAATTTATATAACCTCCTTTATGTTGAAAATATCTACTTTATAATGGATGCATTGGTTTCCTATGGTTTGCATAGCAAATTACCAGAAACTAGGTGATTCTGAACAACAGAAATGTATTCTCCCACAGTTCTCTGAAGACTAAAAGTCTAAAATCAAGGTATAAGCAGTCATGCTCCACCTCTGAAGGCTCTAGGAAAAAAATATTTCCTTGCTTCTTCCAACTTCTGGAAGCTCCTGGCAATCCTTGGCATTTCTTGTCTTTTAGCTGCATCACTTCAGTCTTTGACTCTATGTCTCATGACCTCCTTCCCTGTGTGTCTCTGTGTGTCCTCTAATCTTATAAGAACACAGGTTGATTGATTTAGGACCTACACTGATGTAGTATGACCTCATTTTAACTAATTACATTACTCTATTTTCAAATAAGGTCACATTCTGAGGTTCCTTAGACATGAGTTTTTGGAGGAAACTATGCCACCCATTACGCTGAAAAACATTTAACGAGAAAACCCAAAAAGCAACGGACACTTTTATAATGGATTGCTTATTGGGTGAAATTAGGAAGTTAATGTTAATTTTCTGTAGTATGATAGTAGTACTCTTATTATGTAGAAGAATGTTCTTATAGGAAATTCATGTTAATATATAGAGGTGGTGTTGGCAACTTAGTTTCAAATGCTTTAGGAAAACAGAAAGAGAGAGAAAGAAAGGGAACATGAGAGGGAAAGAGAACAGAAACAGAGAGATAGAGACACACAGTAGAAAATATAGACATGTAAGAGAGAAATGGAATGCAAGAAAGTCATGATAAAGTCTTAAGTAGGGCAATCAGGGCAACCCTCATTAGGAAGCTGAAATACAAACAAAAGCTTAAAGGTGCAAGAGAGCTAGCCAATTATATATGTAGAAGAAAGTGTTTCTGGAAGGAGAGACAGATAGAACAATGATGCTAAAACATGAACACGATGGTATACCTGAGAAAGAGTGAGGAGACCAGTGTGGTAGAGTTGGGTGAATAATGCGGCAGTAAAGGACATCTTTACACCCAATCATGTAAGGCCTTTTATGCCATAGAACAGGCTTTGGCTTTTACTTTAAGTGAAATAAGGAACCAAGTCACAGGAGTGATTTGAACTGATTTACATCATAAAGAATTTGACTGCTTTGTTGAGACTAGACTTTAGGAAAGCAAGAATAGAAGAAATTGGACCTTTTTGAAAGTTACTGCAGTAATCCAGTGAAAGATCATGGTAATTCACAAAAAAGTGATTATCTTGTGATATACTTTGAAGGTAAACTCAGCATGATTCCCTGATGGGTGAGCTGTAAGAAGTAAAAGGATACAAGTAAATGAACAACCGGAAAAGTCTCTGTCAACTTAGATGAGAAAGGCTATGGATAGAGAAGCGTGGAGATGAAAGATCATGAGTTCAATTTCAGACAAGTTGACACTGAAAGGTTGAATAGACAGCTATACAAATCTGGACTTTGAGAGGTTAGCCTGCATGGCCTAGAAATATAAATGTTGAAATTGTCAGCAAATAGATGGTATTTATACCATAGAAAGAGGTGAGATAATGAAGGAAATGACTATAGATAGAAGAGTCAAAGGTCTAAAAATGGAAGAAGAGGAAGAATGCAGAGAGACTGAGATGCAACAATCAGAAAGATAGGAAGAAAACAGAGAGGGTTGTATTAGAAGCAGGACTGGTAACTATTATGGACCTAGCTCAAAAAAATGTGAACTCTTGTTAAAAATGTATTTAAAATTTCAAGACAGTGACAGCAGAACACTACACCATATACAGAACTCTTCTAAGCCCAGGGTCTTTTGTGACTGCACAGATCACAGATCTCATTCCAATGAACCTGGCCCTGATCTCAAACTGAGAGAGAGAGAGAGAGAGAGAGAGAGAGAGAGACAGAGAGAGAGAGAGAGAGAAATCAATCATTTCAAAAGCTACCAATGGGTTACATAAGATGAGAACTGAGAGTTAATCAGTGGATTAATCAGTGTGGATATAACTGTTGACTTGAACTAATTTCTGTTGAATGATGCTGGCAAAATCCTGATAGGAGTAGGTTAAATAATGAATAGGAGGAGGGTAATCTGAAGCAGTGAATATAAACAAATCTTTTGAGGAGTTTTCCTGCTAAGGAGAGGAGGCAGGAATTGTCAAAAATATAGTCTTCTTTTCTTTTCTTTTTAAAGATGGAAAAGATAATAGAAAGTTTTTAGGGTAAAGGGAATGATCCACTAAGAGTATGAAAAATAGAGAGAGGGAAATTGTGGAGCAAAGTCATTGAGTAGGTGAGAAAGTATGTGCTCTAATAAATAAATAAGGTGATAAGATTTTCTTTCAGGTACCCTGAAAATTTATCTATCTTGACAGACCAGAAGTCAAAATACGTAGTTAGAAAGGAGGATATTGTCACTGCTATGGTTTGTTAACTGACTGTAAGGAAGCAAGGGATTTGGGAACATATAAAGCTAGTAGTTGTAATGACTGAATCTGGAGAATAGAGTTTAATTTTAGAAGAGTTGAGTGTATGATGAAGATATATTGAACCAAGAATATCTACCAGGAAATTGAAAATGTCAGAGAATCTGGTTGGTGGAGAGGAGGGTTGAGGGGTAGAGAGAGTGTAGGTTTTTCTCTTCAGGCTCTGCCTCCATCCTAAGCTGTGCTCCTGCAGCAGCAGCAATGTAGGTTCCTCCTCCCTTAGTGGGAAACTGGGAATGTTAACCCCTCTTGTCCAAGGAGAATGAAGGTAATCCTTGTTACTTAATTAATCATTCTTTCTTTTCACCATTTTATCCCAGTTTGGGGAAGTATGTAACAGCATCAGAATGACAAAACCTCAAATGAGAGCTATTAGAAAAAATATTAACTGTATCTTTGTGGAATTTACAGATGGCAGTATCTAGTGTTTGCATCGGTGCTGTGATGAGAGATACAGATCAACAACTTTGATCATGTGTTAATAATTGTTGCAAATTCTTGATTGTTTTTTGGTACCTCTCTACATTTGTACATGTTTAAAATTTCAATAGTAGAAAGTAAAAAGAAAATTGAATGCCCTTTCTCACAAAGATATCCACCTGAATCAATATAGCTCTCCAACTCACCCCCAAAATATAGTTCCTTAGTTCACAGGTGTCTGAGAACTTTGCCAAAGTTTTGCTTTATTTGGGGATAAAGAATAAAACTGAAAAGAACCTCACTACCTAATAAGAAAATGGGTATAAACTACAGAATCATAGTTTATCTTGAGCCCATTAGAAAGCTACAATTAGAAGATGACCAGCAATCCTACTTCTGGGTGTATATCTGGAGAAAACCATAATTCGAAAAGGTACATGCATCCCAATGTTCATTGTGGCACTATTTACGATAGCAAATAATAATACAAATGAACACATATACAAAACAGAAATAGACCCACAGACATTAAAAAAAAAAAAAAAATCCTTATGGTTACCAAAGGGTAAAAGAGGAGGAGGAGTAAATTAGGAGTTTGGGATTAACATATACACACTACTATATATAAAATAGTTAACCAAAAAGGACATACTGTATAGCACAGAGAACTATATAAATACTCAATATTTTGCAATAACCTATAAGGGAAAAGAATCTGAAAAAGTATATATATATATATATATATATATATATGGAGAGGAGAGAGAGAGAGAGAGAGAGAGAAATAAAAATTAATTAATTAATTAATACTTGGTATTAAAGTTTTTTAAAAAGTTTATTTTAAAAAAAGGCAAAGCTTGTTTATACCTTGATTAAGAAAGTGCAGTAGCTTAAGTAACCAAAGGATATGTATTATGAAAAACAATAACAACTGAATTAATAAAGTAACCATTAGAAGGCAAAAAAAAAAAGTTGCTGGCTTAAAAAGTAAAGAATGGTATCCTGAGCCAAGGAATACAGATGAGTCTGGAAAAACTGAGGAGACACTTTCTCCATTAGAGCCACCAGAATGTAACACAGCCCTGTAAGCTCCTTAATATTAGCCCAATAACACCCATTTCCAACTTCTGACCTCCAGCAATATAAGATAATAAATTTGTGTTGCTTTAAGCCACACATTTTGTGATAATTAGTTGCAGCATCAAGAGGAAAGTAACACATTATCTAAAGTCATTTCTAAGGTAATATAACTGTAATTATTATGTTTTATAGGTTATATAAAATTTTGAAATTAACTGTTAATGCTTATTTCTTTATGCAACAAAATATCCCATTGATAAGACTAAAAAAACAAAAACAAAAACCTTTCAACATGATTTAATTATAGATTATACAAAAACATATAGTCAAAGCTGGGTACAGAGAAGTAAAAATTTAGGGGTTTGGGGCACATTGGGGAATAGATATAAAAATGATTTAGTTTCAAATATATTGTTATATGAAGTAGGGGAATTATTCATCAGTCTGTTGGAAATATTTCTTGGAGCTCAAGAAATAAAAAGGTTTACAATCTAAAATTTTAGTTGTGTGATGTTGGTTACTTATATGTTCAGATTATGAAAGTTCCAGAAAATATGAGAAAAATAAAGGAATAAAATAGAAGTTCTGAGAATGAAATAAGCAGGCAGAAAAATATCAAATTATGACCCTGGACATGAAAAAATCATAATAGGTAATTATCACAATGACATAGAACAAAAGAATACTGAGAAGAAGAATACATTCTCCAATAATGTAAAGAGGCTGAAGACAAGGAGAAGTCTATGAAATTTTGCAACTATAAAGCTCAGGTTAACTTCAGAGAAATAACTGAAAAATTCTGTATACTGAAGACATATATGATTTTGAGGATTGATTCAATGGTGAAGTGGAGGTAGCAAAAGCTTTCAAACATAAGAAAGAAATTTTGGGGAGGGATAAAAAAATCAAGGACAAACTTGATGCAAATATTTAGATGATATAACACATCTAAGCTCCTGTTATCTGTAGCAAGAACTGTCTTTCTTACTTCACCTATTTCACAAAGGCCTTGTCAAGGCCTGTGAGAGCCCATATGATGTGGCTATTGGCTTATTCTCTGACCTCTTTCCTATATATCTCCTCTTTCTTCCCTACAATCCAATCATATTTGTCTAACGCAGTATCTTATATCTGTACCTTTAAAATATATCTCAGGATTTTTCTACTTATTCCTGCTACATGATAGATGTGTGGCTTTAGAGTGTTCTTCACCAGAGGAGAGTGTGAGGAAATCATGTGTGGTCTCAACCTCCTTCAGATCCTATTAGCCCTATTACTCACAAAGGTCCAAAGTAAACCCAAGGCAGACTGAAATTCCTTCCATGTGCTTGAGAAAGAAAAACAAATCAGGCTTGGGGAGCATTCATAACCTCTATCCCACTGACTTTATCTTCCCTCCAATAATCTGTTCTCCATAACTTTATAAATGCTATTTTATTAAAAGGTGAATTCTACCATGTCCATTTCAAGCTTAAAACTTTTAATGATTCTCCATTGGTAGCAAGATAATTTCCTTATTACCTGTCTATATTAATCATCATCCACTTTCTACAAGGGTGCATGTAATTCAACCACCTTTATAAATGAACTCACTGAATACACCACAGTAGTTCATGCCTCTGTTCTTCTAAGCATGCTATTGCCTTTTCTCATAATGTGCTTATTCTCATATTAGTGAGCTCCTTTCAAAATCCAGCCGATGTCCTTGTTTTTTGTAATGTTATCCCTGTCCTCTCCCTTAGAAAGTCAATCACCTTTCTGGCTTGTACAACATTATCTTATTTATTTTCTTTATTTTTTAATTTATTATACTATATGGAAACTAAATAATTTATTCACTCTATTATTCCCAATACTAGACTATGAGTGCTTTGCAGGTCCTGTCCATGTCTTATTTATTGTGATTCTATCACCCATCCCAATATCTATTGTGTAATATGTTGTAAAGTATTTGCTGAATTTAATTGTAGTGAAAGGAATTTAATCACTTGAAGTCTGTGGAGTTTTTAGAAATGGTAATTATAAGGAAGGAACATTTAGTTTGTATTTCAATACTGGGTAAGTTTGGAGGAAATCATCTTTTGACCAACCAGGAGAATCTTCATGAAAAACATTAAAATTTGAAGTATTGTTTAAATAAAATTATTATTTTTAAAATATTATTTAGATAAAAATTAAAGAGGTGTTTTGAGTTAAGAAATTTTGTAATTGTTTTAATAACTCAGAGAATAAGAATTGAGTTCCAATCTAATAATCTATATAAAAATAGTGTTATCTATCTCTCTTTATAAATATATTTTTGAAATACAAGTCTCTATTCAATTTGGAGGAACTAAGTAATTTTTCAACAGAGAGAGTCAATTAATAAAAGTCAGCTTTTGTGATTTGAGTCATTCTTAATTAAAAAACATTCCAGGAATGGAGTTAAGATGGCGGAAGTGTAGGAGGATGTGGAGTTCTCTCTCCACAGATGCAACAGGAATAAATCTATAGATGCAACAATTCTCACAGAACACCAGTTGAACACTAACAGAAGACCTTGGACACCAGAAAGGACTATAAAGATCCCTGCATAACTGGGTAGGATAATAAAAAGAAGGGAGAAGGAGTAGAGGAAGTGGGATGGGACATGCACCCCAGGACTGGGAGCTGAAGCAGAGGAGAGATTCCCAAATTTGGGGAAACCCTCTCTGTAATGGGGAAATCGATTGGGACAGAAGGGAGGCATTTGAGGCTGTAGGAAGTGAAGTGGCCAATCTGTGGCAGATGGGACAGAGTAAGAAATACACAGATGGTCCGTACCACAACCCTACATGTCCTGGACTGTGATGCGTGTTCACAGGTGTGCAAGGGGGTTAGGAGCTGGAGTGTGGGGATTCGAGAACAGGCCCGGAGTGAGAACTACTGTTGGTTGTGGGAAGATGGACTGAGGGGATGGAAGGGAGGAAATCTGCAGCAGGGAATGCCTATGGAGGAAGACTGGACTGCCATGAAAGCAGGGCACTACTGATGAGTTACATGCAGGGAGAGGAGTCAGTCACTACTGTAGCCTCTCTCTCCTCACATACCGGCTCCTGCTGACAAAGCCCTCCTAGGGCTGGCTCTTGTGTGCTGGCTGCTGAGCAATTAAAAAAAAAAAACCCTCAGTGCTGGTTCTCGTGTGCTTTATGCTGGGCACCAGAAAAGACCCTCACTAGGGCCATATCTCTTGTGCCTGTGGCCACCAGCATCCCTGCTCATTTGGCGCTGTTGGGGCTCCCGTAACCCAAGAAGTCATACCACCTCTGTGCCCTGTACTCACTGGGGCACACCCAAGAGCTCCAAGGCAGCCTCAGGACCAGATTCCTGTGGGTGGACCACACACAGATGTGGGGATAAAATCAAAGCTGGACCCCAGGGATGGGGTGAATAAGGAAGAGGATTGAAAATATTTCCATCAGCTGTACAAGATGCAGATCAAATCCCTGCAATCAGACCCTAGGTAGACCCTGCATCTGCGGTATATCTGAGTAGACAATGAGCATTTCCACGAATGAAAATGGTCTAGCTCTGACAGCTCTGGACTTTGGGGGCAAGCAAACACAGGCACTGGGCCAGACCAGAGTCTGAGTGGTCCCCACAGGGCCCAAAACAAGTCCAGAGACCAACCAAGAGGCAGAGGAGAGCCTCTTGGGGAGGCCGAGGTAGGCTGTGGCTCATGGTGTGTGCAAGGGCACTTACAGCTGAGACACCAGAGAAACATAATTATTAATATTAATTTTATCATGTTTTGATTCATCCTGTTGTTGGTTCTGGCATTTTTTTTTTTGGTCTGTTGTTTTAGTTTTTTGTTTTTATTTTTCTTTTTTATTTAGTTTCTTGAGATCTTCATGTTTTATAATATTTTTTTATTTTTTTTATATATTTCTATTTTTACTGTATTTTCTGTTGTTCTGTGTTCTTTTCCCTTATTTTTTTCTTCTTCTTTTTCTTTAATATAGTTTTTAAATTTTTTATATTTCCATTTCTGCTTTGCTTTTCTATTATTCTGTTTTTTTCCTTTTTTATTTTATTTTTATTATATTATATATATATATATTTTTTTTTTAAATCATTTTTATTGGTTTGTTCTGTTTTCTTGCTTTATTCTTCAGTTGGTACACTGCTTTGGTTTTGTTTTTAGGTTTTGTGCTTTTCTTAGTTCTGATTCTAAGAGTTTGATTTCATTTTTGGGTTCTTCTGTTTGGTTATTTTCTTCCTTTTTGTTTTATTTGGTTCTGTTTTTGTTTCTTTTGTGTGTGTGTGTGTTTCCTTGTTTCTTTTTTTCTTTGTTTAATTGTGTTTTTACCATTTCTCTTGGGTTTTGTTTGACTTGCTTTTCCTTTTTTTTTTTCTTTCTTTAATATATTTTTTGTTTTATTTTTATATATTTCTATTTCTACGTTGCTTTTCTGTTGTTCTGTCTTCTTTCCCCTTTCTCTTTTTCTTTTTTTCTTTTATCATTTTTGTCAGTTGGTTTTGTTTCTTTGCTTCATTCTTCAGTTGGCTCTCTGCTTTGGTTTTGTTTTTTGATTTTGTGTTTCTGTTAGTTTTCTTTTTAATTGTTTTATTTCATTCTTGGGTTCTTTTTTTTGGTTGTTCTCTTGCATTTGTTTTATTTTGTTATGTTTTTGTTTCTTGTGTGTGTGTGTGTGTGTGTTTCCTTGTTTCTGTTTGTTTGATTTTACTTGTTACCATTTGTCTGGCGTTTTGTTTGACTTTTTTTTTTTTTTTAATCCCCTTTACTGCTAGGATGAGTGACTTGTGGGGTCTTGGTTCCTTGACCGGAAGTCAGGCCTGAGACTCTGGAGTGGGAGCATTGAGTCCAGGACGCTGGACCACTAGAGAATTCCTGGCCCCAGGGAAGATTAATCGCCGAAAGCTCTCAAGGAGGCCTCTATCTGAATCCAAGGCTTGGCTCCACCCAACTTCCTGCAGCTCCTAGTGCTGAACACCTCACACCAAATAACAAACAAGACAGGAACACAACCCCACCCATCAGCCCACAGACTACCTAAAGTCATGCAAAGCTCACAGACAACCCAAAAACACATCACCTGACATGGCACTGCTCATCACAGGGAAAAGACTCAGCTCCACCCACCAGAACAAGGGCAGCAGTCCCTCCCATCAGGAAGACTATGCAAGACACTGGACCAAAACCACCACTGGGGACAAAGAACAGAAGCAAGAGGAAATACGACCCTGCAGACTATGAAAAGGAGACCTCAAATACTGTAAATTAGACAAAATGAGAAGAAGATAAATATCTTACAGGCAAAGAGCAAGATAAAACCCCATAAAACCAAATAAATGAAGAGGAAATAGACAAACTAGCTAAGAAAGAATTCATTGTAATGATGGTAAACATGATCCAAAATCTCGGAAGTATAAAAGAGAAAATACAAGAAAAGTTTAACAAGGACCTAGCAGAAAAAAAGAGCAAACAAACAATAATGAACAACACAATAACTGAAATTAAAAATACTCTAGAAGGAATCAATAACAGGAAAAAAATGAGGCAGAAGAAGGGATAAGTGACCTAGAAGATAGAATAGAGGAAATAACTGCCTCAGAGCACAATAAAGAAAAAAAGAATGAAAAGAATGGAGGACAGACTCAGAGACATCTGGGAAAATATTAAGCACACCAGAATTCGAATTATAGGTATCCCAGAAGACAAAGAGAAAAAGAAAGGGTGAAAGAATATATTTGAAGAGATTATAGTGGAAAATTCTCCAACATGGGAAAGGAAATAATCATTCAAGTTCACAAAGTGCAGAGAGTCCTATACAGTATAAACCTAAGGAGAAACATGCCGAGACACAAAATAATCAAAATAACAAAAATTAAACATAAAGAAAAAAATATTAAAAGCAGCAAAGGAAAAGATCTAATAACATACAAGGGAATCCCCATAAGGTTAACTGCTGGTCTTTCAGCAGAAACTCTGCAGGCCAGAAGAGAGTGGCAGGATATACTTAAAGTGATGAAAGGGAAAAATCTACAACCAAGATAACGCTACCCAGCAAGGATCTCATTCAGATTCAACAGAGAAATCAAAAGCTTTACAGACAAGCAAAATTGAAGAGAATTCAGCACCACTAAACCAGCTTCACAACAGATGCTAAAGGAACTTCTCTAGGTGGCAAACACAAGAAAAGGAAAAGACCTACAAAAACAAACCTAAAACAATTAAGAAATTGGTAATAGGAATATATATAGCAAAAATTACCATAAATGTATATGGATTAAATGCTCCAACCAAAAGACAAAGACTGGCTGAATGGATACCAAAACAAGACCTGTATATATGCTGTTTACAAGAGACCCACTTCAGACCTAGGAACACATACAGACTGAGAGTGAGGGGATGGAAACAGACATTCTATGCAAATGGAAATCACAAGAAATCTGGAGTAGCAATACACATATCAGACAAAATAAACTTTAAAATAAAGACTATTACAAGAGACAAGGAAGGACACTACATAATGATCAAGGGATCAATCCAAAAAGAAGATATAACAGTTGTAAATATTTATGAACCCAACATAGGAGCACCTTAATACATAAGGCAAATGCTAACAGCCATAAAAGGGGAAATCGACAGTAACACTTTAATAGAAAGGGACTTTAACACCCCACTTACAACAAAGGACAGATCATACAAACTGAAAATACATAAGGAAACAAAAGTTTTAAATGACATGATAAACCAGATTGGTTTAATTGTTATTTCTAGGACAGTCCACCCAAAAGAGGCAGAATACACTTTCTTCTCAAGTGCACATGGAACATTCTCCAGGATAGATCACATCTTGGGTCACAAATCAAGCCTTGGTAAATTTTAGAAAATTGAAATCGTATTAGGCAACTTTTCCAAACACAATGCTATGAGACTAGATATAAATTACAGGAAAAAAAATGTAAAAAATACAAACTCAAGGAGGCTAAACAATACACTACTAAATAACAAAGAAATCACTGAAGAAATCAAAAAATACATAGAAACAAATGGCAGTGAAAACACGATGACCTAAAATCTATGGGATGCAGCAAAAACAGTTCTAAGAGGGAAGTTTATAGCAATATAATCCTACATCAAGAAACAAGAAAAATCTCAAATAAACAACCTAAACTTACACCTAAAGCAACTAGGGAGGGAATAACAAAAACAAAAACCCAAATTGAGCAGAAGGAAAGAAATCATAAAGATCAGATCAGAAATAAATGAAGAAGAAATAAAGTAAAAAATAGCAAAGATCAATAAAACTGAAAGCTGGTTCTTTGAGAAGATAAACAAAATTGATAAACCATTAGCCAGCCTCATCAGGAAAAAAAGGGAGAAGACTCAGATCAACAAAATTAGAAATGAAAAAGGAGAAGTAACAACTGAGACTGCAGAAATACAAAGGATCAAGAGAGACTACTACAAGAAACTATAAGCCAATAAAATGGGTAACCTGGAAGAAATGGACAAATTCTTAGAAAAGTACAAGACTGAACCAGGAAGAAATAGAAGATATGAACAGACCAATCACAAGCACTGAAATTGAAACAGTGATTAAAATCTTCCAACAAACAAAAGCCCAGGGCCAGATAGCTTCACAATTGAATTCTATCAAATATTTAGAGAAGAGCTAACACCTATCCTTCTCAAACTCTTCCAAAATATAGCAGAGGGAGGAACACTCCCAAACTCATCCTATGAGGCCACCATCACCCTGATATCAAAACCAGGCAAAGATGTCACTAAAAAATAATTATAGGCCAATATCACTGATGAACATAGATTCAAAAATCTGCAAAAAAATACTAGCAAACAGAATACAACAGCACATTAAAAGGATCATGCACCGTGATCAAGTGAGGTTTATCCTAGGAATGCAAGGATTCTTCAATATATGCAAATCAATCAGTGTGATACACCATATTAATAAATTGAAGAATAAAAACCATATGATCATCTTAATAGATGCAGAAAAAGCTTTTGATAAAATTCAACACCATTTTATGATAAAAAAAAAAAACCTCCAGAAAGTGGGCACAGAGGGAACTTACGTCTACATAATAAAGGCCATAAATGACAAACTCACAGCCAACATCATTCTCAATGGTAAAAAACTGAAAACATTTCCTCTAAGATCAGGAACAAGGCAAAGGTGCCCACTCTCACCACTATTATTCAGCATTCATTTGGAAGTTTTAGCCACGGCAAACAGAGAAGAAAAAGAAATAAAAGGAATCCAAATTGGAAAAGAAGAAGTAAAACTCTCACTGTTTACAGATTACATGATGCTATACATAGAAAATCCTAAAAATGCCACCAGAAAACTACTAGAGCTAATCAGTGAATTTGGTAAAGTAGCAGGATACAAAATTAGTGCACAGAAATCTCTGGCATTCCTATATTCTAGCAATGAAAAATCAGAAAGAGAAGTTAAGAAAACACTCCTTTTTACCACTGCAACAAAAAGAATAAAATACCTAGGAATAAACTTTCCTAAGGAGGCAAAAGACCTGTATTCAGAAAACTATAAGACACTGATGAAAGAAATTAAAGACAATACAAACAGATGGAGAGATATACCATGTTCTTGGATTGTAAGAATCAACATTGTGAAAATGATTATACTGCCCAAAACAATCTACAGATTCAATGCAATCCCTGTCAAATTACCAATGGCATTTTTCACAGAACTAGAACAAGAAATTTTACAATTTGTATGGAAACACAAAAGACCCTGAATAGCCAAAGCAATCTTGAGGAAAAAAAAAACAGAGCAGGAGGAATCAGGCTCCCTGACTTCAGACTGTACTACAAAGCTACAGTAATCAAGACAATATGGTACTGGCACAAAAACAGAAATATAGATCAATGCAACAGGATAGAAAGCCCAGAGATAAACCCATGCATGTATGGTCACATTATCTTTGACAAAGGAGGTAAGGATATAAAATAAGGAAAAAACAGCCTCTTCAATAAGTGGTACTGGGAAAACTGGATAGCTACATGTAAAAGAATGAAATTAGAACACTTCCTAACACCATCCACAAAAATAAACTCAAAATGGATTAAAGACCTAAATGTAAGACCAGATACTATAAAACTCTTAGAGGAAAACATAGGCATAACACTCTATGACAAAAATCACACTAAGTTCCTTTTTGACCCAGCTCCTAGAGCAATGGAAATTAAAAAATAAATAAATAAAAATGGGACCTAATTAAACTTAAAAGCTTTTGCACAGCAAAGGAAACCATAAACAAGATGAAAAGACAACTCTCAGAATGGGACAATATATTTGCAAATGAAGCAACTGACAAAGGATTAATCTCCAAAATTTACAAGCAGCTCATACAGCTCAATATCAAAAAAACGAACAACCCAATCCAAAAATGGGCAGGAGACCTAAATGGACATTTCCCTAAAGAAGATATACAGATTGCCAACAAACACATGAAACAATGCTCAACATCACTAATTATTAGAGAAATGCAAATCAAAACCACAATGAGGTATCACCTTACACCATTCAGAATGGCCATCATCAGAAAATCTAGAAACTATAAATCCTGGAGAGTGTGTGGAGAAAAGTTTACCCTCCTGCACTGTTTGTGGGAATGTAAATTGATACAGCCACTATGGAGAACATTATGGAGGTTCTTTAAAAAAGTATAATAGAACTACCATATGATCCAGCATTCCCACTGCTGGGCATATACCCTGAGAAACCATAATTCAAAAAGATACATATACCACAATGTTCTTTGAATCACTACTTACCATAGCTGGGACATGAAAGCAACCTGAACATCCATTGACAGATGAATGGATAAAGAAGATGTGTTACATATATACAATGGAATATTACTCAGCCCTTAAAAGGAACAAAATTGAGTTATTTGTAATGAGTTGGATGGACCTAGAGATAGTCATACAGATTGAAGTAGGTCAGAAAGAGAAAAACAAATGTGTGCTAATGCATATATATGTAATCTAAAAAAATGGTACTGATGCACCTACTGGCAGGGAAGGAATAAAGATGCAGATGTAGAGAACGGACTTGAGGACACAGTGGGGGAAGGGGAACTGGGACAAAGAGAGTAGCATTGACACATATACATTACCAAATGTAAAATGGATGGCTAGTGGCAAGCTGCTGCATAGAATAGGGATGTCAACTTGACGCTTTGTTACAACCTAGAGGGGTGGGAAAGGGAGGGTGAGAGGAAGTACCAAGAGGGAAGGGATATGGGGATATACGTATACATAAAGCTGATTCACTTTATTGTACAGCAGAAACTAACACAACATTGTAAAGTAGTTATACCCCAATAAAGATGTGAAAAAAAATAGAGAAAAAAAAAGCATTCCAATTGAATACAGAAAATAGCATACGCCAGAGGAGATAAATCCAGAAGATAAAAATAATTTTAATTATGAAGTTTAGGCAAATGCTTTCTCATGATCAACGGCTATTTGATGCTCATTCTATCATTTCCAAAGTGACCATTTCAAATTCACAGAAATTTGAAGCTTAGAAGCAGTTTATTTTATAATGCCTTGGTTTTCAAAGTTTTAAAAGTTGTCATTTAAGCAAATAGATTATTTCTAGAGATTGTAAATGGCACCATTTTGTTTTAGACTAGCCAGTCCCTGAACACACTGGTCAGGGCTTATCAAATATGAAGAGCAGGGAGGGCACAGATCAGGAAAGATCTCACTTTAATTTTCTGTGCTGTTGCCATTATTGATTAGGTTTTGCATATTTGTAAGAATGATGTGAGACATGAGAGTATTAGAAGACTAAAGTAGATTTTAAAAAGCTGCTTTCATAAGGTTGTGACTCAATATTTATATTAGAAAATTGAGGATGCAGATAGAAAGTCTCCACTTCTTGTGGTTTTGGAGATTAGATAATCTACAGCTGTTATCACCAGAGAACATTCCAGTATGTATAATAATTATATCAGTTAAAACAGAGATAAAGGTTTTTTATGTTCAAGTCAACACTAACAAACAGGCAGGTAAATCTTGATAGTAGAATTGATTAAGAAACTTTTGTCATATTTACATTTCATTTCTGAAGTTCTGAAAATTTTGTCTTTGTAAAGCAAATCATCTGAATTTCCTCTTTTTTTTCTTTTACTCCATGATAATTTTTTACTACTGTTTCATTTACGTCATAGTTTTTTTTTGTTTTTAACATCTTTATTGGAGTATAATTGCTTTACAATGATGTGTTAGTTTCTGCTTTATAACAAAGTGAATCAGTTATACATATACATATGTTCCCATATCTCTTCCCTCTTGCATCTCCCTCCCTCCTGCTCTCCCTATCCCACCCCTCTAGGTGGTCACAAAGCACAGAGCTGATCTACCTGTGCTATGTGGTTGCTTCCCACTAGCTATCTATTTTACGTTTGGTAGTGTATATAAGTTCATGCCACTCTCTCACTTTGTCACATCTTACCTTTCCCCCTCCCCATATCCTCAAGTCCATTCTCTAGTAGGTCTGTGTCTTTATTCTCATCTTGCCACTAGGTTCTTCATGACCTTTTTTTTTTTCCTTAGATTGCATATATATGTGTTACCATACTGTATTTGTTTTTCTCTTTCTGACTTACTTCACTCTGTATAAGACTCTAACTCCATCCACCTCACTACAAATAACTCCATTTCATTTCTTTTTATGGCTGAGTAATATTCCATTGTATATATGTGCCACATCTTCTTTATGCATTCATCCAATGATGGGCACTTAGGTTGCTTCCATGTCCTGGCTATTGTAAATAGAACTGCAATGAACATTTTGGTACATGACTCTTTTTGAAATACGGTTTTCTCAGGGTATATGCCCAGAAGTGGGATTGCTGGGTCGTATGGTAGTTCTATTTTTAGTTTTTTAAGGAACCTCCATACTGTTCTCCATAGTGGCTGTATCAATTTACATTCCCACCAACACTGTAAGAGTGTTCCCTTTTCTCCACACCCTCTCCAGCACTTATTGTTTCTAGATTTTTTTGATTATGGCCATTCTGACCGGTGTGAGATGATATCTCATTGTAGTTTTGATTTGCATTTCTCTAATGATTAATGATGTTGATCATTCTTTCATGTGTCTGTTGGCCATCTGTATATATTCTGTGGAGAAATGTCTATTTAGGTCTTCTGCCCATTTTTGGATTGGGTTCTTTGTTTTTTTGTTATTGAGCTGCATGAGCTGCTTGTAAATCTTGGAGATTAATCCTTTGTCAGTTGCTTCATTTGCAAATATTTTCTCCCATTCTGAAGGCTGTCTTTTGGTCTTGTTTATGGTTTCCTTTGCTGTGCAAAAGCTTTTAAGTTTCATTAGGTCCCATTTGTTTATTTGTGTTTTTATTTCCATTTCTCTAGGAGCTGGGTCAAAAAGGATCTTGCTGTGATGTATATCATAGAGTGTTCTTCCTACGTTTTCTTCTAAGAGTTTGATAGTGTCTGGCCTTACATTTAGGTCTTTAATCCATTTTGAGTTTATTTTTGTGTATGGTGTCAAGGAGTGTTCTAATTTTATACATTTACATGTAGCTGTCCAGTTTTCCCAGCACCACGTATTGAAGAGGCTGTCTTTTCTCCACTGTATATGCTTGCCTCCTTTATCAAAGATAAGGTGACCATATGTGCATGGGTTTATCTCTGGGCTTTCTATCCTGTTCCATTGATCAATGTTTCTGCTTTTGTGCCAGTACCAAACTGTCTTGATTACTGTAGCTTTGTAGTACAGTCTGAAGTCAGGGAGCCTGATTCCTCCAGCTCCATTTTTCGTTCTCAAGATTGTTTTGGCTATTTGGGGTCTTTTGTGTTTCCATACAAATTGTGAAATTTTTGTTCTAGTTCTGTGAAAAATGCCAGTGGTGGTTTGATAAAGACTGCAATGAATCTGTAGATTGCTTTGGGTAGAAGAGTCATTTTCACAATGTTGATTCTTCCAATCCAAGAACATGGTATATCTCTCCATCTATTTGTATCATCTTTAATTTTTTCATCAGTGTCTTATAATTTTCTGTATACAGGTCTTTTGTCTCTTTAGGTAGGTTTATTCCTAGGTATTTTATTCTTTTTGTTGCAATGGTAAATGGGAGTGTTTTCTTAATTTCACTTTCAGATTTTTCATCATTAGTATATAGGAATGCAAGAGATTTCTGTGCATTAATTTTGTATCCTGCTACTTTACCAAACTCATTGATTAGCTCTAGTAGTTTTCTGGTAGCATGTTTAGGATTCTCTATGTATAGTATCATGTCATCTGCAAACAGTGACAGCTTTATTTCTTCTTTTCTGATTTGGATTCCTTTTATTTCTTTGTCTTCTCTGATTGCTGTGGCTAACACTTCCAAAACTATGTTGAATAATAGTGGTGAGAGTGGGCAACCTTGTCTTGTTCCTGATCTTAGTGGAAATGGTTTCAGTTTTTCACCATTGAGGACAATGTTGACTGTGGGTTTGTCATATATGGCCTTTATTATGTTGAGGAAAGTTCCCTCTATGCCTACTTTCTGCAGGGCTTTTATCATAAATCAGTATTGAATTTTGTCAAAAGCTTTCTCCGTATCTATTGAGATGATCATATGGTTTTTCTCCTTCAATTTGTTAATATGGTGTATCACGTTGATTGATTTGCACATATTGAAGAATCCTTGCATTCCTGGAATAAACCTCACTTGATCATGGTGTATGATCCTTTTAATGTGCTGTTGGATTCTGTTTGCTAGTATTTTGTTGAGGATTTTTGCATCTATGTTCATCGGTGATATTGACCTGTAGATTTCTTTCTTTGTAACATCTTTGTCTGGTTTTGGTATCAGGGTGATGGTGGCATCCTAGAATGAGTTGGGGAATGTTCCGCTCTCTGCAATATTTTGGAAGAGTTTGAGAAGGATAGGTTTTAGCTGTTCTCTAAATGTTTGATAGAATTCTCCTGTGAAGCCATCTGGTCCTGGGCTTTTGTTTGTTGGAAGATTTTTAATCACAGTTTCAATTTCAGTGCTTATGATTGTTCTGTTCATATTTTCTATTTCTTCCTGGTTCAGTCTCGGCATGTTGTGCATTTCTAAGAATTTGTCCATTTCTTCCAGGTTGTCTATTTTATTGGCATAGAGTTGCTTGTAGTAATCTCTCATGATCGTTTGTATTTCTGCAGTGTCACTGGTTACTTCTTTTTCATTTCTAATTCTATTGATGTGAGTCTTCTCCCCTTTTTTCTTGATGAGTCTTGCTAATGGTTTATCAATTTTGTTTATCTTCTCAAAGAACTAGCTTTTAGTTTTATTGATCTTTGTTATTGTTTCCTTCATTTCTTTTTCATTTATTTCTGATCTGATCTTTATGATTTCTTTCCTTCTGCTAACTTTGGGTTTTTTTTGTTCTTCTTTCTCTAATTGCTTTAGGTGCAAGGTTAGGTTGTTTATTCGAGATGTTTCCTGTTTCTTGTTGTAGGCTTGTATTGCTATAAACTTCCCTCTTAGAACTGCTTTTGCTGTATCCTATAGGTTTTGGGTCTTCGTGTCTGCATTGTCATTTGTTTCTAGGTATTTTTTGATTTCCCCTTTGTTTTCTTCAGTGATTGCTTCGTTATTAAGTAGTGTATTGTGTAGCCTCCGTGTGTTTGTATTTTTTACAGATCTTTTCCTGTAATTGATATCTAATCTCATAGCATTGTGGTCGGAAAAGATGCTTGATACAATTTCAATTTTCTTAAATTTACCAAGGCTTGATTTGTGACCCAAGATATGGTCTATCCTGGAGAATGTTCCCTGAGCACTTGAGAAAAATGTGTATTCTGTTGTTTTTGGGTGGAATGTCCTATAAATATCAATTAAATCCATCTTGTTTAATGTATCATTTAAAGCTTGTGTTTCCTTATTTATTTTCATTTTGGGTGATCTGTCCATTGGTGAAAGTGGGGTGTTAAAGTCCCCTACTATGATTGTGTTGTTGTCAATTTCCCCTTTTATGGCTGTTAGTATTTGCCTTATGTATTGAGGTGCTCCTATGTTGGGTGCATAAATATTTACAATTGTTATATCTTCTTATTGAATCGATCCCTTGATCATTATATAGTGTCCTTCTTTGTCTCTTGTAATAGTCTTTATGTTAAATTCTATTTTGTCTGATATAAGAATTGCTACTCCAGCTTTCTTTTGATTTCCATTTGCATGGAATATCTTTTTCCATCCCCTCACTTTCAGTCTGTATGTGTCCCTAGGTCTGAAGTGGGTCTCTTGTAGACAGCATATATATGGGTCTTGTTTTTGTATCCATACAACCAGTCTGTGTCTTTTGATGGGAACATTTAATCCATTTACATTTAAGGTAATTATCAATATATATGTTCCTATTCCCATTTTCTTAAATGTTTTGGGTTTGTTATTGTAGGTGTTTTCCTTCTGTTGTGTTTCTTCCTTAGAGTAGTTCCTTTAGCATTTGTTGTAAAGCTAGTTTGGTGGTGCTGAACTCTCTCAGCTTTTGCTTGTCTGTAAAGTTTTTAATTTCTCTATCAAATCTGAATGAGATCCTTGCTGGGTAGAGTAATCTTGGTTGTAGGTTTTTCTCCTTCATCACTTTAAGTATATCCTGCCACTCCCTTCTGGCTTGCAGCGTTTCTGCTGAAAGATCAGCTGTTAACCTTATGGGGATTCCCTTGTGTGTTATTTGTTGTTTTTCCCTTGCTGCTTTTAATATGTTTTCTTTATATTTAATTTTTGCTAGTTTGATTAATATGTGTCTTGGCGTGTTTCTCCTTGGATTTATCCTGTATGGGACTCTCTGTGCTTCCAGGACTTGATTAACTATTTCCTTTCCCATATTAGGGAAGTTTTCAACTATAATCTCTTCAAATATTTTCTCAGTCCCTTTCTTTTTCTCTTCTTCTTCTGTGACCCCTATAATTCTTATGTTGGTTCATTTAATGTTGTCACAGAGGTCTTTGAGACAGTCCTCAGTTGTTTTCATTCTTTTATCTTTATTCTGCTCTGCAGTAGTTATTTCCACTATTTTATCTTTCAGGTCACTTATCCGTTCTTCTGCCTCAGTTATTATGCTATTGATCCCGTCTAGAGTATTTTTAATTTCATTTATTGTGTTTTTCATCATTGCTTGGTTCCCCTTTAGTTCTTCTAGGTCCTTGTTATATGTTTTTTGCATTTTGTCTATTCTATTTCCAAGATTTTGGATCATCTTTACTATCATTATTCTGAATTCTTTTTCAGGTAGACTGCCTATTTCCTCTTCATTTGTTAGGTCTGGTGTGTTTTTACCTTGCTCCTTCATCTGCTGTGTGTTTTTCTGTCTTCTCATTTTGCTTATCTTACTGTGTTTGGGGTCTCCTTTTTGCAGGCTGCAGATTCGTAGTTCCTGTTGTTTTTGTTATCTGTCCCCAGTGGCTAAGGTTGGTTCAGTGGGTTGTGTAGGCTTCCTGGTTGAGGGGACTAGTGCCTGTGTTCTGGTGGATGAGGCTGGATCTTGTCTTTTTGGTGGGCAGGTCCACGTCTGGTGGTGTGCTTTGGGGTGTCTGTGGCCTTACTATGATTTTAGGCAGCCCCTCTGCTAATGGAAGGGGGTATTTTCCTGTCTTGCTAGTTGTTTGGCATAGGGTGTCCAGCACTATAGCTTGCTGGTCACTGAGTGAAGCTGGGTCTTGTTGTTGAGATGGAGATCTCTGGGAGATTTTCGTCATTTGGTGTTACATGGAGCTGGGAGGTCTCTTGTGGACCAGTGTCCTGAAGTTGGCTCTCCCACCTCAGAGGCACAGCCCTGATGCCTGGCTGGTGCACCAAGAGCCTTTCATCCACCCAGGTCAGAACAAAAGGGAGAAAAAATAGAAAGAAAAAAAAAGAAAGAGGATAAAATAAAATGAGGTTATTAAAATAAAAAAAATAAAAAATAATTATTAAGAAAAAAAAGTTTTAAGTAAAAAAAAATAAAATGGACAGACAGAACACTAGGACAAATGGTAAAAGCAAAGCTATGCCGACAAAATCTCACACAGAAGCATACACATACACACTCACAAAAAGAGGAAAAGGGGGAAAAAATAATATATCTTGCTCCCAAAGTCCACCTCCTGAATTTGGGATGATTCATTGTCTATTCAGGTATTCAACAGATGCAGGTACATCAAGTTGTTTGTGGAGCTTAATCCACTGCTTCTGAGGCTGCTGGGAGAAATTTCCCTTTCTCTTCTTTGTTCGCACAGCTCCCGGGTTTCAGCTTTGGATTTGGACCCGCCTCTGTGTGTAGGTCGCCTGAGGGCGTCTGTTCTTCGCTCAAACAGGATGGGGTTAAAGGAGCAGCTGCTTCAGGGGCTCTGGCTCACTCAGGTCAGGAGGGGAGGGAAGGGTATGGATGCGGGCGAGCCTACAGCGGCAGAGGCCTACATGACGTTGCAGCAGCCTGAGGCGCGCCGTGCATTCTCCCAGCGAAGTTGTCCCTGGATCACAGGACCCTGGTAGTGGCGGGCTGCACAGGCTCCCGGGAGGGGCAGTGTGGAGAGTGACCTGTGCTCGCACACAGGCTTCTTGGTGGTGGCGGCAGCAGCCTTAGCATTTCATCCCGTCTCTGGGGTCCGCGCTGATAGCTGCGGCTCGCACCTGTCTCTGGAGCTCATTTAAGCAGCTCTCTGAATCCCCTCTCCTCGCGCACCAGGAAACAAAGAGGCAAGAAAAAGTCTCTTGCCTGTTCGGCAGCTCCAGACCTTTTCCCGGACTACCTCCCGGCTAGCTGTGGTGCGCTAACCCCTTCAGGCTGTGTTCACGCTGCCAACCCCAGTCCTCTCCCTGCAATCCGACCGTTGCCCGAGCCTCAGCTCCCAGCCCCCGCCCGCCCCGGCGGGTGAGCAGACAAACCTCTCTGGCTGGTGAGTGCTGGTTGGCACCAATCCTCTGTGAGGGAATCTCTCCGCTTTGCCCTCCGCACCCCTGTGGCTGTGTTCTCCTCCGTGGCTCTGAAGCTTCCTCCCTCTGCCACTCGCAGTCTCTGCCCGCAAAGGGGCTTCCTGGTGTGGGAAACCTTTCCTCCTTCATGGCTCCCTCCCACTGGTGCAGGTCCCATCCCTATTCTTTTGTCTCTGTTATTTCTTTTTTCTTTTACGCTTCCCAGGTACGTGGGGAGTTTCTTGCCTTTTGGGAGGTCTGACGTCTTTTGCCAGCGTTCAGTGGGTGTTCTGTAGGAGCAGTTCCACGTGTAGATGTATTTCTGATGTATCTGTGGGGTGGAAGGTGGTCTCCACGTCTTACTCTTCCGTCATCTTCTCCTCTCTCACTGCCATAGTAATTTTTATCTTTATGATACCCAATAATTTACTATTTTCTCTAGGATTATAAAATTGCTTTCCATGAACAGGAATAGTTTACTAGAAAGTGGACTCTGGTGACAACCTGACTGTTGACCTTCTCTCTTTGGATTGTGGATCACCCAGTGGGGGTTTGAAAATCAAGTGGCCACACTAAAATGACAAGTTTATTCTCGGATTTAAGTTTAACTCTCAGCCTACATCAATTTTGCCTCAAATTGTTGAAGAATTCTCAGTGTAGTTCTTGTATAATGACCATAACATGGTCTACATTTATGTTTCTATAACTAATGTACTAAAGGCACACACAAATTACTTCATGCCTGCACTTATTCCATTGCACAGATTATCACATAATTTAAACTCTCAATCCTAGTAAGATATCCCCCTAGAATTAACTTGTAGAGATTTGTTATTATATAATATGGTACCACATATGGAAATTCAAAAAAAAAAAAAAGACAAGCTTTAATCAGACATATCTAGTATCTTTTGAAATTTATTCTAGAAGGTCTAGCTTATAATATTATAATTGACATTTTTATTGACAGCACTGGTGAGAATGATACCTAGTTTGATAAAAACAAAGTATCAATATTTGCTGAATGGTTAAATGGCAGAGAATTTTTCATGATTTGGGTAGCCAGATATCACGTCTTTTGCAAAGGTAAAACTTGAATTTTGAATCATTGCATCATATTTAAGGGAATCTTATATTGGATAGCATTCCCAGATGATAAGGATGTAACTTATATTTTCAAAAACCTAATATTTGTAGCAAAGCATGCTGTAAATTGATGCATTAGAAGCTAGATTGATGCATTAGAAGTTACAACACCAGTCACAGTCACTTTGTAAAACTACTAGGTGCACAACTTGAGGCACAGTTGAGACACATTCCTGCATATCAGGCTTTAAGTTAGACAAATAATCCTGTTCAACTTCCTCTATGTATTTGGTACATAACACAGCATTTTTGGAAACATTACTGAAACAAATGGAAAGTAATTTCAATGATTAGAGTGTGGTGCCTCTGATACAAAGTTAGTGTAAGTTAGGGATCTGAGCACAGTAATTGTGTGTCAGGCTTTGGTTTTCTGAGCAGTTCTGTTTTAGTCATTATTTCTCAAGCTACCTGATGAAGGGTTAGAAAAAAATAATATTTAAAACTTGACATTTTCTTGCCAACAATGTCAGCATTTCATTTCACAGAGATGATTTCAATCTTAAAACAATGAAGCGAATGAATCTTTACTGTTCATGAAGGAACCAATCATTGGAGACAGTACAGTGTAGTGAGAAAAGCACAGATATAGGGTTTAAAGAGCTTTTGTTTTCATCTTAACTCTGTTATAAGCTACATGACCTTAGAATTAGAACTCAGATCTGTAATTTCCTCATTTGTTAAATGACAAAGACAAGCCTAATTTCACAGGATTTGGTGAGAATTAACTGGAATTAAGCATGTATATTGACCAACTCTTGACATGCTCTACTATGCCAGACTTATGCTGCTCTCCACCATTTATACATTGTGACACAGAATACCAGGTTCTCAAAAATCCTGAATGCTGGTAGTAAAGTGCTCAATGCTACTTAGATATGTAATATCCAGATTTTCTGTGTACAATTGTGATATCATACATTGTAATAGGAAAGTTTAGAATTAATAGAGTTTTTTTATTTTCTTGTAAGATCTTTCTTTTCAACCCAATCCAAATCATGTATATTTTCCTCATGTTTTAGCTATACTGGGCACCCATTTGGAAAAAGGGAGAACTAGCATTGCTAATCCCATGCTAGATACTCAATAAACATACTCATTGAATCAGAAAATATGTTCATTATGCCATACTTTATGGTTAAGCTTAATAAAATTTTGAATTAATAAGACTCTATGCCTGGATAATAACTGTTTGCACATTACATTTTTGGATCTGAGTCTAAGATGTAAAATAAAAGGCTTATGGAATTCAAATTTCATTTTTGCATTTCCTAAGATGCTAACCAAGACGGCCTGAAAGTCCCCTTCGGCTTGACTGACTGAACTTCACACTGGAATTTTCCTGACTAGATCTGGGCCCCTAACCTTCCTTTTCTTAGAGCATTTACTTTAGAAAATGTGTAGTTGTAAATTCTTTCTCCGTTCCTTTAAGATGTAAATCTTTTAAAAAGTCTTGTCTTAGTTTTACAAGCCAGGAATGTCTTTCTTAAGGATCTGGAAGCTGTCCGTTTGAAATATGACCAACAAGAAAGATATTACCGTTATCTCCCAGTCTCTGTAGTAGGATAGAAACCTAACTTTGATAAATACCAATTAGCAAACTCAGTTAGCATAATCATAGGGAAAATTTGCTGAGTAATAATTCAATGTGCTAGACACATCCCATTGATCAACCCTCCCCAATTCAATACTTTCCTCTAGTACTTTTCAGTGGCTCATTCCAGCTCTTAGAAACTGTCCTGCTCTTTTTCCAATGCAGTTGAGCTCAATCTCATTTCTGGTTTCTTTCCTCTAATGTAATAATCACGAATAAAGTCTTCCTTGCCTGTTTAACTTTGTCCAGGGCAAATTTTGCTTTGCCAATATGTTCATTTACTTTTGGCCAAAAATAGCCATAAGTAAAGTTAAACTAATTCAAAATAAAATAGTTGAAATTATTTTATTTCTACTAAAAAATTGACCTTTAATGTCATATATACATATATAAGTACCCCTTCCATTTATCATCTAATGAAAGTATTTAACTATGGATTTGAAAATTATGCCATTGCTGTATAAGTCGGTAAAACTGATTACCAATTGGTTGAGATTGAGAGGCATGCCACTTATATTGCTCCAAGACAACATCATAGAAAAAAAAAAACTTCACAATCTTCCTTGAAATGAACTAATGGGCTTAATTCTCACTACTTATATGGGTGGTACAAGGTGTAATCAAGACTAAGTTTGGCCATGGGAAGAGGTGTATTCAATATTTCAACAAGAAATACTATACTGAACTATACTTTCAAAGGAATTATTTTCAGTTCACTTTATCTTTTTCAACACATAGTTCCTCAGCATATGAATATGTGTTATTATAAATATGCTATCAATAGGAAGAATATTATTAAAATAGGCTATTAAATATTATATATATGATGAATATTATAAATATGGACTATTATAGTGGCTGAAACATTTTATAACTAATTTAATAGGCTAACAGCTGAACAAAAAATTAACCTATTTGTATATCAACACTTAAACTCTATTGTTAACTAGAACATGGGGTATTTTGATCAAATCTCACACTTAATGTATGTGTATTATATGTGTATATATTTACACTGTATATAAAATATATTTAATACATATATGACATACAATATATATTATACACACATAAAACAGAAATATATATTTAATCCTTTATGCTGACAATTTATTCAATATGAAGACAAATTTTCTAATCAAACTTGATTTGTAAAATGAAATATAAAAACTGGAATCTGATCTTCCTTTAGTTAGGTGCACACACCCTTTATATGATTTATTTAGAAACTTACATAATTTGTAAACCTATATAATTAAAAATATATTTAGAATTTATTTTATAACGAAGTACTAATATAAACTAGACTCAAGAAAGATCAGAATGTTGTCTACTGTTTTGCAGTCTGTGATAACTTCTTCTCAGGAACAATTATGGAAACCTAAGGAATAATTTGAGATAGAACAGTATTTAACAAGGCTGAAGAAATAACTTTGTAATGTACTCTTAATTCCTCTAATACACGTTTGAAGTCTTTATGATAATATGCAAGTCGACTGGTAAAATTTTCAGAAAAGTTCTCTTTGCCTGACTCATCCCATTGAAATGTGTCACTATGTAATCCATCATCCAGAGATTGCGGACAATACCCCGAAAATTTAAGGGAGAGTGGAGTTTAAAGAAATTACAGTCTTTGGAAAAATAGCAAAAAAAAAAAAAAATTAAAGCAATAAAATTTTCACAGTTAAATTATTATAATAAATCATGTACATGCCACTGATTTACATGAAATGATTATTAGATTTTTCAGTCCCTAAAATTCTGGTGAACAGATTAAATAAAATACAGACTGATATGTAACTATTTAGTTGCAATTCTTTTTTTGGGGGGGAGGCATACACCTAATGGAAACATGAAAATCTGTATATAAAGTTTGTATTAGTTAAGTGTTCTTGGCTATAAACAACACATAATTACATCTAATTTATTATTTTTTTTTAAAGATTGGAGTATTTGGAATATTACTAGGATAAATCACAGAATAGAAAGTGGTAGTACATTTACATTTTAGGAGGTGCCTGATATGGTGCAACTACTTGGTAGCTCAGCAGTCAGGATCTTGGACCACGTTTCCAGATTCACCCTAAAATACAGTTTAAAATACAGTTTAAATACAGTTAAAATAAAAATGTTTATTTTTCCCTGTAATTACCAATTTTCAAAATAAGGAGTTGTGTAAATAGCTCTTTAAATGTGACTTAAAAGATACATTTTTTTCAGAACCTAAGAAACATTCATTTTTTTACTCATTGGTAATATTTCTCTTTCATTAATTCTGGAGTCTAGAGATAAGAAATGATATACTGTGTGATATCAAAGTCAAAGGCTCAGTCTCCCTTCATTTACAAACTTATTAAATATGTATATTGATCTGAGGCTTATTGATTTTGATGTGGCTACACAGAGTTTTAACATATAGGAGAAAATCGCTTGCACCAAATTATTTAGTTGCGGGTCTCCTTTTCATGAGCAAATTTCATGGCTTTTAAACTACTGAAACTTAACATGTAAAAAGTACTGTTGTAGATACCAGTATTGTAGATTTTGCCTTCTAGTTACAGAAAACAACCCAGATTGCACAATATTATATCCAAATGAACAGAAATTCAATGTTAGGTCATGGAAAGAATAGGATTTTAGAGACATTCTAAGTAAGCTAGTAGTTTTGGTAAGTGCTTATCTGAACTTGGAAACAGAATACACACCCAGGCCTAAATTTGGAATATACTAAAAGCTGATTACTTGGCCCTACATGGTCATGAATGAAGAAAAATATATTTAAATACAGAGATTATTATTTTTAAAATTATGAGTTTCCAAGCATGGTGAACACATTCTCCACAAACCACTTTAGTATTTCTTAATTAGGATAATCTCTATGAAAATTTACATATGTTTTCACATTATATTTATAAAACTATTTGCTTATTTAATTAATGAACTTAAATTATTAATTTCATGAGGGAAAAGAAACTATTTGTTCATTACTGTACTTCTGGATGAAGAAATAATATATGTTCTCAATAATGTTGAATGATCTTCAATTCAAGCCCACAAATACTTTTGAAGTACTTATTTTGCACTAGGCAATGTTAAGCAATGGGGATACAACAATGATTAGGATACAAATACTGCTTTTCAAGAGCTTAAGTGTAGAAAATACACCCTTGCATTTGCTGATTGATAACTTAGCAGATGTAGGATGGAAAACATCATGAGCTAGAAAATATTTGATTTAATATAATATGTAATATATCTCTATGTTATTGACTTGGAGAATTTGCAGATGTGTGTACTGACATAGATGTTGCACAGCTATTAACTCAATGAATCAATGAAATGCCATACTGCGGAAGGGAGAAATCTGTTTCTAATGGTTATTGCAGTGCTTATGCTGCATACTCCTCTATGCCACTGGCAATGTTACCATATATATGTCATCATGCAATCATTTCCATTCCAGAAATAAAGTTCTGAACTGTGGCCCTTATTCCATTCTCAGTTTAAAATTTTAGGTTGTGGTTTGTTTCCTTCTCTTTGCACCTTGGAAGTTTCTGTTACCTGCAGGTTAATTTGTAGTCATCAGCCCTATAGTGTACTTCTGTATATTAATTATGCACTTAATATGGGATAGATTCAACTTAGTACTAGTTGAAGTGATTTTATTTTATTTCTATATACTGACCAATCAGATACTTCTTTAGCTCTACTATTGCTCCCTTTTAATCTTTTACTTCAAATTGCAGTTCAGATTTTGTACTTAATCAATGACTTTCCAAATTACCTTGGAAATTAGTTTTCAGAAATCACTAGAACCTAAAGTATCAAATTTGATAGAAAAATATGCATTGTCTAATTCTACCCGTTTAAGCCGTATTCAACCAACCTGAATACCAACAACATCATCCTCAAATTTCCTATTTCAGAATGATTGATTAATCCAACCAAAGGCAATACAAAGAAATCATGAGATTTATTTGCTAGAGACTTCTCCCTGGAAATGTCACTACCCTAACCAAGGAGACGGGTACTTTCCTGTGGCCAACAATCCCAAGTTGCATCTCCAAGGCCTGAACTGTAAGGCACTTCCAGTTAAGAAGCTATGGCTTTTTAATTTTATATACACTAGCTTGACCACCTCTCTTCCATCCATAATAATACAAATTAAAATAAAATAAAGAAATACAAAATAATACAAATTAAAAAAAAAAAAAAAGAAATCTTTTGTCAACCAGAAAAATTGAATCCCCTGAATATGTCTGAAGCTACTTTCAGTCTGTCCCCAGATACAGTCAGAACATCTTTTATTAAGGAGTCATCTATTTAGGGGAAGGCTGCTTTAAATGAATTTATCTGCAGTCCCCTCAACCAGAGCACTCTATATCACAGGCCAGCTTCTCAGCTTGACTTGACCTTGGCTTTCTGATTTCAACTATCCCTGATACCAACCACTGACCTTTAGCAACTGTATTTGCTGACTCCCCATACCCATTATGGCCCAGGGTACTGCCTACATCTGACTTGTATTATCTCCCACTGCCCTGGCTATGCTGTGTCCCATACCAGTTCCCTGACATGCTCCCTGCTTCCTATTAGACCTTAGGGACAATGCCAGTGCTTATATTTAGCAGACACTTAACATTCTTCAGATTTTTCTCACCTTGCCCTCTTGTAACTGATATAATCAGTTAACAGACAAAAGAAACTGAAGTAAGTTTTCATTAGGTTCTCGAAATCTTCTTAAAAACTGTCTGCACTCAGTTTATAAATCTGCACAGCTCTAGGCTTTTTCCATCAGAAGAAAAAATATTTTAATAGACTAATTGAAATCTCTGGCTATTTTGTTAAGAATATTTATTTGATAATGTTCGTAAAATCATTTACAGTCTTTTTGTGGAAATGACAATATTTCAATTTTCTTTCAGAATATACTTTGAAGAAATATTTCAGTAGTAAAGAATAGTAATGCCTTCTTTGATCTAAAGAGACCAATTACCCATTTCCATGCTTTTTGTTAGTTTTTGAGGGTATATTAGTCAGCGTGTGGCTAAATGCTTCTACAAATTAGCTTTGCTAAGAATATTTTGGACAGATCTTAAATCTCTGATGTTATCATTTTGTCTTTAAATGTTTTTCATTTTTAAAATTTTCATCTGTTTATCATTTATGAAAGCTTTGTAAGCTTGTTAGAATGGAAAAGCAATTAAGTACATTTGGTTGAGTAAATGTAGGGGATTTTTGTTGTTAAAATGCATTCTTCATGACAAATGGGGTGAAATGTTATAATGGACTAAGGCATAATATTTACATGCAAATCTTGAGATGATAAAATTTTTATTTCTAAATTTTAAGTCAATGGGACTGCACTTCTCTTTTTAAAACAACATCATCCTTTATAATTCATTGAATCAAAAATTACTGACTACTATTAATGTCTCATGCTGATGTATTTTTTCTCCAGAAATACTTGAATTGCGATTCCTTATAATTCTTTATCAAGAGGCTTAATTCAAATACATGGTAAGTATTAGAAAATCCAACAATCAATCAGTAATACTCATCAGAACAGAAAGTTTTAGGAAACAGAGTTTAAGTACATGTTATGTCAGTCTTGGAAAATTAGTAAACCCTAAGAGAACACATATTTTCCCTTCACCTTGTCATTCAGGATCAAATGGAACACAGACAGATACGTTACAATTGCGAAGGCATTATCAGTTTTAGCTTTACCATTCACCCACATATGAGTGGGCATCAATAGTCTGGCAAAGGAGGAGAGATATGTTTTTATGCAGCAAGTGTGTTCATAGTTATTGAAGGTATATCCTTACATTGTTTTTCCCTTCCACAAACTAGACTGACACTACTCACATTAAGTGTAAATAGATTTTGCTCTCGCTTAGTGACTGTGTGTAAGCAGAGTGTGACTTCCTGGGAATGCCTGCCCATAATCCTTTAGTTTAGGTCTAGAACGATTCAGGATGGTGATTGATAAAATTCTTCTTTTTCCTACCTCCAGGAAAAGGTGAAACGCTCCCTTAAAGAAGGAAATGGAATGTCTGCTTCTTAAGCAACATTTTAATGAATAATTACCCTTTATTCTTTTGATTACAATACTTATATTTGCTTAATATTTTATATATTGTTTTTAGACATTATATGTTATATATTACTTTATTTGATCTTGTTAACATTGTCCTCAATGTTTAGATGAGGCAACTGAGGCACAGATATGTTTAGAGAGTAGAGGGTATTAATTTACTTCCATCTCTGAGATGTAATACATGTCCAAGGTCATATAGATAATTCTGTTTCTAGCACATAAAAGAGGCAGAAAATATGTTTAATAAGTGCTCCTTCAATATAAGATGCTGAGCTTCCTTTAGAAAATAAAGAAGTAGTTAGTTCTTGTGTTTTCACTATTGTACCATACTGTTTCAAAATTTCTCCATTACCCTTAAACATGATCTGCCAAAAAGTTATACTTTAACATTGCAAAATAACCAAAAACCAAAAACCATGCAATTAAGTTCAAAATAGAATACAGCATCTCCGCTCTTATTCCCCAAATATGGTTATCTTTCTGAGATCCCTGTTTCCTGTGTATCACCATCTGCCTAACCAACCAAACCAGAAATCTTGAAGTCTTTCACTTTACCTTCCTCTTACTCACTCTTACTCACTTTCTACAACAAATCAATACTTGGGCTAGTTTTTCTCTCTGTGTCTCTTTGGCAAAATCTTTCTTGCTTGTGTTTTTTCTGAAGATACAGTACCATGTCACTTAGAGTATTGCATAGCGTGTATATTGCTTTCCCTTGTTCACAGCCTTGAGCCACTTGATACCTTACTACATTTTTCTGAACAAGCTAACAATCTAAATCACTCATGGCCTCCATAGTCTGAGCTTTGCCTTCCTCACCAGCGACATCAGCCTGCCTTAGTGCATCCTTCTTCTTCCTCTCTCTAAAGAGAGGAAGAAGAAGGATGCACTAAAATTCTTCCTTTCTCTAAAGTCCTGCTGAGTAGTCAATTCCAACTTATCCATCAAAAGTCAATTTAAGATTTAGTTTCTGGGAATTTTCCAATCCAATTCCTCCAAATTTTGTAATTTTTCTCTCTTTTCTTAAAGAATGAATATCATAACACTTAAGCTAAGTATATTATGTTTAAAAAATTAGTTTCTGTGTCTGAATATTCTAATAGATTATAAATATCTAGAAAGCAGCAAACCTAACATAGTTTCTGGCATAAGTAAGCAAGCAATAACATTTTACAAAATCAAACATAGCTTACCTAATACAAAAAAGAAACAATACAATAATTTTAATTCCCCTGAAAATTTATAGGTTTACTATTACTAAGGTCATTTTTTAAAGCTTTATAGAATTTCTCAGCAGATGAATTCTGCATTGTTTAAATAACAATATAAAGTTAGATAAAGATATAGAGATAATGGTATAAGTATGGATTGAGTTTTGACTTGAATATAGAAATACATATAGATTATACATAATCATAATACATATAGATGTAGATGCATAATTTGGTTTATATGCTAGTCCAGAATTACTATTTTTGACTTTTATGAAAACCAAAACAGTAGAAAATAATTAATCTCGAGTCAAAATGAAATTCTTACTTAATATCTATTCAGAATTTAAATATATCTGTTGCTTAACTAGCAAAGCCAGAGGGTTTATTTCAAAGTCTCAGCTTGATAAGTGATGAAACTATTACCATAAACTCACAAACCAGAGATTCTCCAATTGCAGTCCAATTGAGGTATTTAAAAAGTGGGGTAATTTTCACAGGAATATAAAATGTCCTGTAAATTTCAAGATGTACTCTTTGGTAAAGTATAAAGATTTTCATGGGTATTTGTCTTTGGTTAAACTCCAGTATATTCATTCAACAAAATTGGTTTATTTCCTTAGAGAATATTAAAACTATTTTCTTTAAAGTTTCTTTTACTTGAACATTTCTTCTAAGTGTTTCTACTAAGGAATTCCTTAATAAGAAAGCATCTAAAACAAGTTTTTAAAGCAAAATTCAATATGCTTATTGACACAATTTTGAATGATGGTTAATTTCTGAATTGGTGACAAATGCTCCTGTTTTATGTGCTCTAGCATTTCTTCAACTGTGGATGATATGACTGGAGAACACAGATGTGCCTAAATATTAACAATAACAGTCACTGCATATTCAGAGAGTATGTGCATAATTTGGTAGAGCTTAATTGCAATATGAAATACATAACCATTTGTTTATCTATGAAAACCAAATAATACCTATTCAGAGAAGCATTTCATTAGCTTGCTTGGCAGTGCTTTTAGAAGAATCAGTGCCAGATGTGGACACAAAGGAGAGAAGCAGGAATGAAACCAAGGAAATTCTTGGCTACTGTAAAGTTTTCATTTGTGCCTAAGCATATTTGCTCGCTGTGCTTTTAATTTTTATTATGTACATATTTTCTCATCCTCCATATATATTCTCATGTTAGAAACATTCTATTTGTCCTAAATACTGCATCCTAAAAAATGTAATATAATTTTTAGATAGTGTCTTTTGTATGAAATAATGATATAATCATAGAATTAGATGAGGCAACCTGTAATGAACCTTTCTTCATACTATTTATCTAACAATTTGTATACTTCTCTTCATTTTGGACTATACATCCTAAACTTTTTGAGGAAAAGTTCAGTGTGTAAACCTGTGATTCATTTGCAATGTGATACTTTCTTCTAATTTTATTTATGTTACTAGTTTTGGTTTTGAATGGAAAGAATATATGGACATACACAAAAACAAATTACAAATACATCTGTCCCTAGACACAAGATACTCAAGTATGACTTTCCTAATATGGCCACAGTGAAACTTGACTAGTTATTGAAGTCATGATGTTAGATAATGATAAATTCAATGAATAATCCTATCTAACACTTGAAAAGAAGTAATAGACAAAACTATTACATAAAAGGAATATGTAGTTCCTCGGATTATTTTATAAATTCAAACTAAATCAAATTAAAGTTTATTCACATAATTACCAAAGTTTTAATACAAATATTTAAATTGGTAAATAGTATGGAACAATGGTTTTCATACTTGGATATAAATCAGAATTAATTGGACATCACTGAAAAATGTAAATTTTCTGCATCCTTCAACAACTGAATTACAATCTTTGAAGTGTGGAACTCCAAAATACATATACTAATTGCTCCTTGGTTGATTTTCTTCATAAAGTACAGTGCAATGAACATAATTTCTGATTCAATGAGTATGTTTATTGACCCTCATTTGGATACCTCTAATATTCTCCAGATATTTTTCTTAGTGTTAAACAATTCCATGCTTTATGAATGCTGTTAGATTTCTCCAAAAGAATTATCCCCTCTAGAGAATAAATATAAATGGTAAATGTTACAGAGTTACTGTATCCTGCACCTAAAAAGAAGTAATAGACATGGATTTTATATTCTAACAAACTTTCATGTAGGCTTTTCAGCCTGATAGAACTGTGAGTGTACGTGTGTGTATATGTACATGAGTGTCCTCCAAATTTGTCTTTCCACTCAAATGTGTATAACTTTGAAAAATCATTGGTGGTTTCATTAAAACCCCATTTTACTGCTTTATACTCATTCTGTTCTCTAATCATGTGAAATGGACATTTATTTGTAGCATAAAAATGAAATAATGGTACTAAATTATTGCATATTTTTTCTTAAGTCAACTTAAGTTTGAAATGTTTAAAAGCAAGAAGATGCATTGAGTTTCCAAAACACCTTAACTATTACTCTGTAATTAATATAATACTTTAAATGAAGAAGTTAAAATATATTTGTTTAATTTAAAAATATAATAAAAGCATGATTATTTTTTTGTGCCAGAGTAGTACCGATAAGGTGCATATGGACTGAAAATTCCATGCTTGGCTAGTACAAGTCACATCAAGAATATCAGGTTCTCTGAGCATGAGATGTTCTCATGCCTGGATTATCATGGATCTTATCTTCCTGCAAAGAGCACTGCAAGATTGATGAGGCAAAATAAAATAGCTTAAGTAGGTAGATGTTTAAAAAAGTTGAGCAGCACAAAAGGAGACTAGAACCTGTGATAAACTTTCCAAATAAAAATTGAAATATTGTATTTTATTGTTGATCTGCTGAGTTGATAAAAATGTGATGCTGCTAATTTATTTGTAATTAAATTCAAAAAGTGAAATACTACTTATTTTTATTTCTTGTGAGATTTCCTCATATTGGAGTCAGGAAATATTGAAGGGACTTCTGATCAGTATGAAGAGAAGTCAGTGGCTGAGAAAGTACTTTTTATCATTTTTAAAACATTTTTATTGGGGTATAGTTGTTTTACAATATTATGTTAGTTTCTGCTTTACAGCGAAGTGAATCAGCTATGCAACATAAATGTCCATCAACATATGAATGGATAAAGAAGATGTAGTACATATATAGAATGGAATCTTACTCAGCCATAAAGAGGAACAAAATTGGGTCATTTATAGAGATGTGTATGGACCTAGAGACTGTCATACAGAGTGAAGTAAGTCAGAAAGAGAAAAACAAATGTCGTATATTAATGTATATATGTGTAATCTAGAAAAATGGTACAGATGAACCTGTTTGCAAGGCAGAAATAGAGACACAGATGTAGAGAAAGTATCTTACAGTTCCTAAGAGACAAAGCAATTTTTCTGTTTCATGACAAGGATGTAGAAGAGATTTCCAAAGAAACAGAACCAATAGAAGATATATAGATAGATACAGAAAGAGATTTATCATGAGGGATTGGCTCATGTGATCATGGAGGCTGAGAAAACCCATGGTCCACTCTCTGAAAGCTGGAGGTCCATCAAAGCCAATGACATAGTACAAGTCCAAACCCAAAAGACAGAACCAGGAGTGACAATTGAGTAAGTGCCAGTCTGACTCCAAAGGTCTGAGAACCAGGAACACCAATGTCCAAGGGCAGGAAAAGATAGAGGTCCCAGTTCAATCTGAGAGAGCAGATTTCCCTTCCTCTGTCTTTTTGTTCTATTTGGGCCCTTAGTGATGTGGAAGATACCCACCCACATTGGTGAGGGTGATCTTCTTTACTCAGTTTACCAATTTAAATGTTAATCTCTTCTAGAAATACCTTCACAGACACTCCCAGTAATAATGTCTTACCCACTGTCTGGGCATCTCTTAGGCCAGACAAGTTGACAATTAGAATTTACCATCATAAGGCTAGAGACAAAATTTTACATCTTTACTCAGTACAACATGTAGAGTTTTCTTTTGAAGTTTCATGAAACAAATATAATAAAAAGGTATGATAAAGCCAAATCGGTTAGAGAATCACAATAATTACACCTCTAAGCATATGCCTGTGAAAAAATTGTCATAGTTGACCTTTTCTATACAGTGTTAACTTAGTTGAAATCCTTAATCCATATTTTATTTCATTTGTTAATTTGACTAATATTTAAGAAATTTATAGTATTACCAGGTTTTTTTCTCATATGAAAGACATTACAAATGAATACATTATAATATTTCAACCTAAAGGCATTGAGTATATGATAAATGAATCATGTTCTTGTTTCCTTTATTATTGATATAATCTTCCATGTCCACAGTTACAATTACTTTCTGTGGTAGACCGTACATTGGTCCCCGTAAATGTCACCCCAAATTACTTCCGAGATTATATTGATTTATATAGCAAAAGATACTTTTCAGATGTAATTAAAATTGCTGATTGTAGACTTAATTTCATCCCTTCTCACTTTAAAACTCCTATCACTTTAAAACAATGAGTTATATAAATGAGGAAGTATCTTCCTCTCCCCATCTTCCTCTCACCCCAGCCCCAATCCCCCTGCCTGGGAACTGACTCTCTTGGAAGAAAGATTATTTAAAAGGTTAACTACCTGCTTAACTATTAACATTTGTCCAGTTTTGCTAAAAGATGCTTCTTTCCTGATTGGTAAATCCTGAAACTATCCCTTTCCTATCATTGGAACAGTGGAACAAAACTCCTCAGTCACAGGTAACCTCCTATACTATTAGCTGGTACTGCATGCTGGGAACCAGTTAACTTTCCCCTACAGATGCAGGTGATAAATACACAACAGTACTTGCTAATTCAAGGTACTGAAGGATTATGGTCTATCATAGCTGTCTTGGTTTTAAAAGAGGGGTAAAGATGATCACCATCTCACCTTTCAGTTCCCTGGTATGACTTGTGTTTAAAGCCACTACTAACTAGTGGATGCTAACTGTATACTATAGAGAGTTAAACAAGTCTATTCCCTTTATTATAGAACTTCTACTAGATCTCATTATGTTAACAGATGACATTTAAAATAAGATGGATAAGTGGTCTAAATTTATAGATTTGGCTAAGGTCCCCACATGAAATGGGTAGACTGTCTGCAAATGCTCTTTAAAATTGCAGCTTGTGACTTGAAAGAATACTAGGTCTTAAAGATGCTTTATCACTGGCTCCAAACTTGAGCATTGGGAAATAACATGTAACTTAGATTTTAATAGAACCTGAGGCCAGGGGATAGATAGTTATATAAATGAGCCAAAGATTACCTTTGTATACTGACCAGTTATCATACTTCTGTTGTTTATTCAGTCTTGCAACTATCCTTTAATTTTCCAGCACCGTCAAGTATTTTATGCCCTCTGTATCTTTCCCAACAACATTCAAACATGCTGTATTTCCTTCATAAATAAGACCTTCCTTGACTTTGTAATCCTCTCCTGCAATACAAAAACCATCTGATTGACCTTTATAAATATCTCACCCCCAAAGTTGTTTATACTCACTGACTTCACTTCTTGCTGTCCAGGCCCATCACTACACTCCAGAAACTCATTTATATCACTCTGATGAAACTAATCATATCAAGTAAACCAAATAATTTGTTTTATAAAATCTGTACAGCCCTGCTTAGGTGTCATCTTGATCAATTCTTGGCAGCATTTAACAAAAATGATCACTTTATTCTTCTTAAAACATGTCCTTTGATTTGCTTTCAAATATTTTATTTCTCTTATTTATTGCCTTTTATTTGCCATTTATTCTAAGAATCCTTTGTTGGCTATTTCTTTCATATCTTATTTTAGAATGTTTAAGTACCTTAAAACTTATTCTGAGGACTTATTTTTTATGATTTATTGTAATCCTTAGCACATAAAAGGTGGCATACAGTGATTCAGTGCATGGGATCTGGAACCAAACTGCCCTGACTGGGATTTGGGATTGATCATTTGTAAGCTAGTGGCCCTGAGGCAAGATATTTAATCTGTCTGGATCTAATTTTTCTTGCCTCTAAAGTGAAGACAATAATAATGTCTACTTTTTAGGCTTGCTTTTTGAAATATGTTAATAAAATTATTTAGAATGGCCCTTGACACCTAGTGAGATCCCAATGCATGTTAGTGATTATTATTGAGATATTTTCTACTGCCATAATTCTACTCACCATCAATATGCTGATAACGTTAAAATCTATATCTCCAGTATGAACCTCACTCCTTGGTTTTCAATCTCACATTACTAACTGATTTAGTAAATATCTCAAATTTAAATTACTAAAACAGGAGGTTGGTTCAAGATGGCAGAGTAGAAGGACTTGCACTCAGTCACTCTTGTGAGAGCACCAGAGTCACAACTTACTGCTGAATAATCATCAACAGGAAGACACTGGAGCTCACCAAAAAAGATATCCCACATCCAAAGACAAAGGATAACCTGAAATGAGATGATAGGAGGGGCACAATCACAATAAAATCAAATCCTATAACCACTGGGTGAGCAACCCACAAACTGGAGAACAATTATATAACAAAAATCCACCGAGTGGAGTGAAGGTTCTGAGCCCCATGTCAGGCTTCCCAACCTGGGGGTCCGGCAACTGGAGGAGGAATCCCCAGAGAACTGGACTTTGAAGGCCAGTGGGATTTGATTGCAGTACTTTGACAGGAGTGGCAGAAACAGAGACTCCATGGTTGGAGGGCACACACATAGAAGTGTGGACCCAGGGGCAAGAAGCAGTGACCCCATAGGACACTGAACGAGAACTACCTGCTAGTGTTGGAAGGTCTCCTGCAGAGGTGGAACTCACTGCAGGGACAAGGACATGGCAGCAGAAGTTCTGGGAAATAGTCACTGGCATGAGCACTCCCGGAGTCCAACATTAGCCACAACAAAGAGCCTGTAGGCTCCAGTGCTGGGTTACCTCAGACCAAACAACCAACAGGGAAGGAACACAGCCCCACCCATCAGCAGACAAGTGGATTAAAGTTTTACTGAGCTTAGCCCACCAGAGCAACACCCAGCTCTACCCACCACCAGACAGTCCATCAGGAAGCTTAAACAAGACTCTTAGATAGCCTCATCCACCAGAGGGCAGTAAGCAGAAGCACGAAGAACTACAATCCTGCAGCCTGGAGAAGAAAAACTACAATCACAGAAAGATAGACAATGAAAAGGCAGAGGATTATGTCCCAGATGAAGGAACAAGATAAAACACTAGAAAAACTAAATGAAGTGGAGATATGTGAGCTTCCAGAAAAAGAATTCAGTATAATGATAGTGAAGATGATCAAGGACCTCAGAAAAAGAATAGAGGCAAGGATTGAGAAGATGCAAGAAATGTTTAAAAAAGATCTAGAAGAATTAAAGAACAAACAAACACAGAAGAACAATACAATAACTGAAACGAAAAACACACTAGAAGGACTTAATAGCAGAATAACTGAGGCAGAAGAATGGAGAAGTGACCTGGAAGACAGAATGGTGAAAATCTCTGCCGTGGAACAGAATAAAGAAAAAAGACTGAAAAGAAATGAAGACAGCCTAAGAAACCTCTGGGACAACATTAAATGCAAAAACATTCTGATTATAAGGGTCCCAGAAGGAGAAGAGAGAGAGAAAGGCCCCAAGAAAATATTTAAAGTGATTAGAGTTGAAAACTTCCCTAACATGGGAATGGAAATAGCCACCCAAGACCAGGAAGTGCAGAGAGTCCCAGGCAGGTTAAACCCAAGGAGAAACATGCCAAAACACATAGTAATAAAATTGACAAAAATTAAACACAAAGAAAAATTATTAACAGCAACAAGGAAAAAACAACAAATAAAATACAAGGGAACTCCCATAAGGTTACAGCTGATTTCTCAGCAGAAGCTCTGCAAGCCGGAAGGGAGTGGTATGATATATTTGAAGTGATGAAAGGGAAGAAACTGCAATCAAGAATACTCTACCCAGAAAGGATCTCATTCCCATTTGATGGAGAAATCAAAGGATCTACAGACAAGAAAAAGGTAAGAAAATTCAACACCAACAAACCAGCTATACAACAAATGCTAAAGGAACTTCTCTAACTGGGAAACACAAGAGAAGAAAAGGACCTACAAAAAAAACCCCAAAGCAACTAAGAAAATGGTAATAGGAAAGTACATATCAATGATTACCCTAAATGTGAATGGCATAAATGCTCCAACCAAAAGACACAGACTGGCTAAATGGATACAAAAACAAGATCCATATATATGCTGTCTAAAAGAGACCCACTTCAGACCTAGGAACACATACAGACTGAAAGTGAGGGGATGGAAAAAGATATTCCATGCAAATGGAAATCAGAAGAAAGATGGAGTAGCAATACTCATATCAGACAAAATAGACTTTAAAATAAAGACTGTTACAAGAGACAAGGATGGACACTACATAATGATCAAGGGATCAATCCAAGAGAAGATATAACAATTATAAATATATATGCACCCAACATAGGAGCACCTCAATACATAAGGCAAATGCTAACAGCTGTAAAAGGTGAAATTGACAGTTGCACAGTAAAAGTGGGGGATTTTAACACCTCACTTACACAAATGGACAGATCATCCAGACAGAAAATTAATAAGGGAACACAAGCTTTAAAAGACAAAATAGACCAGTTAATTTTGATTGATAATTATGGGACATTCCATCCAAAAACAGCAGATTACACTTTCTTCTCAAGTGCGCACAGAACATACTCCAGGAGAGATCACCTCTTGGGTCACGAATCAAGCCTCAGTAAATTTAAGAAAATTGAAATCATATCAACCATCTTTTCTGACCACAATGCTATGAGATGAGAAATCAATTACAGGGGGAAAAAAAGGTAAAAAAACGCAAACACATAGAGGCTAAATAATACATTACTAAATAAAAAAGAGATCACTGAAGAAATCAAAAAATACGTAGACACAAATGACAGTGAAAATACGATGACCCAAAACCTACGGGATGCATCAAATCAGTTCTAAGAAGGAAGTTTAAAGCAATACAATCCTACCTCAAGAAACAAGAAAAATCTCAAATAAACAATCTAACTTCACACCTAAAGGAACTAGAGAAAGAAGAACAAACAAACCCAAAGTTAGCAGAAAGAAAGAAATCATAAAGATCAGAGCAGAAATAAATGAAATAGAAACAAAGAAAACAGTCGCAAAGATCAATAAAACTAAAAGTTGGTTCTTTGAGAGGATAAACAATATTGATCAACCTTTAGCCAGGCTCACCAAGAAAAAGAGGGAGAGAACTCAAATCAATAAAATTAGAAATGAAAAAGGAGAAGTTACAACCGACACCGCAGAAATGCAAAGCATCATAAAAGACTAGTACAAACAACTATATGCCAATAAAATGGACAACCTGGAAGAAATGGACAAATTCTTAAAAATGTATAACATTCCAATACCGAACCAGGAAGAAATAGAAAATATGAACAGACCAATCAGAAGTAATGAAATTGAAACTGATTAAAATTCTTCCAAAAAAAAAAAAAGTCCAGGACCAGATGGCTTCACAATTAAATTCTATCAAATATTTAGAGAAGAGCTAACACCCATCCTTCTCAAAATCTTCCAAAAAATTGCAGAGGAAGGAACACTCCCAGGCTCATTCTATGAGTCTACCACCACCATGATACCAAAACCAGACAAAGATACTACAAAAAAAGAAAATTATAGACCAATTTCACTGATGAATATAGATGCAAAAATCCTCAACATTATACTAGCAAACAGAATCCACCAACACATTAAAAGTATCACCCACAATGATCAGGTGGATTTACCCCAGGGATGCACAAATTCTTCAATATACACAAATCAATCAATGTGATACACCATAATAAAAAAAATTGAAGAATAAAAACCATATGATCAACTCAATAAATGCAGAAAAAGCTTTTGACAAAATTCAAAACCGATTTATGATAAAAACTATCCAGAAAGTGGGCATTGAGGGAATCTACCTCAACATAATAGAGGCCATATATGACGAAAACCACAGCAAACATCATTCTCAATGGTGAAAAACTGAAAGCATTTCCTCTAAGATCAGGAGCAAGACAAGGATGTCCACTCTTGCCTCTATTATTCAACATAGCTTTGGAAGTCCTAGCCATGGCAATCAGAGAAGAAAAAGAAATAAAAGGAATCCAAATTGGAAAAGAAGAAGTAAAACTGTCACTGTTTGCAGATGATATGATACCATGCATAGATAATCCTAAAGATGTCACCAGAAAACTACTAGAGCTAATTAATGAATTTGGTAAAGTTGCAGGATATCAAATTAATGCACAGAAGTCTCTGGCATTCCTATACACTAACAATGGAAGATCAGAAAGAGAAATTAAAGATACAATCCCATTCACCATTGCAACACAAAGAATAAAATACCTAGGAATAAACCTGCCTAACGAGGTAAAATACCTGTACTCAGAAAACTATAAGACACTGTTGAAAGAAATCAAAGATGATGCAAACAGATGGGGAGATATACCATGTTCTTGGACTGGAAGAATCAATACTGTGAAAATGACTATACTACCCAAATCAATCTACAGATTCAATGCAATCCTTATCAAATTACCAATGGCATTTTTTTTACAGAACTAGAATGAAAAATCTTAAAATTTGTATGAAGACCCAAAAGACCCCAAATATCCAAAGCAATCTTGAGGGGAAAAAAATGGAGCTGGATGAACCAGACTCCCTAACTTCAGACTATATTACAAAGCTACAGTAATCAAGACAATATGGTACTGGCACAAGAACAGAAATATAGATCAATGGAACAGAATAGAAACCCCAGAGATAAACACAGGAACCTATCATCAACTAATCTATGACAAAGGAGGCAAGGATGTAATGGAGAAAAGACAGCCTCTTTAATAAATGGTGCTGGGAAAACTGGACAGCTACATGTAAAAGAATGAAACTAGAACACTCCCTAACACCATACACAAAAATAAATTCAAAAAGGATTAAAGACTTAAATATAAGACTGGACACTATAAAACTCTTAGCAGAGAACATAGGAAGAACACTCTTTGACATAAATCACAGCAAGAACTTTTTTGACCCACCTCCTAGAGTAATGGAAATAAAAAGAAAAATAAACAAATGGGACCTAAATAAACATAAAAGCTTTTGCACAGCAAAGGAAACTATAAACAAGATGAAAAGACAACACTCAGATTGGGAGAAAATATTTACAAATGAGTCAAGGGACAAAGGATTAATCTCCAACATATATAAACAGCTCATACAGCTCAATGTCAGAAAAACAAACAATCCAATCAAAAATGAGCAAAAGACTTAAATAGACATTTCTCCAAGAAGACATACCAAGAGGCACATGAAAAGTTACTCAATATCACTAATTATTAGAGAAATGCAAATCAAAACTACAATGAGTTGTCACCTCACTCCAGTTAGAATGGGCATCATCAGAAAATCTACAAACAATAAATATTGGAGAGGCTGTGGAGAAAGAGAACCCGCTTGCACTGTTTGTGGGAATGTAAATTGATACAGCCACTATGGAGAACAGATGGAGGTTCCTTAAAAAACTGAAAATAGAGCTACCATACAACCCAGCATTCCCACTACCAGGCATATACCCAGAGAGAAGCATAATTCAAAAAACATATGCACCCCAATATTCATTACAACACTATTTACAATAACCAGGTCATGGAAGCAACCTAAATGTCCATCAACAGAGGAAAGGATAAAGAAGATGTGGTAATATATACAACGGAATATAAAGTCATAAAAAGGAATGAAATTGGGTCATTTGTAGAGACGTGGATGGATCTAGAGATGGTCATACAGAGTGAAGTAAGTCATAGAGTGAAAAACAAATATCATATATTAATGCATATATGTGGAATCTAGAAAAATGGTACAGATGAACTGGTTTGCAAGGCAGAAATAGACACAATTGTAGAGAACAAATGTATGGACACCAAGGGGGGAAAACAGGTGTGGGGAGTGGGATGAATTGGGAGATTGGGGTTGACATATATACAGTAATATATATAAAATAGATAACTAATAAGAACCTGCTGTATAGCACAGGGAACTCCACTTCGCTGTACTGTAGAAACTAACATAACATTGTAAATAAAACTATACCTTAATTAAAAAAAAAATAAGTCAGATCCCATCACTTCATATCTCAAAACCCCCTCGTGACTTCGTATCCCACTAAGAGAAAACATGCCATATTCTCAGTGGATGTGATGTTACTCACTAGGGTGTGTTTTGGAAATTTGAGGCAAGTCTTTTGGGATGTACCATGATTGAGTGGCATTTAGTGTGTTGGGGCCTGCTAGTCCATTCTACAGATTCCCTTACTGTAAAGAATCATCTCTCACCCTGTAAGATTTTTAAAATCAATTTTAGAGGTATAATTTGTATAAAATAAAATTGACTATTTATTAATAAATAAATAAACTGCTAAAACAGATCTTTTTTTTTACTACATGAACACCAATTCTCCTTTTACTATTTGTCATTTCACTAAGTGGAATAGTATTTATCTTGTAGTTCAAGCAAAAAATCTATTTGCCACTGTAAGAACCCTGGGTATCTATTTCAGGGCCCTGGGCTGATGGAAGTCTATTTTCATAGGTCACAAAAATAAGCTCAACTTCCCTAAGAGTCCCTTCCTTCTACCTTCAGATTGTGTTCCCCTTCTGTATGCAACAGATCATCTCATAACCCTCTCTCACTTATTGATTGACATTATATACTATACAGACAGTGGGATCATCTGAAATACATGAAAGAGACATAATTTTGTTAGATCTTCTCTCCAAAAGAGAAAATGTGAAGATAAGAAATGGAAGAGAAAATAACATTTAAAACCAATTAGCTGCGTAACTCTGAGCAGTTAAAGTAGTTAAAATAGAAATTGGGAAAATATATGTTATTGAATATATTACTCTTTTGAAGCTCTGCTTAATTTAGCCTATGCCAAAATTTTCCGCAAAGCCCTTGGCTGACATTCACATGTTTCAAAACTAAACTTTCCCTGATGAAGAAAAGACACTCACTTGGCACTCAGTACACACCCCCACCTGCTTCTGAGATTTCTGACTGCTTCCCATATGGTCCATGAATTTGGAAGTCATAAGAGTCTAGTTTACCTGAAAATGGGAGTGGTAACCACTCCCTACTCATGCTATTACATCATGAGTTTAAATTTTTGACTGGAAACCTGTAGAACTTTGATCAATTCTCTCTTGATTATTGATTCTTCAAGGATTAAAACTTAGATCTGATTTGCATATAGCAAATTCAGTGATTCTATGGAAAGCTTGACGTTTCTTAGAGGTTGTTTAGTTAAGTTTTGTTTCCTTTCATAATAGAATGAATCAAAAATTAAACAAACATTACTGAATACCTACTATGAGGAGAAAGGCACTTATGAATCTAGAATATTTACCCAAATATTCACATATTATACAAAGATATCTAATGAATAATCACACACTACAGAGAGTGTTAAGGGAGCTCTTATATGCTTAATCAGATTGTCCTTCTAACATTATCAGAAGAACTGGGGATTTTATGGTGTCAGGAGAATGGATAAATAATACGGAAGTGTTAAACACTTGAGGAGTGAGATGTTTAGTTGGCACTTTTGTATGACATTGAATCCCAGAGTTGCTCACTGTCTTTCTAAGCATGAGAGATGGAGGACACCAGGAGAGAGGAGAAGGCAAAGGTGAAAAATTGGATAGAAGAGACCTTTAATTATTCTAAGATTTCACTTATTTTTGCTTTCTCATCCAACACAATTGTCATTAGTTCTTTAGTAGTCTTGGTCCTTCATTTTGCCCCTAAACTAATAAATTATTCTGGGAAATGGGAAGAGCCAAAAAAAAGCACCAAACGGACCACATATGATAGAGAAGATTAATAACAAAACCAAGAATGTATGTTTAAAGTGTCTAATGTATGTCTAGAAGACCACACTATAATATATCTGGGTTATGTGGTATGTCAAGTATAGTTGTTGTGAGCACATAAGTAGTATAGGTGGTAACACAGGATTAGACTTCATCAAAGCATCACAGGGCCCAAGTTTTTCCACTGGTCTCACAAATGGCTTAAATCACACAATTTAAAATTTTTTCTTATTAGCATTTCCTAATATAACTTTTCTCCTGAGAGAAACATCATGTCAATTCAGGAACATCTCTATGTAGAGCAGAACAAGCCCCACAGATGAGCCTCCTTGGGAAAGGAGGATTCCAAATATGAAATGTAGATACTTCACCTGAAATGAAGTAGAAGTGATGAAGAAACTCAGCTTTACTTAGAAGACAGCCCTTGTAAATGAAAATGGAACTAGAGCCATAGTAAGAAAATTTGAGATATTGCTGCACTATTCATTTTGATAGTGATTGGCTATATAACATAAAAATATACACCCATCCATGATAAATAAAACTTATCTCTAAATATATGAGTTGGGAGATTGGCTGGCATGATGGAGGAGTAGAAGGATGAGAGCTCACCCTTTCTTACAGAAACGCAAAAATCACAACTAACTGCTGAACAACCATCGACCAAAAAAAAAAAAAAAAAAAATGCTGGAACCTACCAAAAAAGATACCCTACATCCAAAGACAAAGAAGCCAAAAAGAGATGGTAGGAGGGGCTCAATCATGATAAAATCAAATCCCATACCTTCCAGGTGGGCAACACTCAAACTGGAAAATAAATTATACCACAGAAGTTCTCCCAGAGGAGTGAAAATCCTGAGCCCCAAGTCAGGCTTCCCAGCCTGGGGGCCTGGCAACAGGAGGAGGAGCCCCCAGAGAACCTGGCTTTAAAAACCAGTGGGGTTTGATCACAAGAATTCCAGGGACTGGAGGAAACAGAAACTCCACTCTTGGAGGGTACACACAAGGTCCCATGCACACCAGGACCCAGGGAAAAAAGAAGTGACCTCATAAGAGACTTGACTAGACCTATCTATTAGTATTGGAGGGTCTCCTGAGGAGGTGGGGAGTGGCTGTAGCTCACTGTGAGGACAAAGACACTGGCAACCACAGTTTTGGTGAGTACTCACTGATGTGAGCCCTCTTGGAGGCCATCATTTCCTCCCCAAGACCTAGCCTCACCCAACAGTGCTGGGACACATCAGGCCAAATGACCAATAGGGCAGGAATACAGGCCCACACATCAGAAGACAGGCTGCTTAGTCTTCCTGAGCACAGCCCTGCCCACCCGAGGTGCAAGACCCAGCTCAACCAACCAGTGGTCAGGAACCAGACCTTCCCACCAGGAAGCCTGCATAAGCCTATTAGACAGCCTCATCCACCGGAGGGCAGACAGCAAAAGCAAGAAGAATTACATTCCTGCAGCCTGTGGAATGGAAACTGCAATCACAGAAATTTAGACAAAATGAGACAGCAGAGGAATATGTCCCAGATGAAGGAACAAGATAAAACCCCAGAAGAACAACTAAGCAAAGTGAAGATAGGCAATCTACCAGAAAAAGAATTCAGAGTAATGATAATGAATATGATCCAAGTTATTGGAAAAAGAATTGAGGCACAAATTGAGAAGATGCAAGAAATGTTTAACAACGACCTAGAAGAACTAAAGAACAGACAAGTAGAGTTGAACAATACAATAACTGAAATGAAAAATATACTAGAAGAAATCAATAGCAGAGTAATGGAGACAGAAGAACGTATAAGTGAACTGGAAGACAGAATGGTGGAAATCACTTCTATGGAACAGAATATAGGAAAAAGAATTTTGAAAAAAAATGAGGACAGTCTCAGAGACCTCTGGGACAATATTATACACACCAACATTTGCATTATATGCATTATAGGATTTTCAGAAAGAGAAGAGAGAAAGGACCTGAGAAAATATTTGAAGAGATAATGGCTGAAAACTTCCCTAACATGGGAAAGGAAACAGTAACCCAAGTTCAGAAAGTGCAGAGAGTCCCAGGCAGGATAAATTGAAAGAGGAACATGCCAAGACACATAGTAATCAAATTGACAAAAATTAAAGAGAAAGAAAAAGATATTGAAAGCAACAAGATAAAAGCAACAAATAACATACAAGGGAACTCCCATAAAGTTATCAGCTGATTTCTCAGCAGAAACTCTGCAGCCCAGAAGGGAGTGACACATTATACTTAAAGTGTTGAAAGGGAGTAACCTATAACCAAGAATACTCTACCCAGCAAGGCTCTCATTCAGATTCAATGGGGAAATCAAAAGCTTTACAGACAAACAAAAGCTAAGAGAATTGAACACCACCAGACAAGCTGTTCAACAAATGCTAAAGGAATTTCTCTAAGCAGAAAATAAAATGTCTTTACTAAAAACAAAACAAAAAAATATGAATACAAAAGCTCACTGATAAAGGCAAACATAAAGTAAAGGTAAGAAATCAACTGCACACAAATATGATATCAAAACCAGCAATTGTGAGGAGAGTACAAATGCAGGATATTAGAATGCATTAGAAATTTAAAAACCAGCAACTTAAAAAAAAAATCTTGTTCATATATAGACTGCTATAACAAAACCTCATGGTAACCACAATCCAAAAATATAAAATAGATACACACAAAAAAAGAAAAAGGAATCCAAACACAACACTACAGTTAGTCATCAAATCACGAGAGAAGAGAACAAAAGATGAAGGGAAGAAAAAAGACCTATGAGAACAAATCCAAAACAATTAAGAAAATAACAATAGGAATATACATATTGATAATTACCTTAAATGGAAATGAATTAAATGCTCCAGCTAAAAGACAAAGACTGGCTGAATGGATACAAAAACAAAACCATATATATGTTGTCTATAAGAGACCCACTTCAGACCTAGAGACACATACAGACTAAAAGTGAAGAGATGGAAAAATATATTCCATGCAAATAGAAATCAAAAGAAAGCTGGAATAGCAATACTCATATCAGATAAAACAGACTTTAAAATAAAGAACGTTAGAAGAGGTAAGGAAGGACACTACATAATGATCAAGGGATCAATCCAAGAAGAAGATAAAACATTTATGAATATTTATGCACCCAACATAGGAGCATCTCAATACATAAGGCAAATGCTAACAGCCTTAAAAAGGGAAATCAACAGTAACACAATAATAGTGGGGGATTTTAACACCCCACTTATACGAATGGACATATAATCCAGACAGAAAATAAATAAGGAAACTCAACCTTTAAATGATACAATAGACCAGATAGATTTAATTGATATTTATAGGACATTCCACCCGAAAGCCACAGAATACACATCTTCTCAAGTGCACATCAAACATTCACCTGGATTGATCACATGTTGAGCCACAAAGTGAGCCTCAGTAAATTTAAGAAAAGTGAAATCATATTAAGCACTTTTTCTGATCACAGTGCTGTGAGATTAGAAGACAACTACAAGAAAAAAAAACTGTAAAAAACACAAACACCAAGAGGCTAAACAATATGCTACTAAACAACTAATGGATCACTGAAGAAATCAAAGAGAAAAATCAAAAAATACCTAGAGGCAAATGACAATGAAAGCAGGATGATCCAAAACCTATGGGATGTGGCAAAAAGCAGTTTTAAGAGGGAAGTTTATAGGAATATAATCTTACCTCAGGAAACAAGAAAAATCACAAACAAACAACCTAAACTTACACCTATAGCAACTAGAGAAAGAAGAACCAAAAAATGGAAAAAAAAAAGAAAAACAAGTTAGTAGAAGGAAAGAAATCATACAAATCAGAGCAGAAATAAATGAAATAGAAACAAAGAAAATAGTAAAGAACAATGAAACTAAAAGCTGGTTCTTTGAGAAGAACCTTTAGCCAGACTCATCAAGAAAAAAGGGAGAGGGCTAAATCAACAAAATTAGAAACAAAAAGGGAGAAGTTACAATGAACACCACAGAAACAGAAAGGATCATAAGAGACTACTACAAGAAACGATAGGCCAATAAAATGGACAACCTGGAAGAAATGGACAAATTATTAGAAAGGTAAAATCTCCCAAGATTGAACCAAGAAGAAATAGAAAACACAAACAGACAAATCACAAGTACTGAAATTGAAACTGCTATTAAAAAACTTCCAACAAACAAAAGTCTAGGACCAGATGGCTTCACAGGCAAATTCTATCAAACATTTAGTGAAGAGTTATCACCTATCCTTCTGATACTCTTCCAAAAAATTGCAGAGGAAGGAATACTCCCAAATTCATTCTATGAGGCCACCATCACCCTGATACCAAAACTAGACAAAAAAGCCACAAAAAAACTGCAGGCTAGTATCAATGATCAGCATAGACAAAAAAATCCTCAACAAAATACTAGCAATCCCATTCCAACAATACATTAGAAGACTCATAGACCATAACCAAGTGAGATTTATCCCAGTGATGCAAGGATTTTTCAATATCCACAAATCAATCAGTGTGATACACCACATCAACAAATTGAAGAATGAAAACCATTTGATCCTCTCAATAGATGCAGAAAAAGCTTTTGACAAAATTCAACACCTATTTATGATAAAAACTCTCCAGAATGGGGGCATTGAGGGAAAATACCTCAACATGATAGAGGCCATATATGAGAAACCTACAGCTAAGATCATACTCAATGGTGAAAAGCTGAAAGCCTTTCCTCTAAGATCAGGAACAAGACAAGGATGGCCACTCTTGCCACTTTTATTCAACATAGTTGTGGAAGTCCTAGCCACAGCAGTCAGAGAAATAAAAGAAATGAAAGGAATCCAAATTGGAAAAGAAGAAGTAAAACTGTCACTGTTTGCAGATGACCTGATCCTATACATAGAAAATCCTAAAGATGCTACCAGAAAACTACTAGAGCTCATCGATGAGTTTGGTAAAGTTTCAGGATACAAAATTAATACACAGAAATCTCTTGCATTCCTATACACTAACAACAAAAGATCAGGAGGAGAAATTAAAGAAACAATCCCATTTATCATCACATCAAAAGAATAAAATACCTAGGAATAAACCTACCTATGGAGACAAAAGACTTGTAGTCCCACTCCTGGGCATCCAGAGAAAAACATGGTTCAAAAGGATACATGCACCCCAATGTTCATTGCAGCACTGTTTACAATAGCCAAGTCATGGAAGCAACCTAAATGTTCATTGACCGATGAATGGATAAAGAAGATGTAGTACATATATACAATGGACTATTACTCAGCCATTAAAAAGAATGAAATAATGTCATTTGCAGAAACATGGATGGACTTGGAGATTAAGTCTGACAGAGAAAGACAAATATCATATAATATTGCTTATATGCAGAATCTAAAAAATATGATAAAAATGAACTTATTTACAAAACAGAAATAGGCTCACAGACTTAGAGAAGGAACTTATGGTTACTGCGGGAAAGTTTGTGTGGGGAGGGATAGACTGGGAGTTTGGGACTGACATGCACTCACTGTTATACTTAAAATAGATAACCAACAAGGACCTACTTATAGCACAGGGAACTCTGCTCAATATTCTGTAATAAACTAAATGGGAAAAGAATTTGTAAGAGAATACATACATGTATATGCATAACTGAATCACTTTGCTTTACACCTGAAACTAATACAACATTTTTAATCAACTATGCTCCGATAAAAAAATGTAAAAAATGAATAAATAAGTAAATAAATAATAAAATAAGTTGTGTTGCAGTTGTATAGTTTGTATAACATTGCATTTTGTAAACATGATTGTGCATTGATTAGACAAACATTCTATGTTTACTGCTCAAACACTTTCAGAAGTCCCAAAAAGTTTATAGGGCTTAAACTTTGCCTACCGTGCTTAATGTCTAAATTAACTATGAATGGGACAATGGACTTATTCCAAACTACCTGGGTCGGGGGGATTTGGGGTAAAATTCCATTCTATTGTTATATATACTTGTCAAATGATTTTACTCAACTCCTATTTGTTATGAAATATGTTCTCCTTTAAAAAAATTATGCATAATTTCCTGTGATGCAGAGGTCTGAGTTTTTCTTCTCTTCTTTAATCCCACGACACATGAAGGTATTGATATTAGAGCTGATTTAAGAATAAGGCAGGGACAATTATTCAGAGATGACTGTGTGAGTCTATGAGTCAATGGTTCAGTTATCTTGCAAATTATGTAGTCATTATATCTCTTTGCAAACTACCAGTCTCATTAAATATTTTTCCTTATATTCTTGATATTGTTCTTTTTAACATTTAAAGGGGTTAATAATGGTTTAGAAATAATAAAAAAAAAAGTAGATTCCATGGTGGTCTAGGGCTGATGATAAAAATCAAACATTGCCGATGAACCATACATTGCAGTAGCAACATACGGACAGCAAGAGTGACACTTGGACCACAGTCTCTTTCTGAAATTTTAAGGTTATTGTACTAGAAAAAAAAAAAAAAAATGAGTCTAAGTATGTTTTATTTCCTGCCACATCTAGCCCACCAAAAGAACAAATGAATCACATTTGTACTCTTTTTATTCTTTAGTCTTCTTTCATACACATAAAAAATAACCTTCAATAAAATATGTTAATTTATTTACATAATATACAAAACCATATAGTTCATAAATGGCATAGAGCAGTATATAACCTTTCTCAAGATATACATAAAATTACAATGGTGCTGTTAAAAGGCATACAGGGGTAAAAAAAAAAAATGTTGTTGGGCTGTGGCCATTGTTTTACCTACTCAAAGGCTGAACGATATCAATACATCTGCACACCTATAGCATTTCTGAGTTGAACTTCAGTACACTAAATGGGGAGTGCTGACATTAGATATGGCTAAGAATCATATGAACTGGCTAAATGCCTCTGATGGAAAAACGTATTAATATAATGATTTCTTAAAGCACACTCATATATAACACTTGTTTGCTGTAACTAAGTAAAATCAACAAGATATTAATAATGAAGAAATTAGTGTGGTTGACAACCAAGTAGGCATCATTTACCTAAAAACTATAACTCCTGTTAGAAATATGTATTAATTATGCAAGTAGTAAGTAACACAAGGCTGACTTTACCCATCTAACCTTGTATATCTTTCATGTAGTAATTTATTTACAGCTGCTACACAAGATTCACAAACAAAAACTGTGCATCCCTAACTTTAATATGTATGGAATTAACTGGGGATCTTGTTAAAATGCAGAATCTGATTCAGTAGATCTGGGGAGGGGCCCAAGATTCTGAATTTCTAATAAGTTCATAGGTGATATTGCTGCTGCTGCTCTGGGATCCCAGTTTGTTCCACAAGGAACTAAAGCATTTCACCCATGTATTTTGAAGACATAAAACTACTTTATATTAAAATTAACTAACGATGAGAGTGAAATATGAATAAACATGGAAATATAAACTTGATACTTTAAAAAATTCATATAATACCATTACAAAATTTTGTAAATTAATAAACATCTGTACTATGTATGCAATGCTAGTGAGTTTTCTTTCAAAAAAATTTTAATATCCAAGCTTTACTAAATTGAGAAAATTATTAAAGAACAGTTATGATTATGTATACTGCTTTCATGTGACTTCATTGCTGTGATAAATATTGGTAAACCTTTTTTTTTCTAATGAATAATTAGAGAGGATTAATTTCATAGGGATAAGAGGACTTATCTTTAAATTATAGTACTGTTTCCCCAGAGCAACAAAAAATAATTCATGCTCCTCTCAAACATTACAGCACTTAAACACAGAAAATCTCACTGATTTGAAAATTTAATAATACAATCAAATGATAAGTCTAGTGATATTAAGATAAGACTATATCTGATAATCTCTTGAACAAAATCATGCCACATGCTATATAGGAAGCACAAGTACCAAGAGTAATACACTAATGTACACATGTTCCTGTTGCACTTATACTTTGAAATACAGTAAGTCCCCTACAGACAAATGAGTTCCATTCCGAGAGCAAGTTCGTAAGGCTAATTTGTTCGTAAGTCCGAAAATTTAGCCTACGTAACCAACTAACACAATCCACTATATAGTACTGTACTCTAATAGGTTTATAATACCTTTCACACAAATAATACATAAAAACAAACACAAAAAATAAAGAAAACATTTTTAACTTACAGTACAGTACCTTAAAAAGTACAGTATTACAGTAGAACAGCTGGCATACAGTGGCTGGCATTGAGTGAACAGGCAAGAAGAGTTACTGACTGAAGGAGGGAGAGGAGGTGGGAGATGGTAGAACTGAAGAATCGTCAGCAATAGGAGACAGAGGGCAAGCTACAATTTCACTCATGCCTGACACTGATGGCACAGGTTTTGGTTCCTTGCTGGATTCAATTCTATCTACCCTCTTGAAAAAATGATCCAGTGATATCTGGGTAGTAGTTCTTTTTTTCTCGTCATAGATGACACAGTAGCATTAGATTGCATTCTGAATGGCTGCTGCAACCTTTGTGTACCATTCTACATTCAGGTCCTGTGCCTCAAAAACTAACAGTGCCTCCTCAAATAAAGAAAATCCCCTTGCCATTTCCTGCATCGTGAATCTCTTCTTAGCAGTACCAGCTACATCACTGACGCTTTTACACTTGCTTCTAGTCATCCTGGGCTTGAAGTAAAGATACTGTACTCTATACAGTACTGTACAATAAAGTGCACAAAAGCACAACCACTTGTAGAAGATGCATGCATGTGACAATGTACACCAGACACATGAACTAATTTACTTAATTGGACATGAGAACGCATGTTTGTACATTTGAAAGTTTGCAACTTGAAGGTTCGTATGTAGGGGACTTACTTTAACTTGTATATGTTATTTGATATACATTTCTGTATTTTTCATTTGCCATACATTGTTCTAATATATGAGGTATTTCAGTGTTATACAGTTTTATTATGCAGGGTTTTCTATATCAGGCAGAAAAATAATATTTTCTCTTGATTATATGCATACAAATTATAGACATGTTTTGCTGTGCAATAAATTATATTTTGATATTGTAGCAAGGCCTTAGAAGGTTTTAGATCTTACCGTTATATTAGATGTTGATGTATTTGACCAAGAGGAAGTTGAAGGGTAGAGAAGCTAAAGGATTCCACCTAAATATATAGCAAAGCCAAAGTTTCAATGTAGATTTCTTGACTAGCGGTATAATTTTTTTTTCTTTATTTTGCATGGCGGGACACAAGTAAAAACATGAGAAGCTCTTCTTGGTACTGTCAACTAATGTCCCAAATAGTAATTCTCCCTCTGACCTTGAAATCAACTAACAGAGTCAGCACATGAATATTAAGATGGTGAAAACTTCCCTATATGAAAACATATGTAAAGAAAGTTGGCTGAGAATACATGCTCAGTAGTGGAAGCACAGAAAAGTAACATATTCACAAGAGTTGGCTATGGGTGAATGTCCAGAATGTAGCTTTATCCAAAGAAGAAACACAAAAACTCAAGTTTGTGATCAATGATTAATGTTGAAGGTGGAGGTATCTTCTCTTGTGGAAAAGGGATTACCTTTTATGAAGATATCCATCTCCTTTCCTGGAATCTCTGCTAAATAAGCAATATTCTGAATATTTATTTAATTTTTGAGGTACACTAATTCTGGAGAGGAGAACCTTAATTGGCAATTAGTAGTACTGGTCAAGAGGAGACTAATATAGTCACTGTACACCCCAATCTAAAGTTTCTTGATCTACAAAGCTCAGGGTCAGTTATTAGAATATTTTCATCTATTTTATATTCTTTTATCATAGGTCTGCTTCATTATCATATTTTTCAGTCATAGAATCATCTTTTAAACTGTATAATCTGTGATTGTAATTTAAATTCATTTTTTGAGAAAGTATGATAAAAAGCAAATTCTTAGATGAAAGGACACTGTGTGAGATATTTGAGGTGAGTATAATAAGTTATAACTATCAACACACTACATTTTTATATTGTTAACATTTAATATATTAATAATGAAACATATACCTTTGACAGTCATAAATCATGCTCATTGTCACAGTGTAATAATATGTGTATTTGATTGGTTGATTTTAGACTTTAGTTTCTCACCTTAACTGAATGTTGGAAATAATTTTAACATAAAAACTGTAAGAAAACACTGTGTGCACCAAGGTTAAAACCAGAGAATTAATCAGTAATCTCTTGGTTAGAAATAGCATGACTGTCACATATGGGACAGAGCAGGTATTTTAATTATACCTTGTTCCCAGTATTGCTCTTGGTGTATCCTTCCAATTCCTATCATCAATGCAAGATTAAAAAAAAAAAAAAAAAACAACTCACCAGCCCATCGCTAGCCTGCAGCATGGAGTAAGTAACATAAAGTTTGTGCTTGAGGTTGACTGGGACAGGAGCACAACTAATGCAGGACTCTGGCAAGCCCTAGCCTCATAGTTTAGATGCAAACCTAGAGGGTCCAGTGATTACAACCAGTAGAGATAGCTCTTAGAAAATATCAGCACTGGGGAGAAAATTGGAGGTTATCTCTGAGGCAGTGTTGGTGGATTTATAGAATGGTCAACTTAATTACATCAGTGGTTCTCTTCCCTTCCTAAAATTCATCATAATCAGTTTAAGCCTCTCCTTTTACATTGCCAAGTGAGTAGTTATATACAGAGGACACGAGCTCACAAACAAAATTGAATATTTGAGGAATCAACTGATATATAAACATATTAAAAATGAAACTATGGTACCTGAACTAGTATTAATGAACCAAACCAAATAAAAATTTAGAATCAAGGTATCAAATACTCTCAAAGAGATATGAGCAGATACTGGAAATATAGAGCAAGAACAAGAAGTCATAAGAAAAAATCAAGTTGAAATACTGAGTATGATAAATGCCATAAATGCAATAAAAACTGGCACCTTGAAGCTTTCAGGAATGAATTAGACATGAAGAGGTAAAAAGTATTAAAAAATATTCTGGATATGAAGGGTAGATGTAGAAACATCAGACTCCATCTAAGAAGAATCTTCAAAAAAGAAAAGACAATTTGGGGAAATATTTAAAGTTACATGTCAGAATTTAATATAATTAGGGAAAATGTAAGACTTTAGATTGAAAAGTCTTGTCAAGTAGAAGGCAAATTAGATAAGAAAAAAACACACTTGTTATCAATAAGGAAGAATTTAAGAACATGAAATGGCAAATACTTTAAAAATCTTACAGCAAAATAATCTCCTCAAAAATACACAAGAAAGAAATTCACATCAGAACAGTGACACTGAATGAAAACAAATACATAGACTAATAACTTCTAGTTTTTGACAAAAAAAATCTTGTAATTCTGTGTCCTTTTAATCTATTGTACAAATTTGATGGAAAAAATGATAAAGAAAAGCTTTTTACGTAATAGTAGCAAAGTATTACTTTCAATTGTTTTTTCTTGGTAAACATACCCTAGCAAACGTATAAGTGAATCACTATGTGGTTTTTGAAACTCTGTGTGGTTTTTGAAACTCTATGTGGTTTTTGATTTAGGGTATAAAATAAAAATATAATAAAATTGTCCATTTATAAATAAAGCTAAATAGTATATCCATGGGAATCCAGAATTAAATTCTGAACAATACCAGTATGATCAACTGTGGGTAGGGTCTGAGAAAGACTGGAAGTAAGAAGCACACTTGTTTCATTTATGGAGATGATGAAGATGTTGATAAGCTTAACAAACCGAATAATGTATTATTAACTGTATTACATATACATGTGAGTCTTAAAATCTTATGGATAAAGCAGAAATGTAAACCTGTAATGTATAATCACAAAGCAGTTGAAAAATTATAGTAACTTAAGTGGAAATTCGAAAAAGAGAATAAAAAAGAAATGTATTAGAAATAGAAACAGGATAAAATAAAATAATTATTAATAAATAATTACATAAATATAAATTAATAAAACAGTGGTTCTCAAATTGGTTTGAGATACACACTTGCACATAACTCATATTCACACCTAGACACAAACACATGCAGAAAATTTTAGCAATATATTATCTATAAGAGTTTTTTAATGCAAAAGAATTTTGGATGTACATGGGAGGGAAATTATACCAAGGCAATAGGACCTAAGAAAGAGAGAGGAAATTGAATTCAACATTATAGACACACTATTTTTTATTGTGAAATTATCCTAAGGGATAATAATGGATTTATAGACTGATAAAAGCAGTAGTTATGATAAGATATTTACATAAAGATACTATAGCATATCTATGATTATGCTTATGCCTAAAATACATGCAAATCCTATCTACTATTGATGCAGCAAAGAATAATTGGTGTTTGGGTAGAAGGTTCTATGTACATGATTTTGATATGCCATCAAATACATGTAGTATCTGAGAAGCCACTGATGGGAGAAACAGAAATATCCAGAAGCAGAGGAACTTTTGAGTATCACATTCCTATAACCCTGAATTCAGTTGGTTGATAATAGAGTCCTGAGCTAGGGCAGAGATCATAGGATGAAAATTCAAAAATAGAGAAAGACATATTTAAATACTATTAGCTACAGTTGATTAATTCACCAAATGTTTACTGAGTTCTTGTTAAATGTAAAGGAACCTGTGAAGTGTTATGCATGTAACATTATGCTTCATGCTATGGGGAAAATAGTAAATTGAGATAGTCAAGGGAAGGCATCACAGTATAGTGAAATTTTACTTGGCTTAGATTTCAATTAAAAAAAAGGAGAAAACATGGCATTTTGAGGAATAAAAGCATAAGTAAGAATGCAGAGCAAACACATAGAGACAAGAGTTAGCTTAGTGTTCACCTCCTTTATTCACCTCTCTGAATAAATAGATAAGTAGATATTTTAAATACATATTCCTTGAATATGAAAAATAAACACAGGCATATAGGTAATATATATAGGCATGTCTCATTTTATTGCACATTGCTTTATTGTGCTTCTCTGATTTTTTTTTTTTTTTTTTACATATTGAAGATTTGTGGCAACCCTGTGTCGAATAAGTCTATAGGTACCATTTTTCCAACAGCATTTGCTCACTTTGTGTCTCTGTGTTACATTTTGGTAATTTTTACAATATTTCAACCTTTCTCATTGCTATCATATTTTTACAGTTACTTGAGATCTTTGATGTTACTATTGTAATTGTTTTGGGTGCCACAAACCACACCCATATAAGATGTAAACTTAATAGGTAAATGTTGTGTGTACATTCTCACTGTTCCACTGACTGAGTGTTCCCCATCTCTCTCTCTTCCTCAGGCCTCCCAATTCCCTGAGACACAACAATACTGAAATTAGGCCAATTAATAACCCTAAAATGCCTTTAACTGTTCAAATGAAAGAAGACTCACACATATGTCACCTTAAATCAAAATTTAGAAATGATTAAGCTTAGTGAGGAAGACATGTCAAAAGCTGAGATAGGTTGAAAGCTAGGCCTCTTGTGCCAAACAGTTAGCCAAGTTGTGAATGCAAAGGAAAAGTTCTAGAAGGAAATTAAAAGTACTACTCCAGTGAACACACAAATGATAGGAAAGCAAAACAGTCTGATTGCTGATATGGAGAAAGTAATAGTGGTCCAGATAGAAGATCAAACCAGCCAAAACATTCCTTTAAGCCAAATCCTAATCTAGAGCAAGGTCTTAATATTCTTTAATTCTATGAAGGTTGAGCGAAGTGAGGAAGCTACAGAAGAAAAGTTTGACGCTAGCAGAGATTGGTTCATGAGGCTTAAGGAAAGAAGTTGTCTCCAAAACATAAAAGTGCAAGGTGAAGCAGCAAGTGCTAATGTAGAACCTACAGCAAATTATCCAGAACATCTAGCTAAGGTAATTAATAAAGGTGGCTGCACTGAACAACAGACTTTCAAGGCAGACAAAACAACCTTTTATTGGAAGAAGATGCCATCTAGGACTTTCATGGCTAAAGAGGAGAAGTCAGTGCCTGGCTTCAAAGCTTCAAAGGACAGATTGACTCTCTTGTTAGGGATTAATGCAGCTGGTGACAATGAAGTCAATGCTCATTTACCAATTTGAAAACCTAGGGCACTTAAGAACTATGCTAAATCTACTCTGCCTGTGTTCTACAAATGAAACAACAAAGCCTGGATGACAACACTTCTGTTTACAACATGATTCACTTAATATTTTAAGCCACTGTTGAGACTACTGCTTAGAAAGAAAAATATTTTGTTCAAAATATTACTGCTCATTAACAGTACACCTGGGGCTTCCCTGGTGGCACAGTGGTTAAGAATCCACCTGCTAATGCAGGGGACACAGGTTCACGCCCTGGTCCAGGAAGACCCACACGCTGCGGAGCAACTAAGCCCATGTGCCACAACTACTGAGCCTGCACTATAGAGCCTGTGAGCCACAACTACTGAGCCCACATGCCACAACTACTGAAGCCCACGTGCCTAGAGCCCATGCTCCACAAGAGAAACCACTGCAATGAGAAGCTCACAAACCGCAATGAAGAGTAACCCCCACTCGCCACAACTAGAGAAAGCCCGTGTGCAGCAATGAAGACCCAACACAGCCAAAAATTAGTTAATTAATTAATTTAAAAAATACACCTGGTCACCTAATGGATGTGTACAATGAGATGAATGTTGTTTTCATGCCTGCTAACACAACATCCATTCTGCAACCCATGGATTGAGGAGTAATTTCAACTTTTAAGTCTTATTATTAAAAAATACATTTCATAAGGTTATAGCTGCCATAGATAGTGATTCCTCTGATGGATCTGGACAAAGTAAATTGTAAACCTTCTGGAAAGGATTTGTCATTCTAGATGCCATTGAGGACATTTGTGATTTGTGGTAAGAGGTCAAAATATCAACATTAATAGAAGTTTAGAAGAAGTTGATTCCAAACCTCATGTATAACTTTGAGGGATTCAATACTTCAGTGGGGGAAGTGACTGTAGATGTGGTGGAAATAGCAAGAGAACAAGAGATACCACTGGAGCCTGATGATGTAGCTGAATTGCTACCATCATATGATAAGACTTTCAAGGATGAGGAATTGTTTCCTACGGATGATCAAAGAAAGTAGTTTCTTGAGATGGAATATACTCATGGTGAAGATGCTGTGAAGACTGTTGAGATGACAATAAATAATTTAGCATATTACATAAACTTTGTTGATATAGCAGAAGGGAGTTTGAGAGATTGACTCCAATCTTGAGAGAAATTCTACTATGGGTAAAAATGTACTAAACAGCATTGCATGCTACATAGAAATTTTTCTTCAAAGGAAGAGTCAACAGACAAAATTCACTGTTGCCTTATTTTAAGAAATTGCCACCGACACCCCAAACTTCAGGAACCACCACTCTGATGAGTCAGCAGCTTTCGACATTAAGGCAAGACCCTCCACCAAGAAAAAGACTATTATTTGCGAACTCTCAGATTATGGTTAGCATTTTTTAGCAATAAAGTTTTTTTTAAATTAAGGTATGTACATTTTTTTTAGACGTAATGCTATTGCAGGTTTAATAGACTACAGCATAGTGTAAACATAACTTTTATATACACTGAGAAACTGAAAAATTCCTGTGATTCACTTTATTGTGATGTTCTGGAACCAGACTTGCAATATCTCCGAACTATGCCTGTATGCATACATATATTTTCAATCATCTACATGCATATAATGGATGTCACTGCATTTAAAATCTAGCACTATGGGTTTCAATGGGTTACAATGTAGGCTTTCAATATTTCTATTTAATACATAGTAAAACTTTTGGCCACTTAAAGTTATTCCCAGATATACTCCTTCAAACAATGATTCATGTTAATTGAATTATTGCCTTATTCACTTATTACTTTACAATATATTTATCATGTTCACATTTAAAAACATTTTTCAGGGATTTTACATTTTACTGTGGGATGGATCCCAAATAGAAGAAATGGTTGGAACCCAGAACAGGACAACAGGGAACGTTACAAGGCAGAATGCCCTTGTTTGTATTGCATGACCCTAATCCCTGGTAATAGTCAAACTTCTACTCTGCCACACAGTAAGAACATAGATAAATAAATCAGTAAATTAAAAGAATGGTGCTTATAGGAATACCATTTTACTGAGTGAGCTCCAAGCTCTACTTTTTGAAATAAATTCAGTCAGAGAATAAGCAATCCACTATGAGTTTAAATGAATATTATTTTTAAATTATCTTGCTTTTCATTAGTACATTTTTGTTTCCTTGTTTAATATTGCTAAATATAGTTAATTGTTTCCTTGAAACTTACCTAATTGAAATTAATTAGGTGATGGTTTATTCTCTAAATAGTTGTAGTCATGAATCACACTTTTCAACAAGGGCACCCCTCCCCCCCCCAAAAAAAATAGGCTTAACAGAAAAGCCAATCTTATAAAAGCATCAAAAAATAAAAACAATTCTTTTTAAGTGTAAATTATTTTCATGGAGCTTTTGAGTGTGAACTAAAGGGCTTGTTTGGTGTTTCAGACTATATATATGTGTGTGTGTGTGTGTATATATATATATATATATATATATATATATATATATATATATATACACATACATACATATATATACATATATATATGTATATATATATACATATATATATATATAGTTTAGAAATTTTATTTTAGAAATTTTCCACAGCACAGAGACCTTATACTGATGCTTATATAACATAATGCTGCAGGTATTTGCCTGACTCAAGCTTAGATCACAGAATTTTTCTCCAAAATATGACAGTGGGGTTTATAGGCCATGATTAATTTTTGCTGATTATTTAAACTGAGACCATATAAACTCAAGAATTTATATGTGGCTATTAATGGTCATTTACCCATGTCTAAGAAGAGAAAATTCAATTTTCTTAAAGTGATAAAGAGATAATGCTGTATGCCAGAAACAACAACCAGAGTATATTCTAAGGAGAGAAGTTGATTGAGAGACAAGCTTTCTAGGACTTCTGCTGAAGTTTCTAATGAGGTCTCAACACACTTCCTTTTCTTATGTACCCAATAAAGTATGTTGATAGTTTGTAATAAAGTCTCATTTTTTGCTGAAAGGAGCTCTTGTTCCTTGCAAATGAACAAAGGCATTAAGACATCTAATCAAAAAAGTGTTATCCAGTAGCCTGTGGAATTGTTAAGTAGAATGGTATTTTGACAGTTTATCCATTTTAATTGGATTGAGGTACATTGGTGCTGCACAGAAGTTTTTCTTTTGTTTTTATGTTTGTTTTTGTTTATTTGCTTTTTAATTGGAGAGTAGATTAGCTTCATGTAATTTACCTAATAAAAAGCTTCACCAGGCTTGTGTTCCCAGAGAAAACCAGGACTTGGAGGAATTTACAGGCAGTAAATTTTACTGGTTGCGGGAGTGGGGGTGGTTATGTGTGAGGCCCCATTGCCTGGAGGCTAAGAGAACAAGCTCTAGATCCAGGTTACCAGGATGTGAATTCTGGTCTATTCTCACTAGGGTTGTTAGGTTAAACAAATGAATTAACCATTATTTTGTTTAGTTTTCTTATCCATAAAATGTGGATAAAAGAGAAATTAAGTTATATGGCTCTTATGTGGATTAATCGTGAAGTGAACAGAAGAGTGCCTGGGATATACTGTTTAACAAACATAACTGCCTAGATTAGTAGACAGGATTAAACAGGGTGGCCTTTGTGAAGAGACTGTGAATAGCCAGATATAGAAAAAGGAGAGTTCCATTCTTTCAGGAAAAGGAAGGATTCAAAGTTAATGACTTTCAAAAAGAAACATGGAACGATGCCAAAGACAATTGAGGTTTTTCTCAGATTTCATAAAAGAGATATCTACCAAAAAGATTGGTGGGGATCCTGAATTAATTATGGGGAAAAATTAGAATACTCGGAAAACTGATCGTGTATTTTATTTTCTATTTGTGCTCAGCATGGCTCTGTTTCTCACATACTTTTGTTTGAAATGAGTCACAGAGTTCAGGTAGTAAAAGTTTGAATGAAAAAGAGTTACTTGGGGATAAATGAACTATGGGGAAAGCAGATAATATGAAAGGTCTTGTTCTTTTCCACCTCACGTCCAATCTATTGCAATTCATGCCAGCTCCACCTTCAAAACTTTCAAAATATACCTGAGATCTGAGTTCTGTCCACCTCCACCTCCATTTTCTTCACTTGGTTTATTGCAGGAACCTACAAACTCGTCTCCATACCACTACGTTTTCCCACTTTTTATTTATTTTCCCCAGAGTAGTAGAAGTAATTCCATAAAACCTAATAATTCCCCTGTCACCCCTCTGTTCCAGTCTCTCCAATGGTTTCCACTCTCACCTAGACCAAAAGGCGCTGAAATGGGCTGAAATGTCACCATGGCCCTCAGCTGCTCGCTCTCACCTCATTTCCTGCTCCAACCCTCTTTGCTTACTCTGCAGCAATTACATTGGCCTCTTTGTTTTTCTTCAAACACATGGAGCAAACACTTTGGAAACACTTGCAGTTCCCTTACTTAGATCTTGTCTTCTAAAATATTGATACTTCTAGATTCTACTTTTTTTTGGTCTCCTTATTAAGAAAAAAATCCTATCTATCTAAAATGTTTCTCTAATTATCCTTGTATCTTACCTAACTTATTTACAATGTTACTCTTTACGTAAAATAGCATTTATTTGTACATTGTCAGTTGCCCCTATCAGGTTTTATAAATCCCAAGAGTGATGGCTTTGTCGGGTTTTTTTGTTTTGTTTTGTTTTGTTTTGTTGTTTCTTTTAAGAGACTCTCTGTTTCCTGGACATCTGGGGAGCAAAACCCCAGATAAAAACTTGTGGATAGTTTAAGACTGCATTTTCATGGACTTGCTAATACAAATGTTCTGCCAAAACTTCTTTTGATATCTGTGTCCTATCTAGCAGCCAAAAGGTTTCTCCTGCACAATTCAATGTACAAAATTATTTGGTTATTTTGATTTATCTTCCTAAACTCATGGAAAACGATCGAGTTTAACATGCTTAAACTGAAACACAAATATTGCTAATTAAATATGTATGGCTATTTTCTTTTTATTCAGAGCTTGCTTGGGCTGCATTTTATCATAAATATCATGTAGTACTAACTTAAAGCTATTTAGAAGTAATAAGAGGATCTTAATCCAGATAAACCAGAGTGTATTAAAGTGTATGTATGTATGGTATGAATGTAAATGTGTGTATTTGTTTTATTTATATTTATATGTAATATGTATTATCAATATATATAGAATATATTAATTAATATAGTTTATTATATGTACTTATGTATAAATGAAACATGGGTTTATATATAGAAAGGGCAATTAATCAAATGAAAAAATGATAACATGGAAAACTAGACTTTAGTGACCACATTTAGCCATGTGAATAAAATTCCTAGTTTTGTATTTTCTTCACTGCTTAAGAATTGATCTAGCAAGATAAGTTGCGTATAGCAATTAAACAATAGAAATAGCTGTAATGTTTACTACTACCACTCTCCATACTATAACGTTCTGCTAAAATGACCTTTCAGCAGAAAAAAAGTACAATCTCTAACGTATTTCTCTGAAAAAGAAATCTGCAATTTATATGTCCATTTACAGATTTATTGTAAATGAAGTTTGGAGGGATATAAAAATCCTTATACAATTGTCATTATCATTTCCATGAACATCTACATAGAACTTAGTTTGATTTATTATAAGGGAATTTGCCTCTTTTTATGAACTGTGGTATCTAATTTTTAGATTTGAAGCAGTATTTTCTGATTTATATTGACGCTAATAACATTGACTCTGTGAAAATCACCATTCCCTCCAGTTTGGGCACTATCCTTGGGAGTATAGGTCATGGCTATCTAACAGCGGCATCCACAGCTGTTCGTGCTGACACAGATTTGAGTGTTATTTCCTTGACAGAGGTCACAGAGAAGCAGTACAAGATAATTTTATGAGGCATCTGCTATATTTGTGGTTATTCTCATACTTCAAGATTGACCTACAAACTTTAGTTTCTGCAAGAAAATAACATTAAACCAAGACTCAGGGGCTTATAAATGGAAAGCTATAACAAATGAACTTTCACATGAATGGAATGTTATCTTCAGTTGAAAAATCAGTAAAGTTAAAACCAATAAGATGTTGGTTTCAAAGAAGGCTTAAATAGAGGTCAAAATGAGCATATTTAATTTGAAAGACTCAACTATAACATAAAAATCCAGCTAGAGTATACTCTATGTAAGTATACAGCAGTCAGTGCTGACTTATAATTATCTATAGAGTTTAGCTAGAATAACTTCCTTAAAATATTCATTTTTAAATGAGCAAATAAAACATAATTGCAATAAATAATTTTCACTATCTGATTTTTAATATTTTTGTCAATGTCTGGTTTAAGTAAAATTTGTTCTCAAAAATAATTTGCTATAAATTAAATTCTGAAAGACTAGCTCTCTCTTGGGCTCTTTGTTTTCTCTCCTAATGCTTGTTCTTGGGGCCTAATGTACATCATAAAAAATGCCAGAAGATTATTAGCTTTGAAGACAGAACTATGCTCAGACGTTGCCTTGTAACTTATCTATGTGACATTGAACAAATTATTTAACTCTTTTGAGACTGCTACTTCATCTATACAATGAATATTGAAATACCACAAGGTGATTCTTTTTTCTTTTTTAACACCTTTATTGGAGTATAATTGCTTTACAATGGTGTGTTAGTTTCTGCTTTATAACAAAGTGAATCAGCTTTACATATACATATATCCCCAAATCTCCTCCTTCTTGCGTCTTCTTCCCACCCTCCATATCCCACCCCTCTAGATGGTCACAAAGCACTGAGCTGATCTCCCTGTACTATGTGGCTTCTTCCCAATAGCTATCTATTTTACATTTGGTAGTATATATAAGTCCATGCCACTCTCTCACTTCATCCCAGCTTACCCTTCCCGCTCTCCCTGTCCTCAAGTCCATTCTCTATGTCTGGATCTTTATTCCTGTCCTGCCTCTAGGTTCTTCAGAACCTTTTTTTTTTTTTTTTTAGATTCCATATATATGTGTTAGCATACGCTTTTGTATTTCTCTTTCTGACTTACTTCACTCTGTATGATAGACTCTAGGTCCATCCACCTCACTACAAATAACTGAATTTCATTTCTTTTTATGGCTGAGTAATATTCCATTGTATATATGTACCACATCTTCTTTATCCATTCATCTGTTGATGGACACTTAGTTTGCTTCCATGTCCTGGTTATTGTAAATAGAGCTGGAATGAACATTGTGGTACATATCTCTTTTTGAATTATGGTTTTCTCAGGGTATATGGCCAGTAGTGGGTTTACTGGATTGTATGGTAGTTCTATTTTTAGTTTTTAAAGGAAACTCCATACTGTTCTCCATAGTGGCTCTATCAATTTACATTCCCACCAACAGTGCAAAAAGGTTCCCTTTTCTCCAAACCCTCTCCAGCATTTATTTTTTGTAGATTTTTTGATGATGGCCATTCTGACTGATGTGTAGTGATACCTCATTGTAGTTCTGATTTGCATTTCTCTAATGATTAGTGATGTTGAGCATCCTTTCACATGTTTGTTGGCAATCTGTATATCTTCTTTGGAGAAATGTCTATTTAGGTCTTCTGCCCATTTTTGGATTGGGTTGTTTGTTTTTTTGATATTGAGCTGCATGAGCTGCTTGTAAATTTTGGAGATTAATCCTTTGTCAGTTGCTTCATTTGCAAATATTTTCTCCCATTCTGAGGGTTGTCTTTTCGTCTTGTTTATGTTTTCCTTTGCTGTGCAAAAGCTTTTAAGTTTCATTAGGTCCCATTTGTTTATTTTTGTTTTTATTTGCATTTCTCTAGGAGCTGGGTCAAAAAGGATCTTGCAGTGTTTTATGCCATAGAGTGACAAGGTATTTCTGTGAAGATTAAAAAAAATTAAATGCTTATAAAATTATCTAGAAAAGTGTTAGGCAATTATTACCTATTTGTGAAATAAATAATGTGTAGCTTCTTTATAAGCTTAACACACAAAAAAAGCTGTCTAACCCAATTCTAAAAGGAATTCAGGAAATCTATTTTTATCTGTGAACAAGTGTCCTACTTTGCTGCCATTTAATTTTTTATTAATTAGTATTTTTTTGAGAAAATAGTTTTTACTTGCCTGATACATGCCAGGCATAAACTCTCATATACAGATATGATGACAAACAGGAGCAGAGTTTGAAAGATAGAATTTTGTCTGCTTATAAGGTATACCAAACACAGGGAAAGAGCATATCAAGTAAAAGTGACCTAAAAATGTATCCTAAATTTGGGAAACCGTGGGTCCTTCAATTTTGTTCAGTGAGGGAATAGAAGAGTAAGAGAAGTGTACCTAGATCATATATCTTTTGTATGGGGAACTTGAACTTTATACCATATCTAAATAGAAAACTTTGAGTGTTTAAAATATGCTGGTGATATGTATGTGACTATACATTCATCAAATAGCTGTTTTGTAAAATACATGAAAATATAATGTGAGAAAGGTAAATTTGAGTACAAAGATAAATGAACCCTAACCTCCTCTCAAGAAAATTTGCAAATCTTTGAATGTATTAGACTTTTAGACTGAGAGATTAAACACTGGACACACACCCAAATATTTTTCTTTGGCCTTTAATACTGTTTTTGCTCATGGCAATTGTACCTTTTCTTAACCCAGAAGGGCATTATTTCCCTGAAGGTTAAAAAGTATATTTGAAAAATAAATATAGCTAAGGAAGTGGCCAAGATAGAAGAGTAGGAAGACCATGAACTTATCTCCTCCCACATTCACACCAAAAATGCAACTATTTACAGAGCAAATATCAATGAGAACAAGCAGAAGACTAATAGAAGATCTCCTACAACCAAAAATCTAAAGAAGGAAACACAATGAGATGGGTAGGAGGGCCTGAGATGAGGAATAGTCAAGAACCTCAGCCACACACAGGTGACCCACAAATGGGAGGATAATTACAATTTCAGAGGTTCTCCCCAAAGAGCAGAAGGTTTGATCTCCACACTGAACTCACCAGCCTGGGAGTCTGTCAATGGGAACAAGAGCCCCCAGAATGGTTGGCTTTGAAGGGCAGCAGGGTTTTCTTTGAAGAGCATTAGAGAGGGATAAGAAATAGAGACTCTATTCTCAAAGGGTACACACAAACTCTCACAAGCTCCAAGACCCAAGGTAGAAGCAATAATTTGAAAGGAGCCTAGGTCAGACACACCTGTCAATCTTGGAGAGCTTCCAAGAGAGGCAGGAGGAAACTGGTACTCACTATGGGGACACAGAGCCTGTCAACAACAATTTTGGGGAGCTCATTTTACCACAAGGATACTGGTGCTGCCAAGCACCATTTAAAAATACTTCCCTTAGCTTATTAGTGCTAGGACTTGGCCCCACCCACCAGCAAGCAGCACTAGTCTTGGGACACTCTAGGCCAAGGAGTTAGCTGGGTCGGGGCAAAATTCCACTCACCACTACACAGAATGCTGTACAACCCCTGAGTCCCCATTCAAAAGATAATCAGTATTAGCAAGGAAGTGGAGAAAAGGGAACCCTTATACATTTTTGATGAGAATTTAAATTCAAAGAAAAAATATTAAAAGCAGCAAGGGAAAAGCACTAATGACTTATAACAGAATTCCCATAAGGTTATCAGCTGATATTTTAGCAGAAACATTGGAGGTCAGAAGGGAGTGGCAGGATATATTCAAAGTGATGAAAGGGGAAAACCTACAACCAAGATAACTCTACCCAGCAAGGATTTCAGTCAGATTTGATGGAAAAATCAAAAGCTTTACAGACAAGCTAAAGCAAAGAGAATTCAGAACCACTAAACCAGCTTTACAACAAATGCTAAAGGAACTTCTCTAGGTGGGAAACACAAGAGAAGAAAAAGACCCACAAAAACAAACCCAAAACAATTAAGAAAATAGTAATAGGAACATACATACCGATAATTACCTGGAATGTAAATGGATTAAGAGCTACAACCAAAAGACACAGACTGGCTGAGGATACAAAAACAAGACCCATATATATGCTGTCTATGTCCACTTTAGACCTAGGGACATATACAGCCTGAAAGAGAGGGAATAGAAAAACGTATTCTATGCAGATGGACATCAAAAGAAAGCTAGAGTAGCAATACTCATATCAGACAAAATAGAATTTAAAATAAAAACTGTTACAAGAGATAAGGAAGGACACTAGATAACTATCAAGGGATCAATCCAAGAAGAAGATATAACAATTATGAATATTTATGCACCCAACATAGGAGCACCTCAATACATAAGGCAAATGTTAATAGCCATAAAAGAGGAACTCGACAGTAGCACAATAATAGTAGGGGACTTTTAACACCCCACTTACACCAGTGGACAGATCATCCAGACAGAAAATAAATAAGGAAACTCAGGCTGTAAATGACACAATAAACCAAATAGATTTAATTGATATTTATAGGACATTCCACCTGAAAGCGGCACAATACACATTCTTTTCCAGTGGACATGGAATGTTCACCAGGATTGATCACATGTTGGGCCACAAAGTGAGCCTCGGTAAATTTAAGAAAATTGAAATCATATCAAGCATCTTTTACAGCCAAAATGCTATGAGATTAAAAGTCAATTACAGTAAGATAAAATGTAAAAAACACAAAAACTGGGAGGCTAAACAATACTCTACTAAACAAAGAGATCCCTGAAGAAATCAAAGAGGAAATTAAAAAAATACATAGAAACAAATGACAATAAAAACATGGCAACCCCAAACCTATGGGATGCAGCAAAAGCAGTTCTAAGAGGGAATTTTATAACAATTCAATCTCACCTCAAGAAACAAGAAAAATCTCAAATAAACAATCTAAACTGATACCTTAAGCTACCAGAGAAAGAAGAAGAACAACAACAATAACGAAAATTTTGAAGTCAAGAAATCATAAAGAACAGAGCAGAAATAAATGAAATAGAAACAAAGAAAACAATAGCAAAGATCAATAAAACTAAAAGTTGGTTCCTTGAGAAGATAAACAAAATTGATAAACCTTTAGCCACACTCATCAGGAAAAATGGAAGAGGACACAAATCAATAAAATCAGAAATGAAAAAGAAGAAATTAAAACTGACACCACAGAAATACAAAAGATCATAAGAGACTATTACAAACCACTACATACCAATAAAATGGACAACCTGGAAGAAATGGAGAAATTCTTGGAAAGATATAACCTTCTAAGACTGAACCAGGAAGAATCAGAAAATATAAACAGACCAATCACAAGTAATGAAATTGAAACTGTGATTAAAAATCTTCAAACAAACAAAAGTCCAGGATCAGATGACTTCATGTGCAAATTCTATCAAATATTTAGAGAAGAGATAACACCTATCCTTCTCAAACTCTTCCAAAAAGTTGCAGAGGTAGGAACACTCCTAAATTCTTTCTATGAGGCCACCATCACTCTATACCAAAAGCAGACAAAGATATCACAAAAAAGAACATTATAGACCAATATCACTGATAAACATAGACACAAAAATCCTCAACAAAATACTAGGAAATAGAATCCAACAACACATTAAAAGGATCATACACCATGATCAAGTGGAATTTATCCCAGAGATACAAGAATTCTTCAGTGTATGCAAATTAATCAATGTGATACACCACATTAACAATTTAAAGAATAAAAACCACATGATTATCTCAAAAGATGCAGAAAATCTTTTGACAAAATTCAACACCAATTTATGATAAAAACTCTCCAGAAAGTGAATGTAGAGGTAAACTACCTCAACATAATAAAGACCTTATATGACAAACCCACAGGTAACATCATTTTAGGAGGGAAAAACCGAAAGCATTTCCTCCAAGATGAGGAACAAGACAAGGGTATCCACTTTGACCACTATTATTCAACATAGCTTTGTAAGTCCTAGCCACAGGACTCAGAGAAGAAAAAGAAATAAAAGGAATACAAATTGGAAAAGAAGAAGTAAAACTGTCACTGTTTGCAGATGACATGATCCTATACATAGAAAATCTTAAAGATGGTACCAGAAAACTACAAGAGCTCATCAATGAATTTGGTGAAGTTGCAGGATACAAAATTAATACATAGAAATCTCTTGGATTCCTATACACTAACAACAAAAGATCAGAAGGAGAAATTAAGGAAACAGTCCCATTTACTACTGCAACAAAAGGGATAAAATACCTAGGAATAAAGCTATGTAAGGAGGCAAAAACCTGTACTCAGAAAACTGTAAGACCCTGATGAAAGAAATCAAAGCTGACACAAACAGATGGAGAAATATATCATGTTCTTGGACTGGAAGAATAAATATTGTGAAAATGACTATACTATCCAAAGCAGTCTACGGATTCAATGCAATCCCTACCAAATTACCAATGGAATTTTTCACAGAATTAGAAGAAAAAATTTTACAATTTGTAGGGAAACACAAAAGACCCCGAATACCAAAAGCAATCTTGAGAAAGAAAAATGGAGCTGGAGGAATCAGACTCCCTGACTTCAGACTCTACTACAAAGCTACAATAATAAAGACAGTATGGTAATGGCAGAAAAACAGAAATATAGATCATTGGAACAGGATGGAAAGCCCAGAGTTAAACCCATGCGCTTATGGTCACCTAATCTATGACAAAGGAGGCAAGAATATACAATGGAAAAAAGACAGTCTCTTCAATAAGTGGTGCTGGGAAAACTGGACAGCTACATGTAAAAGAATGAAATTAGAACACTCCCTAACACCATCCACAGAAATAAACTGAAAATGGATTAAAGGCCTAAATATAAGGCCAGACGCTATAAAACTCTTAGGGGAAAACATAGGAAGAACACTCTGACAGAAATTTCAGCACGATCTTTTTTTTTTTTTTTAATTTTATAGCTACTTTATTTATTTATTTATTTATTTTTGGCTGTGTTGGGTCTTTGGTTCGTGCGAGGGCTTTCTTTAGTTGTGGCAAGCGGGGGCCACTCTTCATCGTGGTGCGGGGACCGCTCTTCATCGTGGTGCGCGGGCCTTTCACTATCGCGGCCCCTCCTTTTGCGGGGCACAGGCTCCAGACACGCAGGCTCAGTAGTTGTGGCTCACGGGCCCAGCTGCTCTGTGGAATGTGGGATCTTCCCAGACCAGGGCTCGAACCCGTGTCCCCTGCATTAGCAGGCAGATTCTCAACCACTGCACCACCAGGGAAGCCCACAGCATGATCTTTTTGACCCACCTACTAGAGTAATGAAAATAAAAACAAAAATTAAAAAATGGGACCTAATTAAACTTAAAAGCTTTTGAACAGTAAAGGAAACCATAAACAAGATGAAAAGACAACCTTCAGAATGGGAGAGAATATTTGCAGATGAAACCACTGACAAAGGATTAATCTCCAAAATATACAGACAGTTCATGCAGCTCAATATCAAAAAAACAAACAATCCAATCAACAATTGGGGGGAAGAACTAAATAGACATTTCTATATGGAAGACATACAGATGGCCAAGAAACACATGAAAATATGCTCAGCATTGTTAATTATTAAAGAAATGCAAATCAAAACCACAATGAGGTATCACCTCACACAGGTCAGAATGGCCATGATCAAAAAATCTACAAACAATAAATGCTGGAGAGGGTTTGGAGAAAAGGGAACACTCTTGCACTGTTGGTGGGAATGTAAATTGATACAGCCACTATGGAGAACAATATTGAGGTTCCTTAAAAAACTAAAAATAAAATTACCATATGACCCAACAATTCCACCACTGGGCATATACCTTGAGATAACCAGAATTTAAAAAGGCACAGGTACCCCAATGTTCTTTGCAGCACTAATTACAATAGCCAGGACATGGAAGCAACCTAAATGTCCATCAACAGAGGAATGGATAAAGAAGATGTGGTACATATATACAATGGAATATTACTCAGCCATGAAAAGAATGAAAGTGGGTCTTTTGTAGAGATGTGGGTGGACTTAGAGTCTGTCATTCAGAGTGAAGTAAATCAGAAAGAGAAAAACAAATGTCATATATTAATGTATATATGTTGAATCTAGAAAGATGGCACAGTTAAACATATCTACAGGGCAGTAATTGAGACTCAGACATAGAGAAGGGACGTATGAATACAGTGGGGGAATGGGAGAGTGGGATGAACTGGGAGATAAGGTTTGACATAAACATACTGCCATGTGTAAAATATATAGCTAGTGGGAATATGCTCTATAGCACAGGGAGCTCAGGTCGGTGCTCTGTGATGAACTAGATGGGTGGGATTGAGGGGGTGGGAGGGTAGACCAAGAGGGAGGGAATATATATATATTCATATACCTGATTCACTTCATTGTACAGCAGAAACTAACACACTGTAAAGCAAGTATACTCCAATTAACAAAAAAAATACCAGCAAACCAAATTCAACAATACATTAAAGTGATAGTATACCATAATCTAGTAGGATTTATCCCAGGATAGTTCAATATCTGCAAATCAATCAAGGTGATACATCACATCAAGAAATTGAAAAATAAAATCATATGATCATATCAATAGATGTAGAAAAAGTCTTTGAGAAAATCCAACATCCTTTCATAATAAAAGCTCTCAACAAAGTGGGTTTAGAGTGAACACACCTCAACATAATAAAGTTCATATATAAGCCCAGAGCTAACATCATACTCAAAGGTGAAAAGCTGAAAGCATTTCCTCTAAGATCAGGAACAAAACAAGGAGGCCCACCCTCACCACTTTTATTCAACATAGAACATGGAAGTCATAGCCTCAACAATCAGACAAGAATGAGAAATAAAAGGAATCTAAATTGGAAAAGAAGTTAAACTGTCACCGTGTAGAGATAGTATGATATATACATAGAAAATCCAAAAGATACCACCTAAAAACTACTAGAACTCATCCAAATATTCAGTAAAATTTCAGGATGAAAAATTAATATACAAAAATCTCTTGTGTGTCTATACACTAGTAACAACCTATCAGAAAGAAAAATTAAGAACACTATTCCACTTACACTCCCATCATATAGAATAAAATACCTAGGAATAAATCTAACTAAGGAGTTAAAAGACCTGTAGTTGGAAAAGTGTAAGCACTGATGAAAGAAATTGAAAACAACACAAACAGTTGGAAATATATACATTGCTCATAGATTGAAAGAATTTATATTGTTAAAATGATATTACTACTCAGGGCAATCTACAGATTCAGTGCAATTCCTATCAAAATATCATGATGGCATTTTTTTTTTTTTTTACATAACTAGAATAAATAATTTTAAAATTTGTATGGAGACACAAAAGATGCTGAATAGCCAAAACAATCTTGAGAAAGAAGAACAAAGCTGGAAGTATCACACTCCCTGGTTTTAAATTATACTACAAAGCTACATTAATCAAAACAGTACTACTGGCACAAAAAAAGACACATAAACCAATAGAACAGAATAGGGAGTCCAGAAGTGAACCCACACTTATATGGGCAATTATTCTACTACAAAGGAGGCAAGAATATACAATGGGGAAAAGGCATTCTTGTCAATAAATGCTGAATAGCTACATGCAAAAGAATAATACTGGATTTCTTTCTCACACCATATACAGACATAAACTCAAAATCTTTGAAAGACTCAAATCAAAGACCTCAAGTGATAAAACTTCTAGGAGAAAACATAGGCAGTATGCTCTTTGACATTGGCCTTAGCAGTTTTGGGGAGGATATGTCTCCTCAGGTCGGGAAATAAAAGCAAAAATTTTAAAATGGGACTATATCAAACTAAAGCTGTTCTGCACAAAACAAAAAGGCTGCCTACTGGATTGGAGAAGATATTTTCAAATGATTTATATGATAAGGGGTTAATATCCAAAATATACAAAGAACTCATACAACTCAATCTCAAAAAAACAAACAACTGGATTAAAAAATGAGCAGTGAAACTGAAAAGACATTTTTCCAAAGAAGATATACAGATGGCCAACAGGCACATGAAAAAATGTTCAACATCACTAATCATCAGGAAAATGCAAATCAGAACCACAATGAGATAACACCTCACACCTTTCAAATGGCTATTATCAAAAAGACAACAAATAATAAGTGTTGGTGAGGATGTAGAGAAAAGAGATCTCCTGTAATGTTGATGGGATTGTAAGTTGGTGTATATATGATGGAATATTACTCAGCTATAAACAAAAATAAAATCTTGCCATTTGTGACAACATGGATGGACCTAGAGGTATTATGTTAAATGAAATAAGTCAGAAAAAGAAAGACAAATACTGTATGACTTCACTTATATGTAGAATCCAAAAATCAAAACAAATGAACAAACATATCAAAACAGAAATAGAGGTATCGATACAGAGGACAAAGAGATGGTTGCCAGAGGGGAGGGGTCTGGAGAGGAGAGAAATAGGTGAGGGAAATTAAAAGGTACAGACTTCCAGTTACAAAATATATGTGACAGGTATGAAATGTACAGTGTGGGGAATATAGTCAATAATTACATAATACATTTGTGTGGTGACAGATGTCATAACTTCTCATGGAGATCATTTTGAAATGTACATAAATATTGACTCACTATGTCATGTAACAGGAGCTAATACAGTGCTTTTTAGATTATACTTCAAAACAAACAACTCATAGAAAAAGGGATCAGATTTGTGTTTACCAGAGGTGGGATTAGGGCAAGGGAAAATTGGGATGAAGGTAGTCAAAAGATACAAACTTCCAGTTATAAGATAAATAACTATGAGGGATTTAATGTACAACATGATAAATATAATTAACACTACTATATGCTATATATGAAAGTTTTTTTAAATCAATTTTTATTGGAGTATACTTGCTTTACAATATTGTGTTAGTTTCTACTGTACAGCAAAGTGAATCAGCTATATGTATACATATATCCTCTCTTTTTTGGATTTCCTTCCCATTTAGGTCACCACAGAGCACTGAGTAGTGTTCCTTGTGCTATACAGTAGGTTCTCATTAATTTTCTATTTTATACATAGTATCAATAGTGTATATATGTCAATCCCAATCTCCCAATTCATCCCACCCCCCCTCCCCCCTTGGTATCCATACGTTTGACCTCTGTGTATGTGTCTCTATTTCTGCTTTGCAAATAAGATCATCTATGCCATTTTTCTAGATTCCACATATATGTGTTAATATATGATATTTGTTTTTCTCTTTCTGACTTACTTCACTCTGTATGACAGACTCTAGGTCCATCCATGTTGAAAGTTATTAATAGAGTAAATCTTAAGAGTTCTCATCACAAGGATATTTTTTTATTTCTTTAATTTTTTTATCCATATGAGATGATGGATGTTCAATAAACTTATTGTGGTAATCATTTCATAATGTAAGTTGAATCATGCTGTACATCTTAAATTTATACAGTATGTCAGTTTTATCTCAATAAAACTGGAAGAAAAAATTTCCCAAATGACACAAATATTAATAATAATAACAATATTTTAATTAAAAAGATAAAAAATTCCTAAAAGTATCAGATTAAAAATCTTTGTGCTCAGTAAATTTGAAATCCAATAAATTATCATATTAATCAATAATATTCTTTATAATCCAGCGTTCTTAAATAAAAAGTGTATGGACTCACTTTTAGTCCTATTAATAACTTTAGGAGTGTAATGCTTTGTTCTGTGTTTGTTCTGCTGAATGCTTGACAATAAATAAGCCAAAAAAGCTGAAAACAATCTGCTTAGCTATTTCCTCTACACTAGAGTTTACCACATACTTGGTTCTTATGGACAGAGAGACAGAGAGAGAAGTTTATTTATTTATCTATCTATCTATCTATCTATTTATTTATTTCTGGGCTGCATGTGTGCTTTCTCTAGTTGCGGCGATCAGGGGCTACTCTTCAATGAAGTGTGCAGGCTTCTCATTGCAGTATCTTCTCTTGTTGTGGAGCGTGGGCTCTAGGCATGCGGGCTACAGTAGTTGTGGCAAATGGGCTCAGGAGTTGCTGCTCGCAGACTCTAGAACTCAGACTCAGTAGTTGTGGCACATGGGCTTAATTGCTCCACAGCATGTGGGATCTTCCTGGACCAGGGCTCGAACCTGTGTCCTCTTCATTGGCAGGTGGATTATTAACCACTGCACCAGCAGGGAAGTCCTGAGAGAGAAGTTTTATTACAAACTTTTCCACTCTTGGGAGTCTCCTAAGAAAAAGAATAGGACTCTGTAAATCTAAACAAAAATATATTATGAAGACCTCATAAGTCTTATTCAGGAATGACATAGAATTTTAAAGAATTGGTGGTTAATGGTAACATGAAAATTATGTTGAAATTTTAGAGTACCTAGGCATTCCTCATTGTTTCAACCAAGTAGCCAAAAAGAAGAGTTAGTAATAAATAATATTAGCTTATCTATTAATATCTAATTTAAAATTATAAATTGCTGCCTTAGGAGACCCATCTTGATTGAAGGGTGCCCATTTTCACAGCACTGGTATTTGGTTCCTTAGTTGAAAGTTTTAAAAATAAATGCACATTAAGAAATTTCCTCTATGACATGTTTGTAAACATCATTTTTATTTCAAATTACTTCAATTTATGCATATAATATTCAGAGATTTGTAACAAAAAGAAAATGTGTGAAAAATAATGACCAACTATAATCACAGGAAGTTGGAAAATGATAAAGAAATGGAAGAAATAGGAACACTTGAACAAACACACAAAGAACATCAAGCCTATCACTTGACTTTTTGAGTGGAAATAAGAAGTGGTGACATTTTTCTCTTTCTTTCCCCTTCTAGCTAATAGAAAAGTATATTTCTGGTCTCTGAGGCAAAGAATCGGACTTAGGATAACTAAGCCAAGGGGGAATGTGTCAAATTATAACCAATTACTCAATATTATTACCCATGGTCTTGGTAAGGTTTACAGGATTGAATTAGAGGGCAAGAGTTTTGACAGATATTTGGAAGAAAATGGAAGGTGGTAAAATAGTGGTAGGTTGAATGGTGTTACAAGTGAAAAATAATGTAGGGTTAATGTCTATGATCTATCAGCAATTGGAAGCATGAATAAATTATAAGAATCTGGGACATTTGTCAAGTTATATATTTTAAATGAAAAGTAAGTACAAAGATATGAAAGTCCCTCTATTTTTTTTTTCTTTTTCTTTTTTAATTCAGAAGGCAGTGTTTGGAAATGCTCTGAATAATAAAAGAAAATGCTTAGTAGATAAATGCATGACTAGTCATTTAATACTTTGAATGTTATGAAAGTTGTTTTACATAATCAGAGTTTGAATGTGAAATTTATTTACTATTTTATTTCATCCCAAGTACTATGTAATGGAAACAATATTTTTCATTTACCTTGAGAGATGAAGTGTGATTGCTATTGCATTATAAATTTTTCCAATGATTTATTAGGAAAAAAAATTTCTATTTAACTGCAGCAAGCCTGTTATAACAAAGTATTATTGATAGTGTGTAAAGATTGATAGATATAATTTAAGATTGACAAAGTCCAATGTTCTTCTATTCTTGGATCTTCTTGTATCCTGTCCTGTATTTTCTTTAAGAATGATGTTAATACATTCATTTGCTGTATATCGACTTTTGCTCTTCTATTAATTTTTCCTTTAATTGCTTAAAATTCTCACTACCCAGTTATCTATTGAAAGACATATCTATTTTTTCCTTAATAATCAATAGGTTTTCAGACACCAAACATCTTTGTGAGATGATTGCCTAATTATTTTATCAACAAATACTTATTTAGCACTTGCTAGATGCTAGTCAATTTTCTGTGAAACACAGACACAGAGATGAGCTTAGTAGAAAAATGAATGTCATATCTATGAAGCTTTCACTCTAGTTGTGGAAGACAGAAGCACATAAGAATTAAAACATAAAAATTTCATGTAATAAATGCAATAGAAAAATTTGAAGTAGTGAAGGAGTCTTAGTGAGTGCCTGGGGAGGGGCATTTGAGTTTTTATATGTTTATCAGAGACTGAAAAATGTGATTTTTCTACAAAAACCTGAAGTAGGTGAAGGATATATTATGAAAGGGGTATAGCTAAAGAGGACAGAAATTGTTAAGTCCCTGAGGTGGGAACATTCTTTGTTAAATTGAGAAACACTTTGTAGTCCAGTGTAGTCAAAGTGGATTAAGCTAGAGACACACAGAGGGATATGACATTAGAGAGTAATTAGGGATAAAATATCCTGTAAATATGTGAAAATATTGGGGAGTTTGAAGGAGAGGAGTGATATGGTCTGTTCCAAATGATAATGTGGAGACCTACACTGCCTATAGGCAATCTGGGCAGATGGAGAGAACACAGTTGGGAGGAATGGATGTGGTTCAAGGGAACATCTGGTGGCTTGGATGAAAGTGGTGGCTATGGAGGTTGTGAGAAATGGTCAGATAGTGGTTATATATTTTTTAAAGAATCTAAAGGATTGCCGATGAATTGAATGTGAGATTTGAAAAGTCAAGTTTTCAGCATGAGCAATTGGAAGGACATAGTTATTTGTTGAGTTGCAGAAGTTTTTGACATATTGAGTTTGAGATGCCAATTAATCACTTATGCGGAGACATCAAATAGGGGTTAGATACAGGCTGGTTTGGTTAATATCAACCCTTGAGCTCAAAGAAATCAACAAAAGTGTAGGTGTATATAGAGAAGAAAAAAGTTCCCAGGACTAAGTCTTAAGGCACAATAGCATGTGAAAATTGGGAATGTTAAGGAGGAGCCTAGCATGCATACTGATACGGAACTTCCACTGAGGCAGAAGGGAAACCAGGAGAGTGGAGTTTCCTGGGAATCAAATGGTGAAAATATTCCAAAGAAGAGAGATAAATTAACTTTTCAAATGCTGATGATATTTTTTAAAAAATGAGAATTGAGAATTGACCATGGATTTATCAATGTGAAAGTCATTGCCAATCTCATCTAAACTAGCTTCAATTGACTGGTGGTCATGAAAACCTGAGTGGAGTGAGTTCAGGAAATAATAATTTCTGATTGAATGATGAGCTAGACACTTGGATTGAAACCTCTGCTGTAAACAACAAAAGCGATTCCGTATAACGTATGTAAATTTCTTTGTACAAACGCATTGATGAGCTGTGAAGAATGCAAAGATTTCCTCACTGTGAATGAGAACAGGTGGGAACCCAGAAAATTAAGTAGAGTAGTGTAGCAAGGTTCAAGTTTATCGTGAATGCTTTAGTATAACCAGATAAAACTGAGCTCCGTAGGGCATAGGAAAGAGAAAACAGAGTACAAGACCCAGCCAAGGTGAGAAGTCCAGAAATAGATTTCCCCCATAAAGCTAGGACTTCCAAAAAAATACACTCTCATTGTAAGTTTAAATGAAAACTAATCTCTTAGCTCCCTGACAATTGTCAGGAAATTCAATTACATTTGGCTATTACCTGAGTTTGAGGGGGGATCATTGCTGGGAATTTGGGATCTCACTTTGGACTTCTAATGGGTTTGCAATGTTCATTTGTAATACCTGAGCAGTCAAAGAATTTTTAAAATTAGATTATAATTTATAGAGATTCCAGGCTCACAGCACTGCCTAGTGCCTGGCAGAAGCAAATGACATAAACCTCTGAAAAACACTTGCTCTCATCCGAAGCCAGAATAATAATTCTACAAATAAAACAGCTGTGAAAGTGACTAGCTGAGAGCAAAATTAAATAAATAAATTTAAGAGAGTACAAATTTATTAAGCTTGTGATAAAGTAAGACTCAATCAATTAGATAAATGTAGGATGTATATTTTGTCTAGGAATGTATCTTAAGGAATTTGTTAGTAATTATAAATAAGCAAACACATTTGTCACTCCTTTGAATAATACTAGAACATAGAAGGCAGTGGTCAAGAAGACCACACTAAAAGGCAAAGTGCCAAAATCTATGGTACATGTTAATGAGTGTTGGGAATCTCCTTTATCTTGAAATCAGTATTTGGAATTTCCAGTGATGAACGTCTATTTCTGATGATATGACAACAAATGCCTAAAACTAGTGTATTAAATATAAAAATGGGACATATAAATGCATAATTGAAATAGTAAGAAAATAAGAAATATATTACTAAGGGCAAAAAATAGAAAGAAGTAGCAAAGGGAATTAGGCATACCAGCCTGAACAGGACAGAAGAAAACATTTGGTATCTTATAAGTTGAAGAAATGAAACTCATACATAAAGTGATGGCACTCAAAGGACTGCACACTTGGAAAAAGGGGAGATGAGAAAATAATAATACCTACCAGAAAAATCAAATTAAACAGAAGCTAATGATTCTTCAGCAGGGCTCTTGTTAAACACAAAACAGATGTTGAGTCTTCTCAGGAATTTACCCTCACATAGTTTTCAAGTTCTACTTTACGGTTCTACATAGTCTGAGAAGCTGTGAATTGAAAATTTTACATAAAACTTAAGCCAAAGTACAAATGCTCCCAAAGATCATGGAAGAAGCAAATACAAAATTTCTGAAAGAACATTCTTAATGCAGACTACAAAGGGCTTTGACTAAGAATACCTGACAGTTAAAGAGCTCATCATCTAAAGTTACTAAAACACAGACAATTGCACCATAAATGGATGTGAATAAATGTTTTTAAAAAACTGTAGAATTAGTCAATAAAGAATTGCTATAAAATATCATTGGAAAAAACTATTAGATAGCTAAAATACAGTTCATAAATACAAGAAAAAATTTTAAACATGAAAGAAACAAGATGCTATCAGAAAAAATGGGAAAGACTTGAGAAAGAATCGAAGTAGTTTTATTATATATTATGTGACTCTTTAGTGACAGGAAAACTATGGATAATAAAAAAATTCATGATATGTCACATTTATGTTCTTTCACAAGCAAACTCTTTAATCAAGTGGCTTGTAACTTTTGCCTATATCATCCTGCCAATTATTTTTTTGTAGTTCATAAACTGTCTACAGTCAATTTAAATTATTCCACTGATATTCACCCACTATGTGCTTATTTAAATGTTCTGTTCTGAACTTATATTGCCTTAAATAACTCATTCCTTAAAATATTCTTTTTTTCTTTATAAAAATCATTCCTAGTTGGGAATTCCCTGGCAAAAATTTACCCTTCTTCAGCCCTTTTATTCTATTCATGCCTTCAGTGGATTGGATGATGCCCACCTAACTGGTAAGGGCAGTCTTCTTTACTCAGTCTACCAAGTTAAATTGCTAAATGCTACAGATTCTCTTCTGGAAACACCCTCACAGATGTACCCAGAAATAATGTTTTACCACCTATCTGGGCATCTCTTAGCCTAGTCACATCAACACATAAAATTAACCATCACACTACTTGCTCAAATTACTTTAATTGGATTCTGGTTTAACTACAAACTTAAGAAGTAAAGTCTATGTTTTTCCATAATTTAATGTTATGATCACATTCATAAAACAGACTTCCTAAAATGTTACTTTCTTTTTTTTTAAACTAATTAATTAATTTATTTATTTTTGGCTGTGTTGGGTCTTTGTTGCTGCGCGTGGGCTTTCTTTAGTTGCTGCAAGCGGAGGCTACTCTTCGTTGTGGTGTGTGGGTTTCTCATTGCAGTGGAGCACCGGCTCTAGGTGTGCAGGCTTCAGTAGTTGCGTCATGTGGGCTCAGTAGTTGTGGCTCGTGGACTCTAGAGCACAGGCTCAGTAGTTGTGGCCCACGGGCTTAGTTGCTCTGTGGCATGTGAGATCTTCCCGGACCAGGGCTCGAACCCATGTCCCACACCTTGGCAGGCGGATTCTTAACCACTGCACAACCAGGGAAGCCTGTTACTTTCTTTATGTTACCTCTCATACGTAATTCCTGATATTCTCTAAAATTAGGTCCAAATACCTCAGTTAAGACACTGACTCTTTACAGGTTGAGTTCCCCAGGAAGCAAACTCTCAGATTAGAGTTTGGAGAATTCATTAGAGGCTGCCCTTGGGATCAGCCCATGGAAAGAAAGAGAAAAAAGTAATAGATTATTCAGAGAAAAATGTAGTAATGTGGTATAGTTTCAGCAAGCCAGAGCATAGTCCTTGAGGAGCTCTAAGGTGAATATGGTCCTTCAGAGTTTGCCCAACTGGCACAAGATGGCTGGACTTTTATACCCTCATGTAGGACAGTCACCCCTGGGAATGAGATTTAACTTCAGGAAATTCTACAAGAGAGCTGAGAGCAAAAGACCAGCTGTCTGCAGCTCTCCATACAGGTGGGGGGAATAATTCCTTCATTTCTGAAGAACAGAGTAGTGGTACACATTATCCTTTACAACTGTCTTTGAACACACAAATCTATCTTTGGCCTGCTCCAACGATACCTGGTTCTTATTATTAGTTCACTAATGTAAAGGACAATAGTGAAGGCATCAATATTCTCAGATATTGATCTTTATTCTTTATGTAGGTTCCAAGTCAACATTTACTTTATTCTATAAAGTTGTAAAGGTACAAAACATTTTTTATCTTCAATTTCCTCAGTTCTAATGAATTTCCTGTATTTACATATTTCTTTCAGATGGACTAAGATTTTCATGTAGCTTATTCACAGAAGAATGTCTTATCTTCCAAGTGGCCAGTAAGATTCTCAAAAACAAAGGCCATCTTTGTTTCCACAATTCCTAAAATAGTATTTGGAAATATACATAATTTTGTATGAGTGTGTTTATGTGTGTGCATAGATAAATAGAAAATAGAAATATAAATGCAACAATTCTTTGCATGTTTAATTAAATTGAGCTGCCACATCATTAAAGCTAGTAGCTTAGTTCCTTTGCAAAGACTTCAGACACAACAATCTAATATGAATACCCCAAAAAAATCACGAATAGTTAATTTGAGAGGTATAATTGTGATCTGATTTCTGATTCTTATTCCTCTATGACCCCATATTATTACACTTTCCTCCTCTGAAGTATTAGATAAAAATAAAGGCCATGTGAATAATATCATGAACTGTTAAACTCCTGTTAAAACATCAGCACAATTCAGTCTCCAACAACCTCAGAGAAACAAACTGGGTTGCCTTCTTTCCCAAGACCAAGTGCAGTAATTGAATAACTCTTAATTATTGTATATAGGATCCAAGTACTAAGCATCATTAAAATATATATATTTCCATGATACATGGATCTATTAATCTGTAGATAGACTGTTTAAATTTACTTCCTTTTAGGTATCTGTCTTTTCAAGGACTTTATTGCACCTTAATTGACAAAATTTATCTTCTTCATTATTCTCTTTTGGATAAGTTATTATACTGAATTTAGAATCATAGTCACTCTGGAGACATAATAAATTATAGTAGTTTTTCATTATTAATTATTTCCTTCAAAACAATAAAATCATTACACCATTGTTAAAATTATAAGAATGAAATAAATCAACTAATTTTAATAAGTTTATTATTTTTGTGTTGTAATCAAATATATATGTAATATGATGATACACAAAATAAAATTTTTAACATACCACATGTATGTTTGTGATGAATAATTTTCATCTTTCATCAGTTGCACATTGTAACATTTTATTTAATAACAATATATATGATACTTATGTATTTTTTTTAAGTTTGAAGCACATTAACAAATATCACATTAATGCATATATCTAATAAAAGACTACAGATTAGGTGTTTTACATCAAAATTCCACTAATCGCACTGTCTTTGTATTAATCAACTTCTTACTAATTTTTGAAATGTTATAAGTAGACATGGTGTGGTTAGAGTAATTACTCTTACCACATTGTCATTTAGGAGATAAAAATTATGAAAGAAAGAATAAATAGATCAAAGGATAAGTATATTTTTTATGAATTACTAACTTTTTCAACTTAACTTTAGATAACATACATCTTATAGATTTCTGTCATATTGAATATTTATTACATGAAACTTAATATTGTATAGCAAAAGCAGGGGCAGTAGTCAGAAACTCCTATATTAAAGTGCCCATGGGGTTCAATATTTCTGCTTTGACCAGAATTCTGTTTCATCTTGCTGGGTGGGCCAAAGCTTGACGAGAGATGTATGAGGTACTCACCTAAAAGACAAACAAATATGTAATAAAATATGAATTATAAATTTTACTATATTGGATTTTGAAACAACTTTTTAACTGAAGATAAATCTGTCGTAGAGAAAGTTAACTGTAAACAACCGAAACATGAATAAATTAACACAATAAAAATGCATTTCATAAAATCTCATGGACAACAAAAAAGTAAAATCATGCCAACAGTAGTCAGCAAGGGTGTGAACCTGGGGTGCTCTCAGAAAACTAACACAATTGTTCTTTCTAATATTCTGCTATCACAGCAACTCATCATATGTATTTGTCTCATGACACAAAATGCAGGGAAAGTTAATGTTTTTGGCTTTTTGCCAATCAATGAATGGTCTTCTTTGGAGTTAAGAATTTTCTGTTGTCCAAGTAGCTATTGATAAAGACCAGTAAAAGAGGCAAGTAGGAACCTCCTGTTCCGTTGAATGTCTATACAATCCAAGATAGTGAGTGTTTCCTTACAGATTTTCAGCTTGGTCTGCATCTCAATAATTCCTATTTCATTTAACTTTCCCAATATATTTACCTAGCATATTTCTTTTTGATAGCTCAACTGTTCTATTGGTGTAAGTGTAAGGAAACAATAAGATTGGAAGAATGGAAACTGAAGCAGAGGTGAAGAAAATAAAAACAGAGTGTATGAAATTTTTTAAAAAGACAAACATGTCAATGGATAAAGCTGGTCTGAAGTATGTGAATAGCTGACGGTAAAGCAAAGAGTGCCATGATGTTGTTTGAAATCCAAGGGAAGAGAGAGGGAAAGGAAAGTAATTTGTAATTAATACCTACTTTGTGATAGGTACTATTTAAGGTCATTAACACATTCTTCCCTCTCTTATTTAATGCTTGTGACTAGTCTGTGAAGAACTATGCCATTTTAAATAAACATTCCTGAAACAAAGAGTGATTAATCAACATGTCTAAATTCATACAGCTTTTAGATGGTGAAATTATGACTCAAACCTAAATGTCTAAGTTTAAATTTTATACCTTTTTCAATGCTTCATAGAATGAATGATAGTTGTAAGAACATACTTTAAAAATATAATAAATTGACATCTGCAGAAGAGCATATGTGAGATTCAGAAATGACTAGCAATAAGTAAAAACTCAGGACCCTGAGAAACATTCATCAGATAATTTAAAGAATGGATAGGAAATTAGGTAAAGAAACAATTTCAATTTATGTATTGAAATTCAACTGAATTTTATTCAACTGAATTCCCCTACAAATTCCTAAAAATAACTTTTTTTTACTCTTCAGGAAATATTTGGGTTATAATTCAATATCAGCACTTCATCAAAAACTATGACATTTTGCTTGCAGTCCATCTTTTCTTGTGGATAGATGTCTGCATATTTGACATTTTGTGTTTATTTATTTTTTACACATAGTCCTTTTGTAGCAGGCATTTTAAAATTTCTTATTTTAGCATTCCTGGGTCAGAGAATTGACAAGACAAATGTTCACTCAATTCTTGTCTCATTGTTCCCTTTCACTCCCTCTTTAGGTAAATTGCACATTTAACAGTAAACAGAGGAGAAATTTGATTCTGATGTGAAAGCTCTTCCTAATGACATGATTTGCTTGCAGTCTCATTATTCTGTGATAATGACAGTTAATTTAAACAATGCACACACAATTTCTTTTAATATCCACACCAATAGCTTTAGAAAGTCAATGATCTCAAGGCTAAGGTAAAAATCTCTGGGACAATTTAGGAAATTTTCAGCTCACTGAGCAAACATAAGGGGAAAAAAAATCTTTGGAAAGAAGTTACAGGACCACATATGAAAATCTAGTTAAATTCAAGATGTGTGAATACCTCAGTATTTCTATATAAATCTAACATCTAAATGCATTAAATACAGCCATACTTATACCATTTAATATGAATTAAATTATATATATGTTTCTTCCTTTAAACTATTTGTCTAATATATTGATAGTATTATCATTGGAGTATAATTGGTGTTTGCAGTTAACAAGATATATATTTATTTGATGATATTTCATATTATTGACACTCTGAACAGGTAAACTATTATAGCTTCTCTTATTTTTATTTTTCTACCTCCTTGATAACTTACCTTACAGATTAAGTTCTTATTCCATAGAAATACAATAAATACCATGTCTATTGGTTTTGTCTTATTCTTGCCTGCTCCACCCTTGGCTTGAGTAGAAAATGGACTATGCTTTACAATGAAGACCTTTCTAAACAGTGGGGCTTGTTTTAAGGGCTTGTTCAGACAACTGAATGACAGCCACAATTGCCTTGACCATTCAAGGGTCATTGCGTTAAAAGAGAAAAACAAAAATAAGTTGGGAATAAAAAATCATTAATAGTAACCATAAAAATGTGGGAGTAAGTGGAGTAAGTGATGCAATATCTGAAGGTAGTTTGAAAATTTAGTTAATGATTTATTAGGGTAATTTCTCTTCCACTGCAAATTACCCCATCCTGTCCATTTCTAGATCAGTCTCTCTCATAAAGTTAAAAATCTCCATATCATCCCTCAGCACGGTGCCCACCATATGATCCTTCTTCATCAAGTATCACTTTAGTGATTAATAAGTATCAAGTATTTGGAAGGGATTGTGGATAATATTTGTAAATAATACAGATATGTACTCTTTATATATAAAAAGTGGTAGTTAATGAAAATGCTTAGCATAATGACTTTCTATTAAGTACTGTGATAGAAATGAACAAAGTTGTATAATAGAGAATAATAGTTATGTTGGATATCCTTGATTTTTCTTTGTCATGAATTTCCTCATTATTTTGCTTTCTGTATCTGTTTTGTGAGGTAGAATAAAGCAGCCACTTGCATTTGGGAAGTGGGCCTCAGTGTTGTTAAAGATGGTGCAATATTCTTAGCTAGGCCACATTAATCCCTTGTAGATATGACATACATAATCTCATAGATACCAACATCAGACAAGATCAGTCAGACACTATGATAAAGTGAGAAAAAAACAAGATCATTGCATAACCCATGAAGTAGCAAACATCCCCATTCCTCAGCTCTTATGAGGGACAGCTATTTTTTAACCAACTACAGCATTACTCTTGCTCTAATCTGTCCTCCTGATGGATAAATTGTATGGAAATGCTTAATCATAGAACAACTGCTGCTTTCTGGCAGCAACCAACCCAAGGTGGATCCTCACTTCCATACTCTCATTCCAAAATTACCCAATAAAAGACTGAATTCAATTGCAGCTTCTTTCTAATGCTTTCTTTCTGAGACTTGCTACCATTCCTTATAGTGTGAGTTCTCTCTCTCTCTCTGCAGTTAGTAATGAACACACTTATTCATATACAGGTGTGTTACTGGTGGTCTTTGGCTAGAAAATATTGTCAGAGTATTTTATTTTTTTGAAATGGACAGAGACCATTTTAGATTTATTTTACAAATTGATAAACTGAGTTGTAAAGAAGTTAAAGAAGAAAGTTAGGGAAGTTGAAAATTTAGAAAATAATTTTACTTTTTATTAAAAATTGTTTTCACTTGACACCTTCTGAGTGATACATGAAAACATTCTGTCAACCTAGGCATATATAGCCATTTTAGCTTTGCCTTATGTTGCAGATATTCAAAGACCTCATTCCTTCCTGCCTCCCCATAAAAATATAAGTATTCTATCTATGTTCCACAGTGTTCTTACTTCAGGTTAGATGGTTGTAACTATTTTGTTGGATGCATGTGTTACTCAAAGATCTTTAGGGGGAAATGACTCACCTTAAAGTATTTCCTCTGTTGATAGCAATGAATTTTCAGTACTTGAAGAGTCATGAGGAAAAAGTCAAAGAAAAAAATTGGGGAGGATCACAGCACACGGGCAGACCTTCCTCCACATGAAGTAAGCATTGATCCTGGTGAAAACAGTGATAGGTATAAATCATCAAGTCAAGGAACCTTTAACCCTGGAGATGCTTTATGTTTCATCAACTCCAATACACGAATTACACGGGTAGGAAAAATTATATATATATATACAAAGTTACTTTTTAAATTTGTCAGATAAATCATTTATGGAAAAGTCACCTCTTATGGCTTTTCTGGATGCCAGTGTTGATTCCTGTTACTGGAAATAATGAAAGAATTTTTTTTGTCAGAAATTTTAAATATGTCACTAAATTATAACATTTCTGCAATTAGTAGTATTAATTTCATTGTGTTTTTATTATTCAATATATAAGTGACTCTAAATTGCCTGTGTTCATTGATAAAATTAATTCTTCTTCATATTTACTACACTGAATGATATTCAACTTTCAAAGGAGCAAGAAATATCTCTAGCTGAGTGATATATTATGTAGTGCTCACTCTCTAATTGAGCATTTCAGTGGATGATCTTTTCTACTTAGTGAGACAATTTCGTCCCATCAATGATTAATTAGCATGACTGTTGACATAAATCTCTAAAGAAACAATATTTCTGTAAATTGGATTATTTTTTACAATTGTGGGAAAACAGTTATGTTTACTGTATTTGGAAAATGTCAAAATGGAACAGATTTAAAGCCAATAAACATAATTTTGTTTTATGCATTCCTTAACTAATGAGAGACATTTCAACATCTATTAAAATATTTTTTATCCTTTGTGATCAGAGCTCTAAAACTTTGAAACATGATAGATTAATGATTTTAAGTTAGTGAATTGCTAAATTAGATTCTTAGCCTGACAAAAAGTGATCATTAACCTGTTTTGTACTAGTTACACTTGTGCAGGATTAAGGTTTTTTGTCTCTGCAGAATGTAACTAATAAACAAATTGTGATTTATTGATCTATCTAATATCTAATTTGTGAGTGTCCATTCTTTACCAGACACTTGTATAGATGCTACAAATTTATCAAGGAAGAACAGGGTTGTAATTTTATGCCCTTGTGGGTCTTACAGTCTGGTGGAAAAATTCAATGTGTAGGAGCTAAACTAGTATGGAAGAACTGAAGTTTAATCTGAGAACTAACTGTTAAACTGAGATCAGAAGGATGAGTGGCAGTCACCTTGTGAATTTAGTATAAGACGTTGAATGAAAGAAACTTTCCTTCAAAACAAATCATGTGAAGGCTTATACATTAGAGACAATTCAACACATTCTGAAAAGTAAGAGGTGTTTTGATGAACTGAGTAATGTAGGAAACAAGTGAAAAAGAAGACTGAAGAGGAGAACATGCACGAAATTGTGAGATTGATGTATGGCAAGGACAAAGGAAAGTCACCAAAGCATTTTTTAAAATCAGGGTGACATGTTCTACTTTATAATTTTTAAAGATGACAGTAGATATGGAATGGATTACACATAATAAGGTCGAGAGAGATATATGCTAGGTAAGATATGATGGAGGAAGAAATGATGTATTACTATGAGGATAAAAATGAGTGGACAGTTTCAAAATATATAGGAGGTACACTCAACATAAGGTGGTAAATTAGACATGGATTGATGGATAGTGAAGCACAACAGGATATTTAAAAATCAATCCATTGTGATTGAATTGATGATAGGTTAGAGTTAGATAGTTATGTATATTTTGATATCTCTCAGTTATTATGATTGAACACTTGTGCAAGTTGTGCTAACACAATGAAACAGGAGTGTAGAATGCAAAAGAAGACTCATTTAAGGGTCATGTGGAGCCATCTACATAAGAAATTGTGAATTAATATTCTGGGAGGTGGACAGAAGACCAAAAGAGTGAGATGTTTGTTATATGTAGCAACAAAGGCATAGAAGCCTTCAGTAAAGGGATGCAGATAAAGTTGTTAAATACATCTGAGAAGATGAGAAAGTTACAAATTCTGAAATAAAACTTGGATGTAGCCACATAGAAGTTACAGGAGTTTTTAGCAAGAGAACAATGTCTTTGAAGAAGTAGGAACAATAGTAGATTGGATGGGATAATGAGGTATTGAATTATGAAGATATGTTTGTTGAATAAAAATGTTTAGCATTGAAGAGTATATGATAAAAGGATGAGGGTAGGTATGATGTTAGTTTTTAATTAAAGATATTTAAGTTTCTTTAAACGTTGATGAGGAGACTGTAATATAATTTGAAGAAAAAGAAGATAAAGTGAAATCAACATGTCAAACTTTCCACTAAGGAGACACACTAAGACAGTAAGCTGAAAATGTGGGTAAAAACAGTTATTAATTAGAAAGAGTGTAACTTTATATTGTGATAGTGAGAGAATAAAAGAGATGTGTGCATATAATTATTCCTAGCAGTCTCATGTTCCTTTATATTTCTGTGGTATCAGTTATAATGTCTCTTTTTTCATATTTGATTATATTTATTAGAGTCTTTTCTCTTTTTTCTTAGTCTACCTAAAGATTTGTTTACCTTTTCAAAAAACCAACTCTTAGGTTCATTGATCTTTTCTATTGTTTTGTGATCTCTATTTCATTTGTTTCTTCACGGCTCTTTATTTTACCATTCTCCTTCTGCTAATTGGGCTGAGTTCTTCTTTATCTAGTTTCTTGAGGTGTAAAATTAGGTTGTTTTATTTGAGATTTTCTTGATATATGTGTTTATTGCTAACTTCACTTTTAGCATTGATTTGCTGCATTTCATAAGTTTTGATATGTTGTGTTTCCATTTTCATTTGTCTCTACATATTAAAAATTTTTTTCTTTTGGTTTCATCTTTGACCCATTGGTTGTTCAGGACTGTGTTGTTTAATATCCACATATTTGTGAATTTTCCAAGTTTCCTCCAATTATTGACTTCTAGTTTTATACCATTGCACTCAGAAGAGATACTTGATATGATTTCAATCTTTTTTAATTTATTAAGACTTGTTTTGTGGCTTAACATATGATTTATTCTAGAGATTGTTCTACGGGTGCTTGCAAAGAGTACGTATTTTGCTGATATTGAATGAAATATTCTGTATATGTCTGATAGAACCATTTGCCCTATAGTGCTATTCGAGTTTTCCTGTTGATTTTCTGTTTGGAAAATGTATTCATTCTTTTTTTTTTTTTAACATTGTTATTGGAGTATAATTGTTTACAATGTTGTGTTAGTTTCTGCTGTATAACAAAGTGAATTAGCTATATGGATACATATATCCCCATATCCCTTCCCTCTTATGTTTCCCTCCCACCCTCCATATCCCACCACTCTAGGTGGTCACAAAGCACCGAGCTGATCTCCCTGTGCTATGCAGCTGCTTCCCACTAGCTATTTATTTTACTTTGGTAGTGTATATACGTCAATGCTACTCTTTCACTTCATCTCAGCTTACTCTTTCCCATCACTGTTGCCTCGAGTCCATTCTCTACATCTGTATCTTTATTCTTGTCGTACCCCTAGGTTAATCAGAACAATTCTTTTTCTTTTTCTTTTTAGATTCCATATATATGTGTTAGCATATGGTATTTGTTTTTCTATTTCTGACTTCCTTCACTCTGTATGACAGATTCTAGGTCCATACAGCTCACTACAAATAGTTCAATTTCATTTCTTTTTTATGGTTGAGTAATATTCTACTGTATATGTACACCACACTTTCTTTATCAATTCATCTGTCTATGGACACGTCAACATGCCCTGGCTATGGTAAATAGTGCTACAATGAACATTGTGGTACATATCTCTTTTTGAATTATGGTTTTCTCAGGGTATATGCACAGTAGTAGGATTGCTGGGTCATCTGGCAGTTCAATTTTTAATTTTGTAAGGAACATCCATACTGTTCTCCATAGTGGCTGTATCAATTTATATTCCCACCAACAGTGCAAGAGGGTTCCCTTTTCTCCACACCCTCTCCAGCATTTACTGTTTGTAGAGTTTTTGATGATGGCCATTCTGACCGGTGTGAGGTGATACCTCATTGTAGTTTTGATTTGCATTTCTATAATGATTAGTGATGTTGAGCATCTTTTCAAGTGTTTGTTAGCAATCTGTGTATCTTCTCTGGAGAAATGTCTATTGAGGTCTTCTGCCCATTTTTGGATTGGGTTGTTTGTTTTTTTGATATTGAGCTGCATGAGCTGCTTGTATATTTTGGAGATTAATCCTTTGTCAGTTATGTCATTTGCAAATATTTTCTCCCATTCTGAGGGTTATCTTTTCATCTTGTTTATGGTTTCCTTTGTTGTGGAAAAGCTTTTAAGTTTCATTAGGTCCCATTTGTTTATTTTTGTTTTTACTTCCATTTCTCTAGGAGGTGGGTCAAAAAGAATGTTGAGTGATTTATGTCATAGAGTGTTCTGCCTATGTTTTCCTTTAAGATTTTATAATGTCTGGCCTTATATTTAGGTATTTAATCCATTTTGAGTTTATTTTTCTGTATGGCGTTTGGAAGTGTTCTAATTTCATACTTTTACATGGAGCTGTCCAGTTTTCCCAGCACCACTCATTGAAGAGGCTGTCTTTTCTACATTGTATATTCTTACCTCCTTTATCAAAGATAAGGTGACCATATGTGCATGGGTTAATCTCTGGGCTTTCTATCCTGTTCCATTGATCTATATTTCTGTTTTTGTTCCAGTACCATACTGTCTTGATTACTGTAGCTTTGTAGTTTAGTCTGAAGTAAGGGAGCCTGATTCCTCAAGCTCCGTTTTTGTTTCTCAAGTTTGTTTTGACTATTCAGGGTCTTTTGTGTTTCCATACGAATTGTGAAATTTATTGTTCTAGTTCTGGGAAAAATGCCACTGGTAGTTTGTGAGCGATTGCACTGAATCTGTAGATTGCTTTGGGTAGTATAGCCTTTTTCACAATATTGATTCTTCCAATCCAAGATCATGGTATATCCCTCCATCTGTATCATCTTTAATTTCTTTCATCAGTGTCTTATAGTTTTCTGCATACAGTCTTTTATCTCCTTAGGTAGGTTTCTTCCTAGGTATTTTATTCTTTTTGTTACAATGGTAAATGGGAGTGTTTCCTTAAATTCTCTTTCAGATTTTTCATCTTTAGTGTATAGGAATGCAAGAGATTTCTGTGCATTAATTTTGTATCCTGCTACTTTACCAAATTCATTGATTAGCTCTAGTAGTTTTCTGGTAACATCTTTAGGATACTCTATGTATAGTACCATGTCATCTTCAAAGAGTGACAGTTTTACTTCTTCCTTTCTGATATGTATTCCTTTTATTTCATTTTCTTCTCTGATTGCCATGGCTAAAACTTCCAAAACTATGTTGAATAATAGTGGTGAGAGTGGGCTACCTTATCTTGTTCCTGGTCTTAGAGGAAATGGTTTCAGTTTTTCACCATTGAGAATGATGTTTGCTGTGGGTTTGTCATATATGGCCTTTACTATGTTGAGGTAGGTTCCCTCTATGCCCATTTTCTGGAGATTTTTTTATCATAATGTGTGTTGAATTGTGTCAAAAGCTTTTTCTGCATCTATTGAGATTATCATATGGTTTTTATCCTTCAGTTTGTTAATATGGTGTATCACATTGATTGATTTGTGTACATTGAAGAATTCTTGCATTTCTGGGACAAACCCCACTTGATCATGGTGCATGATCCTTTTAATGTGCTGTTGGATTTTGTTTGCCAGTATTTTGTTGAGGATTTTTACATCTTTGTTCATCAGTGATATTGGCTGGTGGTTTTCTTTTTTTGTGACCTCTTTGTTGGTTTTGGTATCAGGGTGATAGTGGCCTTGTAGAATGAATTTAGGAGTGTTCCTCCTTCTGTTATATTTTGGAAGAATTTGAGAAGGATAGGTGTTAGCTCTTCTCTAAATGTTTGATAGAATTGGCCTGTGAAGTCATCTGGTCCTGGGCTTTTGTTTGTTGGAAGATTTTTAATCACAGTTACAATTTCAGTGCTTGTGATTGGTCTGTTTATATTTTCTATTTCTTCCTGGTTCAATCTTGGATGGTTGTGCTTTTCTAAGAACTTGTCCATTTCTTCCAGGTTGTACATTTTATTGGCATATAGTTGCTTGTAGTAATCTCTCCTGATCCTTTCTGCAATATCAGTTTTTACTTCTCTTTTTTTCATTTCTAATTCTGTTGATTTGAGTCTTCTTCCCTTTTTCTTGATGAGTCTGGCTAAAGGTTTATCAATTTTGTTTACCTTCTCAAAGACCCACCTTTTAGTTATTGACCTTTATTATTGTTTCCTTCATTTCTTTTTCATTTATTACTGACCTGATTTTTATAATTTCTTTCCTTCTGCTAGCTTTGGGTGTTTTTTGTTCTTCTTTCTCTAAATGCTTTAGGTGTAAGGTTCGGTTTTTATTTGAGATTTTTCTTGTTTCTTGAGGTAGGATTTTATTGCTGTTATCTTCCCTCTTAGAACTTCTTTATCTGCATCTCATAGGTTTTGGGTTGTCATGTTTTCATTGTCATTTGTTTCTAGGTATCTTTTTCTTTCTTTTTTGATTTCTGCAGTGATCTCTTAGTTATTTAGTAGTGTATTGTTTATCTCCATGTGTTTGTATTTTTTACAGTTTTTTTTTTTTTTCCTGTGATTGATATCTAACCTCATAGCTTTGTGGTCAGAAAAGATACTTGATATGATTTCAATTTTCTAAAATTTACCAAAGCTTGATTTGTGATCCAAGATATGATCTGTCTTGGAGAAAGTTCCATGAGAACTTGAGAAGAAAGTATATTCTGTTGTTTTTGGATGGAATGTCCTATAAATATCAATTAAGTTCATCTTGTCTAATGTGTCATTTAAAGCTTGTTTTTCCTTATTTATTTTCATTTTGGATGATCTATCCATTGGTGAAAGTGGGGTGTTAAAGTCCCCTACTATGATTGTGTTACTGTCGATTTTCCCTTTTATGGCTGTTAGTATTTGCCTTATCTACTGAGGTGCTCCTATGTTGGGTGCATAAATATTTACAATTGTTCTATTTTCTTCTTGGATTGATCCCTTTATCATTATGCAGTGTCCTTCTTTGTCTCTTGTAATAGTCTTTATTTTAAAGTCTATTTCTTCTGATATGAGAATTGCTACTCCAGCTTTCTTTTGATTTCCATTTGCGTGGAATATCTCTTTCCATCCCCTAATTTTCAGTCTGTGTGTGTGTCTGAAGTGGGTCTCTTTTAGATAGCATGTATATGGGTCTTCTTTTTGTATCCAATCAGCCAGTCTACGTCTTTTGGTTGGAGCATTTAATCCATTTACATTTAAGGTAATTATCTCTATGTATGTTCCTATTACCGTTTTCTTAATTGTTTTGGGTTTTTCATTGTAGGTCTTTTCCTTCTCTTGTGTTTCCTGCCTAGAGAAGTGCCTTTAGCATTTGTTGTAAACCTGGTTTGGTGGTGCTGAATTCTCTTCACTTTTGCTTGTCTGTAAAGGTTTTAATTTCTCCATGAAATCTGAATGAGATCTTTGCTGGGTAGAGTAATCTTGGCTGTAGGTTTTTCCCTTTCATCCTTCTAAATATGTCCTGCCACACGCTTCTGGCTTGCAGAGTTTCTTCTGAAAGATCAGCTGTTAACCTTATGGGGATTCCCTTGTATGCTATTTGTTGCTTTTCCTTTGCTGCTTTTAATATTTTTTCTTTGTTTTTAATTTTTGATAGGTTGATTAATATGTGTCTTGGCATGTTTCTCTTTGGATTTATCCTGTATGGGACTCTCTGCACTTCCTGGACTTGATTGACAATTTCCTTTCCCATGTTAAGGAAGTTTTCCACTATAATCTCTTCAAATATTTTCTCAGTCCCTTTCTTTTTCTCTTCCTCTTCTAGGACCGCTATGATTCAAATATTGGTGCATTTAATGTTGTCCCAGAAGTCTCTGAGACTGTCCTCAATCCTTTCCATTCTTTTTTCTGTATTCTGTTCTGCAGTAGCTATTTCCATTCTTTTATCTTCCAGGTCACTTATCTATTCTTCTGCCTCAGTTATTCTGCTATTGATTCCTTCTAGAGAATTTTTTATTTCATTTATTGTGTTGTTTATCTCTGTTTGTTTGCTCTTTAGTTCTCCTATGTCCTTGTTAAATGTTTCTTGTATTTTCTCCGTTCTATTTCCAAGATTGTGGATCATCTTTACTTTCATTACTCTGAATTCTTTTTCAGGTAGACTGCCTATTTCCTCTTCATTTGTTTGGTCTGATGAGTTTTTACCTTGCTCCTTCATCTGCTGCATATTTCTCTGTCTTCTCATTTTGTTTAACTTTTTTTGCAGTCTCCTTTTCACAGGCTACGGGTTCATAGCTCCCATTGTTTTTGGTGTCTGCCCCAGTGATTGAGACTGTGGGTGGGGTTGGTTCAGTGGCTTGCGCAGGCTTTCTGGTGGAGGGGAGTGGTAACTCTGTTCTGGTGTGTGGGGCTGGATCTTGTCTTTCTGGTTGCCAGGGCCATGTCCGCCGGTGTGTTTTGGGGTGTCTGTGAACTTTGTATGATTTTAGGCAGCTTCTCTGCTAATAGGTGGGCTTGTGTTCCTGTGTTGCTAGTTGTTTAGTATGGGACGTCCAACACTGGAGTTTGCTGGCCATTGTGTAGAGCTGGGTCTTAGCATTGAGATGGAGATCTCTGGGAGAGCACTCACCAATTGATATTACGTGGTGCTGGGAGGTCTCTGGTGGTCCAATATCCTGAACTCGGCTCTCCCACCTCAGAGGCTCATGCCTGACACCAGGCCACAGCACCAAGACCCTGTCAGCCACACCGCCAGATACATGGGGATTTGCTTACCTTTTGGGAAGTCTGAGGTCGCCTGTCAGTGGTCATTAGGTGTTCTGTAGGAGTTATTCTACGTGTAGATGTATTTTTGATTTATTTGTGAGGAGGAAAGAGATGTTTACATCTTACTCCTGTGCCATCTTGAAGGTCTCCTGTGTATTCATTCCTGAAATTGGGACATCGAAGTTCCCTACTATTATTATATGGCTGTCTATTTATCCCTTAGGTCTGTTAACATTTGTTTTATAAATTTAGGTGTCCCAATGTTGGTTGCATATATATTTACAATTGTAAAATATGTAAGGAACTCATAAATGAGAAACCAAAACCAAAACCAAAACCAAGCAAATAACCCAATTTTAAAATGGACAAAGGACCTAAATAGGTATTTTTCTAAATAAGACAAGCAAATGGCTAACAGTTGTATGAAATGTGCTAACCAACCCTAATCATCAGGGAAATAAAAATCAAAACCGCAATGAAATTTCACCTCTCACTTGGTAGAATAGCTATTATCAGAGAGTCAAAAGATAACAAGTGTTAGCAAGGAAGTAGAGAAAAGGAAACCTTTATACTTTATTGAGAATATAATTTTGTGTATCTATTTAATGAGAATATAAATTTGTACAACTATTATGAAAAACTCTAGGAAAATTCCTCAAAAAATTGAAAATAGAGCTACCTTATAATCCAGAAATTCCACTTCTAGGTATATATCCAAAGGAAATAAAATGAGGATGTTGAAGACATATCTGCACTCCCAAGTTTATTGCAGCATTATTACAATCACTGAGATGTGGAAACAACTTAAGTGTTCATCAACAGATGAATATATAAGAAAAATGTGATCTCTATATATAACATTTGTGGTTTTTAAATATATTTTGTGGTATTTTGTGGAAATATGACATATATTACACATTTTTACAAAATACCACAAAATATACAAAATGCCGCAAAATATATAATAAAATAAAAACATATATTTTAGATAAAATAATATATATTTATAAATATAAACCTATAAACATATATTTTATATATATTTAAGCCTCAAGAAAGAAATCCTGTCATCTGCAACAATATGGATCAACCTGAGAACATCATGCTAAGTAAGTCACAGAAAGAAAGACAAGTACTTCATGATCTCTCTTATATGTAGAATATATAAAAGTTAAATTCATAGGAGGAGATAGTAGAATAGTGATTGTCAAGGCTGGAGGATATGAATAATGGAGACCTGGTTAAAGGGTACAAACTTTCAGTTGTAAGATGAATAAGTTCTAGAGATTTAATAACTACAGTTAATAATAATGTATTACATACAAAATTTGCTAAAAGAGTAGATCTTAAGTGTTCTTATTAAAAAAGAAAAGGTAATTATATAAGGTGATGGATATGTTAATTAACTTGATTGTGGTAATCATTTCACAATGTATCAAAACATCACCTTGTACACCTTAAGTATATACAATTTTTATTTGTCAATTTTACATTAATAAAGCTATGGAAAAAACAAGGTGCATGTAAATACAGGGATGCTTGTATACTTATAGAAGAAATTCCTTTTGAATTCTTTCCTGTAGATTACAAGGTCAGTCTTTTGTTGAGCATGAGTGAGGAAGAAGTTTCTGAAATTTAGGAAAACAATGAAGAAAGGTGAAATAGCAACTATTTCATACCCACAGAATGGTTAACACTGTAAAATACTAATATTATTAAATGTAAGTATGGATTTAGAGCAACTTGGATCATTGATATCCTGCTGTTCAGAATGTAAAATGAGACAACTACTTTAGAAAAATGTTTGGTAGTTCAGTTAAATTTAAATTTAAACATATATGTCTGTATCATGACCCAGCAATTCTATACCTAGGCATTTACACAACAGAAATGAAACACACACCCACAAAAAAACTGGGAAGAGAATATTCATAACAGCCATAGTTAAAATGATTAAAAACAAAGATAACTCAAACGTCCACACATAACATAACATATAAAACTTTTCAATATCTTCATACAATGAATAATTAGTCAACAATAAAGACAAAAATATTACTGATGCAATGCAGCAACATGGATGCATCTCAAAAGCATTTCAATGAGTTAAAGTAGTCAAAAAGTAAAGAGTACATGTAATATAATTCCATTTATCTGAAGTTCTACAATAGAGTAGGCAAAATGGATCTATAATAATAGAAATCAAAAAAGTGATTGCTTCAATAACATTGATTTTTAGGGCAGTGAAACTATTTGCTATGATATTAATTTATGTATGTATATATAACAATATATATGTTTATGTTTTGTGAATGTGTGTAAAAAGATGTGTGAATGTATGCAATAATATATATGTGTGTATTTTTATGAAACTATTAGATTATGAGTATATAATAAAATAAGGGATGTAAAAATTTAGTTCCACATTTCAATTTTTAAAAGATAAATTTTCAAAAATCAAAAAAAGAAAATGCAAAACGAAAACATGAAAAACACAGAATTCTGTCAATGAAGAGACTTATAAAATAATATATTTTTAGGAAATATTAACTCAATTTTAAACTTGTATAGAAAGACATTCTTAACAAAGATGAATAAAAATTATTTGTTAACATACAAAGGAGTTCATGATTAGGGGAAAAAAGATTTTAATTACATTCTTGGGAAGAATCTATAAAATATTACATAAATTTCATTTGATTTCTATAATTTTGGAAACACCTTGTTTTATGATTAAGTACACAAGTCAAGAAAGTACACTGACAACATAGAGATAAAACAGAAGGAAGCAAAACATTGTGAGGATGAAATTTTATTAACTGGAGGGTATCATATGTCTAGAATATTGGTAGAGAAGAAGCTCTGCCACGAAGAGGGGAAATTTGTTATGTGTGGAGAAAGGTGCCTAGATGAGAACAAAAGGTAACAGGAAGTAACTTTATAAAGCTTGTCCTTTAATGAGAGTGACAATTGGACAAGAAAGAAATAAGGATAAGTAAGCATTGGAGGAGAATGAGATAAGAGTAAGAAAATGGAGACATTTGATCCTTTCATCACAGGAGCACAGGATGTTCTTTTCTCTTTTATGCTTCAGATTGGTCCACTTTAATCTGTTTTAAATTTGGTCTTACATTTGCCCATGGGCCACACTTATTACAATTGAGATATTACTAATTTGTTATATGATATGAGAGCTATTAACATAAGCAGCTGTATATTCCTGAAAAACCATTCAGGTTTTTCGAGGTCAGCATCCCTGTTGACTCCTGAGGCTTATTTTCTGGCTGGTACCCAAGTCATAAAATATTTGCATAGCATCCCTGTCTTTAGGCACGTGTTTTTCTTCATATTTCAAAGAAGTCCTGATTATTTTGTATTATTACTATTGATATTGTTATCATTATTGTGTACCCAGTACAATTTGCATTATTTTAAAAGAAATACCCACATAAATTAATTATTTTATGAAAGAAAATCTTTAAGCACATATGTACTTTTGAGAATAGTCTGGTTTGTTTTTAGCCCCATAAGTGAACAAACGTGAGCTAACAAAATAGTAAATGAGATCCAGGGTGTGTCCCAGTCTGGTACATTAATGATGGCATCATAATTATTCTAACCAGTCATTGACCTACATAATCCATCAATCAGCAAGAAAGCATAATCCTGATTCAGCAACAAAGATGAAAACCTCAGTACCTACTGTAGACCTTAATCTTTTAAAAGGGGATCTCATCCTTTGAGTGACTTAAAATCACAGTGAAACCTGTATTTTAAACACATGATTGATTGTATAATTTTTGCCTAATATTAACTCTTTAAAGATAATATAGAAATATATTCAGAACTAGATTTCTAAATAAGTCAACTTTTATCATTTCAAATAACACAATTTTGTATGTGAGTGTACATTAATTTGTTTCAAGTCTTTTGTGCCAGAGCATACCAGCATGTACCATACTTTATAGTTATGTAAATTGAATTGAATTTTCCCAAGAATGTACTGTGTTTTTTTCCTTGTTTGTAAGAGTTGTAATGTATTGTGATTCTTATCAAATATTATATAAACTGATAAAATATTGACGTGAACATAGTTTTTTTCTGTAAAAACAATGTGAATATAGTTTTTTTTTCTGTGAAGACAACTTAATTTTCAAACATATTATTAATAGAATTAAACACCACTATTAAGGAATATGTGGGTAAAAAAATAATCAAATATTGGAATGAATAGCAATAATTTTTTCTCAGAATGCTTCATAAATTTATTTTAATTTCTTGCTCCAAGTTGACTATATGGAGACAAATTCCTGACTCTATGTTATGGGCATATTTTATGCAATAAACTGTTGATGGTCCACAAAGAACTCATTAAAATAGGAACCTCAGCTTTAAATCAAATACCTAGCTGAATGTTCACTTATTTGATTACTTTTTATAATATTGTGTCATTTTTATGATACTTGATCCAGCGTTTTAGAAAAGAAATTTTTCTCAGTACAACTGATGCCAATCACAAAAAAGGGCTTCTATGTTATATATATTTTAAAAATCAAGTTATAGATATTTCAGTGTACCTTTTTCTAGGGAGATGTTATTTCCTAAGACAGCATTTGTGGCTAGGGAAAAGCAGATTATCTAAAATATTAAGAGGCTGGCAATGTACAGTTTGTGTGTGTGTGTGTATAATAATGTACAAGTATATAATAAAATAGTGTATACTGATTCTCTATTAATAATAAACTTAAAATTACCACGGTAATTCTTGCCAATACCTTCCCTCACTTTTAGAAAAATTATACTGTTATAAATTATCATAAATTATTAAAAAATATATTCTCTATTTTTGAAATATTACATTAACTGTTAATAATAGTTCCAAATTTCAATCTACTGAATTTTAATACACACTCTTTTTATCCATTTGTGATTTACTAATTTTTATTTACTTCTTAAATAATTGAATTTTGCTATGAATTTATTTCTCTCAAAACTGCTCATTAGTCTCTAAACCCTGAGTTATTTCATATTTGAAAATTAATGGCTGTTTTATTTCTAATCAAATGGCATTATGGCTGGGTAAAATACTCTAGAATCACAGGAACTCTCAACATTTTATACACATAGGTATATCCTGTCTCCTTAGATTTCAGTTATATTAGGAGTGAACCTGAGGTCAACCTGAGTAACCGCCTCCATATTTTATAAGTGAATTGTTTCTTTTTCTTCTCCTTAGATACTTGAATAACTTCTCTTAATCTATTTATTTTATGTACTTACACATGGACATTTGTCATTCTGTAATCAGATGTACATCAGCACCCTGTAATTTTTCTACTGGAAACTCAATTTTTATTAAATTTTACTTTTTTTTTTTTAACATCTTTATTGGCGTATAATTGCTTTACAATGGTGTGTTAGTTTCTGCTTTATAACAAAGTGAATCAGTTATACATATACATATGTTCCCATATCTCTTCCCTCTTGCATCTCCCTCCCTCCTGCTCTCCCTATCCCACCCCTCTAGGTGGTCACAAAGCACAGAGCTGATCTACCTGTGCTATGTGGTTGCTTCCCACTAGCTATCTATTTTACGTTTGGTAGTGTATATATGTTCATGCCACTCTCTCACTTTGTCACATCTTACCTTTCCCCCTCCCCATATCCTCAAGTCCATTCTCTAGTAGGTCTGTGTCTTTATTCTCATCTTGCCACTAGGTTCTTCATAACCTTTTTTTTTTTTTTTCCTTAGATTGCATATATATGTGTTACCATACTGTATTTGTTTTTCTCTTTCTGACTTACTTCACTCTGTATAACAGACTCTAACTCCATCCACCTCACTACAAATAACTCCATTTCATTTCTTTTTATGGCTGAGTAATATTCCATTGTATATATGTGCCACATCTTCTTTATGCATTCATCCAATGATGGGCACTTAGGTTGCTTCCATGTCCTGGCTATTGTAAATAGAACTGCAATGAACATTTTGGTACATGACTCTTTTTGAAATACGGTTTTCTCAGGGTATATGCCCAGAAGTGGGATTGCTGGGTCTTATGGTAGTTCTATTTTTAGTTTTTTAAGGAACCTCCATACTGTTCTCCATAGTGGCTGTATCAATTTACATTCCCACCAACACTGTAAGAGTGTTCCCTTTTCTCCACACCCTCTCCAGCACTTATTGTTTCTAGATTTTTTTGATTATGGCCATTCTGACCGGTATGAGATGATATCTCATTGTAGTTTTGATTTGCATTTCTCTAATGATTAATGATGTTGAGCATTCTTTCATGTGTCTGTTGGCCATCTGTATATCTTCTTTGGAGAAATGTCTATTTAGGTCTTCTACCCATTTTTGGATTGGGTTCTTTGTTTTTTTGTTATTGAGCTGCATGAGCTGCTTGTAAATCTTGGAGATTAATCCTTTGTCAGTTGCTTCATTTGCAAATATTTTCTCCCATTCTGAAGGCTGTCTTTTGGTCTTGTTTATGGTTTCCTTTGCTGTGCAAAAGCTTTTAAGTTTCATTAGGTCCCATTTGTTTATTTGTGTTTTTATTTCCATTTCTCTAGGAGTTGGGTCAAAAAGGATCTTGCTGTGATGTATGTAATAGAGTGTTCTGCCTACGTTTTCTTCTAAGAGTTTGATAGTGTCTGGCCTTACATTTAGGTCTTTAATCCATTTTGAGTTTATTTTTGTGTATGGTGTCAAGGAGTGTTCTAATTTTATACATTTACATGTAGCTGTCCAGTTTTCCCAGCACCACGTATTGAAGAGGCTGTCTTTTCTCCACTGTATATGCTTGCCTCCTTTATCAAAGATAAGGTGACCATATGTGCATGGGTTTATCTCTGGGCTTTCTATCCTGTTCCATTGATCAATGTTTCTGCTTTTGTGCCAGTACCAAACTGTCTTGATTACTGTAGCTTTGTAGTACAGTCTGAAGTCAGGGAGCCTGATTCCTCCAGCTCCATTTTTCGTTCTCAAGATTGCTTTGGCTATTTGGGGTCTTTTGTGTTTCCATACAAATTGTGAAATATTTGTTCTAGTTCTGTGAAAAATGCCAGTGGTAGTTTGATAAAGATTGCATTGAATCTGTAGATTGCTTTGGGTAGTAGAGTCATTTTCACAATGTTGATTCTTCCAATCCAAGAACATGGTATATCTCTCCATCTATTTGTATCATCTTTAATTTTTTCGTCAGTGTCTTATAATATTCTGTATACAGTTCTTTTGTCTCCTTAAGTAGGTTTATTCCTAGGTATTTTATTCTTTTTGTTGCAATGGTAAATGGGAGTGTTTTCTTAATTTCACTTTCAGATTTTTCATCATTAGTATATAGGAATGCAAGAGATTTCTGTGCATTAATTTTGTATCCTGCTACTTTACCAAACTCATTGATTAGCTCTAGTACTTTTCTGGTAGCATCTTTAGGATTCTCTATGTATAGTATCATGTCATCTGCAAACAGTGACAGCTTTATTTCTTCTTTTCTGATTTGGATTCCTTTTATTTCTTTTTCTTCTCTGATTTCTGTGGCTAACTCTTCCAAAACTATGTTGAATCATAGTGGTGAGAGTGGGCAACCTTGTCTTGTTCCTGATCTTAGTGGAAATGGTTTCAGTTTTTCACCATTGAGGACAATGTTGACTGTGGGTTTGTCATATATGGCCTTTATTATGTTGAGGAAAGTTCCCTCTATGCCTACTTTCTGCAGGGCTTTTATCATAAATCAGTATTGAATTTTGTCAAAAGCTTTCTCCGTATCTATTGAGATGATCATATGGTTTTTCTCCTTCAATTTGTTAATATGGTGTATCATGTTGATTGATTTGCACATATTGAAGAATCCTTGCATTCCTGGAATAAACCTCACTTGATCATGGTGTATGATCCTTTTAATGTGCTGTTGGATTCTGTTTGCTAGTATTTTGTTGAGGATTTTTGCATCTATGTTCATCGGTGATATTGGCCTGTAGATTTCTTTCTTTGTAACATCTTTGTCTGGTTTTGGTATCAGGGTGATGGCGGCATCCTAGAATGAGTTGGGGAGTGTTCTGCTCTCTGCAATATTTTAGAAGAGTTTGAGAAGGATAGGTTTTAGCTCTTCTCTAAATGTTTGATAGAATTCTCCTGTGAAGCCTTCTGGTCCTGGGCTTTTGTTTGTTGGAAGATTTTTAATCACAGTTTCAATTTCAGTGCTTATGATTGTTCTGTTCATATTTTCTATTTCTTCCTGGTTCAGTCTCGGCATGTTGTGCAATTCTATGAATTTGTCCATTTCTTCCAGGTTGTCCATTTTATTGGCATAGAGTTGCTTGTAGTAATCTCTCATGATCGTTTGTATTTCTGCAGTGTCAGTGGTTACTTCTCTTTTTTCATTTCTAATTCTATTGATTTGAGTCTTCTCCCTTTTTCTCTTGATGAGTCTGGCTAATGGTTTATCAATTTTGTTTATCTTCTCAAAGAACCAGCTTTTAGTTTTATTGATCTTTGGTATTGTTTCCTTCATTTCTTTTTCATTTATTTCTTATCTGATCTTTATGATTTTTTTCCTTCTGCTAACTTTGGGGTTTTTTGTTCTTCTTTCTCTAATTGCTTTAGGTGCAAGGTTAGGTTGTTTATTCGAGATGTTACCTGTTTCTTGAGGTAGGCTTTTATTGCTATAAACTTCCCTCTTAGAACTGCTTTTGCTGCATCCCATAGGTTTTGGGTTGACGTGTGTCCATTGTCATTTGTTTCTAGGTATTTTTTGATTTCCCCTTTGATTTCTTCAGTGATCACTTCGTTATTAAATAGTGTATTGTGTAGCCTCCATGTGTTTGTATTTTTTACAGAACATTTCCTGTAATTGATATCTAGTCTCATAGCGTTGTGGGTGGAAAAGATACTTGATACGAATTCAATTTTGTTAAATTTACCAAGGCTTGATTTGTGACCCAAGATATGGTCTATCCTGGAGAATGTTCCATGAGCACTTGAGAAAAATGTGTATTCTGTTGTTTTTGGGTGGAATGTCCTATAAATATCAATTAAGTCCATCTTGTTTAATGTATCATTTAAAGCTTGTGTTTCCTTATTTATTTTCATTTTGGGTGATCTGTCCATTGGTGAAAGTGGGGTGTTAAAGCCCCCTACTATGATTGTGTTGTTGTCAGTTTCCCCTTTTACGGCTGTTAGTATTTGCCTTATGTATTGAGGTGCTCCTATGTTGGGTGCATAAATATTTACAATTGTTATACCTTCTTCTTGGATCGATCTCTTGATCATTATATAGTGTCCTTCTTTGTCTCTTGTAATAGTCTTTATTTTAAAGTCTATTTTGTCTGATATGAGAATTGCTACTCCAGCTTTCTTTTGATTTCCATTTGCATGGAATATCGTTTTCCATCCCCTCACTTTCAGTCTGTATGTGTCCCTAGGTCTGAAGTGGGTCTCTTGTAGACCGCATATATACGGGTTTTGTTTTTGTATCCATTCATCCCGTCTGTGTCTTTAGGTGGGAGCATTTAATCCATTTACATTTAAGGTAATTTTCGACATGTATGTTCCTATGACCATTTTCTTAATTTTTTGGGTTTGTTTTTGTAGGTCCTTTTCTTCTCTTGTGCTTCCGCTTAGAGAAGTTCCTTTAGCATTTGTTGTAGTCCTGGTTTGGTGGTGCTGAACTCTCTCAGCTTTTGCTTGTCTGTAAATGTTTTAATTTCTCCATCATATCTGATTGAGATCCTTGCTGGGTAGAGTAATCTTGGTTGTAGGTTTTTCTCCTTCATCACTTTAAGTATATCCTGCCACTCCCTTGTGGCTTGCAGCGTTTCTGCTGAAAGATCAGCTGTTAACCTTATGGGGTTCCCTTGTGTGTTATTTGTTGTTTTTCCCTTGCTGCTTTTAATATGTTTTCTTTATATTTAATTTTTGACAATTTGATTAATATGTGTCCTGGCGTGTTTCTCCTTGGATTTATCCTGTATGGGACTCTCTGTGCTTCCAGGACTTGATTAACCATTTCCTTTCCCATATTAGGGAAATTTTCAACTATAATCTCTTCAAATATTTTCTCAGTCACTTTCTTTTTCTCTTCTTCTTCTGGGACCCTTATATTTCAAATGTTGGTGCATTTAATGTTGTCCCAGAGGTCTCTGAGATTGTCCTCAGTTCTTTTCATTCTTTTTTCTTTATTCTGCTCTGCAGTAGTTATTTCCACTATTTTATCTTCCAGGTCACTTACCCGTTCTTCTGCCTCAGTTATTCTGCTATTGATCTCTTCTAGAGTGTTTTTAATTTCATTTATTGTGTTTTTCATCGTTGCTTGGTTCCTCTTTAGTTCTTCTATGTCCTTGTTAAATGTTTCTTGCATTTTGTCTATTCTAGTTCCAAGACTTTGGATCATCTTTACTATCATTATTCTGAATTCTTTTTCAGGTAGACTGCCTATTTCCTCTTCATTTGTTTCGTCTGGTGTGTTTTTACCTTGCTCCTTCATCTGCTGTGTTTTTCTGTCTTCTCATTTTGCTTATCTTACTGTGTTTGGGGTCTCCTTTTCACAGGCTGCAGGCTCGTAGTTCCTGTTGTTTTTGGTATCTGTCCCCAGTGGCTAAGGTTGGTTCAGCGGGTTGTGTAGGCTTCCTGGTGGAGGGGACTAGTGCCTGTATTCTGGTGGATGAGGTTGGATCTTGTCTTTCTGGTGGGCACGTCCACGTCTGGTGGTGTGTTTTGGGGTGTCTGTGGCCTTATTATGATTTTAGGCAGCCTCTCTGCTAATGGATGGGGCTGTGTTCCTGTCTTGCTATTTGTTTGGCATAGGGTGTCCAGCACTGTAGCTTGCTGGTCGTTGAGTGAAGTTGGGTCTTGATGTTGAGATGGAGATCTCTGAGAGATTTTTGCCATTTGGTATTACGTGGAGCTGGGAGGTCTCTTGTGGACCAGTATTCTGAAGTTGGCTCTCCCACCTCAGAGGCACAGCCCTGATGCCTCCCTGGAGCCCCAACAACCTTTCATCCACACAGCTCAGAATAAAAGGGAGAAAAAATAGAAAGAAAGAGGATAAAATAAAATAAAATATAATAAAATAAAGTAAGATAAAATAAAATAAAGCTATTAAAATAAAAAATAAGAAAAAATATTATTAAGAAAAAATTTATTAAGAAAAATAAATTTTTTAATTTTTATAATAAATTTTTAAGTTTTTTAAAATAAAAAATAAGAAAAGGTTATTAAGAAAAATTTTTTTTAATTTTTTAAAATAAAAAATAAGAAAAAAGTATTAAGAAAAAATTTATTAAGAAAAAAAAATTTTTAAGTAAAAAAAATTAAAATAAACTATACAGACGGACCAAACCCTAGGACAAATTGTCTAAGCAAAGCTATACAGACAAATTCTCAGACACAAGCATATACATACACTTACAAAAAGAGGAAAAGGGGAAAAAATAATATATCCTGCTCCCAAAGTCCACCTCCTCAATTTGGGCTGATTCTTTGTCTCTTCAGGTATTCAACAGATGCAGGTACATCAAGTTGTTTATGGAGCTTTAATCCGCTGCTTCTGAGGCTGCTGGGAGAAATTTCCCTTTCTGTTCTTTGTTCATAAAGCTCCCGAGGTTCAGCTTTAGATTTAGACCTGCCTCTGCGTGTGCGTCTCCTTAAGGCTCCTGTTCTTCGCTCACACAGGATGGCGTTAAAGGAGCAGCTGCTTCGGGGGCTCTGGCTCACTCAGGCCTGTGGGAGGGTGGGGGAAGGAATCGGGGTGAGCCTGCAGCGGCAACAGCCGGCATGACATTGCAGCAGCCTGAGGCGCGCTGCTCATTCTCCCGGGGAAGTTGTCCCTGGATCATGGGTCCCTGGCAGTGGCATGCTGCACAGGTTCCCAGGAGGGGCGGTGTGAATAGTGACCTGTGCTCGCACACAGGCTTCTTGGTGGGGGCAGCAGCAGCCTTAGCGTCTCATGCCCATCTCTGGGGTCCACGCTGATCACCTTGGCTCACGCCTGTCTCTGGAGCTTGTTTAGGCGGCGCTCTGAATCCCCTCTCCTCGCACACCAGGAAACAAAGAGGCAAGAAAAAGTCTCTTGCCTGTTTGGCAGATCCAGACCTTTTCCCGGACTCCTTCCCAGCTAGCTGTGGTGCACTAACCCCTTCAGGCTGTGTTCATGCCGCAAACCCCAGTCCTCTCCCTGGGATCCGAATGAAGCCTGAGCCTCAGCCCCCAGTCCACGCCCATCCCGGCAGGTGAGCAGACAAGCCTCTCGGGCTGGTGAGTGCTGCTTGGCACCAATCCTCTGTGCGGGAATCTCTCCGCTTTGCCCTCCGCACCCCTGTGGCTGCGCTCTCCTCCGTGGCTCCGAAGCTTCCCCCCTCTGCCACCCGCAGTCTCTGCCTGCGAGGGGGCTTTCTAGTGTGTGGAAACCTTTCCTCCTTCACAGCTCCCTCCCACTGGTGCAGGTCCCGTCCCTATTCTTTTGTCTCTGTTATTTCTTTTTTCTTTTGCCCTACCCAGGTACATGGGGAGTTTCTTGCCTTTTGGGAGGTCTGACGTCTTCTGCCAGCGTTCAGTGGGTGTTCTGTAGGGGCAGTTCCACGTGTAGATGTATTTCTAATGTATCTGTGGGGAGGAAGGTGATCTCCGCATCTTACTCTTCCGCCATCTTGCCCAGACCCCTCTAAATTTTTCTTTTATTATACTTCTGAGTTCCTTTCCCATTTCACTTGTGTATTCTCTTCCTCAGATACTCTGTTTTTACTTTGGATTATTTGTAGTTTACTGTACATATTGTCTTTTCCAGTTCTGTTATTTGACATTTATAATGTATGTACCATAATTATAAATATATGATTTTGGTGCTTAATTTTTTAAAAAAATATATTGTTTAGCATGTCATTTTATTTATTTATTTATTTATTTTTAAAATTTATTTATTTTATTTATTTATTTTTGGCTGCGTTGGGTCCTCGTTGCTGTGTGCCAGCTTTCTCTAGTTGCAGTGAGCGGGGACTACTCTTTGTTGCGGTGCATGGGCTTCTCATCCTGGTGGTTTCTCTTGCTGTAGATCACAGGCTCTAGGTACACAGGCTTCAGTAGTTGCAGCACACAGGCTCAGTAGTTGTGGCTCACGGGCTTAGTTTCTTCGCGGCATGTGGGATCTTCCCAGACCAGGGCTTGAACCTGTGTCCCCTGTATTGGCAGGCGGATTCTCAACCACTGAGCCACCAGGGAAGTCCTGGTGCTTAATTTTTATCCTTATGTTGCATCTCCTTTTATTTTTAATTTTGGGTTGCAGTAACAAAAACCTCATCATTTTTAAGTTTCAGTATATTTAAATTGGGTTAAAATTAAAGAAAATTTATGTAGCAAAATATTTATTATATTCTTTTGATTTTTTAAATCATTTTCACCTAACCCCTACTTTGACAGTGATTTTTAACCCTGTATTAAGCTGTTTCATAACATAAAATGCTTTGGCAGAATTTCTTTTCTTGAGATTTTTTTCATTTTTATACCAATTTTTCTGTCTGTTTTGATCACTACATTTCTTCCTTTTGTTTTATTTCTATATATTTATTAACATGTTTCCATTTTAGTCACCCTGTCTCTCTTTCACTTGCTTACATTTTTTGGTACATAACGAGTCCACCTCCTGGTTATAAAACTTTGTGTGATCTTTCAGACTCAACCACAGGCAACAACAAATATTTTGCAAGGCAGGCCTCATCAGAAAAACTGTCCTCCCCACACCAGACTTGGTGCAGAGCCTGTGCATCACAGTCTCACTAAGGTGTTACAGTCAAAGACTCAGGCCCGCTGCCCAGTCATACTCTTACAAATATACATTTGTATATTTACATCCAAGTACTCTAATTCCAAGGTCTTTTTTATTTGACACTTGGACAGAGGTCTTGTTTAGGCAGTTCTGCAGAGGTGTTCTTATGTTTTTTGCAGGGGGAGGTGGTGAGGGAAAAAAGGGAAACTTTAAGACACTTTCCTACTCCAACTCAGTATTTAGTACTTTTCCACTCTTTCTTTGAGGCTCCTTCAAGGATGAGACAATCTGCCCTGATCCACTGGACTCTTGACTGGTTTACTGATCTGTAAAAAATTAATACACAGAAACTTCACTTAAATAGATTTGGGAGATCAGCAGGGGGAGCTCTTACACCCTGTGATGATAGCAGAGACCAACAAGAAGAAAGACTCTTCGTTCTTGGCAATAATTCAACCAATGGAGGGACTTCCCTGATGGTCCAGTGGTTAAGGCTTTGCCTTCCAATGCAGGGGGTATGGGTTTGATCCCTGGTTGGGGAGCTAAGATCCCACATGTCTCATAGCCAAAAAAACAAAATATAAAGCAGAAGCAATATTGTAACAAATTCAATAAAGAATTGTAAAATGGTCCACATCAAAAAAAAATCTTAAAAAAAATAGTTCAACAAATGGAAAGCCATTGACTCTTTGTTTACTATAGCCCTCCCAAATTCCTCTCCCCTCTGTAAAAGACTTCTCCTTTCCCAATCATGCAGGGACTTGCACTTGTCTTGCCGTGGTTGCAGGCCCTGAATTTCAATTCTCTGCTGATCCTGAAAAAACTAATCTTTGCTGGAAGAATAACACATTTTGGTGGCCTGTACAGGGACCAGAGAAGACCCCTGAAGGCTCTGAGGCTTGTGAATATACAGGTGTGGTACCCATTATCTCCTCACTACTTTTCTCTCCAATTTTGGAGTTTGAAGGTATATCTTTCTCCTGGATCTGAGCTCATGCCTTCTTTGTGCTTAAAGCTCTCCAAGCTTTATTTGGGACCTATTTTAAGTTTCATTCTTTCTGATTAAGGCCTTATTCTGAGAGGATACTTGTTGGGTACTTTGGTCTGATTTTTGAGATCAGACTGTTTTGACCGAAGCTGGGTAAGAAGCTTCAGCCCATTTCTTCAGGAACAGGGGCTGCTTCACTGAAACTGTGCTGGTTTTTCAGTCATTGGTCCATTCCTTTGGAATAGAGACCATTTCATGGGAACTGGCTGAAAAGTCTTTGGCCTGGCCCCTCCAGGACTGAGCTATTTTCTTAGAAATGGCTAGTGGTAAGCCTGCAGTCTGTTTGAGTTGCAAGCTGTTTGAATTGAGTTGCTTAAGCTGTAAGCTGTTTAAGCTGTTTGAAAATTACTCTTTTACTCTAGAGAAAACTTCTTAGCCATGGGATCTCAGTCATCTAAATATTTTGAAGTCATCCCCCCTACAGGGACTTTGGCCATATTTATATTTAGAAACCACTGTTATTCCTCATGTGCATTTATGACTAAATGGATTGACTTGACAAAAGGCAATTTAGAATATCAGTGGCCATTATGGGGAATTTTTGAAATCCCCAAACTTAATTTTCTTATAATTGAATTGGATTAAAATAGATTAAAAAATTCCCAGAACTGAATGGAATCATTCGGTATTTTGAGGCTTTCCAACATTATTAGTTTAAAATTGCCTCTCTGCAAAGTAAGATTTTAAGATTAACTGAGACAAACAATTAAGAAAGATAAAATGGCTCCCGAAGCTTCAGGCTCTTCTTCCACATCTGTTTTGTCTCAAGCTCCACCTCTGTCACCATCTTTTGTCCTCTTTCCTTCAGCTCCTCATGGTCAGACTCCCAGTAAGATGGAGAAGATGGAGAAACACACACACACACACACACACACACACACACACACACACGAAAACTCTCCTCAGCTCTGGCCAAAGTTCTGAATGGGTAAAGGCACTCTATTAAGATTACTTCAAATTACTCACGGACTGTATCCCAAAGACTGAATTCCTTCAGACTTCAGAGCATTCCCAAAGTCAACCTGGAGCAAATTTTAATTCTGTTAGAAAGATTAGTTGGTCTTTGTTGTTCATTTCCTTTTTTACATCTGTCTATCAGTTAACAACCTATCAAAAGGGAGGAAATATAATTTTCCTCCTCTATTGCATTCCTATATAGAGTTATATAAGAATTGTTTTATGTTTCACAATTAGGGATTGAGTTGGTGGCAACGAGATTAGGAGAGCTTAGTACAATTCTAGAACTTCCTGTTTCTACTTTAGGCAAAAGGAGATATCCAGGTATTGCCAGTTCTGAATTTTATGCAGTATGGGAACCTTCTGTAAGACACAGAATACAGAACTATATATGGTTAATTAGATAGAGAACTTTGGAAGGTGCTCATAAAGGTGAGGTGCCCCTTACCTTAATCTTTATTAGTCCCACAATTGATTCACCTCAGTTTAAACTGCAACTTTTCAAAAATATCATGCCACTAGGTATGTCCTTTCCATTGTGTTATCACCATATTTTTGGTGTTTTAAAAACGTTTTGTTCATTTAATTATACTTTGGAGAAAGATAGTTTGTAATTCAGCTTCATTATAATTTCAACACTTCATCATATTATTTAATGTTCATAACCATATCAAGTGTTATGTCTCAGGAAAGTAAACCAAGGCACTCACAGTGTCAGCAGGTTGTTCAATAAGTGGTCAAGTTGGAATTGGAATCCAGATCTGCTTGAAACTGCCTCTCTTGAATGTAATGACTAAATGCTATGACAAGCAATTGTTAGCCTGAAACTTAGAATTAAATAATTGTTTTATTTTGAAATAACCTATGAAATATATTTTTCTTAATCATATTTAAAGACAATATTATAGAGAACAAATATGACTAAATTTATACATTAAAGTTATATCAGAGAAAACATATATTGTACTAAACAAAGTAATGGAATGGCGTTCATTCTAAATTTGTACCCACCCAAACCTGGTTTTAAATCCTGAGTTACTGACTTTTGATAGTGGACATACACTAATATTTCTGAGCCACTGATTTCTTATCTGTGAAATGGAGTTAACATACATGAGTATCAAATCAAATATCTCAGCACTCAGTATATATTAAACATACATAATCACTTACCAACAGCTCTTCAATTTAACTATACTGAAAGTATAATAGAAAACTATTGTTATGTAAGTTGTTTATATAAATATTTGAAATACTTTTACAAGTGAATATAGTCATTTTTCACTAATAATGTTATAAACATCCGTATACTTCCTGGTTGAACAGCCCATATGCATATATTTTTTAAGATAATATGTATTTAATATTAATTGTTTAACACTATGGTATATTAACAATGAATCACAAAATGAATACATTGTTTTTAGATTTTAATTACTTTGAATTCCTATCCAAAGGCTAATATCTCATTTATCAGCTCTTGAAATTCACACGGTTTGTGAACCTAAATTGTTTGCCCTCTGTGAGATATTTACTGGCTCTGAATTGTCTAGTGCACTGTCATTATCCTTCTGCTTAAAGAATTAGTCAAAGTTGTGAACATTACTGAAATTCATCTGGGACATCCAAAGGTAGAAATAAAAATAATGAGCAAGGACTTTTTAATAATGTGAAGTGTACCACCTAATCTGGACGTACAAGTACACAGACAAGATAGAAAAACATGTTTATATTAAAGTATTCACAAAGCAAAACTGAAAAATAGAAAGGGCCAAATTAAGGAAGAAAAGCAATGCTTTGGAAAATCCTCAGCCATGAATTCTATTGCCATAATCTCTCTGAAATAGTTTGAGCAATTTTTAATTAAAAGAATTTATACATATTCTTCTTATTTTCGACCTCCCTCTTATTTTTCGTTCTCTTGTTTCTGAGGGTTTGCACTCATCAATAAAGTGTTGTTGATAAATTTTTAGTTCAGTGTCTCTTTTCTAGAGAGCTCAAGGTAAGACACTGTAGTGTCTCATTCACAATTATAATGCATTTATTTTGGTAAAATTATTTTCTATTCATATTATTTCCCACAAATATAGCAGTCCACATCAAGGTTAAATGTGAGAAAATTTTCAGTGAAATTATTTTCCACAACCTTATTTATATAAAACATGGAAATCATAGTGTATTCTACAGAGAGGATGGGATTTATTAATAAGTGACAATATGTTTTTTTGTTTGTTTGTTTCCAAAATGAGCAAATAGATAAATCAGAATCAATGATAGATATATCAGAATCAATGATATTTGCAGTTATACTAACTGCAAATACTTCCAAAAAATTAACTTCCAAAAGAGGGGTCCATAAGATATGTTTGTATTGGAGTAGTTTAGTTCTCAGCATTGGAACAGTATAATTTTTTATCAAAGTTTTAAAAAACAAGGTTTAAAGAAAAATTTAACATTTTTATGTAAAAATACTTGTATCTGTTGAAATAATTTCTATGAAATCAATGTATATTTTGAATATTTGTAATTTTCCACCGATTTTTCTCCTTTTTTTTGGTTTTTACATTCTTTTGCAAATTATTTCTATCTTAACCTTTCTACTGGGGCTTGATCAACAAGCAAGTTCAAGGCTTTTCAGTTCAAAAGTGAAACAAACAAGCAAAGAAGAAACTAGAGAGATAAAAAATTCTTTACTTGTCCCCCAAATCATAGTTCCTTTATTAGACAAACATAAAACACTTTACTTGTCCCCAAATTATAGTTTCTGTATTTAGATATTTTTTAATGTAAATATGCATCTACTAACATTTGAAATCTGTGAATTTTATATCTTCAATTAATCTTTTTTATCTTGATGTCACATTAATAGTCTCCTGTATCTTTATCTGAGATTTTGTACTTTGTTTTTATTTTAGGTCATTTTTCTATCCACAATTTATATTTATGGTATAGAGAACTTGTTTTATTTTTTCTTCCATAATGTCTTAGCACCATATATTGAATATTTAATTAATTTTCCCACTAATTTTTAATGCTGCTTCTATCATATACAAAGTTCCAATTTATATGCTGATTTAAATAAAAATCAGATAAGAGCTAACTATTCCAATTCATTTATTTATTGATCTCTTCAATAGCACATTTTAAAATTATTGTAAATTTAAAATTAGACTTACTATCTGATAAGGAAGTCCCCTTATTACCTTTCTCCTTCACAAATATCTTGTCTATATTTCTTCCAAATTATTTTAGGGTATACTTGTTAAGAGTTATAACATACTATGGTTAGAATATTATTGGAATTGTGTTCAATTAATAATTTGGGGATAATTTCTATCTTTGCAATATTATCTTCCCATCCAAGAACATAGATTTTTCCAACTACATTAAACATTTTTCTTTCAATAATATCTTTAAAACTTAGATCTTTCAATATGATGTAAATTTTTCATAAAAGTATAGTGCATCTGTTATTAGATCCATTCTCAAGCAAATGATAAGTATTTATTGCTTTCGAAATATATATATGCAAATATTTATAGTTTATTTTTCAGATTGATATGTAGATATCCTATTAATTTTTTTTACTGATTATAACATTTATCTTATCCCATTTCCTTAGGACACATTTCCTTAAAACACATTACACCTTACATTTTCCCTTAAACATAACAACCTTCTGTTACATTTCATTGCAATGTAAACTTTGTTAGTTAAGAAAAATAATAATTGATATAAAATGTACCATATTGATTTCCAATTAAAGGGACTTTAATTTTTAATCAAAGAATCTCCCTTATTGAATATGTAATTTATCAAACTTTGCTGTTTCTACTTTAGGGTTAGAAACTCTAGTATGTTGAAGGGGGTTTTGTTTTCTATTTTCTTACCATCTTCCTCACTGCATATGAAAGCATGTTCAATTGGAGAAATTGCTACTGTGTTAATATTCCCTTTTATTTACTGTGGAGTTGTATCAGACACAATTTGTCAGGGTTTAAAATATAAATGCTCACCAGATAGTGTGTGTGTGTGAGAGAGAGAGAGAGAGAGGGAGAGAAAATATGGAAATAATAGACAGTGTGCCATCAGTTTCACCTGTCATTCTACTCACTGTACCTATGCCTTCAAAATAATGTGATGTGAGGTGGGACTGTAGCATCTCTATTTCTCCAGCCAATCTCAGTGAGTATGTATCATGTACCTGTAAGACAAGCTGTACATGTAAGAAAAAATAATAACATAAAATGGACACCAAATTTAATTTACCTGTTTCATTTGGTGCTCAACACAGGAAAACACAATTTTACAATAAGAAAAGCAAAATTAGCTTTGTTGGACTTATTGAGAGAAAGAACATTCATATGACAGGTAGATTATATGAATGAACGTGAAACCTTGTCTTTCAATATACCATAACATAAGAAAATCCTCCCAGGATGTGCAAATCTCTGTTTATTTAAAGTCAGTAAGTGGTAGTTTATAGTTTGTATAAATTAGAAGACAATTCTGTTTAATAAATGTGTAGGTTAGTGTGAAATTAACTTAATTTGTATATTGGACATTCTCATATTCATTGTGTCCTATGTTGTATATATTTCAATTTGAGGGCAATTTAAGAAATAAAGTGTAAGTTAACTTCATGCAAATTTTGCCTTATAGTTAAGTGACCATATATAATTTATTATGTAATATAGGACACTTTTGAGGATTAAGTGGAGATATTAACATATTCAGCTAAACTGGAATTATAAATTTCTGACTTTCATCAAATTTGGGAAAATTTCGGCCATTTTCTTCAATATTTTTTTCTGCTTTAGTATCTTTTTCCTCTTCTTCAGTAACACCAGTTAAGCACACGTTTAATGACTTGATTATATCAAAGATCTCTGACACCGTTTTTTAAAAAAAATCTTTTTTGTGTGTTTCACATGGGATAATGTATACTGACCTATTGTCAAATCCACTTACTCTTTGTAATATGCATTCTTTCAGTCCATTTAGTAAATTTTATAGTTCAGATACTATATTTTTTATTTGCAAAATCATATCTCATTGTCTGCTGTGATCTTTTTAATATTTTTATCCATAGTGAGCATTTTTTTTAACTTTATTGAAGAGAATTATAATAGTTACTTTCAAATTTTGACCTCCAATTACAAGAATTCAGTATCTCAGGGTCTATAACATTTTTTTTTTTCTTTTTTCTTGGCCATGAGTTTCATTTTTCTTGGTTCTTCCTGTATTGGATAATTTTGAATTATATCCTGAGTTTTAACTTTTCAGAGATTCTAGCTTCTGTTCTTTTTTTAATGAAGATTATTTATTTTGAATTGGACAATTATCTTTACTAGACTTGAATGTGAAACTCTATTTCTTTACCAGTAGCTTTGATCTTACCTGAATCTTTGTCTTTAGCTTGGCCCCTTAGAATGTGCTCTATACATGCATAGTTCAGGAGTTAGTCTGGATTAGGGATAGACAGAGTTAGAGATTCCCTCATTATCTCTTTTCTTTCCTGGATTCTGCCACTCGTCAGCAAACTACAGTTTCCCTGGCTTCAGTTTTCTGGTTTCCCTAGCCAGAGATTCACCAAAGTATTTTCCCAAAAATAACAAATTGGGAATAAGAAACTGTGCCTTTATAGGATAATTTGACATGTATACAGAGAAGCTGGATTAAAATTTAAATGCTTCATTTGTGAGCCTCTATACTTCCATTTCTGCATGGTAAGCAAAACTGAGTGGGCACTCCTGTGCTGCCTTACGCAGAGACCTCTTGAATTGTCCTTAGAATATTTTACTCTGTAAGCAAGTTGATTACTAGCTGGGTTTGGACTTCTGTACTTTCTGATATCAGAGTACATTCTTCTGCTTATTTATAGCAAAATCCCTTATTTGATATTAGTAATGTTGGGCTGCACCCCACAGGCTTGCAAGGCATGTGCTTGCCCAGCTTCAAGAAAGAAGAAAGAGCTGGGAGTCAGCAACACAGACATCAATGGTTTAATGGATAGGGGAGCTTACACATCTGAAGCAAGGTCCTGAAGTGACACCTCACCATGTAGGGGAGATGGTGGGCAGGATGTGGTGGCTGACTTCACTCTAGGTGGGTGGAGGGAAGGGGAGTATGCCATTTATAGGGGGAGTTACATCAGGTTGACTCATTGGTTACTACGGAAACCAGCAGAGAGGCACGGTCCTCACTATCCCTTTGATAAAAACAACCACTAATTGGAGCCTGGGGCAAGTACACAGGAAGGTCAATCATATGATATGAGTAGAGTGTCAGTGAAGCAGGCACTGGTTGTCAAGTAGGGGATGTGCACAGAGCAAGAGAACAGCCGTCTTGAGTGGCCTGACCGTACACTAATATATAGATTAGAGAACAAATGGAGGATTTTAAATTATATTTTTGAGGTTAAAATTCTCTTTCAGTAGAAGCTGGCGAAGATAGAATACTAGAATTTAACCACAACTTTTACAGACATGCCAAAATCTTAATACACTATTTACAGAATAAAAAGAGCTACTTTAAAAAATATTACACCAAAACTACCTTGTTGTGTGGGACAGTTTTGAAGACAATATACTTCCTCATAAGAGATTAGTTTATTAGCTGAACTCCTTAATATATTTTATCTGAATATGTTATTTATGAATTTTACTGTGTTATTTTATCCAACAATAACCAATGTTTAATAATTTTTTATTAGCATGTTAAAAGTAGGAATGAGGACTTCCCTGGTGGTGCAGTGGTTGAAAATCTGCCTGCCAATGCAGGGGACACAGGTTCGAGCCCTAGTCTGGGAAGATCCCACATACTGCAGAGCAACTAGGCCCGTGAGCCACAACTACTGAGCCTGCGTGTCTGGAGCCTGTGTTCTGCAACAAGAGAGGCCGCAATAGTGAGAGGCCCGCGCACCACGATGAAGAGTGGCCCCCGCTTGCCACAACTAGAGAAAGCCCTCATACAGAAACGAAGACCCAACACAGCCAAAAATAAATAAATAAATTAATTAATTAATTAATTTGTTTTAAAAGTAGGAATGAAATTACACCTATTTTTCATTTTTTATTTTCTAAATATCTGTCACCTTATTTGTGTGTTTCTTTTAATTAGCATGCTGCCCTTCATATATATGCTTTAATGTATATAAATTATCTTCAGAAAGAAATGTAGTTAACTAATAAGAGTGGTTGCCCCTGGCACACAGAATTCTGGAGCTCAAGATGAATGAGAAACTCATATTTGAGTGCTTTACTCTTTTAATATTGTTCTTTATAAATCTATTATTTTCTTTTAAAATGAGACTTGAAAATGACATCTAGCTAAATTGTGTCCACTAAATTTTTGGCCAATATATCTCTGAAAGTTGTCCATATTATATTTTTCCTTATGTTTCTATTTTTAGTGGATAAACTTAGAATTTTAGCATTTATCTGCTGCTAAATGAATTTAATTAATATCAACATATTCAACTACATCTCCATGTGAATATTAAATAAACATCTATTACATAAAAGAAAACTTTTTTCTGCCCCTTATAGTTATATTACATTAAAGTAGTTTTTATTCTAACTTCAATTAGCAAAAGTCTACACCAGTTACTTGCTCTGAAATATTATGGTTCTGTTAAAATCCACTCAGTATATACCTAGATGCTGTCCAAAGATTCTTCTCATGCGTGAGCGTAACGATTTTTTTATTTTGAGTTTATATTATCAGTTAATTAATCTAGCAACCTGAGATGCTTATGGTGATGCTGAAGATTAGGACAGTCCTAGAATATATATTTTGCATTCTCTGCATTTGCTGAGTTTTTGAAATGGTTCACAAAGTGTCAAGATACTGTTTGGACCTGTTTCCTCTTCAGATTCTCTCTGTGGCTTGTCCAGCCCATGTTTTGGTCATACTGACTATCGCATCTTGGGAACAACTCATGTCCTCAGGGAAAACCTATGTCAGTGAAAAGTACATGTCAACAGTAATCAAACTGACTGACATTTAAGATACACAGAGAGAAAACATTGTCGTTTTTTCCCTTTTCTACTCAAACTTCAGATTAATGATTAAAAGGATAAACAAATAGCTCATATAGCTTGGTCATTTTTGCTCTTTTAAATCACTCACACATAGTTTTTATTTATGTTTTTATGACTATTTATTTCACTGTATTTTTCTCCTAGAGGATTAAAAAATAATTATTTTCTAAACTCAGATTTTAAAACAAAATAAGGCATTTAAGCACAGATAAACAAATGAAGAGAAGTTTTCATTCACTCATTTATTTTCACAAAATATTTTTGTTTAAAATGCATCTCAATACCCATTAAAACTATAAATCTCAATATCATTTTGAAAATACAACATTTTATAGGTTGGAATATAAAATTTCAGTAGTTGAACTTGCCATCAACAAGTATATAATAAAAAATACTAAATAAAAATTACCATTCAAGGCACAGGGTACACCAAAACACATACAATTTCTTCCTATTATAATGTAATTTACAGTTTAGAAGGAGAAACAAATAAAAATTAGTAACAATTGAAGGTTTGAGTGGCATGACAAAAACAATACTCTGTTCTTCATTTTGCACACATTAATTTTATTTTATCCTAACCAAAACATTAAAGAAAAGAAAGAAGAAAAAAGCATGCAAGATAGGTGCTATAATTATCTACATTTTACAAATGATACACCAAGAGTCCAAGAGATGTAGTAACTTCCCAAATTCTGCAACTGATTATTGGCTGGGCCAGCATTAACCTTGACTAATATAACTCTAGAATCCACACTCTTAACATTATAACATACTGATATAGTTGCAATAGGGAGATAGATAAAAGGTAAATGCATCAAATTATTAAAGCAAGTAAAGTGTCCAGGGGCCCTAACCATGTACTTAATATTTGATAAAAAAGAAGGAGTTAGTAATACGAGAAAGAAAAGTGGTGGAAGGAATAGAAGCATGAACAAAGTACGATTTATCTAGAACTACAAGTAATTCAGCTTGGCTGAAGCAATGCCTAGTGTGCATGCTAGGATTGTGGCAAGTGAAGTAAGATGTAGAAATAGGAATATAATCATGCAAGAGGCTTGTTATTGACCAAAACAGCTTTAATGTTTCCCTCTGCTTCACTAAATGTTAGACAGAGTTTCTCCTGACTGTAAGCCACTGACGTCTCTTTTCTTAGAGAATTTTTACATTAAAAAACTTGTAATTGTGAATTTTCTGCACTCCTTTGGTGCAAATCTTCTATATCTTTCTCAAAGACCTGGAAGCCATTCCTTTGAAATGTAATCATCAAAATAGAAAGTGCCCCTATTTTCCAAACTCTGTGGGAGAGTAGTAACTTAACTTGGATCAGCAACAGTTAACAAACACAGGTAGCCTAATCACTTTGACAAAACTTCTCCCCTAATGTATTTTCCTTTAGATCAGTTTCAGCATTTAAAATTCTTTTGGCCTTCCTTTGGTTTCAGTAGAGTTGAGTTCAGTCTCTCTCTCCTATTGCAATGGTGTGGACCCAATTGCAATAGTCTTAAATTAAGTTTTGCTTGCCTATTTTACTCTGGTGAAATTTTTCCTTAACATTATTACTATAAACACTAAAACGTATAGGAAAAATTGTACCCACATCAGCTAAATTTTACTGTGTACAGCACCTGTTATGAGTATGAATGTATGTGTGCATGTGTTTGTGTGTTTGTGTGGGTGTGTCTATACATATACTCTCTGGCCTGATAATAAGCAGATATTTGAAGTTTGGATGTGTATGTGAAACATATATTGTTGTTTGAAACAATAAATCTACCAGAGGCAAGAAGAAATAATACTGAGAAGTTTTAAAATCAGGATTCTAAGTAGGCTCACAGGGCCAGGCAATGCCTGCCTGTCACAAAATATTAGTAAGGCCAGGAGTTTGGCATTTGATGGATAGACTCATAAGGACATGTCTCTGAAGGGATAGCAGAGATCAAAAGATCAGTTTATGAAGAGGGAAGTAAAGTGGCAGATTGCAAGAATGATTAGCCAGATGTCCACACTTCAAAGTGTCTGTCCAAGTGAGGGAAACAGATAGTCACTGTCTTTCTCTGTAATTTCTTGTGCACAGGTATCTTTGAGATAGCACAAACTTTGGACCTGAATTAATAACAGCAACAGCAACAACAAAAAGCATCACCTTACCTAATAAGAATTTATATTTGAATAAATCATGGCCTGGGTGGGCTTTAGAAAATAGGGTACAAATGGCAGTTTTGGTTAATACACAGTTTAAGGTATATATCTCAATTTAAAATTTATTATCAGGGCTTTGAAGATCAGAAAGTATATATATACTTCTCCCATAGTTTCTCTTCTTTCTTCTGAATTTATTGGTTTTTTTAAAATGTTAATATCTTTAGTATATAAAAAGCTGATGCAAATTGAGTACACAGTCTAAACCGGCAAAGGAAACTAAGACAATTAGCAAAAGAAGAAATTCACCTGAGAAAATATTGAGCTCTGCAAACCTCAAAATTTAAAACAAGATAACATTTTCTCCAATCAAATTAATAAAATTGTTGTATATATGTAATATATGTAGACACACAGACAAATATATACAGAATCTCCAGTCATTGCTAGCTAGGTGAAAAAGAGATAAGCTCTTACATTTCCAAAATAAATGAAAATTGATAAAAACTTTCTATAAATCAATGGGGTGTTTGTCTTGAGAACTTTAAAAATGTCAGTATCATTTGACTCACTAATTCTATATCCACAAATTATATATATACTATAATTTTAACAATGTGAAACGGAAAATACATGGAAGAAAACCAGGAAGGAAATATGCCAATATTAACAGTGGCTGCCAGATATACATATATATATATATATATATATATATATACTTTTTTGGAGTATAGCTGCTTTACACTGCTGTTTCAGTTTCTGCTGTACAGCAAAGTGAATCAGCCATACGTACACATATATCCCCTTTTTTGGATTTCCTTCCCATTTAGGTCACCACAGAGCACCAAGTAACGTTCCCTATACTATACGAAAGGTTCTCATTAGCCATCTATTTTATACATAGTAGTGTATACATGTCAATCCCAATCTCCCAATTCATCCATCCCCCATCTTTGCCCCTTGGTATCCAAATGTTTGTTCTCTACATCTGTGTCTTTATTTCTGCTTTGTAAGTAACATCACTTATACCATTTTTCTAGATTCCACATATATGCATTAATATACGATACTTGTTTTTCTGTTTCTGACTTACTTCACTCTGTATGACAGTCTCTAGGTCCATTCACATCTCTGGAAATGAAAAACATTCATTCCTTTTTACGGCTGAGTAATATTCCATTGTATATATGTAACATATCTTCTTTACCCATTCCTCTGTTGATGGGCATTTAGGTTGCTTCCATGTCCTGGTTATTGTAAATAGTGCTGCAAAGAACATTCGGGTGCATGTATCTTTTTGAATTATGGTTTTCTGTGGGTATATTCCCAGTAATGGGATTGCTGGGTTATATGGTAGTTCTATTTTTAGTTTTTTAAAGAACCTCCATACTGTTCTCCCTAGTGGCTGTATCAATTTACATTCCCACCAACAGGGTAAGAGAGTTCCCTTTTCTCCACACCCTCTCCAGCATTTATTATTTGTAGATTTTTTGATGATGTCCATTTTGACTGGTGTGAGGTAATACCTCATTGTAGTTTTGATTTGAATTTCTCTAATAATTAGTGATGTTGAACATCTTTTCATGTGTTTGTTGGCCATCTATATGTCTTCTTTGGAGAAATGTCTATTTAGGTCTCCACCTATTTTTTGATTAGGTTGTTTGTTTGTTTTCTTATATGGAGCTTCATGAGCTCTTTGTATATTTTGGAGATTAATCTTTGTCAGTTGCTTCATTTGTAAATGCTTTCTCCCATTCTGAGGGTTGTCTTTTCATCTTGTTTATGGTTTCATTTGCTGTGCAAAAGCTTTTAAGTTTAATTAGATCCCATTTTCTAATTTTCGTTTTTATTTTCATTACTCTAGGAGGTGGGTCAAAAAAGATCTTTCTGCGATTTATGTCAAAGAGTGTTCTGCCTATGTTTTCCTCTAAGAGTTTTATAGTGTCTGGCCTTGCATTTAGGTCTTTAATCCATTTTGATTTTATCTTTGTGGATGGTGTTAGGGAGTGTTCTAATTTCATTCTTTTACATGTAGCTGTCCGGTTTTCACAACACCACTTACTGAAGAGACTGTCTTTTCTCCATTGTATATTCTTGCCTCCTTTGTCATAGATTAGGTGACCATATTTGCATGATTTTATCTCTGGGGTTTCTATCCTGTTGCCTTGATCTATATTTCAGTTTTTGTGCTGGTACTATACTGTCTTTATTACTGTAGCTTTGTAGTATATTCTTAAGTCAAGGAGCCTGATACCTCCAGCTCTCACTTCTTTCTTAAGATTGCTTTGATTATTCAGGGTCTTTTGTGTTACCATACAAATTGTAAAATTTTTTGTTCTAATTCTGTGAAAAATGACATTGGTAATTTGATAGGGATTGTATTGACTCTGTAGATTGCTTTGGGTAGTATAGTCATTTTCACAATATTGATTCTTCTGATCCAATAATATGGTATATCTCTCTATCTGTTTGTGTCATCTTTGATTTATTTCATCAGTGTCTTATAGTTTTCTGAGTACAGGTCTTTGGCCTCCTTACATAGGTTTATTCCTAGGTATTTTATTCTTTTTGTTGCAATGGTAAATGGGAGTGTTGCCTTAATTTCTGTTTCTGATCTTCCATTGTTAGTGTATAGGATTGCAAGATAGCTCTGTGCATTAATTATTTATCCTGCAACTTTACCAAATTCATTGATTAGCTCTAGTAGTTTTCTGGTGGCATCTTTAAGATTATCTGTGTAAGGTATCATGCCATCTGCAAACAGTGACAGTTTTACTTCTTTTCCAATTTGGATTCCTTTTATTTCTTTTTCTTCTCTGATTGCCATGGCTAGGACTTCCAAAACTATGTTGAATAATAGTGGTGAGAGTGGACATCCTTGTATTATTCCTGATGTTAGAGGAAATTCTTTCAGCTTTTCACTGTTTAGAATGATGTTTGCTATGGGTTTGTCATATATGGCCTTTATTATTTTGAGGAAGTTTCCCTCTATGCCCATTTTCTGGAGAATTTTTTACTATAAATGGGTGTTGAATTTTGTCAAAAGTTTTTTGTGCATCTATTGAGATGATCACATGGTTTTTATTCTTCAATTTGTTAATATGGTGTATCACATTGATTGAGTTGTGTATATTGAAGAACTTGTGCATCCCTGGGTTAAATCCCACTTGATCATGGTGTATGATCCTTTTAATATGTTGGATTCTGTTTGCTAGTATTTTGTTGAGGATTTTTGCATCTATATTCATCAGTAATATTGGTCTGTAATTTTCTTTTTTTGTAGTATCTTTGTCTTGTTTTGGTGTCAGGGTGATGATAGACTTGTAGAATGAGTTTGGGAGTGTTCCTACCTCTGCAAGCTTTTGGAAGAGTTTGAGAAGGATGGCTGTTAGCTCTTCTCTAAATGTTTGACAGAATTCAATTGTGAAGCCATGTGGTTCTGGACTTTTGTTTTTTGGAAGATTTTTATTCACAGTTTCAATTTCTTTACTTGTGATTGTTCTGTTCATATTTTCTATTTCTTCCTGGTTCAGTCTCGGAAAGTTATACCTTTCTAAGAATTTGTCCATTTCTTCCAGGTTGTCCATTATATTGGCATAGAGTTGCTTGTAGTAGTCTCTTATGATGCTTTGTATTTCTGTGGTGTCCGTTATAACTTCTCCTTTTTCATTTCTAAATTTATTGATTTGAGTACTCTCCCTCTTTTTCTTGATGTGTCTGGCTAAAGTTTTATCAACTTTGTTTATCTTCTTAAAGAGCAGCTTTTAGTCTCATTGATCTTTGTTATTTTATTCTTCATTTCTATTTCATTTATTTCTGCCCTGATCTTTATGATTTCTTTCCTTCTACTAACTTTGTGTTTTGTTTGTGCTTCTTTCTCTAGTTGCTTTAGGTGTAAGTTTAGGTTGTTTATTGGAGATTTTTCTTGTTTCTTGAGGTAGGATTGTATTGCTGTAAACTTCCTTGTTAGAACTGCTTTTATTGTATCTTGTAGGTTTTGGATCATCATGTTTTCATTGTCATTTTTTCTAGTTTTTTTTTTATTTCATCTTTGATTTCTTCAGTGATCTCTTCGTTATTTAGCATATTGTTTAGCCTCCATGTGTTCGTGTTTCTTCCAATTCTTTTTTACTGTAATTGATTTCTAATCTCAGAGCATTGTAATTGGAAAGTTGCTTGGTAAAATTTCAATTTTCTTAAATTTACTGAGGCTTGATTTGTGACCCAAAATTTGATCTATCCTGGAGAATGTTCCATGTGTTCTTGAGAAGAAAGTACATTCTGCTGCTTTCAGATGGAATGTCCTATAAATAAAAATTAAGTTTATCTGTTCTAATGTGTCATTTAAGGCTTGTGTTTCCGTATTAATATTCTGTCTGGGTGATCTATCCATTGGTTTAAGTGGAGTGTTAAAGTTTCCCACTATTATTGTGTTACTGTTGATTTCCCCTTTTTTGGTGGTTAACATTTGTCTTATGTACTGACATGCTCTTATGTTGGGTGCATAAATATTTACAATTGTTATATCTTCTTCTTGGATTGATCTCTTGATCATTATGTAGTGTCCTTCCTTGTCTCTTGCAATAGTCTTTATTTTGAAGTCTATTTTGTTGGACATGAATATTGGTACTCTAGCTTTCATTTGATTTCCATTTGCATGGAATATCTTTTTCCATCCACTCACTTTCGGTCATTATGTGTCCCTAGGTTTGAAGTGCGTCTCTTGTAGTCAGCATATATATGGGTCTTGTTTTTGTATACATTCACCAGTCTGTGTCTTTTGGTTAGAGCATTTAATCCATTTACATTTAAGGTAACTATCAATAGGTATGTTCCTATTACCATTTTCTGAATTGTTTTACGTTTGTTTTTGTGGGTCTTTTTCTTCTGTTGTGTTTCACACCAGGAAAGTTCCTTTAGCATTTGTAGTAAAGCTGGTTTTGTGGTGCTGAATTCTCTTAGTTTTTGCTTGTCTGTAAAGCTTTTGATTTCTCTGTCAAATCTGAAGGAGATCCTTGCTGAGTAGAGTAATCTTTGTTGTAGATTTTTCCCTTTCATCACTTTAAATATATCCTACCACTTCTGTTGAAAAATCAGCTGATAACCTTATGGGGATTCCCTTGTATGTTATTTGTGGCTTTTCCCTTGTTGCTTTTAATATTTTTTCTCTGTATTTAATTTTTGTTAGTTTGATTAATGTGTCTCAGTGTGTTTCTCCTTTGGTTTATCCTGTATGGGACTCTCTGCACTTCCTGGACTTGGTTGACTATTTCCTTTCCCATGTTAAAGTAGTTTTTGACTATAGTCTCTTCAAATATTTTCTCAAACCCTTTCTCTTTTTCTTCTGGGGCCCCTATAATTCAAATGTTGGTGCATTTACTATTGTTGCAGAAGTATCTGTGATTATCCTCATTTCTTTTCATTGTTTATTCTTTGTTCTGCTCCACAGCAGTTTTTTCCACCATTTTACCTTCCAGCTCACTTAATCTCACTTATCTGTTCTTCTGCCTCAGTTATTCTGCTATTGATTCTTTCTAGTGTACTTTTCATTTCAGTTACTGTGTTGTTCATCACTAATTGTTTTTTAATTCTTCTGTGTCCTTGTTAAACATTTCTTGTATCTTCTCAATCCATGCCTCCATTCTATTTCTGATATCTTCGATCATCTTTACTATCATTACTCTTTTGAATTCTTTTTCAGGTAGACTTCCTATTTCCTCTTTGTTTATTTGGTCTTGTGGGTTTTTAACCTTGGTCCTTTGTCTTATTTCTTATTTCTGTGTTATCTCATTTTGTCTCACTTACTGTATTTATGGTCTCCTTTCTCCAGGCTACATGGTCATAGTTCCTCTTGCTTCTTTTGTTTGTCCCCTGGTGGTTGAGTTTGGTCCAGGGGCTTGTTTAGGCTTCCTGGAGGGAGGGACTGGTGCCTGCACTCTAGTGGGTGGAGCTGAGTCTTCTCCCTCTGATGGGCAGGGCCGGGTCAAGCAGTGAATTTTGTGGTGTCTGTGAGCTTAGTACAATTTTCTGCAGCTTGACCACTGATGGGTGGGTCTGTGTTTCTATCTTGCTGGTTGTTTTGTGTGAGGTGTTCAGCCCTGGAACCTGCAGGCAGGTGGGTGGAGCTGTGTCCTGTTGTCAAAATGGAGACCTCTGGGAGAGCACATGCTGATTAATTTTTGGGCCTGGGAATTCTCTGGTGGTCCATCTTCCTGGACTCAGTGCTCCCACCCTGGAGGCCCAGGCCCGACACCTGGCTGGGGAATTGAGAGCTCACAAGCCACATAACATGGCTAGAGATAAAAGAAAGAAAAAAAAGGAAAATAAAACAAACAATCAAAGCCCAAGACAAGTAGCAAAAACAAACCAATAGCAACAACAACAACACACACACAAAAAGGAAGAAAGAAAATAGGCAAACCAAACCCAAGAGAAATGACAAAAACAAAACCAATTAAACAGAAACAAAGAAGCAGACAGACAAAACAAAATAAAACAAAGAACAAAAACAAGAAAAGAAATACAACAAAAAGTAAATTAAAAATAGAAAAATAAAAAATATATTAAAAAATTAAAAAAAATAAAAATTAAAAATTAAAAATAATAAAGACAACACCACCAACAAACTGAGTTAAATGAAACAAAAAAGAATAATAGTAATAAGAATATTTTCCTGGGGCCTCCTCTGTCAGTGTCCTTGCTCACAGTGTGAGCCAGGGCCAACCCCTGCCTCCCCAGAGGCCCTCCCATAACTCTAGGTAGGTCTCTGGACCTGCTTACACTTGAATAAGTTTTTCTGGTACAATATGTTTTGGTTTAAATTTTTTTTTTCTCAAATTATGAACATATTTTCCTCTCTTCTTAAGCAGTGAGGTTTTTTTTTTTCATAAAATTTTGTTTCTTTGGAAGAATATCTGACTTTTCCCCTATATTTATCCAGCTAAAGATCATCCATAGGGGATTGATAACCCTTATATGTACTTTTTCAACCTAAGAAAGCTTTTTTAGGATTTTTTTTTTCTCCCTATATCCCATCCCTCTTGAGCCTCCCTCTGACCCTCCATATCCCACCCCTCTAGGTCGTCACATATTATCAAGCTGATCTCCTTGTGTTTCCACTAGCTATCCATTTTACATTTGGTAATGTATATATGTCAGTACTACTCTCTCACTTCATCCCAGCTTCTCCTTTCCCCCCGTGTCCTCAAGTCCATTCAAACAGTGACTATTTTTTTTTAATTTATTTATTTATTTTTGGCTGTGTTGGGTCTTTGTTTCTGTATGAGGGCTTTCTCTAGTTGCTGCAAGCAGGGGCCACTCTTTATTGCAGTGCGCGGGCCTCTCACTATCGCAGCCTCTCTTGTTGCGGAGCACAGGCTCCAGACGTGCAGGCTCAGTAGTTGTGGCTCACGGGCCCAGTTGCTCCATGGCATGTGGGATCTTCCCAGACCAGGGCTCGAACCCGTGTCCCCTGCATTGGCAGACAGATTATCAACAACTGCGCCACCAGGGAAGTCCCACAGTGAGTATTTTTGAGAAGGTTTGAGGTGAGCCTAATTCTAGGATATCTGTAAGGTTATCTACCTTTCCTCAAGATACAATGACTTATTAGACTATATCTTAATAATTTCCATTCTGCCTATTTTAATGGACATTTTATTTTAGAATAGTTTAGATTCTTTTAAAAAGAAGCAAAGATATATAGAGAACTCCCTTAAATCCTCATCCACTTTTCTCTGTTGTTAACATTTTATATCACGTATGCTTGCCACAACTAAGGAACTGATACTGGTATATTACTATTAATTAAATTCTATACTTAGTTCATATGTGATTAGATTTTTCCCTAATGTCCTTTTTCTATTCTACAATTCCATAACGTATACCACCTTACATTTAATCTTCATTTCTTCTTAGTCCTCTTTGGTCTGTGACAGTTTATCAGACTTTCATTGTCATTGATGACCATAAGCTTTGAGGAGTGCCAGTCAGGTATTTTGTATAATGTCTCTCAATTTTGGTTTGACTAATTTTTTTCCATGTTTAGACTTGGGTTATGTATTTTGAAAGGATGACCTTAGAGATGAAGGGACATTTTTAACATTTCATATCAAGGGTACATACTGTCACAATGTCTTATTACTGTGGATGTTGACTTTGATCACCTGATTTAAGTACAGTTTGCCAGATTTCTCTGCTATCAGATGGGCCAAAA